>NW_026522030.1:56592500-57842500 GCF_021234435.1 Artibeus jamaicensis
GGAATTGAACTGGTGATCTTCTGGCTCGCAGGCCAGTCAGTGCTCAGTCCACTGAACCACACCAGCCAGGGCAGCTTGCTTGCTTCTACTGTAGCTCTTAATTATACTCTTTTCAAATCAGCCACCTTATTCCCTGACTTATGTTCTCCACCAGAAATATAAATAGAAGTATAATTGATTAAATTGGTAACTATTGAGGTCATTATTCAGCATTCTTTAGGTCTTGTGTTGGTCCATTTATTCATGCACTCATCGGTTGATTCCTGTACATGCCCTGATGGAACCTTTAACCTTGCCATATGGGGATCATGCTACCTGGCCAGGACCTTCAGCATTAGGCTGTAGGTGGAGTGTATCTGTCTTGGTCAACTGACACCTCAAGCACCTGGCACTGAAACCAGAGCAGAAATCAGGAAGAGCCAGGAAACTAAAGAGAACAAAGATACACATTATGCAATTCCTAGGAGGTGTACTTCGAGGAACTGTTCAATACACCCTAGGAGTCCAGTGTGAGAATCCCGCTGTGATGACTATTAGTGCATCTGCCCATCAGTAGGTCAGGGAAGGGATACCAGCCTAGAGGAGAAAAAACAGAGAGAGGACTGGAGGAAGTGAAGAGAGAGTACAAACTGTCAGGGAATAACCTTGTTACCAGCAATTTCTATTATTCCAAAGCAGTGCCCAACTGATGAGCTGCTAGACACATGTGAGGGCCATTTGTATTATCAGATAAACTGAAAACATTTGGTTCACGGCCCTAAAACAGTGACTCCTAGAGACTCAAGATCACATTTCATAGCTTTCGGGAAAACCAGGAAAGAAAAGATTGGGCAGTTATCCAAAGAGGAAATGCCTTCTGCCAAACCAGGTTGCCAAAGCTTCCTCTCTACACAGCCTGCCTGGTGAGAGGGGGGTCTGAGGCAGGCCCTTCCTCCGCAGCCTCCCCATCAGACAAAGGGTCTTATTCGTGAAGCAAAGTTTACTTCAACAGTGTGACAGGCTGGGACAGGTTCGCATCTCATCCATACTTTTCCCCATAAAAGTCAGAGAATAAAATTTGATGCTAACTCCACATGTGAGCATGTGGATGTTTATGTGGTTCGAGAAGAAGAAGGAAGGGAAAAATTGGAGGTGACCCTCAGAGAAGATAGTGTTTTGTAAAGGCCCAAAGGAGAAGTGCTTTTAGGCACTTATCTTTCATTGAGTCCTTCCAGCAACATTATAAACTGGGTATTATTACACTTCCCTTAAAGATAAGATACTGAGGCTCAAAATCTTTTCTACCTATCAAGTAGGTAACATTACACATTATATACAGGTAAGAACTTAAGGCTCAAAATCTTGAGCGATCAATGTTACATATTTACTGAGCAGCAGAGCTGGGATTGAACTTCAGATTCATATGAGCCCTGACCACCTCCCTCACCTCTGCATCTCTCTGTCCTCTCTGTTATACCACACTGTCCACTCAAGTTTGGAATTGTTAAAAAAAAAAATGTTTGGCCTTTCAGCCCCAGCACTCTGATTTCTTGTTTCTGGATGATAATAAAGCAACCAAAAGTCCTCCTGGGAATTATTTTCTCCCTTGGGGCCAGAAGCCTAGAAAAACACCATCGAACTCTTGAAGCTTCACTAACAATCACAACTATAAAGGCTGGAGTCATTGCTGAGAGGATATTATTAACAAATGGCTTAAAAAAAACCTTCAGAGGTTTGCAGCCACCCACACCATTTGTAAAATCTTAGGGAAGAAACCCGATCCAGAAAATGGCTGGGAAGAAGCAAACCCCAGTGTCAGAAATATAAAGGGAGGAGGATCATCGTCTTTAGACAACTTGGTTTATCGTGAACAATAAAAGTGTTCCAGTTGATTCAACAAAAAATAACCCAAAACAAGGCTATTTTTAAACAGGCATTTATAGGACTGCGGGATTCATTTCCTTTGCCTTTAGATCTTTCGCCTCTCATTCTGAGTAGCAGATGCTGTCCTGAAGGAAGACCACCTGCTTTCCAGGGCATCGCTACAACAAATAGCTTTGAGGCAGAGAGTAGAAAGATCACAGGATGAAAAGGAAAGAATTAGAAAGGGGGAAATGGGAAATTAAGAAATTGGCTTAATGCACACCTTCTGAATTATTCAACTGCTAAAAAGCTGACAGATTTCTTTTGACACTTGACTGTCTCACTCTGTGTCTACATCCATATCCCATTTTTTAAGGACCTACTTGAAGAGAATGCTGTCCATCTGCACAGCCTAGTTTTGCGACATATTTATCTTTCTTTGTAAAGTGGAGGCATAAAAAATTTATAGAACATGGGTATTAATTAAACGGTGTTTTAGTCTAGGGAAGTTGCTCAGCTTTAAAATGACTCCCAAGGATGAATCTTTTGGTAGAAAGAGCCTCTGAGTTTCCTGGAAGTTAAAATTGTACACATTTACTCACTCCTTCCTCACACCAAAATAACTTAGAAAGTATTTTTGAGTTCCAAAGTTTCTGAAGATGTCATAAACTCTTACTTGAAGCAATAGGTATGACTTGAGTCACTTGAAATTATAATCTCAAAAGCTAATCATTTTGAGGGATCTGGGCCCTCACATGCCAAAGGAAAATAAGACATTAAGGAAATTATTCATATATTTCCAACCAAATTGACACACTCACCTGAAACACACCAGTAATTAAAGTAATAACAGGAAAACACAGTTTGGAAGATCAGGAAATGATCTGTTTCAGCTGTATTTTCTACATATTGAAGGCTTTTCTTTAATTAAATATGCAAATGTTATTTTAAATGTTAACTGGTTTTAAGATCTTTAACAAATATACATTGCTTTGCCTTCTTCAACAATGTTTATTTAGTTATAATTTACTCTATTAAAGCTTTCAAAGAATCTCAGAGAACTACTAAACTATATTCAAAAGCAATTTGAACTCTTTTTGATCCCAGGATCTTCATATCAAATACCAGTGACAGTAAGATGCTATAATAAGGTAATGCCCCTGGGAAGATAGCATAGTTGGTCCTCTTACTCTGTGGTGGTCGTATACTCTCCTCTAGTATTGTTTTCATCCCACTGTGCTTTTTTTAAATTTTATTTTAATTGTTGTTCAAGTAGAGTTTTCTACCTTTTCCCCCATCCCAGCCCACCCCCAGCCCTCCCCACCTCCCTCCCATTTCCACTGACCCCCCCCCCCCCGTTTTTGTCCATGTGTCCTTTATACTTGTTCCTGCAAACCCTTCTCCTTTTCCCTGAAATTCCCTCTCATCTCCCCTCTGGTCACTGTCAATCTGTTCTCAATTTCAGTGTCTTTGGTTACATTTTGCTTGTTTGTTTGTTTTGTTGACTAGGTTCCTGTTAAAGGTGAGATCATATGGTATTTGTTTTTCACTGCCTGGCTTATTTCACTCAGCATAATGCTTTCCAGTTCCATCCATGCTGTTGGAAAGGGTAGGAGCTCCTTCTTTCTTTCTGCTGCATAGGATTCCATTGTGTTAATGTGTGTTTTTAGAGTTGCTCTGTCCCTTCCCTTGCTGCCAGACAATCACCTTTGGCTCATGTCACAGGGCTCCCTCTGAGAGTCTCCTCCTTCTTGCAAAAGATTACTTATAATATTCCACAAGCTTGGAAACCAAAATGACCCATTAGGATAAAAAGGCACTAAGTCAGGGCCCAAGAGATCTTCTAGGCACAATACACATATTATAGCTTTTCTAATGTGTAGCCCAGCAACCACAAAGAGACAAAACCAAAAACAAAAAACAGGTTGGAATAGCCTTCTCTATGAGAACTGACGACAGATGAAATTCAGGGCACAATATTTGGGACAGACTTATACTAAAAAATTATTTGTTATTTATCTGATTTCAAATTTAACAGGATATTCTATATTTTCATTTATTAAGTGTGTCACCTGTAAGAGGTGCTGCTTACCTGCATCAGCCTGCTCTAGCCGCCAGGCTATTGATTGTGATGGTTAAGTAGACTTGACCCCAACCAGATGGTTCTCAAGGAATTCTTTAACTCTAGATAGTATGGCAACAAAAACATTCATTAATAAATAACTAAAATCAAACTCTCTGTAAAGAACCACATACATTTTTCTATGTAGTTGACATGTACAAAAACTTATCAATAAATTGAAAAGATCACCTGCCAGAGTCTGGTATTGATCCTCAGCTTCTTTTTGTGATGTAACGTGTTGTGTCTCCTGCATCCTGAAGGAAGAGCCTCTGAGTTAGGCTGGGTCTTTATTCCTACTTTTGCTGATGTTCTTGTGCCTATGTTCTTGGTCATTATAAAAATTTGAAGCTAGTTAAAAAGTATTCTTAGTTTCTGTTAATGTAATTGTTTAAACTGGTTTCAATAAACACAGCTTCAAATATTGATTTTTCTGGGGTTTTTGGCCTCCTGGAAACTACTCTGCAAAATCACCTTTAGAATTCACATTTTTACCTTGGATAGCTTGTTTTGGCTTCAATCCGAGACACTGCCAACATGTAGAAGTTAATCGTCTAAACCTTTTGGCAAGGAGACTCTTGTATGTCCCAACCTTCCAGTGTAATAACATTGACATCCCTCGCCTCTACTGCTACACACTCAACCCAGTCAGAGTCACTAAAAATCTCAAACACTGATGTTGGTGGCCTCTTTAAACTTTCTTTTTTGTTATTGAATTCATTCCAGGTAAAATGGTTGTTTCAGTAATTGAGATCTGGATAAGTAAGATGTTTCAGCATTGGAGCAGACCAAATAAATTAGAATAATTCTCCACTTCAAAATGTAAAATGTAGATGAGGCCATCATTTCCATGGTACTCCTGACAAAATGTAGATATAAACTAATCATAAGGAAAAGACAAATCCAACTTGAGGAACATTTTACAGAATAATTGTCCTATGCTTTACAAAAATGTCAAGATCAAGAAAGACAAAATCTTAACAACTCTTCCAAATAAAGACATAAGAAACATGACAATAAATGTGTTGTGTAATCCTTGATTAACCTGATCAGAAATAGATATAAGAAATTTTATTAGGGGACTTCCGCCAAGATGGAGGTATAGGTGGATGTGCCGTGCCTTCTCACACAACCAAGTTTAGGGACAACTAAATATTAGCATCAGAAAACACAACCAGAACACAGAAAATTGAACTTTTCGGAAGTCCATTAACAACAAATTCTTCAGCCCGACCGGTAAGGGGCGAAACCGGCATCTGGTGAGGGGTTGCACAGGAGGACTCAGTCGGACGGACCCAGGCGCGGAATCCAGACGCGGGAATCCAGACGCACGGGTTCCAAACGCAGGATTGGACCTAGTGAGCGACCGAGCAACCCACCAGGTGAGCGACTGCAGAGGAGACAGTGGGGAGGCGGTGCTGCGTGTTGACTGCGGTCGCCTATGCGAGCGGACAGGCGAGGGAGTGGGCGGTTGGACCGGGGCCCGGCGTCCCCGCGGCAAGTGGCAGTAGAGGGCGCCGCCATTTCCCCCGCTCTGACCACGCCTCCACATACAGCGTCACAACCCAGAGACCTGGGAGTCCAAGGGGCCGCTTCTCTCACTTAAAGGGCCAGAACAGACCAAAAATGTCGCAAGAAGACCTCAAAGCCCCAGAGATAAATCTAAGCGACGAAGAAATAGCAAAACTCTCAGACGCACAGTTTAAAACACTGGTCATCAGGATCCTCACAGATCTGGTTGATTATAGCCACAAATTAGAGAAACATATGAAGGCTAAACTAATGGAAATGAATGGAATTCCACAGAAAACCAATAGCGATGAAAAGGAAACTGGGACTCAAATAAATGAAGTGGACCAGAAGAAAGCAAATAATGGTCAAACAGAAAAGAGTCAAGGAGCAAGAATTCAAAGAAATGAGGAGAGTCTTAGGAACCTCCAGGACATCTTTAAACGCTCCAATATCTGAATTATAGGGGTACCAGAAGGGGGAAAGGCACAGCCACCAGTGGAAAACTTATTTGAACAAATAATAAAAGAAAATTTCCCCAATCTGGCAAAGGAAATAGACTTCCAAGAAATCCAAGAAGCTCAGAGAGTACCAAAAAAGTTGGACTCAAGAAGAAACACACCAAGGCACATCATAATTACATTAGCCAAAATTAAAATGAAGGAGAGAATCCTAGAAGCAGCAAGAGCTAAGGGGACAATCACCTACAAAGGAGTCCCCATCAGACTGTCAGCAGATTTCTCAAAAGAGACCTTACAGGCAAGAAGGGGCTGGAAAGAAATATTCCAAGTCATGAAATCTAAAGACCTACAACCAAGATTGCTCTATCCAGCAAAACTGTCATTTAGAATGGAAGGACAGATAAGGTACTTCTCAGATAAGATCAAATTCAAGGAGTTCATCATCACCAAGCCCTTATTATATGAAATGTTAAAGGGACTTATCTAAGAAAAAGAAGTTAAAGAAACATGAACAGTGAAAGGACAACAAGCTCACAGTTATTAACAACCACACCTAAAACAAAAGCAAACTAAAAGGACAGCTAGATCAGGAGTGGAAACATAGAAATGAAGATCTCAAGGAGGGTTAGCAACAGGGGAGTGGGAGGAGGAGATGGGGGGAGAAGGTACAGAAAATAAGTAGCATAGACAGTAGATAGAAAATAGATGGGGGGGGGGCAAGAATAGCATGGGAAATATAGAACCTAAAGGACTTGAGACACATGGACATAAACTAAAGGGGGGTAATGGTGGGGATGGGGGGGCAGGGTGGAGGGGAATGAAGGGGGGAATAGAACAACTGTAACAGCATAATCAATTTTAAAAAAATAAATAAAAATAAATTAAAAAAAAGAAATTTTATTAGGATAATTGATGAAGTTTATCAATTATAAACTTGATAAACTTTAGGTGGTAGATTAAATAATAATATTGCATCAAGTTCAATTTTTCTGATTTTAATAACTGAATTATGGTTATTTAAGAGAATGACCTTATCTAAGAAATATATAGTTCAATTCTTAGGGATAGAGGGCATAATATGGCCAACTTATTCTTGATATACACGTGTAAGGAGAGAGAATAATAAAGCAAACTGGGGCAATGTTTAAACAATTGGTGAATCTGGGTAAAGGGTATGCAGGAGTTCTTTATACTATTCTTGAAATTTTCTGTATATTCAATGTTTAAAAAAAGTGCAAAAGTAAGGTACATAACATTTATTTTACTAATAACTAACATAAAGACCTTTTAAAAATGTCAAAATAATCCTATATGCAATTGTACCATTAAATAAAATGCCATTTGACATTTCATAGTACTAAAATAATTGTAATAATACTCTCTGTAATTGTACCATCAAAGTGAAATGTCACTTGATCATTTAAAAAATAATCATACACCCAGTGATTCTGACATGTCCATGAAAGAAGGACTTCCTCTTAACTACAGGCTGAATAAAAGAGCCATTACTAAAAAAATTATTAAAATTGAAATAGGATGAGTTAGTTGTTTAGGGCAGCTAAATAGGAGATATAGGATAGAAAAAATGTGTGATAACGAATTCCATCTGATAATACTATACCCCAAATTGCTTGGCACTTACATTATTCTCATTCTAAAAAGTAAAAACTCAGTTCACAGACGTCGTAGGAAAACAGTATATTAAACAGCTACATTGGTCCCCTTCATAATGATGAAATCCAAATCAAATTATAGAGATCCAAAGTCTTCTTGAAAAATTCTCCTATCTAAGTATCTTTTGAAAACTCCTGAGTTTGTGGGCTTTCCAGTTTCCAGTCCATATAAGGAGACTGACAGTCACCACTTCATTCTAACAACAAGTAAGAAAGATGAACAGACTAAGAAAGCGACAACTCCTCTTGGAGCCTTAAGAGAGAGAGAGAGACAAAGACAAACCACTGGGCCCTAGCCTGGAGAGACAGACAGATGAATACAGGGAGTCACCACTTGCCTGGGTTAGAAATTTAATGAGTACAAACTTCTGATTGCAAATCACTTTAACAGAAACTGCTGCAGGAAGAGTTCAGGTGTAGAAAAACCTAAAATGTCATTGACAAATTACTGGGACTTTAGTGTGCACAACTCTGAGAGTTAATTTTAAGAGGAACTACTAATTGTCCCCTTGCCCCCGGTTTTTTTTAAGATTTTCCTCTAGGAACTCAAAAAGTATTCATTGAGAAAACAAAAATCATCTAAATGCAGACAGCACACTGTCTACATTAACATAATTTTATTGTGCCACCGTCTAAATCAACATTACTTCATTATCCCAGGAAAATCTTGTCCAGGATAATAAAAGTTGTAAATAGCTTTATTTTTTATTTCAAGACTTCCTTTATGAAGCCATTTAAATAAACATTATACTGTCCAATTTTTCAGTAGATAGCATCAAGAAGCCGAAACGACTGCTTACTCTCCATGATTCTCGGAGCACATTCCTCTACATTTTTGCCTGGTTGGGTCCACTAATGCTGAATTATTGTATCATGATTGTTACCCAGTCCTAACCAAGTGCCCACATTGAAAGACTTGACTTAAATCAGATTCCAAAACTCCATCAATATCCTGATTTTGCCGTCTTCCTTCTGAGATGCACTGTAACTCTCTCAAGAGAGTCGTTGGAATCATACAAGTATTTGCTCTGTCACTATTACCTTTACCATGGTAAAAAAATAAACTCAGCTTTGTGTCATTAACAGGTTGTTTTGATGATATTTTCAGGAAACCATCATCATATATTTGATTGAGTTTGTAAATGAATCAAAGAAACCACAGGTAGCATATTCAGGTTAGAGAGTCAGCGTGCTTTGGCACCACTCAGCATTCCTGCTAACAGCGTAAGCACCCAGTACTTTGCAAAGACTAACAGGGAGGCAAAGATTTTCATAGAAATCAATTTATAAATGTCTGATGCTTAAAGATTCTGCTTTATGCAAGATCATTAAGAATGTCTAAGAATAGATCCTCAGGACAAGGTATTAACAATTCTTAGCAATTCTCTGAGGAATTACAAATAGACCTTCAAAACAAGACTGCTTAGCCACTAAGCTTCAAGCTTTCTAAGAAAAGGTGTACTCTCAGCATGTCTGGACAAATATGCTTCATGGACAACAAGTTTGCCAATGCCTCAACAACGCTGACCCTGAGAAACTGGACTGCCTTTCATCAGAAGAGGCAGAGGATCCAAAGTTTCTAACTATCGCCATGATTATTACCATCAATAATACCTCAGGATAAAACAACAGTGCTATGGGTGGACTTTGGGGGATCTTAGGATGGAGTGGATGTATTTTGTGTGTGAGATGGATGTGAATCTTTGGGGGCAGTGGAATGTGGTAGATGAAGATTGGAATGCAAACAAATACTTATCTGGGAAATTATTCTATTTTATTCATTAGAAATCTAGATCAGAGAAAATCAAATTGAGTCATCTAGACTTAAGAAACAAGCAAGTCAGTGGAGGTCTGGGATCAAAATCCAGGTCTCAACAATTCTTGTTTAAAGCTCTACCCACTGTATCTTAATGCAATCAATATTTGCTCCTCAGAAAACACATAATGAGCTCAGTATTAGAATTCAGATGTAGATGTTATTGATGTCAATAATTTCCAGCAGGAGCTTATAACACAAGTCCTCACAGATGCTGGTGTTTTCCCTTCATACCCTCAGGGCAGCTTCTGTCTTCCAATACTATCAATTAAACATTGATATTGTGTTCTTATTATGTTGTGTGTATGTGTTTAAAAACTGACATGGCCTCATTGCTCAATGCACAATATTACTTAAAAGGTTCATGTCCTTGGCATTTAATCATGGAGTCCAATAATTTATTATTCACTTCATTGAGGACCATTCATTGGTTTGATTGGCAACTGTTTTGCAGCTACAATTTGGCAGTCTGATTAAGTCATTCCTAGCAGCCTCATAAAATTAAAAGGAAAGAAAGAAGAATGCAAGGAAGGAAGGAAAGAAGGAACAAAGGAAGAAAACTTGTATCTTTATTTTTGTCCTTTCATTCAGAGCTTTTTCTGGTAGAAGCCATAGGTCAGTAGAGACCAAGTTTTTATTCAATATTCTGACCCTCTACTCCCAGTAGGGATTTAGTAAGATGATGGTTTTCTCTAACATTTTATGTTGCAAATAATGTTTTTATTTTTTCTTCTCTTTTGCCTTCTCCTAGAAATCAGAATTTCTACTACAATGGACAATACTCTAGGGCAGAAACTAGACTTCCAATGTAGCTCCAACTCTTTCTCTTTCAACTTATGTAGTTTTGGGAAGTTGTTCTGGGCCTTGGTTTTGCATCTAAGAAATAACGGGTAATTTGTAAGCTCCATGCAGCTCTAAAATTCTATGATTCTCTATTGAACCAAATCAAAATGATACTCAGTATCCTTTTATGAAACATTATTTTGTGTCACTAGTTTGGTATAACCACATTTATTACTTTTTAATAGCTTGGAAACAACTCACATTAACTATACTAGCAAGTAAAAATAAAATTGGGAACAGAAATAGTGATAAAACTCCCATCTAATGAGCACTTAGTACATGCCTAGCTCCATGCTAAAGTTTTATACCTTTTATTTAATCTTCAGGTCAGTGCTCTGACAAATTATTACTTCCATTTTTCAGATGAGAAACTATAGGCTTTGAATGGGTAGGTGACCTCCTCAAGGTCACACTGCTAACTTAGCAGCAGAGCTCAAATTGGAACCTCCACTACCAGATGCCAAAGACTATACTTCAAGCTTCAGATTTCCCATCACCAGCTGCCCCTTTACTTGTGTGATGGCCAGTCAAGCCCAATATGTTAGACTGGGCAGTGGGGCTAGGGGTTACCCAAAAGGCCATGTACACTGTAGTTTGTACCCTCCATCCCATATCCTCTTTGGGGCACACTGGTGGGAGATTTAATGGCTTTGAATGAGAGCTCACTTCATTCCACTTTCAAGCATTCCACTTCTCGGGGTCTCTGCTTCTCTTCACAGCATTCCTCACGGATACAGGGTGCAGCCAAGAGGGGGGCCCCAAAAAGGGATTTGGAATGGTGTCCAGAACTCAAGGTGTATAGGAATATTGGAGAGACAGATAAGATGTCCTCACCCCTTCCCCCACAGGTGTGTCAAGGAGCAGGAACATGCAGGGCTGTTTTGTATAGCCACAGCTTTGCAGCTAATCCATGGCCTGGTCATTTAACATATCTATAGCCTTTGGAAGGTCACTTAGATATGTTAAATGGCTGTGGCCAGACTTGGAGCCAGGGGGATGAAGTCACTTCCCCCCAAGATGTAACTGGGGGCAGGTCCCTCGAGTTACAGCACCTGCGTGGGAGTTTGGAGATGATTGGCTCCATGACATGGGGCCACACCAGCTCAGACTCATGATGGCAGCCCAGTAAACTTATAATAATACAGAAATAGTGTTAGGTGTAACTGATCACGGGAGGAGTTGGAAATAGGGGTACAGAGGAAAATTGGCATGGGGATTTAAATCCAGACACAGCAGCCATTGAGGGAAGAGCCATGTGGTTTTGGGCAAAGTTAGGACCCCTTCTTGCCCAGGTGAAAGAGAACCATGTGCTTTGCCAGAATGGGGACTTCTGCAGCCAGATGAAGAAGAAAGCCACACGCTTCTGGTGGAGTGCAGACCCCTGCAGCTTTGGTAGAAGAGGCCCACATGGCTTTGGGGTGCTCCCTTTGGCCATGTGGCCTGCAAAGCAGGAGAGACTTTGCCTGGAAAAATGGGTACAAAGAACTCTTGCCAGTGGACCGTGAGAAGGTGCCACATGACTTTGGATTAATTGGAGATCCTGCATGGACAGTGACACAGCTCATGGTACCAGCAGCTGGGAAAAATGGATTGTGCTCTTTTCCTGAGTTACGGTACCCAGAGTTAGAATAGGGGGAAAAGGGAGCACTGTGTACATAGGTAGACATCCTAAAGGACTTTGATATTTTAATGAAGACATTAGATCTGTATAGCATTAAATAAACATTTTGTTTCCTTTTCACAAATCTCTGGCATTAAGAGATGTCTTTCCAATTGGTGACAGACGATCGAGCCCAGTAGGGGAACGGGATGGTATTAGTATACCATCCTCTTGAGTCCAGGACCAGGTGTATCTGTTCTGTAACAGTTTTTTTTTTTTTGGCATCCCTGGGTGGGCCAAATGTTGCCCCCCTTGGACCTCTGTTCAGAAACACCATGGCTTTAAGAATCCAGGGAATTAGAAGGTAGATCTCCTTCTG
Organism: Artibeus jamaicensis; assembly: GCF_021234435.1. NCBI lineage: Eukaryota > Metazoa > Chordata > Mammalia > Chiroptera > Phyllostomidae > Artibeus > Artibeus jamaicensis. The sequence goes on from NW_026522030.1 coordinate 56,604,743, forward strand.
GAAAATCTGAAAGACCAATTACACCACTGCAATTCCAAAATATTCCCCATTACCAACAGAGAACTGCTGGCAGAAATTAACCTATATTTTTCCTATTTTTAAAGAAATTATTGTAAAATTAGTATGTGCTAAATAAAAGTTTAAACCTGATCAAAAGGTAAAAGTAAAAAGTTAGGGTTATCTGGAATTTAATAGGTGAGTAAATATTAGAAATGATTTTAATTACGTGGATGATAAAAAATGAGTCAAGCTAAAAATGAATGGAACTGCCTCTTGATCCAGTGATTCCACTGCTGGGGCTATACCTTAAGAATCCTGACTTCTGGCCAAGATGGAGGCATAGGTGAAAACACTGTACCTCCTTGCACAACCAAGTTCAAAGACAACAAAGTTAGTAACAAAAATGCAACCAAAACACAGAAAATTGAACTGTACGGAAGTCTGACAACAACAAACCATTCAGCCAGACAGGTAAGAGGGGCAGAGCCAGCAACTGGCAGAGCAGGGTTGCGCAGAAAAACTTTGCCAGACTGACCCAGGCTCGAGGGCAGCAGTTGGCAGATCCCAGGTGTGGGGTTGCAACGGACAGGCCCAGTGAGGGCTCAAGGCTGCAGACTGACTGTGGTCATACATTCATGCGTAGATAAATCGGGTGAAGGAGCAAGCAGTGAGACAGACAATCACGCGGGCCTCAGTGGCTTGCAGGAAGCAGCAGAGGGGACCAAAACTGCCCCTCTCTGACCCTGCCCCCACATACAACCTATCGACCTGGGTGGCCCCACCCTGGTGAACACCTAGGGCTCCGCCCCTCATAGGTAACAGGCATGAACAGACCAAAACATTATGGCTCAAGAAGAACAGCTCAAAGCCCCAGAGCGAATAATTCTAAGCGACCAAGAGACAGCCAACCTATCAAATGCACAGTTCAAAACACTGGTGATCAGGATGCTCACAGAACTGGTTGATTTTAGTCACAAATTAGAGTAACAAATGAAGGCTAAACTAATTGAAATGAAGGGAAATGCACAGGAAACCAATAGCAATGGAAAGGAAACTGGAACTCAAATCAAGGGAGTGTACCAGAAGGAAGAAAGAAACAATCAAACAGAAAAGAAGGAAGAAACAAGGATTTAAAAAAATGAGGAGAGGCTTAGGAACCTCCAGGACACCTTTAAACATTCCAACATCTGAATTATAGGGGTACCAGAAGGGGAAGAAGAAGAGCTACGAGTGGAAAACTTATTTGAACAAATAATAAAGGAGAACTTCTCCAATCTGGCAAAGGAAATAGACTTCTAGGAAGTCAAGGAAGCTCAGAGAGTCCAAAAGAAGTTGGACCCAAGAAGGAACACACCAAGACACATCATCATTACATTAGCCAAGATTAAAATGAAGGAGAGAATCTTAGAAGCAGCAAGAGAGAAGGGGACAGTCACCTACAAAGGAGTTCCCATCAGACTGTCAGCGGATTTCTCAAAAGAGACCTTACAGGCAAGAAGGGGCTGGAAAAAAGTATTTCAAGTCATGAAATCCAAAGACCTACATCCAAGATTGCTCTATCCAGCAAAGTTTTCATTTAGAATGGAAGGACAGATGAAGTGCTTCTCAGAAAAGATCAAGTTTAAGGAGTTCATCATCACCAAGTCCTTATTATATGAAATGGTAAAGGGACTTTTCTAAGAAAAAGAAGATAAAAAAGATGAACAGTGAAAGGACAGCAAAGTCATAGTTATTAAGAACCACACCTAAAACAAAAGCAAACTAAGAGGACAGCTAGATCAGTAGTGGAACCATAGAAATTAAGATCACATGGAGGGTTAGCAACAGGGGAGTGGGAGGAGGAGAAGAGGGGAGAAGGTACAGAGAATAAGTAGCATAGATGGTCGGTAGAAAATAGACAGGGGGGAGGGCAAGAATAGTAGGGGAAATATAGAATCTAAAGAACTTGTGACATGTGGACATAAACTAAAGGGGGGTAATAGTGGGGGAGGGGGTGTGCAGGGTGGAGGGGAATGAAGGGGTGGAATAGGACAATTATAATGGCATAATCAATAAAATATATTAAAATAAAAAGAATCCTGAAACACCAGTTCAAAAGAACCAGTGCACCCCAATGTTCATAGCAGCATTATTTACAATAGCCATGTGCTGGAAACAGTGTAAGTGCCCACCAGTAAATGAGTGGATCAAAAACCATAGTACATTTACACAATGCAACAGAAAGAAAGATGAACTCCTACCCTTCATGATAACATAGATGGAACTGGAGAGTATTATGCTAAGTGAAAAAAACCAGGCAGTGAAAGACAAATACCATATGATCTCACCTATAAGTGGAACCTAATCAACAAAACAAACAAACAAGCAAAGGAGAACCAGAGACATGGAAATAAGAAATACATTGACAGTGATCAGAGGGGAGAGGAGTGGGGGATAATGGGGGAAAGAAGGGAAGGGTCTTGTCAAGGAACATGTATAAAAGACCCAAGGACAAAGACAGTGGGGTGAGGATTGACTGTGGGAATAGAGGGGCAGGGGAGGTGGGGTGGGGAAGAGCAATGGAGGGGAAAAATTGAGAAAACTATAACTGAACAACAATAAAAAAAGATACTTTTAAATATAGAAAAAAATGAGTCTGTACAAGTCACTCCCCTACTCTGTGTAGTAAGAATAGAATTGACACCCAATTTCCCGACTCCTGATCTGGTGCTTTTTTTATTACTGGGGAGTTCTGGTTAAAGAAAGAACATGAGACACATGAGAGAACACCAGGGCAAAGACTGAAAGAGGCAAACATTGCAAAGCTAAGAGAAGCAAGGATGAATTCTCCCCTGTTGTTTTAAGCCACAAAGCTTGTGGTAATTTGATTTGATAGCCCTAGGAAATTAATACACTTGCTCATTAAAGTAATAGTATTGCTGCCTGTTGGGTATAAGTTGCGAAGGATGTGCCAGGAAGACAGGACAAAGTATTGTGAGAGAGTGAGCACTGGTCTGAGGGTAAACTCCTCTAAGTTCAAAAAAGGAAGAACATGGTCACCTGCCCAATGAAAACGTGACTAGCAGTTTTTTTGCATGAGGCTTCCTGTGATTTTCTGTGCAAATATAAACATACCTTTGTCTATGCTTTCGTTTAACACAAGTGGGATTATACTTTTCCGTTTTGCCCCTTGTTTTTTCCACTTGATATATCATGCACGTATTGACATTGGTCACAAAGAGATTTGCCTCATAATTTGATGGCTACAGTATCTTCATCATATGGCTCTATCACAATATATTGGACAATATTCTGTATAAGGACACTTAGTTTGTTTCTGGTGTTTTGCTATTTTAAACAATGATTTGATGAGAGCAGTGTACATGTATCTTTGTGTATTTGGAAAACATGTCTGTGGGATAATTTCTTAGAAATTAAACTGGGGGCCAAGGAGCATTTGTTACCCAATTATTTTCCAAAAGATTGCATCCAGTTTTACTCTCACAGGGTTAAGAGAATCCACTTTTCCACATCACTGATCATACCAGATATTATCAACAATTTTAATCGCTGCTGGTCTATATTTCCCTCAGATGTGACTGGGTAGGGGTGTGGAGAGAAAATTTCTATGCCTGGCTTATGACCTAACCTCAAATAAAAATTCAACATAATGTTATTTCTCTCCTCTAAAGGAAAATATCTTCCCAGATAGATTACATTGTAGTTTTGTTCCCTCAACCCCGACATGTAGTGTTGGGTTAATCCCAGCCATCCCTCATCATCTTTCAGGGTATTCTTGCCATGACCTGAAAAATATTTTGAATTGCCAAATCTTGGTTTGATGACTTAAGTGAATTTCATGCTGCTCCATCAATCGTATGCCAGATAAATTTGTCTGTCGCACATTGTACCTTAGGTCTCTGTTCTGGTTGACTCAGATTTTATTTTGTGATTGTTTGACATTGATTGACAACATTCCAGGAAATAAAGATACAAACTTGATAGCCTTTGCCAGAATGCCCGTGGAGCAGGCTGCTGTATTTATTTTGGATAACTCACCTCTTTTTCACCCTGATTTTGTATTTGTGCACATTGGCTTCTGAGTTGCATAGCTGATCTAGGTTCTGAAACCTCCTTTTTTGTCAAAAGGAAAGCCACCTGCAGAGAGTATATTGGAGGGATGCACATGACCTCGTTCTTATCCCAGTTTATTTGCTATCTGTTTGCAGAGCCCTGTGACTGACATCCCAAGCAGCAGCCCTGCTGTTCTGCAAAGGCACCATTCCCAGCACATCCTTGCTGGGAGCTGCAGCCTGCAACGCCAGCAGCCTGGCACTCTGCTGTGGTTTTCTGTCTGCATCGCTGCTCCAGTCCCCGCCACCACCAGCTGGCTGCCTCTCAGCAGTGTGGGATGTAAATGCCCTTGTGTTTCCAGCCCTACTTCACCATTTCTTGACATTCTTCTATAATCTGGAAGATGCTCTAAATTCTCCACCTCTAGTTCTCATTGTGGGGCAGGGAGAGGGGGCTGCAGGCTCTTTTTAAAAACAAATGAAAATTTTTATGTTATATAGATTTGACCACAGTAAAAAGAAAAAAAAAGAACTGGGAGCATCCTATTATTTTTCTTACCAACAATCACCTAAATAAGGTATTTACCAAGTGGTGTCGGTCCAGTCCGCATTGCTATATGTCTTAATAGAGAAACCTGAGGGCAGCTGGGCCTTTTGTGGCCTGACCCTCTGTCTTCCAGGCAGCTGATGAGCTGTCAGTGATGCAGTGCAGTGCTGCTGTTGGGGGTATCGGGCACATCCTCTAGCAGATCTCATTCAGATAACATGCGATTAGATCATGAATTTGAGCTTCTGCAACTTTTGTCTGAGGTTACAGCGCGGCCATGGGTATTTTCACATCTGGGTTTCTTTTAACCTGCCCTGGACGGTACTTCACGCTACAGGAGCGCACAGAGTCATAGTGAACAAAGCGTTGCCCAGACTGCTGTGCATGTACTCCTCCGCCTGGCTGCTTGCTCTCTGGGCCTTCAGGAAAGGCCACCCTGGTCTCCAATGTCCCCCTCCCAGCAGCTCTGCCTCACCTCACAACTGACCCAGCTCTAACTGGGAGGAAATAGCAGATACCATCCTTTTCATACCAGATCAGGTGCGGGTGGGGGCTGGGCCTGAAAAAGGTGAAAATAAGTGAGAAGTGAAGCGTAGTGCCAAAACTGGATGGGCGTCAAAGGGGAAACGAGAAGAATCTCAGAGAAGAACTTGATACCAGCAGTGTGACCTGTTTGCTGTACCTTCTCACACGCCCTGTTAGACTGACGTGCATTAGCAGCCAAACTGCCGTTCCCTCACGGCTTCCGGTGTCTGGAAATCATTTTAAATACCATTTACTAGCATTTAGATTATTTTATGATAACGCAGTACCCACTGAAAGGATTATTAAGCTCATATTTGCAGTAGCCTGGGAAAATAATAGTAAAACTTATCTCTTCAAAAGATGACTCCCACCATTGCCCCTTCAGCAATTATTCACTTAGGAGCCGCTCTGCCTGTATTAGAACATGAGATAAACTGGCAGATGCTAATGCAGGCCTCTGCGGTGGATTTCCCTTTAGGAGCTCAGGCTCCCATTACCCACCGGCTGATGCACAGGACCCTGGACCCCATTTTCTTCAGTTTGGTGCCACTGTTACATTGTTTGCTCTGAGCCAAAGTAATTTCTTTTCCTTTCTATATTCCTACTGCTCCTTTGATAATGGGTTTCCAGAGCAGTACTGCAAATAATAAGCCAATGGTCAGAGCCTGTTTGCTTGCCTCCAAAAATAATACCTCGTTAGGCAGCAGATCTGGGCTTTTCGCTGTGGAATGAGGAGATTTTATAAAAATCACCGGTTTTCAGGCTCACAGAAGGCCATAATTCACTTTGAGGAAGGTAATGTTGCAAAATTAAACCCGGTGAGCTTCTCGGCTGGCTCCTGAACATTGAAACAGGTCAGTGGTGTTCTAGCGTTGGTGTGGCTTGTCCTGGGAGAGCCAGCGTTATTGTACATCTCTTCTCAACTCCAAGTTCAGTGACCTGATGTCAGGTTGGTAGCCTGTGGTGGGCCACGAAAATTAGGAAATGCTCCGGATCAGACCTTCCTTCATCTCTATCTTTTCTGTTACTGTTGTTTGTTTGTTAAACATTATTATTTAATGTTTATTGATTGTTGAATAATGTTTATTGATTACTGATTAATGTTAATCGAACTGATTATTAAACATTTGCCACACTCCACCACCTCATTGGACTCTCTAGAGTGAAACAGCTAGGTAAGAACCCAGACTCTTTCATTGCTGGGGGCTGATCATGAAAGTGAGCTCGAGTATTTCCTAGGCAGCACCAACTCTGGCGCCAGGCTCGTTATTTCTGTGCAAATGCATTTACTCCAATACCTAGAATTTCAGCTTCTTGCACAGACACCTGCATCATAACTAAGAAATTCCTGCGGTGAAACTACCATGAGCTTGATTATACTTGGTTTTGAAAGTGAAAAAGTCTTCTTTTCAATAACTTAGTTATGAAAATATGAGGTTGGGTGCATAGTTTAGGGTTTTGAGAGTTAGAGAAGAACAGGAGAGGACTGCTCCTGTTACTACATGTACTGTTTCCCTAAAACACTGAAAGCAGAACGACTCCCAAAGTTTGTTTTTAATGCCTTTAGCTTACTATTCAATTATGACTGAATCAAAATTTCATTATTTAAATTCATCATTCTATTCTAATGTGAAGGAAAAAAATCATTGGGATAAATGATATAGAGAAAAGAGAGTTCTTGAGAATGGGGTTACCAAATACAAATTTTCTCAGTTTTTTATTATTTCTAGAAGTAGCCTAGACTAGAACAGTGTTATTTAACCAATATTTTAATTACACAAGCATGTTGTTAAAAAATACTTAAGTAGCACAGAGTACAAAATGAAAAGTAAGATTCTTTCTCCACCCACACTAAATACACACTATTACAGTTGATTATTATATATTCATTTCATAATAGTTAAAATTTTTCCAAATATGCTTTTACTCAGACAGACATCAAACAATACTCATTAATATTAATATTAAAAACATGCCTATTTTGCTGCTTTAATTACAAAAGCCTGTGGTTTTGCTGCTTTCCCTTTGGAACTTTTTTCCCGAAGAAATCTGAATATAGTAGGGAAAATGCATAGGAAGAATTTGGAGCTGACCTAGCTTCTATGGGCAGGATTTTCTGCCTAGAGAGATATATGGTGCCAGAAGAATGTATCCGATGTCCAGCCTGCCTGTCATGTCTGCCTCCATCACACCTCACCGGACTCAGAGAACCACACACCATTGCTGTCCCTCCCTCTCGGAGTAAGGGCTTCTTGCTAGAGTCAAATCCATCAAATTTCACAAAACATCTGTAACAGCAGCCCTCGAAAGTCTCCTCTCCAGTAATAGCAATAGCCTGGATTTTCTGGTTAATGTCCTCAAATACTGATCCCCTGTCTGCCCCAATGTTTCTTTTATTGTATCCCATGCCCCATAGTGCCAGGGCATCTGCTTTAGGGCCTCTCGTCTCTGTCTCCCACGGCCCGGAGGCTTGACATCCATCACACAATTCACATCGAGTCCCCAACCTTGAATCTTTTTTTTTAAATTAAATTTTATTTAGTTACTTTTCAAGTACATTTTTTTATCTATTTCTCCCATCCCACCCACCCCCCACCCAGTCTCTCCCCTCCCTCCCATTCCCACCCCCCAGTCCTCATCTCTGTGTCTTTCATACTTGTTCCTCAAAATCCCTCCCCCTTTTTCCCCTTAAATTCCCTTCCCTCTCCCCTCTGGTCGCTGCCCACTTGTTTTCTATTTCAGCGTCTTTGTTTTTATTCTGTTTGCTTGTTTGTTTTATTCTTTAGCTTCCTGTCAAAGGTGAGATCATATGGTATTTGTCCTTCAATGCCTGGCCTATTTCACTCAGCATAATGCTTTCCAGTTCCATCCATGCTGCTGTTTTGCATTTGCCTGTTTCTGACTTCTGTCTGAAGAGGAAAGGGTGGAATGCTGATCTTGCTAAAGTGGGCTTTGCTGCAATCACTTGCTTAGCTACAAACCCCTGAACAGTTTTTTCAGGAGAGGTGGGTGTACCCAAGTCCCTTGTTAAACACTGTTCCGTGGCTGGGAGGCTTTCCATCACAGATCTTCTTTCCACTGTCACAGTCTCAGTCTTGTCTCAGGAACAAGCTTTTTTTTTTTTTCTAGCTTCTCTAGCCTTAGCTCCTCTGTCACCTTCTGCTTTGTTTCTGTACCTCTCAGCTTCCTTGTGCCACACAGCTCCTAAAGCCTAGACAGTCCTAACCTATTTAAGCAAAGTATTATGTTAACCTTTTTGCTCATGCCCATGAGCACCTTATCCAGAGCACCTTATCATGAAACAGCTGGGAAGATCCTGGCAGCAGTTGTGGTTATTATATGCATGAAACTTTATTAGGGAAAGATCACCTTCCCAAATAAAATACAGCTCAGATTCTCCAAGGGTGGCCATGGAGATAAAATTTCCTACATGGCAAGTGGTGGCTGAACCACAGATGTCTGGCTGTTGCATGGATTTTGTGTTGATTTTCACTGCCTTGCTCTCTACCTATCATGTGAGTCTAAGGATCTGAACTTAGAGGGGGATCCTCATTCATTCTGCTCCTAAATGTGGATATTCATTCATTCAATAAATGTTTATTGAGCACCTACTCTATGCCAGATACTGTTCTAAATGCTAACAACATCCAGAAATATTCTTGATCCTCTTCAGCTTCCCTATATCGTACAACTGAAATAGGAATGGAGTATTTATATGAGAATAGATATTAATAACAGGGACATAAATAAAGAGAACCCAAGAAATTGAAATGATCTGGCTTGTAAGATACACTTGATCTTTGGGGCTCATATATCAGGCCCCATGTGAAATCTCAGCCTTCATATTAGAATCACCACTCAGGAAACCATTCACATAAATCTACTGCCCTCAAAGCATAGACCCCACTGCTCAAGCCTCAAGATAATATTTCCTCTTCCTACAGCTGAAAGCCCATCTTGCTTGCTCTGCAACAGGTCAAGCAGACTAAACTCAGCATGCATTATTAGGATGCTCTGTAGCCTGCCTTTCTTTTTTTCCCCCACTTGATCTAAGAAAGACTTTTAAAAGTGTTAATTTATCACTTGTATCATAATGGTATCTTCCTTTCAACTTCTACTTGTATTAGTATGCCTGTTTTTAGTTTGTTTATTTTATTATGTAGTATATTTGGTTCATAAAGGCATAGGCAAGCAGTTCCTCCTTTGTGGAGTGAAACCATGCCCATGGTCAATAACTATCTCAGTTCTGTTTAATGATTTCTGATGTGAATTGTATTTTGATAATATTTTGATTCTTACTTCCTTTATAATCTTGTTTTTGAAAAAAATACATTTATGCATCCTTTTTATCTCAAGTCACTTTTTTTAGGTCTGTCTCTTTAAAATAGGATGTAAATGAATTTTGGTTTTGGATCTCCATGAAATATTTGTCTTTTAATAGGAAGAGTAATATGTTTATTAAAAATATATAAGGCATCTTACAAACTTTCTCAAACTGCCTATTGCTCCATTATATTCTCAAATTTAATATTACAAAGGCAACTTGGCTCTTTAAGAGTTCTTACTAGAATATCTGTTTTTGGCCGTCCTGATGCTTGCTGAGCAGTGGGTCTAACGGCGTGGCCTGTAGACCTGTGGGTCTCAGGGCCCCTCAGGGAGTCCATGAAGCCAAAGCTATTTTCACAGTATCATTAAGACATTTTCTTTTATGGTGTTCACAGGCATTAATACTGCAAAAGCAATGACACCTTGGGAAGAATCAAGGCAGTGGTGCCAAACTGCACTGGGGTTGATATATTCTATTTGGTGATAAGGAGGGGAGCACCTAGGCACTTCTGCAACACACCGAAGTACAATAACTGTCTTAGAAAACCATTTAGGCAATTGTATTCTAAACTGAACTAGCCAATTTTCAAAGAACACTTTTTTTTTACCTGAAAGAATAAGTAACAAACTATAGTAAATCAAACTTAGATATTTCTCAAGCATTTTCTTCTTTTCTTTAATTTCACCTGAGGATATGACCACTGATTTTTAGAGAGAGGTAGGGAAAGAGAGGACAGGGGAGGAGTGGAGAAAGAGAGAGAGACATGGATGTGAGAGAGACATCAATCAATTGCCTCCTGTACATGCCCTGACTGGGGATCGAACCCATGACATTTTGGTATATGGGACAATGCTCCAACCAACTGAGGCACATTGGCCAGGGCTCATTCACTTAAACATTTTCTTCAAAATGGACAGAGACTACCACTCCAAGGGGAAAAAAACTGCCAGTATTTGTTGTCAATGATAATATTCAAGCTTCTAGGTAAAAATTATAATTTTGGAAATCTCTTAACCACCATGTGAGCTGGCTAGCTTTCCAATAGTTAGGCTTCTCTGATAATTGAAGTGGTGATTAATAAGTATGATCATCAAAAATCGTATACTGAAATGTGTCCATATTTGGAAGGTCTGAATAACTCAGAAAAACAGTATATTTTCACATTAATAGTTAATGATATTATATGGGTAAAGATTCTTTAAAAGTATAAGATAGACCAATAGAGCCCTGGCTGGTGTGGCTCAGTGGATTGAGTGTCAATCTGTGAACCAAAGTGTCTCCAGTTTGGATTCACAGGACACATGCCTGGGTTGTGGGCCAGGTCCCCAGTAGGGGGCGTGTGAGAGACAACCACACATTGATGTTTCTCTCCCTCTCTTTCTTCCTCCCTTCCCCTCTCTCTAAAAATAAATAAATAAAATCTTTAAAAAAAAGATAGACCAATAGATTTTACTGTAACTGACCAATTCCCATAATATAGTTAACCTTTAAAAACTACCACGTTCTAAGTTTTAGAGCAGTATTTTAAAAATATCTACAATTGTCTGTTAAAATAGTCTTTTCCAACTACATATCTGTGTGATGCTAGATATTTTTCATACACTTCAACCAAAATAACATAGTAGCAAACAATGCAAAAGTAAATATGACTCTTTCTGCTTTCTAGTAAGCCAGATATTGAAGAGATTTATAAAAAGGTAGAACAGTCACTTTTTTCATATTTTTTGCTTTGGAAAAATACAAGATTTTTTTCCACAAAAATATGCTATGTATGTTAATATTTATGCTTAATATTTTAATAAATACAGAAATGTTTTTTAAGTTCTCCTTTAACTTCTAAAGTGGTACACATGGAGGAATATAGTCTATACAAACTTCTTTGAGGTTTTCCTTAGTAATTTTTAAGAGTATAAAGACATTGTGAGACCAAGAAATTAAAGACTATTGTAAGACTATAAAAATCCCATTCAATATAGCAAGAAGAAAAATAAAATATCTAGGAATAAACTTAACCAAGAATATAAATGGGTAGAAATGGGTAGAAAACTACATAACACTGAAGAAAGAAATCAAGGAAGACACAAACAAATGGAAACATATACCATGTTCAAGGATTGGAAGAATTAACATCATCAAAATGTCCATACTACCCAAAGCAATTTACAGATTCAATGCAATACCTATTAAAGTGCCAATGACATACTTCACAGATAAAGAGCAAACACTTCAAAAATTTATATGGAACCATAAACAACCCCAAATTGCAGCTGCAATTTTGAGAAAGAAGAACAAAGTAGGAGAGATCGCAATACCTGATACCAAACTGTATTACAAGGCCACTGTAATCAAAACAGCATGGTACTGGCATAAAAACAGGCACGTAGACCAATGGAACAGAACAGAGAGCCCAGAAATCAACCCAACTCTCTACAGTCAATTAATATTTGACAAAGGGGGCAGTAACATAAAATGGAGTAAAGATAGCCTCTTCAACAAATGGTGTTGGGAGAACTGGACAGCTATGTGCAAAAAAATGAAACTCAAGCACCAACTTACACCATACACCAAAATAAATTCAAGGTGGATAAAAGACTTAAATATAAGCCATGACACCATTGAATCCTAGAGGAGAACATTGGCAAGAAAATCTCAGATATTTCATGCAGCAACTTTTTTACTGACATGTCCCCCAGAGCAAAGGACATAAAGGAAAGAATAAACAAATGGGACCTCATCAAAATTAAAAGCTTTTGCATGGCTAAAGAAAACAGTATTAAAATAAAAAGAGATCCAACTATATGGGAAAACATAGTTGCCAATGATACCTCAGACAAGAGCTTAATCTCCAAAATATACAAAGAACTTACATGACTCCACTCTATGAAGACAAGTAACCCAATTAAAAAGTGGGCAAAGGACTTGAACAGACATTTCTCCAAGGAGGACATACAGAAGATCCAGGGACACATGAAAAGATGCTCAATATCACTAGCTATCAGAGAGATGCAAATTAAAACCACAATGAGATACCACTTTACACCAGTCAGAATGGCCATCATAAACAAAGCAACAAACAAGTGTTGGAGAGGTTGTGGAGAAAAGGGGACCCTAATCTATTGTTGGTGGGATTGCAGACTAGTGCAACCACTGTGGAAAACAGTATGGAGTTTTCTAAAAAAAACTAAAAATGGACCTGTCTTTTGATCCAGCAATTCTACTGCTAGGATTATATCCTAAGAACCCTAAAACACCAATCCAAAAGAACCTATGCACCCCAATGTCCATGGCAGCACAATTTACAATGGCCAAGAGCTGGAAAGCAACCTTGGTGCCCATCAGTAAATGAATGGCTCAAAAAATTATGGTACATATACACAATGGCATTCTATGCAGCAGAAAGAAAGAAGGAGCTCCTACCCTTTGCAACGGCTTGGATGGAACTGGAAAGCATTATGCTGAGTGAAATAAGACAGGTGTTGAAAGACAAATACCATATGATCTCACCTTTAACAGGAAGCTAAACAACGAAACAAACAAGCAAGCAAAATAAAAACAAAGACACTGAAATAGAGAACAGGGGGACAGTGACCAGAGGGAAGAGGGGAGGGAATTTCAGAGGAAAAAGGGGAAGGATTTACAGGAATTAGTATAAAGGACACATGGACAACAACTAAGGGGGGTGGAAATGGGAGGAAGGTGGGGAGCATTGTGGGGGGGGGTGGGATGGGATGGGAGTAAAAGACAGAAAACTGTACTTGAACAATAATTAAATAAATTTAAAAAAAAGACTATTGTAAGACTATACAACCTGATATCAAAAGTACTGCCAGAATATGACCAAAAGTGAGTCCCTTGTTGCCTTTGCCTGGGTGAGCCACCTTCATCCATAAATCATTTTTTCTCTCTGGCATATTTCTTATATCTATATAGCATTGATTTTTTTATTGTTATCTATGCACTCCCCTTAAGAAATACCAATTATCCACATCAGCTATTTAACATCCTTGTCCTCCATGTCAATAATCTCTCCCATCAATTTTATGTACTTTTCTTGTTACTTTATTCAGTGCATTTTAATACTGTTATTGTAATCCTTCTATATTTTATATCTCTCATTGCAGCTTGTTCCGTTGCCTTTTTACCCTGTATTTTTATCTCCTCATTGCTCTATTTCTTTTTTTAAAGATATTTTATTTATTTATTTTTTTAAGGAGGGCGAGGGAGAGAAAAAGAGTGGGAGAGAAACGTCAATGTGTGATTGCCTCTTGAGGGCCCCCTACTGAAGACCTGGTTGCAACCCAGGTGTGTGTTCTGACCGGGAATTTAACTAGTGACCCTTTGGTTCTCAGGCCAGGGCTCAATTCACTGAGCAACACCAGCCAGGGTTCTATTTCTGTTTCACAGAGACAATGTATTCTTCTCTTTTGTTCATTCCAAACAGTTTTCTAATAGTTTCTTCTGGGTTTTACAGGAAAATGTTATTTTGGAGATGTACCTTTCTTCTAAGTCTTATCTTACTTACTATGTAGTATTATTTCTTTGGCTGTTGCTGGATTTTCTCTTTTTCCTTTTCTTTTTAAAATATTTTTCTTGGTTAATCCTTGAATTAGAAAATTCTTTTCAAATTTGTTTGGTTGTGAGGCGTCCTTGGCCCTGCTCACTGCCTATAGTGTAGCAATTCCTCCTCTTTCCAAAATACATCTGGAAGATTCAATGACATGCACCGAGTCCCAATGTCATTAGGGCTTTTGCCAAGCTCAGATCTACTTTCCAAGGTAATGTTCTCTTTTCTCCACAACCTGATTCTTGTAGCTGTGTACCAAGGTAATAATTCATGAGAAACTATAAATCTTGGCTTACCAATTTCCCCTACCTGCCTCATATCTAGATCATTAATATGGTAATATTTATCTCTGATGGATATAATCTGATGATTGGGAGCAAGGAGGATTAACAGAGTATTCATGTTACCTCGCGTGATCCATTACCTCGAGGTGAATTCTAAGCACCTTGTTCTCAATACACTTCAACCAGCCTTGTATTCATAGTCAGCAAAGACTCACTGCCATATTGGCAATGAGTTGTCTACTAAGTTTTCAGTATTAGATGCTTTCCTTTTTTGTATCTTTACAAACATTATATTTGAATGTTGGAAGACAATGTAATGGAGACTAAAACAATTTATGCTTTGACATCATCAGCAACATTAAACCAATCGCTGTGAACCCTATGAAATAGCCCTATGCATGATTTTTTTCTGAGAATACAGATCAAATTTCTTACAGGATAAACAGCATCTCTAATTCCCCTTTAATGTGGCTGAGGCAGTCCCAATGTAAATGCCAACCAAGATTGTTAAGATTGGGTCCAGGTTTTCTGGAGCTTGAATGGTCTACAGCAGATAGCCCCAGGATATAAGAATTACTCAAAGCTCAGGCAGAGAAGGCTACTTAATGCAAGAAATATGATTAATGACACTCAAGGTCATTCATTCAACAATATTTGTTAATAAGTATTCATTGAGTAAAGATTATATTATTAGTGCTCAAACCAAGGAAAAGTAGAAGTTAATCAGGATGAAGGGATAAAGTGAATGGGGGAAGGTGTCTAGAAGTTTTGTGGAAGGAAGGCTATGACGGTCAAAGCCATTTTTTTCTCAGGTGCTGGGTTTCCTGATTTTAAAGAAGCAGGATCAAGATAGATACTGAGAAATACTTCAAATGGCGTATTACATACCCTGTGTATGTCTCCATTTGATCTCCCATAAATGCTAAATGGGTTTGGAACAATTTGTTCAAAGAAGAAGCTGGACTTTTCTTCTAAATCTGAGAAGTTCAGCATTAGGTTCTGCCAGAAGGCCTCTGGTCAGCTTCCCAAAGATACTGACTGGCCATATTCTCTTTGTCCCTAAAATGGGAAGAAACACTGAAGCACATTATATCCCTTAAATAAGCATGTCAGGTTATAAGCCTGTTTGCAAGTGATTTTTAGAGAATGTATGTTCCACTTCTGACTGTAACTTAGTAAAAGGCAGTATGAAGGGGAAAATACAGTGGAATCTAAGTCAAGCTCCCTTAGAAAATCTCTCATAATTTTTTTTATTTACACGAAGAGTAGCTCTGGTTTGGTATTTTCAGAATTGCTCATAGCTTATTCTCTTGGCTTCTCTGCCACTGATTTTGGATGCTGATTTCCACTGTAAACATTGATTTAGGGTATATACAACTAAATGAAAAAAAAAGACAAAGAGGAATAAAAGCTTTAAAGCACATCATTATGCAGATAGTAATGCATTCTCTGCTTCTGCTGCCAACAGAGAAAAAAATAATGGTGTATGTAGCAGCAGACAAATTTACGGTAGACACCAGAGGAAATGACATTACTAATCAAAGGATGGAAATAATGTATCCCTGGTTTCCCAGGGAAGGTTGTAGCTTCCCCAGTAGGTTTTTGAAAGCAATGGTTGACAATGATATTTCTTCAAATATGTGAATAGAGTTTTGTCCAAAGATAGGAGAAAGTACTTGTTAATTGTCCCCTGCCTGTCCTTTGCCATCAATGATTATAAATGATATATCTGTAATATTTATGCATCTGGAAAAGGACACTTTTCTTTATTTCTTCTTTCTTAAGCAATAAAATCATTACCCTTTCTGAGTTGAAATCTGCTCCTGGGTTTCTTTTTTTTTTTTTTTGTCCTGATTTTGCTGTTCATTTATCAAGCTGATGAAATTGTGTATACCCTGTAAGGCCTTCTAATCGTAATGAAATCCAGAAATCTTCCAATAAATGAACAATTGAAAGAAAGAAAGAAAGAAAGAAAGAAAGAAAGAAAGAAAGAAAGAAAGAAAGAAAAAGTAGGTTTTAGCAGGATGAAATGAAGACAAACTATTCTGTGCTTGAATTAAAGGCCAGGCCCCCAAAGCATTCCAAAGATACTGTTTAGGCTTTTTCCAGGTTCAGAGCAAACATCAAACCTACATAAAACAATCAGAGATGGGAGCTATCACATTTTCTGTCTCCCAAGTACACTGACAAGTCTCAACTGTACTTTCTGGGTACTGCAGTTCTATGACTTGTTCTATTTTCTTTTCCCCTGCAGGAAGGAACTGTGATATATGATGTCTTGATAATGGTGAAACGTTAATAGGATTTTTTCCCCAAGTCCTCTTCTATCCATATATGCCCAAATCCCACACATCTCCTGACAATTTCATAAGTCCCTTTAAATAACCACTTACCCCTGAGCATGCCATGAAGACATTTTGTGATGTGATGACTAGTTGCATTATTATCTCATTCAAGAGTTCCCTGATGCTCCAGATTTGATTAAGTACCCTTATTACACACTCCATACACGGTTGCATTTTTTGCACATCTTTTGTTATAAGTGCAGATATTTGTGCAAAGTCTATTTCTCACTAGATTCAAAGTTCATTAAGGTGGGAACCTTGTCCAAGTTTACTCTGTATTTCCAACAACTAATACTGTGTCCAACCCTTAGTAAATATTCAACAAATATTTTAAGTTAATTTATTCTTCATTTATACATTTTGAATGTACAATGGTACCATTAACACTCAAAAAGTTTACTCATACTTCTTTTTATTACCATATGGTTAACTTTTCAGTCTTAATGTTTTATTTCACAATTAGCATTTATTTAAAATGTATTAACATTTATTATCTACCCTGATAATTTTGCCTCTTTAGGGATGGTTTCTGTTTTTTGTTTCCCCTTCTCTTTTTTATTTCCTTCCATTGTCACCCATCTTTCTGGCTCTTTCATGTTAGGAAGAAGGAAAATTCCCATAGACAGAGTGTTCTCTCTGGAATCTCGCCTATGAGAAGGTATACGTTTATAGAGGTAATTCATTCAGGTAGGCAAAACTGAGATTTCCTGGAGCCATGATCTCATTTCTGGAATTTTGAGGAAATCCTGCTTGTTTGTTACCTATTTAGATGCTAATAATTCCAGTAGCAGGTGGGATTTGAATTTCACAATCAGAGCTATGGCTTCAGTGTAAGTCCTTAGGAAAGAAATGATAATTTTCTCCAGGTGATTTTGTTTATTTATTTATTTGTTTATTTACTGCATTTTCCCTTTATATTTTATTTGCACAGTATGAAAATAAAAATGGAAGTTTTTTATTTAATCTTTATTATATTATCCCATTACCATTTGGTCCCCTTTTCCCGCCCTCCCCACCACCCCCCAGCAATCAGCACACCGTTGTCCGTGTCTGTGAGTCCTTTTTCCCTTTTGCTCACTCCCTCAACCCCCTATCCTCCCCACCAATAGCTGTCATCCTGCTCTCCATCTATGAGTCTGTCCCAATTTTCCTTTTTAGTTCAGTTTATTCATTAGATCCACATATGACTGAAATCATATGGGGTTAGTCTTTCTCTGAATGACTTATTTCACTTAGCATAATGTTCTTCAGGTCTGCCCATGCTGTCACAAAGGGTAAATTTTTTCTTCTTTTTTATGGCCAAGTTGTATTCCATTGTGTAAGTATCCCATAGTTGGTATATCCACTCATCTATTGATGGACACTTGGAGTACTTTCACATCTTGGCTATTGTAAATAAGACTGCAATGAATCTAGGGGTGCTTATGATCTTTCAGATTAGTGTTTTGGGTTCTTTTGGGTATATTCCCAGAATTGGCATCACTGGATCAAAAGGCAGATTCATTTTTTATTTTGGTGGGCATCTCTATACTGCTTTCCACAGTGGCTACACCAATCTGCATTTCCACCAATGGTGCAAAGGGGTTCTCCTTTCTCCACATCCTCTCCAACACTTGTTATTTGTTGATTTGTTGGTGATAGTCATACTGACAGGTCTTTCAAAAATTTATACAGGACCACAAAAGGCCCTGAACAGTAACACTGATCCTGAGAAAAAAGAACAAAGTTGGAAGAATCACACTACCTAATACCAAACTATACTATAAGACCACAGTAATCAAAACAACCTGGTACTGATATAAAAATAAAAACATAGAACAGAATAGAGAGCCAAGAAATAAACCCACACCTTTAGAGTCAATTAATATTTGACAGAGAAAGCAAGCACATAAACTGGATGAAAGATAGTTTATTTAATAAATGGTACTGGGAAAACTGGACAGGTATGTGCAGAAAAATAAAACCAGACCACCATCTTACACTACACACAAGAATAAATTCAAAATGGATCAAAAAGTTAAATGTTAGACCCAAAATCATAAAAATCCTGAAAGAAAACATAGGCAGCAAAATCTCAGACATTGCTTGTAGCAGTTTCTTATTAGACATATTTCCCCAGGCAAAGGAAATGAAAGAAAATATAAACAAATGGGACTATATCAAACTAAAATGTTTTTGTACTGCAAAGGAAATCATCAACAAAATTAAAAGACAACCCACAGAATGTGAGAACATACTTGTTGACACATGCTATAAGAGGTTAATATAAAAAATTAATGAAGTACTTACAAAACTCAACCCCTCCCCCCAAAAAAACCAATTAAAAAATGGGCAAAGGACCTGAATGGACACTTTCCCGAAAAGGACATACAGATGGCCAATAGACATATGAAAAGATATTCAACGTTGCTAATCATCAGTAAAATGCAAATTATAACCACAATGAGATACCATCCAAGAATGTTTTAGAACTATAAATGCTGAAGCTCCTCCCAGCGCTACTGAAACAGAATCTTAGTTTTAACAGGATCCTCAGATGACTTGTGTGTACATTAGAGTTTAAAAAACACTGGTTTAAAGAGCATATGATCAAATCAGGATGTTAATGGCTTATTAAGGGAGTATTTATTGTCTGGTCCTCAATGTCCATTGAGGGACACTTCTCCATCTCTTCTCACATTATTTGAACCAGAGAGAGAATACAAAGTCTAAAATGAAAATGTCCTTACTTGGCAAACCTAAAGAATCTTACGTAAAAAGTTGTTGATTCTCATCTCAAAATAATTTCACTTGAAAATCAGTAGGGCATTTAGAAGGAAGAACATAGGATAACAGTGCACTTACAGAAATAATTATAAATAACAACTATGTTCACCTATGACAAGCAACATTAAGAAAGCAGTAGAGTTAACTGGTTGAAAATCTTTGCCATGTTGTATACAAGTATTGGTAATTGGAGCATTTGTCAGCACTAAGCTACTTATATTGATTTTTCTACTTCTGCAAACTGGAAGCTTGGGATGCAAAATGAAGAAATAATTGTAAGCAAGACCTCTTTGGATGAAAAAAAAAACATTTCCAGTCAGACTAAGAAAGCAATCCTCAATAATTTTTGACACTTGTCTAGACAGAAAGCAAGGCTGAATCCAAGGGAAGTTTTAGAACCCTGGGAATTTTCTGGTCTGCTTAAACACTTCACACATCATTCAAGGAAAATCAGACATGCCATGTACGCAGATAGACTTAAAGACTTCCTTCCCAGTTAAAGAAATGTATGGGAATGAAGTTTAACTTATTTATTTATCCTTACCATATGAGATTGCTTCACTTTGCACCAGGTGTTCTTGAAAATAATCAGAAACTTCCTCATATTAAAGGAGGAGAGTTGAATTTATGGCTTGGGTTTAAACTTACAACGAGACATTCCACTCCGAGTGATCTCATGTAGTCAAAGCTGTCATTACCCCAGGGTGCAGCGTGTGGCCCTGCCTCCATGGACATTCTGCAGAGTGGGGGTCAGCCTTCTTCCTCCCTGCTCAGAATTGCTGGAAAATGTGGTCTCTGGGCCTTTGGGAGAGATCTCACCTAAAGGTGAACCATCTCACTAAACTTAGTGTGGCACACTTACCACCCACTCCACCCACTACAAGTTTTTTCTGTCTAGTTAGTATGGTGCAAGAAGTTAGGTCTTTGATCCCTGGATGTCAGGCCAACAGTCATGTGGTGAGAGGTACCTGGTTAGAACTGGAAAAGCACAAGTGAATGAAGCAAGTGAGTCTGGGTTCAAATTGTTGCTCTATTATATTAGCTTTTTGCTCTATTTCATGTCTGGCAACAATCCTAACATCTACTCAGTCCCCAGAGAATTTGGGACACAGAGCCCTCTCTTATAAGTGAGTATCTCCCAGGCATATTGCTGATACCTCAGTATTCCAGTCACCTGTAGCTCTTTCCCAGGTTTGATCAAGAAAGCTTGTCCAGCCCTTTCTACCCCATAGTTATAGGGAGCAAGGAAGGATGGCTGGTGATAAAAAACAAATTCAGGACCTACTCTGCCTGGATTTAAATCCTGATTTTGCAACTTAATAGCTGGGAAAGTGACTTAAACTCTCAGTGCCACAGTTTTCTCAATAGAGACATAATTATTACTATTTTAATGGGCTATCATGAGGATTAAAAGGTTAACATATAAAAAGCACTTAGAATAGTGCTTGTCAAATAAAAGAGGGATATATATATTTGTGATTATTGCATTCATTAAAAATAGGCTCCCCAATAAATATCTTGACTTATAGTAAAATTCATTTTTGCAAGTTCTTTATTGAAGTCCCTACTTTTAAAAAGGTTAGTTAATACTTTTACTTTATAGTTATTATATATTGATTATAAAATTAGGAAAATATACACTTGCTATTTTTATGTCTTTGCTTTCAAGTTTTTTCCTCTGAACATCTTTTGATCCATTAAAGACTATATATATATGTTCTTTTTAATACATACATATTAAAATTTATATATTTATAAATAGTTATATATACACTCATATTTAATATATCTATCATACATATGTGTTTATATATTATATATTCATTATTTATATTTGTTAATATAGACTATACATTATATTATGCACATTTTTGTGATATTATGTACATATATTTATATAATTTAACTTGTATAGAATCCAGTATATTCAATTACATAAAGTATATATTTATATTACAGTATATAAATATATACTTTAAAAAATAAGATTATACAAATAAATATACATATGCCCTTTTCAATAAACATAATATCAAAATATATTCATATGTCAGTAAATATTTTTGAAAATGTGATTTTTAATGGTTACACAGTGTCGCATAATATGAACAACACAATACATATTATATGAATACCGTAATTGCACACATCCTGATTTCTATCTTTGTCTTGCTTTTTGCTTATTTCCAATTATTCTTCAGAAACAACAATGCATTCATGAACCGTCTTGTACATACATTTTTATACACTGCTGCTGCTTTCAGCCAAGATGGAAAAACAGATCAGATTTACGCTCCCACATCAAAAGACTAAAACAGTAAGAAAATATGAAACAATGATTTCAGACATTGAACAATTGGCAGCTTAGGACAGTGATCCCTTAGGGAGGGAAACAAAGGGGAGAAATCCCACAGTTGCCCCCAACTTGTTACCTGGAAAGAGACCACATCCCAGGAGGGGAGAATCCAGGTAAAGGTCAGTGGTTTACTTAGGGTTATAGAGATGGCTTTGGGACTTCAAGAAATCTAAGGTGGCAGAAGAAGAGTGACGAATATCAAGAAGAGAGAGCTGCACTATTAGAGTGGCTATTCAAAAGACTATCGCAGAGATCTGCACTGGAATCCCACTCTTATTCCTCCCAGCACACATCTGTGAGGAAACTCTCTGAACCAAAGGAATGAACAAAATACCCATGCAATTCATACAGGGCCAGAGAGTGTCTAAGTTCCCAAAACCAACTGCAAAAATCTCATATAACCTGGGATATCAGGAAGAGTGTTCACAAGGCAATCACCTGAATTGTGGGGCAGAATTAGCCATAGTCTAAAGGCTGCTCTGGCTCCACCTAATAAAGCCTAAAAGCAAAGACCGGAAAGGACAAAATGTTTCCAAGGAATTCACCTGCACCACCTGGTAGTATTTACACGTAAGCGAAATCAGGAAAAAGTCCCTGAGAAACACAGTACATCATCCCAAAAGTGCCACACTGCACCTAAGAAGAAATGTTTAGAAGGCAAACCCTCCCTGTTGAAGAAGGGATATTCTGGTCTATTAATAGTCATCATTCATTCATTCATTCATTCATTCATCCAAGTACATAATGAGCACCTACTGTGTACTATGCATCTCCATGCATTTTAGCACTGATCAGTACAGTCAGTCCTTCTCCACACTCCATTCATAGAGCTAGGACTCAGTCACTGTTCAGAGAACCAGAATATGGCCAATTCTTTTGCACCAACTAGCCAGCCTCTCTAGAATATGCCAGTATGATAAAAAGAAAGAAAGAAAGCATCTGATGAACATGTTAAATCTAGTTTCTTAAAATATAATCAAACTGCACTTCCTCTGAAGGCTTGATTTGATTTGTGCTAAGCCAACAAAAGGATGTGCTAGTCAAGACCACCCTGTTAGGACACTTGCTGGCGCTCTGTGTCTGAAGCAGAACAGGAGAGTTCTGCTTTTTTTCCTGTTCTTGGATCTCAGCTTCAATGAATGGACTCTCTGGGATGCTTTGAATTTCTCCCATTTTCTTCATTCCAAAATTGGCTATTAGATGGTTTAAATTTAAGACAATTTTAAAGCAATGATTGCATCAAACTAGAATCTAATTGAGGGAAAGTAATTTCTGGCAAAATCCCAAGCCAGGGGATTTTCTGTCTCAGAAAATTACATACTGAAGCTGCCAATGCAGAATGGAAAGCTTAGTGGCATTAAGTACAACTCTGCCATTGTTCATTTCTGTACCCTGTATGTGATGAAGAGCCACACAGGATAAGGCAAAAGTTACTAGGATTTATTCTGTAATTGTCTTAAGACCAGAGAATGAGGCATGTATACTATGTGAAGGACACTTGGTGATGCCCAGCTCATTTTCCTACTTCAGGAACCCAGCACATGCCGTGTCTTTGCTCATACTGCTCCCACACTGGAATGCATGCCCCTCCTCACATCTCTAAATCTACCCCAAATGTTCTTAAAACTCACCTTATCTAAAAGCTTTTGCCATTTGCTCCAGCCCTCATGGATTTCCATCTTGGCATGCCTGCAGATCTTAGGACCCGTAAGCATTTAATGAGGCATGGTTTCACAAAGAACATTCATTGTTTCCTGAGTGTTTTGATGGAGAGTGCCACATCCATCATAGCAATGAATTCAATTCAAGGGCCACCTCCCACCTGAGTAGCAGCCTCCAAGGGCCTCTGAAAAGATCCTAGGCTTGCTTCCTTCTCAGCATCTGTGTTGCAGGCCTTTCAATGCCCATCTCTCTCAACCACCAAGCAAGAGTTCTTTGAGGCCTGAGATCATGGCTAAGACACATAAACATTTCCAGAACAGAGTACAAAATAAAAACTCTATGGATACTTATGGGATGAGTAGAAGTGAGACAGTGAATAAATGCATGAATGAATAGATGAATGAATTCTAGAAGCTCAGTAACTGCTTGTTGATCAACTCATTGACTCTGGGTCAGGAGAGCAGAAGTAGGACTGTTTTTCCTCTGTGCTTAATGAAAGCTGAAGATAAGAAGGAACTTGATCACCCCTAGCAAGCATGAGTTGTAATACAGGAAATAAATGAGAAACAAAAGCAACCACTGTCACGTTAAGCTCTGTTATTACTGCAAATATAAGACCAGTTATGCAAGGATACTACTCTTCATCTTTTGAACAATGAACACAGCCTTTTTTTCTATTCTCATTCCTCAGGAATCTCACCTCTACCATGTTAGAGGAAAATTTCATCGCTGAACTCATTTCATCTGGTAGGTTGAGACTGGAAATATATCTTGGCAGAGACTGATAGCCTTACCTACCACCCCACCATCATGGCCAGCCAAAGATAACACCTCCTTTCTTAGTAAGCCAGGTGTAGTCAATAACTAGGTTCCAGCCAGTGGGGTATGAGCAGAAGTGAGGCACATGACTTCAGGAAAATTTTCTCAAAAAAGGATGCATAATATCCCCTTAACTTCTGTCCTTTTCCTAGTACATACAGGACGGCAGAGCAACAGTATGGAGAGAGACTGCATCCCTGACATTAGGTTCCATAGTAGCCCTTGCATAAAGGAGGGACGATTTGTTATTTCAGAATCTCTTATAACAGTGACTAGGCCTATATTTTAACTAGTATTTGTTCTTTGGGTAAGAAGAAGCATCTCAGAGAGTACTGGAGAAGAGATGAAAAGACACACCTTTTTAAAGTGCTTACAATGCAACAAGCCCTGTGCTAGATGATAGCCCCAGAAAATACTTGTCATTTTTCTCATTTTAGAAATGAGCACACTGATGTTCAACAGAGTCAACTGACTCACACAAGGTCACATGGTCGTTAATGGCAGTGCCAGGTCTGTCTGATTCTGAAGTTGACACCATTTCTATTTACAGTAACAGTAAGAGTAACAGTAATGGTAATAATGGCTGTAATCATAACAGCTAATATTTGTTAAGTGCTTCTTAAGTGTCAGAATCTCTGTTGAGCATCATGCATGAGTTACCTCATTTAATTCTCACAACAGCCCTTTGAAATAGATGCTACTTTTGCACTGATTTCACAGATGAGGAAAGAAGTCTTAGAGTTACTAATAATTTTCCTAAAGTCATAAAACTAGTATGAGGCGGTGTTATAGTTTACACTGTGGCCTGATGGACTCCAGACCTATAAGTTTCATCCCTTTGCTTGACTATGAGCACATCTTTAGATTAAATTACTTTTCAGTTACACAGGGAATGTCTGGTGCCCAGTCTTTGTCTTAAGCTAAAGAGCAAGTCACCCTTCTGAACCTAATGGTCTAACATGCATTTGGTGCCTACCATGTGGCTGATTTGACCCTACTATAGAGCTTCTGAGAGTTAAAAAATCTATTTAAGGCTCTAGAACTATGCAATAATTCTCAACTGCCCAGCAGCCACTAGTAGTGCATACCTTACTGTCCCAAACTGTTAATTTATGGACCAGATCAATGAGTCGCTGTACAGAAGCTAAAAGAAATTCATTATACACATTTAAATGATCTAAATTTAACTCTGCTATATTCTTCTTACTAAGCTAAGGATGTTATGAAAGATGAATGACAAAATGTAAACATAAATAACAGTTCTTTATTATGAATTATGATTAGTACTTTTTAGGTTGCCGTTGTGGACCCACCCATATGTCAAAAATAAAGCTAGCAATGCTGTTCTGAAATATGTAGTTTTGTTTTTACTTTTATTTTAAATCACATATTCTACTAATGAAAGTTTAGGTGTTTCTATCAACAACTCAACCTGGTATTTGTTTCTGAAAATCAGCTGAAAGTAAGAAATAAAAAACATTTTTAAAAATTATCTTCTTAACAGTGGGACCCATTTGAGCTTGTGTGAGCAGAAGGGACCTTGTAAGGGGCCTCACAGAAGGGGCCAGAAGGTCAGAGCATTACACTTGAAACTTTGGGGCAGGCCACAGAACCCAAACCACACCTCAGGATCATCCAGCGGTGAACTCTGCCCCAGCCCTGTGCCAGTCTTCAGCACATTTAGGTTCTGTGAGGGAAGTACTCTGTTCAATGGGGATGAGGGAGAGAGCCCTCTTCTCCTTCAGAGACAGGTCAGGTGTAGTCTATGGTCTGAAGCTGGAAAGTGAGGTCACAATCAGTGATATGTCTCTTGTCTGCCCAGAAATGGGCTCCCCCCAAGCAGAGAACATAGGTCCTCACCAAGGTGGGGACTTGAGGGGGGACTCACCAAGGTCTCCCTGGAGAAAGAGAAAGAAGCCCCTGAGTATAGAGGGAGTATTTATATATTTATATAAATATAAATAATATAAATAAATATATAGATTTATTTATCCTTATATAAATACAATATTTATATAAGGAGATAGATAGATGATATAGATATAGATATAGATATAGATATAGATATAGATATAGATGATATAGATATAGATATATCCTTAAGAATAAGAAAATGAACAACCAGATTGAAAATGGGCCTAAGCTTTGGACAGATACCTCAACACAGAGGATAATGAGATGGTAGAGGATTCAAGACAGTGGCAATGTAAGTCAAAGTTATACTCATCTCTTCCCAGGACCAAATGAAAATGACAACTAAACTATAGAAATATCAACATGAATAACCAACTGAAGACTAGCTGAACAGAGGTCCCTTAACCAAAGATTACAGAAGAAGCCACATCCATACTGGTAGAAAAAATGGAGACATGAAAAGGCAGCCTAAATGAAAAGGCAAAGTAATTTGCCCCAAATTAAAGAATAGGAGAAATCCCCAGAAAAAAAAAAATTATATGATATGGAAACAAGTCATCCACCAAATACAGAATCCAATACAATGTTTACAATGCTGCTCAAGAAACTTAGGGGAAGAATGGATAAACTCAATGACAAGTTACAGAAAGAGATAGTAAACATAAAAAAATAAAAATTAAAAATAAAAATCAGTCAGAAATATGGACCACAATATCAGAAATAAAGAATACATTAGAAGGAATTAACAGCAGGTTAAATAAAGCAGAATATCAAGTCAGCAATTTAGAGAAAAAGATAACAGAAAACATCCTAGCAGAAGAACAAAAAAAATTTTAAAATGATGAAGAGGTAAGAGAGTTCTGAGGCAACATTGAGTCTACAATATCTACATCATAGGGGTATCAAGAAAAAGAGAGAGAGCAAGGGATAGAGAATCTATTTGAAGAAATAATGGTAGAAAACCTTCTTAATCTAGTGAAGGAGAGAGTAACACCTGTCAAGTAAGCACAGAAAGTCCTTATCAAGATGAAGCCAAACAGGCTCCCACCAAGACACAGCATAATTAAAATGGCAAAGATTAAAGGCAAAAAGAGAATCTTAAGACTAGTAAGAGAAAGACAGCTAGTTACCAAGAAGGGAGCTCCCATAAAACTGTCAGCTCATTTCTCAAAAGAAACACTTCAGGCCAAAAGGCACTGGCAGAAGGTATTCAAAGTGATGAAAAGCCAGGACCTACAACAAAGCTTACTCTACCCATCAAGACTATCATCTAAAATGGAAGGAGAGATAAAGAGCTTCCCGGACAAGAAAAAAAAAGAACTGCAGGAGTTCATTACCACCCAACCAGTATTATAAGAACTGTAGAGACTTCTTTAACAAGAAGAAAAGAAAAAAAGAGAAACATAGTTATAAAAAATAAAATGAGAATAAATACATACCTATCAATGATAACTTTAAATGTAAAGGATTAAACATTCCAAAGAAAAGCATAGGGAAGCTGAATGGATAAGGAAAAAATTTATCTATATATACAGGAGGGACCTCCCAAAATGGAATTTATTCTCACATGTTTAAACTTCAGTCACCTTCAAAGTACTCTCCATTTCATACAATACACCTATTGAGACATTTTATCCACTGCTTAAAATAGTTTTTCAACTTATTTATTTTGATGCCTTTTAGTGCTTCTTCCATTTTTCATTTCACCTCTTCCTCACCAGCAAAAATTTTCCCTTTGAGAACTTTTTTCAACTGAGGAAACAATAAAAAAAATCACTTAGGGGTGAAATTGGGGGAATAGGGAGGGTGGGACACAAGGGTAATCCTGTTTTTGGTCAAAAACTCCTGAACAGTAAGCACAGTATGGGCAGGTGTAATTGTAAATCACCCATCATGAAAAGGGCAAATGCTTGGGAGAGTCTTCAAAAAACTTCATGAAGGTGAACACAGCTTCTCAGAACAATGCCAGCTCATACACTGACACAGGTAGATTCCTAGAACACTCACCTAGTAGGGGAAGCCTGTACTACAAGGGGCCTGCCCTCCAGAAGATAATTATGGTTTATTGGGATCTCCACCAAAAAAGAGACCACTTAGAATGAAAGACATGCACAGACTTAAACTAAAAGAATGGATAAAGATATTTCATGCAAATGGAAATGAAAAAAGCTGGGAAAGCAATACTTATGTCAGACAAAAAAGACTTTAAAAACAAAAGCTATAATAAGAGACAAAGGAGGACATAATAATAAAGGGATAAATCCAATAAGAGGTTATAACCTTAATAAATATTTATGCACCCAATACAAGAGAACCTAATTATATAAAGCAAATCTCGATGGATATAGAAGGAGAGATTGATAATAATACAGTGGTAGTAGATTTTAATACCCCATTAACATCAATGGATAGATCTTTCAGAAAGAAAATCAAAAGGAAACAACGGCCTTAAATAATATAGTACACCAGATTGAATTAATATTTTTCAGTACACTTCATTACAAAGCAGCAGAATATTTTTTTTCAGGTGTATATAGAATATTTCTTGGATAAGCCACATGTTAAGTCACAACACAAATCTCAATAAATTTAAGAAGATTGAAATTATATCAAGCACCTCCTCTAAACACAGTATAAAACCAGAAATTAGTTACAAGAAAAAACTGAAAAATATACAAACACATGGAGGTGAAACAACATGGTATTTCACTGTTAATATTCACAAATAATGAATGAGTTAACAATGAAATCAGAAAATAAATAAAAATATACCTTGAGACAATAATAAAAAGCAGTCATAGGAGGGAAATTCATACCAATACAGGCCTATTTTATCAAGCAAGAAAAATATCAAACAATCTAATGTTATACCTAAAGAATCTAGGAAAAAAACAACAAACAAAGCCGAGATGAGTACAATAAAAAAATAATGAAGATCAGAGCTGAAATAAATAAAATAGAACCTCAAACAATACAAAAGTTTAATGAACCAAAAACTGGTTCTTTAAAATGATAAACAAGATTGATAAATCTTTCAGCTGACTCACCAAGAAAAAAAGAGAACAAAATGCTAAATAAATAAAATCAGAAGTGAAAGAAGAGAAGTAATAAATTGTTGGGAGCTGTCCTGCCTAATTTCGGGGACTGTAGCCTCATTAACAGACAAAAAGGTCCCATTGCTAGGGCTAAGTGAAAAGGCCTTGGGCCATAAGCCACTAAGGAGACAGAAAATTTTCTCCTGGCAAGAGCAAAGCTCCCTCATACCCCTTTGCTGGGCCCAGGTGGATGACTGTCTAGCCAGCCAATAACAGGTAAGATGCCTCAAGGGTGGGGCAACCTAAGACAGGCACAGTCAAGATGGGCCATCAAGGGAAAACTTAGGGGTCTACAGAGAAGGAGCAGAAAGACCCTCAACCCTTGGCTTTGTCATAGCCTGAGTCCTCATTTATTCTGTAAAGTCTCTTAATCTCTTGGCTGCTTTGCTCTCCCCACTTGACTCAGCCTGAAAACAATGCCAGAGGGAGCTGTGGTCTTGTACCGGAGCAGACAGCTCCTGGAAGTGAATCTGGCCAGAGAAAGAATATACATTGTTTCCTTTGAGGCTTGCTCCACCTTGTTCGTGTGAAACTAACACTTGAGCTAAAGCTGACCCTGACCAGAGACAATCCCTGTATCTCTTCAACTATCATCTGTAAATGATGTCAGTTTCTCATGACTGTAACTCTTTAGACATTGGTTGATAAGTCTTACCTGCATACTATGTAACTCTGTGTAAGCTGAACTCAGTAAAGACATAGAGAAGGAGATTTTCAAGACCCTTCTTCTTTGAGAGATTGGTCATCTTTTCTCCCCAAGCAGAGCATGTCTTTGTAGATTTATTCTCATCTATGATGGCGAGGGAGCTCTGTGGGTGGAGTCCCCCCCCCCAACAACTCACACCACAGAATTACAAAGGATCATAAGGAAATATTACAACTATCTACCAACAAATTGAACAATTGGGAAGAAATGGATAAATTCCTAGAAACATTGAATCTTCCAAAACTGAATCAAGAAAAAACAGAAAATCTGAACTGACTGATCACAACTAATGAAATTAAAGCAGTAATAAAAAAAAAAAACTCCCAGATTTCAAAAGTCATGGACAAGATGGCTTCACAGGTGAATTTTACCAAGTATTCAAAGAAGAACTAACACTTATCCTTCTAAAACCACTCCAAAAAATTCAAGAGGAAGGAAGACTGCCAAGCTCATTTTATGAGGCCAACATTATCCTAATTCTAAAAACAGATAAATACACTATGAAGGAAAAAAATTATAGGCCAATATCCCTGATGAACATAGATGCTTAAATCCTTAATCTTAGCAACCCTTTTCCAACAATACATTTAAAAGATTACATATTATGAACTAGTGATTTTTATTCCTAAATTGCAAGGTTGGTATAATATTTGCATATCAATTAATATGATACACCACATAAAAGGAAGAATAAAAATTATATGATCATTTTTCAATAGATGCAAAAAGTATTTGACAAAATCCAGCACCCATTTATGATTTAAAAAACACTTAGGAAAGTGGGAATAAAGGGAACAAACCTCAATATAATAAAAGCCATATATGACAAACCCATAGCCAATATCATACACAATGGGGAACAACTAAGGGCATTTTCCTTAAGATCATGAACAAGACAGAGATGTTTTCTTTCACCACGCTTATCCAACATAGTAGCAGAAATTCTAACCACAATATTCAGAAAGAAGAAAAAATAAAAGGCGTCCATAGCAGACAGGAAGAAGTAAAACTGTCATTATTTGCAGATGACATGATACTGTATATATACAGAAACTTAAAATAGATTTCTTTTTTGGTTCTCTCTCTCTTTATATATAGAGAATCTATATAAAGAGAACCCAAGAAGAAACTACTAGAACTGGTTAATGAATTCAGTAAAGTAGCAGGATACAAAATAAGTATCCAGAAGTCAGTTGCATTTCAAAACACCAGTAATGAATTATCAGAACAGGAAAATAAGAAATCTACCCCATTTACATTTGCCTCAAAAAAATTGTATCAGTGGACTTCTGGTCAAGAGGGCAGCATAGGAAGACACGGCTTGCCTCTTTGCACGGCCACATCAAAATTACAATGAAAATATAGAACAACCATCACTCAGAACCATCAGAAATCGAGTTGAATGGGAGTCCAACAACTACAGAATTAAAGAAACCACATCCATCCAGACTGGTAAGAAGGGCACAGACACAGAACAGGCTGTTTCCGTACCCACATGTGGTGGATAAAAGTTCAGGAGGGATATCTTGGGATCAAGGAGTCCCAGCCCCACACTAGGCTCCACAGCCCAGGGTTCCAGTGGAAGGAAGATAAGTCCTTTACATCTTCTGGCTGTGAAAACCAGTGAGGATTAAATCAGTGGAAGAAACTTTTGAAGCCCAAAGTAGTTCCTCTTACAGAACCCACACATGGAGTCACCTACTCAGACTCACTCCCTCTGAGCTCCAGCACCAGGATAGAAGCTTGAAAGGCACCAGTGGTATACTGAGAAAAACTGAAGTGCCTGGCATCGAGGCAAGCAGGGCTATTGGACATTTTCTAAATGCTCCCCCAAAAGAGCCGCAGAGCCAGCAAGCTGGTGCCATAACTGAGGCTCCATCAACCTGGCTAACACTGTCTGATCCAAATGGATATCCCCAGAGACTCTGCCCCACACAACTTATGGGCCACCAAAGCTGCTTTTCCACATGAATGGCTGGTCTTGGCTCATGCTTCAAAACTTCCTAAATCCTCTAAAAAAAGCAGCAGCTGGCCTCAGTGAGCCCCAGGCCCAGCACTAGCAGCAGCCAGCTTAAAATCACAGCTTGGCTTTGGCTGGGGATCTCTAAGCCCAGCACAAGCAAGAGCCATCCCAGATTTCTTTTTTGTTTTTTCAGATTTTTTTATAGCTCAGGCCAGGTGTCCTTGGACAGAACATAGGTGAGGACTGACTTTGGCCTCCACCACTGGGGACACCACACCTAGTGGACAGTTATAGACCCCATCAGAGTACCACCACCCTGCCCCTGCACAGCTGATCCTCCATGGAGGGCAGAGGGTAGTGGTAAGTGGTCACAGCAAATCCTTGCAGCTGACCAGCCTGGGTAAATCCCTCTCATTGATCTGCCTATAGCAACCAAAGCTCACTACAAAAGGAGGGTATACTCAGCCCACACAAAGGGTACACCTCACATATCCAGCTTGGGTGATAGCTGAGACTGTGCCACTGGACGCTACAGTACAACTACTATAATTGACCAAAGTACCAAGACAAGGAGCCAAAGCAGCTGTACCTAATACATAGAAACAAACTGAGGGAGGGACACTGCCAAAATGAGGAGACAAAGAAACATGGCCCAAATGAAAGAATAGATCAAAACTCCAGAAAAGGAATTAAACAAAATAGAGATAAGCAATCTATCAGATGCAGAGTTCAAAATACTGGTTGTAAGGATGCGTTCAAGGATCCTTATCCTTATAAGGATAAGTTCAAGGAACTTAGTGAGGTTCTCAACAGCATAAAAAAAGATCCAGTCAAAAATGAAGGATACACTAGCTGAAGTAAAGAATAATTTACAGGGAAACAGCAGTAGAGTGGATGAAACTGAGGATTAAATCAATGATTTGGAACATAAGAGAGCAAAAAACAACCAATCAGAACAACAAGAAGAAAAAAGAATCCCCCTAAAAAATGAGGATCATTGTTTAAGCAGCCTCTGGGACAACTCCAACATTTCCATCACAGAGTTCCCCAAAGAGAAGAGAAAGAGCAAGAGATTGGAAATTAATTTGAAAATATAATGGAAAAAAGTTTCTTAATTGGGTGAAGGGAATTGACATTCAAGTCCAGCAAGCATAGAGAGTCCCTAACAAGGTGGATGGATGCAAGAAGGCCCACTCCAAGACACATCATAATTAAAGTGCCAAAGATTAAAGATAAAGAGAGAATCTTAAAGGCAGTGAGAGAAAAGACATTAGCTACCTTCAAGGGAGTTCTCATTGATTTCTCAAAAGAAACTTTACAGGCTAGAAGGGATTGTCAAGAAATATCCAAAGTCATGAAAAGCAGGGACCTACAGCCAATATCCCTCTACCTAGCAAAGCTATCACTTAGAATTGAAGGGCTGATAAAGAGCCTCAAAGACAAGAAAAACTAAAGGAGTTCATCAGCAGCAAACCACTATTATATGAAATGTTAAAGAAACTTATTTAAGAAAACGAAGATGAAATCTATGAACAATAAAAAGGCAGAAATACATATCTATCAACAATTGAATCTGAAAACCAAAGTAAGCCAAACAAGTAGAACACAGGCAGAATCATGAATATGGAGAGCGTTTTGATGGTCGCCAGATGAGATGTGGTTGTGGGGGAATGGATAAATATGCGAGGGGATGAAGAAGAACAAATAGGTAGTTACAGAATAGCCATGGGAATGGAAAGTACAGCACAGGAAATGGAGTAGCCAAAGGACTTACTTGCATGACCCATGGACTTGAACAATGGTGTAGGGATTGTCTGAGGGAGTGAGGGGTCCTGGGTGGACAGAGCCATAGGGGGGCAAATCAGGACAACTGTAATAGCATAATCAATAAAATATAATTTAAAAATCTTGTAAAAGAAAATCAATAAATAATTTGACACATTGATAAAATCATCTCAATAGTTACATAAAAAGGACTTAACAAAATTATCACCTTCATAATAAACATTCTTAGCAAACTAGGAAAAGAAGGGAACTTTCTCAATTTGCTGAATTGCAACTGTGAAAAACTTACACGTTGTATAACACTGAATGGTGCAATAGCTTTCCCCAAAGATCGGGAACAAGACATGGATTATCTGCTCTCACCTTTTCTGTTCATCATGGCACTGGAGTTCACATCCAGTGCAATAAGGAAAAAACAAGAAGGAATCATCATACAGATTAGAAAGGAAGAACTGAAATTGTCTATGCAGAGACATGATAGTTTATATAGACAATCCTAAGGAATTATATTAGTTTCCTATTGCTGCTGTAGCCATTACCACTAACTTGGTGGCTTAATATTATACAAATTTATTTGTACAGTTTTGCAAGTTAGATGTCTGATATGAATCTCACTGGACTAAAATACAAGGGTTGACAGGGCTGTGT
The DNA here is from genome assembly GCF_021234435.1 of Artibeus jamaicensis. Taxonomy (NCBI): domain Eukaryota; kingdom Metazoa; phylum Chordata; class Mammalia; order Chiroptera; family Phyllostomidae; genus Artibeus; species Artibeus jamaicensis. The sequence continues at coordinate 56,639,101 of NW_026522030.1, forward strand.
TTCTTTCTGATGGAAACAGGGAGAATCTGCTTCCTTGACCACACCAAGTTCTAGAGACCACCCACATTTCTTGTCTTATCACCCCTTTCCCACATCTTCAAAGCCAGTGTTATTGCATCTCTCTGACCATTCTCCCTACACAAATAATTGTTTCTCAGTCTGTGCCTTGTCTTTTATTCTTTTTAGTGGTGTCTTTTAAAAATAAAAATTTCAATTTTTGATTACGTCATTTAGCATGTTTTTCTTTTATGGTTAGTGCTTTTCCATGTCTCATTTAGCATCTTCGCCTAACCCAAGTTTAGCTTTTATTTTAAGGTCTATGATCATGTTCAGATCCATTTCAAATTAAACTGTGTACGGTGCGTAAGGGGTCAAGTTGTTTACCTAGTTGTTCCAGACCATTTGTGGAAAAGATTATCCTTTTCCAATTGAATTACCTTGGTATATTTCTTGTAAATCAATTAGTGTATATGTATGTGCAGGTCTATTAGCAGACTCTATTTGTCAGTCATTTAACCAATATCACATTGTCTTAATTACTGAAATCAGAGAGTAAATCTTGAACTTAGGTAGTGTGATTACCCAACTATCTTTTTCTTTCTCAATCTTTTCTCTCAATGTTTTTGACTTTCTAGATGCTTTGCATTTTCTTATACATTTTAGAATTGCCTTGATAATTTCTACAAACAAGTCTCTTAGAAATTTCTATTGGAATTGCATTAAATAGGTCAATTTGGGAATAACTAACCTGTTAGCAATATAGTCTTCTAATTCATAAGTACAGCTCTCATTTATTTAGGCCTTTAATTATTTCAAGAAATATATAGTATTCAGTGTAGAGGTCTTCTAACTTTTTTGTTAAATTTATTTGATAAAATTATAAATGGAATTTACAATTATTTCTCTAGGGGTCAGCAAACTTTCTTTTTAAATAGAGGCTAACAAACTTAGGTGTGGACTGTGTTTACAATGTCTTTTAACAAAGAAATTAAAGTCATATTTGATCTCCCATCTGTCAATAAAAGTTGGCTGAGTATCTACAACATGTAAAGGTCTAGGAATGCAAAGTTGATCACTTCTACGTGATTTATATATCCTCTAGGGATCTTTTGGACATTATATCAGTGCTTACCAGAAATGCCCACTTCTTCCAACAAGTTTTTAATTCAGTGGTTCTCAACTTTGTTTATACAATGGAAAGACTTGGGATATTTTAAGAAAATACAGATACTCAGACCCCACCCAAAGCTAACAATAAGCAGAACTTCAAAACTTCCCTCTAAAGAAGTCATTCCAAAGTGTTATTGTCAACAAATTCATTATGGCAATGGTGGTGGTGTTTTTCTTTCTTAAAAAAAAAAAAAGACATCCAGGCCTCTTTTTACTATATTTCTTTCATCTTTGCATACCTACAACTTTATACATAGCATGCATTATACGTAACCTTATATATGGGTTATGTACAATGTTATATGCATACATATATACATATGTGTATATACACATATGTGTGCACATATGTGTGTGCGTGTATATATCTATATACACACATGTACATATATGTGCACACATATATGTGTATATATAAAACAAAGAATGGATGAACGATTGCTTACTCACAAAAGCAAAAGGGAATGAGCTAAAGCAGCATTCCAAGCACTCTCCTGGGAAAGTGTTCATTGGATTGAGAGCATTTCAACAAGGTGAGCTAGGGGACAATAAAGGTTCTTAGCAGGACTGGCTTTCTAATTTGGGGGCCAATATAAAATGAAAATGTAGGTGCCTTGTTCAAAAAGTATGAAGAATTTGAGCATTTATCTAAGCATGGGGCCCTGTGTGACAGTATAGGTTACTTGTCCATGAAGCCCTAGTCCCAAGGACCAGAGTTCTCACTTTACGTTCCCGGTTTCTACACAAGTTCTCATAATCAGGCAGGCAGTAGAGCAGCCGATTGCATTTTCAACCCAATGGTCATGATCAAACAAACAAACAAATTTTTTAGTTATTAATTTTTTAATTTATTCCCTCTTTTGACTCTTAGAGAAATCATTTGAAATGAAATCATCATATCTGCTTGCTCTCGTTTTGGATAAGCATACATATTTTTAATGTTGCAAGTTTTCTTTCCTTTATTGGACAAGTCCCATAAAACTTAAAAATCTGAAATGAGGACTTAAAATTCAGCTTTTACCTGAGAACTGGTCATTAAATGCCATTTCTGCAGCTTTCAGCTTTTGTCTTAAATAGAAGCAACATTTACTGTGTAGTCACTAAAAGTATTATATTGATTCTCTCTTAACAACAAAACTATGAGGGAAATTTGTCCTCTACACGTCAAATGACAAGTCTAAGGCTCGAAAAGGTTAAAACGTGTCCAAGTGCGGTATACAGAGAACTAATGAAGACCATGGACTCAAAATCAGGCAGATCTAGGTTCACACCTCATATTTTACTTATATACATAAAACTTGGGAAAAACTACCAAACTCCTGTGAATTACATTTTCTGTAATTGGAGAGGGGAGGGAATTTCAGGGGAAAAGGGGAAAGATTCACAGGAACAAGTATAAAGGACACATGGACAACAACTAAGGGGGGTGGAAATGGGAGGGAGGTGGGGAGCACTGGGGGGTGAGCTGGAATGGGAATAAAAAACAGAAAACTGTACTTGAACAACAATTAAAATAAATTAATTTTAAAAATAAAACTAAAATTTAAAAAAGAATAATATCAATCTTGTAAGACTACCGTGTGGATCGAGATAAACTCCCAGTTAAAGATAAACACTCAATAGACAGTGGCAATTGTCCTTAAAGTCACATCTAGTGAGTAATAATGTTAGATTTTTTTTCTCCTTTCTCTGAAGGTAACATTAGTAAATTTCCACTTGCTTGTTTTAGATAATCCCTGGATTTAAAAAAAAAAGTAATACGCATCAATTACCTTCAAGCTGAGCTCGAGGCTAGAGAAAGAAATTATTACATACAAATATTGGAGAAGATACAAAATACAGTGCCAACTAGCCTTTTAAAAATACCATACTGAACTGTTAAAATCCTTGGATTTCTTCCCTATTCTTGATTATTAGGCTTAAAATACCAAGAGTATCTTTAACTCATAGAAGAGTATGCAAAGTTGTCTTATAGATGCACTTAAGTAAGTTAACAGCTCATTTCAGTCAATAGTTAACTCTACAATATTTTCTATTCACCTCCGACACAATGGTGGACAGCTGGCATATGTTACCTCCTAATATAATTTTCCTCTTCATGTATCTCTTCTTCCCAGGGGGGAGTGAGATCAGAGCCTCAATTCTATTTTACTCCTTCTGATATAACTCTGTGTTTGGCAAAGTGCCCTGTATACAGTAGGTAGAAAGATATGGTGGTTGATTATAATGGGCAAGGGAAAAATGATTTGGAACAGAGTATTTAAAAAAACCTGTGACTCTGCACTGCAAATCTGTAGAGAGGAAAAGCAGACATGTTATCTTTAAAAGACAAACCTCATCAAGGGGGGAAGAGTTTTAAGGGGGAACAGCTATAAATGACACATGGATAAAACCAAGGGGGGTGGAATCAGGGGAAGGAGGTGGGGATGGCTGGGGTGGGGGGGGGAGGTAAATGCAGACAACTGTACTTGAACAATAATAAAAATATATAAATTAAATTAAATGTAAAACAACCTCATCAGGTTTTTTAAATTACAGAAAAAAAAAACACTGCTCATTGTAACATTTTGCATAATACAGAAAAGTAGAAAATTAAAAAAAAATCAAGTTTATACCCTCAAAGCCAATCATATTCTGATGGCTTTTCTTCAGGTGGCTTGTTTTATCAAGTCTCTGCATGTATCCTTTCCCTTCTTTCCTTCTTCCTTTGTCATATACCTAGTGACTTCATGCCACCTTTCATTTATGCCCCCATTCACACGTGCCTCATACTGTAGCCTAATATTAAAATTTCACCCCATACACCAGACTTCTCATAATCCTCTCACTCTCTATAAAAGTTTTGAATGCCCTGCATTCCCTTTCCTAGGGCCTTAGCCCTCTATTTAAATTAATCTGATAATGTACCTGCTTACATTTATAACTATAGTCCACAGAGTATATTATTTTCAGAAGGGAAATCAGAATGTAGAAATTTCAGGTAGTTCATTTAATGGAGAGATCCATTTAATGGAGGTAAGACCATCAAATGCATTAAACAAATATTTACTGAGCATAACAGGAGGTAGAACCACAGTATGAAAAAAAAAGAAAAAACAAATCTAGGGACTCTTAACAATACATGACATCAATGGACAGATATTACAGACAGAAAATAAACAAGTAAATAACAGACTTAAATGACAATTAGATCAGATGCATTTAACTGATGTTTTTAGATCATTTCCCTCCAAAGCAGCAGAATATACATTCTTTTCAAGTGCATATGGAACATACTGCAGGATAGACTACCTGTTAGGCCACAAAACACATCTCAGTACAATTAAGAAGTTGGAAATTATATCAAGTATCTTCTCCCACTAACATGGTCTGAAACTAGAAATCAATTACAAGAAAAGATAATTACTGAAAAAAAAACACACCAACACATAAAAGCTAAAGTGATCAAGGAACAAATCAAAAGATACCTTGAGACAAATGAAAATGAAAAAACAAAAACTTGAAATCAATGGAACACATTGAAAGCAGTCTTAAGAGGAAAATTCATAGCAATACTGGCCTACCTCAAAGAACAAAAAAACTCACATAAAAATCTAAAATTATATCTAAAGAAACTAGAAAAAAACAGCAAGCAATGTCAAAGTGAGTAGAAGAAAGAAAATAATAAAGATCAGAACAAGAGCTAGATGAAATAGAATCTAAAAAAAATACAAAATTTCAGTGAAACAAAGTACAGATTCCTTGAAAAGATAAACAAGATTGATAAATCTTTAATTAGACTCATCAAAAACAAAAGAGAGAGAAAGAGAGAGAGAGAGGACCCAAATAAATAAAATAAGAAATGAAAGTGGAGAAGCGAAAATTCACACCACAGAATTACAAAGGGTTATAAGAAAATACTACAAACAATTACATGCAACAAGTTAAACAATCTGAAAGAAATGAATAAATTCTTAGAAACATTCAATCTTCTGAAACTGAATCAAGAAAAAAAACAGAAAATCTAAAAGGACCAATTAAAACCAATGAAATTAAAGTAATAATCAAAAAACTCTCAGAAATCAAGTCATGGAATGGATGGCTTCAAGGTGAATTTTACCAAACATTTAAAGAAGAACTAATACCTATCCTTCTCAAACTATTCCAAAAAATTCAAAAGAAGACTAAGATGCTCATTTGATGAAGCCAGCATTACCTTGATTCTAAAACCAGATAAAAACACTATAAAAAAATCACAGACCAATATACCTGATGAACATTGATGCTAAAATCCTCAACAAGATATTAGCAAATTGAATCCAGCAATATATTAAAAAGATAATACACCATGATCAAGTGGGATTTATTCCTAGAATGTAATTGACACAACATCCAAAATTAATTAGTGTGATATACCACATAAGCAAAATGAAAGATAAAAATCATATGATCATATCAATAGATGCAGAAAAAGCATTTGACAAAATCCAGCACCCATTTATGATAAAAATGCTCAAAAAAGTGAGAACAAAGTGAACAAACCTCAACATAATAAAGGCCATCTATGACAAATTCACAGCCAACATCCTACTCAACTGGGAAAAACTAAAAGCATTTCCCTCAAAATTGGAACAAGACAGAGATGTCTGTTTCAACCATTTTTATTTAACATAGTAATGAAAATTCTAGCCACAGCAAACAGACAAAATAAAATAAAAACAAAAGGCATTCAAAATGGGAGGAAGAACTAAAACTGTCATTATTTGCAGATGACACAATATTATATACATAAAGAACCCTAAAGATTCCACCAAAAAACTACCAGAACTGATAAGTGAATTCAGTAAAGCAGCCGGATACAAAATACATATTCAGAAGTCAGTTGTATTTTTATACACTAGTATTTAACTATCAGAGAATAATACCTAGAAGTAAATTTAACCAAGGAGGTAAAAGACATGCTCTTGGAAACTATAGGACATTGGAGAAAGAAATTGAAGAATATACAAATAAGTGGAAGAATATACCATGTTTGTGGATAGCAAGAATTAAAATCGTTAAAATTTCCATATTACCCAAAGCAATGAATACGAGTATATTGAATATATTTTCTATATATCCAAAAATTTATATAGAACCATTAATGGCCCCAAATAGATCTTGACAAAGAAGAACAGAGGTGGATGTATTATGCTACTTGATACCAAACTACACTACAAGGCCATAGTAGTCAATAAAGCATGGTACTGGCATAAAAATAGACACATAAATCAATGGAACAGAATAGAGAGCTCAGAAATAAACCCACACCTACATGATCAATTAATATATCACAAAGCAGATAAGAATATATAATGGCATAAGATAGTCTATTCAATAAATGGTGTTGGGAAAATGAACAACAAATGCAAAGAAAATAAAACTAGACCACCATTTACACCATATACAAGAATAAATTCAAAACAGATTAAATACTTAAGTGTAAGACTCAAAGCTATACAACTCTTAGAAAAAAAACTTAGGCAATAAAATCTCTGACAAGTTTTAGCAATATTTTATTCTAATATAGCTCCTTGAATAAGGAAAAGACAAAAAACCAAACAAACAGGACTACATCAAACTAAAAAGTTTTAGCACATCAAAGGAACCTGTCAACAAAATGAAAAGATAACCTGCTGCATGGGAGAACATATTTATTAATGATACTACAGATAAGGGGTTAATATCCAAATTGCAAAAAGAGCTCATGCAACTCTACACCAAAAAATCAAATGATCTAATTAAAAATGGGCAAAGGACCTGAATATATATGTCTCCAAAGAGGACATGCAGATGGCCAATAGACATATAAAAAGATGCTCAAAGTCACTAATCATTGGAGAAATGCAAATTAAAACCACAGTGAACTAACACCTCACCCATGTCAAGATGGCTATGACTAATACATTAACAAACAATAATTGTTAGGATCCCTTGTGCACTGTTTGTGGGAATGTAGATTGGTGTAGCCACTGTGGAAAACAGTATGAGGGGTCCTTAAAATGTTAAAAGTGGAACTACCACATGACCGAAAAATTTCACTTCTAAGTATTTACCTGAAAAAATCCAAAAGACTAATTTAAAAGGACATATGCACCCCCATGTTTATTGCAGCACTATTTAGAATAGCCAAGATACTGAAGCAACCCAAGTGCCCAGCAATAGACAATTAAGAAGATGTGGTACATATATACAATGGAATATTATTCAGCCATAAAAGAGAATAAAGTTTTATCCTTAACAACAGCACTGATGGACCTAGAGGGTATCATGTTAAGTGAAATAAGACAAAGACAAGTACCATACTATTTCACTTACATGTGGAATCTAAAGAACAGAATAAACAAGCAAACAAAATAAACACATACTCATAGACGCAGAAAACAGACTGATGGTTGTCAGAGCAAAAAGGGGTTGGGAGGCTGGGTAAGAAGGTGAAGAGATTAAGAAGTACAAATTGGTAGTTACAAAATAGTCATGGGGATGTGATTGTGCAGCACTGGGAATACAGTCGATGATACTGCGATAACTGTATGGTGCCAGGTAGGTACCAGAAATATCAGGGGGACCACTTTGTAAAGTATATGATTGTCTAATCACTATGCTGTACACTTGAAACTAATACAAAATAATATTGAATGTTGACTGTAATTAAAGATAATTTTTAAAAATCTAGATTTAAGTCCAACTACTCACTAGCAAGCAACCAACTTAACATCGCTGAGCCTCAGGGAAGTGGCAAGGCAAATTCATAAGCTGTTCACAAGGCTTTAATAAATAGCAAGAGTAAAATACCTGGTCCATTAGAGCTCTTTTAAAGATTATTGCAAATTGGTCCAGAGGCTGTGGGTTATTGTTAAGCTGATTAAAAATTAGTGCAAAGTGATGTGAATTTTTTAAAAAATTTGATCAAACATGATTTATGTCCTCAGGGAGCTTACTATCTAGGAGAATAAATGAGACACACATAAAAATAACCATAATTCTGAATTTTTTAAATCATTAAGATTCATGTTCATGTACGTATACCCATTTTACAGTTGAGGAGACTGAGGCTCAGGGGAATAGAAATGAGTTGACCAAAGTCACACAAGTAGGAAATGGCAAAGCCAGAATTTGAACCCTTGTCTGCCCAAATACACAATGCAAGTAACACAACATAGGCATTTGCTTTTAAACCTATTTAAATAACTAAACCTTAATGCCAGCAAACATCATCATGCTAAAGCAAAACCATGGGTCCTATTTGGAAATTTTATCTAAAATTTATACCATGACAATATAGAAAGGGGGTGGGAATTGGGTCAAAAAATCTAGGGTCTCAAATTTAAATGTTTGACCCCCTATTATATTAAGACCACAGATAGAGTCACGGAGATATACTGTGAAAATTTTAATCACACGACTTAAAACATTCTCAGTGTTAAAAACATTAATTTATTCAACTTAAATATTTAAGACATAACACAATTTTTGTAACCCCCTTTTGTCACTTTATTATTGTTATTCTGAAAGCCTAAAAAAGTGGAAAAAGCAACACTTCTCTTCGCCAATTCTTTGATGTTCTTGGAGGCCCAAGCAGGAAGGGACCCCCCCACCACCACCCACGTAGGCAGAGCCTTACCCTTTATTTGTCTCACATGCTTCCTCAACAACAACACTGCACCCTAAGACAGAGGGGAAAAAGACTTCCAGGCCCAGGAAATTTCCACCAGCACACAGTTGCTACCATTGCCAGGTGGCCAGGTAGCAGGTTGAGTCACCAGGGCCTCTAAGTTTCTAGGTGATCACATCACACAGGTCATCACACGGGCCAATAGCAGAAATTTCTTCTCACATCAATGTGGAAACCCTGGATGCACTTTCATCATCAGGCAGGACTTCCATGTTCTATTCACCTGAAACTTCCTGTTTTAAAAAAGACTGTGGGACTTCAGTTTCTACTCTGGGATATAAGGGGCTTGAAAATCACAACTCATCTTAGCAACAGAAAAAGCTGAACAAGGAGAAAAGGATCAAATTTTAGATTCTGAGACATTAGGATACAGGTCAGACACATGCTCCCCAAATTGGAGACACAGACAGGCAGGTAAGAGAATTACAACTTAGCAGAGCAGGAATCTCTGTGGGTACCAGTACAGGGGTAGGGAAATTAGAATTATAATCAATGAATTGCTGGAGGCTCAGTGTGGACTAGTCTGAGAGGCAAAAACTCCAGGGCTGCCACATCATGGTGGGGGGTGGGTGGAGAGGTGGGGAGGCAACATTCACATTTATGTAAGTTTTACCTCCAGAAGCTCATTCAGGTTCTCACTGTGAATATCGCAGAAACAGCTCCTCTTGCTTCCTGCTGGGGTAGGGAAAAGAACCAGTTTGAAATATGCTGGAGCATTCTCTTCTTCACAAGGTCTGGCTCTCAGGAGAAATGTTAACCAGAACCTAACCTGCAGGGGTTTTATCAGAACCCAGCTGGCCTGGGGGAAGGGAAACAACCAACTCCATTTGGCTGTATGTAGCCTTTCAAATGGAGGAAGGGAATGACTGTATCCAACCTCAGCCCCTTGTAGCCATTTTGCTCTACGTAAGAGGGGACTGAGGTGGGCATGTGAATTTCACAGTCCAGAGGCCCAGACTCACTGAAAGACTGAAACCTAATCATAAGACTACAGAATCCTCTTCGAATCCTCTTCGACTGCACTACTAAAAGTGTTTACAGCATTTCCTTTTACCCAGTATATCATTTCCAGCTATCAAGAAGAAATTACAAGGTGTACTAAAAGGCAGAAAACAAAGTTTGAAAAGGCAAAGTAAACATCAGAACCAGCCTCAGATATGGCTGGAATGTTGGAATGAGCAGACTGGGAAATTAAAATGACTGTGGTCAATATGCCAAGGGCTGTAATGCATAAGAGTAGACAGCACTCCTCACGATTCAACACCAAACTCCCAGACTGACTCCGTCCCTATATACTCGTACAAACATTGTATGAAGGTCTTATTGTTCTACATTTTTACCAACTCTTAGTATTGCCTGAATCTTTCATTTTTGACAAGCTGATGGGCATGAAAACATATCTCTATATGGCTTCAAATTGCAGTATGTTGTTTAGGTTCAGCATCTCTTCATATGTTTATGGAAACAGTTGTATTTCTTCTGTGAAATCCTGATCATATATTCACCCTTTTTACTACTAGGTTGTTAAATATTCCTATTGACTCGTATACATTTTTTCTAGACGTTAAAACTCTCTCAGTTAATTGCCCTTAATCTTCCCATTTCCACTTAATTATCCATGGCAGTCAAGCAACAAAGTTAACTTTCTATAGAAACTTTCACTGTACATGCCTAGCTAATTGTCTCAAATTCTTTTGAGAATCAGTAAATAAAAATGTCAAAATACAGTTGAACAAAATTAATATAATTAAACATACTTCTTCTTTCATCCTCACCCTAAAGTTAGGGAAAGTGCCGGAAAAGGGTGAATCTGTAAAGATTAAAAGTTTTCAATGATACCTTAGGAGAGGAATTTTGCTCATTTACTGATCACCTTTATCTTTTTGGTTTGACAGCACAGTTAAACACACATCTATTTTATGTTCATGAATACCCTTAATTCCCCTAATTACACAAGCTCTGAGTTACAGGCAGAAACACAAGGTGTTGGGGGGAGGGCAGGGAGAATGTGGGGCCAGAGGCAGGGAACTTTATTGATGTTGCCTCTGTCTATAGGGTGTATCATATTTTTAGGAGGAAAAAATGCATTCTGAACTGGTTTCAGTTACTTACATTACAGAGCATATCCATGCTGAGAACAGCTTTCAAAGATTTATTTGCCAATTGACATAAATTAAAACCAGACCAAACTTCATTCCTTTTCTTGTTTTTTTTTCCTGTAGGTTTTTTTCCTTCCCTTCTCCCCATTCTCTCTAGCCTACCCCAATTCTTTTCCTTCTTAATGTCTTTAAAATTAATTCTGCTTTGCACACATTTTCTGCTTTCCCAGGAAACATTTCCCATTGCTCTGGTTCCCACTCTGCCTGAGGGGACATTTTCTCCTCTCCTTTACTCCTTCACTTTAATCCTCTCAATTATCTAGGCCCCTGCCTAGAATCCCTAATAAATATTTGGAAAGAGAGAGAGGTTTCAGTCTTGTTGAGTGGTTTTGACTTGTTGTTGTTGTTGTTTGAAACTAGAAAACTTTAGTTTAAGTCTAACATCTTTTAAGGAAATACGCTTTTTACATGAAGGCAAGCATTTACATGTTTTTGGTCATTTTATCAACAGAGGACTCCTCAAAATTATAAAACCATATAAGCTCTAAGGCTTGTCCAAGTCTGGAGAGGCAGCCTGCAACAATGGAAAAAATAAAGAAGATTTCCCTAATAATACATGGGTTCAAACTCCAGCTCTATATCTCCCAGGGGCAAGACTGCCCTCTGAGCCTCAGTTTACTTCTCCGAAAAATGTTAAATGTGCAGGTATGTTATAGAGATCTTCAACAAGATAATGTAAGAAAAGACTGTTCATGGTTCCAGTTAGAGCTTTGACTTAATATGAAAGACATTTATCAGGAGGGTAACAGGAGCTGAAAGAGACGGAATGGTTAGGAAACACACGTCCCCAGGGGCACTAACCACGCCCACCTTAAGGATGGAGAAGCAGCAACTACAGTAACACCAGGTGACAGGCGTGGGAATGAATAAACTGAGACCTTTTTTAATGCTATGCGTGTTGATATTTTTAAATTTTACACTGCTTTATTTTTGAATGCTGATTGATACTAAATTGATTTCACAATTCACTGACAAGTTGTGACGGACAGTCTTAAAAACATTGCCCAGCAGATGAATGTGGCCTGTGCACTTGGAGGAACCAGGTCAAAGACCTGGCTCTGTCTCTCAGGCATGTGGGCTTCTGAACTATTCAGAGACACAGGTTCTGTGAAATGGAGTCCACAGCAAGGCATTTCCATGTCCAAAATGACTCAAAATGATATATAAAAAGTATGTAACACAATGCCAGGGATGTTGTGATGATAGTAACTTCTAACACTAAATATTTAATAACTACTTTAATGATGAGTAGAGTGGAAATTTAAAAAACAAACACCATGAAATAGGAAGAAAAAGAGAAGAGTAAGCCCAAATACAGTAATTTAACATCATTCTTCAAACGAACATGAGCTTTTTACAAGACACAGGTGACTATCATTATATTGGGAAACTCCAAGACAGGAAAGTCAAAGCCAGAAGTTATATAAAGCCTTCTTTTTCCATATTATCTGAAGTTCTTTCCTGGACCTGCCATTAATAAGGACACAAAGTGACCTGGGGTTTGGATTTTTTCAGTCAGGTTATATGTCCCTTCACTGACCCATCATCATCCTTGCCATTTTCCCCACCCATAGGGTTCAGTCCTATTTCTCTTCTTATTCCTCATTCCCATTGCTGGTGTCATAATCCACACAGTTCCTTACACTAGAAACTTGGCCTCACTCCTCTCAACAAACCAAACTTTACCCCTAATAACACATCCTGCCAATTTTTTACCTTCAAAATATCCTTGGGACCCATCATTTTCTCTGTGTTCACACTGACATTGCCCTAGTCCGGGGTTCTCCTCAACCTTCCCTTGGACGATACTAGTCTCCTAAAGAGTGTTCCTGTCTACTTCCCCAAATTCACTTTCTACTGTGCTCCCTAAGTATTCTTTCTAAAATGCAGACAAATTTTGATGCAACTATTTGTGTCCCCTATTCTTGCCACCTGCCTGGGCTTATAAATGATCCACATTTCCCCATAGCCTACAGGATAATCTCCAAATTTCTTAGTGTTATTTGATGCTCCCTACAAATTAACCCTTGGCTGATATTCATCCTCACCTCCTGCTATTCATGCGCCCCCAGACTCTGGCCACAGCTTGTCATTCAATAGATGAATTACACACTTAAGCCTCCATGCCCTTGTACGTGCTGTTCCCTCAGCCTAGAATTCTCTTATTCTCATTTTCTACATGGAAAAACGTCTGTTCATCATTCAAGTCTTAGCATGTCTGTTAACTCAGTAAACATTTGTAGAGCACATAAATACTCAAAAATTCTTCGCAGCAATGGGGATACAAAGATGAAGAGAGAAGGAGAGTTCTCACCCTCACATAGCTCTATCTAATGGTGGAACTGTGAAGCTCGGAGAGGATTAATCATTCTTTTCCTTATGCTATCTAAATATTTTGCACATAACATTTAGGGAGGCCTTTATCACATTATAGCATAGCTCTATGCCTATGCCTTCCTCAGATAGTAAATGCCACAAAAAATAATATTTCTTAGATTCTGGAAATCCCAGAATCCACACCGGGACCTGAAACTCTATAAATAACGTCTGCTATAGGAATAAATGTATAAACCATATAAAGTGTAATAGTGCAACCTCTGATTTATTTCAGTGGGACCCATATCACCAGGTCCAGGTGAGCCATTTGAGTCTTCATGGTGAAGGAAGGGGTAGGAAAGGCAGGTGATTTGTGTGTTTTAGAAATTATTAGATATTATATTTTACATATTTTCCCTCTTTTTATTATTGTTTTTAGGAATGTGGAGGGACTTGTAGGAGGAAATGACATCTTCAAATGTGACAAGATAAGAGACTCAGGCCTTGAGAGAGAAATATCAATCTAATATTTATTATTGAATCATATGTCTTAAAAGACTGCTAAGATTTATGTAAATAGAAACTATCTAAAATAACCACTATTGCTATCACTAAAAATAATGCTAATATTATCTCAGCAGGAAATTTTGATCCTGAACTACAGTGAGTACAATTAACTTGACAGTTGGGCTGCATTCCTATAATGTGTTAAAATCAGATTAATCAGAAAAACATTCAAATGATAACCTGAATTTTCAAAGGCCTCTTTCCCCAAGATCTCAAAATGTATGAGTAGTGTTTCCTTTGAAAAAGGTTAAATTTTATATTGACACATCTATAGTCAATTGATTTTCAACAAGGATGCTAAGACCAGACAATGGGAAGAGAATATTCTCTTGAACAAATCATGCTGAAACAATTGGGTATCCACATGCACCAGAATAAAGCTTAACCCTTACCTCACATCATATACAAACATTACCTCAAAATATACCCAAGGCATAAATGGACCAAACTCCTTGAAAGAAAACATAAGGAAAAATCTTTGTGACCTTGGACTTGGCAAAAGATTTTTAGTTATGACAAGAGCATGAACAACAAAATTAAAAATAGATCAAATAAATTTCATCAAAATTAAGAACATTTGTGCATCAAAGGACACTGTGAAGAAAGTGAAGACAATCCACAGAATGAAAAAATTGTGAATTATTTATCTGATAAGGGTCTAAGTATCTAAAATAGAGAGAATCTTTACAATTCAGCAACAAAAGACAATGGGCAAATGATGTGTATAGACACTTCTTGTGAGAGAAATAAACATACAAATGGCTAAAAAAGCATTGAAATATGCTCAGCATCATTTGTCATTAGGAAAACGTGAATCATAACTACAATGACATACCATTTCACAGCCACAAGGATGGCTATAATTTCTGTAAAAACCCCCAAAATTTAAAATAAAAAACAAGAGTTGTTAAAAATGATGAGGTGTTGGAATCCTCTTACACTTTTGTAGAAACTAGTAAAATGATGCATCTGCTATGAAAAAACATTTGGTGGTTCCTGAATAGTGTATTAGGGTTCTCTATTAGAAAAACAGAACAAGTAGAGTATTTATATGCATAACTTTATTATAAGGACTTAGTTCACACAATTATGGAGGCTGAGAAGTCCCATAATCTGCTGCTATCTGCAAGCTGGAGACCCAAGAAAACTTGTGGTGAAATTCAGTCCAAGTGCAAAAGTCTGAGAACCAGGAGCCAATGATATAGATTCTAGTTCAGCTGGGAAGACCAGAGAACCAGAAGCACAGAAAGCAAGAGAAGATCAATGTTCCATCTCAGCAGTCAGTCAGGAAGAGCCTGATTCTTTTCTCTACCTTTTTATTCTATATGGGCTCTCAATGGACTGAATGATGCCCATGCACATTGAAGCAGGCGAACTATTGAGTCCACCAATTCGAATGCTGATTTCATCCAGAAACACCTCACAGACACACTCAGAAATAATATTTGGGCAAATATCTGGGCACCCTAAGATCCAATCAAATTGACAAACAAAATTAACTACCACAGTAAGTTAAATGTAGAATTACCATATGACTGAGCAATTATGTTCCCAGTTATTGACAACAAAAAAAATTGAAAACAGTTGTTCAAAGAAAAATTTGTACAAGAATATTGATACAGAACTATTCACAATAGCCAAAAGTTGGAAACAACCCAAATGTCTACCAGCTAATGAGTGAAGAATCAAAATGTAGTATATCCATACATTGATTATTATTTATTAATAAAAAATAATGAAGCATCAATACATACTACAACATGGATGAACTTTGAAAACATTGTGCTAAATGAAAGAAGGCAGTTACAAAAGGTGACATGTTGTATGATTCTATTTATATGAAATATACAGAATAGGCAAATCCAGAGACAGAGAGTGGATTAGTGGTTGTGGTAGGTTGGCAGTGGACAGGGGATTGCAGCGACTGCTTCATGGGTGTGGGCACACAGTTTCCTTGGTGATGCTGAAGAATGTTCTGAAACTAGAGAGAGGTGATAGATTGTGAATGTGATACATGTCACCAATGAAAAATTTATGTTATGCATATTTTAGCACAATTTAGAAGAAGTTAAGATTTCCTAACACTGGTTTGGGGGCCTGCATTTCTCAGCCTCTTCAACCTGTAGCTGTTGAAAAGATTCCCTTCAATTCTAAAACTTAGTCCTCAGCCACACACACGCACCTTTGCCATCTTTATGCCAACCTAACTGTCCTATGTATAATTCTAAGAATAGTTAATAATTGTGTGCCAGGAATATTTTATCAATTTCTTAAATACTTATAAAACTCCTGCTATGCAGCAACCTCTGTATTAGACGCTGGAGATAGCATAAGGAACAAGACAAATGGGAAATTTACTCTCAAAGAACTTAAAATTACAGAAAAGAGACAGAAAGTAAATAAATGAAACAAAATTTCAAAAGTGTCCAGCATTATGAGGAAAATAAACTAGAGTAAAATGATGGAGACTGTAGGAAGAGAGGGGCATCTAGTTGAGCTGAGATCCTGAGTCAGGAAGGAGCTGCTGGAAGAGTCTTCCAGGGACAGGGAACAGCAGGAAAGGCTTTAGCTTGTTCAGAAGAGGCCAAAGCGGCTGAAGCACAGTAATTGGGAAATATAGGCCTAAATCAGGTCCTATAAGGTCTGTAGATGTTTTGGAGGCCATCAGAGGGGTATAGGCAAAAGAAACCATAATCTGATTGGTGCTTTACAAAGACTACAACTCTGGCTGCAGTATGGGGCACGCTTTGTGGGACACAGGGTGCAAGCAGGGAGATCAGTTAGGAAACAGTTCTGGATTCCACACGAGAGATAATGGTGGCTCAGAGCCGTGTAGGAGCAGCAGTAGTGAGAAGTCACCTGTGGCTCTTTGCCCTGACCCCTGCATACCATTTTGGGCATGCCTGCTGTTTGGACAGTATGTTTTCTACCCTAAACCCAGTCTCAGTACCCTGTTCCAGCAAGATTTTCCTGCCAGCACTGTGTCATGACTGATCCTGTCCCGATGTCCTTGCAGGGACAGAAGGGCAGAAGTCTGAAAGCATCCATGAACGACAACAAAAATGCAAGAAAGAACAATAGCCTGAAATTTTTATTATTTTCCAGAATATAGGCTCTGTTACCAGTACACTGGTCCAGACACTTCCTGTTTATAAAAGGAGATCCTGCAGTTCAAGGCAAGGCTTGCTTTCAAAGGAGTCAAAACGTGCCCATGTGCACACAATGGGAGCAGAGGCTCTTGGCTCTGTCATTATTCACTGTAAGGTGAACCCCCAAAGGCCACAATCTACCTCGGAGAGCAGTTTATTTATTCCATTATCAGTGGTCAACCCTAGGCTGGGTACCCGGCTACTGGGTCCTCTCTATTTTCCCCTCTGCTCATCCTTTAGGACTAACTTTGGAACAGAACCAGAGGCAGAGAGAGAGGGCAAGGAATCCAAAATAGAGAAAAAAATTTGAATAGAGAAAAAATGACACCTGTCAAGATATGCCATGGAAAACAAAAGTCCTTCATGCTTCAACTTCCTTAGGAAAGGCCTGAGGTTTTATAGTTAGATGCCTCACACAATTCCTTATCTAAAGAAAAATATAGTTTGGTTTAACAAGAGACCAAAGGCCTAAAGAACAAGACTCAGGAATTTTCATGTGATGAGAGAAAGCTGGGAGCTACTGGAGGCTTTTGATTATTCTTATTTCAATGGGAATAACACCACGGAAAGAGGAGAGGCTGAAAACTGGAGAGCTACAATAGACTACTGCAAAAATTCAGAGGTGTAGCAGTTAGAGCCTGGACAAGAGTTCCCCTAAATTTTTTAAATTTACAAGTAGATCTCCAGATGGCACGTGTGTGGGCTCTTGTATAAAAGAAGCAGTAATTGAAGTGGACTAAATATACAGGTTTAGTGTCATAATAGAATTTACCACCAGGTTAATTTGACATACATAGCTAATGGAGTACATAATCATGACTGCGCTTTGGGGTTAATTAGGCATAAATGGTAAATAGTTTATATAATTAAGTGTAATTGGTGTTACTTTTACATAACTGAACATATTTTAGCTTTTCTTTTCTCACTTTAAGTTCTCCTGAATGCATACTGCTATGAGTCTGAATAAATTTCCCAATACTAACACTGAATTATCATCATCCTAAGGAAGACCCAAACCAATCAGTGTACAAAAGTTCACAGCCTCTCCCTTCTGCCTGCTCCTGATTCTTTAGATCTCCCAGGTACTCCACGGTGGGGGGGTCTTTCTTGGTAAGAACAGTTTTGTGGGGCTTTACTGTGCAGAAGAAGAAAGGGAAAAGAAAAAGTGATACACAGACTAGGGCTGAGAATTAGTTTGTGGAGGGCATTGCAGACGTGTGAGGGAGTTAGAGGATAGACAAAAGAGGGCTTCTGTTAGAAGTGTTACTGTGATCTACTATTGCATCAGGAAATGCAAGTAAAACCCTCAACTTACTCCGAAATTTCTTTTGATTGCTGGATATTATTAGAAAATTTTTATCATGATATAGTTCTCAGACTCAACCACATAGATCATGAGATTGTCTTTTAATCACGGCCATTATACAACACTGACATAAATATCTTTCAAAAGTCTCAAATCCCAGTTCATAATGGTTTGAATTCCATTTTCCGTAATGCCCAAGCTGTATGTCAGACCTGAGGACCCTCGTGAACCACACTGTTCTACCCCACCAGTCTATCAATGGGAGGTTTTCTTTCTGGCGTCTGTGCAAAGCTCTGAGCACATGAAAGACTACCTGCAGCTATTCGGTTCATTACAATCACTAAAATCATAACTATTAAAACTATTAGGTTTTCTCATGTCTTTACATTTAAATTATAAGATGTGTTTGCTATTTATAAAACTAGCAGGTCTATCTCAAGAGAAAAAACATAAATTATACTTTTATTTTGTATTATGTAAAATTATAAATTTAATAGATTAACCCACTAAAGAGTACAACTGATTTACAAATTAAATAAAATATCTCAACTTTTTGTGATAGTTTTTAAATATATTTTATTGATTATGTTATTACAGTTGTCCCATTTTCCCCTTCACTCCCCTCCACACTACATACCCCTCCCACCCACATTCCCCCCTTTAGTTCATGTCCATGTGTCTTAAGTTCTTTAGCTTCTATATTTCCCATATTATTCTAACCCTCCCCCTGTCTATTTTCTACCTACCATCTATGCTACTTATTCTCTGTACCTTTTCTCCCTCTTTCCCCCTCCCACTCCCCTGTTGCTAACCCTCCATGTGATTTCCATTTCTGTGGTTCTATTTCTGTTCTAGTTGTTTGCTTAGTTTGTTTTTATTTTAGGTATGGTTGTTAATAATTGTGAGTTTGCTGTCATTTTACTATACATGTGTTTTATCTTCTTTTTCTTAGATAGGTCCCTTTAACATTTCATATAATAAGGGCTTAGTGATGATGAACTCCTTGAATTTGATCTTATCTGAGAAGCACTTAATCTGCCCTTCCATTCTAAATGAAAGCTTTGCTGGATAGAGCAATCTTGGATGTAGGTCTTTGGATTTCATGACTTGGAATACTTCTTTCCAGCCCCTTCTTGCCTGTAAGGTCTCTTTTGAGAAGTCGCTGACAGTCTGATGGGAACTCCTTTGTCTCCTTATCTCTTGCTGCTTCTAAGATTCTCTCCTTCATTTTAATCTTGAGTAATGTGATGATGATGTGCCTTGGTGTGTTCCTCCTTGAGTCCAACTTCTTTGGGACTCTCTGAGCTTCCTGGCCTTCCTGGAAGTCTATTTTCTTTGCCAGCTTGGGGAAGTTTTCCTTTGCTATTTGTTCAAATAAGTTTTCCTCTAGTTGCTCTTCCTCTTCCCATTTTGGTACCCCTATAATTTGGATGCTGGAATGTTTAAGATGTCCTGGAGGCTTCTAAGCCTCTCCTCATTTTTTTGAATTCTTGTTTCTTCATTCTTTTCTGATTGGATGTTTCTTCTTCCTTCTGGTCCACACCATTGATTTGAGCCCCAGTTTTCTTCCTATCACTATTGGTTTTCGGTATATATTCCTTTATTTCACTTAGCATAGCCTTCATTTTTTCATATAATTTGCAACAAAATTCAACCAATTCTGTGGGCATCCTGATTATCAGTGCTTTGAACTGTACATCTGATAGGTTGGCTACCTTTTGGTTACTTAGTTGTATTATTTCTGGAGCTTTGATCTGCTGTTTTGTTTGGGCCATTTTTTTTTGTCTTGACACACCTGTTACATAGTGAGGGGCAGAGCCTTAGGTGTTCAGTAGGGTGGGGCAACCCAGTGGCTGGGTTGTGATGCTGTATGTGGGGCAGGGGTTAGAGAAGGAACAATGGCGCTTGTTCTGTTCTCTGCCAGATTTCAGTCACTTCCCTTGTTTCCCACAAGCAGATTAGGCCCTTCTGGTACTGATTCCTATGTGGGTGAGTTTGTGTAAATTCTGGGACCCTGTGGGTCTCTCCAGTGAATTCTCCTGTGAGGCTGAGAGTTTCTCCAGGCACCTTAACCCCCACGGGTGTTTTCAGTCAGAGGTTTGAGGCTTTATTTCCCTGAGTGGGGACCCTGGGATGCCTGGTCATTCCCACTCCCCAGTTTTGTCTGGTTTATCTGCATGTGAATGTGGGACTACCTGGGCCAGCTGCCTTGTGTGCCTTGCCCCTCCACAATCTGCGACCTTGCTGGGTCTGCCCACTGCCTTGCCTTGAGTCCCCTGCACCTGTCCACCTGACCCCACCCCTCCTACTGATCTGGATGAGTGTGTCTTCTTTAAATCCTTGGTTGTTGGACTTCCATACAGTTTGATTTTTCTGTCAGTTCTGGTTGTTTTTTTATTTTAAAATTGTTTGTGTCCTTCTTTTGGTTGTGCGAGGAGGCATAGTGTGTCTACTTATGGCTCTGTCTTGGCTGGAAGTCCCCTTTATGATGGTTTTTGATGTGCCAGCTGGGCTAGGCTACTGTCTTAGGTGCCGCTGTGAAGGGACTTCGCAGATGGAACCAGCACCGTTACTCAGCTAGCTTTAAGGAAGAATATTCTACGTGAGCTTGACTTAATCAGTTGGAAGTTCTAAAAAGCAGGGCTGAGGCTTTCAGAGAAGAAAAAAATGAAATTCCTCCTGTGGACAAAGGTTTGGTCCATATTTTTTGAGTTTCAGCCTCCTCATGATTTGCCCTCCAACAGCTTGCCTTATAGACTTCAGAGTTGCTTAGCCAACCCCCACAATTCTATAAGCCAGTTTTCTTGTGATAAACCATAAACCATGTACACGCACATACAAACACACAAACGCATCTCTTACTGAATCTGCTTCTCAGATTTAACTCTGTCTGATGCACATTTCAAACTTAGTATAGCTGATTCTCTCACAGACTCAAATGCCTGATAGGGTAGAATTCCAAGCCCTGAGAGATAAACTTCTACTTCTGTAAATTTTCTAAAAGAAATTTTAAGTGTTAAAAAATCCATTTGCTTAAATATGCAACACTGTTTAGAAAACTAATCATATCATCTTTCAAGTTAAAAACTACAAATCTAGTAATAACTAAAACTACAAAATAAATATGCCAGTTACTCTAAATTATCAAAGTTTCTAATTTTAAATACCTACAATAACAAACATAATATATTATGATAATTATTTTAATTTCTCCCAAAGCACACAATATAACTGAGAGATTTAATTTATTTCATTATCTCTATATTTATATCTATACATTGCCAAAGTTAAAACATCACTTCACAACACTTTAAAGATCATACTGGTAAAACTAAACTTGAATCAGAAAAATTTATAACTTAGGCAAATGGTACAGACAACTGAGCAGTGACCTAAGCCAAGCTGACATATATTTAAGAGATTTAAATTCACAAATGGGTCAGAGAGAGTTTTAAGGACAAATATTTATGAGGGGTATCTGAATGAGAATTTCAGTTTAACCTAAAAAGGTAAATTCTAGTTGAATCTTCCCTGTGCTGACAGAAGGAAAACTGCCAAAAAGCTGGAAGGGTCTGAAGTGAAACGAAGAAGATATCAATAAAAGAAAACAGGAGTAGGAAACAGAGGCCAGACCTTGGGGAATGGATCCAATGATGGACAAATATTTGTCAGAACTTTCATGACAACTATGGTAACAAGATGAAGTTGTGGGAGTGGAGAATAAGAAGGATATTCAAGAAAAACTGGCAAAGCTTGGTATGGCCACAGGAAAATTTTAATATAATATGAGAACAAATGCTTTAGGTCAATAAATTGATTCTAAACTACCTGTAACTTCACTTTCAAAGAACTTTATAGGGTGAATGATTTTTTTAAGCAAAACTTCTCTAGGAGAATTTTTCTTAAAAAAAAAAAAAAGAAGAAAGAATGGAAATCAAGCAGAAAAACAACTACACTTCCAAGGGTAAGGAAGAGAGGAAGCGGGGTACAGGCTGATGGAGGCCCGGGGAACCGCAGGCTGAAGACCCCACAGCTCCTCCTGGAGAGGTGAAGCCACTGGAACTCCAAGAAAGGGAACCAATTGTGACCTCAGCTTAAAAGTTCCAGAAAACTTTTTGCATTGATTTTCTATTTGCATTGATTTTGAAAATAGGTATTTAGAGACTGGCAGAGATGGGAGCAACCTAGATGTAAGAAAACCAGGGAAAAGAGAAAGAAAATTTTCAAAAATGTTATTAGATTCCATTTAATTTCCTTTGAACATTTCCAATAAAGCCCTGAACTACATCCTGACGACTTTTGCTTGTTGGACTATGTGTCCAACTACACCCATATGCTGAGTCTGAGTCATAGGCAGCCTGGGATTAATTCAAATCACATAGTCTGGAAAGTGATTCACTAAATTCTTAGATACAGAAACAGAGAAGAATACTTTTTGTTTCTTGCAAAAGTAGATATCAGCTACTTTTCCAACAAAGCCAGTCTGTTTTACCAAGGGTCATCCTCTCTTCCTTTTTATTCAGGGACAAGAGATCTATCTGCCTTTTGTGGGCTTATACACTTCTCAGGCACCACATTATGCAGGTTTCAAGGAAAACTTGTAATGCTCGTGACAGTGTCCATTTATTCAACAATTCATTCAGCAGAATTCTGTTATGATGCTACCACATGATCAGCACTGTGCTAGATTTTGAGGTTAGGGAGTTAGCATACAAACACTTCCTTTGAGAAATTTGCAGTCTGGTGGGCAAGACTGTGAATTGATTCTTGCATTCCTTATGGAAATTAATTTAGCAACAACTATTAAAAAGCAGACAAATGTCACTCAGCCCAATTCATCCATTCTTAGAAATTTGATGAAAGAAACTAATTTTTATTTTTAATCAATTTAAATTTAATTTAAATTTAATTTTTAAATTTAATCTTTATCATTTTCCCATTACCATTTAATACCCTTATACCCACCACCACCCAGCAATCACCACACTGTTGTCCATGTCACGAGTCCTTTTTCCCTTTTGTTCAATTTTGTTTCCCTTTTGTTAACCAACCCCACTAGCTGTCATCTGCTCTCCATCTATGAGTCTGTCTCTGTCTTGCCTGTTAGTTCAGTTTGTTCATTAGATTCCACATATTAGGGAAATCATATGGTATTTGTCTTTCTCTGACTGGCTTATTTCACTTAGCATAATGTTGTCCGGGTCCATCCATACTGTTGAAAAGGGTAAAATTTTCTTTTTTTTACAGCTGAGTAGAATGACATTGTGTACATGTCCCACAGATGTGTTATCCACTCATCTATTGATGGATATTTGATTTGCTTACACATCTTGGTGATTGCAAATAACTCTGCAATGAACATAGGGGTGCTAATGTTATTTCAAATTAGTGTTTTTGGTTCCTTCAGATATATTCACAGAAGTGAGATGAGTATGTCAAAAAGAAGATCTGTTTTTAATTTTTTTCAGGTATCTCCATACTGCTTTCCACAGTGGCTACACCAGTCTGCATTCCAACCAACAGTGCACAAGGGTTCCCCTTTCTCCACATTCTTGTTTGTCGATCTACTGATGATAGACATTCTGACAGGTGTGAGATGGTATCTCATTATGGTTTTAATTTGCATTTCTCTGATGATTAATGATGTTAAGTATGTTTTCATGTGTCTATTGGTTGTCTGTATGTCCTCACTGGAGAAATGTCTACTCAGGTCCTTTGCCCATCTTTTAACTGGGTTGTTTGTTTTTTTAGTGTTGAGTTTTGTAAGTTCCTTATTAATTTTGAATATTAACCTCTTATCAGAGGTATCAGTGAATATGTTCTTCCATTCTGTGAGTTGACTTTTAATTTTGTTATTTTCCTTTGCTGTGCAAAAATTTTTAGTTTGATATATCCCATTTGTTTACTTTTTCTTTTGTTTCCTTTTTCTATTAACAGAAAAGGAACTTAAGAAAACAATTCCATTCACAATTGCTTCAAAAAGAATAAAATACCTAGGAATAAACCTAACCAAGGATGTAAGAGACTTGTACATGGAAAATTATAAAACACTGAAGAAATTGAAAAAGATAGAAATAAGTGGATGCACATACCATATTCATGGATAGGAAGAATTAACATCATTAAAATGTCCATACTACCTAAAGCAATCTATAGAGTCAATGCAATTCCTATCAAGATTCCAATGACGTGTTTGCCAGAACTACACCAAATATTTCAAAAATTTATATGGGACTACAAAAGGCTGCACATAGCAACAATGACCCTGAGAAAGAAGAACAAAGTTGGGGGAATCATGCTACCTAATATCAAACTACACCACAAGGCCATTGTAATCAAAGCAGCTTGGTAATGGCGTAAAAACAGACACAAAACCAATGAAAATGAATAGACAGCCCAGAAATAAACTCAGAACATTATAGCCAATTAATATTTGACAGAAGTAGTAAGCACATAAAATGGGCTAAAGATAATTTATTCAATAAATAGAGTTGGGAAAATTGGACAGATATGTTAAGAAAAATGAAACCAGACCACATTTTTACACCATACACAAAAACAAATTCAAAATGGATCAGAGACTTAAATGTTAGCCCCCAGATCATAAAAATCTTAGAAGAAAACATAGGCAGCAAAGTCTTAGATATCACTCATAACTTAAATTTTCAATAGCCTGATGTGAGTTCAAATCCTATTTCTTCCACTTACTAGACTTCACTCAGCTTCCTCTGGACTGCACTATCTGCTGTAATAGGAAGATAATGATTATAGTGCAGGGGTCATCATTAACTGAGATAACATCAGCAGAGTTTACCACCAGGCCTGAAACATGGAAGATGCTTAATGAATGCTTATGTCTCCCCTTAAATGATAGCTATTAGAGGTGTTATAATTTCTAATAACACTATAACACTTCTATGGATATCTATAAATATGCAAAAAATAAGCTGAAAAAATGTACTCAAAGTAAACAATTTTGCTAAGGTGATATGGCAATTGGCTTGTTTTATATTTAAATTTTTTTAGTTTCCTAGAACGTTTTTCTGTGAATGAAACTTTGAGCTTCAGACTTCAAATTAGCCCATATTCATCTATTTCATTGTGTTGGAGAATATAATAGTTTTTGTTTTTCCAAAGGCAAGGTACATTTTGAAATATCATAAGGAAAGAGCAACACTTCTTGGCTTCCATGCATGACTGGGGCTGGGTATTCAGTACCATTTCCATTAGCCATTCACTTATTAGCAGCTAAATAAACATTTATTGAAGATTTGCTAAGGGTCAGACACTGGCCTGGGAACTGGGCAATCAGAATGAAATGATGAGATTCTTGTCCACCGGGTATTTCTGGTATTTACTGACAAAGAAGTCTATTATTACAGAACAAGTAAATGCTACCATTGAGTTAAGCCTAGTGTTACCATTCGGGCCCAGAGGAGAGGCACCTAAACCAAAACTGGTTGGTTAGAGAAGGCTTCCTGAAGGAAGAAGTACCTAAACTTAGTTTTGAAGGATGATGAAAGTAGCTGTATAAAAAAGCAGAGGAGTCATGCTAAGAAGAGAGAAAATTGTACGCAAAGGAAAAGAAACAGCATGAATGATCATGGACAGCTAAAAACAATCATTCTGCACTTATCATTTACATTATGTTCTCTGAAATTGTTCTTTAGATGAATTTAAACCAATGTTCTCACAAGAGAAGAAAGGATACCTTAGCCCTAAAAGTACCCCAATGTATTCACCACTCCGCTCCTTAACTGTGGCCTCTCTCCAAAGAATACAGAACCATAGCAGTGATTCAGAAGATCAAGGAGACAGAGCATCATCTAAAACATTCATTTTCTCGTCCACATTAGTCTGGCAGAAGAACTTCATTGGAGGAACCAACAGCACTGAACCTTTACCCAAAATGCACCTGCACATCTTTTCTCTTAGAGCCTTTTCGCCTCCTATCAGAAACTTTCCAGTTACATTAAAGGCAAGATGCGGCGATGGACAAATTGAGTATGATTGGTAAAAAAGGTGTATTTTTTGATATTTGAAATAATGCTCTCTGATACATAGATATTACAGTAAATGGAATTGCATCACTCAAGGTTTATTTCTGAGCCTTACTTAGCTGTAAGGCACATAATGAGTATGGTCAAAAGTATTCTTGAGCATTCTATGGGCTATCCACAAAGAAAAACATAAATGTTTTGTGTTGACAACTCTGTTCATATTATATGTGTATAAATGTATAACACACATAGTAATTAAAGTGTACAATAAATGGCACACATGTGAAGTAAAATTTAAGTCCTTTTTCATGTTAATTATTTAAAAGAGAACTTGTATAGTTGAAAAAACTTAAATATGTGATGGGTCTTTGCTTTATAAATTATGTTCAATATTTAATGCCAGTCCAGGAGCTTAGGGTTTTCATGGGCCTAAGGAATTTATTCCAGGTGAGAGAGCACTGGACTTGGAATTGGAAGACCTGGGATCAAGTCCTGCTCCTGTCATTTACTGATAAAGAGGGCTTAAGGATTTATAAATCTCAGGTGACACCTTTTCTGTCAAGACTTTATATTTGTCCAAAAATGCCAGGATATTATTGGAAAATATTTGTGTTTATATTTGTCATTCAGTGGGGTAGTACCTTTACTCAACCTGGGAGCAGAAGTGCCCTGGGCCACTCAGCCTGGAATCCATCACTTCTATCCCCTTCTACACTGAGTAAAAATCAATCGGGGACCTTTTTATTTCCCTTGGGTACCTTCACTCATTCTTGTATTCACCGTTAAATAAATGCTTACACTATTTTTTAGAGCTGACTATTTTTAAATTGTAACAAGATTTTTTAAACAGAGTTAAATAAGTTTCCCTATAGCTCCGTACATGGAAAGAAAGATAGCCACAGGAGTTAATAATGGATACAATAAATTGACCCCATATTTTTTTCCAAAAAACAAGTCTCCTTCAGGATTGACAATAATTAAGTTTCAAAATTACGGGACAGAATAAACAGCTCAATTTTCAGCCGATCTTCCAAAACTAGTACCAAAAAGAAGGAAAAAAACAGGGAGACTGAGGCAGACGGAGAAACTGATCATCCACGTTGCCATACTGGCTCCACCCTGAGGGTTCTGGGAGGTTATATATGTATGATCATAACTCTCTCAGGTCTAATCATCTGTGGAATCCCTCCAAACTTAGGAAAATCAGGTAACTTTTTTTTATCTTAACCTCTACACACACAAATGGAGACAGCCCTTTTCATATGAATGGCTTAATTTCATTTTTCAAAGATGGTTAGTAAACTAAGCTCCATTTGGGATTTCTAAAGTATCATGGGACTGTTTTCCAAATAATTCAGGCTCAATAAAACTGCCAAGAGTGCTTTGTTTTTTAATTTTTTTTAAATATGGGTAATTTAATCCATATGTTGCTCATTCATAAAAATCTGTACAATGAAGTTCAAGATTTTTAAAAGCCACTTCTTTTCCCGGGAGGTATTGGGGCTTACCTAATACTTTTCTAGAAACTATTTTAAAATCAGATTTCAAAACAGGCAGCTCTCTTTCTCTAATGGAATCTAGATTCTGAAATTTGGGGGGTTGGAAAACAGATTCCAAATGTTTTGCTTATTATTTTGTTTGTAGACTACTTGTCCTGAGATCAATTTCAGTGGCTACACTTTTTCAGTTTTGTATGAAGCTTAAAGTCTTTTTTAGGGGAACAAGGACAACTTAAGAATGTGAACAATATTAATTTAATCCCACTGCACAACATTTTTTAGGAGCAAGCAAAGCCCCCATCTCAGGAGTTAACGGAAAGATCCTAAGTCTCCTTCCTGGTACAGGGGCTATATTTTCTCAGGGAAATGAAATTTCATTTAGAAAATTACTTCTTCAGTGTTCTAATTATTCTACTGCCCTGGAAGTTTAACTCACCCCATGCAGACCTGAAGTGACATGTCTGCCTCAGCAAGAAGAATTCTCCCCAGTGGATGTGGCTCAAGTTCAAGTTCTAATCCCAGAGACGTCATTTAGCTCCCAGGTGAAGTCCTCACCAGTGATGCTAATTCAGAGGCTCTGCCTTTTCCCCCTTCTCTTTTTCAACTTTTATCTTCACAAAGATAAAATCTGCCTAAGAACAGCAAAGAAATGTGTTGCCATCCCCCACTTCTCCCTTCCTCGTGGTCACCCTCCACTTTTGCTGGTCTGAAAGCAACCATGTAAATGAACTCACTTCCATGCTGCTAATTGCTGTGGAAGCCGAGAACTCAGAGACAGCAAATATGTCTTTGTTTTTCTTGTCATTTTAAAGTACAGCTAGTCTTTTAACTGTTTGGGGAATAAAAGCTACTCCCCAAATGAACGAGGCCTGAGGGAATTCCCTGTGACAGAGTGATTACATGCAGGGCCTCAGGCGGCAGACTGCCCGTGTTACATCCCAGCACCCCCGCTGCGTGACCTCAGGCAAGTCACATCAACTCCTTTGTGCCTCAGTTTCCTCGTCTATAAAATGAGGATGACAACAATATTTACCTAAAAAGATTATTGTGAGCAATGAAAGAAATTAAGGAGTCAGACAGGGCCTGGCATACTGCCAAACATTCAAAAAACATTAGCTTTACCAGGATCTCTCCTCTCCAAATGGCCTCCCTCTCAGCTAGATGATACTTTTCAGAGAATTCCCAGACATTTGTTTCAAGAGACAAGCATTCTACCTGCTGTTTATTCCACAAATATCTTTGGAGCTTTTGCTAGATGACAGGCTCTGGGATAAGCACTGAGATATTGTTTTGTCCCCATGAAAATTCAGACTCAAGACTCCCTTTCATTGAATGGTAACAAAGAAAACCAAATGCTCTCCCCTCCCTCTATCCAGTTCCTGTCTGAATCAGCCTGCTGAGGCTGCAGAACCAAATTCGTCCCAAAGGGTTCTCACACATCAGAGAACCATTAAATTACAAAGAACTGATGCTCCTGGGAGAAACGGGCTGGAAAATATCAGCACTTTGCATTAACAGTGTCCACCCAGCTGACCGGGCTCCTGACCCAGCAAAGGAGCCCCTTTTGTGTGAAAACAGCCCAGGCTGCTGAACTGGATGAAATGATGCGTTTCCATCCAGGTGCCTAGGGACTGGTGCGTGCTGCTCATTAGTAGTAAATGGTAGCTATAT
Source organism: Artibeus jamaicensis (assembly GCF_021234435.1). Classification (NCBI taxonomy): domain Eukaryota; kingdom Metazoa; phylum Chordata; class Mammalia; order Chiroptera; family Phyllostomidae; genus Artibeus; species Artibeus jamaicensis. The sequence goes on from NW_026522030.1 coordinate 56,668,631, forward strand.
GTGTAAATCGCAACACGGTGAAAAGAGAATACAACCCTAAGGAATCATAAATCACCTGCATTGATTCTAAAACTAGCTGAGATGTAGCTGGAGAGTTGTTTGTTCAGAATTTAATTTGATTCACCAGACATTGGACAGGCCTTTATTTGGTGTCGAACTGCTACATTCCCAGCTCCTGAAGCTGACTCAGGTGTTCTTGACTTTTGGTCTCCCCCCACCCCAGATTTGTAGGCAAATTGAGTGAAATACATTCCTTTCAAATTCTGCCTCTGAACATGTTGAAAAACACTCCAGCCAAGAGTGAAACACACTGATCAAATGACATGGTGGATTGTGATGCCTGCTCTGCAACTGTGAATTCACAGCTGGGCACAGCTGGATACGGCTGGGTGTGGGTTAGGTTTGGCATCTTGCAATGGTGACTTTTTCATTCCCTTATAAAGCCCAAGGCATTATGGTAGAAAATACAGGCTAGTGTATTTACAGCTATTGGGTACCAATTGTCAGGCAAAAAGAAAAATATGAGCTCTTACATCCAGCACTCAGTTAACTAGCCATTTAAACCCCAACCTCAGAATTTCTCACTTTTTGCTCTGGACTCCCTTGTGTGTCTTCCCATGTTAGCTGCTCATTGTACCAAGCTTAGCCTGAGCCATTCCATGACAATGCTCCACCTACAAGGGCATGGTGTTTGGCTTCTCTGTCCACAACTTTCCCTCTGACCTCTTCCCCATTCTAAGGCCATTTCTTTCCTGACCCTTCACTCACTCCCCGCCTCAGCAATCCATCAACATGCTTCTCTGCGCATTTGCCCTCCTGCCTTAGCTTGGGCTCTGAGGTCAGCGACAACAAGGCAACCTTACTCATTCATCGCTCTAAAATGCTTCCATACCTAAGCACTATCATTTTAGCCATCTCTAGATTGTATTCCACTTCTGAGCCCATTCCACAGGACTTGGAGAGAAGTCTTGAACTAACTACTGCCCATTACAGTGTGCCCATACATGCCATTCTTCTTAGCTCCTCTCCAAATCCATCTCCTTCTAGATGTCCTCGGTGGTCAACCAGATGTAGCTTCTCCTATCTCTGAGTCCCTCAGCTCTTCCCATGGGCCTTTTACCTCCTTATACCTTTCAGTGTTTCCATTGTCTAAACAATCTTAGCTGCCTTGCAAGATTATTACTTTCTAAATGCAGGAATTATGTTCATCTCAAGTCTTTTTCTTTGTTTTTTTGCCATAGCATGGGTGCTTTTTTAAAGAGATTTTATTTATTTATTTTTAGAGAGAGGGGAAGGGAGAGAGAAAGAAAGAAACATCTATGTGTGAGGGAAACATCAAATGGTTGCCTCTCACACCAGCCCCAAACAGAGACCTGGCCTGCAGCCCAGGCAAGTGCTCTGACTGAGAATCGAACAAGTGAGCTTTAGCCTTGCAAGACAATGCTCAGCCAACTGAGTCATGCCAGTCAGGGCCATAGTATGTGTTTTTGTTGAATTAATTTGGAGTGAATAATCAAGCTGTCACTTGGCAATACTGGTAATTTTTTACTTTCACACATTAGACATAAACAAATGCTTTTATATACATTATACTTGCAACAAGTAGTTACCAAACATCTCTCTGCCGCTATGGCTAAATTATGAAGCTTAAATGAGTGAAAGAGAAGCTAAAACTGAAGAAAACCCCACCCAACAAGAAAGAGAAATAGCAATCCTTCGGTGAAGAAAGCAGAATTCAAAGAGAATGAAAGGAAGGAGATTGGAGATGTGAAGGTACAGACTCACCTCGGATTTCACTAGTTACGGTGGGGCTCAGTAAGAAACTAGACATCTTAGGTAAATTGGGGAGGAAGGTAGAGAAGAGGAAATATTAACTTACTAGGGTTATGCCAGATACTACAATATTCATGAGGAAGATATGAATCCACCGTAGCAGTGGCAGCCTCACAGGTTGGGTAGAGAAAGAGCCTAAATTCGTATGCTAGCCTCCTTTTGTTCCGTAAGCATAGAAGCAATCAGCATATACCCTCAGGCCTCTGAAAGCAGCCAAGTGGAAAGCCAGGGACACAATCTGGGAGTCCCCAGTGCAAAGGGTGAAGTAAACTAGAGCAGGGTCTTCTGGGTGAGATGGAAGATGTGAAAAAAGATACAGAGGGGCAAAGAAAACTCAACAAGGAGAGGTCCCTGGGCCCTGACCAAATTAAGAGAATAGCCATGAACCCATGAACCACAGACACTAGCAGAAAGCCCAGTGTTCAGATATGCAAGAGACATCCCTGCACAACCTGCATAACTCCTCTCTTAGGGGTATTTTTCTGCTCAGCAAAGGGTCATCTACTTCTTTTAAAGAAACTAGGGTGTCATTAATTGGGAAGCTTAAGTGTGTCCTGCCCCAGACAGGGCAGAGAGTTATTGGAAAGGTTTAAATTAGCTATGCAAAACAAACTTCCTTTTGCACAACTGAATAACATTATACAACTACACACACATACATCCATGTTTACATGTATTTATATGTACATAAATTCACAAACACACATGCATACACATACATATAAGTATATACAGTTGTGGAAGAAGACAGATCAGCTTCCTCCATTTCTACTTGAGGAACAGAGCAAATCTCTGGCATGACAATATGAAGCCACAGGCAGAAGGATCATCATACTGGCCCTAATGACAGGTTGGGCATGGTGCTTGGATCTAAGTTTCTTATCCTCAGGACCAAATGGTGGCTGCCTTCTGCCCTACCCCTGGCTGCTGACAAAACCTTTCTTAACTACTGCATTGCCCATGTTCAGAAAGTCAACATCTGCATAAGATTATTATTGGGGATTTAATGTTTCTTCAACTACTTAATCTGCCACTTAGTAGCCATGTGATCTTGAGCAAGTTTCCATGTTTACAAATTGCAGATTGTCATTTCTATGAAACATAATTACAATAGTACACCCCTTACTGACAGTTTCTGTTTCCATGCTTTTAGTTACCCACAGTCCACCATCATCTGAAAAAAATGAAAAATTCCAGAAATAAGCAATTCATAAGTTTTAAATTGTGCGCTGTTCTGAGTAGTGCGAGGAAGCTTCATGTCCCAACTTTGCCCTGCAACCCCAGGGATGCGCATCGTTCCTTTCTCCAGCGTATTCACACTGTGTATACTCCTCGCCCATTAATCACTTAGTAGCTGTCGAAGTTATCGGATCGACCATTGTGGTATCTCAGTGCTTGTGCTCAAGTCACCCCTATTTTAACTAATAGTGGCCCCAGAGCACGAGAGCAGTGATGCTGCCAATTCAAATATGCCAGACAGAAGCTATATAATTGTTCTATTTTACTACTAGCTATTGTTGTTCATCTCTTACTGTGCCTAATTTATAAATTAAACTTTATCGAAAGTATATATGTATAAGAAAAAACAATATACAGAGAGAGTTTGGTACCATCTGTGGTTTCAGACATCCACTGGGGGTCTTGGATTGTATCCCCAGGAGATAAGGGAGGGCTACTGTATTGTTATAATTAATAACGAATACAGGATGTAATAGACCTAGCTTGGTATAAGCAGTAGACTGCATTATGAAATCGGGGTTGCATTCCTTTCTTTCTTCTATCTCCTGCAAGTCTTCACTGCTTCCACAGCTATGGTCTTATTTGATTCTCTTCACCTTTTTCAAGCCCTTGATCCCACAATTATCCTCCCTCCCTCAAGGTCCTCTCATGGTCTTCCCATTGTGGCTTCCCCTTGGTTAATCTTCTGTCCTGAATAAAGTGCTCTCAATCTACAACTATCTTGGGTAGGTCTCATGTCTTCACTTCTAAAGTGATTGTTAAGAGTATTCTGCTCCCTGCTGAGTCTATGTCACAGCCTACGATCTCCCCAATTAACTGTAATGTAGTTTATATCCTGACATTCTCTTTGAAAAAGCCTTTCTCTTGAGTCTCACTGATGATCTGGTAAATTGCCAGTATTTTAGGAAATACCTTTCCTAAAACATCACTCAACTACTTGAATCATGACACTTCCCTTTCTAGAAATGTCAGTGCCTTTAGGGTAAACTTCTGATTCTTCACTTTAGCATTCATTCTCCATAATCCCAATTTATCTTTCTGACTGAGTATTGCCATAAAGACAAAATTAAATAATCCCTTATGAAAAAAGTGTAGAAAACTTTTTAACTCTTCCCTTCTTAGAGATGCTTACTATACCAGTTTCCAGCTGAAGTAACACCAGCTTGAGTGTGGTTGGTAGAGTAATAATATGGGTGTAAAATTTACAGTTTTAATTTAAACAATTTACCTAAAATATTATAAGGTGTTCTGGAGCATGATATTGCTATATTACAAAATTACATGCCTATGATTTTGTAATTAAAAAGGGCATTATTTTTTGCCAGACCCTGTATATTGTGATTTAAAGGCTCTATGAGGAGCTCTGCAGGAAAGAAAACATATCGAATAGATATTTGACTACTGCTTAGTAATATCTATGAAATGCATTAATAATTGTTCAAGTTCTGTGAAATATGGCATTGGGATATTGGTAGGAATTGCATTATGACTGCTCGGGTAGCATGGACATCTTAATGATGTTAATTCTTCCTATCCATGAACATGGTATGTGCTTCCACTTACTTGCATCTCCTATTTCTTCGGTGTTCTATAATTTACTGAGTAGAGGTCTTGTACATCATTGGTCAGGTTTATTCTTAGTTAGTTTATTCTTCTTGTAGCAATTGTGAACAGAATTGTTTTTTTAATTTCCCTTTCTGTTAGTTCATTATTGGCATACAAAATGAAACTGATTTCTGGATATTAATTTTGTATCCTGCTACTTTGCTAAATTTATTTATCAGTTCTAGTGGTTACATGGTGGAATCTTTGGGATTCTCAAGGTACAGTATCATGTCATCTGAACATAATGATAATTTTACTACTTCCTTTCCAATTTGGATATCTTTTATCCTCTTTTTGTCTGATTGCTGTGGCTAGGACTTCCAGTACTATGTTGAATAAGAGAGGTGAAAGCAGACATCCCTGACTTGCTCTCGATCTCAAGGGGAACCAACTGTATCTTTTGTCATTTGGCAGTGGATTTTTTATATATGACCTTTATTATGTTTAGGTATGTTCCCTCTATTCCCGCTTTGCTGAGAGTTTTTATCATGAATGGGTGCTGGATTTCATCAAATGCTTTTTCTGCATCAGTTGATATGATCACATGGTTCTTATTCTTCATTTTGTGTATGTGGTGAATCGCATTTATTGATTTGCAAATGTTGTACCAACCTTGCATTCCCAGAATAAATTCCACTTGATCCCAAAAGATCAAAGCATATGACCTTTTTGATGCATTTCTGTATTTGGTTTTCTAATGTTTTGTTGAGTATTTTAGCATCTGTATTCATCGGGGATACTGGCCTATAATTTTCTTTCTTCGAAGTTTCTTTATCTGATTTTAGAATTAGGATAATGTTGACCTCATAAAATGAACATGCAAACTATTATGCAATAGTTTGAGAAGGAGAGGTATTAGTTCTGGGAATGATTGGTAAAATTCACCTGTTATAAAAACCTGTAATTTATACCACATTTGTCTGAAATGAACAGGGAAGTAATGAAATAATATAGTCTCTGTGACACAAATTGTTTTACTTTCTCATTGTTTCATTTCTCCTTATCCTATATGACTTGAAGAAGAAAAGGGGTGGGCAGACTTTTTTCCACCTATTAGGCAAAGAACCTGATCATATGTAAACTTAACCCTATAAACAGTCAGGAGTGTACATAGTTTTACTGATGATAAACTGAGGCTCCAAGTTACCCATTAATTAAGTGTCACTATCTGTATTCAAGTTCAAGTAGTGAGATGAGTAGAAGTGACACACAAATGTAGGTGATGAAAATAGAGGGAGCTCAAGAAAAGAAAACCATTTGTCCAGGGACCTAGATGATAAAGTCTTTATTAAGAGAATTATCAGGAGCAGGGACTATGGCTGCCAGCTGCCAAGTCCCAGTCCTAAGCCATGGACAACCAAAAAGAAGGAAGACTGAACAGAAAAAGAAATAAAACATGTTCAGATTGCCTCACCTGCTGTGAAGTTATTTGCCTTAGGGAAAAAAATAAACTATAAACTGGTTTTCTTGCCTTTATTTAATGTTGATCAACTGGTATCAAGAAAATTTGCCTGGGCTATGACAAGCAGGTTGTCTACTACAGAAGATGAAAAGAGAAGAAACTATAAGCCTCCTTTACAGGCACGACTATGTTTTATAGCTTCCTCCATGTGTGTTTCTCACTTCCTAACATACACATGAGTATTCATTGAATGCTAATTGAATGAATAAATGAATGCAGATAGGTTTATGTCAAAGATATATTTAAGTTCCCTATTCTCTTTAACTAGTACTGCAGCCTCAATATCTGTGAGGAACAAGGCATTTAGGAGTAAAATTCTATTCTGAAAATAAGAAATAAGTTAACATTGCTTGTGGGTGGCTTAGTACACTAGTCATCAAAATGTCAATATTTCCACACATGACTATAATATTTTGATGGTTCATTATCATAACACCTAGTATTCACTCAACACTACTGTGCATTCCTGACCTCAAAAGCAAATCAAACTGTATCTTGTTGATCTATGGTGAGTGCAACCTCCACAGATGGAAATAGACTCTCCCACTACAAGACACTGATAATGCTCCTTACACAACCTGTTCCATGGTAAATAAAAACAGTACAATGAGAAGAAAATGGCTTCGTGGCAGCATTTCACTAGACTATAGGATGATACAGTCAGAGATAAAATAGGACAGCCTTTGTACTTAGTGCTTTTCACTGAGGATTCTTGGACAGCCCCCCCACCATCCATGAAAACCCAATCTGCAAGGGTTTTTTTTTCTGTGAAATTACTGGCAGGTAGGAGATTTTCAGCTAGCACATGTCAAAGCCTCTGCCAGGAATGTAAACTGTACAATAATTTTTTTATGTCTTTAGACACCTAGAACAGAAACCTTAAACACCCACGTGTCAAAATAAGACAGATAACCCAATAAATTTGCTGGAGCAGGGACAGGGAAAACAAACACAGCCTTCTGTTGTACGGACGTCTGTTAACTCTCTCTGACCACTAGCCTGAAACCTTAGCCTGCCACATGTCTTTCCTGTCGGGTTGTTTATTTAGACTCCCGTAAAGCCTCTCGGCACCCATTTTTAATTTTCAGCTTGCCTCTTGTCAGCTTTCTGAAAAGCATAGCAAGATCCACTGTTTAACAAAAATACATACAAATCAGGGAAGGAGGAGATAGATGGTGGGAGGCCTCTCCCAGCAAGTGTGAGAGGATAACATTCCTGGTCCCATTTGTTTGCAACAGGGTTCAGGGATTGCCAATTGGGGGCATTCAATCATGCATGCTTGGGTTTAACAATATGATTGTCCTCATAGGAAGGCTTTTGTTTTATTTGGTGTTGTATTTTGCATTCATTCATGAAATACTATAAATACCGTTTGGTAATATTGGTAAGAAAAGCAGTCTTCAGTGGTAGTTCATTTCATTCTGGCAGTTTCCTATTTCTTTTTCAATTTAATCTTTATTATTTTTTCCCATTACCATTTAGTCCTCCTACCCCCAGCATTCACCACACTGTTGTTAATGTTCATGAGTCTTCTCTTCTCTTTGCTCAATCCCTCAACCCACTAGCTTCCTCCCAGCCCTCACTAGCTGTCATCTATGAGTCTGTCTCTGTTTTGCTTGTTAGTTCAGTTTATTCATTAGATTCCACAAATGAGTGAAATCATATGGTATTTCTTTCTCTGGCTGGCTTATTAAACTTAGCATAATATTCTCCAGGTACATCCATACTGTCGCAAAGGGTAAAATTTTCTTCTTTTTTATGGCTGAGTAGAATGCCATTGTGTAAATGTCCCATAGTTGTTTTATCCACTCATCTATTGAAGGACACAGGTTGCTTCCATATTTTGGCTATTGTAAATAACTCTGTAATGAATATATGGGTGCTTATGCTATTTAAAATTAGTGTTTTGATTTTTTTTGGATATGTTTCCAGAAGTGGGATTCCTGAGTCAAAAGACAGATTCATTTTCATTTTTTTCAAGTATCTTTATAGTGCTCTAGACAGTGGCTACACCAGTCTGCATTCCTACCAACAGTGCAAAAGAGTTCCTCTTTGTGCACATCCTCAACAGCACTTGTTGTTTGTTGATTTATTGATGAAGGCCATTCTGATGGGTGTGAGATGGTAACTCATTGTGGTATTTGTTTGCATTTCTCTGATAATTAGTGACATTCAGTATCTTTACATATGTCTGTTGGCCATCTGTATGTCCTCTTTGGAGAAGTGTCTATTCAGGTCCTTTGCCCATTTTTTAATTGGGTTCTTTGGGTTTTTTGGTCTTGAGTTTCAGAAGTACTTTGTACATTTTGGATATTAACCCCTTATGAGATGTATTTGTGAATATGTTCTTCCATTTTGTGGGTTGTCTTTTTATTTTGTTGATGATATTCTTTGCTGTGCAAAAATGTTTTAGTTTGATGTAGTCCCATTTGTTTATTTTTTGCTTTTGTTTTCCTTGTCGGGAAGATATAGCCAATAAAATATTGCTACTAGCTATATACAAGATTTTGCTGCCTATGTTTTCTTCTAGAATTTTTATGGTTCTGGGGCTAAGATTAAAGTCTTTGATTTATTTTGAATTTATTTTTGTGTGTGGTATAAGAAGATGGTCTAATTTCATTTTTCTGCATGTATCTGACCAATTTTCCCAACACCATTTATTGAATAAACTATCTTTCGCCCATTGTATGTACTTGCTTCCTCTGTCAAATATCAAGTGACTATAAAAGTGTGAATTTACAGGGATGAGAACTAAGGGGGTGGAAATGGGAGAAAGGTGGGGAGCAAGGGGCGGGGGAGGCTGGGATGGGAGAAATAGACAAAAAAACTGTACCTGAAAAATAACTAAATAAAAAAATTTTTTAAAGTGTGAATTTATTTCTAGGCCCTCTATTCTGTTCTATTGATCTATGTGTCTCTTTTTATGCAGTACCAGGCTCTTTTGATTACTTGAAAAGTATGTATATTCTGGTGCTTTGGGGTGAAATGCTCTAAAGATATCAATTGAATACATTTCATCTAGCATGTCATTTAAGGCTGCTGTCTTCTTGTTGACTTTCTGTCTGGGAAATCTATCCATTGAAGTCAATGAGGTGTTAAAGCTCCAGCTATGACTGTATTTTTGTCAATTTCTCCTTTTATGTCCATCAAGATTTGCTTTACATATTTAGGTGCTCCTATGTTGGGTGTGTAAATATTTACTAGGGTTATAACCACTTGTTGGATTATCCCCTTTATTATTATGTAGTGTCCTTCTTTTTCTCTTACTATAGCCTTAGTTTTAAATTTTTTGTTGGATATAGGTACTGCTATCCCAGGTTTTTTTTCTTTTCCATTTGCCTGAAATATTTTTTCAACTTCTTTCTTTTAGTGTATGTTTATCTTTTAATCTGAGATGGGTCTCTTGGAGGCAGCATAATTGTGGGTCTTGTTTTCTTTTTCATTCAGCTACCCTCTGTCTCTTGGTCAGAGCATTTCAGCCATTTACATTTAGGGTGATTATTGATAGAAATGTTTGTAGTGCTGTTTTAATGTTAGACTGTTTTCCTCTGTTTTTTTTTTTCCTTTCTCATTTTCTTCTTTTTAAAGCAAGCCTTTTAACATTTATTGAAGTACTGGTTTAGTATTAACAAACTCCTTTAGCTTTTTATTATCTGAAAAGCTTCTTATTTCTTCTTTGATTTGAGATAATGGCCTTGCTGGGTAAAGTAGCCTTTGTTGTAGGTCCTTGCTTTTCATCACCTTGAATATATCATGCTACACTCTTCTGGCCTGCAATGTCTCTGTTGAGTAATCAGATGCCAGTCTAATTGGTGTTGCCTTATAGATAACTATCTGCTTTTCTCTGGCAGCTTTTAGGATTCTCTCCTTATCTTTAAGCTTTGTCATTTTCATTATAATGTGTCTGTGTAGGCCTCTGTGAGTCCAACTTGTTTGGGACTCTCTGAGCTTCCTAGACTTGTTTGACCTTTTCCTGTACCAGATTAGGGAAGTTTTCAGTCACTATTTCTTCAAATAGGTTCTTGATCCCTTCCTTGCTCTCTTCTCCTTCTGTTATTCCCATGATGCAGATGTTATTATGCTTCAGGTTGTCCAAAATGTTTCTTAAGCTCTCCTCATTTTTAAAAAAGTCTTTTTTCCTTTTTGTGCTCTGCCTGAGTGTTTCTCTCTACCTTGTCTGCCAAATCTCTGATTTGATCCTCTACTTCATCTAACCTACTGTTTATTTCTTCTAGTATATTATTTATTTCAGATTCTGCATTCTTTATTTCTGACTGGTCCTTTTCTATGGTATCTATGTCTTTTTTCATGCTGTTGAGTATCTTTACAATAATTACCCTAAATTCTCTATCTGATAAATTGCTTGCATCCATTTCACCTAGTTCTTCTAGAGAATTCTTTCATTCTTCCATTGGGGTCTGTTTTTTTGTCTTCCCATTTTGGCTGATTCTTTGTATTTTTCTGCCTTAAAAAAGGCAGATCATTAGTTGTTAAACTAATCAGCCACTAGACAGATCAGTTATTAGTCCAATTAAGCTCAGCCAGTCTTAAGCTCCATGGGGTGTGGCAGAGTAATTTCTAAGGACGGGGGTATTACTTTCCTTCAGGCTGATGCCATTGAAGAGGGGTGCTCTGCCTGAGAAAGATGGTGGCTGTTCCTTCAGTTCTCTCCCCTGAGTCACCAACCTCAGACTTTCCTCCATCTCTAGTCCTCTCTGCCCTCCCTTTGTCAGAGACCAGAGTAAGTGGCTGCAAACAAAATTTTGTGTGTTGGCCCCATAAGAGGCCCTCTGCATCTCCAGCCATCTCTCCCTGGTGGACAGAAATTCTGCTGCTTTTGACAGCTGTATGTTATCTGGGGTCCTTTCTGGCTATGGTGCTTTAGGCTGGGGAGCCCAGCTTGGGGTTTAGACCTTGCTGTTCTCAGGCAAGGATATTTCAGCCACTGAAATATCCCTCTGGCACTTCAGCTGCCACCCATGGGAGCCCAGCCAGCCCTCTCACATCTCCTCCATACTCCCTTCCAGTCACATTGTGCTGAAATGTTATAATTCTCTACAATTTTGTTGTAATTCCAGATTGGTCCTGGGATGAGGGTAGTGTAGCTTTAACTTATTCCTCTGCCATCTTGGATCCCTCTCAGTTTCCTATTCTTGATTTAAGGGGTTGAGAATGCTGCAAGCAATCATCTTTTCCTTCTAAAGAGGAAAGACTTCTGAATTTGAAGATCATCACCAGGTAGTGTTATGTTTTTCTATGAGTCTGATAACCCACAAAGCAACTATTTACCAAGTATATGTTACATGCAAAGTGCTGTGCCTGGATTTATGGGTACATATTTTGTGAACCAAACATTAGAATTTAGAGTCTCACATGAAAGCACTGTGGTAGGTTCCAGCTCAAAAGTGCGTGCCTCAAATTCTTGAATTTATAGTCATTCTTATGACCTAAGGGGAGCAATGTTAAAGACAATTTAAATGTGGGCTGCTTGCTTGCAAAATCAAGGCTTATGGTTTCTGTAGTTAGAGGAGATATACAATTTTTCCATCTCTTCACTGTCTTTAGACTCCCACCCCCATGCAATTGGAAGCAATATTTCAGTTACCTAGGAGCCCATATTAATTTATACTTTGTTTATAGTATTTATCAATTCCTGCAGTGAATAGTAATTTATCCTAGCATATCATTATTTCCTTAAGATTGTAAGGTTCTCAAGGGCCATTCAACAAAAGAAAGAAAAAAAAAGGGTCCTTAAAGAATAAAAAAACCCAAGTAAATTGTACCCATGATCCCACTGCATATGAGTGTATATGCATGCATGTGTGTGTACATGCAAGTACGTGCACATAAATGAAGAGGTGAAAATCTCAGATAATCTCCAACTTACAGCTCCACCGTTCCCCAGGATTAACCACTAATTAGCATTTAAGTGTATTGCTTTTCTATTTGGGGGGCTAATATCTGCTCTACTAGCATATATGTATTATATATGTATATATCACACACAAGCAGAGACATATATGCACATTTCTTTTTTACAAATATGAAATCCTGCTATACTATTGATGTACAACTTGTCTTTATTATTTATATCTTCTCAGGTCAGTACATATTGTCCTATGCATTCTTGCTTATGGTTGCATATACTATATCTTTAAATATTAATATTTAAATAAATATATCATCTTTTATTTAAGCAATCACACAACTGATAAATACATAGCTCATTTTTTGTGTTATAAACAAAGCGGTAATTAACACCCTTGTATGCATATTTTTACTAATTTTTGTTAACTATTACTTCTGAAAGACCAATTCCTAGAAATATAATGCTGATAACTGGGCTGGGATTTGCCTTTAATTATGAATTTGTCGAAGGAAAGAATTTGAAGTTGGGGAGAGATCATTGATAAAAGACGTACAGAGATGCTGGAAGACAAACATTGTCAGGGCCATTGAAATGCTGTTGAAAGAAAGGGAATTCTGTGTCTCAGACCTCATGTATTTGGTTCAGTTGGCAAGTTGTCTCTTTGAGGGGAGACTTGCCTTCAGCTTTCTTAGGTGATAACCTTAAGTGATAATTGAATACATTGAATAGTATCAAATTCCTATAACTTATTCATATTCTATGCTTGCTAAGAAACATTCTGAACCCATATTTGTCCAAAGGTGTAAACTGAGAGAAAGTTGAGTATTGGAAAAATGTAGATAGTAAGCTGTCTGTTAGTCTATCTTTTGGGTTTGTGTAAATCCAACCTTAATACTCAAACTTTTCCAACATGCTCATAAAATTAATTCTGAATCTATAGAATTACCACCCTGTGGGCCCTTTCAAAAGGCATTCAGTCATTAACATAGTCAACACTTTGCCCCCATTACCTGTCTTCAATTTCAAGCTTGGATAGATGGCAAGCTTCTAGGAGACCAGAGCCACTTCTGATTTGAGCTTGTCACCCCTAAAGCTAGAGGACAATGGCAGAGTGCGCATCCATTACCAAGTGAATTTCTCATTGTCCTTTACACTGAGATCCTCTTGGTTCAAGCTTGCATCTACAACATCAGCACTGCCCCCCACTGACTCCACTGTCTTCAATCTCAGTCTCCTTGATAGCACACTAAAATAGTCATTCTACTCACAGAATAAAGCACAATCCCCTAACAACTGGCTTCTAAGACCGGAGATCTGGATCCACCATAAATTTTGCAGTCCAATTTTTCACTACACCTTTTCATTCCAATCTCCAGGCCTCTGCTTATATTATTCTCTTCACCTGAAATACCCTTCTATCTCCACTACCCTCTCCTTGAGAATCTAAAATGTATTTGTAAAATAGAAGGTACCAATGTTTCACTGAAGAGCAGAAGCCTTTATAATAAAGCAAAAGTTGATAAGGCTGGGAGACTTGGGGCAAGGATGGGGGAGAGTTTTGGACTCATCAATCATGAGGACCTACCTACTCCTCCCTCCTGGCCCTGATTTTTTTCTGAGCTATGGCATCCACGATAGAATAATATTTCAAGGAAATTATCTTATAAATGGTCACTGTTACTTTATATTATTATTTTTCATAAGGTGACAAGGATATAAAAGAAAAGCTGTGAAAATCAGAAATCAAATGTGTGTTTGTTGGATTGGTATGATTCTTTCTCTCAGTACTGAACAAAAAGAGAATCATTTGTTGAGGAAATTAAATAAAATGTTTATTTTCTTTTTGAATTTGGTTAACTAACACTGACACCAAGCAATCACTTATAAAGTTGTTTTTTTAAGATTTTATTTATTTATTTTTAGAGAGAGGAAGAGCAGGAGAGAAACATCAATGTGTGGTTGCCTCATGTGTGCCCCCCTACTGGGGACCTGGCCTGCAACCCAGACATATGCCCTGATTGGGAATCCAACCTGTGATCCTTTGGTTCATGGGTTGGCACTGAATCCACTGAGCCACACCAGCCAGGGCTATAAAGTTGTTTTAGAAAATTTGTTGGTCAAGTTCTCCATGTTAATATTCATTATAAATTTAACTTTTTTCTTTTTCCTTGAGAAAAACAGAGAATTTTAAAATTGTTTTTAATATTATTCTAATATAAGATCTGGATTCAAGATCTGGAGCACCTTTCTCAGAAGAATTATTGTACTTTATTATAACATATGGAACATGTAATACATTCCAAGTTCCAAGAATAAATCTTTGTCTGAAAGTTTCCTTGACTTCCTGTTTACTTTGCTGCTAAAGAACAGAGAGAGACCTAACTATGAACCTACCTCAAATAAAGTAGAGACTTATGCTTGTATATCTTGCTGCCAATCAGTTCTGCCCCAAGAAAGGTTATGAAAAGACCCAGAACAACTCTCTCCTTGGAATCAGATGTCCAATTTTCTGAATAGCGCACCTTCAAGTTTGGGATATCCAGATCTGTTAGACAGGAAAAAAGGTAAAAATTTCACAGAGGACTGAAAACTGTATGGTGACATGAATATTATGTAATAAGGCTCTAAGACAAAAGTAAATGAGCAACATAATAATGGCTTGACCATTTTTAGGTCTCTTGATATCTGGAAATATTTTAGAAGAAATAAAAATTGGTTCAAAGCTAGACATAAGAATTTGCCCTCAGTTTGGCAAGTGTCCAATATAGATATGCAATAAATAATTGATCAGAACTCAAAAGATGCAAGCCTTACTCTGAGTTAAGGATTTCTTTCTAAAAGAAAAACCTACTTACAAACTTTAAAGGATGGCCTGTGGCCAGTACCTATCCTACCAGTCTTGGGGAAATAGCATCACAAAAGGGAGTCGTTAACCAGGGGCGAAGAGAACTAGACCTTATCTCTGCCCAGTGATAACTTCTTTGGACAAGTCACTTTCAGCTAGTCTTTCAGACTAGTGACTTTTTCTTATTCATAAGATATGGATAATAACACATGCCTACCCTGTCTTACAGGAGGATTGAAAGAATTAAATAAAGTAATGTATGTCAGAATGCTTTACAACTATCATGCATATCACAATATCATTTTCTATTTTAGTGCAAAATCATCTCTTGTAGTCTGCATAGTCGAACAAGCACTATATGGGCATGAAAATTATGTGTCCTAAATTTTCCAGATGACCTAGACTTCAACAGTTCTGCCCCACTGTCCTCATGGGCACACATCAAATCACATGTCCTTACTTCGATTGGAAATCACATCAACTTAGTTTTTAATAAGATATAAAAATATACATCATATAATTAGAATTCTACACACAAAAACATTTTAATAATAATATCCTTCTGAAAGACATTTCAGAAGGAAATGCTCAACAATGTCATATAAGAAAATTGGCCAAATGCAAAAAGAAAGAGAATACAATGCAAAACTAGCTCAGGAGAGGAACGGGAAAAGAGCTACCAGAGGTATTTTTCTAAGTCACAGTAAAACTTCTGGAAACTAAATAAAACTATCCTCCTTTACCTTTTACTATGGCAAAAAGCCACAAAAGACATTTCTCCAATGACAGGTGGATGTGAATTATGACTACTGTAGAAGAAAATGCCTTTTGGAGGAAGTCTTTGGCAGCTGTGGAATCCAGATTACAAAAGAGTTAATTTAAGTGCACAAATAAGTGGAACATATATACACAGGTATTAGGAATGTTATTTTTAAAAAATATATTTTATTGATTATGCTATTACAGTTGTCCCCTTTCCCCCCTTCATTCCTCTCCACCCTGCACACCCTCTCCCACACACATCCCCCCTTTAGTTCATGTCCATGTGTCTTAAGTTCTTTAGCTTTTACATTTCCCACACTACTCTTGCCCTCCCCCTATTTTCCACCTACCTTCTATGCTACTTATTCTCTGTACCTTTTTCCCCTCTCTCCTCCTCCCACTTCCTTATTGCTAACCCTCCATGTGATCTCCATTTCTGTGGTTCTCTTCCTGTTCTAGTTGTTTGCTTAGTTTATTTCTGTTTTTGTTTAGGCTATTAATAATTGTGAGTTTGCTGTCCTTTTACTACACCTGTTTTTTATCTTCTTTTTCTCAGATAACATTTCATATAATAAGAGCTTGGTGATGATGAACTGCCTTCACTTGACCTTATTGGAGAAGCACTTTATCTGCCCTTCCATTCTAAATGAAAGCTTTGCTGGATAGAATGATCTTGGATGTAGGTCCTTGCCTTTCATGACTTGGAATACTTCTTCCCAGCCCCTTCTTGCCTGAAAGGTCTCTTTTGAGAAATGAGCTGACAGTCTGATAGGAATGCCATTTCTACTTAAATGCTAATGAAACTTCTGAGGAGAAATCTGAAACATTTGTAGGTGACTGTCCCCTTATCTCTTGCTGCTTCTAGGATTCTCTTCTTCATTTTAATCTTGGCTAATGTAATTATGATGTGCCTTGGTATGTTCCTCCTTAGATTCAACTTCTTTGGGGTTCTCTGAGTTTCCTGAACTTCCTGGAAGTCTATTTCCTTTGCCAGATTGGGGAAGTTCTCCTTTACTATTTGTTCAAATAAGTTTTCCACTTGTTGCTCTTCCTCTTCCCCTTCTGGTACCCCTATAATTCGGATGTTGGAACATTTAAAGATGTCCTGGAGGTTCCTAAGCCTCTCCTCATTTTTGTGAATTCTTGTTTCTTCCTTCTTTTCTGTTTGTGTATTTCTTTCTTCCTTCTGGTTCACTCTATTGATTTGAGTCCCAGTTTTCTTCCTATTACTATTGGTTCCCTGTGCATTTTCCCTCATTTCACTTAGCATAGCCTCCATTTTTTCATCTAATTTGCAACCAAATTCAACCAATCTGTGGGCATCCTGATTACCAGTGCTTTGAACTGTACATCTGATGGGTTGGCTATCTCTTGGTTGCTTAGTTGTATTATTTCTGAAGCATTGATCTGTTCTTCTATTTGGGCCATTTTTTGTCTTGTTGCCCCTGTTAGGTAGTGAGGTGCAGAGACTTAGTTGTTCTCCCTGGCAGGGTGACTCTGTTGCTGGGTTGTAACACTGTATGTGGGGGCAGGGTCCGAGAGAGAACAATAAAGCTTATTCCACTCTCTGTTAGACCTCAGTTCCTTCCACCACTTCCCTCAAGGAAACTGGGCCTTTCTGGCACTGGTTCTCAGGT
The DNA here is from genome assembly GCF_021234435.1 of Artibeus jamaicensis. Taxonomy (NCBI): domain Eukaryota; kingdom Metazoa; phylum Chordata; class Mammalia; order Chiroptera; family Phyllostomidae; genus Artibeus; species Artibeus jamaicensis. Next base: position 56,685,883 of record NW_026522030.1, read on the forward strand.
CGGTGAGCTTGTATACATTCTAGGACCCTGTGAGTCTCTCCAACAAATTCTCCTGTGAGGCTGGGAGTTTCTCCCTGTGTATAACCCCCCCATGGGTGTTTTCAGTCAGAGGTTTGAGGCTTTATTTTCCAGCGCTAGGACCCTGGGTTGCGTGGTCTGTCTCACTCCCCATTTATGTGCATGTGAATGTGGGACAGTCAATCAGCCCCAGTCAGTCAGCTGCCTTGCGCACAGTGCCTCACTCCACACTTGCCCTCTCGCTCGGTCTGCCTCTTGCTACCTCACACCCAGGGTCTTCCAACCGCGGTCTGGGTGCCCAGGTTCTACGCGTTGCCATCTTGCATGCCTGGGGTGCCTTTCATGCCAGGTGCCACCACTTCTTGTGCCACAACCCCTCTCCACTTGGCTGCCCAACTCTGTACCACCTACTGGTCTAGATGAATGTGTCTATTTCAGCTCCTTGGCTGTCCAACTTCCATACAGTTCAATTTTCTGTCAGTTGTAGTTGTTATTTTATTTCTAAATTTTTGTTGTCCTTATTTTGGTTGTGCAAGGAGGCACGGTGTGTCTACCTACACCTCCATCTTGGCCAGAAGTCCAGGAATATTATTTTTGACATTTAAAAAGAATAAATCTTGACCTCAGTTGGAATATGTATGTATGTGATAGATCTCCCATCTCATTCCTAGCCTCTCTAACTGATGCATTATTACTTGGCCACTAAAAGAAGAGAAACGCTATTCCATCACTGAATCAACATGCACCTTTAGAAATCTCAGTTTTAACAGAAGGAGTATGTTGACAGTGGATGGAGTATACCTGAGCATACCTCCTCTTTGCAAACCCCCCACAACCCAACTGGTAAATCACCCAGAAAGCCACTTCTATTTAAATGCTAATGAAACTTCTGAGGAGAAATCTGAAACATTTTTTAAAATCACAGTTGAAAGTGAATTAGTCTTCCAAGAGTAACAAGCTGGGAAAGTTAAGGCAAAATTCAAAATCCAATAAAATGGATTTTTCCTCCACTCAGGGAGCCAAAATTTATTTATTTGTTTGTTTGTTTGTTTGTTTATAAGAGGAGGCAAGGAGGGCTTATGCTTGTATACAGTTTGATTCTAAAACACTGAGTGGGTTTATGTAACAAATCTTCAGGGAGGTGAAAGGTCCTGATGAGAAACTCATGAGGTCTGGCTTACAACTGCAATATCAAATTCAGGTGACTTCCTGATAGCTCTCATGGCTTTCCTTTAATTCCAGTCCAACTTGGCTGTTGGGTCTCAACTCTCATCCTGCTACTCTCCATGGAACAGCCATAGCCACAGTAAATATGCACATCAACCATGAGGAAATTTCAAACTTTTTTGTTTTCAATCCAATGAATTGAATTTGAAACATCTAGCAAATAATCATTTCCCAGGCAACCCTATTAAAATGATATCATTTTCTCAGGTCTATGTCTAGGATCAGAGATTGACAAGCATTTTCTGTAAAAGGCCAGAGAATAAGTTTCTGTTGCAAGTCCTCAACTTTGCTACTGTAGCACAAAAGCAGTCACAGACAATGCATAAATAAACATGGCTGTGTTCTAATAACTTTATTTATAAACATACACTTGATTTTCATAAAACTTTCATGTTACACAAGTATTTTGCTTTGCATATTTTGCAACTATTTAAAGATGTAGAAACAATTCTTAACTAGCAAACCATACAAAAATAGATAACAGGACACATTTAGCCCATGAGTCAAACTTTGCTGACCATTGTCTTAGAAGCTCAGAAGGGAAGAAAGTGCCAAAGGTCACTTTCAGGAGTCAGTTTAGGAGGTTAGCCATGGGAGTAGTCCCTTCCTCAAAGGTTAAAAGGTCACTTAGGTGTGACAGTTACTAGACACTCAAGTATGATGCTCAGTGTCTATTACCTGGTCTGTACCTGGGCTCAGGGTGGCATTGTCTTTTCCTACACTCTGTAGTGAGTATGGTCACATAGCTTACTTTGTCCAAGGAGATATGAGTAGAAATGGCATGTATCCCTTCCAGGTAAAAAACTAAAGAGCAAACACATGATTTACTACATTAACTTCTCAACATTAGAGCAACTAGGAATGACAAAGAACCAACTATTGACCTATAGTGCAAGTAACCTGAGCAAGAAATCAAATTCTATTGTATTAAGCAACTGAGATTTTGCAGTAATTTTCTTGCACAGTTAACCTGGCCTGTACTAAATGCAATCAGTTTATTACATACTATGATCAGAGGATGCCAGGGATTCCTTAAAATAAAATACTTACACCCACTTTGCAGGAGACAGCTACTTTATCAAATTTATCAGTTTATGGTTCTTTAATCTCTGAACTATAGAGAAAATGATAAAAAGTCATAGATAATATTTTAATGATAGTATTCAATGAAATACTATCACTAGTATTATGAAAGTGATGTAAGACAGGTAATCTCATATTTTGCTTATTGAAAAATAAACTGGTGCAACCTGTCTATAAAGCTATTTACCTAAACACATCAAGATCTTTTAAACTTTCCAACTTTTTACTACAAATCCTACTACTAGTAAGGATCAGTATTAAAAACATCAAGAATCAAAGGAAATATTTATGAATAATAATATCCATTGTGTTAAAATAATTTATTAAAACCCTGGAAATAATTGCATCCAACTATATGGAAAATGCCAAAATTCATTCATATAATGAAAAAATATATTTTTTGAAAAACTTCGTAAGAATGAATGGCAAAAATATTATATATGTTACAATTAGTATAATTTAATAATTTATTACATATGATATATGTAGAGACAGACACAAAAATAGAGAGAAAAGGGAATGGCGTAAAATACACCCAAATGTGGTAGAGTTACAGATGGTTATTATTTTATTTCATTGACACTTTTATATTTTCCACTTTTTCTATGAGGAATGTGTATTACTTTTATAATTAAAAAACCAATAAAATGTATTTTTAAAGTAATCCCAAGCCAACTAGCTTTAGCCTCCCCTTCAGAGCACATCAAGTCCTTTCCCTCTTTCCATAAGCTATAAAATGCTCAAGTACCTCTTTACTGAAGAAGCCCCCCTTTCTAAAATTGTTACTTAGGACCCTAAAATTGTTGTCAGCATAAAATTAGCCAGAAAAAAATTATGACTCATAGAGGCCCACAATGGAAAGAATGAGCTATGCCTTCTTCCTGATGCTGGCCTATATTAATTCAAATCTTACTCCTACTTAAATTATTATTCTAATTCTTGTAAATGACTTTCTTCAGGAGGATTTCATAGACCTTTTAGACTTACCTTTTCAGGCTGACCATCCTCTGCCATAGTGCTACCTGCTGAACACAAATCTTGTTCACAGTCTAATCAGGTATTTGGTGGGAAGTCTTCTGCTGATGATCTCAGCATCTTGGGGGCCTTCCATTTCATGGGACCATCTCCTCCCAGGGCCTTCTCAGAGATCTTTGCTGGATGCTTTGCAGTTAGCTAGCCAAACCAGCAAAGAGAGAAACTTAGCAGAAAATGGTGTGTGATCACTCTCTCTTCATTTCATCTACCAGAAGAAGGCAGTAACAAAACCACATGTAACTCAGGGAGACTGCAGAATGTAGTTTTTCTGTATGTTCAAGAAGAGGAAATGGGATTGGGGAACATCTATCATGTCTCTGCCATGCTAACTACAGGTAACCGGGAAGAACTCGTGGCTCTCAATACTACCACATGTATTCTGTTTCATCTTAATCCCTTTGCTAAAAGAACTTCCCAATCACCTGCCCTTCTCCTTCCAGGTCCATTATACTGCTTTTCAATTTACCTCCAAAAAGTTTTCCTAAATTCTCTAGTCAGAACGAAGTTGTCCCTTTCTCCATGGTTCTATTGCATTAATATCTAGTACAGTCCTTCTCTGGATTGTATTAGAGAAAAATGTATGTTTTTTTCTTCATCAGAGTGAAGGGAAAGAACCAGGTGTCACCTTGATGACATGCCATGGTGCCCGGCACAATGCTTTTGCATAGTGGGTACTCACCAAATATTAACTCCCTCCCATTGTCTTTCAATCAATATTTGTGAAAGTCAACTGAACAAAATGCACTGTTTTAGCATTTCATATAAATACTGATGGTTTGTGCTCTCCCTCTTAGGAGGCATTATCTGAAGAACATTTATAGTGAGGTCCAGAAGAACCATCCAAAAAGCACATGGGCTTAAAATCTCTTTGGTGATTGATTTAAGAACCACAGGATATAGCATAAGAATTCTTATCCCTCTGATAATCCTGTTGTATTTTACAGATTTTAGAACTCTCTGTGGATTTTTCCTTTTCCTGGAAAGTTCAAGTTCTTCAGTAAATTAACTTTTCATTCCAGTGGGTATAAAAACAGGGGATGTAGTGAATATGCTTCAGCTTTGCTGAGTTTGCAGGCAAATGGAAAGAAAAACAAAGAAATAAAGTAAAAGTGAGAGGTGTGAACTTACTCCATTCATCTTAATGGAGTGCTAACCTTCCTGCCTCAAGGTGACCAGTTGAATCCTAGAACTATTAAACAATGAGCTGAAATCCAAACACTCTGTCCAGGAGTAAAATCTCCTTGAGAAAGGACAGCTGTGTCCAGTGTTGACTAAGATTTGAGCTTAAGAAAGCAAACACACACCAAATAAAACTGATCTTGGCTGTCCTATGTCAGCTGTAGGCTCTAGAATCTTCTCTTTGCTCTGATCTGAAAGGGTCACACTGTTTAAAAGGTGAATAGGGTGCAGAGAGTATCTTTGCTTTTAAAGGTGTCACCTGAAGCAAAGAACATTAAATCAGAGACATTATCTTTGGTCAAGGAGTGTCTCAAAACTCTTAGAATTTAGAATCTCACTGTTTGTTGGTGTTCATCATTCAGAGTGATTTATTTAGTACCTGAACAATGTCCTGCAAATTTAAATAAGGACTCCGCAAGTGCATATGAATTTCATGGAGGGAAAAGGCACAAAGTGGCCAAAAGCTGATGAGTAGAGCTTCACAAGAAGCCAGAAAGAGCAAACAAGAGAACTCATTTCCAAGACACTCTTCTTAGTAGTCTCTTTCTTTATAAAATAAAAGGCTTGGAACCAAAGGACCAACAAACTCCCTGCTGGTTCTGTTGTTTGGTAATTGGGTAAAACACAAGAAGAAAGAAGAAACCTGCTTTGAAGTCAAGTCAGAAATGGGCCTCATTTCCAGCTTTAGGACCTGCAGCTGTTTTATTCCGGGCAAATTCCTGACTTTCCCTGACCTGGGTACCTCATCTTTAAAATATAAATAATAAGGGGAACACTTGTAGCTCTTGCCTGTTGATTATGATGCTGGCAGTGGGTTTGTCATATATGACCTTTATCATGTTTAGGTATGTTCCCTCTATTCTCACTTCGCTGAGAGTTCTTATCATAACTGGATAAGTTATAATAAGTTCTTATCATAGCTGGATTTTATCAAATGCTTTTTCTGTGGTTATTGATTTGATCATGTGGTTTTTTTATCCCTCATTTTGTTTATGTAGTGAATCATTCATTGATTTGCAAATGTTGTATCAATCTTGCTTTCCCAGAATAAATCCAACTTGATCATGGCGTATGATCTTTTTGATGCATTGCTGTATTCGATTTGCTAATATTTTGTTGAAGATTTTAGCATCTATGTTCAACAGAGATATTGGCCTGTAATTTTCTTTCTTTGCAACACCTTTATCTGGATTTGGAATTAGGATAATGCTGGCCTTATAAGATCAGTTTGGGAGCCCTTCCTCCTTTTGAATTTTATAAAATAGTTTGAGGAAAGATGTTAGTTGTCCTAGAAGTGTTTGGTAAAATTTCCCTGTGAAGCCATCTGGTTCAGGGCTTTTGTTTGTTAGGAGTTTTTTGAATTGCTTCAATTTCACTAGGTCTAATCTGTCTATTCAGATTCTCTGATTCTTCCTGATTTAGTTTTGGAAGATTGTATGTTTCTAGGAATTTATCCATTTCATCCAGGTTGTCCTGTTTGTTGGCATATACTTGCTCATAATGTTTTCTTATAATCTTTTGTATTTTTTTTTTTGGTGTTAGTTGTTATGTCACCTCTTTCTTTCTGATTTTATTTATTTGGGTTCTTTCTCATTTTTTTCTTGATGAGTCTCATTAAAAGTTTGTCAAACTTCTTTATTTTTTCAAAGAACCAGCTCTTGGATTCACTGGTCTTTTTTATTGTTATTTTAGACTCTATTTCATTTATTTCTGCTCTGATAATTATTATTTCCTTCTTTCTACTTACTTTGGGCTTTGTTGATCTTTTTCAAGTTTCTTTAAGTGTAAACATGTCTACTTTCACGTCTCTTATTCAACATAATATTGGAAGTCCTAGCCACAGCAATCAGACAAGAAGGAGAAGTAAAAGGCACCCGAATTAGAAAGGAAGTAGTAAAACTGTCTTTATTCACAGATGACATGATTCTGTACATAGGAAACCCCAAAGATTCCACCAAGAAATTATTAGAACTAGTAATAAACTCAGCAAAGTAGCAGGATATAAAATTAATATTCAGAAATCAGTTTCATTTTTATATGCCAATATGAAATAACAGAAAGAGAAACTAAAAAAAACATACCATTCACAATTGCTTCAAAAAAGTAAAATACCTAGGAACAAACTAACCAAGGATGTAAAAGACCTGTACTCAGAATATTATAAGACACTGAAGAAAGAAATGGAAAAAGATATAAATAAATGGAAGCATATACCGTGTTCATGGATAGGAAGAATTAACATAATTAAAATGTCCAAACAATCTATAGCTTTACTACAATTCTTATCAAAATTCCAGTGCCATATTTTACAGAACTAGAACAAATATTTCAAAAATTTATATGGAGCCATAAAAGGCCCTGCATAGCAAATGCGATCCTAAGAAACAAGAACAAAATTGGAGGAATCCCACTACCAAATATCAAAGTGTACAACAAGGTCATAGTAATGAAAACAGCCTGGTCCTGGAATAAAAACAGACACAGATCAATGGAACAGAGTACAGAGCCCAGGAATAAATTCACACGTTTATAGTCAATATTCAACAGGGGAAACAAGCACATACAATGGGCTAAAGATAGTTTACTCAATAAATAGTGCTGGAAAAACTGGTAGATATGTACAGAAAAATTAAACTAGACTACCTTCTTATACTATAACAAGAACAAATTCAAAATGGATTAAAGATTTAAATGTTAGCCCCCAAACCATAAAAAATCCTAGAAGAAAACACAGACAGCAAAATCTCAGACATTGCTCGTAGCAATTTTTTATCGGCTATATCTCCCCTGGCAAGGAAAACAAAAGCAAAAAATAAACAAATGGGACTACATCAAACTAAAACATTTTTGCACAGCAAAGAATATTATCAACAAAATAAAAAGACGACCCACAAAATGGAAGAACATATTCATAAATACATCTCATAAGGGGTTAATATCCAAAATGTACAAAGTAATTCTGAAACTCAAGACCAAAAAACCCAAAGAACCCAATTAAAGAAATGGGCAAAGGACCCGAATAGACACTTCTCCAAAGAGGACATACAGATGGCCAACAGACATATGTAAAGATACTGAATGTCACTAATTATCAGAGAAATGCAAACGAATACACAATGAGTTACCATCTCACACCCATCAGAATGGCCTTCACCAGTAAATCAACAAACAAGTGCTGGTGAGGATGTGGAGAAAGGGGAAGTCTTTTGTACCATTGGTGAGAACACAGACTGGTACAGCCACTGTGGAAAGCAATGTGGAGATACTTCAAAAAATTAAAAATGGATCTGCCTTTTGACCCAGTGATGCTACTTCTGGGAATATATCCAAAGGAACCCAAAATACTAGTTTGAAAGAACATAAGCACCCCTATGTTCATTGCAGCATTATTTACAATCCCCAAGATATGGAAGCAGCCAAAGTGTCCATCAACAGATGAGTAGATAAAACAATTATGGGACATTTACCCAATGGAATACTTCTCAGCCATAAAAAAATAAAAAGAAGAAAATTTTACCCTTTACAATAGCGTGGATGGACCTGGAGAACATTATACTAAGTGAAATAAGCCAGACCAAAAAAAGACAAATACTATATGATATCACTCATATGTGAGATCTAATGAACAACCTGAATTAACAAGGAAAATAGGAACAGATTCATAGATGGAGAGCTGGATGAGAGCTAATGGAGGGGGACAGTTAAGAGGATAGGGGATAGAGGGATTGAGCAAAAAGATTGATAGACTCATGGACATGGACAGCAGTGTGGTCAATGCTGGCAGATGGGGAGGTATAAGGAGACAAAAAGATAATTTTAAAATGTGAAATAAATTTTTTAAAATAAAATAAAATGAATAACAACATTGCTTCATAATTGTTACTTTGAGAACTAAATGACACAAAGACTACAATAAGCAATCAAAATTGTAATTGTTCTTCATGATGAGTAGGGGTTCAGAAAGGGTCTGACAGGCACCCTTCCTGACATACACTCCTTCAGTTTCTCCTGCTATCTCAGTTCGGTCTGACCAATAGCTGTGAACAAACAAACAGAACCCCCACTGAAGTCTATGCAAAGCAGAAAGCATTGGAAGGTAAAACACCAGAAGGTCAACAATGTTGTTTTGGAGTGCAGGGACTTGAGTGATTTTTTTTGTTGTTTGTTTCAATCTGCAGTTTCTAAATTTTCTATATTAGTATGTATTGCTTTTAAATATTTTAATATATATTTTTGACAGAAAAAAAAGAATGAACATTCAACAAATAGAAAGTGATTGATAGACTAGTTATAAAGCAGTCCTTTGCAGGTTGCTATATATAAATCATGAAAATATATACCCCAGACTTCATGGAGAGTTCTAAAAGTGTAATTCCATTCCATGTGTCACTCGATATATCAAATGCTGTATTAGATTAGGGAAAGCACACATAATCCTACCTATCTTGGATTTTAGATCTTTTAAAAGTACTGTATGTATATTAAAATAGTGATAAAATCAAAGTATGTAATGCCTGAGCACAGACCAAGCACATATTGTAAGATAGTAAGTGGGGGAGTCACACTGGATACAGACAGCATGGTGTGCTCAGGATGCAGAGAACTCCTCTGGATCCAGTGGAGTAGTTCATGTTTATTGGCGGGAGAGATGGCAAAAGAGCAGAGAGAATCTGGAGAAGGTCAAAATGCAAACTAGAAATGACCAAGGGTTTTTCACTAGGGATGGAAGAAATGCAGTGGAGAAGAGATATTGAGAACAGGATTTTAGAATTATAGTCTTTATAAATTCACTGACACTGGGTTACCAAAGGAGAATTGTGACTGCAGAATCAATATCAAAATTACCTATGGTGTGGGGATGACTTCTCTCGCGAGTCCCCGCGATGCCACGGACATGCGTGAGTGAGTAAATATGGCCGAGACAAGATGAGATCTGTTTGGGGAGGAGGAGTGGGCTGTGGCCAGTTTCTCAGGGGAGACAAAGGCCAGCAGCAGCCAGTTTCTCCAAGAAGAAAAAAGCCCACAGCACCCTCTTCCATAGCCTTTTATTGGGTTGTAATACACAGGAATACAGGGTGATAAGGATCAAACAGTAGATAACATTACAAAGAGATCTGAGTCAGTGTCTGTCAGGAAGAGAGTTGAAGAAACTTTGGGAGTGGAGACATACTCATTTCCTCTCCGACCCTTATCATATGAATGAAAGCACTCTTAGCAGAGCAGATTTCACAGGTTAATCAGCAAGTCTTTGTGGTGCCAGATTTTCCCCCAGGGCACGCTCTGGCCAGGCAAGGACCTGCACCTCTCCCCATCAGGTATTCAGGGTTAAGAGGATTAGAGCCAGGAAGTGCTTCTCCCAAAGAACATGGGGACTCGGGCTTTGACAAAGCTGGGGGGCAGCAGTCCATTGCTCTCTGTTGCAGCCCCCCAAGTCCTTCCATGAAGGCGTCCCAGGTGATTGAGTCTGGCTTAGGTTGCCACCCCGCTGTGAGGGGTCTTACCCTTCATTGAATTCCAACCAAGCTCTGGGGGCAGGGAGAGGAACTGAGGTAGCATCTGCTACCAGAGACAGGTTTGTTTCCTGTGGCTCGCATTCCAAAGGTCGTCTCTGGCCCTTAGCCACAAGGGGTAGAGATACAATTCCTAAAATCAGGCAGAGGTCTACAACACTATGGTACAGCTATAATCATGTTATTTTTTTGCCAGTTCAATACTTTTTACTGTGAAAAATTGGATACCGTACTTAATTAAAATATGTTTGGCTGCATATAACAGAAGCCTAGAGGTAAGTGTTCCGAAGGTTGACTCAGTGACTCAACAACATCAAGGATCCAGACTCTTCCAGGTGTGTTATTCTGGAACATATCCTGTGTGCCATGGTGCCTTGAGTAGCTGCAGGATAACTGCAGCCACTGCAAGCCTTACATACTCATACAACTCCTAAGAGAGCAGGAAAGAATTGTGAGGATGGGGCAAGGGAGTCCAGAGTGGCATAGACATTTTCCCCAGTCTCTCTATCTTTATCAGGGAGAAAAATATTTCCCAGAAGCTCTCCAACAAAGTCCCTCTTATCTTCAATGGCCATAATTGTGTCAAAGGCCATCCCATCAAAGAAGGCAGAAAAGCAAGTGTCTGCATTTCCAATTCCTATTATGGGCTGTTGTCCCTACCCCACATGAAAACAAAACAAAACAGTAAAAAAAAACAAAAAAATGGGATAGCAATTGTCTGTTGTGTAGAGAATCAACACTGTCTTTAAATAAATTAAAATGCCTTTCTTTGATTAATTTACCCAAAAATTCTCTATCATTACAGAAAACTTGCTATTTTACCAAATGATCCAACTGGGTTAATTGTTTTAGCAGGTATTGCTCAGAATAAAAGCACCTGTACTATTCCTCACGCCTGCCTCCACCTAACATATATGTGCAAAGCAAGCGCTCCTAACACTGGCCTCTGCTTCTATTTTTTTCTCTTTATACTTCTCCCAATGTTTTTCCCTTGGCTGAAACTACAGAACAAGATCATCTCAAAATTAAAAATGTTACAAATGTTACAAATGTAACATTTCTCATCCTTTGGATTTTTGTGAACTTTATTGTTTCAGGTGAAATCAATGTAATTGTAACAAAAAACAGAAGTCAAGAAAGTGTGGTTTCTGAAAATGTTTAATTTTTTTCTGTTAAGTCTTAAAGAAATATTTCATAAACACTTTTGAAATCATTCACTAAATGATGAACATGGTATATCCTTGGGCATGGAAAGAAAATTAACCTAAACAGAAATTATACCAAAGCCCTGGCTGGCATAGCTCAGTGGATTGAGCTCAGGCCTACGAACCACATGATCGAGGTTCGATTCCCAGTCAGGGCACATGCCTGGGTTGCAGGCTAGTTCCCGGCAAGGGACTCATGAGAGGCAACCACACATTGATGTTTCTCTCCTTCTCTCCTTCTCTCCTTCCCCTCCTCTCTAAAGATAAATTTAAAAAAAAAAACAAGAATGGTTATAAAAAAAGAAATTATACCAAAGTACAGTATGTAATTAGAACAGCTTCTATTCCCTAATTCAAATGTACCAACATAATAATTTAGAAAACCAAAGGTGATATACATTCATCATAATTTCATTTTAATATAGAAATTATTTCTGAATAGTATTTGAAATCAAAAGCTAGTCATTTTTGGATAAGTTAAGAATAATTAAAAGTAGAACTAAAAGTAAGTGACAAATTCTTATCTGTTCTGTTTTACTTTCCAGAAAAAACTAAATGCAACACAAAACAATGAGAGCAATTTAAAATTGTCATGTATTATAACAATTACTTTGTAATTAGAACACTTCATCTTTTTTAAGAGCTCATTACCTGTGTGGTGCATTCATCTGCACAAATATTCCTAAATTCCCTCAGTTAATTCGTTTTATAAAATAGTGCTGGTTGGCACATTCTCCCTCACCATTATTTCTGAGATTTCATAAAATAGAAGCTCTCTTATCACAATGTTATGTTCAGAAATGTAATTAACAGAAAATGTTATATGATATTCATGTGAAACAGTATTTGGGTAAAATGCATATAGACCCTAAGTATTCCTAGATGACCTAATTAGGCAAACCAAATTTATCTTACAAAACTTGACATCATATTCTCTCTCTAGCAAAGACATTCAAGGCCTTAGGAAGGATTTGATTCCATGTTTAATCTCATAGATTCTCAAGATTCTGTATCCTACAGTGAATTTATGAAATGAACCAGGAGGGTCCCCTTCAGCTTCTTTCCAGTGAAGTCCTTATCTCTCTAATACACTGGAGCTGGTCCCACTTCCCTGTTGGCTCCTTATTGTGAAATCTTTATTACTTGCCTTTGGAAATCAAGGACCATATGATATCTTTTATTCATTGACTTTCCACCCAAGGCACACATGTTGCTGAACTGAATTTTCTACAGTAATTCATAAGAAAGGAAATTTCTTTGTTAGACAGCGACATTATACAGTTTCTTCTCCTTTCCTGTTCATACTAAATCCTACACATGCCCTTTCACCTACCTAATGTTTCACCAATGTCTAGAGTTTGCTTTTGTTTCTAATTTTGCACCCTGGCACTGTCCTTGTAGCAATAAATATAAGAAACATTCCTAGAAAAGGTACCTATTGCTGCAGTATTGCAAAATATCAACTAACATTTTCTCAAGTCAGTAACACAAAGATCCAACACCACAGTGAAGAAAAAAATGCTTCTATTCACCAGACTCAAAATTGGCATTGGTTTTCAGTTAAGGGTGACTGTCATGAAGGACCTCCAGTCAAGATGGAGGCATAGGTAGACACACTTTGCCTCCTTGCACAACCATAAGAAGGATCAGAACTAACCTCAAAACAAAAAACACCCAGAACTTCTGGAAATTTGAACTGTATGAAATCCAACAACCAAGGATTTAAAAAAGCCATATTCATCCAGATGTATAGGAGGTAGAGACCAGGAGTTAGGGCAGAGAGGACACAGTGTGGCAGTGGTAAGGTGGCAACAGCAAGGCAGCCAGCAGAATGGGTGGTCCCACATTCATGTGTGGTGGATAAAATCAAAGGGATACCTTGGGAGTGAGCAATCCCAGCCCTAGGTCAGACTGTGCAGACAAGGGTTCCAGTGCTGGGAAAATAAAGCCTCATAACTTACTACCTGTAAAAATTAGTGGGGTTTGGGGCAAGAAACAGCTAGTCTCTAAGAAGAGGCTATTTCCAGGGCCTGTGTGGTCCTAGAGTAAATGCAAACTCACCCACTCTGGGAACCACCACGGGGGCAGCAGCTAGAAAGGTGCCAGTTGCATATGGGAAGGAGGTGAAGTGACTGGAAATGGGGCAAGTGCCAAGCAAGCTTCAGCGGCATTGTCCCCTCTCCAGCCCCTCTGCCACATACAGAGCCACAAGGCAAAAGCAGTGAAGCTGATTGCCCTGGGCTGGCAAATACCTAAGGCTTTACACCATACAACTTAACAGGTATGCTAAGACAGGGAGTCAAAGCAGCCCTACCTAACACACAGCAACAAACACAGGGAGGCTGCCAAATCAAGGAGACAAATGTGGCTCAAATGAAAGAACAGAACAAAACTCCAGAAAAAGAACAAAGTGAAACAGAGATAGCCAACATATCAGATGTAGAGTACAAAAACTGATGATAAGGATGTTCAGAGAACTCACTGAATATGGCAAAATCTAAGGGAATAAATGAAGGTTACACTAAGTGAAATGTTAAAAGTTCAGAGGGAAACAATAGTGAAGGAAAGGAAGTAAGGGTTCAAACCAATGATTTGGAACATAAGGAGGAAGTAAGCAATCAACCAGAACAGAATGAAGAAATAAGAATTCAAAAATATGACGAGAGAATAAGAAGATTCTGGGACATCTCAAAAAGTGCCAACATCTGAATCACAGGAATGCCAGAAGGAGAAGAGGAAGAGCAAGAAATTGAAAACTTGAAAAAAAAATGAAAGGAATTTTCTCTAACTTGTTGAAGCAAATAGACATATAAATCCAGGTAGCAGAGAGAGTCCCAAACAAGTCGGACCAAAGAGGAACACACCAAGACACATCAGAATTAAAATGTCAACGGTTAAAGCGAAAGAGAAAATCTTAAAAGCAGTAAGAGAAAAGCAGAGTTACCTACAAAGGAGTTCCCATCAGACTATCAGCTGATTTCTCAAAAGAAACTTTGCAGGCTAGAAGGGACTGGCAAGAAGTATTCAAAGTGATGAAAAGAGAGGACTTACAACCAACATTACTCTATCTGGCAAAGCTATCATTTAGAATTAAAGGGCAGATAAAGTGCTTCCCAGAGAAGACACTAAAAAAGTTCACCATCACCAAGCCCTTATTATATGAAATGCTAAAGATACTTATTTAATGAAAAGAAGAAGATAAAAACTGTGAAAACTGAAATGACAACAAAATCACAACTATCAACCACTGAACCTAAAAATCAAAACAAAACAAACTAAGAAAACAACTAGAACAGGAATAGGATCATAGATTTGGAGATCATTTGGAGGGTTATTAGTGGAGATAGGGAAGGGGAAAAATGGAGGAAAAGATGCAAGGATTAAGAAGCATAATTAATAGGTACAAAATAGGCAGGGGGTGTTAAGAAAAGTATAGGAAATGGAGAAGCCAAAGAATTTACCATATATGCATGACCAATGAACATGAACTAAGGTGGGGGGGGTGGGTAGATTGCTGGAGGAAAGGAGGGTACCAGTAAGAGGAGGATAAAGGGGAAAAATTGGGACAACTGTAATAGCATAATCAATAAAATATACTTTAAAAAAAGAGTGACTGTCGTGAGAAATAATTTGTTCTAAGACTAAGATATCTACTAAAGACACTGTCACTTCTATCCAAAGCAAGAGACAATAAAAATTATTTTTAAGAAACATTCTTTATAATTTTCTTATATCAATTTATTTGTTGAGCATCTCTTAAGTACTCACAACTTTGGTAAATAACTAGGAAGGACAGGAAAATGAAAAACTTAAGAACTTTATTAAACTGAAAAAGTACTTTCTATTAAAGATAATTATTACCACTTGAATCAAATCTCCATACAAAATTATCAGATCAACAAGAGGGAATAAATAGAGCTACATGACACTCACATGTTTAGCATTACCTGAAAGTATCACAAATTTCAAATCAGTCATAATAAAAAATGCCAATTTTCTGATTTTCATAGAGCTCCACGACCATTACACATTTATAAGTGTGGTGAAGAGAATGAGGTGGTTTGAGAGGCTCCATGAAGAGACTGGGTAGGTGGGGGTGACAGAGAGTAGAGTAATTGTACATAAAAAATACCTTCAAAAATCTAACATTAATTGCTAAAATAATGAACATGGGTCTAGGACTTGATATTTCACAACTATGCTTATTGGGAAGGGCTTTATTGTAAAAGATATTGAAAGTGGGAACTTCAGAGAAGCACTGCTTCTGAAGAAGAATCAGATAAATACAAAAAATGTGTTGACAGTTGGAAATGTAGCACTGAAGAGACAAAAATACATAAAAAGGGGAAATACAAAATTAACGATTCTACAGAAATTATAGAAAGAAGATACATCAACCCTCTCCCTACCCTACTCTTACCACGATCAGTATAATCCATTAGAAAATTTGTGCTGCATGAATCTGAGGAGGGTACTCTTCAGACTAGGACCCTTGACCACAAAATACCTAGTAACAAAATCTAAAAAAGCAACCAAGTTTTATTCAAAGATCCTAAAATAAGAAAATAAAAGATAAGGATGACAGCTAGCAGGGGAATGGGGATGTTAAGGTATGGAGGGATTTTGCAAAAAGGATAAAGAACTCACGGACATGGACAAAAATGTGGTGATTGCTGGGGGAGGAGGAACAAGGGGAAAAAAGGGTAATGGAAAAAAATACAATAAAGATTAAATAAAGTACAAAAAATTAAAAAATAACGGAATTTCCATGGAAAATTCTACCTAATGAATCACAAGACAGAAAAAAATAACTTCCATAATAAATTAAATATCCTTAATCAACCTTTGAGAGAATAATTTTAATGTCTAGAATCAGAAATTTAAAAACTAAAAACAACCATGGGGGGGAAAGGGACTAGGAAGAAGTGCAATCAGAATCTCCATAGTTCAAGACAAAAATGAAGAAGAAGAATAAATTGCAAGTTGCACAAAAGACAATAGATTAAAATACAACTTTTAATGAGAGATATTGAGGAAAGGTAAGGAAATAAATAAAAATAAAATAAAAAAAAGAAGTAAAATTGGCAGAGAGAAAAGAAGGCAAAGAAGGGCCAACACACATATAATTGGAGACTCTGAGGAAGGAAAACAAAACTATGGAGGAGAAATAAATATTTAAACTATAACCAAGTAAAATGTTCCAGAAATAAAAGCACATTTGAATTTTTGCATTAAGAGGGCCCACATATTTCTGACAATATTGATAGAATTATTCTGATCAACTGCTAGGTCTATCCTAGTAAAACTACTATATTTTAAAGACAAAGAAAAAATTGTCAGGGCCTTCAGGAAAATGATCAAATTATCTATGAGGAAAAAATTATTAGATGGATGCCAGAGTTTTCAAGAGCAACACACAAAATATGGCCACAGTGAGGCAGAATTTTTAAGAAATTGAAAGGCAGGAAGTGCAAGTCAAGAATATACCCAGTAAAGTACTGCTTCAAGTATCAAAACTATAGAAAAACAGTTTTGAACATTAGTAACTCAGAAAGCATTATACACATGAATCATTCCTGAAGAGTCTATTATACAAGTTTTCTCAAACTTCTTCCCCATTATTAACCCCATAAAGATCTTTTTGGATATTCTTACATATACATTCCACCACCATGAAATTTTAATACTTTACATGTACTATTTATCTCTTTATGTATTATTTTCCTTTGGAAGGTTACATGCTATTGTAATATCTAAGAAATTTTCATCCTGACCCCAAGAACTAATTTTTACTTCTTGGATATAGTAGAAAATAAACATCTTTTAAACTAGACATACCTTAAAATTTTTAGAGAAAGGACTGGTGGAGTGTAAAATATATCTGACTGTAGATTTAGAACTAAAACAATAGACAGACGTGGGATGAAAAGTAGTATGTAAACATTTTATGTTTTGATAAAATAGAATATTATACACATACCATATCCCTGCACCACCAAAAAAAGAGAAAATGAGAAAAAAGAAAGGGTAAAGTCTAATAAGATTATTTACCATTATATAGGTAATAGGTAGATACCAACAGATAACATCTCTAATACTGGAGAACCAGAACCAGTTAATAAAAGATTAACTAAAAATGAGTATTAAAGGAATATATACACAAATAACCACATAGGAGACTCCAAACTGGAGAAAGAAAAAAACTGTGAAGGACAGAATTGGGGCACAATTAACAAAAGTGGTTTATGTTCTCTAGATTAAATAAAAGGATTATACTGATGTTAACTTTCCTGAATTTGAGAACTGTATTTTGATTATGTAAAAAAAAATTCTTGTTTTAAGAAACACTCTAAACTATTAAAGGGGCATTATGCATGTAACTACTTTCAAATGATACATAAAAATGTATTTATACATATGTGGGTATGTATATATACATATACATATGTGTGTATGAATATATATCTACATACATATCAGTAGATAGCTACATAGATATATTAAATGTAGCAAAATGCTAATAACTGGTCCATCTGATAAAGAATATATAGGCGTCTCTACATTATTCTTTCCACTTTTTTATAAGCTTAAAATTATTTAAAAATAAAAAACTTAAAAAGGAATGTAAGTAAAATAATAATGAAAGCACAGTCAATAAAAAAACTAGATAAATTGAATTTCATCAAAATTAAGAACTTTTGTGCATAAAGACACACAATCAAAAAACCTAAAAGACAGCCTACAGAATGGGAAAGAATATTTTTAAATCACATATATCTGGTAATGAATTAATGCCTAGAGAATATTTTAAAACTCCTACAACTCAACCAAAACTAAGTAAACAACCCAATTCAAAAATGGGTAAATATAGACATTTTCCTAAGAAGATATACAAATGGCCAATAAACACCTGAAGAGATGTTGAACACTATTAGTCACTAGGGAAATGCAAATAAAACCACAATGAGATAATACTTTACACCTACTAGCATGGCTATAATTTTTTTAGGAAATGTAACATGAGAAACTAGAACACTGTGCATTACTGATAGAAATGTAAAACAATACAGCCACTATGGAAACAGTTTGGAGGTTTCTTAAAATGTTATAGAACTACTATATGACCCAGCAATTCAAATCCTAGGTATATATCCAAAAGAACTGAAAGCAGGGACTTGAAATGTCTCTACAACAATGTTTATAGCAGCATTATTCACAATAGCCAAAAATGAAGATAACCCAAAGGTCCATTAACAGATGAATGAATTTTTTAACTGTGGTATGTTCATACAATGGAATGTTATTCACCCGTGAAAGGGAACATGCTACAATATGGATGGACCTTGAAAACATAATACTTAGTGAGGTGAGTCAGACAAAGAACAAATATTGTAAGACTAAATTTATAGGAGATACCATCAATAGTTAAATTCATAGAGAGAGAAAATAAAGTTACCAGGCAGCAGGGGAAAGAAGGTAGGTGGGGGAGACAGAAGTTTGGGAAGTTAGTGTTTAATGGGTACAGAGTTTATCTTAGAATGATGGAAAATTTGGGGTATGGAAAGTAGATGGTTACACAGCAGTATGAATTTATTTAATGTCACTGAATCATACATTTACTGAACAAATGGTTACATTGATAACTATGATGTACACTTTACCATAATTTTTAAAATCACTGGAAAGAAATATATGTAGGAAAATCATTCTGTAACTTCACATACAGAGCAAGGTGCACTGATATCTTCAAAGCACTCTCCTTAAAACAAAAACAAAAAAACTTGAAAATCTATTTTTGGAGAGAGAAGACTGTCTTATAAAATAATTATAGAACTTATCATATGCTATTCCTGTATTGCTTTGTCGTGGTAATGTAACTAAACAGTAAGTTCTTTTAGGTTGAAAATCATTACTCATCTTTGTATTTGAAGACATGTTGTCATTGGATAAATAACAGAATGATGAAGGGTAAATTATCTGGACTTGGGTTTTAAGGAGCTATTAGGAGCTAGAGAGAAACTAAAATTGGAGAGACTTAGAGAAGAGACCAGGGGAGGGTGTGATCTGAGCTAGAATGCCGTGAAGGCTTTGAAAGGGTAGAAAGATGAAATGAGGACCCACTGAGCATGAACAACAGAGAGGTATTGTCAAGTCATAGGCTTCTATGAAGCTGTAACAGTACTAGCACTTTTTCATTCTTCCTTTAGAGGCATTATGTTAGAGCTTTGCTTGTAGAGTAGAGCCTCAGTGAAGCTCAGATCTTTCAGAGGATCAAATGAGAAGCTTAAAAATGAAGTGAGTGCTTTTTCCCATCCTGTCCTTATAAGCCTTTTTTTTCACTGAGTAAAATGATAGCATCTGATGTAGTTAATTTTAAGATGAGGTCAAATGATGTATTATTTATAAAATTACAGCTATGATTTTTATTACATGAATCAGATGGTAAATCAAATCACAGAGAAAGAACCAACAGCTTTCTTCCACAGGATCAATTAGAAAATATTCTAACTATAATTTTAAGAATAAAAAGAGAGGTCAATAAAGGTTTCGAAGAGTGATAAGAAACCTCTTTCGGAAATACAGTCATTAAAATAACTTCCTGTAATCTCCCCTACTAGAAATAAACTCTGAAAGAGTCCGGAATCAGCAACATCTTGGGAACACAGTGCTATCTTGCAGATGAGAAGTACTAGCTACAGACACTGCTGAACATGCATAAATTTTACTGCCAGCAATTCATCCAGGACTGTTATTAAAGGGAGTTAGTAGACACTGATGACTATAGGTCTTAGTTCCACTTCAAGTATAAACATCCACCTCCATGTCTATTCTTTCCTCACTGGTTTTAGAAAATAATTAATTTGGATCTGTATTATATTGAACTTGAAAGATGCTGAATTAAAAACCAAGTTGCAAAATCTAGAAATAAACCTATAAATATATACTTGCTAATATAAGCCTTAAAATTCTGGAGAATAGCCACTAAAGTTTTAATAGTTACTTAAAGTGGGAGATGAGTGAGGAGAATAAAGAAACAGAGAATTAGAGAGAACTGCCCTACTTTTTATTTCTCTGCATGTGTTTTAATACTAGCAATATTTATTAACAGTTATTACGTACTACACACTCGTGTAATCTTCACCTAAACCTCATGAGGTAGGGGATACCATTATCCCATCTTACAAATAAGAAAGCCACGGCCCAAGAAAGTTAAACTTGCCCGAGGTCACACCCTTAGCCAGTCAAGGAGTCAGGATTCACACCCAGGTGGAATAGTGTCACTACGCTCTACCTTCAAGCATACAACAGTCTAACAGAGGAGAGGCAAAACTGTAACTTGTGAAAAGAGGACAGCATTTCCTTTACAGAGCTATCACTATCCGGCCCACATACTTTTTAACCCTTCTGCCTGGAACTACCGCCCTTCATTTGGGAGCTGCTATTATATTTCTTGACCCCATCACTGTAGGATGACTAGAGAGCAGGACCCAAGCCATCCAATTAGACTTGTCCTTCCGGATTTCTTCAGCTAGACCTGGAGGGGCATGGCAGCCCCTATCAGGTGGTGGGAGCCATGCACTGTGAGGCTCAGAAGTGCCACAGCAGCCATGCTTTTCATGCTGTGGAGGACGGCCGTGAATGAGAAACACATTAGCAAGCAGAAATAGTGGAGAAAGAAGAGCTTGGGCTGTGAGTGCCTAAGCCCCTAGCTGTGATTGTCCCTGAGGCCCAGCTGCAATCCTGCCCACCCACTGCTGTCCTGCCCCTCTCTCTGTCACTCATTTGAAGACCTCCATATCCTTTCAGTCCATTTCTGTTTATCGTTTCTGCTATTTTGACATGAGTTGTAAATACTTTTGCCTCTGCTAATTTGAGCTGGTTATTGCATGTAACAATAGCAAAAAATTCATACTAATCAATGGGAAAGGGAACCATTTTGATATTTATCTTAAAAGCCCAGAAATTCAACTTTTGATACTGAATAGATTTTATGCAGAATGTGAAGAAAACAAAGAAAAATGTGTATTCACTTTAAAGAAATAAATCTATAATTAAAAAAGAGTCACTGATTCATAGAAACTTCTATATTAAACCATTAGCATGGTTATTTTGAACATATGTCTCCATAGCAAATATTAGATTAACTGACATTTATTTTTATTATTTTTGTGCAGTACTTTACTATTTTCATTCACTCTCATTCTTTATAATATAGACCAGTTGTTAAGTATATACTTGTGAATTTAAGTTGTATATTTTCATAAGAATTTTCATAAAAACTTTCAAAAATAAAATAACACATTATCTGACCATATTTCCTGGTTTCTGATTCTTTAAATGGCCATAGAACGTTATGCTAGTGCCACATTTACTTGGCCTATTTCCCTGTTCACCATGTTTAGAAGGAAATATTCATTTCCTTTCTCTAAATTATTTCTCCCCAAGGAGCTACTTTGTCTTCTCTGTAGCAACAGAACAATACTTACTCCAAAGATTCAGATCAGAGCAGCCAAAAAGGTACAAATGACCTTTTTCCCTGAGGAGCAGGAGTTTAGGAAGAGGTGTCAACACCTGCTATATGATCTGATTGAGTCGAGAGGAGATGTGCAGTTTGTTTAGAACCTACAGGGTAAGACGTAAGATTAGAGAACCAAATTCTAACCTGTAGTAGCTCCAAGTCCTAAGGTGATCCTTTAATCTTCAGGTGAATAATTAATTAAAATATATACTGAAATATAAAGAAAATATGCAAGAAAACTAGCATTTATTGAGTACCAATTAAACCATATAGAGTATACTGCATATTATTTCTTTTTTAAGTATATATATTTTGTTGATTATGCTATCGCAGTTGTCCCATATTTTTCTCCCCTTCATTCTCCTCTCCCCTGCAGTCCCCTCTCTCACCAGCATTCCCCTCTGCCCTTAGTTGTATGTCCATGGGTTGTATGTATATGTCCATGGGTTGTACATATAAGTTCTTTGGCTTCTCCATTTCCTATACTATTCTCAACCTACCTCTGTCTATTTTGTACCTACCAATTATGTTCCTTATTCCCTGTACCTTTTCCCCCATTCTCTCCTCTCCCCCTCCCCACTGATAACCCTCCACGTGATCTCCATTTCTCTGGTTCTGTTCCTGTTCTAGTTGTTTGCTTAGTTTGTTTTTGTCTTTGTTTTGTTTTTAGGTTTAATTGTTGATAGTTGTGAGTTTGTTGTCATTTTACTTTTCACAGTTTTGATCATCTTCTTTTCCTTAGATATGTCACTTTAACGTTTCATATAATAAGGGCTTGGTGATGATGAACTCCTTTAACTTGACCTTTTCTGGGAAGCACTTTATCTGCCCTTCCATTCTAAATGATAGCTTTTCTAGAAAGAGTAATCTTGGATGGAATACTTCTTTCCAGCCCCTTGTTGCCTGTAAGGTTTATTTTGAGAAATCAGCTAATAGTCTAATAAGAATTCCTTTGTAGGTAGTTGTCTCCTTTTCTCTTGCTGCTCTTAAGATTCTCTCCTTCATTTTAATCTTGGCTAATAATGTAATTATGATGTGCCTTGGTGTGTTCCTCCTTGGGTCCAACTTCTTTGGGACTCTCTGAGCTTCCTGGACTTCCTGGAAATCTATTTCCTTTGCCAGATTGTGGAAGTTCTCCTTCATTATGTTTTGAAATAAGTTTTCCATTTCTTGCTTTTCCTCTTCCCCCTCTGGCACCCCTATGATTCAGATGCTGGATCATTTAAAGTTGTTCCAGAGGTTCCTAAGCCTCTCCTCATTTTTCTGAATTCTTTTTTCTTCATTCTGTTCTGGCTGAATGTTTATTTCTTCCTTCTGGTCCAAACCATTGATTTAAGTCCCAGTTTTTTCCCATCACTGTTGGTTTTCTTCTCTTCACTGTTGGTTTATTTCACTCTGTATAGCTTTCACTTTTTTCTCTATTTTGCAACCATACTCAACAATTCTGTGAGCATCCTGATCACCAGTGTTTTGAATAGTGCATCTGATAGGTTGGCTATCTTTTCATTGCTTAATTTTACTTTTTCTGGAGCATTGATCTATTCTTTTGTTTAGGCCATATTTTCTTTTCTCTTGGCGTACCTGTTAGGTAGTAAGGGGCAGAGTCTTAGGAAGTATTCGCCAGGGTGGGGCAACCCACTTTGCTGCATTATAGCATTATATGTGGGGGAGGGGTTAGAGAGGGAATGATGTTGCTTGCTTGGCTCTTGCCCCACTTTCAGTCACTTCCCCCACTACCCACATGAAAATTGAGCCCTTCTGCTGTTGATTCCTGGGTTTGTGTATGTTCTAGGACCCTGTAGGTCTTTCCAGTGTAGCTGGGAGTTCTCCCACTGCTGCAACTCTCACAGGATTTTACAGCCAGAGGTTTTGAGGCTTTAGTTTCCTTTGCTGGAACCCTGGGTTGCATAGTCTGTATCACTCCCCAGTTGCTCCTCCTAGTTTATCTGCATGTGAATGTGGGACCACCCTATCCACCAGCCACCACATCACCCACCTGGTCTGCCTTCTTGCTGCACATCCTCTCCACCCCAGCTGCCCATCTCTATCCCTCCTCCCAGTCTGTATGAATGTTTCTTCTTTAACTCTTTGGTTGTCCAACTTCCATATAGTTTGATTTTTCTGGCAGTTCTTGTTTGGTTTTGTTTTAAAATTGGTGCTGTCCTGTTTTTGGTTGTGGAAGGGAGAAAAGTTTATCTACCTGTGCCTCCGCCTTGGCCAGAAATCTCTATATTATTTCAATAGATGTTCATAACAACCCTGAATAAGAAACAAGTATCTCTCTTTTGAATATGGAGGAAACTAAGTCATAGAGAAATTACATAAATTGCCTGAGGAGACACACACACTACATGGAGAGCCGAGATTTGAACTCTTATCTGTCTGAATCCAGAGTCCATACTTTTTCCACTTTTCCAAATTACCTTTATGCAAATCAGTATTCTCCTTTACCCATTCCGAGCAATTAGTCTATCATTTATAGCATCCAGTATAAATTGTGGAGCCTGGATTTATAAGGTTCTCTTTATTTCTGTAAGTTTAAATATTTTCATTCATATAGGTAAAAAGATTGATGATCTGAACTGTTCATGGTAAGACCAGATCTACAAATTAAAAATCACCTTAAGCCAATTTTTTCAAGACATAATATATCTTAAAAGGCAATAATAAGTCATTGCAAGGGTCCTGTAGCCCATCAGCTATTACCATCCTTTGCACCTCCTGTCCTTGGATGCTGGACTGCTGTCTGCCACCCCAGAGCAACCTCCAAAGGGCTTTATCATCATTACCTGCTGAAAGCCAAGGCGGATGAAGGGCACGTTGTCACTACAATGGCTCCCCCACATATCAGCATATTCTGAAAGCTAGTGACATCTGATTCAAGCTCTTTGCTGCCTTCTGTTCCTCTGACTTTGACAGATTTTAATGAGACAAATGCTAGCTGTGGATTTCCTTCCTTCATCTTCTCATACCTTGTCCCTCTGGAACTCATTTTTTTGCTGCTGTCCTTTGCAAAATGGCAAACAACATGAAAAATTGCTGATAAGGAGGAATAGACTTATGCCCAGAGGGTAAACCTAGCAAAGTTTTCCCTGCCTGTTTGACATTGATCCCTGCCTCTAACCTTTCAGTACTGTTGACCAGGCCTGCTCCTGACAGTCAGAAATATGGACACCAAATCACTCATAAATAAAAAACAGCTGATGCTTCCAGAACTCTTTCATGTAATATAAATACTAGGAGATTGTTGGGTATGGCTCAGGTTCTCCAGCAATTTGATAAACTTAGGGTTTTTAAAGAAAAACCTAAGCAAGTTGGCAGGTGTATTCTCAACCCAAATACTTAAAAGAATACTCAGAATAAGGACCATTTATTGACTATCAGCCATATCAGCTACTTTATATATTATTTTTTAATTATCTTCAAAGTTAAACTAGTAATACAATATTCTGACACTGAAAGACCAACTTTGAGTTTGGACAGACTTGTGTCCAAAATCTTATTTTTGTCACTTGAGGAGTTTCCTTCACAGTTTTAAAAATCTCATATGGCAGACCTTCAACTAAGTGAAGAGAATTATCATGACCACCTCCATTTCCTCACCTCCTCCCAGGTTTTCTAATATCTCAGTTTAGAAGCTCAAGGTTTGGAGATAGAAAAAAAGAGGAGACCATGGAAATCCTGACTATGTGGGACAAGACTCTTGGGCACACAGGTTTGTGCCTCACTTGCCTGGAAAAAAATCACTCACAGACTGCACTGTGGTGCAGAGCAGTGGAATAAACAATGAGTAGTACTTGAGCAGAACACTCTAGAGTTTAAGTCCACCACTCTTCAGCAAGAGAACAAAGGGAATGAAGTGGCCCCGTGTACAGATATGAGACCCACAATATGGTGCCATCACAACTGAAGACTGTGGTAGGATTTTCAGACATTGGCAGATGTTGGTCTATGTCCAGATGTCAAGTGAACACATTTCATCAAAAATAGAGATTGGACAAGGACGTAGAGGCCAGAGGGGACTCCTCTTGTGGCCACAATATTATTTCTGAGTGCTTCCCTCTGTGCATGGATGTCTCCTGGTAAAAAGGAAGGGGAGAGTGAATGTGGAAAAGTCCTGAAATACTGTGCTTTATCTTAAAGTAAATGAATTAAGACTAAGATAACAAGACATAGTGATAGAAAAAAATCAGCATAGTAAAATGGGGTAGAATAGATTGTGAGCTCTAGGACTTTAGGGTAAAGTTGAACTCAAATATAGAAAAAGAAGAAAGTAACATTTTGGTAAATTCTAACTTGTAGAGTATGCTAATATTACTTTGTACATATGTTGTCCATGTTTTCATGTATTGCTTAAAATTATTGAGCAAAACTGAACAAAGAAGAGAGCTTAGCACACACATCTCCACAATTCCTTCAAAGATGATTTCAATTTACAAATCAATATTAACTGATTACATTGGTCAAGCAATCACAATGAAATATATTTACAGTCATCCATTATACCCCATAGTTTCCATAAGGATGTCAATAAAGATTTGGCCATTTTCTGCCTTAAATCAAGATTCACAACACCTATAAAGAGTATGATGTATGATATAAGAAACAAGTAGAGGCCTTGGAGTTAGAAAATATCTTTAAACTCCACAATGTACTAGGTGAGGAAGATTGTGTATATTATTTAACTTCTCCAATAATCTGTAAAATGAGGGGCAAATTTATTAATAATATTTGACTTGAAGGCTTGTTATGGAGATATGTGGATCAATTGAGGTCACCTAGATTAATCACTACATAGATGTTTGTTCTTATCTATTAATATATTAATAAGATTTATTTGAATCTTATTATATTTAAAAAATAGTTGACTTAGAACATGTGTTTGTAATAAATACATGTTGGCTCCTGGTGAGTTCCATTTAATTTCCCAAGCACTGGTAAATTGTTTACATTTTAAATTCATGCAAAATTTTTTTCCACAGAGTTTCAGAAATCCTTTCTCCTTTCATACTCAGAGCAGAATGTAAAAAAGAACTTTTTCAGGAGAAAAGAAAAAAATCTTTTGGCCCCTCTCCAGTTCTCCATGAGTCCATGGAAATAATTGGACCAGTTAATGATCACATTCAAAGTTGTTTTAAGTTTCCTGAGAGATTAATAATCAGAGCCTTAAAGATTTGGAATTAATTATCACCATCATTTTTACTCTCAACTAACCTGTTTTTTTTTCCTACATCCAGTGAAACACAAACTTCTCAACCATATTGGTTTTCTCCTCTCTTGTTTGAAGATAATCTTCCTCAATAGAGAAGAAGAGACAAATGAGAATTTAAGAGCATTAAATTCTCATTTAATGAGAATGGGTTCCAGTGCTGCATTCCTGTTCTCCATTACTTCCTCTTAGTTCTCTTATGACATAACATAATGTGCCACTAACTGTGACCTCTTTCCTTCCCATTTCTCTTCCTTGACCTGAACCAACATCAGCTCACTTTGGGCACTAGTCTTCCTGACACTGACACTGACACTTTTCCTGCGAATCATGCTTTTCTTGGCAACTTTCTGTCATGAGTCCCTCTACCACCTTCAGCACCCCCCTCCCATCTGGCAACCATCAAAATGCTCTCCATATCCATGATTCTATCTCTGTACTTCTTGTTTCCTTAGTTTGTTTTTAGATTCAACCATTGAAAGGTATGTATTTATTGCCATTTTATTGTTCATCATTTTGATCTCCTTCTTTTTCTCAAATAAGTCCCTTTAACATTTCATAAAGTAATGGTTTGGTGATGATGAACTCCTTTAGTTGTTTCTTGTCTGGGAAGCTCTTTATGTGCCCTTCAATTCTAAATGATAGCTTTGCTGGGTAGAGCAGTCTTGGCTGTAGGTTCCTGCTTTCCATGAATTTGAATATCTCTTGCCAATTCCCTTTAGCCTGCAAAGTTTCTTTTGAGGAGTCAGCTGACAGTTGTATGGGGACTCCCCTGAAGGTAGCTGATACCTTTCTCTCACTGCTTTGAAGATTCTCTTTATCTTTAACTTTTGGCATTTTATTATGATGTGTCTAGGAGTGGGCCTTTTTGCATCCATCTTATTTGGTATTCTCTGTGCTTCCTGGACTTGACTGTCTATACCCTTCACCAAATTAGAGAACTTTTCTTTCATTATTTTTTCAAATTAATTTCCAATTTCTTGCTCTTTTTTCTTCTCCCTGGGAAAGAATCCCTATGCTGAGAATGTTGGACCTGTTGAAGTTGTCCCAGAGGATGCTTAAACTATCCTCATTTTTTCTATTCTTTTTTGTTCTTGTTTTTTGCTTCCTTAAGTTCCAAATCACTGATTTAAATCTCAGCTTCAACCACTCTACTGTTGTTTCCCTGTAAATTGTTCTTTATTGCAATTAGCGTATCCTTCCTGTCTGACTGGATCTTTTTTATGCTGCTGAGGTCCTCACTAAGTTCCTTGAGCATCCTTATAACCAGTGTTTTGAACTCTGCATCTGATAGATTGCTTATGTCTATTTTGTTTAATTCCTTTTCTGGAGTTTTGATCTGTCCTTTCATTTGGGCCATGCTTCTCTGTCTCCTCCTTTGGGCAGCCTCGCTCTGTTTGTTTCTATGTATTAGGTAGAGCTGGTTTGACTCCATGCCTTGGTAGTGTGGCCTAATGTAGTAAGTGTCCTGTAGAGTCCAGTGGCACAGCCTCCCCTATCACCCAAGCTTGGTACTTGAGGTGCACCCTTTGTGTGGGCTGAGTACACTCTCCTCTTATAGCTAGCTAAGCTTTGGTTGCTGTTGGCAGGTTAATGGGAGGGATTTACCCTGGCCAGTGAGCTGCAAGGACTGGCTATGACCACTGACCACCAACCTTCACCTTCTATGGAGGATCAGCTGTGCAGGGACAGGGTGGTGGTGCTCTGACATGGTCTGTAGCTGTCCACTGGGTGCACAGATTCTGCAGTTTCCCTGCTGGTGCAGGCCAAGTTCAGTCCTCATGCATGTTTTGCCTGGGGCCACCCTGTCTGAACTATAAATCAATCTGAGATGCTTGCTACTTGTGCTGGGCTTGGAGATTCCCAGGCAAAGCCCAACTGTGAATCTAGACTGGCTGCTTCTAGTGCTAGACGTGGGGCTGACTGAGGCCAGCCAGCTCTCACCTATGTGACAAGATTTAAGAAGTTGTGCAACATATTTCAAAACCAGACATTCATATTGAAAGCAGCTTGGGTGGGCATCTAAGTTGGTTGGGGTGGAGTATCTGGGGATCTCCAAAGTGGGTCAAACTTAGCCAGTTTGAGGGAGTCTCAAATATGGCGCCAGCTTGCCAGCTTTGTGGTTTGTAGAGGAGAGTTTGGAAAAGGGATAATGGCCTCTGCCTTGATGGCAGACACTTCAGTTTCTCCAGTATACCAATGGTGCCTTTCAAGCTGCTATCTAGGAGTTTTTTCCACTGACTCAAACTCTGCTGAACTTTGCAGCCAGAAGTTATGGGTTCTTATCTCCCTAGCACTGGAACCCTGGGCTGTGGAGACTGATATGAGGGTAGGACCCCTCGCTTCCAAGATATCCTCCTGCATTTTTATCCACCTAATGTGAGTGTGAGACCAACCTGTTCCATGTCTGTGCCCCTCCTACCAGTTGAATGGATTTGGTTGCTTTAATGACATAGTTATCAGATTTCCATTCAACTTGATTTCTGATGGTTCTGACTGATGGTTGTTCTATATTTTATTTGTAATTTTGATGTGGTTATGCAGAGGTGAGCCATGACTGCCTACACTGCCATCTTGACCAGACATCCCTAAAATTTGCATTTTAAAACAAGTGATTGTTTTTAAATTTAATCTTTATTATATATTTTTATTACCATTTAGTCTCCTTATATCCCCTTCCCCCCAGCAATCACCACTGTTGTTCATGTCCATGAGTCCTTTCCCCTTTTTACTCAATCTTTCCTCTGCCCTCCCCCACCAACAGTCATCTTGCTCTCCATCTATGAGTCTGGCCCCATTTCCCTTGTTAGTTCAGTTTGTTCATTAGATAAAAAGATGATTTTTAAGCACTCTAAAGTTTGGAAAGGATGGCTTCCAGTCAGGGACAAAAAATAGATTTGATGAAAACATGAAGTTAAATTGGAAAAGCAGACACCCCCATACCCATGTACTTATTCATCTGATATATACTCAATGTCAGCGCTGTACTAGTCCCTACATATAGCTTGTGATTGTGATTGGAATAACACCTGTCCCTGTACTCATGGGGCTTTAATCCAATGGTTAATTAAGATACTTTTTATTTATCTGCCTCAGACTACTTGTCCAGTTTTCAGAATTTGCCTTCTTTCTTATTCCTGAGACATAACTCTATAACTAGTATCCTATTCAGGTAATTGGATTCTGCCCCAGTTCATTGGTCTTTGTCACTGTTGTTTACTTGCTTATTCCTGGCTACCAGCGTCATCTCTGTACTGCCTCTGCCTTCTAACCATGCTAACTGGAGTATTCTAACTGGGGTCCTGCTAGCTGAATGACTGACCTGCCAGGTATTGTCTCACTCCTCACCATCTCCCTGCATAGAGTAACAAGAGTAGCATGTATTGCCACTCCAAGATTCTCAAGCACTTGCCTGGACCACCTCACTACTTCTTCATATCAAACCCACCCTTTACCAACTATCTACCTGAACTACAGCAAACCTTTGTTATTGATCCTAGTAGTTTTGTGGGATTGGCTTTGGGGTAGGGAGTCCAGGCAGTCCTGAGTTTAAGTCCTAGTTGCTGCCATTTCCAATCACATGACCGCAGAAAGTTGAATTATGTCTCTGAGTCACAGTTTTCTTATTAAAAAAAAAGAAGGAATAATAATGCCCATCTCACCAGATCATAAAGAATTAAATGTGGTGTTGTGTTTTAAACTCCTAGTGGAAAACCTGGCACATAGGTATTTTATCAGTGAGAGGCATTTTTATCCACTGTGGGGATCTTTGCCCTCCAGGTTGTAATTTTCTTTTAGGACCTACATCCAGTCACATTTCTATACTTTCATGCTGATCATTGGGAAGAAAGGGCCCTGGTCCCATGTACACTCTCCAAAAGTGGCACATTTTAAAAGGTGATATGCTAGGCCCTGGCCAGGTAGCTCAGTTGGTTAGAGCACTGTTCTGATATGCCAAGGTTGTGGGTCTGATCCCCAGTCAGGTCACATACAAGTATAAACCAATGAATGCATAAATATGCTGTTGAACAACAAACCGATCACTCACTCACTCTCTCCTCGCCTTCCTCTCATTCTCTCTAATCAATGATTTTTTTTAAAGGTGATGTGTTGACTAGACTATTTAGGTTAAGATAAAAAGACATGAGGAAAAGCAATGTAAAGGAAGAACTTGGGACAGTGTTCCTCACCAAGCAGCAGAACAGGTCCTGTTCTCCCGCATTTGCATGTCATCTGTGCACCCAGGCTTATTGGTATCAAACCTGGTTCAGCCCTTGCTACCCTGCTGCAATGCAGTCGAGCTTGGCCCACCTCAGACACAGCATTGCCCTGATATGCCTATGGGTTCTAAATAAGGTCTGCTTTTCAAAAGCAAAGTTTCCTGTCATTTATTTAATTGCCCTATAATTTGCCAACCAAAACAAGATAGCATTTCCCATAATGGGTAGCAACAGAGATAATTCTCTGCGTCCATTTTCTCCTTTCCCTTAGCTTAAAAATAAACAAGAACAAAAAAAAAAACCCCGTAACTTTCCTTTGCTTACTTGATGAAATCCAAACTTCTTAGCTTCATCTCAGGCCACTCTCCCATCCTTAAATTCTTTGCTGCCGTCATTTGGTGATACTTGCAGTTCTAGAACTCTCCCATCTCCTCTCTTCATATGGACTATTCCCTTTCCTCCAATTCTTTGTCCAGAAATCTTCCATTTACACTTGTCATTTCCTCTTCCTTTTCCTTTCTCTAGCCTTGGGTAGGTGAACTCCTCTGTGCTCACGACATTTGTGGATTTGCTGGTAAAGTGCTTATCAGACCACATCACAATTAATTACCAATTTATGGTCAGTCTCCACTAGAATCTTGCCACTTGACATGTTAAAAGTACAGAATTTTCATTTTGACAAGATCCTCAGGTGACTCCTATGCTCATGAAAGTGTGAGGTTTCCCTAATGAGTGGACTTGTGAACAGTCTCAGGATGTGAAATTGTCATCTCTGAACCGCAGTAACTACTCTGGTATCTGGCACAACCTGGGGGCTGAGCTTGGCATCAGTCCTATCCCTGAACCCCACCTGGGCTCTCAGATTGGTTTAGTATCCCTGCCAAAAGAGAGGCTTAGTGCCAGAAGCCGTTTTTGAGAGAATCCTTATAGAACCCCAGCCACAATGTTTGTGGGGGCCACATGACAGCCCAGAGCCAGAAAGAGGAACATTTTTCCACATCTCCCTAGAGGGATCCAGCACTGCTGGATCATGTTTCCTCTGGGAGTCTTGGAAGTCCACATTACAGGTTCAGGCCTTAGAGTTCTCCTCTTGGGTGCCATGGTGAAGCTTCCTCAGCAGACCTTAACAAGGGGGAGTCTGTTGTGAGCACCTGCAATGGGGTGGGGACACTCTTTTTTTAAAATTTTGACTTAACCTTCACCTAAGGACATATTTATTGATTCTAGAGAGAGAAAGGGAGAGAGAGAGAGAAACATCTATTGGTTTCCTCCTGTACACTCTCCAATCAAGGACTGAACCCATAACATTTTGGTGTATGGGACCACACTTCAGTAGAGCCACCCAGCCAGAGCATGAGTGGGGACACTTTTTAGGAACTCCAAATAACACTTTAGGCATAACTGCATGAGTCCTGCAGGACCGGTCCTGCAGAAGCAAATGAGAGCAAGGTAGTGATAATATAGCAGGCAGAATAATGCCCGGTCCCGCCCCCCGATATATTCACATCCTAATTCCCAGAATCTGTGAATATTACCTTCCTTATATAGCAAAAGGGACTATGAATGCTAGTAAGGATGTTAGGATAGAGAGACTGTCTTGCAGTATCCAGCTGGGTTTGATGGTATCACAACAGTTCTTATAAAAAGGATGCAGGAGGAATTAGAGTCAGAAGAGTAAGAAATGACAACAAAAGCAGTAGCAGGAATGTAATAAGGGGGCCATCTGCCAAGGAATGAGGAAAAACTCTAGTAATTAAAGTAAGGAAACAGATTCTCCCTGAGAGCTTCCTGAAGAAAACAGACCTACTAGCACTTTGATTTTAGCCCAGTGAGAACTGTGTCATACTCCTATCCTACAAAACTGTAAGAGAATGAATGTATGTTGTTTTAAGGCTCCAAAATGTGTGGTAATTTGTCACAGCAGCAATTGGAAAACTAGTACAAGTAGGAGATCTCAGTTATTCATATGATTGTGAATCCCTTTGTTTATACAAGCTGGGGCACATGAAGTCTAGGTTACTCAAGCTGAACTCCCCTGATCCTGTACTGCAAG
Source organism: Artibeus jamaicensis (assembly GCF_021234435.1). Lineage (NCBI taxonomy): Eukaryota > Metazoa > Chordata > Mammalia > Chiroptera > Phyllostomidae > Artibeus > Artibeus jamaicensis. The sequence continues at coordinate 56,719,141 of NW_026522030.1, forward strand.
AAATTGGCTTTATTTCCAGCTGGTTGGCTCTTAGAATGCTCTAGAAAGAAACATACTTCCTTGGATAGGATAGAGGTGAGGTGCAACTTAGTTCTATGTCAATTTCAAAAGATCCAGCATTCTTCAAGTAGATTTACTACTCTATACAATACTGCTCTCCCAAAGTCATCTTCCTAACCTAAAATCCCAAGCAATTCTTGAGAACCAAAGCTTCAGGAAAATAACAATGAACTTGTTGTGCTGTGTTGATAAATTGACTACTAGAAGCTCTGGAGGCTTGGTGGCAAAAGCCAGTTATCGTAACCATGTAGAGAAAGTCCCTGGGGCCATGAATGCAGAAAAAACAGTAGCTTCTATTAATAAATCAATCCCTTCCCAGAAGAACTTTAGTTTATTTATTACTGTTGGTTTATGGGAAAACCTCAAAGAAAAAAGAGGGGCCCATGTCAGATCTGTCTAGACCATAAAATCCACCTGACATTATGATTCTTATGAACCATTTGAGATATCCCCCTTTGAAAGGTCTCATTAAAAGTGGAGCTCTCAACAGCTTTGAATTTCATACAGCATCAGCCTCCCTTTGGAGAAGTAACAGTGCTCTAGGTGCCAGAGAATCCCAAATGCTGAAGAGCTTCTTTAGTGGCCACAGCTAAAGCTACTTTCTCAAGATCTCTGCAAATCACATTATTTTAGCTACGGGTAACTGATTCTGAGACTCTTGGAAGAGATTTCTTGGGAGTTTCCAAACCTAGAAACAAGGGATAGTGACTGCCCAATTCTGCCTCTGGAAAGGACATTCCATCATACCCTTCCAAAACAGCATTCTCAGTCCAAGGGCAGCTGAGAGGGGAGGGCAGATGGGCTGCTGGTCAGTGTCTAAGAGTCACAGGGAGGGGCTGATCCAGGAGGACTGACAGCTTAATTCCTAGCTCCAACCAGGAAGTTGTGACAAGGGTTAATTAATTTCCTCTCCAGCAGTTCCCTGGGAGAGTTGGCATAGGTTCATAGAAATGTAAACCCATAGTAATCCCCACTACTTTCACAGGAGGCCTAGTGAGGAAGCAAAATGAGCTTGTTCCTCATTGGTATCTTTGTTTCACCATTTCTGGAGGTGGCCACTAACTATGCCTGGAAGGGGCCGCAGCCAGGGCAATCTATGGGGAAACTGCAAAATAGTTTAGGGTTGGCTTTGGCTTCTCAAGGTAACTCTTTTGGGGGGCTTCCCCCATCTTTCTCTATACAAATGAATGAAGTAAATACCTGAACCCAATTTATAGATGATGAAAGCGAGGCTCAAAAAAGTTAAATAATTTACCCAGCATTACATAACCAGTAAGCTATGGACAAAGCAAGAGTTTGAACCTAGTCTGCCTAACTCCAAGCCTGTACGTTTTCCTATAATAGTTATGATCTAAAAAATCTGAAATTAAAAATCAAAAATTCCCCCCAAAACTGATATTTAAATCTTAGCTTTGCTATTGAGTAATTGTATAACTTTGGCCAAATTACTTAAATAAAGTCTAAGGGTTTTTATTTTTTTTAACTGATGATAAAAATTATACCTACTTTATACAATTAATGAAGATTAAATAAGATAATGTTTAAGCATTGTTTAGTACAGTACTGGATACATTAAAGTTCTCGAAAAGTATTACCTATACATGATAATTTTCCATGCTATTCTCAAGGAAGAGAATAAAATGATAAATTGATAGTAATTTTGTCACAATAAAATGATAGCAATTCTCACAGCAGCATATTTCCCTCTTTTTTAAGATTTTAATACTTATAAATTGACATTTCTCCAATCAGAAATCAAGTTGATAACAATAAAATTAAAGAAACCACATACATCCAGACTGGTAGGAGGGGCAGTGACCAGAATGGGCTAGTCCAGGACCCACCCGTCATGGATAAAAATTTGGAGGGATATTTCAGGAATGAGGAGTTCCAGCACCACACCAGAACCAACAGTCCAGGATACCAGTGCCAGGAAGATAAGTCCCCACAACTTTTGGCTGCAAAAATCAGCAGGAACTGAGTCGGTAGAAGAAACTTCTGGAGTCCCAAGAGTTCCTCTTAAAGATACCACACACAGACTTACTCAGACATATTCCTTCTGAGCTCCAGCACTGGGGTAGTAGCTTCAAAGGCACCAGAGGTATAGGGAGGAAGTGAAAGGTATGGCATCAAGACAAGAGCTGGGGTAAAGCTTTCTCCCATACAGAGAGGCCATTGTACTTTTTCTGAACCATCATCCCACAAAGCCACAGAGCCAGCTGGCAGGTGCCATATCTGAGACTCCATCAACCTGGCTAACACTGTTTGCCCCACCCGGGAGATCTCCTGAAAAGCCAGTCCACCCAAATTACCACTTAACAGAGACTTTTCATTTAAATGGTGGATCTTGGCTCATGCTTTACAACTTCCTAAATTCTCTCAAACAAGCAACAGCCAACTTCAGTGAGCCTCCAACCCCTGTAATTCTTGCTAAGTGGCCCCAGGCATTTCACTAGTAGCAGTGAGCCTAGATTCACAGCTTGGCTTTACCTGGGAATCTCCAAGCTCAGAACAAGTAACAAGCATTTCAGATTGATTTATAATTCAGAAAGGGTGGCCCCAGGCAAAACACACATGAGGACCAAACTTGGCCTGCACCAGCAGGGAAACTGCAGAATCTGTGCACCCAGTGGACAGCTACAGACCATGTCAGAGCACCACCACCCTGTCCCTGCACAGCTGATCCTCCATAGAAGGTGAAGGTTGGTGGTCAGTGGTCATAGCCAGTCCTTGCAGCTCACTGGCCAGGGTAAATCCCTCCCATTAACCTGCCAACAGCAACCAAATCTTAGCTAGCTATAAGAGGAGGGTGTACTCAGCCCACACAAAGGGTGCACCTCAAGTACCAAGCTTGGGTGATAGGGGAGGCTGTGCCACTGGACTCTACAGGACACTTACTACATTAGGCCACACTACCAAGGCATGGAGTCAAACCAGCTCTACCTAATACATAGAAACAAACAGAGGGAGGCTGCCCAAAGGAGGAGACAGAGAAGCATGGCCCAAATGAAAGGACAGATCAAAACTCCAGAAAAGGAATTAAACAAAATAGACATAAGCAATCTATCAGATGCAGAGTTCAAAACACTGGTTATAAGGATGCTCAAGGAACTTAGTGAGGACCTCAGCAGCATAAAAAAGATCCAGTCAGACAGGAAGGATACGCTAATTGCAATAAAGAACAATTTACAGGGAAACAACAGTAGAGTGGATGAAGCTGAGATTTAAATCAATGATTTGGAACTTAAGGAAGCAAAAAACAAGAACAAAAAAGAATAGAAAAAATGAGGATAGTTTAAGCATCCTCTGGGACAACTTCAACAAGTCCAACATTCTCAGCATAGGGATTCTTTCCCAAGGAGAAGAAAAAGAGCAAGAAATTGGAAATTAATTTGAAAAAATAATGAAAGAAAAGTTCTCTAATTTGGTGAAGGGTATAGACAGTCAAGTCCAGGAAGCACAGAGAATACCAAATAAGATGGATGCAAAAAGGCCCACTCCTAGACACATCATAATAAAATGCCAAAAGTTAAAGATAAAGAGAGAATCTTCAAAGCAGTGAGAGAAAGGTATCAGCTACCTTCAGGGGAGTCCCCATACAACTGTCAGCTGACTCCTCAAAAGAAACTTTGCAGGCTAAAGAAGATTGGCAAGAGATATTCAAATTCATGGAAAGCAGGAACCTACAGCCAAGACTGCTCTACCCAGCAAAGCTATCATTTAGAATTGAAGGGCACATAAAGAGCTTCCCAGACAAGAAACAACTAAAGGAGTTCATCATCACCAAACCATTACTTTATGAAATGTTAAAGGGACTTATTTGAGAAAAAGAAGGAGATCAAAATGATGAACAATAAAATGACAATAAATACATACCTTTCAATGGTTGAATCTAAAAACAAACTAAGGAAACAAGAAGTACAGAGATAGAATCATGGATATGAAGAGCATTTTGATGGTTGCCAGATTGGAGGGGGATGTGAGGGTAATGGGTGAGAAGGTGAGGGGATGAAGAAGTAAAATTGGGTAGTTACAGAATAGCCATAGGGATGTAAGGTATGGTATAGGAAATGGAGTAGCCCAAGAACTTATATGCATGAGTGGGGGATTGCCTAAGTGAGTAGGAGCTGTTGGGTGGAGGGGAGCAATGGGGAAAATTGGGACAACTGCAAGAGCATAATCAATAAAATATAATTTAAAATTAAAAAATAAAGATTAACTTTTGAAGATTATCTTTCAATTGAATAAACTCAGATTGTGTGATCTTGAGTTATTCAAGGTCATAAAATTGGTCCACTTCAGCTGTAGTCACCATGTTTTCTGGACCACTTTTTTGGAGGAATAGATTACATCTTTGTGTATCTTACTCCTGCTCATGAAAATGTGGATTACTGTTTTTATTTATAAAATATCACTGATGATGTTCTTAGTAAGTATATAGTTTTTATAATTATTTCTTTAGGAGAAATAAGAATATCACAAAGAATTGTAAAAACAGCCTCAAGATCTTGATTCACTTTTTCCTATAAGTTATTGAGTTCATAAACAGTGCCCTTCCATGCCAGAGTGATTGATGGGGACATAGAATAAGTACATTATAAGTGGCGAGTTGCTGAGACCAAAAGAGAGGTGCAACTGGAGAGAATTCCAGTAGTTTCTGGGGAAACTAAGAGAGCATATGTGCTGTGACTAGGTTATCCATTCTTTAGTTGGAGTTTCAGAGAAATTCTCACACAGATCCACTGGGGTCTACCTACAAGAATGTTCATGGCATTACCCCTGCAACCATAGACTTGGGGACAAACTGGCATCAATTTTGATGGGAACAGACAAGTAAATATTGTGGTGACTGTTTCCAGAGGAATACTATGCAGCAAGCGGAAGTAATGAATTTGATTTAATTTCAGAAATGTGAATAGATCATAAAAATCTGGGGTGCTAAAAGAGAGTAAGGTTTATAGCACAAAACTATTTGTGTAATTTAAAAGCATCTACACACATAAAAATAAGTTTTTTTAAAAGGACACACACATATTTATGGATACTGTTCAAACGTATTAGAGAAGCCTGGTATTGATCAGTGAGGATAACGTGCTATACATAGAGGGGTCTAATGAACTTAGGTTTCCACAGCTCAAGTCCAACCAAACCAGACAAAATAAGAGAAAGATGCAGATCACTTGCAATAGAGAAAAGCATGAATTATCCTAACTTGGAAAGATCACAGTTTCATGGCAGTCATGGCATTCTGGCTGATGGTGAGTAGGATTTAGATGAGCCAAAATAGGAAAGGCATTTAAAGGCAAAATAACTACATAAGCAAAGGCTCTGAAAGAAAAGAGCAGAAGTCAATTCAGAAAAGGATCCAACGTGCACATAAGAGAGGGGTCAGAATGGAATGACTGAGAAAGTCAAGAAGATATACGAAAGCTTGAGAGGGGAAGGCCTTCAAAACTACACTAAAGATGATATTTTGAAGACAATGGGCACTCAGGGAATGTTTTTTAATTGAGGAAGAATACGTGTTTAAGAAAGATATTTTGAGAATCAAAGATAGATAGGGATGGAAGACACTAATGTCAGTAAGACCTGTTTTGTATAAAGTGGGAACCATGTACATCACAATCACATGGATTTTTGTTAGGAATGCAGGTTCCTAGACCCTACTTCAATCCATTGCCTCAGAGGGTATCTAGGTAGAGCCCTGAATTCTACCTTTTAAAATTAGCCCAGATGACCCTTTGCTCAGTGGGGACTGAGAAATATGTCATTTCCAACCATGGCTGTGTATTAGAATGAGTTGGAGAGATTTTTAAACTCCTGATACCCAGGCTGCTAATCAGACCAATTAAGTTAAAACCCCAGGGGGGTAGGGGATCTAAGCATCAGTATTTTTTAAATCACTACAAGTAATTCCAACACTCATCCAACATTGAGAATCACTGTACTCCAACCAGCCTTCTTTAGAAAACTCAGGAGCCGGAAAGACTTCCCTTCATTCCATCTTCATTTGATCTCCAGCTAATTTGATTCTCTACTTAATTGGATCAAAGCCTCAGGCTCTAAATCACTTATATTAAAAATATAAATTACCCAACCTTTTATTTCAAGCCCCCCACCCCTCAGGCACATAGTGTAGTGCTTTTCTATCCCTGGTCCTGGGCAATTGACATTTGATTATCATAAAAGGACTAAAGTTGGAATTGAATAAAAGCAGCAAGATCCCTGCTCTGATTCAGTCTGATGAAAAGCAATAATGACAGGTGGTAGAACATGACACATATGTTGCATACTAAATACACCTTGAAATCATATACATTCAAAACACAAACATATACAGATACTACATGCATATACCAATTAAGGCAACAGGAATGGGCTTAAAATAAAGAAAGCAACAAACAAGTTTTGTAACCTCAATTAGCACTGAGACATAAATTATGCTTAGTAATTCTATTATTTATTAGTCAGTGAACATAATTCTGGTTTAAAATATGCCTGACTAGAATTTCCTGGTGTATCCTCCTCAGCTGCCCACTAAATAACTATGGAAACACAGGAAAACAAGAAAACTCAAAAAGTAACACCACCCAAAATAAAAAGTGTCAACTTGGTGCCAGAATGTGAGACTTTCCATGAAATACTAGGAGATATAATATATTTTTAAAAACCCAGCTGTGCATCTCCCAATGAAATGAAGCTAATTTTTAATGTAAACAAATATCTATCAAACTAGGTTCTAAAGTTAATGCTAGATGCTAAAGCTGATAAACAAGATATCTAACTTAGAGATGATAAGCATTTAGAATATTGATTTAAAAAATTAAAACCCAGGCCTAATGGACTTGGTTCAGTGGGTTGAGCATCATCCTGATATGCCAAGGTTATATCACCAGTTCAATTCCTGATTAGGGTTCATGCCTGGGTTGGGGGCATGAGAGAGGCAACCAATCGATGTTTTTCTTCCTCTCTTTCTCCCTCCTTTACCTCCTCTTTCTGAAAATAAATAAATATATACATACATACATACATGCATACTTAAAAAATTAAAACCCAATAGAGAAACATACAAAAATAACAGAATAATTAGAGATACAAGGATCTTGAATAAGAATACTATTGAAAATAATCTATAAACTCAATGATTCTATAGCAAAGTCCCACCAGAGTTTTGGTTTGCTTTTGTCTTATTTTCTTCTGAAAAGTGGTAACATTATTTTAAGATTGAAAAGAATCATCGAATCAGAGGTACCAAGGAAATACTGACAAGGAAGACTTCCCCTATAAGATGCTTAAATTTATCATGAGTATTGTAGTTTTAAAGATAACAATAGTACAGAAACAGAATCCATGGAATAGAATGGAGAGTATATGAACATGAAATTTAGTATACGATTAAATGAGTCATTTTAAACTATCAGAGCAAAAGATTGAACCAGCTTTCTGGCAAAGCAAAATGGAGCTCTCCTTCCATCCTTACAGTAAATGAAATTGTAGGCAAATCTAGGATTTTAAATATTTTTAAATGACATGATGTCTTTCAAGCATTTATAAAAACTGCATTTGATTTATAGAAATCAAAAAATAAAGACTGATATACTTGACTTTCTATAAGTTTTAAGTTTGTATGGAATAAAGAAGTAGAAGGAGGAAAAGAGAAAATCCTGCTATAAACCAATATCCATGGTAATCAGGTAGGGCATCCTTCTTTGGAGACTTAACCTCATTTAGCTGAAACCCCCATTCCAGATTCTGTGAGACTCTCAGTCCACTCTCCAAGATTTCTGTACATAGCTGGGGGTTCACATTCTCGATGGCCGCTCCTTGTCTTTCCCAAAGAATCCCTGATCTAAATCCAGTGTACCTCCCTCCCTCTCTTTTTCATGCCAACTCAGTTACTTTTCTTTGGTTTCTCCCCTCTCAGACAAAATATTTAACAAAATTTATCGAAAGTTTAGAGTGAGGAGAAATATGCTAACAATATCAAATTGAATATTGGATAGCTTTGTCTCAAAAACTCCCTTGTACGCTCTACTACTAGGAATAAATAATTAACAATATTTCTCTGCAGGCTGAGAAATAGGCTGCAGAAATAATTAACAATATTTCTCTGCAGTCCTGCTAGGTCATCTAGCCCTCTCTCTCACAGTATTTCTTTTCACCTCCTATATCCCACTTCTCTGCCCTTTTTAAGTTTCTATTTTATTGTTAAATATAAAACGCATTACAAAATGCATAAATGTTAAATAGCAAACACTTCGGTAAAAATAGAACCATTGGCCCTCTAGGACCCTTCTCAAAAACAAACATGCACATACACACACCCTTTCCCATCACAGTCACCTCTCCACCATCTAGAAATACCTGATATTTTAATTATTAATCATGTTTTTAATGTTTAATTAGTAGTTATGTCCTTGGTCTTCTTTATAGTTTTACTACCTAAGTGTACACCCCTAAACCATATAGTTTAGCTTCTTTCTGGACTTTTTATACATGGAATAATACTGAATATGTTTTTTGTGTCTCCTTGTTCTTGCCCAGCACACGTTGATCAGATTTATCTATGCTGGAGCTTGTAGCTCCAATGTGTCTGTGTTCGCAGCTGGATGGTTTTCCACATTACAATTTATTTATCTGTTCTGTGTTCATAGCTATTTTAGTTGTTTTCACAACTAAATGATAAACTTTGAGAAACGATAAACAGGACTTTAGTAAACATATATATTTTGATATAGAAAATCACACATTTTTACAGGAATAAAAAATATATTCTTGAGTCATTTTTGTGTGTGTGTCCACATTAAAAACTTTTCCAAAAAGTCTGAACAGTCCCACAAGTGAGTTATAAGAATTCTCAATATTCCATATTCTTAAAAATATTTGATGGTAACAAACATCTGATAAGTGTGTTTTCATTTATATTTATCTGATTAAGTAGGTTTTAGGAAATTTTAATACATTTATTAGCCACTTGGATGTCTTCATTTGTGAAGTGACTGTTAAAAGCTTTGGCTATATTTTATAGTTGGTTATCAGCTTTATTCCTCTCAACTTTTAGGTATTCTTTATATATACTGAATTCTAATACTATATCAGTTATACACGTTGCTAAAATTTTCACCTACTTTTCTTTTTATTGTGTCTTTCACCAGCATTTCACTGAGTTTAGCTGTTCCTTAGTTTCACTGTTTTCATATGCATTTCACCCTCACTGTTTATACTCTGATTCCTTAAAGTATTCTCCTAAGCAAAATTAACTTTTCACTTAAAATAATTAAAAATTATGATTTTTAATAAATAATTAAAATGATTTGACATCTATTTTTAAAGTTCTTTTTTCTATGCATACATATCTTATATAAAGTTGAAATCATCTTTTGTATTTTGGTATTTTTCAGCATTGTATGTCAAAGGCATCATATTATAGTTTTCCATCATTTCTAATCACTGCATAATATTCTATGGTATGAATATAACATAATTTATACAGTTATTCTTCAAATGTTAGATGTTTAATTAGATTCTTTGTGTTTTGTTTGGGAGAGGGATGATGTTTTGTTTTTGTTTTGTTTTATTATTTTAAGAGGGAGAGGAAGAAATGGAGAAAAAGAGGGAGAGAAACATTAATTGTTTGCCCCTCATAACACCCTGACCAGGGATGAACCTGCAACCCAGGCACATGCCCTCACCAGGAATCAAACCCTCGACCTTTCAGTTTGCAGGATGACGCCCAACCAACTGAGCCGCTGTGACCAGCACAATGCTAGAATGGAGGTCTATTACTATAGTTTAATACATTTCTCTACTACCTATATGAGATATTCTCAGAAATAGAACTTCTGGGTTAAAGCAAATGAGCGTTTTCATGGCCCTGCATATACAGAGAATTGCTATGTTGCTTTTCCAAGGATTAGTTGGATCAATTTATATTCTCACAATAAGAGAAGGGTCCCCTTCTCAAGTTTGTATGTTTTCCCCTAGATATAGACATTTTGGGGGCCATTTCTAAAATCAATTTAATTCTGTTGATTGGTATCATTATCCATATCAGTTAATACAATAATAACCTTTGTTAATCAGGGCCTTGCAGCACCATAGAACAAACACAGGCAGAACTGGTTCAAAGAGACCAGTATCATTTGTAAGGCTAAGCCTGCAATTGCTCATGAATATAAAACTGAACAATGAAAGGGTACCTGAAACACTAACCGTGACCTCACTGTCTTCCCTTGCAAATCCTTACAGAACAAGGACCAGAGGGCTATCTATCTCCCAAGGGACAAAATTGCTGAAGACTTCCCTGCCATTTGACCACATAAGCAAGAGTAAAAGGGGCTTACAAAAACACTCCACTTTCAAAGGCGGTTACCTCCAGATGTGTCTGCCACAGGTACCAACCTCCACAGCAGATGTGATCCCCTGGGAGTTGACGGGTGGGAGAGCTCAGAGCACACAGCTGCGGATGATGAGGTCATCAGCACAATTTGGGGAATGGATGAGTTCACTGCGGAAAGGAAAAAAAAAACATGTCACTTTTCTTTTTTCTCGTTTGAAGTCACTAAGCTTCAGGGTTCAGGAGTGAATTGTTGCTCTGACTTTATTCTTTGGGAGGCGGGTGGCTGCCTGCCAGAGGCAGCTGCACATGGGGTCATTTACATTGCATGCAGTCTCTGGTTTTAGAGGGAAGCTCTTCCTTTTCTTAGATCATCTGCCTCTTTAGAGTCAGGGCCACTGCCTCACACAGATTGTATTCGCCCTTTAATCTTCTCCCTACCCCTCCCTCTCGCTGACTTACACTGAGCAGTTTAACAAGCTTCCCAGACAGGTCCAGCAGGCTCATCCCAATAGCTTTGAAAGCCAGCTGGCGGACAAAGGAGGAATTATTTCATACAGTCATGGCTGTGCACAGGAGAGAGGCACTTTATGGGACAAATGGGGTCCCCTTGGCTTGTTCTCTCTCTCTCCCTTGCTTCCTCACTGTTTCTCAGTCTACCCCTAGATGCTAATACCTTATAGCCTGGACCTTGGTTGGGTCCGACCTGAATCACAGTTGGAATCACTGAACTTTCAACAGGCTCTCGCAAACCTGATGGGGCCCTGAGGGAGCAGTTTCCCAGAAGGAGGAGTAAATTTGCTTTTGTGTATGGGCACATTCTTGAAGTTTCACCAAGGTGATGCGGGGCTGAAAGGGATGGGGATCTGGTTCACCAATGTGGGGAAAGTTGCGCTCAGTTAAACAGGGCACCTTTTTTCTTTTCGATGATGCAGGGGAAAGAAAGCAGAGAAGAGTGTAATGGAAGGTAGCTCCGGCAGGGGGCGTGGCTTTTTTTTCAGCAGAGAAAAGCTTATTTCTAGCCAACTGATTGCTTATTAACTGACAAGAATGGGTCAGGTGTCATTTAATTTTTTTAGCTCTCCAGTTAGGGATTATTTCAACCATTACTTTAGAAATGACATCAAATGGTAAGTGGCCTATTTCAACTTCGTCTGTAAAACTCAGACCTGATAGGGCTGCGTAGTATGAACCAATAAAAAGAACAATCAGAGGGGCATTATAGTTACTGTGGAGCACTTGCAGCATAAGAAAAGCAATATATACTATTCAGCCCCAGAGTCTTAATCGGTGGCATTTGGAAGGTCCAGATTCTTATTATTAGTGTTGATATAAAACATCTTTTTAAAAATATTTTATTTATTTGTTTTTAGAGAGAGATGAAAGGAGGGAGAAAGAAATGGAGAGAAACATCAGTCAGTTGCCTTTTGTACACCCCCAACTAGGGACCTGCACCCCAACCCAGGCATGGGCCCTGACAGGGAATCAAACCGGTGACCTTTCGATTTGCAGGCTGGATCTCAATCCACTGAGCCACACCAGCCACGGCTATAAAGCATCTTAAAGATGTTTAAAATCTTTAGTCGTTTAGAATAAGAGCACTTCTATTACCTAGAGTCCAAATAGCCAGTATCCTCAATATTTTCTCTAGTAGCTCTCTTGCAGAATAAAGAGGCAAACAAGAGGAAAAAGTAACATTAGATATTTATTATTCATTCTTTTAGTAATATCTTTCAAGGGTGATTGCAAACTTCCAAGAATTCTGATAACTGCTTCTCATAGTGATGGATACTAAGATGCTTCAAGTAAGAAAAAAGTAGTCCCTTTATTTAGCAACTATTTATACCAGACACTGGTTAACACTTCCATACATCCTATTTTATCTTAATAAATATTTCACAATAAATTTTACATGATTCATAAATAATACTATAATAATTTTATAGAAATACCATTTTAATTTCTATTTCATAGACTAATCCCTAGCTCCAGGCATTTCCAACCTTGTTTCTCTTCCTCCTCCACCCACGCATCTTTAGTGCCAACCACCAAGGAACACTTTCACTTGCCCTTCCTCTCCGGGTCCCGTTTTCAGGCAGGTCAGCACAGTGGGCTGTAGTCACGTACCTGCAAACCATTTCTACATCAAGATGACTACCGATAAGTAACCAAACATGGAATTGACATCGATCTTGCTAACTCTACCTCACTAAACCCAAACTAAATACATGTCCAACTCAGCTGCACTGGATTACAGCAACCCATGCAACAGGAGGGGAATGCAATAGAAGGGAAGTTGAAATGGAGGCAGCAGTCAACTCATCGGGCTTAAAATACCTTATTTTTACAAATTTTGCAACAAAAATATAAACCTTGCTAAGACACCCTCCAAAGGGACCCAGAAGCTTAAGTTTTATTAGCTTCTTGGTAAGTTGGCCTCTTCCCAGGGATGCTGCTGTTGTCCAAGCATTTGGCAGTGACTTCAGAGCTTACTTCACATGTGTCTGATTGTCTCACTGATAGCTTTAAGGGTTGACTGGACTTTTGAAAACAACCAATGTCTTTTCTATTCAAGTGTTGTGGTTCAGGTACTTAGTCAAGCTGTGGAGTCCTGTTTTAAAGTTGGCAGTGTGGTAGTTTTCTTGTGTGGCTCATGAACTGTATCTGAGAACAGTTCTCTGAAATGGAGTGTTTGCCATGAAAATCACAAAATACAGTCCAGGATTATTTTAAGAACATCCAAGGAAAAAAAAATGACAGATTCCAGTTTGCACCTCCCAAGACCTAACACCCACATTGTACATCAGCCCATGGTCTGCCTGCTTCAAGTGCCCAGAAAGCAGACTTCACAACTGGAGTGCCCTTGGCTACAGAGACACCAGGGACTTGCTTATCCTTGCAGATAAGTTCTCACATGAGCTGTCTTTCGGGAAGGGTTTTGTTTCACCCAAACTTTATCCCATAGCTTTAATCCCACTGCATTTTTCATCTTTGGTCACACTGAATACAGAGAGAGGCTTCAACCAGCTTGCCAGAAAGGTAAAGAGGTTTAAACTCACCACAGATGGCCTTGTCTCTCAGTGTCAGATTTTCGTCAACAACTGGTGTAGCTAGTGACATGGCAAAGAACCACAGCCACACCTGGCTCTTGTCCACCTCTCTGAGAGTGGAGACCAAGAGGGGGATGGAGAGCACAGACACGGCCTGAGAATGTGGGGTAAAGAGAAGGGAGGTCAAGGATGGAGGGGGAAAAGAGAACTACTATGTTATAAACTGGGAGAAGGATCTTAACAAAAAAGAATGAGAAGCATATTGTTTGTTTTATGTAATGTCTTCCTCATTTCACAAAGAATTGATGCCCCCCTTTATTTAGGACTAGTGCTATTTCAAGCTAATAAAGTCTTTTTCATTCTCTTATTTGGGTTTAGAGAGAAGGGGAAAGTCACATTTAAAGATTGCTTATTATTTTAAAATGTTATTCTTTCTCTCTCCCTCTGTAGTTGGCCCCTACTCTCCCACTATTTGCAATTTCTTTTCTTCAAAAACATGGTAATTACAGCAAGTATGCATTTGCCATTGCGTATAGCCACACCTCAGTGGTTGACTAGAATGGGGAGGGAAAAAAAAGAATCACAAAAAGAAAGAAAAAAGGAAAAACATGACTTGGCCTGTGGTCTTTGGGAAGTTGCCAGAATCCTTTTCTGATGAGCAAATTCCATTCCATGTTGTGTGCGTGTGTGTGTGTGTACATGTGTGGGTGCCTGCACATGTATTTGTGTGTAAGCCTGTGCGTGCGTGTGTGTGTGCTGCATATCTCTAAGCCTGGGTGAGCACAGAACACTAAGATCTCCATGAATTGCTGAGATATATGAGGCAGAAATGCTTCTAGCAACGGTCATGGTCCAAATGATTATCAAAGAATTGCCCTCCCGATCAGGTTTTGTGCTAAACACGCCAGAAGAAGAAAGAAAGGGCTGATGACTGCTTGTTTGGCATTTCTTTGTAGTCTGGGACTTTTCTTCCCCTGAGGTGGTTGTTGTTGTTAACCGGGGTTGTGTGAAACCCCTTCTGTGCAGAAACTGGAGCTTCCGCTTTGAAGCCAGAGTGTCTTTGTTCTTCACCTAAGTTGGTGCCGTTTTCGACAGGAGCATTTGTATTGAAGTCTGCTCAATGCCTGCCACCCAGAATTCAGTGAGGCTATTTTCCAGGTGGGAAAACACAGTGATGGTAGGGCCAGAGGGTACACTGTGAACTGGGGGCACAGAAGATATAGGGAGGAGTTGTCTGCGTAAAAAAATACAGAACAAGATGCTGTAAAAATTGGCTTGGATTGGTGGGTCAGAGTCCATAGCTCTCCTCTGGGATGCAAATGCTCCAAAAAAGAGTACTTGGGACCAAAGAAGAACAGGGGAGAAAGGCAGGTGGAATAAACTACCACACTGCAAAAAAAGAAAATGGAGAGAAAGGTGGACATTTACAAAATATAATTAAAATAGAACCCCTTGATAAATGGCATTGAGACCAGAAATGGGTTTAGCAGATGTTAACAAAGCAGTAATTGTCAAGGTTTCCCCAAAACACTTATTCTAATTTTGCTTTTGAAAATTATATTAAAAAATTTAACATAGAAAACAACTCACAAATGTGTAAAATACTAAATTTCTAATGCACCGGAGTAAAGTAGATTTCCATCTTATCCAGAGTTTGGTTTCAATATTGCTTCTTAGCAAAATTGGCTTGAACATTCTTAAATCTCCTGTTAATTATATAATCCCTAAATAATCATTGTTATCCACACTATACTTGGATAACCACTGACTTAAGGGAAAAATAAAAAAAGAAAGACCGGGCTTGCATGTCATTTACTTTTAAAAAGCACTATTAAGTCCAGCTGTGAATCGGGCAAGAGTGGATATCTCTGTAGTGGTTGGCAATAGAGTTCACTTCTATCCCTCTCAGTATGAAGCCCCTATTACCTCCATGCATATTATGATTTTGTTGTTGTGACAATTAAGCTAGGTAGTATAGTTCCTTCTTATGGCAGGGAGCTGTTCCTAAAATTGGCATGTAAATTTGCTCCTAATTCAGCTCTA
This sequence comes from Artibeus jamaicensis, assembly GCF_021234435.1. Classification (NCBI taxonomy): domain Eukaryota; kingdom Metazoa; phylum Chordata; class Mammalia; order Chiroptera; family Phyllostomidae; genus Artibeus; species Artibeus jamaicensis. Next base: position 56,734,630 of record NW_026522030.1, read on the forward strand.
CTGTATATCAGAGCATTTATTTCTTGGCTCAGCCCTACTGTTAATTAGCAGGTGAACTAAGGCAAGAAACTTCAAATCTGAGCTTCTGCATATCTGTGTACTAGATGGCTTCTAAATTGCCTCCAGCACTAACTGTCCATGCTGCTACAATTAAACCCATATCTTCAGGCTGATAGCATCACACTGGGTTTCAACTGCATACTACATTTTAGGTCAGTGGCAAGGTCATTCAAGTAGGAAGAGATCTTCAGGATATGAACAGCTAACTTGGCTCCTTTCTGGGACCAAAAGCTGCTCTCGACACTCTGACTGGATGCCCGAATGATCCTGGATCTTAGGTCCCAGTGAGATGCAGGTAAAGATAAGCAAATACATTATCACTAACTGGAAAAAATATATATCTCAACTCAAACTCTGGGGCAAAGGCACTTCATCATTCGTGTTTGTTGAGATGACCTGTGATATGTACCTGTTAGTAGAACCAGAAAGTGGTACCTCTTAAATCAATATTCTTTGAATATTTATTCAACATGTATTTAGTGGAGATGGGCAGAAACTTTTTTTCTAGCAAGAAAAAAACTATGTTCAGAAACAGATTCACATTACCAAGTTTCTTTCCTTGGCTAAATTGGACCCAATATGCAAAAGAAAATTCAAGAATATATGTTGGAAAGCAAATTCAGAGTTTAAAGATAAAGGACTTATATTTTAAACATAGATGTATGAAGCTCTTAAAAGCCAACAATGATTGCTTACATCTTTTAGACTAGAAACAAAGAAGGCCCAGAGGCATCTTACAAGGTAAATCATGGAACTGCCTTGGCTGGAGAAGCACATGCAGCAGCTGAGAGACAATAAAGCCTGATATAGTTAAGTTGCTGAATGCTGCTGCATGGAAAGTCAATAAAAGAATGCACAGCATTGCTACTTTCCAACAATACAATAATTATTGAATTAAAGACTTAGCTGGAAACATGAAGACAAACTTGTTATCTCTTCTGCAGAACTGTACTTTTTTTGCTTCTATTTGTCTAATATTAATATCAACTAATCATTAAAGATTATCTTCTATGTGAATGCTTAATAACAGCCATGAGTAGTACTGAAATATTCAGCGTTCAATACATTTTAAAAAGTCTATTCATTACTCCTGGAACAGCCATGTTGACATAGTGCTGATGGGTAAATCCATTGGCATCCTGGTATAGATCACAGCAGCAGCACCAAACTGTATGAGTAGTTATTGTATTCTTCACAGCACACACTTAAAATAAAAACAAACACTTGCTTTACTAAAAGTTATCTTGATGAAGCAATAAAAAGTATTACTTTTGTTAAACTTGACTCTTCGGTACACATTTTTTTAACTCTCTGTGACAAAATGGGAAGTACACACAAAGCACTTAGTTTTTAAAAAATATTTTATTTATTTATTTTTATACAGAGGGGAAGGGAGAGGGAAAGAGAGGGAGAGAAATGTCAGTGTGTGTTTGCCTCCCGCGCACCTCCAGCTAGGGACCTGGCCCACAACCCAGGCATATGACCTGACTGGGAATCGAACTGGTGACCCTTTGATTCTCAGGCTGGTGCTCAATTCACTGAGCTACACCACTTGGGGCTCTTCTGTGTATTGAAGTGTGGTGGTTTACTTCTATGGATGTCTTGATAAAGAGCATTAGTGTGATTGACTTACAAGTTTGTGTTGTGACTGTTCAAGGCCTGGCAGGTTCGTGGTATTCGCAAAGTAGGAAAATATTCATGGAGCTGTTGGGATGTCTAGCGTGCCTTTATTCACTGGTGGGTGAGCCACACATGCTGCAAGCTGCATGTCTCCCTGCATGTCTCCCTGCACGTCGCTGCATGGCACATGTTATGGCCCCTGCTCCCCAGCATGGCACCCATCATGGCACCCAGCAGGGAGTCCCTACCTGCTTAAATACTAGAGGCAAACAAAGCTGGCTTCAAGTCAGAAAATTATATAACACAGTATAATTCTGCACATGTGAGCCCACTTTATGCTATGGGAACAGTTTATTGGATCTAGTCTCAAGGCTACGAGGACACTATTTATCAGGCCCTTTCAAAGGCTATGGGAAGCTGCTTCCCTTAGTTACCCAAACACCTGGGTGAGAACCCAGGACTGCCCCCACTTCCTTACAAAGTTGAGCTACTCAATTTCTTCATGGAATGCTATTTTTACTTGAAAGGACAACTTACATATAAACTGTGATTATTTAGACTTTTATATTTGGCAAACATTTTTTAGAAAATGGATGACATGAGTTTGTGTATATAAAGAAAAGAGCCTGCACTATTTGCAACCAGTGATGAAAACTGAACTTTCAAACAAAATGCAGAATTTTGGTCAACTTGTCACCATGAGCTTTACAGCTTCTCAGTAGTTATATTTGTCTGATAAGGTCAGCTGTGATATTAATAAATTTATATTTATGTTTAATTATGATATTTTAATGTTATAGTTCTATCATGTTTATATTATGATTTGGTGTTTTATAATAAAATGCATCCATAGTTCACTCAGTGAATCAATATTTTTTCAAATGACTATTACCTGATGTTATAAAATCATGCCTAGTTAAAAGTTTCATTCAAAATGTATAGTGGACCAATAAATATTTATGTGACAGAAAACAAAAAGTTTGTTAGTTTTAGATTTCACATTGCAACTAAATAGTAAGAAACTGCCACTTGTCAAGTTTCTGTGTAATGTCAAAGAGGAATATCTGAACTTCTGGTCAAGATGGTGGTATAGGCAGACATGGGTTATCTCTTCACACAACCACATCAAAATTACAACAAAATATAGAACAACCACCACTCAGAAACATCAGAAACTGAGTTGAATGAAGTCTGACAACTATGGAATTAAAGAAACCACATCCACCCAGACTGGTAAGTGGGGTACAGATGCAGAACAGGCTGGTCCCATACCCAGGCAAGGTAGACAAAAATTCAAGAAGGATACCTTGGGAGCAAGGAGTACACGCCCCACACCAGGCACCCCAGCCCATGGTTCCAGTGCCAGGAAGATAAGTCCCCACAATGTCTGCTTGCACAAACCAGCAGGGATTGAGTCAGTGGAAGAGACTTCTGGAGTCTCAAGAGCAGTTTCTCTTAAAGAATCCACTCATGTACTCACCTAATCAGGCTTATTCCTTGGAACTCCAGCACAAGGGTAGCAGCTTGAAAGGCACTAGTGGCATAGTGGAGAAACTGAAGTGTCTGGCATCAGGGTGAGCAAAGGCCATTGTCTCTCTTCTAAACCCTAACCCCCCCCTCACAGAGCCAGCAGACTGGTGCCGTATCTAAGATTCCATCAATCTGGCTAACACTGTTTGACCTACCTTGGAGATCTCCAGAGACTCCAAGCCAACCAACTTATGGGTGTACCCAAGCTGCTTTTCCATATGAATGGCTGGTTTTAATGTGCACTTCACAGCTTCCTAACAGTGGCTGCTAGGAAGACAAGCAGTGGCTGCCTCAGTGAACCCCAGCCAGTGGGCACTACCAGCAGCCTGCCTAGATTCACAGCTGGGATTAACCTGTATATCTCCAAGCCCAGCACAAATAGCAGCCATCTTAGATTGCTATATAGCTCAGGCAGAGTTGCCCAGAGCAAAACACAGGTCGGAACTGCCCTTGGCCTGCACCACCTGGGAAATCCCAGGGCCAGCACACCCAGTGGATAGCTACAAACCACATCAAAACACCATCACCCTTCCCCAGCATAGCTGATCCTCCACAGAGGGCAGAAGATAGTGGCCAGTTGTCACAGCCAATCCTTGCAGCTGACTGGCCTAAGTAAATCTCTCCCATTCATCTGTCAATAGCAACCAGGGCTTAACTACAAGAGGAGGGCATACTCAGTCAAAATAAAGAGTGCATCTTGAGTCCCCAGCTTGGGTGATACGGGAGGCTGAGCCACTGGACCCTATAGGATACCTACTACATTAGGCCATGCTACTAAGACACAGAGTCAAAGCAGCTCTACCTAATACATAGAAACAAACACAGGGAGGCTGACAAAATGAGGAGACAAAGAAACATGGCTCAAATGAAAGAACAGATCAAACTCCAGAAAAAGAACTAAACAAAACAGAGATAAGCAATCTATCAGGTGAAGAGATGTAAACACTGGTTATAGGGATGCTCAGGAACTGAGTTAGGACCACAGAAGCATGAAAAAAGATCGAGTCAGAAATGGAGGATACACTAATTGCAATAAATAACAATTTACGGGGAAACAGTAGAGTGGATGAAGCCAAAAATCAAATCAGTGAGTTAGAACATAAGGAAGCAAAAAACAACCAAGCAAGGACAACAAGAAGAAAAAAGAATCCAAAAACTGAGGATAGTATAAGCATCCTCTAAGACAACTTCAAGAGGTTCAACATTCACATCATAGGGGTGCCAGAAGGAGAAGAGAAAGAGCAAGAAATTGGCAATCTGTTTGAAAGAATAATGAAAGAAAGATTCTCTAATTTTGGTGAAGGAAATAAACATGCAAGTCCAGGAAGCACAGAGTTCAAAACAAGGTGGATGCAGAAGCTCACTCCCAGACACATCATAATTAAAATGCCAAAATTTAAAGATAAGGATAGAATCTTTTTTTAAAGATTGTATTTATTTATTTTTAGAGAAATGGGAAGGGAAGGAGACAGAGAGGGAGAGAAACATCAATGTGTGGTTGCCTCTTGCTCACCCCTGCACTAGGGACCTGGTCTGTAACCCAGGCATGTGCTCTGACTGAGAATCGAACTAGTGACCCTTTGCTTCACAGTCTGGCACTCAATCCACTGAGCTACACCAGCCAGGACAAGAGAACCTTTTTTTAAAAGATTTTATTTACTTATTTTTAGAGAGAGGGGAAGCGAAGGAGAAAGAGAGGGAAGGAAACGTCAGTGTGTAGTTTTCTCTCATACACCCCCATCTGAGGACCTGGCTTATAATCCAGGCATGTGCCCTTCCTTACTGGGAACTGAACCAGAGACCCTTTGGTTCACAGGCCAGTGCTCAATACATTGAGCCACACCAGCCAGGGATAAAGACAGGATCTTAAAAGCAGTGAGAGAAAAGATGTTAATTCCTTACAGGCAAGTTTCCATAAGACTGTCAGCTGATTTCTCAAAAGAAACTTTGCAGGCTAGAAGGGGTTGGCAAGAGATATTCAAAGTCATGGAAAGCAGGGACCTACAGCCAAGATTGCTCTGCCCAGAAAAGCTATCATTTAGAATTGAAGGTCACATAAAGAGCTTCCCAGACAAGAAACAACTAAAGGAGTTCATCATCACCAAACCATTATTATATGAAATGTTAAAGGAACTTATTTAAGAAAAAGAAGATCAAAACTACAAACAATCAAATGGCAACAAATACATACCTGTCAACAATTGAATCTAAAACCCAAACTAAGAAAACAAAAAGAACAGAGGCAGAATCATGAATATGAAGAGGGTTTTGACGGTTGCCAGATTGGAGGGGGTGTGGGGGTGAATGGGTGAAGAGTTAAGGGGGTTACAAAGTACAAACAGTAGTTACAGACTAGCCAGCATGATGTAAAGTACAGTACAGGAAGTAGAGAAGCCAAAGAACTTATACACATGACCCATGATCATGAACAACGATGTGCGGATTTCCTGAGGGAGTAGGTGTGCTAGGTGGACGGGGGCTAAGTAGGGGAAATCAGGACAACTGTAACAGCAAAATCAATAAATATAATTAAAAATTAACACTGAAAAGAAATACAAAAGAATATCCACAATCATCTAAAAAGGCTATTGAAACACCTCCCCACCCCCACCTTTCTCAGCTACATCACTGTATCAGGTTGGATTTTCTTCATGGACTTTAACCAAGCAACAGATTGCAGCAGATTGAATGCAGAAGATAACTATGAGAATTCAACAGCTAGTAAGCCAGGCATAGAGACTTGAAAAGCTGTAAAACATTGGCATTTTTTCCCTAAATTTTTTTTGTGAAAGGAAACTAATGATGATATAGTTATTGTCATAAAAATAGATTAACATGTATTTGTTTCTGATTTTACTTACTAAATCTTTTCTAAATTTTGTTTTAATTTATATATACAGGGTGGGGAAGTAGGTTTTCAGTGGTTTGTGTGGAAAATAACACAATAATTAATAAATAAATACAAGAATAAATCATTTTATGTATTCACAAGTGTAAAGCTACTTTTGCCCCACCTTGTGTATAGATAATACCCTCTTAAATATATTGTATACACACACATATATATAAATTACATATATAATACCTTTATAAACAAGTTTTTTGTGACATTCAATAATAGGAGAATAAAGGAGTTATAAGATCAAAATATTTGAGAAATGCTGACTACTATTGTACTTAACTCATTGTAGTTTACTCTTGCTTATGCAGCTGTCTCCCTCACTATACTGAACCCCTTAAGGGTAAATACTGTATCTTATTTAAATGTGTCACTATCCTCAGTGCTTAGTTTTTAGTAGACACCAAGTAAACAATCAATGAAGGAATGAATGAATAAATTATTCAACTTCAGTGTCTAAAATTTTTCTGCATTCTATGACACCAGCCTTGGACTCACTGACCAAGAAAAATACCAGCAATTACAATGCCTGGGTTGTGAAGAAAAATATAAAGGAAAGAACACACATTATTCTATATGCTCTATAAGATCATCCATGACTTACCCTTCTAGCATAACCTCTACCACATGCTACCTCAAGCTTCATGTTTCAACAGCATCAAATTGCTATTAAATCATGCTGTTTACCACTGCCCCTGGCACCTGAATCTATCACACACACATAATTCCAACTTTGAACTTTGAAGATTCACACCAGGTTAAGAAATGAGGCATCTCTCTATTCTCTGAGCTTCCATAATGTGCTATGCATGTCTTTTTCATTGTGCCTGCAACACTTTGCCTTTAATTATTTTTTTTGTGTCTGTTTTCCTTTCTAGACCATCAGCTGACACATTTTTGTACCCTCAGTACTATACATAGAGTTTGACCTTTAATGGGTGCTTAATAAATATTAATTAGACTGAATCAAAATCCTTCCCATGATGCTAAAGCTTCGGTATAAGGTCTACAAGTCTCATTCAATTTCACTCTCTTTCATTGAGCACTTTTATTTCCCACTCTGGTGGGCATTGGGGATTATAAATATTTATACAAGTGAGTTTATAATCCAACTATATATATACATACATATATATGCACATGTGTGTCTATGTGCATGTATATATGTGCACGTGTGTCTATGTGCACGTGTGTCTATGAGCCCAAGAGAAGCACATTCCTTCAACAAATATATAGAACACCATCTATGTGGCAAGACATCTGTGAAAGACATTAATGAACATGTGTGCACTCCACGAACTTTAAGTTTTGTGAAGGGAGGTGGGCATTAAACATATGTCACACAAATAAATATATAATTACAAATGATGAGCAGGGCCAGGAAGAAAAAGTAGTGAGAAGATACCATTTTAGACTGGGGGAGGGAAAAGTGATTTAGATGTGCCAGAGTGGGGGTGGGTGCAGGAGGAGTACTGAGTACTGAGTACTAACCATAGGAGGAGTACTGAGTAAAGCCCTCCAGGCAGTGGGAAGGATGGATGATTTGGCTGGGATGGAAGGCCTGACACAAAAGTAGGCATTTGCCCATTTTGCCAGGCCAGAAATGTAGAGAGGGAGAGGGACTAATATGGCTCGGCACAGAAGATTGAAGAAGCCTAGAGCTAAGTTTAGATATTTAATCTTCCCCTTGTGATATGCAGAACCGTGATTCTGGGTGGTCTGTATTCGCTTCACACAAGCCCTCACAAGATAAATGGAGCCTGTTTCCTCAAGTAACTGCTGCTAAGAGGAAAGTTTTCTTCAGATGTATTTCTCCATCAGCACTTCCCCCACAGGGCACCTAAAAACCTGATTCATCATAAATGTTTCACCCAGAATACACATATAGTAATACGAATGTGGCATATTTAAATGCACTCCTCAGAGAAATTTTCTGGCAGTGATCATGAACCATAAATAAAGAAAAAATAGCCCAGCTGTGGTTGTTTCCTGAATGAGTAGATAGACACCTACTCGGGCTGCTGCCCAGAAGCTGAAACATAACTCAAGAGAGTCACTGCAGCCCTGGCCGGGTGGTTCAGTTGGTTGGAGCGTCCCATACACCAAAAGGTTGTGAGTTCAATTCCCAGTCAGGGCACATACATAGGATGCAGGTTCATCCTGTGGGTGAAGGGAGGCATATATATGAGAGGCAAACGATCCATGTTTCTCTCTCACATCCATGTTTCTCTTTCTCTTCTTTTCTCTCTAAAATCAGTAAACATATTCTCAGTTGAGGATTTTAAAAAAGGGAGAGCCATGGCAATGTTTTAGAAACACCTATCCTAGACCTGAGACCAACTCTTACTTGGGGGTTGACCCCTGAAAGGGGAGGAATACTGGCAAACTCCATCCATTTCTTCAGCTGGTTTGTTAGACATGGGGCAGGAGAACATGGGGCTCGCCAATCAGCAATGTGGGTGGGTCCAGTTGGGTAATTACAGTCCACTGCCTAAGTTCAAGCCCCAACTCAACCATCTCCTTGCTCTATTACCTTGGCTAAGTTATTTAACCTGTCATTCATAGCCTCCTCAGTACAATGAAGTAATAGCTATTTTATAGACTATTGTGAACATTAAATGAGGTGATGTAAGTCAATGCTCAGCAAAACATTCATTACATGTCAGCTATCATTTTCATGGTTGTCCACAACCAATCAACCGACCAGAGTATTTCCAAGTCTCAGCCTGCCAGACCTCAAGACCAGCTTAACTGCCTCTTTTAACCCCACCTGAAACCACTCATTTGACATTTTAAGGACACAATTCTTGTAATGAATCACCCTGTTTTTAGTCTTCTTGTGGATAATACTCATTTTATGAAATCCTGGCCAACCAGCCATGTAAGAAAACTACCTTTTTTTCCCTTCCTTATTGCTCATAACCTTTATCTCCCATAAAAAATTCTGAGAAAGCCGTTTCTATTACAATCTAAAACATGGTTCTAAATATCCCTCTCTTCACAGAGTTTGCCAACTGCTTCCTTTACTGCTCTGAACAGACACAGCAGTTTCAAGAATAGCAGATTGCCCGTTCAGTTGCTCACTGCCACCCCAGTGTGGATGCTCCGCCATCCCCATTCAGACCCGAGCACTGTCCTCATTTCACATCTAGCAACACCTTGAAACCAAAACGCCTGCCACACTCACCCTAAAACTAGGCAAAGCATGAAGTCATCACACACTCGGATATTTTTCCAACCACAAGTCCCCTCAAAGTCAAATGTGCCCGTGAGAGAAAAGTGACTCTTTCTTACCTAATCCACAGAGGAACAAGGATCAATAGAAACCACATCAAGATTGCGCTTGGGAAGAAATAAGAAAGACTTTCAAAATATACATTTGGTTTAAGCATGCCTGAAATATGAAATAACTAAAATAACACTCAACCTTCGCAGAGGCCCTTTCATAGGAATATCTCAATATCTCAAATGAAAGAAAGTACTTAGAAACTTGAAACACTTTTTTAAAATCTGCAGACAGCTTAATTTAAGGGGTCTTATGAACAGTTCGTTGTCAGAGGTTTCTAGCAAGTGTTATTTCTTCCTGAATTCTAAGAACCAAGTACTCTGAAGTTTACATTCACATAGAACGAAGAAAAACACCATAGCATTAAAAGAAGAAAACACATGATGTGGTTTTCTTTGAGGAACAGGTCTAACGCCCATACACACATACTCTGACCCAGTACCTGTGAGATGGCAGGGAGACAGGTGGCCCCCGGGGTTAGGGCTACGCTGACCATCACGCACAGCGTGTAGGGCAAGTGCTGGCAATCAGAAGAGTAATTCATGAGAGTAAACAAGTGGCTCTTAAAAAAATCCATCAGGTGATAGAAAGCAGTGACAAAAGACAAGCATTGGGCTAAATAGCATTTAAAGACGATAAAAAAATATGGACAAAATCACCCTGCAGAAGGTTCCTGTGCACCTGAAGGGCACCACACAAAGAGCTTGTAAGTAATGCGAAGGGAGGGGAACCTGAATAGGATTATCACCTCAATCACACTGCTGCTGCTGGATTCTTCGATTTTACCTCGGTCAAAAGAGTCAACATAAATCCTTTGGGTCTACAGTGTGTTCCTAAACAGGCATAACTTTTGGTTTTATGAAGAAAAGCTTGATTTTTTGTATTAGAATGAAAAAATTCTTGTATTATGGCCATTAAGCATACACCTGCGTCTAAGAGATCTCTCAAAAACAAGTGCTGGTGCTAAAGGCAAGAAAACAGGGTGTAAAGTTTTAACAAACATATGCTATGCTGACTGGCATTGGCACTTGTCTTTTACATCTGCAAATACCTGTTATTTATGTGATTATAAAAATAATACATGCTAGGTGCAAGACTAGGAGACTCAGAGGGGGTACTGAAACCAGTTATTCATGCAAATAATTGTGCCAAGTATGGTTGCAAAAGAAAATGCCTCCATCATTATTCTTAAAAGATTAGATATATAATATAACAATAATTCTTATAGTAGTTATTAAATAAAGTAATCTACATACTATATTTTCAAAAATTGGTAAATAAGGCCCTAACCAGTGTGATTCAGTTCGTTGGGTGTCATCCCACAGGGTGAAAGGTCACCAGTTTGATTTCCAGTCGGGGCACATGCCTGGGTGTGGGCTTGGTCTCCAGTTGGGGCAAATGCAAGTGTCAACCAATTGACATTTCTCTCAAACATCAATGTTTCTCTCCCTTTCTTTCTTCCTCCCCTACCTGCTCTCTAAAAATAAATAACAAAATATTTTTTTAAATTGATAAATAAAAAGATAGCATGAAAATATAATATTAAATTATTTGTCTTAAAGAAGGGGTCTCAAAGATTCATGTTTCTTTTCTCATTGAATTTACTGGGTGACATTAGTTAATAAATTTATATGGGTTTCAGGTGTATGATTGTACAGTACAGCATCTGTACACTGTATTGTGTGTTCGTCGCCCTGTGTCATGCTTCCTTCCATTACCATTCATGCCCTGCTTAACCGTCTTCTACCTTTTCCCAAACCATGTTTATTTTTGACATATATTATTTTTAAAGATATTAATCAGAGAGCAATTCTTAACTCAAAAAATTAAAATAGAAAGTAAACCTTCTAGAGCACTGTAGAAGATAAAAGTAAGTATAGTATGGTCTACACAGAAAGGGAAAGAGGAAACAACAAAGAAGCTTGAAAAAATAATTAAAATATGATGTTAAAAGTAAAATCAAGATAGTTATATCAATAAATGTGTTGATCTTCCCAATCAGAATGCAAAGGATTTCCAAATAAATTTTCAAAATTCAATAACAGTTCATTATAAGTAATAAACCTAAATTAAAAAGATACAAAAATATTAAAAGTATTCCCTCCTTCCAAAGGTATAAGTGTCACAACACTGATATAAGAAAATTCAAGGCAATAAGCACGAGACAAAAGTATAACCTCATGGTGACAAATGGTCAATTCATAATGAGGTTATAAATTAGCAAATTTCATATACCAAAAACTCATTGCATCTAAATGCACAAAGGAAAAATGTTTGAAGTATCAGAGAAAAATTACAGAAATAAAATAGAACTGTTAAATGAAAAAATCCTTAGTTTTAGATAGATCAATAATGTCAAAGACTGTGTGTCTATAAAATGTGTATAAATATATATATTTATAAATCATTATAAGTAAATGTTTATATAGAGAAGATACAAATGTTTATTAAAAAACAGAAATTTTATCAATTTTATTGACCATACTGTAAAAAACAAAAACCAACTGCAATGTTTACCTTCCTAAGAAACCTCATATTATTGAGAACTATGTTCTAAAAACAATTCTTTCAATGAGAAGATTCACAATAACAAGTCACTTTTATGTAGAAGTTTAATAATAATTTTCAATAGAAAATAATGTACAGTCAAATACATTGAGCAAATCTAGCCCTTGATTACGGTACGTGCTGAAGTAAAGCCTTTTCTTCTATCTCCAGTACTGTCGTGAGCCCAGGACCTTCTTGTACACACTTGTCAACATTGTCACCTTTATCAGAGCACTTTTCCTTTTTTCTGTACTATTTCCATCAGTGAGCTGATGACTTCAGCTGTCACCCTTGTAGTGCTAGGCCATTGCTTCTGTCTGCCAGCACCTCCTCTGACTCTTTGGGAAACAGACCTGCCCTTGAGGGAGAGAGCTTATGATGCAGGCTGAGCCCCTGAGGCTGCCTCAGCCCACCCAACTCCAGCCACTCTGACTGGCCCAAGGAATGAGCATTAATCCAAACTGGGGGGTCCTTCACCCTGGACAGAAAGCATGCCGGTTTCTGTGTTCCAGTCTTCAGGTCTTAACTGATCTGCCATTGTTTCAAGTCTGTGATGTTCTCAACCCTCTCAAAAAAATCTTTTTGTTGCTGTTGTTCAAGTTAGCCTATATCCATTTCTGTTACTTAAGGGAATCCCCTTAGTTGATAGAACCATTTCTAATGCTAAATCACAAGGACATTCAAACAAAATAAGAGTTCCTTTTTCCTTTTATTTTCTATTGCAGCATTAGTTCTTGATAGCAATGGTGCCTTGGGCAGTCAGTCTACTGCAAAATGTATTTCCTAAGTAATGGATCATATTGTGCCCAGTTTGCCTCAGAAAAAAAGTGTGTGCTCTAAGGGAAATGTCAGCACTAAAAGAAGAGGATGACCTGTCAGAGATTCAACTTGATTTTGGTTTCTTTTGCTGTCTCCTCTTCCAAAGAGGAAACAGAGGCACCCTTACCTTTCCTTGGAGAATAAATTTGCAAGAAAAGAAGTTGCCGGGAGTGGGCAGGGTGGGAAAGAGTATTTAAGGTGCTTGTGTTATGTAAATCTTGGCCTATCAAAGCTCTACTGTCTTTATTAGAGAAGGGAGAATTACCAAGTGTTTCTGTTAAAGTATCAAAAAAGGAGCATTCCTTTTATATTTTAAGGCACACAAAGGCTATGATAACATTTGAATACAAACTGGGGTCAACAGAGGTGGGTCAACCTCTTTGAGGTTGGTTATGGGGTTCTCAAAAGATAATCTAAAGGAACCACTGATTCTGAGCCTTTTTATTGTTTCCTCTGGGGCAATGATGACGTCCAATGCCTCTTTTGTGGTTGGTGCAATGGATGGGTATCCTTCCATTTTTTAATAGTAGCACTGTAGAACCAAAAGCTTGCTCAATTTTTGAACAAAGGTTTCTCACAAAATTCTTGTTTGTACACATCACATAGTCACTTGTGGTCGTGCTTCTGAGAAAAGCATACAAAGATCTTGGTATGACTTAGTTGAGAATAGTAACTAATAATCACACTGGGTTGTTTCCATCTTTTCTCAAGGAAGACAGAAAGGAAGAAATAATTAAATGAGTCGAGTTCATGGGAGCTTCAGGCAAATAAAGCAATTTGGAGAATGTTATCTCAAAAAATTCTTAAAAGTTGGTTAAGAAAAAAACAAACATGTACATATTCTCACCAGAAAGAAAAAAAAATGTTCATGATAGACCCAAAAAGAAACAATCCAATGTTCATCACAAGTAGAATGAATAAATATATTCACACAATGGAATACTATACAACCACGAAAATGAAAATGTAACAACATACCAGGAACTCACAAACATAATGTTGAGCAAGTTCAAGGTCAGGACCGCAACAGTGATCTGTGCTGTCAAATGGTGAGTAGTGATCAGAAGGAGGTTATTGAATAGGGAGACAGCAAAGTACTTCTGGAGTCCTGGTGATGCTCAACTCTGGGCACTAGTTACACGAGTGTGTTCAGTTTGTATAATTCGTCAAGCTGGAAACCTAGTGTTTGTGCTCTTTTCAAATGTGTGCAATGCTTTGATATAAAGATTTTTTATTGATAGTGTCTAGGAAGAAGAACAGGCAGAGTGTGGGGGTGGTCTTCTAGGCCTGTGGGTCCTAACCTTCTAAAATTTATGTCACATAGAGACCTTGGGGTAAAAAAGGAGAGAAAGAGATTGGTTAAATACTGAAGAACAGGCCCAGGGGCTCTTGGGCCTTGAAAGCTAAGAGGATTCATTTATCAGAACCCTCCCTTGTCTTCATTAGCTGTGCATCATCTAGGACTTTTCCTTCTAGCCAGAGAGACCTGAGTGCACAACCAGAAAGGACTGGAAGAGCATGGCTTCAGACACTTAGACCCATAGGATTATATCCTTCCTTCTTATACATCGATTCCTCTCCAACTGTGGCTTCAAACCCAGTGTGGCCCGTTCTGGCCACTTCACAAGCATTAATTAGAGACCCCATTTGTTTTAACAGTGCTACCTAGGTCTCTCGCCATACTACTGCTTTCCAGATTGCTTTTTCCTGGACAACGCCTGTTTCGGATTATTGTTCCCCAGATGTTTTGGGTTCTCTTTCTCCGGTCGGAATCACATCTGACTGTTTCCTGCCCACATTCCTCATCTCGATCTCCTTTTGTATTGTTTTTCTATCTTCACTGGAACTTTCAGCACCTCCTGTTTTTCCATCTTCCAAGCATTTTGTTAAATCAATTATATACATTTTTTAATGATCCCAAAGAAAACAGATTTATTCCCTGAGGTGATGCTATGTGACTTTAGGCAAGCAATGTACTTTCTCTGGGTATGAACTGTGCACTGAGGCCATCATTTTCCTAGCTCTCCAACAGGGGAGCACCTGCAGGAAGGAGGTTCCCATAATGTTGAACTTGAGTTTCCAAAAGGTGTTCAGGAGAAAATTAATTCTAAACAAGGAAGTCACCAAAGGCAACCATCACTAAGACATAAATCTCCAAATTCATCCACTCACTTGCTCCTGTTGGTTATCACATTAAAATCTCCATGAACACTGACTCTAATATTTCTCTACTCAGTCACTGGTGTCTCTGATTTGAACCCTGGTAATAGAACATTTTGCTAATAGCAAAATTCTACACTCCCCTGGATTTTTGCATGCCCCATCCAACTATTCTGGCTTCATTAAATAAGTTGCTTTACCACCACCAAACACACACACACACACACACACACTTAAGCTTGTATCGGGAGCATCAAAAATCACTCCAGAATATCTGTACTGCATATTTAGAATGTTGTCAACACAGAGATTTTTAGACTTGGATTCTATGGATCAATAGAAAAACATAAACAGGAATAACTGTTGTAAGATTGTTCCCTGGGGTTCTAACACCCTCTATGGTTCTAGTTCTGATGCTGCATATGGTAAAGTAGCCTATCAAGTTCATTCAGGATTAGCTCACAGATAGGTGCCCAGGTCTTTTAATGTCCAGCTGTATTAGTTTTCTAGGCTGTGTAACAAATTATCACAACTTTAACAGCTTGAAGCAACCCACACGTGTATCATCTCAGTTTCTGTAGGTCAGAAGTTCAGGCACAGAGCTTCCCTGAGCTCTCCACCTCAGGATTTCACCAGGTCATAATCCACATGTCAGCCAGAGCTGAGGTCTCATCAGAGGCTCAACTGGGGGTAAATCTACTTCTAAGCTCTCAGGTTTGGACATTCATCGACTTGCATTTGAAGGACTAAGGTTCCCACCTTGCTGGCTATTGGCTTGGGGTTGTTCTCAACTCTGAGAGGATGTTCAATATTCCATGTCATATGGCTCTTTCCATGGGTGCTCATGTATAATATGAGCTTACTTCTTCAGAGCCAACGATGAAGTAACATTTTTCTTTTCTAGTTTTATTGAGATGTAATTGACATACAATATTGTATAATATTATATGTTGATTTAATATACTGTGATATATTGATATATTTGATATGTTACAGAATGATGACCTCCATTGCCATTAGTTAAACCTCCATCCCATCACAAAATGGTCATTTGTGTGTGTATTTTGAGGACATTTAAGATCTAATCTCTCAGCAACATTGAGGTATATGACATTATTAGCCATAATCATCATACTGTACATTAGGTCTCAGAACTTGTTCATCTTATAACTGGAAGGAGAGACATGTTCTTTGCCAGAATAAAAATGTGCCATCTTGAGGATCTTTAGGCTTCCTCTATGCTGCTATCAAAAGCTAGATAACTGACCAAATGGCCCCTTTGCCCTGAAAGCTAAGAAACTCAGGGCCCACACTGGGGCTTGAGCACGGCAGCAGGGCTGGCTAGACCTACATGAAGGAGCTTCACAGCCCAAGGCACCACCTTACAAGGGAGCTGCCACCACCAAAAAACAGATCTCTGGTGTCCTCCGGGCCACGGTCTGCTTCGGGCTTTTTCATCATGTAATCTTTGCATTATTATCCAGTTAACACTCTCTCCTTGAGGCTCTAGAGACCTCAGCAATGCTTCCATGACTCTGACTTCTTGCCACCACAGATAAGCTGTTTCTACTAACACAGTTTACCTTGGTTTGAAAGCTGTGCGCAGATCTAGTTTTTACATGTATTTCATTAAGCAGTTAATATATCTTTTGTGGCAGGCGACTTCACATTCCTTTTGTGAAATACATAAAATTTTAATAAATGAGGTAAAACTCAATATTTTACTTCTAGAACTTTAATATGATACAAAGCAAAAACCTAGAAAAATATTTGGTAACTTTATAGGTGATCTGTGTATTCCTCGTATCAATCATTGCCTTCTTTAAATGATTTCTCAGTAACAATTGGCCATTGAAATAAAGCAAGGAGCTCAACTTGTCAATCCAGGATTCTCACTTATTTGAGGTAAATTAGTCCAAAGCCAGTCCCCTTTTTACTCCTAATGGGAAGAGAAAGTCACCACTCCGCCCTTTAGCTGCCCAGAGTCGCTAAGTAGTATTATGGTGAAATATGGGTCCCTCCAGAACAGTATTGAAAAAGGAAAGGGTGGACAGATACAGAAAGGCTAAATCTTGTTATATAAATGCATGGTGAGTAAGTGTCAGCAACGCCTAACCATTGGCAGTTTTAGTAAAGCCAAAGGGACCCAGAATCATTTGGGACCCAAGGAAAATGATTGTGTGAAAAGCAGATCTTAGTGATGATGTGTTAGTTGCTTAACTCACTTTAACAAAATGAAAAAGGGAATCGAGAAAGAAAAAGAGGTTAGGGGCAGATATTACCTCTGTCGTTTTTATGTATATGAGTGTGGGAGATATAGAGGGAAGTAAATTTAGAGACCCCTGTGTTTTTACCCAGTGGGGTTGTGTGGACTCCAGAATATCACCATTAGTAAGACATTGTTGACGTGCATGGCAGAGGATAAGGAGAAGACTGCATGAAGTAAACTGAGCTTCAGAAAGTCTCCTGTTAACAGGTGGATGCCTACAATGTGGAGTGGGTTTCCATTCAGATTTAGAAGCTTGCCGTGAGGAGGTCTGTGACCTATGTCTGACTGGAGCTGGACACTGACTTTAAGAGAAAAAAAGAGTAAGGCTTTTTGAGTAAGTCACCTAGGGCTGGAAAAAAAAAACATTGTTTTTTCATTCTCAAACCTCCTTGGCAATGCTTCCTTGAGATTAGGCCAATCTTAGACATTTTAAAAAACTTCCTGGGATAGATGAATTTGGACATGCTAGCCAACACATTGGCTGTGCCAAGCATCTCCTAACTGGCAAGTTGTGCTAATGTTAAGCAATTCTTAATAATGACTTCATTGGTAGATTATTAAATTTTAGGTAAATCAACAGTAGCTCTTCATCAAGATGATCAGTGACTCTTGGCACAGGATAATTGCCAAGAACATTTGTATTTTCTGTCCTTGCCTCTGTGTGGTCTCTGGTCATTGGCATATTTGCTGGGGTGTGTGATTCACTGCTGGGTGCACAGTACCTAAAATTTACTAGACTCGTTCCTGGGTCCAGCTGTGCCATGACTACCTGTGTGATGTTTGGCAACTAGCAACTTCACAATTTCTCTCAATCGCAACTGTAAAATGGGATTTAATATAATAAATAAAGAGTGCTTAAGAGCTCTTTATGCACCCAGCACTACATGAGAGCCTGGGAGGGTGAGGAGGGAAGGAGACTGTGGTTAAAGGATTATGACTTAGTTCCGGCTTTAAAATGGTTTGTCCTACCTACCTCAGAGGGCTGAAAATACCAAGTGAGGAGGTTTATATGCTTTGAAAAAGTGCAACATGCTATATAAATGCAACTTTTTATTGCTTTTACTGAAGAATACAAGCTAGTTAAAAATAGCTTGTTCTCCTGGTGACATGCTGCTTCCACGTATTTCTCATTAATTTCCACCCTAATAAAATGCTTGGGTCTTTAAGTCACTGACAGCATCCCATAACATCATCACCTGGAGAATGGGGGTTAGTCTTTTCTTTCTTGTCAGGAATTCTGACCCTCTGTCCTCCTTTACAAGCGCTTGGTGGGAAAGTAATCCCTCTATTTCACCACCAGCTTTGATGCACCCCCATGCTGACTCCAAACAGCTCATGTTCACTAAAATTGAGGTTTCCCCTTATTCTCACATATTCAATCAGAGCTCCATATGGGTAAGCAGGAGATCCCAGATGGCCTGACCACTTCCTGGATCATAAAGCTTCTCAGTATATAAAATAGAAATCTCTTTGATGATCCATATATTTGTCAGGATTTGTAACACAACACATGTTCTGGGAAAGTCTCCTGCGATTTCCAGCACCTCTGTCATAAGCCCAGGAGGACAGTTGGTTGGTTTGTTTGTTTATTTAGCTTCCACTTGGGCAGTTGGTTGCATGGTTTCCTATTTCTTTTTCTTCTGCATGTCTCAGCACCTCCTAAACTGAGAATGCAGTCACAGTGCCTTACTTTAAAAACACATGAATGCTAAGATTCGGGGATGGAGGGCTGATTACCTGAAACAGTCTCATGCTCTTTGTTTTAGATATATTCCTCATTACTTATTTTAGTTCTCCAGCTCTCATCCACCTAAATGGAAAGTATCTAATCTAAACAAATTTCAGCCCAAAAGGAAATGCCCAAGACTTGACGAATCTAAGATAAATTTTATTTTACACTCATGTATTTATTTAACAACTATGGAATGAATTCTTATTATGTGTGAAACTGTTGTAAGTGCTAAGCATAGAGTTAACAAAGTAGACAAAAAATCCTTATTTTTCTAAGCCTTCTTATTCTTATCTAACCAGAACTTACATACTAGTAAGAAATAGAAACAGTGAAAAGAAGAAGAAAATTATGTATACATAAAGTTAATTGTGATCCAAGTACCATGGAGAAAAACGGAAGATAAGGACCTCATGGGTAAGGATTCAGTTTAGAAATTTAAAAGCTAAGAATAGACTATGGAAGAGAAGGAGAAAGATAATGGTGGCCTAGGATAGGGTAGTGACAGTGAGGGTGGTGAAAAGTGGTCACTCTGGGGGGTTATTTTTAAATTAGAGCCCACAGGATTGCTGATGGATTTAATCTAAAAGAGAGAAAAGAGAGTTAGCCCAAGGGGAGCTAACTTGGGGTGGAAGGTGGAGGGTTTGTTTTGAGTGATGTATGTTGAGAAAGTGCAAGATGCTTGAAAGAGAGTGTATAAAATAGTAATTTAGGGAGGAAAGGAATGAAAAAGAAAAAACTCTAAAATTATAAATAATGTTCTAAAATTGAAAAGAGATATGTCTTCAGATTGGAAGTACTTCCTCCAGTCTTAAACCAAATATATAAAAATAAATCCATGAGTCACCATGAACCTGCAGAGCATCAAGGAAAATGAGAAGACCTTTAGAGCGATGAGATGGCTGGCTTTTCCTCAGCCAGAAAACCACATAACAATATGGCTGGGGTTGGCGGGAAATAACTGTCAATCTATAATTGTATGCCCATTCTTTCAATTGTCTATACAATCATTTTTCACCATACAAAGACTCGGAACATTTACCACCTACAGACACTCATGAAGGAAACTATTAAATGATTTACCTCAATAAGAAGGAAAATAGACCTGAAGAAAGAAGTGAAACAGAAAACAAAAAAATTCAGTATCATAAAGATATCTAATCTTCTCAAATTATCAATTTAATTCTAATAAAAATGTAATAAAAATCTTCATTAAACTTAAAATGCTTGTCTTAAATTTTATATGAAATAAAAAAGGACAAAAAAAACCCTCAAAAAAATGTAAGAACAAAATGGGTGATTTGACCCTATCAAATATCATGATTTATCATAAAGCTACAGCAATTGAAAGAGTATGATATTGGTACAGGTGAGCAGACAAACAAGTTAATGGGATAGGATAGCAAGCCCTAAAAGCGGACCGGTGTTTATAAGAAAAATTCACATGATGGATACAGAAAAACTGACACATTACAAATTCTCAGGATAAGATGGATTACCCAATAAATGGCTCTTTACATAGATAATAAAAACACACCTCTATCCCTAATGTACACCCTCCAATAAGCAAAGATCTAAATGTGAAAAATAAATTTAAATTGTTTAAAATAAAATTAAAAAAATGTATTCATGTCTTCAAGCTAGCATAAAAACTAAAGGCAATGCGGTTCAATGTGACGTTAAAATGTAAAGCTCTGCACATCAAAAGACACCACAGCAAGGTAGGCAGAAGGCTTATCGGGGTGATCTCTTCGTAAGTCATATAAATGTCTAATCGCCATTTCAATACCGAAAACTAGTATATTAAATATAATATCGTATGTCAATAGTAACTGAAATTTTTAAATTTTAAATTAAAAATTTTTAAGATACCACAAAGTTAAGTCATATATAGAGAAAAGGTATTTGCAAGATATTTAATCTACATATAATATGATATATAATATACTATAAAATATTACATATTGTGTATATATAAATTATTTATTGCATATACATAAATTATATATAATATGTATTATATATACAGAAATAACTCCTAGAAATCAACAAAAACAAAAAACAATCGAATATGAATGGTCAAGTTACAAAAGGGAAACCTTATTAAGCTATAAATATGAATTGCTCGATTAGACTAGTAATTAGAGAAATTTCTTTTACAACAATAATGATATAGCCATTTCACAACTATAAATTTCCTAAAAATTAAAGTCTGGAGACAATGACAAGTATCTACATGGAGGTGATAAAACCAGAGCACTGACACTGTTGGCAGGAAAATGAACTGATTAAACTGCTTCTGAGAGCCATGTGGTGGTGTCTGCTAATGTAAAAGCTGTTCATACCCCAGCAATCCCCCTTCTAAGTACATCCTAGAACAGAGTTTTAACATTTTCAGCTTGCTACACATTAACAAATAAGAATCAATCTGAGTGGGCAATGAATGGAAGGGACAGGGAGGGGAAGAGATGAGAGAGAAGGCAAATGCATTTAGATCTTTGTTCATCTAAGAATGTGTGTGTAGATTAAGGACATAATTTTGCTTTGCTTTGTACCTAAATAGACAACTATTCTAGCATCATTTATTAAATAATCCACCTTATCCCCACTAATTCACTAAACTAATGAAATCAATTTAGCAGGCAATGAACAGAAGGAAGGGGGAGGAGGGGAGAGAAGGGTTAGGGTGGGGAGGAAAGGGGAGGAGAAAAAAATACCAGAATGTATCACCAGTTGGAAGTGGTAGTCAATGCTAGTGATGCCCTGCCCAGATCTCCTTTATGGAGCTGGTGCACTCACCCTACAATTGCTGTATTAGCTGCTAACTGCTCACAGCTGCCCACTTTTCCAGAAGGTTGCCATTGGCCGATAGGAGCCACTTCAACTAGAAATGCCTGGCAGGTTACTCTCCTTGCCTCATGTCCACCACCATGACTCCAGGTGGCAAGCACCAAGGGTGGACAAATAAGGAGTATGAAAGTCAGATCCCACCTCCCACCCCCCTCCCGCTTTTGCCTCTGTGAGAAAACCTGTGGTGCCCTTCACAGCCCCAAATTCCCTGAGGGGTCAGGCTGAGACTAGACTTCCCCAGAAACCACACTTTGCTCAGCTTCTTCCTCTCTCACTTCCCTCGCTGCCTCCTTCGCACAAGCAATTCTGACTCAGGCTCCGCTGCTAGGGAACTTGACCTGAGACAGGGGGTCACGCACTTTTGTTTGTGTGTATGCTGCAGGTTAGAGTGTAAAACATATCTTTAGAAGTGGTGAGGAGATATGTACCACAATGCCCATCGTTCTGTTGTGATGAAAACAGAAACAATGTAAATGTCCACCGATAGGAGCATGCATAGAACATTTATGAGAATAATAAAGCCTGTATTCATAATTGCCTTCAGAGAGGTAGAGGAGAATAAAAGTGAAGTGGCATAGGCAGGAATTTTCACTTCTGTCTGAAATATTTTCTTTATATATGTTTAAAAAATTTAGGCTTTATAAAGAGTAGGAGGTGAATGTATACACTGGATGTATCTGTTTATTTGAAATATTTCATGGGGAAAAAATAACAATGAGGGGGGGCCTCAATCCTCACTCAAACTATCCCACTCACCTCTCCTCATTTAGCCCCAGGGATACATACATAAGAGGAAGCAGTTCGTTTCCTCCTGCTTGGTAATAAAACATTGTCAGATATGTTGCCCTCCTTTGATCTTTAGTCTAAGGACACTCATAGAAGATCTCTGTTATGTGGAGGCTCAATAATAATAAACTCTACTGGTGTTATGGTCAGCTTGGGCTCTCAATTGCCATGGTGCTGAGGTGCTTGTTTAATTGCATTGTTCTTGTTTACTGTCCTGAATCTTCTATGAAGTGAGCAAAGTAACATGTACATGCATAGGAAAGAGGAAAGGGGGGGAAAAGAGACCAAGGGTAGAGAACAAGGGGAAAGTCAGAGAGAAGAGAAAAAGAAACGAAATCCCGGTTTGCCAGTGTGCAGATGGAGGAGTCAGAACTCACCACGTTGCAGAAGGCCCCAGTGGGCATCGCATTTTAACTGCAGGTTGTTTGCTTTTCTTCTATTTGTTTTTTGAATGTGTAAGGGAATTAAGGAAAAGTTGACAATCTGGCCCTCCATCAACTATTGTAGCTTCCTGTTCTGCGGTTCCACACACAAAAAAAAATAAGAGGCTTCCCATTTTTCTGTCAAAATACTGCATATTTTCTTCGAACTCATTTTGGAATAAAGTGAAGCATATGGGGAATTTGCAGGAGATCAAATCCATCAGCCAGTCATCAATCTGTAATGATTTGTGGCCATGTACATATAAAGAGTCCATAGTTGTCCGCTAACTGCATGCATATGGCATCTGGGAATGTAAACTCTCAGCCTTTGCCTTCAAAACCACATGCTACCCAGGGAGGTAAAATCCTGGTTCACAACATGTGGGTTGTGATCCAGAATAGTCTGCCAACATTTGGCAGGTGGGTGTCTAGAGATGAATTGTGTGCCTACTGCAATTTCCTTTCTTTGGGGCTCCCTTGGGAAGGGGGGTATGTGCATATATTCTATAGGCTATAATACATACCTGACATGAACTGAAGCAACACTGATGAAGACCTGGAACAACACACATACATATTCCTGTCTCCTCATCTAGTGGACACATTCTTCCATCTGTCTCTATTTTAAACACATTACAGATGCATGTTTATATATTGCATGGGACTGTGCAACTTTATAACCTCTACCAGCCAGGTCTGTGTCTTACAGCCCCTATGGGGAAACCTGACCATTTGCAAATAGGTATATCCAGCCAGGGAGGTGGCTCTGACTAATATCAAGGAAATAATTTATGTAATGATTTGAGTTAACAGAGTGGATGGGAGTAGCAGGGACCTAACAGTAAGGACCTACTTGAATAGCTGTCTTTTTTGCCCTTGTATCAAAGCAAAATTCCCAAATCTTTTTAAGTAGAGTAACTGCAATGTTCATTCTATAAATGCAAAATCAGCTATAACTTCATTTTAGTATTATTAAGAAGCCCCTTTTTATTCTGAATGGCCTTGAAATGTTGACTCTTTGCAAATGGTCTGATTTTCATATAAGCTGTGACATACAGAATCAATTGTTTTAAAATATAAATATGATATGTTGATTTTTCTGTTGGATTCAATTAAATGTTTTAACTACACGTTGCCAATGAAAATCTTTGGTTTGTTTCTGGTTCTTTGGTATGTGATAGGGTGTAACCTTACTTTCCTTCAGGTCTGTGAAGCTGTAATAACCTGGCAAAGTTGTCCACACCTATTTGCATCATCTTCCTGGTGTGTTACTACTCGGCCAGCCACACGAATATTTAATGACAGCTCAACTACCTGAGTTCAGGGTTTCATGGAGAACTAGAAGTATAATCTTGTGCGAGCTTACACATTTCTAAAGAAAAGCCTGAGCAGAATGAATTGAATATCACTGGTGCTACGAAGCAGCTGTGGTTCTGTAATGCACTATTACAAGAACAGTGCCTCCTGTAACCTTCCATTCCCATCTGTCAGTGTGGCCTTGGGACATCCCGGAACAGTCTAGGCAGCCAACTATGGTCAATAATTACCTGAGCTCAGGCCCAAAGACTTGATTTCTTAATGTTGCTGCCTTAAGTTTTCCTACTTCTCTATTGGCATAACTGCTCCAACAAGGTCTCATACACATCTCCCCACAACTAATAATAATATTCAGGGACTGTGTGATATAAACATATGCATATTTTCCTCCAAAGGAAATACAGTTGCAGAAATTCCACTCCATCACCATGAAAAAAGATCTGTTCCAGTTTAGCTTCTTGGAGTTCAGGTCTGGACTCTCTTTCTTCCAGAATAGGACCTTCACTTCCCTTTGCAAAATCAAAAAGCCCAGTGAGGGCAGTCATCCATAAATCAGGATATAGGTTTCCTCATATATTCACCTCTTGTAGCACAAAGAAATATTAGGAGCTTTAAAATCATGTAGTCCTTCACTTGCATATTCTCAGTTTACTAATTTTCAAATATTATAAACAAAGCTTTTTTATCACATGACTTGAGAAAAATGGACCTACTTTGACACACTTTTCCATAGCTACAAGAGATTCTAAACAGTGTTTTCCAACAATCAGACCTTCGGGCTCAAAGTCAAAGTCCTTGGGTTTCCTTTTCTTCCCCTGTGCAAGATATGAGCCTTTGTCCAGGTCTCGCTCTCAGGTACAGAGCACTGGCTATGGTGGGAGGGCCACAGACCTGTTAGCCACTTCCACAGTAAGTTGGTTGACTTACATATACACTGAGAGCAGGAAAGTTGATGGTGGAGCATGAATCCCCACTAAGGAAGTAGGCACCCAAAATTTAAAAAAATAATAAGCCAAAGAGAAACCAATACAAGTCCGAAGAGCAGGGAAGTTAGGGCAACCCGAAGTGGGTGGGATACTGGTGTGCTGGAGGGTCCACGCTTGCAGTGATGATTGATTTTCTCAGAAGCTCTCTCTACTGCCCTAAGAGGGAAGCAGGGGAGAAGGTGAAACCTTGTGGTGACTGCAACATGTGGATTCATCCAGAAGCTTTAAATGCCACCAACCAGGACCAGTCACCCCTGGCACCAGGGACATCTATAGAATCATGGAGGACAATGCCTGCTTTGGGCCAAAGAAAAGGATTTAGCAAAGCTGTAAAACCTGGGGGCAGGTTATAGGGAGTGAGTTGTGATATAGCTACATTTAATTCTCTTGCTCTCCTGTCACCGCCAGAGCACTCACACCTAGGGGAATACATGCTATCCATTTTCTGTTGCCATTTGTTTCTTTGACTTTATCACAGTTCAACACATCCCTATAGTCAATGCAGAACCCCCTGACTTTTGAGAACCTGTGTAGCACAGTGGTTGAGGATGAGATTCTAACATTTGATGGCTGAAGTTTAAATCCAAACTCTACCACCTAATAACCGTGTGACCTTGATCAAATGCCTGACTTCTATGTACCTTGATTTTCTTATTTATATAATGAAGGCATAGTACTCACGCCTATGTCAGATATTTGAGGTGGAAGTGAATAGGTTAATATACACAAAGAATTAGAACAATGCCTGATCCATGGTAGGCACTCAACAGACAGTATGTACAAGCTTTTACTTGTTGAAATTAGAGACTTTGAGCAAAAAGGGCCTCATAAAAGATGATTTAATTTATACAATCAACTGGCAATGTCCCAGGCCTTGGGCAAGGCCCTGAGTATACAAAAATTAATAACACTACCCAGTTCATGGCTTTATCAAAATCTCCTTAACAGCTTACCATCTCAGGTTCCTCATCACATGCTCTTTTTATTCTGTCATTTGTTTAAGATTTTACTTATTTATTTTGAGAGAGAGGGGACGGGAAGGAGAAAGAGAGGGAAACATCAGTGTGTGGTTGCATCTCACACGCCCCCTACTGGGGACCTGGCCCACAACCCAGGCATCTGGCCTGACTGGGAATTGAACTGGCAACCCTTTGGTTCACAGGCCCATGCTCAACCAAGCTACACCAGCCAGAGCTTATGCTGTTATTTTTGCATCAATGCATGTATCACAGTTTGTAAATTTGGATTTTGTGTAACTTTTAAAAATTAATATTTGTCTCTTGCACCTTACTGTAGGCTCTCCAAGTGCAGAATATCCAACCCAAAATCTCATTTTAGATGCTCAATGAACATTTGTTGAATGAATGAATGAGCCGACAGAAATAACAGGTAGCACTTTCTAAAGGATCTCATTAAAACTCAGAACAACAAAAGAGATAGATGGTGTTAAGTCAATATCTGGCCATCAACAGTCAAAATGTACTTTTCTTAAAGTAAACCACATGCTTCCCTGTGCTAAATAAATCATTTCTCAAAGAAGAACATAGACTCCTCAGCAAAGAAGGTTCTTGAATAACATCATTTTGTTCAAAGTTGTCAGTGAGGAAAAATATCTGTTCCCATCAGGTTACTGTCTGTGTGGAGTTGGCACGTTCTCCCCAGACCTGCATGGGTTATTCCTAGGTACTCAGGTTTCTTCCCACATCCGATGGATATGACTTATGTTGTTTCCACATGGTCCTATCTAAACCATCCCAGTCTGAGTGGGTGTGGGTGTGATGCGCCCTGCAGTGGAAGGGCGTCCTGTGCAGGGTGGGTGCGCTGAGCTGCCAGGACAGGCTCCAGCCACCTGCGACCCTGAACTGGAGTAAATGGGTTGGGAAATAATTTTCTCGCTTGTTTTTATTCATCTTTATTCAAGGTCTGTATAGCTCACATTTATTTCAAGCTTAATATTGGAAGTGTTTTGGGTCCAAGTTTGGTGGTATTTTTGGACCAGAAATGTGCTGTGGAATTTTTCTCTTTTTATATCAATTGGCCTATGGTAAAATTGGTTTTGTTATACGTCATTTTACTTAAAGTAACAGTTTCTAAGAACCTATTGAAGATGCTAATGGAGGACTTACTGTACCTCAATATGAGACTGATTTCTTACCTAAAACAGAAAAACATGGCATATTCGTGGGCATCAGGGAGCCTACACTCAATTTTTAAATATTCACAATAGGATACATAGAAAATATTTCAGCAGGTCTAAAGGGGGGAGTTTAGCTGAAATTAATGTCTTCATGACACATAAATTTCTGTTTATTGGGTTCCAAAAATCTTTCTGCCAGCATTGGTTTGAAAGAGAAGGGTCATCCTAAAAGTAAGCACTCCATTCATAGTGGCTAAAGGATGTGAATCAAAAATTTTCAAAGATAAATTTTCCTTTGTATAATATTTGATTCTCTGTTAAAGGACTGCCATTCTTTTTGTCCATATTTCCTGTCACATTGGAGAGACATACTGAGCAGGTTGGATCTAAACCAATCAAGTCCAAGCTTTAGGACCAGCAAATGCTGAATTTACAATTGTGTACTCAGAAACCCCTGAACTAAAAAAAAAAAGCCACCAGCATCCTGAATAATTGAAAAGCTTTCTGCTTCACAAAATCAGGCTTCTCCAGCTGTGAACAGTGGAACTGTTTCACCTGCGGTGGGCAGAACTGTTTGTACAGTGGACGGCAGCAGGAAGCCTGTCGGGGCACTGGTCCCAGACGGTGGGGCGCTTATGCTATCTGAAAGGTATGTGCCTGCGATTACTTAATTATCGCTGCCTACTTGTTTGGTCTTGCAGGTAGTCAGGAACAGTTACAGGTAGACGTGACCCAAATCAATGAAGGATGGAGGCGGTGGGGACAGACAAGCAGAGTGAGCCAGCAGAAGCAAGGTGTGTCTCACGCTGTCAAGCCAAGCTGGAGACTGAAGGGCAAGCGCCAGGGACTCAAAGGAGCCCTCCGAGCTGGTGGATCAGGCAAGAGAAAACACCCAGGTTACTCCTTTGCCTGATTTCTGCTTTTGTGAAACTCTAATTTTTATAAAAGAGAACTTTTCAGAAAGTATTCCATTCACTAGTTTATGCTTTATTAGCATTAAGTAAAATCTCATTTATGTATATTAAGCATCATGTTCAATAACAATAAGGGCCACCATTTAACAAGTACCTTCTAGGTGCCAGGCACCGTACTAAGTGAAGTCAGGTTGCATCATTCAGTTAAGGGAAACTGAGGTTCAAAAAGGTTAAGTAGCTTATCTATGAAAACATAGCCAGGAGATGGGAGGGCTGGTATTGGGACTCAAGCCCTCCTGACACCAGAGTCCATGTTTTCTACATCACAATGTAACACCTTTCTCTTAAAACTTTTCCCAAGGATTGCTGGCAGCTGATTAGAGGTTAATTTGTTGGGAAGAAGGGAGGGGGGGAGGAAGAGGGAGAGGAAGGGAGGGAGGAATTATTCAGAAGGTGTTACGAACACTGACTAGAGGGGGCTAGGGAAGCACTGAGCGCATTGTTGAGCCACGTGTTGGGAATGAGCAGCAGTTCTCTTTCCATGTTTTGCTACTTGTGACAATGAAAGAGCACTAACCTAGCACTGAAAATGAGTTGGATTTTTGTTTGTTTAATAATTCTTAGTAACACTTGATCTTAGCAGTCTCAATAAAATTCAGGGGAATAATTTAGACTTCTGTTCTGATGAATGATTTAGCTCTGTCTTGGTGGACAGGGTCGTCCTCGCCCCTCTAGACGGAAGTAGTCTCAGTGCAATTTTGAATTGCAGACCTACTGTTAGATGGTTTTAGAAGGACAAGCTTGGGTACATTTGGGACAAGCTTGGGACAAGCTTTAGGTTCATTTACCTAAAATGCTCCAGAGGGCTTGGGTAAAGGCGAAACCCTGTTCCGTGACTCAGCAACCATTACATATTGGCTTCACAGAAGATGCAAGGGCCCTCGAGGCTGGAAATGTGTGGGTAGTCCAGCCGACGTGACCAAAGAAGGGAGAATGCCCAGGGTCTGTTTCGGCCTATTCGGACTCAACTGCATTTATGAGGCTCGATGCCTGCCAAGTACTTTGTTTCTTTCATGTGTTATTCCATTTCACCCTCACAACCACTCCAGGAGGCCAGGGAATGTTTCACAAGCTATGAATGAAAGAAAAAAAAAAAAAAAAAAAACCTCAGTGAGGTGAAGCATCTCATTCATGGTCAGGGACCTTGTTACATAGTAAAGACAAAAACTTTGACCCTTCTATCCAGAAGGGTTTTTTTTTTTTTTCCATTTCATGTACTGAGAAACCCATCCAGCCATCTGCTCCAACATTTAAATTTCTCTTAGACTACAATTCTGAGTAGCTTGTTTTTAGCACCTACCACTTCACTGCAGATCAGGTTGGAGGTGAGGGAAATACACAGTGTCATGTTCTATGACCAAAACTGACTATGGGAATCACAAACGAAAATTTAGTTAGCTAGAGAATAAAGCACCCTATGCTTTCAGTAGGGTCTGGGAAGCAGGCACTTCCCTAACAAGGTTACACATGGAAGATCCCAGTCAGATCCCCTTCTCTCCCTCCTTGGGCTCCACCTACTCCTGAAAAAGGACTCGCTTGCATGCCTTTGGACACCCTAGGACGCATGTTTGAGCTTTGTACACACCCTACCCAAATAGCCACCAGGAAAAAGCCTACAGGGTCCTGGAAGTGGGCTGGGACTAGGGTTGTCAGAAGACTTACAGAGTCCCACTTCAATTTGAATTTTAGACAAATAATGAATAATTTTTAGCATTAAGTATGTTCTAAATATTTCATAGGCCATAGATATACTAAACAATTATTTGCTGTTTATCTCCAATTCAAACGGAACTGGGTGTACTATATTTTTATTTGTTACATCTTGCAGCCCAGCCGCAATCCTCTGGTCAGAGAGTTCCAGGATCCTGAGTATATCAAGTACAGAGTGGCCCCTGAGAAGATTAATTTGATGTGAATTCCAAGTATGAATTTGCCTGCAGAGATGGAATCCAAGGGTCAACCAAGGGCCCAAATTCTATAAAATAAGAGTCTAGTAGCCATTTGGGACAGGGGCTCCTCAAGTACTCAGTATATGGAAAGAAATTCCAACTGAACTCTTGGGGTTCCTGCACTATGCCCTCCCTGGTTACATAGTCTGAGCCAACCACTGGGAATCCCTGGATTTGGCTTCCAACCAATGGACTGAGACCTGCCCCATCCAATCAGAACTGTATAATTATACCCTCATTTGCATCTACACCAACCAATCAGAACTGCTCTATAGGGACCAATCAGAACTATATAAATTTGGAAACCTCACTTGCATAAAATTGGATCAGTTGGGAAACTCAACAGGAACTTTCTCTATAAAAGGCAGCCTCTCCAGTGAGGTGCACTCAGTTTCCACCAGCGTTTGCCATTCTCTGTTTTGCAAACTGTTTCACCTGAGTATAGTCTCTTCTCTTCTAAAGACTCTCCTTTCCTAAAGTCCTTGTTGGCATTTCTTTGGGAATTTTGGTTTATAAGGGTCTAAAATGTAAGGGGGCCATGTAAGGGGAAAGTGGGCCTTGGGCAGGCGAAACCCCCTGGTCCCTCTAAAGTTCTGAGCCCGGGGCAGGAGTCCCTGTTGCTCAGAACCCACAGGCATTACTGGTGCCAGGGATCTGGAAAAAGGCTCTGTGAGTAACAGAGTCTGAACTTCAGAACAAAGGGGCCTGGACTCCACCGTGGGTCTTGGACAAAGTCCCTTCACTTCTCTGAGCCTCAGTTACCTGAACTGTGTCTAAAATGAAGACTTACATGGATTACTATTGCTAAGAAACCTAGTCCCATGCTCAGCACCTGGTAGGACTCACTATCAACAGCTTTTATTATAATCTTAAAAGAGAGAGGGATGTATGCTAGGAAAATGCCTTGAATATTTTTGCCTTCTGTTTTTTGTTCAGCTGAGCTGGGAAAAGGTGTCAATGTGTTTCCATTGCCCACATCTGGGTTAGCAAGGGTCATGCTGTTTAATGGTAGCAGCCAGGGAAGCTTAGGGAGAGAGACTGGGGCCAGGCATTTCAAGAGAGGTGGGGATCTGATCCCTTCTGGTGAAGAAATTCCTTTCTCTCCCCTTCTCTCCTGCCCTGTTCTTCATACCTGTCTCTGGAGCCTGGTGCGTAGGTGGGGCATTGCCCTTCCCAAATTAGTAGGGAAGGAGAGGAGGAAGGAGAAGGGAAAGGAGAGGCAGAAAGAGGTGAGGAAGAGGAAGAGAGCAAAGCAGCCCTTTCCTTGGCCTGAGGTGCTATGAGGTAGTTATTTGCTTAATTCACAGAATGTTCCTCGTTCTTGGGAGGAGCCTTCCTTGCAGCAGAATTTAATCCCTGCCATTGTACTCAGGGCTGCAGGGGGCACTCAAAGGGCCCCCAACAAGCTGCCCCAAGCAAAGTGCTGCGTGTTGGAGGAAAGATGTAAATGGACTTGGGACCTCATGAAACCTAAGGCTCCTCCTCCCTTGATCTCACAGCCTTATTCTTAACCACAGCCCTGTGGAATCTGACTCGGTGTCTTTCTGCTTAAAAGTCAAGAGTGAAAAGTAGGGGGGTGAAGGCAAACTGGCTGAGGACCAAACTGGGTGGCTTCCTTTCTAACTCAGGAGATTTAACGGGAGTAGAAATTTTTTAACTCTAAGTAAGGCATTCAGGTTCCTTGCTTTCACAGATGACAGCAGGGTTGAAAATATCTAGGGTCTTAAACAACCAGGGAACTGGTAGAGAGGCCTTGGACTGCGTAGGGCCAGGAAGAGTGGTAGGTATGTTGGGGTTTTCCTCTCCTCACCAGACCCAACTCTAGGATGCAACACCTGACGAGGGAAAGACCCTCTACCTGAACGACCCCAACAGAAACGCCTGAAGCTAATTAAAAACAGAATTTTGCTGAAGTAGAAGTAAATGTCTCGCAATGAATGGCTCTGTCATTTTCCAAAACCTTATTTCTTTGCTGCCTTCATTTAATGAATTAGTCTTTCACTGTTGCCCCGCTGCTGTCCACTAGGCAGTATATGCAGATCAGGTCTCTAACTCCAGCCTGTTCCTTTGCCCTGGCCCCTGAAAGATGGGAGGAAGGTGGTTATAACAAATCTACAAGTCATTTGCAAAATGAAAAGTTTCATTTCCCATGCTGAAGGTGCCGAGACCTTTCTTTAATAATCCAGCAGTGTTTTTATTTCTCAGCTGGTGGAATTTCAGATTAGCAAGAGCTTCCGAGGTTTCTCACAGACCTCCTGGGTCACAGACGAAAGGACTCCACACCCAGCCCTAACAATGAGTGTTTCACTTCTCTTTTATTGTTAAGCTTGCACTTGCCTTCTTCTTTACTTTTCTTTTGCCCAATTTTAAAAAAAAACTATAAATTAGCTCCTTCATTCCCTCATGGTTGGCGTCTGCTGCATTTCAAGTGAGAATGCATTAAACGTCCCCTTTCACGAGACCATCCCAATCAGAAAAGCACTTGATTAGAAT
This sequence comes from Artibeus jamaicensis, assembly GCF_021234435.1. Lineage (NCBI taxonomy): Eukaryota > Metazoa > Chordata > Mammalia > Chiroptera > Phyllostomidae > Artibeus > Artibeus jamaicensis. Next base: position 56,767,463 of record NW_026522030.1, read on the forward strand.
ACTGACATACTGGCTCCTCCTTTTTCTGATTATGTGCATGAAATATTTCATACACACGATGAGGTGCTAGCTATAAAACTGTGTAGCATACTAAACAGTACATGATGCTGTTGTGGATACATATGTACATGAATAGCAACATATTTAAACATGTTTAGAAATGATAAACATCACCTTCGGAAGCAGAGAGACCATTGACTTGGGGTAATTTTACTAGCCAGGCTGTAAATATGCTTATACACACAAATTTACACAAACACACATATTCTCTCTGTTGCATGTATTATCAAGGTGTTCTGGAGTTTCGTTACTAGCCTAGAGAATGTCTTAGAAAACATGTCCTTCAAATGAAAAGACAGAACACATGAGAGTTTGCTGAGGGTGGGGTTTAATGAGAATTCGATGACCTCATTTTAGGGGGTTGACCGCCTTCCCAGTAGCCCCTCTCTGGGCTCATTTGAGGCTCAGGTTTGGCTCCAGACCAGTGTGACATAGGGCCTGAGAAGTCTCTTCTTTCGGAGATTATTTCTCAGGCTGACTTACTGGTGGACGGGAGGAGGGACAGTGAGGAAGGAGGGATGGGAAGAAGGGGACCACGCAGGGACCGCTGCACTCAGGCAGGATGTCCTGCTGCTGTCCCAGCTGCCCGTGCTGGGGGCTTCGGCGACTCCAGGGGGTCTGGGCAGTACTGGACCCACACCTTTGAAAGGCTCCAGACCTCCCAGGAGCACCCCAACTCTTGCAGTCCAGCCAAGGTAGTTTAGAAAAACAAAGAACTCGGGGGGTGGGGGGGGGGCAGGGAGAAAGGAAAGAAAAATAAACTACCAGCTTAAAATATGTGCCTTGAAACTGTTATGGGCCAGACATAAAATGGGCATAAGCTGCCAAGGAGACAATTACGGGAAGTGGAAACAAGTGAGGAATCAGATGATTTCAGCATTGGAAGCAGCAGAAAGGAGGGAGCGGAGTCGGAAAGGGAGCCTGTAAAGCCAGAGTGATGGGTAAAGGAGACCAGACGGCCCTCGCACCGGCCGGCCAGAGGGCCCACCCAGCCCTGCACGCTGGCCTCCTGTGAAGTGCGTGCGTGTGCACAGCCCTCAGATCCTGCAGATTTACACCCGCCTTTAGCTGCAACTCGGAGAGGGGTTGCAGGCGCCAAACATCTTTGACATTCTGCTTGGGGTCCAAACGAAAAATCCTTGTGCCTTCAAAGCCAAATGGGAGCTTGGTGGAAGCATGAGCTTTCCCCTTAGGTTCAAAACAGAAATTAATATCCTCGCCATCTCCCTGGGCATTTGTACTATTTTCCTTCAAGTGAAAGGGAGAAATTATGATGGGAGGCATCCTATTAAAACAGAAGGTGTTACAGAATGACACTGTTGCTTCTTATAGAAGCGAGTCTTTCTGTATTTTAACAGAGAAATGCAATTTGCTTTAATGTCCATCTAAATATAGTACAAGTTTATATGCCCCCAACAAAAACTTGTGGTTTTGATAGGGTGTCATCATGATTATTTATATAAAATTTTATGGTGCGCCATCATGATTATTTATTCTCATTTTAAAAGAATTGTGTTAGTGTTTGCAAGGCAAATGTCTGAAATGATATTCATAAACCTTGGCAGGAGTTAGCCCTGGGTATGAAGATTATAGGGACTTTTCCCTTCTAAGTCACTTATTCTTGTAGAGACACATATTTTTTTGCCTTAAAATATTTTAATTTTGTAATAGGAAAAATAGGAAGAAAATTAAGTTATCGAATGCAGTCATGTATTAGGCCGCACCCTGACACAGAAATGGATAAAGATCCCGTGGTCCATGGCTTCTGCCCTCAAGGTGCTCATGTCTGTCAGGGAGGTAAGCAAAGTACAGAGGAGCAGATGAACAAATAATGGGATTTAACACAAAGTGATAGGTGCTACAATTGAGTTAGGAATCTGGTTCTGTGAGGCATATGTGCAGGAGCAATTATTTCCATAAAACTCTAACCATGTGAGGGAAAACTACACTTAGATGATACTGGCGAAACGAGAAAGGTAGGGGAGCCTCAGAGAGAGGTAACAACAGCCAGGAGCAGTGGGACTCGGTGATATCTCCCAGGAGCTGCAGGCAGTCCAGTGTGGCTGGAGTACGGAGGTGGAGAGGCAAGGAATGGCTGAAGATGAGCGGGGCGTGTGGGATTGGAGCCGGAAAGCCGTTCGCCTTCCAGTACCAAGGAAGGTGGGGAATGATCAGTTTAAAGGACAACCTGGTCCTTTAAACTGAGTTATGTTATGTTGGAGTTATGTTGGAAGAGAAAGGGGATCAAGGTTTGCATCAAGGACCTTTCAACTATGGCTGTGTTAGGGCGGATAAAAACAGGGAGATGAAGTCAGATTGGCTCAGGGGAGAAGGAGGCAGGGAAACTTAACAATAAAGTTCCTAACCAGTTACTTGGCTAAAATTGGAAATAATAATGGTTAACATTTACTGGGAGTTATGTGCCAGATCCACGCTAATTTGTTCTAAATTTATCCTCACAACACCACTAAAGGTGGACACTATTATTAGACCCATTTTACAGGTGAGGGAAATGAGACACCGAGAGGTTTAGTAAATATTCTAGGGTCACAGATGAGTAAAGCAGGAAGCCACAATTCAGACAAAGGCTGTCCAGACTCCCAGGGCACTGACACAGAAGGAGATACGATGCCGTAGGGAAAGAAATGAGATGGTATGTGAGTGTCAGTTTTGAGGCTGCTGTGGGATATCAAGACAGATATCCAGTAAATAATTGGAAAAATAGGTCTGGCGCTTGGAGAATGATTCATTTATTCACCAAATATTTTGTGAGCATTTGTTGTCAACCTGGCCCTGAGTTAGAGCTGGGGTTAGGATATCATCAAAATATTTACTGAGCACCCAATTGCAAAGTATTTGCAAATCAAATTTTAGCAAAGCAAATCATTTTCATCACCTAGCTGAACACATACACTTTAAAATAACTCAAAGATAGCTCCTTGTATAAAACAAATCACCCATTAAGTGCTGGTTTTTGCAATTTTGGAATCACCCATATTGGCTTTTCTCAAAACAAAACACCCAATAAAAGTGTGAAAATTTAGTCAGGAAGACAGAGTTCATTTGCATTTTATGACCCACTCAGCACATGTGTTGGGCTCAGGAAATAATAAATATATTTCAGTCATTTGTGTTGGTAGAAATTAACAGGAAGACAACAGTGATGAATGGTTACCCACAGGTAAATAGAATGCACATCCCCCTCAGGAAAAGAGGAAAAAAATGAAATCATGAAACTGAAGAACACTGATGAAAGGGAAACATCAGCCAGTGTTTGGCCTGCCCTGGTCTCTGGGCCTCAGCTACACTGACTATACAACCAGGCACACTGTTCACAGACACACCTCAGACCTGGTGCCTGGCAGGAGCGCCCATCAGGGTTCCCTGTGTTCATACCACTCCCGGCTCTAGCTTCCACCCCCAAACCCAGCTGCTGAGTGAAGCCTGCTCCAGCTCACCTTTTAAAGGGGAGAGCAGCAGCTCCAGAACCCCCATCTATCTCCAGAGAACACAACTTTCTTGTCTTGTTTTTCCATCCCAAATCACCATTATGCAGTGGCTGCATTATTACAAAATGAGATTCCTTTCACAGAAAAACAACATTTGAGACAATTTATGTCTTGAACTTAAATAGTACCTTCTTCTAAGTACTTTAGCTGACTTTATTATCTCATTAAATCTTCACAGTTTCAATATTAAAAATATTTTTCATCAGTGGCATAAAAATCAAGACATTCCCGTGAGTATATAGCCGGAGTAAGACCACTCACTGACATGCTCACCCACTGGAGAATCAGCAGGTCACTTTCTTTTCAAGCAAATCCCACGGTGGTGCCCTTCTTACTGCGGCAGCAGCAGACCCTCACCACAAGCTCTGAGCACGTAGTCTTGCCTCTCCCACCCCCATTCATACTTCTCACCGTCAACTGTTTTCCAGATTCAGAACCGTCTTACATGACTATCACAAAGAGCCAAGGGGCCACTCATCATAATAGTTAAGAGCATGGGCTTGAAGCCAAGCTCATTTACTGTGTGAACTTGAGAAAGTTTTCCAACCCTGTGAGCCTCAGTTTCCTCATTTGTAAAATAGAACCATAATAGTGCCTCCCAAAATGCTCATGAGGTTTGAATTAGCACGCAAAGTGCGTGGGTGACGCTGGCACGTGGTAAAAGCCCTCAGTAAATATGGCTGGATTAGATCCACCTGTGAGTCCCCAGGTGCACGAAGCAAACAGCAGGAAAGTGGAGGCCAGACCACACTCTCACACCAACTAGGTGTGTGTTCTTGACAAACTCAGCTTCTCTGAGACTCAGCTCCTGACTCCTGAGATGGGAGGGAATATTCTAATCAGCTGATTTGGGGAGGTGGCTGCAGCTGGGAGCTGTGGCAAATGCAGTGGACCCCAATGGGCGCTCCCACCAGTCCACGGCGTGGATCTTAAGGCCAGGAATGTTCTGTTTTGCATAATAGGTGTTAAGGAAAACTCCCCCCAAAAGAATGAGCATTTCACAGTCTCTGCCTCACAAATAGAATTCTGAGAATTCGTTTCCACTTTTATCAGGAACAAAAGGACTAGCCAACTGCAATTCTATGTGCAACTGTATTGCTGGCATTTATTTTTCTGAGGCACCAACATGGTGAAGCTCCTATGGGGCTTTCATACTCAGTAAGGGATCCTCCAGAGATCTGCTCACGGTTCTTCTGCTTCTGATCTCTCTCCCCTCCTCCAAGAAGCTGCTCAGTATACAGCCACAGACTGCACAGGCTTGGACCTTACAATCCTGTGGTCAAGGCCAAAAAAAAGTACAGTAGACCCTGGAGTCAGCCTGCCTGCCTATGAGTCACCCAAGCTGACCTTGGACAAATTGAACAACCTCTCTGACTTTAGTTTTCTTATGGGATAAAAACATGAATAAGAAAGTATCTAACTAACCCAGTTTCCTCAAAGATCAAAGGATATAGAGCATGTCAACACTTAGGGTGGTTCCAGGTACACAGTGAGTGGTCAATGAACATTAGCTGTAACTATAATTATCACAGCTCTGCTATTTTATAGGCATTATCTCTGGACAGGTTACTTAAATTCCTTGACACTCAGTTTCCTCATCTGTAATCTGGGGAACAATATCTTATGGGTTAATTATAAGGGTTAAATGAGATAATCCACCAGAAATGTCTTCATTACTAGTAAGCACTGAGAAAATATCTGCTATTCTTATTATTTCTATGGTTATTATTTTACCTAATAAGAAGTGAGGAAGAGGTGTGGTCACAGCACCTGACCTGACTCCCCACACTGGCATCTTGGAATCAGGAAATAGGTCTCACACAGACATGGACTGATCTACACAGGCCAGTCCACAGTCACATGAAAGAAAACTGTATTACACAACCTCCTTACTGCAACTCGGAAACTAAAACAAATACAAGTTACTTCTATAAGCTGTCTTGGGTAAAGGGCCACTTCCAAATTTTGCTAAACAATGAGCGCCCTGCAGGAAGGATTTAAACCAATACTGGAGAACAACAACAGCAACACTTGGGGTGGTTATCCCAGCCCTCCTGCACACAGCATCGCACTTACTCCCACAGTGAGCCTGAGATGCAGGCAGGGAAAGGGTCGCTGGCCCCATCTTGCAGGTGAAGAAACTGGGAACTGGAATAACCAACCATCCTGCCTCAGGTAGCCTGGCCCACCGCTTCCTCCAAACTATTCTGAAAGCTACTCTCTCCCTGACTTAAGAGGTTCTACAAGTCTTCTCCTCAAACTGTTTGTTTAGTGGCTGACCTTTAGACTTCAGGTGACAAGGACCCCCCACTTGCTGCCCATGGCAGACACCAACAATCAATAGTGCTCTTTTCTAATGAACCCCAGAATTGTTTTCAACACAGTTTTTCAGGAGCCCATACTACTTGATCAAATCTGTCAAGTGAGGTGACTAGACGTTGCGGAATGAAAACTCCAATCCTTCCAACAGGGATGGTGCTGGTCATGGAAATAAGTAGAACAGGTGGGATGTGAGTATCTGCACACCTCGTGTGTGGGGTAAACATGCAAGCATTATGTCCTGGATGAAGGAGCAGCCAAGTCACCTTCAGCTTCTGTCTTCCCATGTTGAAGTACAAGTTCAACATTGCTGTATCTTTGTATTATAAAAAAAGAAAAAATCTGGGAATATATCTAAAATCACCCAATTATTCAGTACTACACAGCCTAAAATACAATGTACACATGGGTCACACCCAGCTCGGAGGCCATCAGTTTGTGACCTCTGCCATAAACCAAGCCTTGCAATTCCTGCCTTTCTCTGAATTATGAGCATCGTGTAAATTTCATGATCTGATTCCTGGAAGCACAGCTCTCACCTCCATTAATGAGACACTGAGATGCATCGGGATGAGTTGCTAAAAATCTGTGAGGCGCCAGCTGACTCCTGTGTTCACCTCTTCCAGACAGAAGGGTCAGGGTTTGTCTCTGTAGGCTTAGCTTACAGAGAAGAAATGGTGGAAAAGGAAAGGCCCCTCTTCCTTAACATGGCAAGGAAAGCCAGAGAGAGGGGCATGGCCAACCTTTGGGAAAACCTCAAACTTTACATTTCATCTCTCAGAATTTCCTCTCCACTCCTCTCTTCCCAGACCTCTTGCTTCTTTGATATTTTCTCCCAACAAGGCTTCCCAGATTTGCCCCCACCATTATCCCCTTTTCAGCATCCCTTCGAGAAGGACACAAGTCCAGCAAATTCTACAGTGAGTTTCCTCCTTGTCTCTCCATTCAATTTCACCAAACAAGTAAAATCAAGTTACGGTGACTCCAAGGAGAAATTGACCAAAATGTTAGCTGTGGCTTCCTCCAAGTTGGAAGGTGATTATGATTTATATTTTCTTCATTAAATCATTCCATCTTTGTCAAATGTACTATCATTAACAATCACCACTTTTATAACAGGGCAAATAAGAGATATTTTTAACAAAGAAAATAATAATAATGAAAAGTAAATATCAAAATTGATATAGCATTATATCAAATTACAAGGTCTGTCAGTTAAGACACCTTTGGCTGTAGCAATTTTAGAAACCTTCTAAACTGACTCAAACAAAAAAGAAATATATTATATTTGGATGCAAGGGGTCTAGAGATAAGATGGCTCCAGGGATGGCTGATTCAACAGCTCAATGACTCTCAAGAGTCTAAGATTCTTTCTAAGTCTCCCCTCCACACCCAGGATGTATCCACTGTAAGGCAGCAGCTTCCATCAGGGACTCCAGGTGCCACTGCTCTTCTAGGCAGCGCATTCATGTGCCACAGTGTTGACAGGTAGAGCGGATTATGCTTCCTCCGTCTCCTAACCGAAGACAAGGACATCTTGTCCAAACCCCCACCCCGGCAGACTTTGCTACATGCTTCAGTGGCTAGGACTTGGACAGACACTGGTGCTTAGACCAGACAATGGGAAAGACGATGAGTTTGTTGGGAATCGTGTGGGCCATTTATTTGGGAGGGAACAGTCATTGAGGAGCCAGTTATGAGGACTAAAGATAATGTGTGCACACTGTAGATAAAAGTAGACCACTATGAACAATGACAAAATCATTATAAAGGTTGTTTTGAAAAGATCAAAGTCCATAAATAAGACAATATTCAATTAAAAGGGTATGTCTGGAAGGCATGTGTGTTGTAATCCTAATCTGCTTGGCATTTATACAGCAAGTAATAGTTTGCATCGCACTTCCCACAAGCTTCTTCGTTGGTACTTCACATCTCCATGGATAGCACTGCCACTATGACTTCATTTTACAGAGAAAGGAAGCAGATGAGCATTTTGTCTGGTGACTAATCAGGAGCCCCAGGTGGAGGTGGGTCAGGATGCCGGGACTTTTGACCCCTAGTTCACAGGTCCTTCTGCTACATCATACTACTCCCTCCAAGAACTGCCTAATGGGGGCAGAGCACCCTGATTTTTCCCAAGGTCACTTACACATAATCCCTCTTAATTCTCAGAACACCATGAGACATCCCGGAAAGGGCACTTATAGTCATGTCGCAGAAAGGGGTATGGAGGCTCAGGCAGGCGGACAGCAGAAAACTCAGGTTCAGGTGAACTGAATGGTTCGGTTTGGTTTTTTACTGCCTGATGCCTCTCAACACCTGGTCCAAAATGAGCAAGGACTGTCTCCGAGAAACATGGGATCCCCATTTTCACTGTGACTCCCTTCTGGCTCCACCCATCCCTGCCGTTAAGCCTGACTAAGCATCTGTGCTTCTCAGTGAGCTCCTGAAATCTCCCCTTTCATTGTTGTCTCAAGGCTCTCTGACCTTAACAATGGGATCGTTAGTTAATCTTATCAACTAATTGGCAGAGGAAAGACTCCAGGCTCTTCGCCTTGTAGGGGAGAATAACATGACATCCTAGAGACAAGACACACTCTTGTTGTATATCCCAAGGCAGTTATCCCAACAGTGAGCATTTCAGGGCAGGCTACAGGGAAACTCTGAACGTTAGCCCTTAGGTGAGTAGGCCCATTCCTCCTGCAGGCATCATGGAGGAGGGTAAAGGGAACAGTGTGATGCAGTAGAAAGAGCCCAGACCTGAGGGCACAGGTCCTTCTTCTTGACCTCCAGCCCAGCGCTCTTCCCAGAGTTTTTACGAGACTTTATCATTTCATTTGTGAATGCATGTTGAGCTAACCAGATGTCAGTTATTTTATTAAATAGTTGCATCTAGGTGAGTGGATACCTTGTAATTAGAAATTACTTTTGTAATAATTGCTTGTCTTGTCTCACTCCCAGTATAACAAGTAGACAAAAAAGGAAAGACTACATTCCATGCCGTTTATCCAAGGCTAAGTTTCTAGGGCAGGGTTCTGAACCCAGGCTCTATATCTGAATCATCTGGAGAGGCTGACTGACTATGATGTTTGGATTCTATCTCAAACAATTAATTCAGAATCTAATCTCTGAGGAGGTACATAGGCACCAGTACTCTTTTAATAGCTTCTGAGGTGATTCTCTGTGCAGCCAGGGTTGAGAACCACCGCACCAGGGCGATTCAGTAGCAAAGAGATTAATTGGAGTCCTTTTCCTTCAATCATGCAACCACACTTGAGAGACGCAGTGACACAGTCAATTCACAAGGGGTCAGAGCATCCTTGGTTCTCTTTCTTGGCAAGTGGGTCAGCACAGGCGATGCTCTGTCATGACCCATTCTGGCATTGCAATTACTCTCAACCACTAGAGGTTTCATTTCAAAGGCTTTAAAAATGTGACTTAGGGCTTGAAGAGGGGACAAATGAGGGAGAATCTTAAGGGAGAGAGGGAATTTGAGGTTGAAAGAAAGAGATAAAAGCAAAAAAAGAGACAAAGACAGGCAGTGGGTGGGGTGCAGAGAAACAGCAGCAGAAAATAAAAGTGCTGATAGTGGCTTTCAGAATGAGACCTGCTTTCAAACCATATGGCAGAGATATTAGCTTGCCTGTAATTACTACAACATTCTCAACTGCAGAATGACTTTCATTAAAATCCATGGATTGAGGCACTTGGAATTTGTGAATAATTTTGCTTTGAGCTCTGGCTCTATTATGCTTCTGTTTGGTCTTGAGATCTTTTAGGGAGGGAGAGACTCCACTTGTTCATCAAGCAACTATTTTGGCAATAATGCCATCAAAATCAATTTAATGAGCATTTGTTTAGCACCCATTGTGTGCCAGGCTCTGTGCTAAGAGCTGGAAAGTAGAAGTAGATGAAAAGGGTTGACCACATCCATTCAACAAATATGTTCAGCAGCGACAGCATCCAAGCATCCTGCAAGGTGCCGTGGGGGTGAGATATCTTAGAAGACTGATAAGAACACAGGCAGTTACTTTTAGTAGGGTCATTTGGGTACAACCCATCAGGCATCCATTAGACTGTTTCAGGAGGTGAATGGAAAAGAATGGTAAATACACTCATCCTTGACCCCAGGAGCCCCTGGACTAAGTCAGTGCCTCTCACTGCCACATAGTGAGCCAAGAAAGAGGCAGAGGTGACAACTTTCAGTTTCATGATACAATCAGCTTCCCAGCAGGCTCCTGGCTGGGAGGAGGTGCTCACTTTCTCTCTGTCCCTCTCTCTGTCTCTGTCTCTGTCTCTCTCTCTATCATTGGATGCAACAACAACAACAAAAAAACTCCCAAATTCAGGGCTTAGAACATCTAATATCTATATCATACTCCTCAGCCATTCACCACTTAGTCCAGAGGTGACAAATAGTTTCATTTTTTTGTGTCATGACTGTCCAGAGTGCTGTTAATAAGGTTTCTGGGCTCAGTGAGGCAAAAAGTTTAGCAACTAATTATTAATGTCATCTATAGGAGTTACATTAAAAAGTATAGTTTACATCCTTCATTTACACTTCTTTGTTTTAGTTATCTATCGCTGCACATGAGACCACACCCCAAAACAGTCCTTTAGGCATTGGCTTAAAACAGCAGTCCTTTATTTTCCTAAGGAGTCTACAATTTGGGCAGAGCTCAGAGGAGACAGCTCATATCTGAGCCATAGCGTCAGCTGGGCAGCTCACCTGAGGCTAGAGGATCCTCTTCTGAGATGGCAAACTCACACAGTGGTAGGTTGGTCCTGTTGATTGGCTGGATGCTCAGTAAGGGCTGTCAATCTGTTCCTCTCCATGTGAGCCTTGCTAAAGGGCTGCTTGGACTTCCTCATGGCATGGTGGCTTAATCCCAAGAGATGAAACATAGGAGCTGCTAGTGTCTTAACACCTGGTTCTTAAAACTGGCTCAACCTCCCTTCTGCCATATCTTATTGGCCAAAGTAGTCACAGGGCCCATTCAGATTAGAAGGAGAAGAAAAGGTGTCAGAGAAGTATGGCCATCCTTAATACACCATACTGTTCTATTTTGTGAAGCAAGTAGAGCCCAAGCTTCAACTGTTTTGCTAACCTTAAAGTGGAAGCATGTGGAGAGACTGATGACTAACGGCATGGGAAAATGGATTAGAATGTGAGATGGACAAATCATTGCAGTCAGCTCCGCTTTGCTCGGACATGGCCTTCCTGCTGAGCCTCTGCTCTCCTGCACATACCCAGGAGCTCCAGTGGTTCTTTATAATTTTGTTGCTGTTGTTGTTTTCTCTCCTTTACCAACCAGGGAGTACATTTTCTGTATTGTGTCTTCTGCCCAACCCCCACTTCTTAGGGTGATTGTCCCAAGACTTCTCTGCTTTTTTCTACACTTACAGGCTCTGCCATTAAGCATTATAAATGCTGAGGTTTTCTGAACCTTACTGCGCAGGGGAGAGTGGGCTCAAGTTTTCTGGAGCTGTGCATTCAGTGAGGGCTTTGGAAGGCCCCTGGGGATGATTCCCCTCCCTTATTCAGGTAATAGAAGCAACCCTTGTAGTTAATGATTCCAAACAAGCACATGGTTCCTTTTATTTGTGTTTGCTTCTGCCATATTCACTGAGCATAAAATGTCTCCCATGGGAAGAAGGAAAGAATTCTGAAAAGAAAACAACAGATAAAAATAAAACCCTAGTGCATGCACACATACTTCCCTCAGGCGAATGAGCAGGCACGGCCACTAGTTTTGTTCTCTCTGTGTAATAAAAAGATTCTTCTGTTTGTCTTTGGTTACCAAAGCTTTCATCATTTCAGATAACCAGAGGATTCAGCACTTTCAGATGGTTAAATTAGAACCATTGTCAACCTGGTTTTCAAATTGGTTGTGGCTTTTCTAAAGTTTATCATTTCAGCTTATACCTAATACCTAGTCCTCCCAAGTCTTTTGCCTGCTGTATACATAACCAGACTGATCTGATCCAAATTGCAATTAGTGGTAAATATACGGTAAGGTTTTAAAAAATATATTTTAAAGCTTAGAGATGTAGAATCAGACTCCAAAATTAGGAGAAACACTCACCTGACCTCTAGAAATGTTAAGCTCCTGATTTTAAAATCTACTTTTTCATAGTTGTTAGCCAAATTGAAGAGCCTGGTATATTTTCTTCATCTGTAGCTGACTTACTCTGTACCAGGGGTCTGAACCCCTCTGCATTCAGGGAGCAGAGACAAAAGAAAGGAAAATACCTCACTGGTGTGTGTGAGATGAGACTCCTGCTTTAAACTCGGTGGCCTCTAGGCAACCACACGTACGTAAATTCGAAAGAGCTGATTTTAAACCAGACTGGAAGGAGTTTAAATTCTAGCTCAGCCACTTACTGGCTCTTTTAAACTTGGCCAGTTTACATAAAACATCATTGACCTTCTTCATCTATAAAATGAGGGCAAAAGTACCCAATTTATCAGTTTGGTACAACACATAAAGACATAACCTGACATATAGCAAACCCTCAGTTAATAATGGTTCCCTTCCTTTGGGCTTCTGCTTTATCAAAAACCTGAGTGGGCCATTGGATCTACATCATCACAGAGAAACAACCAGTGTTCACTGCGACCCTGGCATGGGCCCTTAGACCATGGAGTGTGGGTGTGAGTAACTAAAAAGAGGGGATCGTCCAGAAAGATCCCCAGGACCTTCAGAGCAAGCTGAATGCTGAGAATAAATCAATGGTTTCCTTGCTTTTATGCACTTTTGCATTATAATCTCCCTTTCCCCAATCTCCTCCCCCACCACACACACACACACACACACACACACACACACACACACACACAGTGGTGGACACAATAATGGCCTCTCAAAGATACTCATGTTCTAATCCCAAGAACCCATGAATATGTTATCTTACAAGAAAAAAGAGAGTTTGCAAATGTGATTCAGTTAAGGACCTTGAGATAGAATGATTATCCCGGATTGTCCAGGTGGTCCCGATGTCATCACAAGGGCCCTTAAAAGTGGAAGAGGGAGACAGAAGAGAGTCAGAGCAAGACAGGGCCATGAAAGAATCAACAGCGAGCGCGATGCAGTGTTGCTGGCTTTGAAGAGAGAGGAAGGGGTCTGTGGGCAAAGCAGTGTGGGTAGCCCCTTAGAACTGGAAACGCGAGGAAACAGATTCTCCCCTAAAGCCTATAGAAAGAATCACAGCCCTTCCAGCACCTTGATTTTAGCCTGGTGACACCCACTTTAGATTTCTGACCTTCATAGCTATAAAATAGTAAATTTGTGTTGCTTTAAGCCACTAAATTTGTAATGACTTGTTATAGCAGCAGTAGAAGACTAATACGTGCAGATACTCTATTTTGACAAAATAACTACCCATCCCCAGAGAAAATTGTTATTAATATTACTACCATGGAAGGATTAAAATTTCACCAACCAAAATATTTTTAAATCAAAGTTTTATTTTAATATGTTCACAATGCATTCACACCCCCAAGATGGGTGGGTGTTGAACAAAAGCCCCTGGAAGCTCCTGGAAAGATGAATGAGTAATTTTCACAATACAAAGGAAATGTCCCAGGTATTAGCTAGAATTTAATCATCTCAAGTAATTATATAATCCCAAGGAGTCCCCATTCAGTAAAAGAGAGCATTCTCGTTGAGAGAGGTGAAGAGGAATTAATTACATTTTAAGGTTGAGGGGAGTAGGAGGGATATCTTTTGTTCTACTGGAGAGCTTGGCTTCTTAGCTAAATACAATTAGATACCAATACTCAATTTTATTTTTAGAAACCTATAATTTATAGGTCAGGATTAAAATACTGTCATAATTATTTTTTTCATGTAAAGTTTATTATTTTTCTATAGGTAAATTAAAGCCTGGTTATTTAGGAAAATATGGAAAACATCAAATATTTTTTAAAATCATCCCATATATGACAGCATTGTTTCCCTGGCCAGGTGGTTCAGATGGTTGGAGCATCATCATATGCACCAAAAGTGTGTGGGTTTGTTCCCCTGTCAGGGCACATATCTAGGTTGTGGGTTCAATCCTCAGCTGGGGTAGGTATAAGAGACAACAGATCAATGTTTCACTCTCACATTTATGTTTCTCTCTCTTCCCTCTTTCTCTCTCTTTCCCTCCTTCCCCCTTCCTTCCTCTCTCTCTAAAATCAATGAACATATCCTCAGTTAAGGAAAAGACACCACTGTTTATATTGCATTTCCACAGGAAAAGGAGAAATAACCCTGTAGTCCCATTATTCTCTGACAAAGCTTGCTTCCATCTTGCTCAGAATCTTACTGGCAAGGAAATAAAATCCGCCCTCCCAGTGGAGAAGGATCCTGTTGGGGTCATACAGGCATAGTTAGAATCTTGATTTGGCATTTCCCACCTGCGCCACCTGCCACATCAGTGACTTCCAGCAGCCTCCACTTCCTCATCTGTAAAATGAGAATCATCGGACCTGCCTTCTGAGTTATTTGTGAAGGTTGGGGATAATTCATGTAAAGACTCTAACATAGTGCTCAACAAAGGACAGAGGTCATTGTTGGACAAAAAGTCATTTTTCAGGAACTTACCGACTGGAATCATTTAGGTTTCCTAATAGCTTTTCCTGCCACCGATGCCTGAGCCACCTGTAACTCTGCTGCCCGCCCGAAGGATCTTTACTTGAGTGCAGCCCAGAATATACTGAGTGCGGCATATTCAGCTGAAACCTAAAACTGCAAAACTGCAAAGCCCTATCATGGGTGTTCCCTCATTTTGCATTTGGGCATCACCCTGTATAAAAAGGTGACCATCAAGCTAGATTTGTCTAGAATCGTCATCTGGATGTTTCGCTCCTGTTCCCTTTCACGGACTTGCTCAGCTGGAATGTCCTCACCCATCCTCCTCCCACTCCCTGCCCCTTGTCACTCCCTTCTTGGTACCCAAACTGGAGTTTGTACATTTTTCTACTCTCCCATGTCTCTTTCTACTCAGCAGGGTTGCTTTTAATCTTTTCCCCTAATTTTGAGAACAGGAAGCAAGGTTAAGTGAGTCACTTAATCTCTATAAACTGCCTCTCCTGTGAAGTAGAGGTTGGTATCAATGGCCTTCCAGGGTCAATCTGTTCTAACATATGTAAATCTCCAAGTGCCAGATGACACCTGGAGTCACCATTGTTAGAATATCTTCTTTTATTTTATTTTTATTGAATTTATTGAGGTGACCTTAATAAAATTATACATGTTTCAGGTGTACAGTTTTATAACACATCATCCGTACACTGTATTGTGTGTCCACCACCCCAAGTCACGTCTCCTTCCACCACCGTCACCCTCCTCTACCTCCCTGCCCCACCCTCTCATTCTGGTAATCGCCACTCTGTTGTATGTCTGTGAGGTTCATTGTTTCCTTCTTTGTATCCTCACCTGAGGACATGCTTATCAATTTTAGAGAGAAGGGAGAGAGAGAGAGATAGAGAAACATCAATGTGAGAGAGAAAAATCAATCAGTTGCCTCACCTGTGCCCCAACCAGGGCCTAAAACCAAAACCCAGGCATGTGCCCTGACCAGCAATTGAACCCACAACATTTTAGTTTATAGGACTATGCTCCAACCAACTGAGCCACACCAACCAGGGCTATGAGGGTCTTTTTCTTTTTTCTTTCTTTTTTTAAATCTCTCCCAGATACCAACCCCCCACCCCTCTGACAGCTGTCAGTCTGTTCTATCTATGAGTCTGTTTCTATTTTGTTTGTTACTTAATTTTGTTCATTAGATTCCACATGTGAGTGAAATCATATGGTATTTGTCTTTCTCTGACTGGTTTATTTCACTTAACATAATGCTCTCCAGGTTCATCCAATTTGTTGCAAAGGGTAATGTTCTTGATGGGAATGTGTCCCCTTTTTGCCACTACAGCAATACTCCCTACCTTGGGTCCATTAGCATGGGGCTCTTACCACTTGAGAGATATTCAAGCCAACCAGAGAAGCAACGTCTTGCAAGTTCCTGCGGCATGTCCCTACTCTTGCAGCAGGCTGCAGCAGGAGAACCAAGTGAATGACTATCTGTGCCTCAGAGGCTTCTCTCCGTGAGGATTTGAGCAGAAAGGACAGATAGGCCTCTGGCAGAGGGCTGTATGGGTGTGGCCATCCATTGTACATATTCAAGACAAAGGCAGGGAATCCAGCTCTCCTGGATTACTGATAATCATATTGATAAAAGAGCTGAGGACAAGTCACCCAGCCCCTTCTCTCAGATAACGTTTCCCAATTCCACAGCAGCCTGGGTCTTGCTTTGCACATCAGCTAAACACCTTTCTTTCCAGGACAATTTCTATGTTTCTTTCCAGGACAATTCAGGGGACACACACCACTGTTAACCGTGGTATTCCAAAACTTCCCGAAACGCTGGAGCTGTACTGTACGACTTATATTCTCCTGAACACTGATCTCCCCAAGTTCAGTTGGTCCCACACAAGTGAATTTGAACATCTCTTCATTCTCAGAGACTCACAGTGCACTTTTTCATAGCCAAGGCATGAAGTAGTTTGAAATTAAAAGAAAGCAGTTTGATTTTACTTAATTGACAAATCAAAAATTTACATAAAGCATTGAACCTTTATAAAAAATTTTGTGTAGAAGTGTAAGTGCTCTTCAGAACCAGTTTGGAAAATGTCAAGCTATGGTATTTTTAAGTGGAAGTTAAATGACCGCTTTAACCACAGAGGTATTTTCACTGTGCGAATGTAATTTTCACTACCACCATCATGAAAAACCCTCACCCACCTCTAACTTGTCCAGGTCACATAAAATTTGCAGTAAAAAAATGGCAACTGCTTGTCCTTATCCCATTGGGAACTCTCCCTCGAGGTCACTATGGCCAAAGTGACGGTCTCTGATAGCCCACTTCTTGGTCAGGCCCCCTTCCATGTCCCCAGCAGTCAGAGGCTGCACTTTTCTGGGGTTCGTTGGTGGTAGGGAAAGAACAACATTCTGACAAATAAAGGGATTTCAGCCTTTATTTACTTATTTTTAAAGATTTTATTTATTTATTTTTGGAGAGAGAAGAAGGGAGGGAGAAAGATGGGGAGAGAAACATCAATGTGAGGTTGCCTCCTGAGTGCCCCTCACTGAGGACCTGGCTGGAAACTCAGGCATGTGCCCTGATTGGAAATTGATCCAGTGACCCTTTGGTTTGCAAGCTGGCACTCAATACACTTAGCTACACCAGCCAGGGCAAGGGTTTCAGTCTTTTTTTTTATACTTTATTGATTATGTTATTATAGTTGTCCCATTTCCCCCCCTTCATTCCCCTCCACCCTGCACACCCTCTCCCACCCACATTCCCCTCCTTAAATTAATGCCTATGTGTCTTAAGTTCTTTAGCTTCCACATTTCCCATACTATTCTTGCCCCCCCCATCTATTTTCTACCTACCATCTATGCTACTTATTTTCTGTACCTTCTCCCCCCTTCTCCTCCTCCCACTCCCCTGTTGCTAACCCTCCATGTGATCTCCATTTTTATGGTTCCACTCCTGATCTAGCTGTCCTCTTAGTTTGCTTTTGTTTTAGGTATGGTTGTTAATAACTGTGAGTTTGCTGTCCTTTCACTGTTCATATTTTTTATCTTCTTTTTCTTAGATAAGTCCCTTTAACATTTCATGTAATAAGGGCTTGGTGATGATGAATTTTTTTAACTTGACCTTAGCTGAGAAGCACTTTATCTGCCCTTCCATTCTAAATGAAAGGTTTTCTAGGTAGAGCCATCTTGGATGTAGGTCCTTGTACTTCATGACTTGGAATATTTCTTTCCAGCCCCTTCTTGCCTATAAGGTCTCTTTTGAGAAATCCGCTGACAGTCTGACAAGAACTCTTTTGTAGTTGACTGTCCCCTTATCTTTTTCTGCTTCTAGAATTCTCTCCTTTATTTTAATCTTGGCTAATATAATTATGATGTGCCTTGGTGTGTTCCTTCTTGGGTCCCACTTCTTTGGGACTCCCTGAGCTTCCTGGACTTCCTAGAAATCTATTTCCTTTTCCATATTGGGGAAGTTCTTCTTTATTATTTGTTCAAATAAATTTTCCACTTGTTGCTTTTCCTCTTCCCCTTCTTTAACCCTATAATTCAGACGTTGGAGCATTTAAAGATGTCCCGGAGGTTCCTAAGCCTCTCCTCATTTTTTAAAATTCTTTTTTCTTTATTATTTTCTGTTTGGTTGTTTCTTTCTTCCTTCTGGTCCACTCCATTGATTTGAGTCCCAGTTTTCTTCCCATCACTATTGGTTTCCTGTGCATTTTCCTTCATTTCACTTAGTGTAGCCTTTATTTTTTCATGTAATTTGCAACCAAATTCAACCAATTCTGTGAGCATCCTGATCGCCAGTGCTTTAAACTGTGCATCTGATAGGTTGGCTACTTCTTTGTCACTTATTTGTATTTTTTCTGGAGCTTTGATCTGTTCTTTCTTTGGGCCATTTCTTTGTCTTGCCGTACCTGTTATGTAACGAGGGGTGGAGCTTTAGGTGTTTACCAGGGTGGGGTAACCCAGTGGCTGGGTTGTGACTCTGTTTGTGGGGGTGGGGTCTGAAAGGGAACAATGGTGCTTGCTCCCCTCTCTGTTGGATTTCAGTCCCTTCAGTCACTTCTGCCAAGCAAACTGGGCCCTTATGGTGCTAATTCCCACGTGGTGGGTTTGTTTACATTCTAGGACCCTGTGGGTCTCTCCAACGAACTCTCCTGTGAGGCTGGGAGTCTCTCCCAGCACCTCAACTCCCACAGGTGTTTTCAATTGGTGTTTTGAGGCTTTATTTCCTTGGGCTGGGACCCTGAATTTTGCAGTCTGTCTCGCTCCCCAGTTTCACCTGGTTTATCTGCAAGTGAATGTGGGATCACCCAGTCAGCCAGCTGCCTTGTGTGCAGTACCCTGATTCACAATGGCTGCCTCGCTGGGTCTGCCCATTGCCACCCCATGCCCAGGGTCCACCCCCTGCCATCTTGCATGCCCAGGGTGCTTTGCATGCCTGGTGCCACTGCTTTTTGTGCCTTGGCCCCTGTCCACTGGCCACCCAACTCCACCCCACCTACTGGTCTGGATGAATGTGTCTATTTCAACTTCTTGGTTGTCTGACTTCCTTACAGTTCAATTTTCTGTCAGTTCTGGTTGGTATTTTGTTTCTAAATTGTTGTTGACTTTATTTTGGTTGTGTGAGGAGGCACAGTGTGTCTACCTATGTCTGCATCTTGGCCAGAAGTCTGGGTTTCAGCCTTTAAATGGACCTAGGGTAGGCAGTCAGGGGAGACCCTGGGGTGAGGCATTAGAAGCCCCAGGCTCTATCCCCCGGGGCTACTGTAACATGCTTTGAACATACTTTCCCAGAGCCTAGAACAGTGTCCCCCACATGGCAGGTGATCAATAAAAGAATATGAATGAATGGCACTTGGCACACTACAAGATGATGTTCTGTTTATGGGAGAATCTTTGCCTCTAGACTATGAACTCCTTATGGGAAAATACAATTTCTTTTAATTTTGTGTGCCTAGTATCTACAATGGGCCTGGTTCAAGGACTTAACAAATGAGTGGGTCCCTGAGTGAATGAAGTAATGAGTGAATGACCTTGAGCTTCTTCTTTGTCTTTTCTTCCTGGTGCCAAGAAATGGGAGCACTCAACCCATTCTTGAATACCTCTAAACTCCCCACCCAACTAGGCATGCCTGGCACCCCACTTCTTTTCCTCTGCCAAAGGGCTTTTCCCTCCTCTTCTCTCCAGCCAGCTTCTATGCTACTCAGTTCTTGTGCCAGACAGAGGGGATGGGAAATGACTGGTCTGGGGTGCAAGCCAACCACTGAAGCCACTTTTACTTAAAAAGATTAACAGTGATTGGGAAGCAGGACTTGGGGATTAGCTCTCTCACCTCAGGTGAGATTGTTTACACTGCATCTCCAGAGACTACACTGGAAAGCTAAACATCCTGTAGGAGCAGGGGAGGGGGAAAGGAGGAGCTGAGGAGCAGGGAGGAGGAACCGACTCGCCATCAGTGGCAGTAGCCCCGTGAACTTTGCCCTATTACACCAGGCCTTATACCCGCCTCTTCTGTATTTGCCCTCTGCTCTCATGTGTAAACTATTTGGGCATCCTTCCAAGGCCTATTTGAAGGTATTTAACTAAGATGTTTCCTGATCTGCCCTTTACTCTCTGTGGTGCCGTGTGTGGGGACAAACAGAGAAAAGGCCTCTTATGAGTGTGCCACTCTGGGACATCTTCTCCAACAACTAGATGACGAAAGTGGAACTCGCTGTGGACCCTTTTCAGCTAGGCATTTTTGTTGCTGTTACCTATTTTTTAGGTATAATTATGCAGCTAAACATTTGAACTTTGCTGCTTTAACAATTTTCAAGTGACCTAATAGACGGACCACTAGGGGAGGAGAGTCATTTGTTATTTTGCCTGAAGCATTAATTTCAATGTTCCACATACCAAGGCTAGTGTGGGAAAGGAGCCGTAGCCAGGGAAGGGCCCAGACATCACTAAATCTCAACAGTTTTGTGGCTTGCTCTCAGTGAGAATACATTTTGACCATCCTCTGTGGTAGGCATAATTATCCAAGCTGTATAGATCAGGATATGAGATGCATCCTTGATTTTTGGACTTGGGGATATAAACACCTCAGGAATGTCCCCTCTGTCCCATGTTCTGGATCCAAATCCCCACCCCTGACTCCCCCAAACATCCTTCTCATTTTTCTGTTCTCAGGTCTTAAAAGTCCCGAAGGTAAGCAGGGCACAATGAGGAAGGGGACAGTGGAAGGGAGCAGAGTTCTGTCTCTTTGCACCCTCGGCAGCTCTGCTTCATCTGTTTTCTCTGGATCCCTGATATCAGCCATCTTTAATGTCCAGGCAAGTTTGGCCCAAACCCCATTCTACAACCAGGAAGAAATACAAGATCGCTTCAAGATTTCTCCAACTTCTTAGAGGCCCATGTTTCCCAGTCACCGCTATCTCATACTTCTGGGCCTCACAGCTTTCTATTGTTTTTCTATCTTCTTCTGGGTGTTGACCCTTTCCTCTTGATATCCTTCCAATCTCATGCATAAGGAAGATGTGTGGACTGAATTTTTACTGGAGATTTGGAGATAATGATAAGGAGTTCCCAGGCAGAACCACATGGCCTATAATGTAAAAGTATTAGTCATGACCAGCCATGACAAGACTGTTAACTCAGCCTCTCCATCCTTCTCTCTCCCCTGTCTCTTTGCTGCCCATTGCCCCACCATCAAATTCAGGTTTATCACTTACACAAAGCTGTTAGCTCTCTCTTAATTGCCTTCTTTCTTCCTCAGGTGACTTATCAAGGTTTTTCCCTGACATAAGATTCTTTCCCTAATGAACTCTGGTATCTGCTAGAAAGGTAATGATTCTTCTCAGTTCAACTACATACCTACTCATTCATTCATTCATTCACTTAACAAATATTCACTGAGTGCCTATTAGGTAATAAACTCTAGGGATACAAGCATGAACAACAGGACAAAAACCCTGACCTCATGGAGCTTATATCCTAGTGGAACTCTACATAAACTTTATCTGAAAAATAAAAAAGGTTTCAACACAATAAAAGCCTGAAGACTGATATCTTAGGATGTTTATTAGAAAGTACTTAGTGTCGACCACATAGGTTTGCTACTATTCATGCTATTTATTCCTCTTATGGTGGATAGAGGGGGAAGTGGATTCTGTTCTTTATAATCCAGTTTCCCTTTTTATCGTTCTCCTTGTTGAAAGGACAGTACCTCCTCTGTTCCTGTAGGCTGTGCTGGCCTCCTCCTGTCTCCTGTTTGATCCTCCCTGGAATATATAAAGCACTACTACCTTCTTCACTCCATCCCACCCCACCTTCAAGGTTATTATTTCCAAGGGCCCTTTTGCCCACTCACCCATCTCATTACTCCTGTCACCTAAGCAGATTCCCTTGCCCTGTTTCAAAATGCTCTTTGTGCAAGGCTGGTGGTACTGCTTTGCAGATCATTAAACCACCCCCCATATAATTTACAGATCCCTCCAATGATGCTTGTGTGATTATAGATGTCACCAACAGATGTCTGGGTGTTACATTCAACCCAGAATATGCTCTCCTGCAGTTTCAGGACTCAGACTGTGCGTCTTTATTCTTCCTCTCCTCCTGGGCTGCTGGGTTTCACTGGATAGATGCTGCTGCTACTTTTATGGGATTTTCTTTTTTATTTCTCCTGCTCATACCCAGAAGACCATCTTTGAAGAGTTACTTTACAACTGGCTGAGATGGTCAGCATGCAGAAGGCCTGTCTCACAGCACCACTAGCTGCAACCCACAAACGGCACCAGAGGTGGTTCTACAAGCACTTTTATTCCTGAAGCATCTTGGGAAAGAAAAGCTCAAGCAAGATACTGGTACAGATGTCACATATAAAAGAAAACCAACTAAACAATACACACTTTCCTAATAAGTTTATACTAGTTTATTTATTTACTTGAATTCCATGTTGTTGTTTTTTTGTTTTGTTGTGTTGTGTTGTGTTGTGTTTCTTAAGACAGTGTTCTGAACACTGAGGATATGAGGGAGAGCAAACCAAAGTCCAAAACTAGTGTGTGTGGTGGGGGGCAGAGTAAACAATGAAAAAACTAATACAGATGCCAGTTGTTGTGGGTGCTGCGATTCAATACAGAGTGATTGAAGGGGGTTGTGTGGCTCTCTGGAAGAAGAGTCAAGGGACGAGAAAGTGTAAAATGCCTGAAGCAGGACACCTGGCCTGTCTGAAGACCAGCAAAGAGGCCTGTGGCTGGAGGGGAGGGAAGAAAGATAAGTAGAAGGTGAGACTGGAGAAGTGAGGGGATAAGGAGGGACTTTGGCTTTAACCCTAAACAAGCTAAGCAGCCCTCAGAGAGTTGGATGAGAAGAGTGACTTGACCCAACAAATGTCTTAATGGAATCCCTTGATCTGCTGGGTTAGGAATCAACTTTTGAGGGAAAGAGAGGAGGCCAGTGTCACACCTAGCTCTCTCTCCTGACCACAACACCACAGCTGTGGAGTGGGAAAGTTTATAGGTAATGGGGACCCTGTAGAGGGGCTAGTCAAAACTCTGACAAAGCTCAGAAATGTGCAGCGCCCACTAGGACATTTTACTGTTAGGCTGGAGGTGAGAACCAGGCCTCCTATGTGGGCCTGGGCTATTTCACTAAAGCCACATTGACCACAGAGGAGGCTTGGTTCCCATTTTTTGCCCAAGGATGTTGGCTCATGGCTTCTTCATCCTCTTGTAACTCTTAGGTTGAAGAGACTCTGCCCTTATTGGACCTCTGTTCCACACCATGGGATGAGCAGCATTCAGTGTAGAAACTAAGGTGATGACCAGACTTATCAGTACCCATTCCTGCCACAGCTGCCATGGGTGTCAAAGAGGCAGCCTGTGTGCTGCTATGTTTCATGATGCGTCACTTTCTTCCTCAACGCTCACCTCAGCCAGACCTTAGAGGGTGGGATCGGGGCAGACTCCTGCTCCAAGGCACAGAATCTGAAGGCCAGCCAGGAAGCCGACACAGACTGGCACAAACAGGTGATGATGGCCAGTCAACATTCCTTTCATGAATCTGAACTGAGAAATATCAATAGAAAGATTCTCAGCAGTGGGACCTGAATCTAAAAGCAAACATAGGCATGGAGTTGGGTTAAGGCAAGCAAGTGATGAGGGAGCAAAGCCACAGAGAATAGCCAAGAGGCCTTGAGTATCAGGGTACCCAGGGCAGTCACAAGGGAGTGGCTGGACCATACTAACGCCCGTGAACTCACAAAGAGAATCACAAACTCTCCCTGCTCATTTCCTGGGGCCACCTCACCCAGAGGCCTGGTGGTTCTGCTTTTTGCTAAAATGGGCAAATATCTATATATAGTGGCATCTGCTCCTAAATGCTCAGGCCTTACAAGTATCTACCTTCATGCAGCCAGTCTAAACTGCTAGACCTCCAGCAAGAAGACCACCCCTGACGCAGCACCTCAATCACTTCTCAGCTCTAATTATATAAAGGCTCGCAGTCTTTTGCTATTGCCACTATACCCAGGTCAAGTGTATAGTGAATGTTGCTTTACTCCAAAGGTATGTTGGTTGAGATATACCTGTAGGAAAATACTACATGTGTACTATTGCTGTGCATCACTACAGTTGGGGAATGTACCACGATTGGTCTCTCTATTCTACTGAGAATGAGTTTGGGGGTTGTTGTCAATTTTTGTCTGTTACAAATTATGCTGCTATACATACTCTATATCTTTTGGGAAACATACCCACAGATTAATCTGGGAAAACTAGACCTCTCTACAGGATTAAATCTTTCAGAACATTCACATGGTACCTTCCCTACATTTATTTAGGGGTATTTAAACATTTTCTCTCAATAATGTTTTGTAGTTTTCTTTGTTGAATTCTGCCACATCTTTTGTTAGATTTATTTCTACATGTTTTACTTTTTTGATTCTATTGTAAATGGTTTGGGGACTCTGAGATTTTAAGGAATAGGAAAATTTTAATAGTCTGAGCCTTACTGCCCCTGTAAAAAAGGGTCATAAGATTTTTGTCTATTATAATTTTACAGGGAGGAAAATTGTTTAAATCTTCCAAACTGTTCAAGCTGACAAAAAAGAAAACAAGGGCTGCAATTAGCCAATTAGAGTGTCAGTGACAAAGTCCAGTTTTCATTTCTAGCCATATCTAATATGCCTTAAAAACCCTCTTCCAGAAAAATACTTTAAAAAAAATTGAAATTTCATAGTTTATGTAAAAGAAATGAATTCTTTTGATCTTTGGTCAGAATTTAATACTTTTTCTGTTTTCAAAAATTTGAATAGGGAGACAAAACCTGACAGTCATATGCATTATTATGTGTCAAGTACATTTACATAATTATCTCTTTTAATCCTCGTGACAAACCCATATGCTGTTAGCATTTACTCAATTTTACAGTTGAGAAATAGGAAACACAGAGAGATTAATGCCCCAAATCATACTTCATCAGTGACAGAAGTGCAAACCCAGGCCTGATAGATGCCAAAGGCATTTCCTCCCCTTTCAGAAGTAATATTAATTAGCATCTTTCCAGCTATTAAAATTAAAGACATGATCATTATAGGAATTTTGAAAAATAGAATAATGTGGACAAATTATTTTTCTAACTATGTATTTATTTTTCACTTAATACTATTTTATGATAACATTCTCACGAGTTTTCATATTCTTCTACAAACATAATTCTAACAATGCCTGCATAGTATTTCATCAGTTTAATCTACCATAATTTTTTAACCAACACTTTCCATGTTGGGCACTTAGATTATTTCTAATTTTCATATAATAGCTCTGCAATGAACAGTGCATCTAGATCATTAAAACTTTGTGCACAGTTATGATTACTCTTTATGATAAATTCCTTGGGTTGCAGGGATGGGAACCTGTTATGGCTCCTTAACGCACAGCACCAGGTCCTCCTGCCCCCTCTCGCCCTCGCCCCTGAGAAAGCGCATGGTTTCCTCTCCCCTTAGAACGAGGGAGCTTGGTCTTTGCCTGCACTGGGTGCTATTACTTAGTAAATTATTTGCCAATTGACAAATTGGCAAATTATTGCCAATTGATTTGGCAATTAAAATTTGCAAACTTGCCAATTTATTGCCAAATTACTTGCCGATTATACGCCAGTTTGCTATTTTACTGTGTACTTCTTTAAATACTACTGGTTTTGAGCATGTCTTCTTGCTCCAAGCCATGGATAAGCTTAAAACACAGTATTGGTGGCACAGGCAATGACTGTGCCACAGTGACTGCGGAATGAGCATCGGTGCCGACGAGGATGCTACTTCATAGTCAGTCCTATTTCTCCCTTGGACGTCAGTGTTTCTTGGAGACTGGTCTCAGGGTCGCCTGCATTAGACTGCTTAGGAGCGTACTGAATAGGCAGATTGTTGAGTTCCAACCCAGACCCCAAGCGTGGGGGCCGGAGTGGCGAATCTGCTTGCAAGCACTCCACTGGCAATTCAAATACTACTGAACTTTGACGACCACTGCCCTCCTCCATCCCCCTCCAGCCAGTTCCTCACCTAGAAACAGCAAACAAATAGCCAGAACACGATTCCTTTACAAGTCAAATCAGCAGTCCTCCTCACATGAAGCTCTTGTTCACCTAGAAAATTTCAAATGCGCATTCGGATGCATTAATAACTGCAGAGAAACCTTGTTGAGATGCCACGGCACAAACCTGTCCGTGTGGATAGGCTAAAAACACGGCTTTGGCGACACAGTTAAGTCAGTGACTGCAGACTCAGCATCTGTGCCGAGTGGATACTAACTAGATGGCAAAAGAACAGACTTTAGAAAGCAGAAGATAAAATTTTCTTTTGAAGTGTTCAAAAAATTCTATAAAAGCTGTAAAACTAAGGATACAACTAGAAAACCAAGTGTAATAGCACACCATCAGGGCTGGCTTTCGAAGGCCAGACCAGAAGCGCAGCAGGGTGGGCCATCAGCCTCTCCTATCTCACGTCTCCCCACTGACGTGGGCCCCAGCAGACAGAAACAAAAGAATTCATTTTTACCGGGGACAGGGTGTATATGTTTACAGGCATTTGGTTTTTGTTTTTAATGCCTTGCAAGGAGATTTAGAGACAAAAATCTATAGCGGCATTATTTGAGAACCAGCTTTTTAATTTTTTTTTACACCTTTGCAATTCAAACAAGCAAACCTTAGTTCCAAACCAGTTTTTAAATATTACAGTACAAGGAGGGTATTTATCACCAGCAGGCCAAAATGACCCAGACAATAGCTCAGAGATGGTCGGACAATGGCCTACCGTGTTCATGTGTGGGAACCTTTTCTCAAGGAAACAGAAACATCCCTTTCCTGGGAAGGAAAAGAAACAGTTTTATTGTTGCTGACCATTATCTATTGAGCTCCTTATTCCTACACTGCCCTAAGTGTTTTCTTTCTTTCTTTCTTTCTTTCTTTCTTTCTTTCTTTCTTTCTTTCTTTCTTTCTTTCTTTCTTTCTTTCTTTCTTTCTCTCTCTCTCTTTCTTTCTCTCTTTCTTCTTTCCTTCCTTCCTTCCTTCCTTTCTTTCTTTCTTTCTTTCTTTCTTTCTTTCTTTCTTTCTTTCTTTCTTTCTTTCTTTCTTTCTTTCTTTCTTTCTTTCTTTCTTTCTTTCTTTCTTTCTTTCCTGATGAGAGAGAGATTTGTTGTTCCATTTACTTATGCATTCATTGGTTGATTCTTGTATGTGCCCTGTCAGAGACTGAACCTGTAGCCTTGGTGTGTATCAGGACTATGTGCTCTTAAGCCTGTGCTCCCTCACTTACCCCTGAGACACTGACCTGAGAGGGTATCTCTGTCCTCATATCGGTTAGGAACAGGTCAGGTTGCCACCCAAGCCGCCATGGCTTGACCAAATGAAAGGTTGTTTTTCTCACTTGAAACTAATGCAGAGAATGTGCCTTCCACAGAATTGGCAGTCCGTGGACGTTTATGGGTAACTGAATGAGGCAACAGCAGGGATTGAACTGCCGTCTGTTGACTCCCAAACCCCTTCTCCTGTTCCACCATGCTGTCACTCCTAGGGCTTGCAGCCAGCAGAGTTGCCTTCTCTAGCCAGAAACTGCGTGCTGGCTTGACCCAGAATGGAAATATTTAAATTTTTTCCTAGGCTTCTATGAATTGAGCATTCGTGGAAGCAACTCAAAAATTCAGAATTTCAACACAGCCACACACTGGTGCCATCCCACAGCGATCATAAATCCCGTCTGGGGTGACCACTCCTTGAACTCTATTGCCCCGGCCTCAGCTGAGCTCTGCCCCCTAAGCTGGGGAGGGCCAATGGCTTCCAGTGCCCCCTTCACCCTGCATCCAACCCTGCCGTGAACTCGGCCACTTTCCCAGCTCGGCAGAGCAGCACTAGCTGCTCTCTGCTGAAAACAAGGCCCAGAAATCATTTTCTCTCTAGCCATGCTGAGCGCAGCGTGCAGCGTAAGACCGAACTCTGTCAAACAAACAATGTATGAAACCCGAATTAATACTGAGATGGACCCAATTCTCTGACAGGCGTGTTAAACGGGATTAAAGCTGCATAGCATTCTCTGCACACCCATCTGCTGCATGGAGGAGCCCACAGCTGTCCTGATTTTTGAGGGACAGTTTCTTGTCAGTTGTTTCAAATGCATCTCATCTCGCACTTAATCAGGGCCCTCCCTAAACCTCCCCCGTCCCTCATCAGGACAGCCGGCCTTGGGCAGCTCCTATGAGCAGTCACTGATTTCCACATGCCACTGGCTGCGGGTCTCTGAAGGCATGTGTGAGCTCTCGCTGGTGCAAAAATGTGTGATCACAGGGAAAGCTTAGCGCTTTAGCGGCTGGAATGAATCTCTTGGATCCTAAGCTGTGGTGACGCCACCACCTGCGGCTCCTGCAGGCTTGTGCTGTGGGGTGAGAAGAAAGAACAGTAACAAATTGGTTTTGATGGTGCAGAGAGCTGCCCCTGAGCTTCCCACAAGCTACCATAGAAAGAGGCACCGTAGAAATGCATTCGGAAAGCTCTGGAAGGCCTAGCATTGTTAGGGGGTGCTGGGGAAAGGCAGAGATGGAGATGGGGCTTCACTGGGCAAGGGACAAAAACCACAGCAGCCATCGGAGACCTTGAGGACAGGGTGCACAGAGAAGGCAGAAGAACGTTGACTTCCGGAGAAGAATGAGCCAGCCAGCGCAGGCCCGTACAGCACCTTCACGAGAATTTTTAAAAAGTGGCCCCTTTCAGCAAGGGACCCTTGTGCAGAGAACAACACAGGCAACCATGCCCTCCAGCTCTGGGCAGAGGAAGAGTTCATCAGAAGGTCATCATCAGAAGAAGGGAGACAAGATGAGTGAAAAATACCTGCCCTCAATAACCGAGTAGGAACAAAGCTAGAATGCATGTGTGGAAAACACAGGGAAACATAAGAGAAGAACTAGATGAAAAATGTCAAAACCGAGTGTTGAGCAGATTCAAAGAAGTTGAATCTTCTTCCTAGCTTTTGGTGGTTTGCTGGCAAGTGTCGGTGTTTCTTGACCTGCAGGTGCACAAGGCCAGCTCGGCCTTGGTTGTCCCCAGTGTCCTCCCTGTGCATCTCTCTGTCCTCACATGGCCATCTTCTTATAAAGACACCAGTAACATTGGAAGAAATTATTTCTAAAGGACTGGTTTTTGCTTCACATTGCCCTGTGAAGCAAAGCATTTGAACTTGCTTCCCTAGCTCACCAGCCTGGGCAAGCTGCAGCTCTGCATTCTGGGTAAAACCTGGTGCTCCTACTGTCTCCAAAAGCGGTACAAACTTCCCTCAAAGCCCTAGTTCTTTTAAGCCTAGTAAACAAATACTATCTTAGATGTTGGAAGCAATAATTTTGTTATTAAAAGAAAAATCTGAGAATAGCCCCTTGAGTTCTATTAATAACATCAGAAATCACTTCATGATCTTCTTAAGGAAAAATATGTATTAATTAAAAAAAGAAGCTTGCCATTATACAAGGGCTGCTGTTTAATTCAATGAATATTTGCCAGACCGATATTAGGTTTTGGGTACAAAGAATGCAAGAGAAATAAGACACCACCCCCAGCATCAAGGAGTGCCTGTTGGTGACAGCACAACACACATGCCACAGGACACTGGGGTCCAGTGTCAGGAGGGCACATCCCTTCCAACCCAAGCTCTTCCTCCTCCCAAACCTCAGGTCCCATTTTTACTGCTCTGTGCAGGTATCTGCAAAATTCCCATTGTTCGTTAAACACACCAATTTTAGATGAAGTGTAAATAAATGAGATAAGTAAATAAAAGCACAAAGATATACCTGTGCATATATATACACACATACCTGTGTGTATATATATATATATATATACACACACCTGCACATACAAATATAGCATGTATGTATGTGCAATAAAAAAAGAGCCAAGAAGGAATCAGAAATAATACCAATCCTACCACAACCACACTCGTCCACAGCCCAAATTAACTCGCAGTCTGCTGACAGGGTGAACTGGCACAAGAAAGTTACATTGAGGAAACAAAGGCATTTCATCTTTAATAATAAGGATGATTTAAAAAACAGGTACCAGGACAGCATAGGGAATGTACTCAATAATATATAATAACTATGTATGGTGCCAGGTGGGTTCTTAAAGTATCAGGGGGAGCATTTTGTAAAGTATATGATTGTCTAATCACTGTACTGTACACCTGAAACCAGTACAAAATAATACTGAATGTAAGCTGTAATGGAAAAATAAAAATTACCATCAAAGAAAACAAGAATATATTTTAGTTCATTGCCTACTTTATGCTTAAAGACCAAAAGGAAAAGAAGTGTTTTAAAGCATGCACAAAAAAAATAGTTATCCTTTAAGCACTATGTGTCAAGCATTACATTTATGTTCTACATCATTCTTTTATTTAATGCATGTGTTCGGATTATCTCATTTAGTCCTTACCTCAGCTCTGAAAAGAAGATGTACTTTTCTCCATTTTATAGGTGAAGAAACTAAAGTTTGACAAGTAAGTGGCTTAATAAACGGCAGAGCAAGGGTTGAAATCCAGATTTGTCTCATTCATTCCAAAGACAACAGACAACCTTGAGGGGAGGTGCCAGAAGGAGCCCCAAGGTCCACACTGGGCTCCAAAATGACTATATCAGCATCAGCACAGTTTTATCATTAATTTTAATAAAGGAGAGAAACCAGACAAAAACAGCTGAGTCAAGATCCCAGGGTGGGGGAGGGAAGCTGTAAGCAGGAAAGGCAAGGGGTCTGATACCTCAGGGAGGGGGAGTAGTATAAGCTGGGCCTGGGGAAGTGTTTGGCCTGTGGGATGTGAATGAGGCAAGGGTGTCAAAGCTTATTCTGATTAGTCACTGGCTGGGAGGGCGGGCCTGCCTATGTAAGGGACAGAGGTGAGTGTGGGACAGAGTCAGGACATTTGCCCAGTTCTCTCATTGAGCCCTGTTATAGGTAACTGGCACCTCCCTAACACCTTTCCTTCTTTGGAAAGTAGAGCCACTTACCCAAGAAAGAGCAGTGGCAGCCTCCAGGAGCCGTGGGCACAGCCCAGCGCTTCTGGCCTGGCCGGTGACAGCTCTCAGACACTGCACAGGTAGCTCTCTGGGGGCTTTTTCCAGGAGGTTACGCACAGTCCAAACAATGGACGGCAGACTTCCATGGCCTTCCCAACCGAGCCTTTTTAGGTCACAGACAGTACTGTGTTTATATTGCCAGGGATGGAACATCCTTTGCTCACTGCCCCATGTCTCACCCCCACCTCCCATCTCCCTCCCTTTGGTAAATGCTTGGATTCTTAGCAATTTGTGCAGATGTGTTGTGAATTACTGTCAGTTCAAGTACACAATATTCCCCAACTTTCACCCCCGTCTGCCTGCCCTGCATACCTCCCACTCCAAGTGCTGGTGCAGGCAAACTCACAAAGCAACAGCAGCCTCGACACTTGGGAACATTCAGCAAGATCAGGCAAGACAGCCACAAAGCTAGGTGACTAATACACAGGATGCACAGTTTGTGCTGCACATAGTCCCAGAGACTTTACATCCCCGCAGGCCTGTCACTGTCAAAAGGTTGAAGAAACAGGCTGGGTGGTTGATTCCCACGAACACTAAAGTGAGTGAGACAGCTGAGATTCAAAAGATACCTTCTTTCCAAGATGCATTCTTCCACCTCAAATCATTATGTTTCCAATTATTTTATTAGCAGTCATAACAGCAGCAGCAGCTCATGGACAAGACACTCCGCTAAGTGCTTGGTATGTGATGATATGAAGTATTTAATCCTTCTAAAGAGCACTGAGGAGGATACAACTGTGATCCCCATTTCAGAGATGAGAGTCCGAGGATCAGAGTTTAGCAGGCATGAGTGGGTGAGGGGGAGCCAACCCAGAATTCTTCATTTCCTCTGCCCTTCTCCTGGTGGGACTTCCCACTCTCAGTGGCTCATCCACAGACCCCCACGGGAGCAGGAGGGGCTGAGATGCACAGCCGTGGAGTGTCTGAAATGTGGCTTTGAGGTGGAGATGATATATATCCCCATAAATTGCTCTCTAAAGAAGGCAGAGAAAGAAAAGCTGGGGGCAGAGGTGGAGGGGGATCTTGAGCTAAAGAGTCAAGAATGGCTGAGTTGGAAAGCTTGGGGGTTTCTGAAGACTCATAGGAGAATGGGCAGGAGCAGGCCGGGCAGGCCCATCGCAGGGACAATAAAACTCAGCCCTTTCTTGTGGGTAGCCCTTCCTTGGTCCCAGGTCACAAAGGACCTTCGTTGACATGAACACATATTTTATTTAGGGAAGATTCAAAGGTGTCATGTATGAGGCAACATGACCTATGGGAGAGATCTAGGCAACATGGAAGGTTGCAGTCCTGGAGCAACTGGGCACACACTGAGGGTGGCCCCAGGAGGGGGTGGCCTCACCGGGCAGTGGACTGGTGGGCTCTAGAAGGAAAGGAATGAATACCAGAGGAGCCACAGCAGCATTAGCCATGTTCTCGTACTCATAATAACATGATCACTCCCTTGAGAGGCTTCTGATATCAGATTTGAACACGTCTTCACTTCAGCTGTCGTTTAGGGTATCATTGTCGTGGAAAGGGAGACCCCTCGTGAACTCACTGAACTGCTGATTGCTAAGGACCCAGGATGGTGCCGAGGTGGCTGGGGAACAAACGTCTCTACTTCTCACCCCCACTAGTAGGGCCAAGTTCAGCGTTACCTCACCTTCACTGACCACCTAAGCAATTCCAGCTGGAATTCTAACTTTGAAGGCAAGGAAGCCTGTCACGGAGGGACTTGCTCAAAGTCACAGAAATCAGTTCGTGGCAGAGGCAGGACCCAAACCTGGACCTCTTACTCCAGGAACTCCTCTCGTTTTCACCACACCACACTGCCATCCAGAACAGCCAACTAACCCTGCGCTTCTCTAGTAAACCTCCTGTTCAAGACCCCTGACCACTTTGAATTCAGAAAAATGCCTATCAGTCGGACCAGGACCCCTCGATAAGCTCACCTCTGTTTCTATTACTTTCTGGGAAAGTATACAGTATTTGAAATATATATTTATAGGTAGAGGGTAAATGGATAGATGGATGGATGGCTGGATGGACAGAATGGATGGGTAGACGTTAAATCACGTTTTGTTCTTAGCTCCTCCATCAAACTTTGTGACCTTGGAAAACAGTCATTTGAAGAGTTTCCTTTTCTGTAAAATGGCCCCGTCAAGGCCTCTCCCGCAGGACTGTTGTGAGGAAACTATCTCTAACGACGCCTGGCACACTCAGAGACTCGCTATTCTCCTCTGTTTTCAAACCGCCTTAGGAGTGTGTCCAAATTCCTCAGAAAGGACCTAATTCAAACATCCTTTGAAACATTCAGAACGTCTGTTTTCGACATCGTGTTGCCCTGAGGTTTCACAGCCTGGTACCTGTTGAGTCCCACCCAAGAACATTTCCTTCAAAACAGGTTCTTGTTACAGAAACAGCCCTGGTTTTAAACATATTCCCTCTCCTCATAAAAATGCCCCAGGCAGTTAAAACCATTCTGCTTCAAATATTTAATTAATACCTTCACAGGAGTCTGGTCCTTATTAAAGACTCTTGGGGATCATGTCTTAGGGGCAACGCTTTGTTCTAAGCAGCTCTATGTGTTACAGATAAAATAAAATGCTGGAATGTGCTTTCCATTAAAAGCAGGGGAGCTTGCCTGCTCGCCGCTGGAAGCCCCTTTGTCATCAGAGTGACACATTAAGGCGTAATCCAAGTACAACATACAAATACAAACAGTGTAAATCCTCCCACTTAGTAAAAAGAGTCCCAGTAAAGCCACAAGAAAGGTCTGGTCATTAGCCGAGGGGATTAAAAACTGGATGAGCATTTCCTGTACCTCGTCTCCCCACTGAAGAGGCCGCAGAGGCAGCCGGCTCTGGCCCCTCCAGCAGCCTCCGGGCTTCTCAGCCCGGCGCAAGTGAGCGCACCTAGGTGAGCCATCCTGCCTTTCCAGACTGCGAACACCTTTAGCCACCTTTGCCTGTGTGCTGGAGACTGGCAAATGCTTGTTTGCGGTTTGCGTTTGGGAAGTAAAATTATTTTTTCTGATTATAAAGACAGGGTAGGCTCAATTCTGAAAACTTTTGGATACAGAAGAAAATATGACAAAGAAGCCCCACCACCTAGAGGTGACCGATGCACTTCACTCCTTCCAGTGTGTGTGGTCCCCCAACTATCAGGAACTTTACTGCCTGCCTCTTCTCTAAGGCTACGCCCTGGGCGGTGCCCTCGGCCATTTGTTCTTAATCACTGAGGAGGGTACGGCTGCGGGGCTGGAGCAACTCGAATATAACCAATTATTCCTCATACGGTAAACACTGAGGTTCTCCGAGATTTTCACTGGTGTAAGCAATGCAGTGAGAGGATCGTAACACCTCAGTCTTTGTCCAGTTTTTGGATTATTTCCTTCAGATAGACTCCCCAAGAGGGAATAACTGAATCAAAGTCTATGTATATTTTTAACATATTGATGTATTTTACTAAACTGAGCTCCCAAAAGGCTGGGTATATTCCTACACCTATGTGAGAATATCTATCTTACCACACTTTTTTTCATGGTTACTAAAATATATAGCTATGTTTTTTTAAGCAGAAAACCATCAGGGGCTGCTGCTCCTTTTCATGATCAGGCGAGCACAGCCACCCCTTCTCTCCTTGCTTTTCCTTTACATGAAAAGGGGTCCGGGGAAAGGCTGCAGAAGACCCTACGAGAAGGGCGTACCCTCCTCCCACCTGAATGAATGGGAAGGGAATCCGGAGGGTCTTTTGCAGAATCTAATATGGCTGAAAACAGAGATTTCACCTTTGGCCCCTGTACTGCTGCCAAGATCTTCTAAGAGTTTGTTTATTTTTTTCCACTTTTCCCTTTGATAATCAACAAATTTAATGCATTCATTTAAAACCCCACCAGTCCGTTCGCTTTCCCAGGAGCGGAATGAAGTAATCCAGTTCCCACGTTCTAACCGCACGGGTCGGGCCCACAGAAGACGGCAGCCCCCAGCCCGCAGCCCGCAGAGCCGGGGGCCTTCAAACAACTGGAGGTTTGCTAAAACAATCAAGCGAAAGGACGTTTGCTCCAGAGCCTTGGAGAGCTTCCAACACTTAGCTGCCCAGTTATTCCTTCCTACAAGAGTTAGTCTTTCCACCACATAACTGTAGCCGTATTTTGAAATGTAATTGAGCTTTGCTATCAGAAGAATCTATTTTCTCCTTATGAGAGACACAGGCAGTGCTTTTCAGGGTCGGTGGGTGGGTGGGGGACCCTTGGCGTAATGTCACATTGCCTCAGGTATTAGCGTGCTACCTGAAGCTAATGCAGAGACAGGGAAGGGGGCTCTCAGCTCATTGTGCACTAACCATCCTCTGCTTTGGGCATTCGGATGGAGCAAGACTTAAGAAGTATCTTGAGTCTTATTGTCCCTAACTGACAGTGACCACACAAGATGCCCCCAAGTCTGCTGAGACCCTCAGATACATTTCCTGACATGGCTATAAAACAGTTTCAGTTAGGAATACGTTCATTTTGGGTGTTACGCTGAGTGACTTTGAAATATCTGATTAAAGAGGCTGGTTTCAGTTTTTACTCAGAAAGCCTGGCTTGGATTTGCTGCTGCCTCTCAGGAGAGTGCCTCAAACTGGCTTCTCCACTGAAGTGACCCCCACGTGAACAGTCCCACTGCGGGATGCCAGCTTCGCCCCTGGGGCGCAACCCACAGCGGGCAGTGTGTTCTGCAGACGCCCAAGCCCGGAGCACGGAGGGAAACCATTGTCTGGCTCCAGTGTGCTTTTGAGAAGGCAAAAGAAGATATTTAGAAAGAGTTAATGGTACTAAATACATTTCACACTTGTTTTAAGCCTGTTAAAAATATAGAGATACAGAAAAGAATTTTCAAAATAACTCCCACCAGGCAAATAAGCCTCATTGATATTTTACATAAAATACATGGTTACATTTAGAAAGTTTAGATCATTCAGAAAGGCAGAAAGTTAAGTGTGAAAACAATACAATGCCTAGTTTGCCCACCAGAAAAATGTAAAGCTCACTGCATACTTATTCTTAGAGATAAATTACTCCTTTAAACATGTGCATTTTGAAGTATACTAGGTTCTGAGACACACAGTCCTTAAATAAGATGAGACAGCTCCGATTGCTTTGATCCTTTTATTGCACAGAGGAAGAAACCAGGTAAAAGAGAAAAGTCTCGCTAACATCTCAGAGAAACTAAGCAGCAGAGGAAGGATGCATGCTCAGGTGTGATCCCGGAGTCACGCGGCCACATGTCCCAGCTCCCCACAGCCCGCCTGGGTCATCGCAGTAACTGACAGACTCTGCTGCCACATCCAGCATCTACCAGCCCACACTGAGCCTCATGGTTACAGCACGTCCCCACTCACACACCTTACACGACTCTCCACTCCACACACCCTCACTGCGGAGCACCCCAGATGCGGGTTTAGAAAATGCCGTGTAGAAGACATGTAAAGGAAGTGGGCTTTATCGAGCAGGGCGATACTATTTGAATAGTGACAAAAGCGTCTGTGTGGGCTACTGCCTGTCTTTGTAGGGATGTGTGATCATAGCAGTTAACATCTTAACAAGTCTTAGGCCAAGGGGTGGCAATAATAGCTCTCATTTTATCCCTTAAGCCCTTTTTGAAGTGGAAGGGAAAGGGAGATTGATCTGAACAGGTAAATAAAAATAAAATAGCTATCAATGATTTCTGTATCCAGGGTGCCTGTTTTACAGGCATCAGCATGTCTAAGCACATCACTCTGTGAGGTGGGAACTGCTCTCCCAATACAAGGTGGGGCAAGAGTAAGTTTACAGCTGTGAGTATGTGAAACACAGGATTTATTCTTATATTACTATTTATTAATTACTGTATTATTTTCCATAGGAGCAACTGTAAACTTATGTTTGCCCCACCCTGTATGTAGATGAGGACATCGAGACGCATGGATGTTGAGCAGACTCTCCAGGCCTGTGGGTGCTGGGGCTAGTTTGCTAGGGCCGCCCTAACAAACTACCAGAGACTGGGCGGCTTCAACAACAGACATTTATTTTCTTAAGTCCTGGAGGCCACAAGTCTGAGGCCAAGGTGCTGGCAGGGTTGGTTTCCTCTGGGGCCTCACTCCTTGGCTGGCAGATGGCCACCTTCCCCTGTGTCTTCATGTGGCCGTCCCTCAGTCCCTCTCTGCATCCTAGTGTCCTCAGCTTATAAACTCACCAATCGTGTTATACCTGGGATCATTCTAATAACCTCTTTCTATGTTAAGTGCCACTTAAAAGTCCCTATCTCCAAGACAGTCACATCCCAAGGTGCTGGGGGAGACACCATTCAGCCCACAGCAAGGGGCTGAGTGATTCTGACCCGAATCGGTGATGCTGGAAGCTGGTACTACTTATGCTCCCATATGTCGCCTCAAGATTTGGAAAGTTCCTGTAACTCCTTGGGCCTATTTCAGCAGAATTTAGGGAACCAAGAAGTGACACTGTCTATTTATAATTACTATTTAGTGAACAAAAATACTCAAGGCACAAAGCAGAGCAATTGATTTGTTTCTACTGTAGGCAAAGGCAAGACCGTTCTTTTAGAGCCATGTATGGTTTACTTCCCCCCAAAGGCTCCACAGTACAGAGAGACCTCAAGACATTTACTAGCCCAAGGTCCAGATTTAGCATCACAGGCCTGGCTGGAATCAAGACTCATCTCTACGTCCTGCCCAAGGGCCCTCGGGTACCAGCACAGAGCCAGGCATGCAAGGGTCCACAGACCCTTATGTGGCTGTTTTTTTTTTTCAAAGGGCCCTCTTTAAAAAAGAGAAAGATCGAGAAATGTAAAAGAAATGTTTGAGACATACTAGCACTGAAATGAGATTTTCTTCCAAATTAATTATAAGGTTGAAATAAATTTAGAGGGAATAAGTCTTTCACCACATGATCAACGTTCTCCAGGTCTTTGTTCTATTTAAAATCAATCCCAACCACATTTTGGAAAGGCTGCTTTCTACTTTCAAAGCACTCTAACAACAGCTCTCTAATGTAAGCAGAGCAGATATTTTGTACTTTTTTTTCTAAATGGAGAAAATTCCAGCAAATCATAGGCATGCTTAGAAACACCTAACCCCAGGCAAGTCTCTTACTCAGAGTTCAGAGTTGGACCACTGCACTTGGGGCCCAGGAATGCAATCCAAACTGGGGTTGGAGGGGCAGGAAATACTTACTGCTAAAGAGATGGCTTTTCTATAGTTGGCTCAGCCGCTTTATTGATCTTGAGCCAAGTGCTACACAACGGGAAAGCAAACCTAGGTTCAGACACACACGCTAGACCCAGGTTTCCAGGACTGAACCTCTGACCAGGCTGCAGAGGGTGCTGGGATAACATCCGCTTCTCCCAGGGAAGGCGGCACCACTTGCTGCTCTCTTTGCTCAGCTGCGGCAATTCATTTGACCACAAGTGTGACCAGGTCCTTCCTTTCCTGCTTTTGTTTTGCAAACAGCTAGCCCAGTTCTCAAATCAGAGAACCTTCTAAACCCTGGATGTTATGGGAGTCCCCTCCCTCCAATCACCTGGGAGCTCGTTAGAAATGCAGACTCCCAGTATCCACCCCCCACATCCCTCTTAACCCCCCCAGATCAATGAACTCAGAATCTCCAGATTAACAAGTTCTCTAGGTGCTTTGAATGCACACTGCATTTCAAGAAGCACTTCTTAAAGGATTGTGGCCAGGAGGCCACCCTGGACCTCAGGCCATGGATATTTTCAGCTGTGCGGCCCTCAAACGCAGAGCCGGGAACTGGCACTCTGAACATTGCAACTGTTACGAGAGTGGTTCCCATCCAGGATTCCCTTCTCACCCAGCTCTGGGATCTTGAGCAAGTCAGCCTCTCAGAGCCCCTGTTGACTCAGCCGTAAAAAAAGAAAAACAAAATCTACCTCCCAGAGGTGTCGGGAGCAGCCCGTGGGAATGCCTGCAGAGTGCCAGCTCAGTGCCTGGCCCATGGCGAGGGCTCCATCAAGGTGTTCATTCAGCAAATGTGCACTGAGCACTCGGGGTGTCTAGGATCTGCTCCAGGGTCTGGGGCTACAGCACTGAACAGGACCGGTGGGGTCCTGCTCTTATGGGGATTATGTTCAAGGGGCACGACCGAAGAAACAATTAACTTTCATTCAGTAGCAATAGGACACAGAATAAAATGAACCTTATCAGAGAGTAATGGGAGTGAGAAGAGGCACCATTAAGCAGGGTGGTCAGGCGTGGTATGTTTAAAGACATGACATTCAAGCCAAGACACAGATCAAGGAAAAGGGTAGCCATGTGGAGGTCTAGAGGTACAGCATTCTGGAAAGACTGGGCAGAGAGGCAAAGGTTCTGATCTGGGACCAGCTTCAGACAACATAAAAAGAAAGGTCCAGCTGGCTGGACTGTAGGTGTTGTAAGATGAGGCTACAGAGGCTTTATTTCTAACCCCATCGTTATCTCCCTGAGACTTCATCCTTCAGCTCTACAAACATCCATACCCCTCCATTGGCTCTATTCAGAAAGCCATTCATACTTGAGCACAAGAAAGATGGTGGAGAGGCTTGGAGACAACGTGTGCTCCTTTCCCAGTGTCCAGCTTCCCGAGTTCCCACGGATCCACCTGCCTGAGTCCCCAGTGGGAAAGAGACACAGCAGCCCCAACACCAAGTGCTCTGGAGAGGTGAGACTCACCTAGGCAGAGAGCCCCGAGTGCTCTGGCTGGAAGGAGCTGACATCTCTAGGGTGGGAGGAATTTTCTGCTCATGTCATAGATAAGACAAAGGTGCCAAGTGCTATGAGAGGCAGGGCCGAAGCAGTCCACAAAAGCAGACAGCGTTTTCGCCAAACTGAGGGTGTTAGCCAGACATGGTAGTCCAATGTTGCCTCAGATGTGTCAGCCAGAATTGAAGGGAGTTTGGGACAAAGGGTAAAACAAGTAAGTTGCTTCAGAGGCTTAAACCTTACCTGTGACATCACACCGGGTTCTGCACCAAAATCACCATTTATGAATAAGCGATGCCCATTCCTCCCTTGATCCTGTTAACTCTAGGAGGAGAGTACATCCTACCATTCCTATTTGCAAATGACAGTTCTAGTGCTCAGAAAGGTCCAGCCAGGGCTCCAAAGCAGATCTGCAGGCCCTGGCCAGGGAGCTCTCCAGCAGACCAGTCATTGCCAAGGGCAGCACGCCGGTTTCCCCTACAAACTGCCTTTCAAGACCGTCTTTCTCCCCACCTTTCCAGTCACCTTCCTGCCCCCTCCCACTCTTGCCATTGATAATTTTGGCTAATGCTCTCCTTGCCATCTTCATTTTGTCCAAAGCACAATCCAGGATAATCTCCCTAATTAAGATCAATTAGCACCTTAATTCCCTTTTGCTGAGTACAGAACAAAGTCTCAGTTTCTGGGAATTAGGATATGGACATCTTTGGGTGCGTGAGGGGATTATTCAGCCTGCCACAGGCACTCTCTCCCTGAGTAACCATTTCTTGGTAAAATGTTACACTATGGGAGATTTACTGCCACACTTGATAAATCACCACTATCATCACCACCTTCACGCCTCCAAACCCTCAGCCAGGTGTTTCTAGTTTGGGGTGATTTAATCCTTAAGAATCTTTAATTTTGTATACTCTATTGACTCAATTCTTTAAGAAAAAAAAAACCAAAAACAAAAAGCTCCCACATTGAAAGAAAGAAGTCCTCAGTACCACCCTCATCCCCTCCCAAATGTTAAGACCTAGAGAAAGTTTAAA
The DNA here is from genome assembly GCF_021234435.1 of Artibeus jamaicensis. Taxonomy (NCBI): domain Eukaryota; kingdom Metazoa; phylum Chordata; class Mammalia; order Chiroptera; family Phyllostomidae; genus Artibeus; species Artibeus jamaicensis. Next base: position 56,808,265 of record NW_026522030.1, read on the forward strand.
TTCCACTCTGGATGGAGCGCAAACCTAAAAGGTTCAGTTCCAGAAGGAAAATGCCCTGAGAACATCTCTGCTGGAGAAAGGAGAGCCATTTCACAGTCTTAATTAGAACCTGCCTTCCTCTGACAGTCAACCCAGACGATGTTTATAGCTGTGCCGTCCTGCACAGTGTGTCAGCGGCTCACCTCCTCCCTGGCAGAGCCGTTTGTTTTGAAGAATGCCTGAGAGGCTGCACAAATGCATTCAACTAGTTGCGTTGCTAATTACATCACACATACCAGAGTTACCAAGGCTGGCTGAATCTAATTACCATACATGCATCTATCCTGAGATTGCCAGTACACCCGGAGAGATGTTCCGAAGATTTCAAGCTTTGGGGAAAAGGCTGTGATGGAGCCTGGCCACGTTGTTCCGTTGGTCTGGGGTAGCCTAAACACAAGGCAGGGCTCTGTGTATCTGATTCTTTCTGCTGTAAACTCTTCCAGGGGCCATGCAGGACAGAATGTGCCTTCCACATCAGATGGCTCCTTTAGAGAATTCTGTGCTAACAGCACTGATACCCCGGGTCTTTGGACGCCAAGGGAAAATTCAACACTTTCACCTGCCTCTTTCATTTCATAAAACTTGACTGAGCACCAGCCTTTATGGAGAGCCCTGGGTGATGTGGGGAAACGAAGGTGGATGAGACAACTCAGCAGAGGCCGGTACATGGGGGATCTCATGCAGCCTGATTATCTAGTGACGCTTTAAATAACTATTCTTTAACTGTTTTTGATATTTATTAATATTTAGTGGGGATGGGGAGAAAATGGTTCAATAATCATGTATAATGAAATAAATTCACTTGCTTTACCTCCATTTGCTAAAATAAAATGTTTAAAAAAATTTTTTGCCATCTTCCAGAGTTTTTGTTTTCTTTACAGTTTCAAACTGTGCTTTGTTTTCAAAGCAGACAACTTCTTAGGCAGAGGGACATATTCAAGAGTTTTGAATTCAGGCAATAAAATATAATTCAGTCATTGCCAACAAACAGCACCCTACCAACGTTTTGTGGTTTCGGAATGGTGGCTGGCAGCTCAGGCCACGCCCCCTGGGTAGGTGGCCATTGGCTCACTATGAACATTGTATGTGCTTGTCCCAAGAACTCTCAGCACGGTTAGGTGGGTCCTGGAAAGAGATGCTTTGTGCTTTTATCCCAGGACACTGTCTGTGGAGCAGAAGAGGAGCTCATCCCAGGTGTGTCATTCACGTGAGGAGTCATGTGGTATCGCTGAGTTCATTGACACGAGGCATTTTTTTAATTTTATTCGTTCAGCTAATATTAATTATGTGCCAGGACTGCCCCAAGTACTCCAGAGAACACAGATAATGACCCTATTCACATGGAGTTTGCATTTTCGTGAGGTGGAAGGCAAAATCGGGAGTTATGATGAAGACTAAGAGCACCGGGTACTCAAGAGCTCAGTAAACATACTGCCTTGTGATTAGCAAACGGAGTTTGTGAAACTCCAAACCGAGGGCTGATTTGGAGTTTTATCTGTAACTGAGTGGAGATCTGATCGATGAGAAGAGCTACCCACACAAAGACATGGCAGGAAGCAGTGCTGGCAGAGGCAACAGCAGGGCGGCTCAGCACACTGGAGGGGGGAGCGAACCGAAGGCCGGGGGGGCCACAGCAGCGCAAGCCAGGGTGACAGGGAAATGAAAGGCAGGAATCAGGGCAGAGACCAGAGTTTACAGGCCATGATAAGGAGATTAGATTTTTGTTCTGAATATGATGGGAAACGATAAAAGGGTTTAATGAAGGGAGTGACAGGATCTGATTCACCCTTTTAAGAGATCATGACCGTTCCTGTGTGGAGAATGGATTATTGTAGGGAAAAAAGTAGAAGTGGGATGAACTCTTAGGGCACGTTGCAGGAGCTCAGGCTGAAAATACAGGCAGCTTGGACTATGATTAGAATTGCACAGCGGGTGTGGTGAGAAGTGGTAGGAACTAGGACGTGTTTTGGAGTTGCTGATGGGACAGGGTAAGATGTAGAAAAGGAGTCAAGGGCGATTCCTCGTCCAGTGACTGAGACAGAGACATCTGTCAGGGGAAGGTGATCAGCAACAGATTTGGAGGCACAAGGAATCAAGAGTTCTGTCTTAGACATGACACATGTGGTGCTGTGGCCTGAATTTGTACACACCAAGGTGGCAGCTGTGTGCACTAGCTCAGAGGACAGGTCAGAGCAGGAGATGTCAATCTGAGATCATTCCCTGTAGGCAGTTTTCAAAGCAAGGGGCCAACAAAAGAGTGTAGACACAGAATAAGTCCACTAATGCATTCGTGTCCTGCAGTGGATCAGCGCTTCCTGAAACTGCTCAGCGGTTCCACTCGTAACCAAGCTCTGAACAGAGTGCCTGCTTGAGGAGAGCTCACAGCCCAAAGAAAGACAGGCAGATGGTTACACAACAGTGTATTATGTGTTATACATCATGAAAAGACGGGCTGGCATTGCTGGAAAACAGAGCAGAGGATGACTAATAGCCTGGGTCACAGGAAGGCTCCATGCTAAAGTTGGTGTTTGAAACGGGCCGTGAAGGTTAAGTTTTGCCAAGTAAAGGAGAGGAAACAACATGTACAGGCATGGAGATGGTATTGCTGAGGTTCCATGAAACAAAACACTTGTACACATCTCATTCGAAAAGCTTGAGCCATGCTCAGCAGAAAAACTTGAAAAACATTCCCGTTAAAATCAACAACAAGGCAAGGATGTCCATATTTACTGTTACCTTTTAGCACCCATCTGGAGATATAAGCAAACAGAATTAGAGAAAACAAGGAACTCACTAGTTCAAAACTTGCCAAGCCCTGCTGTATATGGTTCAGTTGGTTGGAAGTCATCCCATAAAGTGGAAGTTTACCAATCTGATTCCCAGTCAGGGCACATTCCTGGGTTGTGGGGTTAGGTCCCCAGATGGGGTGCTTACATGAGGCAACTGACTGATGTTTCTCTCTCACAGTGATGTTTCTTTCCACCTCTTTGTCCCTCCCTTCCCCTCTCTCTAAAAATAAAAAAAAAAATAAAATCTTAAAAAAGAAAAAAGAATTTGCCAAGAGGTTATCAGTAAAAGTAGATAATATGATCATGTACCTAGTAGGAAAAATAAATAACTAATAGAAAAAATATGAAAATGAAAAAGGTTTTTCAAAACGTTGGCAATAAATAAGATTAGTACTAAAAATCTATAGTCTTAAATATAGGAACAATGATCAGTTGTAAATATAGTAGAAGAAAAAAATCTTACATACAGCAACCTAAAGAATAAAATAACTAGACACAACCTGAAATTTACTTTAAAAAATATATTACTTATTTTCACTAAACAAATTTTAAATTTTATATAGCAACAAGAATACCTAGAAAATTATGGGGGAAAAAGCAAGAAAGGCAGACTGATTTGAGCAGCTGGTATTACATAAAGCAAGGACCATTAAAACATCATGGTACTGATTTTAAAAATAAAATCCAGAAATAAACTCCAAAAGCATGTGAGAATGTATAATATGACCAAGGTGGCATTTTATTTCAGTTGCTGAAAAAGACATAATTGAGCAAATGGTGCTGAGACAACTAAATAGCCATTTAGGAAAAAAATTAAGCGGGATTACTAAATTTACTCATCAGACAAAAGTAAATTCTGGTTAGGGGGAAGTCATGAAAAACACTAAGAATTTATTTTATAGTCTTAGAAAGAAAAAAATCTAAGTACAGGAAAAAGGGAATCCCAGAAGCTATAAATAATAAAATTGGTAAATACGAATGTATAAAAATAAAAAAATGTGTATAATAAACACACACATACACAACAAAACCAACAGACAATGGCAACACACTAAGGAAAACACTTGGACCACATGTGACAGAGGACTGACTCTCTAAATAACATACAAACACTACAAAGCAATGTTTAAAAGACCAAAATGGGCAAAGGGCCTGCACGACAGAACATGCACACACAACAAATGGATTTAAAACACTTAAAAGGGTATTTAAGAATGCATTTCTCACATTCTAAATTGGCGAACATCAAACACTTGGAAGAAGCCCTCCTGGAGAGAGCGTCAGGAAACAGCCACTCACCTGTATCATCGCAAGTGCAACAATATCGATGCAACCTGAGTGCAGGGCAAGTTGAAGACACACATGAAGATATATAACACATATACACCCTTTACCCTGCTATTCCACTTCTGAGAATTTATCCTAACAATAGACTGGCTTATGTGCACAAGGATATAGCCACAAAGACATTCTTGCAGCACTGTTGGTATTAGCAAATAACCTAGGTGATCATCAATAAAAGACTGATTTAATACATAAACATTTACAATGGTCAAAGAAGCCATTCAAAGAAGATACTCTGTGTCTCTACGAGTGTGGAACCATTACCAAGATACAGTGTTAAAAAGTTTTAGAGTAAAGTGAGAAATAATCTACCGTGTCCATGCAAACAAAAGAAGGATGCAGGCATTTATGTTTTGTCTGTATGAGGTCAGTAACGGGCTATCTTTAAGGAGGGGAACAAGGTGGCTGGAATAGGGCTGAGAAAGAGACTTACTTCTTGCATTCCACACTGTAAGTTTTGAATCACTTGCATGCATAATCTCTTAAAAACCAATTAAGTAGCATAAAAATGAAGACAGTAATCATTTTACCTTGTTAATTGAGATTTAGAGTGTATGGGGTGGGAAACAGAGATGAAACTGAATAACAAAATCTATCTTGTGGAGTTATGAACATTAGAGAGAATGTTCTTAACACTTAGCAGAGTGCCTGGCCCATTTTAGATATCCAATAAACGTTAGCTATTATTACCCACAGATTACATAACAGAATCACACATCATTTAGTGAGGTGGGAGGTTTGCTTTTGCAGGTTTAACTAGGGTAGAACAAATTCTCCAGTTACTCTTTTGGTGCTGCACGTCCAGATGGCGGCGTCTGGTGAGAGCCAGCTGGAGTCCCGAGAGACCCAGCTGTGAAGTGAGAGTGGGGCTTGGCCTCCGGCCACATTTCATACCCCAGCCTCAGCGCAGGGGGCACCCAACCCAGAACACACCTTTTTTACTAGGCAGCGGCCCTTGTGGTAAACACCTGTCTATCCTTATAGCACTAGAAAATTCCCCTGACCTATGGGGGTGAGCTCCTGCCCCCTTGAACACAGCTGATTGAGTAAGGCGTGGACACCTGACTCAAGCTGAGCCAATCAAATTTTCTTCTTTGTGAATATGGCACTTGAGCCAAAGGAGAATGAAGTCAGTCTCTCTATGTGTCTAGAAGAATAATATTACAAATGGGAGTTGTAGTTTAGAAGAAAAATCTGAACAAGAAAGGAAAGAGAGGTACAGAGGACTTCCAGTTTCTGGTTCCAATCCCTTCCATATAGTTACCCATAGTTATATGAGTGTCTGATGTCTATTCACAAAGAAGAAAATCTGATTGGCTCAGCTTGAGTCAGGTATCCACACCTTATCCAATCAGCCGTGTTCAAGAGGCAGGAGCACACCCCTGTAGTCAGGGGAATTTTCTAGTGCTAAAGGGGATAATCCACACCCATAGTTATGTGAATGTCTTTGTACTTTGTCAGATGTCTCTAGATTCTTCAAAGTCATGTCCATGGTCCCTCCTTTATCTTTTTTTCCTTAGGCTAGTTTTAGTTTCTGGTTTTTTTGCAATGAAAACATCCAGACCAATACGGACACTGAAAACGGTAAATCCTAAACTCCCATTGAGAGTAACAGAGGCGCATTGGGTGAGGCCCAAACAACTGTTATCCGGTTGGAGATCAGCTTTCACACTTCTCCCAAAAGATAAGCTTCATTCACCTGATTCACCTACTCCAGGACACTCTTCCCCTGGAAGTGTGGAGTTAGGGCTGCTCACCATGGTTATGGAGAGCAGGGAAAGGAGCGCCAGACATAGGGGCTTCCCTGGGAGTCTCCTGTGGCTGTTGTGTTTGTTTCCTAAGGTTGTCATAACAAAGTGCCACAAACTGTCTGGCTTAAAACAACAGGAATTTAATGTCTCACAAGTTTGGAGGCTTGAAGTCTGAAATTGATGTCAACAGAGCCATTCTCTTTTTTCTTTTTTAATTTTATTTAGTTATTTTTCAAGTACAGTTTTTTTTTGTCTATTTCTCCCATCCCAGCCTCCCCTGCCCCTTGCTCCCCACCTCCCTCCCATTTCCACCCCCCTTAGTTCTCGTCCCTGTGTCCTTCCTATTTGTTACTCTTCTTTTTTCTAATTGTTGTTCAAGTACAGTTGTCTCCATTTGCCTGCCACCACTTTCCCCTGCCCCACTCTCTCCACCTCCCACCTCGATCCTTCCTCTCTTTGACTTTGTCCATGGGTCCTTTGTACATGTTCCTTGATGACCCTTTTCCTTCCCCCCCCCATTATCCCTCTCTCCCATCCCCTCTGGTTACTGTCAGTTTAGTTCTTTATTTCAATGTTTCTGGTTATATTTTGCTTGCTTGTTTGTTTTGTTGATTAGGTTCCACTTACAGGTGAGATCATATGATATTTGCCTTTCACTGCCTGGCTTATTTCACTCAGCATAATGCTCTTCAGTTCCTTCCATGCTGTCACAAAGGGTAGGAGCTCCTTCTTTCTTTCTGCTGTGTAGAATCCCATCGTGTAAATAGACCATAGTTTTTTGATCCACTCATTTACTGATGGGCACTTGACTGTTTCCAGCACTTGGTTATTGTGAGTAGTGCTGCTGTGAACATTGGTGTGCATTGGTTCTTTAGAACTGGAGTTTCGGGATTCTCAGAGTATAATCCCAGAAGTGGAATTGCCAGGTCAAAAGGCAGTTCCACTTTTACTTTTTTGAGGAAATTCCATATTGTTATCCATAGTGGCTGCACCAATCTGCATTCTCACCAAGTACAGAAACTACTAGGGTTCCCTTTTCTCCACAACCTTACCAGCATTTGTTGTTTGTCAATTTGGTATGATGGCCATTCTACTGGTGTGATGTGGTATCTCATTGTGGTTTTGATTTGCATCCTCTGATGGCTAGTGATGCTAAGCATCCTGTCAGTGTCTCTGGGCCCTCTATAGGTCCTCTTCCATTCTCTTTTGAAGCCTGTGAGGGCGAACCCTTCCTCCCCTCTTCCTAGCCTCTGTTGGTGGCCATCGGTCCTTGGCATGCCGTGGCTCACAGCTGCATCCCTGCAGTCCCGGCCTCTGCTGTCACGTGATGATCTCCCCGTGGGTCCCTTTCTCCACATGACATTCCCTTCTGAGAGTCTGTGTCCAAATTTCTCTCCTCTTATAAGGACACCAGTCATTTAATTAGAGCTCACCTTAATGACCTTATCTTAATTTGATTATACCTACAAAGATCTGATTTCCAAATAAGCTCACATCCACAGGTGCAGAGTTTGGGATTAGGACTTTGACATATCTTTGGGGGAACATAGTTGGACCCATAATAGTTGTCAATGGGACAAGAACTACTGCCACTCACTGTGTTGGTTACTGTCCATTTATTAATGGAAACAAACCTTCTGAGAGTTTAAAACAGAGGGGATTCAGTGCTAATGCAGGTTATAGAAAAGGCTGAGATGCCAAACAGGCATCTTTGAACAACCCAGAGATTAACAAAAGCAGAGAGCTACTAAAAATGGAAGGACAAAGTGAAGATGGTGTTAGGGAAAAGTGAGGACCTGGATCACTCTCTAAGTGGAAGAGAGAATCCAGGCAGCTCTGTCCCAAGGAAGCTAGAGCTGCGGAAGATATAAGAAGCTGGGGAGAAATGACTGGACCTCCTCCTCTTTTCATCTTCTAAGCTCCAATCAAGGCCTCCACTGGCCAGGTATATAGCTGAGAGCGGAAACTGCAGGAAAGGCTTCTTGTCACAGAGAGAGGGGGGGGGAGCAGGACAGGAAAAGGAGTGGAATGAAGACCAGCCACCCAGACTAGCCCCCTCGCTGTGCACCAGACTGCTAAAATATGCCTCACAACAGCCTGGGAAGTAGGGCTTCTTGTCCTAACTTTACAAATGGGGCACTGAGACTCTTAGAATTAGGGTAGCTCACTCCTTCCAAACCACCAGCTCCAGCCCCATTCTTTTTGGGTTTGCACATGAGGTTGTCATAGGAGCTGGTCACTTCCCCTCAAGTGCTGCAGGTTCCACACTAATTCCTTCTCTCCTTTATCTGTACTGCTCCCAACCAGACACACCTTCAAGCAACCAACTAGAGGAGAAGCCCTTCTGTAAGGAAAGGGACAGACCAAACCACCAGGGAGCCACCACTGCTCTTTCCTTTCTCTCCTCTTGCCTTCTGGGCTTTTTCTTCTCCAACTGGCCTTCTCCCTCTCTCTAACTCTGTACCAGACCATTAAACATCCGAACCTGCTTCTCCTGGCTCAATCCTTTTTTTATCCTTGAGGTTTGATTTCAGCCATGACTTTTTTGAGGCCTTCTCCCCTCAGCGAAGCCTGTTCCATCCGTCCCCCGCCCCCATCTGGGGTTAGTTCCCCTTTCATAATCCTCATGTAGTTCATGGTTTGGGGGGCCTAGTGAGGTAGCCCATGGAGCTATTCATTATGGCCATTCTTCCTTTATTTTTTCTTTTCTTCATTTCAACTTGATTCCAGCCTTCATATTCCTTTGCTGTGAGGAGAGTAGATAGAGGGGATGGAGGGGAGTAGAAGGGAGATGAAGGTGCTGTTCATTATGCAAAACATCAAGGGAGAGACCATGCCTCCCAGGCGGCAGCAGAGAGGAGTGGTTCTCTGGGGAACGGGAGGGTGGGCGACCATGGGCAGATGCTGAGTCTGGTGGAAACGAAACAGAAGTACCCTTCTGTTTCCCCCAAGCACATTTCCCCCAAATTCAGTGTTTTCAAGCAATTTTAAGTCTTATATTGACATGGCTGCTCTTAAAAACAACAACAACAACAAAAACGGCCTGGCTGAGTTGGTGGGAACATCATCCTGTAGACCAAAGGGTCACTGCTCCGGTTCCCAGTTGAAGCGTATATGAAGGGGCAACAGATCAAAGTTTCTCTCCTGCATCTATCTGGGTGTGTCTCTCTCTCCCCTTCTGAAAGTGATGAAAAAAATGTCCTCAGGTGAGGATAAAAAAATTAGAAGAGAGTATAAAATACATTAAAAACTGGATAATACCCACTCCCTTACCACCCAACTGTGGCTGAACCATGGCTAAACCACGAGTGGCTCAGGACCTGTCCTGCAGAACTCCCCCTCCCCTACCCACCCCGCGTAGGGTAGGCCCCGTCTGCGCCTCAGAGTAAGGCCTGCTGTGTGGCAGCACCCAGGGAGCTGTGAAAAGACCCCAGAGGGATGCTAAAAGGTGCACCTGGGGAGGCTGTCACCTGGTCATGGCCGTCCCACCTCTGGCAGACCCACACCCAAAGGTGGTATGGAGGCACTGAAGGCGTGGAGGAATTGCCTCCTTGTCCATCTAAGGCCTTACTGATGGCGAAGCAGGGATAGCAGCAGCAGCTGTGATGGACTAGAAACCAGTGGCCTGAACTGTGTTTTCAGAATCTGCACAGAAGCCCTGGACTTCCAGTTGCAAACCTAGGAGTTGGAATTTCCTGCTGCCCTGGCAGGATGAGAGCTGAGAGTCAGCTTTGAGTTCAAGAAAATAAACAAAAGTGTATTTTTGCACATGATTCATGGACTGAGGTTCATGCCCACTCCATTTGTTTTGTGTCTGACTTCCCTGAGTCCCCGACAACCAAGACCGCCTTTACTCAAGGCCCAACATACAGTAAGTGCTCCATCAATATTTTCTGAATCAAGTGAACAGGCAGTTTTGGGAGTTGAATCTTGGAAAAGCACTTCTCTGTTTCCTGCAGCCGTGTCCTGCATGCATCAGGTCCTGGAGGCATTGCTCCCGACTGTCCACTAAACTCTGCTGACGCAGGAGCAGACGTTGCCAAAATGCGCAGACAGTTGCTGTCCAGGCAGGCGTTCCCTCTGCGGCGAGGAACACTTCTGGAGCTGTCTACCATCTCAGGGCTCCTTGCCCATCTTTTGAATTTTCGAGAGCCCCAAGCTATTGTGAGTGCATTCTATGTTTATATTCTGAGCGGCTTGAATCTGTGCCTTGCAAAAATGCGAGCTGGAAAGTTAATTCATTCCTTTATGTCAAGGTAATTGCAATTTCACCCTAATCCTCTCTTGTCAAAGACATTTCTCCAATGCAGGGAGTTATCGTTTACAAGAGACACTTCAAGGTGATTTAACAACACTTGCTATGAGTCACATTTTCCCTGTAGTCATCCACTTTTCAGCTTTGGAGAATAGGGTTTCAAGTACAGAAGAAACAAGGCATTTGGCTAGGCTCGTAGCCCACTTACACACTCTCAGCCAAATGCACACCTTCAAGCAAAAAGAAAACCCTAATGAGCACTTGTGATAACTAAGGTGCTAAATGGGTCTTTCAAAGCAATGCTATTTTTCTTGTTTGCTTTAGGGCAACCTATATTCATTCAGTGCTTTGAAACTTCTTAAGACATTCATGAATTTGCTAGCTGTGGATGAAGAGAAAATTTATTACTGAGATCGACTCTTAGTTTGAGCCAAGCACTGTACTAGGGATTTGGATACAACAGCTCACAGACGTGTCTGCTAGCTGCCCTCACCAAGCTTCCGGTCTCCCAAGTAACAAAGGGCTCTCTACCTCTTCTGGTGTCTATCGCTATCTCTGTCTCTACCATCTCTATCTCTATCTGTATAAGAAAGGAAATGGGGGTAGATTTTTCTCACCTCACTGCACAATGGGAGGAAGTGTGGACCTGCTTCATGGTTTCTAGTTCTCATCTCACACTAGATCAGAAGGCAACGAGAAGTGGCTGGACCATGGCTAAGCCTCAGGAGAACTGGGTTGAAAAAGCCAGCAGCCAGTCCCATCCTGAAGACTATACAGCTCCAGAAGGTGGAAGTCCTCTCCCACCAGCCATGCCTCTGGACACATCATCAAATATTAGCCTTGACCCAAGAGGAAATCGAGCTGATGAAGAGAAGCCACTGTGGAAACTGTCTTTGAAAGGCTTACCATAATATCTCTCCCCCAAAATATATAAACAAAACACATCTTTAAATCAAGACTAGGCAATTAGGACAAGATGACAATCTTGCCAAGTGCCACTTACGCCCTCCTCCAGTTGGAATTTTCTGAGCGTGCCAGCACCGGTGTTACTTGCTGTAGGCAGATTCCCTGCCCGTACTTAACAACAACAAAAAACCCATACTGGCTACTCCTAATGGAGTTCTTTGCATGACTCTTCCAACTGGATTTCTAAAACAAGGAACAATGTAATTGGCAGGTAACAACAAGTTAACAGGATAGTCTCAACAGATACTTGTGCATTTTTAGTTCAGACTTTCACCAGCCAAGATGTTCAGTACAGAAGAAAACCAACATGTTAGGCCAAGCAGAGACTCCAAAACTCCAGAGAGCTGTGGCCCAGAATGGGAGTTGGGTTTGCATCTTAATTAGAAAAAACATGCTACTCTCATAAATAATGTGATGTTATATTTTAAATATGGTCATTTAAAGTATAAAATTATTTAGAGTTTAGCCATCTTGAACCCTTTGTGAAATTAATGGGCTTGAAGTGAATCAAATGTTCGGAGAGTTTGTCTGTGCTACACTTTCAAACAGTTAGAGAAACAGAGCAACAGTAGCTGTCTTTGTGTTGACAATCATTTCTTCTTCCAGCAGTTGGCTCTCCTTGGCTGAACTGAATCCTTTGCCTTAACAGAGAATGCAGACTACCAACAGAGGAAACCTCGTGTTTGGGATAGATTCCTCTGAAAACAGAGAACATTTGAACCTGGGATCCCTACCCCAGTCCCCAGTTGATTGTCTGAGGCTCCCTCAAGGGGTCCATGCAGGCACTGGAATCACCTTTGCCTTCCAGGAGTTGGGTAACCCCCCCACCGATGAGCTTCTTCTGAGCTAATGATCCCACCTGAAATGTACAAACACTCCTCATGTGGTTTTAATACAGAGACAACTGTTTAGCCCAAGTAATCACAAAGGGTTCTGTGAAAGTCCAATTAAATCTCTAAGTATGGGGTCCAGACTTGGGTGCAGCCAGGGCTGAGAACTACCAGCTGAGCTTAAACAGTGCCTTTCTTGACTAGAATATATGGGTGAAGAATACACCCTGTCTTTCTGATGAATGATGCACATACGTGCCCTGACAAGGTGCTTGTGTCTGCCAAGGATGGTGGCAAGGCAGCTAGAGAATGACGGCTCTGCAGTGGAGATGTAGTACTGGTAGGAGCCAGATGTGTTGGTCCCAAAGCAGATGTCAGTGCCCAGAGTGCAATGGGAAATCCAAGGCTAGATCTCTACTGTGAAATGCCGGGGGGAGATCCAAAAGCCCAGGAAGTGGGAAAAGAGGCATAGAGCTGAGCTGTCAGATGGGAAAGGTTGGAATGGTTTATATGTCAGAAAGAAGCCAGTTTACACATTGTATACCCAGAGGGGCTTACAGGGATAGTCCTTCATCCCAGGCATGTCCCTGCCCTCAGTTCATTGGGTGGTTGTCATTGTCAGTGGCTAGAGCTTGGTTCTGTATATGAGAGGCAACTTCAAGGGGATAGTGACTGTTAGTTCAACTCGACAACCATGAATGTTTATTTACTGGGCATCAGGTGCTGGGATTTCAAAACGCTGGACATTGACACAACACAGTGATCATGGAGCCACTATCAAAGCGACTCTGGAAAATCCAGGATGGTGACTGAATTAGTGAGGGTTATCCAAAGAAAGATAACCAATAGGATATATAGAGAGAGGAAATTTATTCTGGGCATTGGCTAATGTGATTATGGAAGCTGAGATATACCACAATATGCTGTCTACAAGCTGGAGAACCAGGAAAGCTCATGGTATAATGAGGGCTGAAGGCTTGAGACAAGGAGCTCTGATGTCCAATGCCCAAGGACAGGAGAAGATGGGAGCCCCAGCTCAATAAGAGATAATTTGGCCTTCTTCTGACTCAGTGTTCTATTCTGGTCCTCAGTGGATTAGGTGATACCTACCACGTTGACAAATGTGGATCTCTTTACTCAGTCTACTGACACAAATGCCCATCTCTTACAAAGGCATCCGCACAGCCAAACCCAGAAATAATGCTTTACCAGCTAACTGGGTGTCACTTAGCTCAGTCAAATGGACGAATTAAATTAACCCTCATACTCACTGTAGTTCAATTCCATGGAGAGGTATATTACATGATCAAAGCTCTAGGCTCAAAGCCTTTGCTCATGCTTATGCTACTCACTTATGACATTTTGCAGAAACTAGTTCTGCCGTATGCTAGAGATTTACCTGTATTAGGTTTTCACATGCATGACACATGATACTTGGTTTTATCTCGGTAAAGATCTCTCTCACTGAGACTTTCTCTCCAAATCTCCTTTTCACTGCCTTTGCATGCCAGAGGTCTAATGTGCACAGTGCTGTGGTCACATCCTGTGCTTTTCAGCGTCCCGCCTGGATTCCTAGCCACAGCACTGTTTGCTTTAATCCATCCATACTGCCGGCCAAAGGATGGTTGACAATATTTGGGGACATTGCTTTAACAGATTTATAGTAACTTTGTCCCATTTTTTTCTACAGCAAGCAACATTTACAACTATCACCTTAATAAATCATGTTGGACCTTGGTTACTGGGTCACAAATTCTATGTCCAAGTTTAGTGGCCCTCAGGAGCTTTGGTGTTCACAGTTAGTTGCATATTAGAATCAACTGAGAAGTTTGAAAAAGAGCCGGTGCCTGGTGGTCTACCACTCAAGATTCTGATATAATTGTCCTGGGGTGTGGTGGTGATGGCAGTGTATGTAGTGGCATTAATATATATATATATATATATATATATATATATATATATATCTCAATAATTCACTAATTGCTGCTAGTTGTTTTCCAGTGAGTAAGCACTTATAGCCAGTCTTCCAGCCTGATCATCTGCAGCCCCTGTATTTCCTCTTTGACACCATTTAATAAACAATTTTTTAAAAATTCCCACCTGAGGATACACTTCTTTTTTGAGAGAACGGGCAGGAGAGAGAGAGAAACGCCAATGTGCGAGGGAAACACTCGTAGGCTGCCTCCCATGTGCACCCAACTAGGGACTGAACCACAAACGAGGTGTGTGCCCCGACCAGGAGTGGAACCTGTGGCCTTTTGGTGCACCGGGTGGTGTTCCAACCCACCGAGCCACACCAGCCAGGGCCACCCACACATACCACTTCAGAACTGGCCATCTGTAGTCAGTCCCTAAATGGAAATCTAAGGATTAAAGGGAACTTCTCTGCCAAACAGAAGCCTGGAGTTTTTAATGAAACTAAAATATTCCAGCTGTTTTTTTGTGAAATCATCCTGAGAGGTTCCTAAGAATTTGCCATAACATTGAAGGTCACTGGCTTAGAGTTCCCTCCCAAAAGGGGAGGGCATATTTATCTGTCAGGTACCATTGTCCTTTCTTCCAAATATTATCTACTACCTTCATATTTAATGGCCTTAAAAGTATTGACTCACCCTGGCTGGTGTAGCTCAGTGGATTGAGTGTGGGCCTGCAGACCAAACAACCGCAGTTCGATTCCCAGTCAGGGCACATGCCTGGGTTGTGGGCCAGTTCCCAGCAGGGGACACACGAGACACAACCATACATTGATATTCTCTCCCTCCCTTCCCCTCTAAAGACAAATAAATAAAATCTTTAAATAATAATAATAATATAATCCCTTAAAAAAAGTATTAACTCATAGAAGCAATCTGAATTTTCTAAAGCAGCTTTAATACAAACACAGTCTTGGTCAATCACAATGTTTTTGTTTTTTTTTTCAACTTCAGAAAAATCCACTCCTGGGTTCTGCCACATTCTCATTTTCCCCATCTAATCAATAAAGAACAAGCGGTCAATGGTCTGTCCTGCTTGGATCTTTTTCTCCCAAGGAATTTTTTTTTTAATATTTATATGGGTTGGGAGAAAAAATGGCCAGGATTGAATTCATTTCAGGCTCATTTCTAGTTTCTCAATGAACTTTGAATAATTTGATTATTACACCATCTCTTGACACTTGTACTAAATCCTGAGTATGAAAGAGGGAAGGAAAAAGTCTCCATCATTCAGAAATATCTCAAGACTCTTTCAACCCAGAGCGAAAACACCAGGTCCCAGTTCTGAAATACTTGCCAGGGTGAAGTGTGCCTCCTAGGTTTGTTTTGTCTAGATCTGTGCAAATTTCAATATTTCATTTTTATTAGCTAGGTCTGCTGCCTGTCTCCCTCCCATGTGGTCCTTCGGGGCTGAGGCTGCATTGTTTTTTCTAAATATACCCCATCCAACACAGGGTGGGTACTCAAATGTGTGGCGATAAATGAATGAACAAGCGAGTAAAGAATCGATTCCCCCAAAGTTAGCAGAAAGTAGACTAGTTGGAGGACCAGAGAGGAAGGTCAGGGCCCCAAGTGCCCTGAGCAGAGGCTGGCCTGCAGAGATTTATTGCTAAGGCTTCTGCTTGGGCCTCCACGTGTCCATTGTTGTTTCGCTGGTCAGTATCGGTAGTTGTTGAGTAACATTCATCTGTACATTACTTAGTAGGTGCCATCAGTCAAAGTCCCTGAGATCATGGCCCAGCATTTTAAACTTGCCTCTTATCGGTAAACACGTTTCCTGAGCAGCTCCATCTTTTCATCTTGTCTAGGTGATCTATAGCAATATCCCAGAACCTGCCTATTTTCTTTTAAATCCCCTGATGGATTATAAATAGCCTGTGCTAAACCTCCCCAAAGCTTTGAAGGCAAATTCCTGCTTTCTAAATTACTATCAACCTCTTGTTTCGCACTCGGACCCCTTCCGGAGGCTGCTCTCCCTCCCCAGGGCAGACACAAGAGCCGCTGCTTCTCCCTCAAAGTAACGCTATGGCAACGACCAGTGTGTGGAACAATCGCTGCAGACACGCAGACCACTCCCTGCCTCACACACTTCATAAAAGTGATTCAAGGAGAGAAATCATAGAGGAATGGCTGGGGGAGAAAGCAAGTGAAAGAGAAAATGTGACAGGAAAAAAGGGGACGTGAGAAGTGTCATGAGGGAAACCTAGGTCCCCAGAAATGAGGACAGGAAGGGACGTGTGAGCAGTGGGTGACAGAGAGAGCCCTGCCTTGCTTGCTTCAACTTCCAGACACTATGCATTTGCTAAAACACTCAGGTCTGTCTAACCATCTCTGAAGTAAATACTCACAGAAGAGGCCAAATGGCCTAGAAAGAACTCGGTTCTCTGATACCTTGTGGATCCTTCTTATTCCCAGCACAGAGAAAAAGAGCCCCATTGCCTCACATTCTCAATTTCAGAGAAATGCCTTCATCGGGGCACACTGCGGATCCCGGGAAAAACAGTTTTCCAGGGCTCCCTTGAGCGGGCGCCTCGGAATGTTCATTTAGGACAGGAGTGAGTTTCCAAGGCTCACTTGTTCCTCTGCTTTTAAAATTCACTCACACTGCAAACCAGAATCCTCCCCTCCCCAGCTCCTCATGGCTGCCTCTAAAGTCAGAGGTGAGCAGCTAGATTGCCCTTCTCTGGACTCACTTCTTTCTCAGTATTCATTTTCAATTTCCAGCTACAGCCTAATCCAGAAAGAAGCACTTCTTCTCAGCAAACCTCTTGAACAAGCTTTAATTTGCTGTTTCTCAGAACACACTGATTTTTACCTTCTAGGTCAGCACTGTCACTAAATTAGGCAGTGCCGCCCACCCCCTCTTCCCTGCTGCCCTTTCTGCCTCTCCCTGCATCCGTCTCAGGTTGCCTCTCGTCCATCCATGCCCTTGGAATCAGCCTTGGCTTTTCCCAATGTCTACGGGCTTAGCACATGGGTAGCAGTTAATAAATCCAGTCTCTACAGAGCCATTAGCAAAGATGAACACAGGACAACTTCAGCCTTCTGTGGCATACTCTCAGCTGCTCTAGAGGTGTCCTTAAACCCAGCTACCATTTCGAGCCACTACACCCTGAACAGCCAAGTTTTCTCAACCACGAATGCCCCTGTGTACCCTGAGGAACAGATAAACCCCACTGGTATGGAGTGAACAGTGTTTAGAAAAACAACTCAGTTTCTTAGGATCTAAGGCCATACATCTGGACAAAGACATAGAGCTTTGCAAATGTTTCTGAAGGCTTGATGCTTTGTGATCATAGGTCCCTTTTCTCCAGGACTAACATTTATAGTTTTTTTTTAACCATGTTCCAGGCATTGTGCTGATTTTCTTGCGTTATCTCATTTAATCCACCCCAAACTCCAGAAGGATCCCTGAAACTGCAGTCAGAAGACTCTACCCATCTGCACAGAACTCTCCAACGACTTCTTGTCTCACTCAGAGGAAAAGCCAAGTCCTGGGTGCAGGTGATGGTGAGCCCCCTGTGATCTGACCATGCTTCCTACATAGCCACTCTGCAGTTTCTCCCCTCCGGCTGCACTGGTCTCTATGCTGCTCCTCCCACTTGTGATGGTCCCTCCCTCTCCTGCCAGACACAGCGCGTGTCCTTTTCACTCTCCCTAGACCCTTCTCAATGGGACATTCCTGGGCCACCCAATACGCATAGCACCCCGCCTCCACCGGATCCTCCCTCCTCTGCTTGTATCTTTTGCATTCCACCTCTACCCCATCTGCTACACATTGGTTTGGTGTCCCTCCACCCCAGCTAAAATGGAGCTGCACAAGGAAAGGACTTGGTTTTGTTTACTTCAGGATTCCCACTGTCTAGAATAGTGTTCTCAATATAACATATTTTATTTTTCTATTTTTAGAGAGGGGAAGGGAAGGAAAAAGAGAGGGAGAGAAACATCAATGTGTGTTTTCCTACTGGGGACCTGGCCTGCAACCCAGTCATGTATCCTGTCTGGGAATCAAACCAGTGACCCTTTGGTTGTCAGGCTGGTGCTCAATCCACTGAGTCACACCAGCCAGGGCTCTTGAATAAAGAAATGAAGTAAGATATTTTTCTTAGCTCCATTTTACAAGTGAGAAATTGGTTCAGGGTGGTCATAGAACCAATATATGGCAGAACTGCACGAATAGTGGTGAGGGCTCGTTAACACTCCTCCCCAAGCTCGTAGTGCCTTTGTGGGGCTATTTTTGCAAGTATCATTAAAATAAGGGTGCTTTTGACCAAAACAGGGAGCAGAGATGGAACATGATGAACAAGAAATTAGTGGGGAAGCTAATTAGTCTGGAACCTGCCATGCACTCTTCTACTTCCTCCAAACTTACCTAGTAGGTTTTCCTGTCCAAATTCAACCCTTCCTTAAATATGTACCATAGCTTTAAAGTACAGTGAAGAGAAGATCCCATAAATTTTCCAACATTTTGAGGACCAATTTGTTGTTATAAATATTTGAAACCATTTACTAGATGGCACTTTTGTACAAAAGGCAAGATTATACAAAATGAGACAAGCCAACCTCAAAATATTCTAGAGTCCGTTAAGCTCCTGCAGGGCTGACGCTGTGCTTTATTCTCTTCTGCCAGCACTGAGATTGACATTCAGTAGGCATGCAATAGATGTTTCATAAACAAATAAATGTCACCGAAGAGGAAACTTTAGTTTTGTCCAGGAGCAGATTTGGATACAGATTTGGTCACCTTGTCTGGGCCAGCCAATTACATACACATCCATGCAAAAGAGTGGTCCCATCTTAGAGGTCTGGTTGGGGCTTCAGGAGTCAATTATATTGGAGAGAGAGTCATAATCCCGTGGAAAATGTGAAAAACAAAATATATAACTAGTGGAATGGAATGCCCTCCCTTGCAAGAGAGAAACCCACAGCAGAATCTGTCCCGTTAGCGTGGTGCAGGGGTACACTGGGGTGGGATGGGCTCCAAAAGCAAGTTGGAGGTGGTTGCTTTCCAACCACTAAAAATGTCCCACAGGGGAAGACGAATGACTGTGATTTATATACCAGAAAGTTGAGTTGGGGCAGCATAAACAGGCAGTCTACAGAAATGCAAGCTGACACTTTCTAATATATTCTCCTCTCCCTCCTCCCCCTTGTGTGGGCTGTGGAGCTCTGCCACATTTCCCTTCGAGGGAAGAGGATGAAGGCCAGCTAAGGAAGCAAATTCCTCCCCTGCTTCCTGGGGTCCGTTCCAGGATCTGGGATATCAGGAAGTGACTCCAGATACCCAGCACTTTGAGGTCAAGAAACATTATTGCCTCGTATCCAAACACCAAGTTCCATCGGAGAGGAGCGCTGGCGCTCCAAATGGGGAATCACCAGGATGCCATGTTCTGATTCCTCCTATCAACATGGTAACTGAGGTAGCCTCTCCTTAAATGTGGGCTGGACCCAGGGACTTGTTTCTAATGAACAGAGAGAGCATGGAATATGTGATAGATGTCACTTCAGTGATTAGGTTAGAGAAGACCATGACTTCCATCTTGCTAGCACTCTCTTTTGCTGCCTTGAATAAAGAAGCCGTCAGCTGGAGAAGCCCATGCGGCAACAAACTAAGGGTATCCTCTGGCCAACAGCCAGCAAGGAATGGAGGCCCTAAATCCAACAGCCTGTGAGGATTTGAATCCCGGGAACAGTCACTCAATGACCTTGGAAGCACCTGTTTGTGGCCTGGCCAGCATCTTGAGTGCAGCCTTGTGAAAAGACCCTGAGGCAGAGGACCCAGCTAAGCCATGCCTGGATGCCACAGAAACTGTGTGATAGTAAATATGTTGTTTAAGCTGCTAAATATTGGGGTGATTTTTTCCACAGCAATAGGTAACTGATACAGGGATAATGAAAACACTGTGAGATGCATGGAACAGAGGTTCATGCCAAGTATCATGAAAGCACAGCAGCTTGGAGTCGGAAGGCACTTACAGTGTACACCTTGTAGAAAGGAGGAGCTTGGGGCCCTGCTGAACAATGCGAAGCTGTTTGTGCTACTCCCACTTACCATGCTGCCTGTTCATCCAGCGGATAAGCACATGTTTCTAAGTCTGGCAACAAAGACTGCTATCGCCTGGACTTAGCCAACTTCTTCACTTTTACCTCCTGCTTCCCCATTACCCGCATCCTATCTTTGAGCAATACCAACCTGAAGGACGTAGTTGAGCAATATGCTCTACATTATTCCTTTTGTCCAGACTATTCCCTTTTCTTAGAATGCCTTCCTTGCAGGCTGTGACATGCCTTCCTGGTGCTCTGTGGAACTCCATGCAAATCTCTACACCTGTGCTTCCAGTGACGCTCTCATAACACACATCCTCTCCTCTGTAACCCTTATTTTCTTGTCTAGCACTTCCTCTCACTCTAAGCTCTATATTGGGCTTCTTCTTCAACTAGGTATCCTCACCACTCGCTCACAGTCTGGAAAATAACTTTAGTCAACAACTGGTGAAAGAATAACCATGGGATGGATAATAGCCAGGAGGACAAATGATTATTTATTGGTTTAACTATAATTTATATCATGCTATTGCAATAATAGGCAGCTTACAATAAAAAGACCTGTATTCAAGAAGGTCAGTGGCACACAAAATCAAAAGCCACACAGGAGGAAGAAAAAGCAAGGCCTACGAACTACAAGTAAATTTGTTACAACACAGGATTACATTTCACTCTAAGTTTGCCCTTAGACAAGCAAGAAAACTCCAAGAATTATTAATTTGTCTACACCTTCCACTTCAGTTTATGTCAAAAACTCCATTAAAGCAAAAGAATGGTTTTCACAAGATTCATCACATTATTTAGGCTCCCATCCTATATATCAGTTCTATTCACCGATAATCAAATCAACTGAAAGAGAAAGAGAAGGGGATAAAAAAATCAATATCTAATTTTTATGCCCTTCAAGAAATCAGCCTTCCTCCCCATTTGCTACCAACTGAAATTGACAGGCTGACCCAGAATTAAATCAATGTGGGAATCACTCAAGGAGTGAAATGTGAAGGGAAAAGGTGGCAATTACATTGTATTAGAGAAAATGTCTGTTAGGAGGTGTAGCCATCAAGTGGAGACATTTGAAGATCCTTTTAAAATATCTTTAAATCAGTGGCACCTTAACATGGATGACTTACATTTTGAAGAACGAGAAAGTACCAGATGATTTAGACAGCTTATCAAAAATGTATTCCCATAAATTAGGCTAATTGTCATGAGGGATTTCAATGCAAGATCAATCACGAGCCTGGGAGAAAAGGCCTTGAAGCCTGTGAATGTAGACTGACTTCGCAGACTGACAAAGATATAGATGTGTATCTTCCTGGAGAGCTGGCTTACTAGAAGTGACTGTCATTTTTGGTCTACAGAAGCAAATACAACCAAAGCCTAAACTGAAATCTCTCTTCCTTTAGTCATGAGCCAAGGTCTGCAATCAAGACTGTGGAGATTCCTGGCAGGGAGAATGACATTGCGTTTTTATAAACTGGTCGGGTGTCAGGATATGATGAATGGCTTGATGATCTGACTATGTAAATATGCTGGAGTATCATCTGTAAGGAGGGCTGGGATTGCTGCACGAAAATTCAGGCTAACCAAGCTGCCACATGCCACCCCGGGCGAAGGCTACGTAATTTCAGGGAAGCAATTTTTCAGCCTTGGTTACTGAGTAGAGACATGAGAAAATAATGCATTCATTGAAAGCCCCCAAAAATAAAAGGCAAGGATAAACAGTTATTTTATGTATTTGAATTACTAACAAATTTGATTATGTAAAAGAAACCCGAAAAATGTGTACTTTGTGTGGGCTTGTGGGGTCAGAACAGACTAGAGCTTTCACTGCCGACAAGCTGTCTCCACCCGCAAAAATTCTGTTGCACTCGTATTTCTGGTTTACTTTCACTCAGACGGATTTGCGTGGATTCGCACCTTTCCTGTGCACGGTGCTTTAGAACAGCCCTCCCCCTTTCTTATTGCTAACCTGCCGGAGAACCTAACAAAGCTCCAGGCCGCATGCCAGGTGACTATCAGCACAAAGTCCAAGCAGAATCACTCAGGGGCAGAAGAATTCCATGCCACTAGGGTGACACTTAGCCCACCTTCCTTACACGTGTCCTTCAGACACCACTATTGCAGCCCCGGGAGTACTGGCCGAATGCCTGGCCTGACAGTGGGTTTGTGGGCTAAATTGCTCGATCGATGTAAGTAAAGGCCCAACTTTAAGCCCTTTGCCTCAGGATCCTGGCTAACCATCAGTTTCCTACCATTCCCTGATAAGAACCATCTGGAGCGCGTGTTAAACCTACAGCCCTTTAGGTAGTGCTTTCAGAGTCTGGGTCCAGAAGCCAGGGATAGAGATGGACCCCAGGAATCTGGGTTGGTAACAAGTCTCTGATGAGCCTCAGGGACCTTTGAGAAACAGAACCCAGATGGCTGAAAGATTGTTGCTAGGACAGAAGCCCCCAAACCTAGCTGCACATTAGAATCCCAGAGGAACTTGAACGCTCAGGATCTGTACCCCAGCCCTAGGCTTGCCACATCAAAATCTCTGGCAGGGGGAACAGGACTTTATTTTTTACACTCCCACCCTGGCTTCACATTAGAACAATCTGGGGAGCACTTGAAAATGCCAATATCCCCGGCCCTGTGTGGAGGAATTGACTGAGAATGTCTGGAAGAGGAGCAGGTTGTGAAAGCCCTCTCGGTGATTCTGGTGAAACCAGACCACCGCTGAGCCCACGGGAACCGAGGAGTTAGATGATGTATGACGAAGCTGAGGCCGTCGGGTTCTGCATCTTTACTCAACAAGCCAGAGCAGCAAGGAGCAACTATGCACTGACTCGGTGGCCGACACTGCAGGGCTGGTCCCTTTGTTCCATCAGTGCACGGCTTTAAGTCGAACTGTTTATTCAGGGCTAGCCTTTAAAAAGCTTGTGATTCAGATCAGATTAAAAAGTTTGCCATCAGCAATGGGAATAGGGCTGGGAGCCCAGAAAGGCTGTTTAGTCTGTCTGCCACTTAAGTACCTCGCTTCAAAGAAGTTCTAACCACATGAAGACACTGTTGCTCAGGAGTGAAGAGTCTCTATCCCATCAAGATGGAAAGGAAATTGTGTAGCCACAGCTGCTACATTTTCACAAGCTCTTTGGGGATAGTGGCTGGCACATGGTAGGCACTCAATAAATATCTGGTGACTGACTGATTTCCATCACCACAGCTAAACCTTAAATAGCCTTTTAAGGTGGCTTGCTGAGAATTTTTCTCCAGTTTCTGAAAAAATTACCATCATAGTCATCATCAGTAAGTATAAGACCATTAACAATTGGAACTGGTAGCAAGATTGCTTTAATTTTTAATGTGGGACAAGAAAGGGCTACTCAGATTTGAAGCGGACTGGAACTTCCAGAAGGATGGGGGTCTTGACATGGTCATCTCCCATCTGTGGTAGGCACCGTCGTGGCCCCAACATAGGTGTCCACATCATACCCCCCCTGAACTGTGAGTGTATTACCTTACATGGCAAAGGGACAGATATGATTATGACTACAGATTTGACATCGGGAAATTATCATGGACTATCTGGGTGGTCTCAAGGTAATTATAAGAGTCTGTTCAAGATGGAAGAGGAGGAAGAAGGTCCAAGTCAGAGAGAGGTTTTAATAAGCTATGCTGCTGACTTTGAAGATGGGGGAAGGGGTCAGAGCCAAGGAATGTGGTGGCCCCTGGCAGCTCCAAGCTGGCAAGGAAATGGACTCTCCCTAAGGTCTACCCGGTGAGCAGAACATCTGGCTAACCAAGGCCACAACCTGGGTGTACTCAGGTGAAATGGCCAACATTATCAAGAGGAGGGTCCCCTACCCACACACCCTTCGCCAAAGTGGTGACACAGTTGTGGGAAGAGGACGATGATCCCACTGTGTCATCAGCCCTCTCTCTTGGATGTCATACAGTCATGTCTGAAAGCACATGCTCTCCCTCTGTCCCTATAGGACTCAGGACAGTCACTGAACGGTTCTGTAGGATTAGGAAGTTTGTAGCCATGCATGGGGATAAGCCAGTGAACTCACAGGAGTCTTGAACCTATGACCTCAGCTTCACCAGCATTACCTCCAGCAACTGCAGCCGCTAAGCTCATCAGGTGGAAGTGTGTTCAATTCTCTTTTATGCTCTGAGGCCAGAAAGAGACCTGAAGTCTGTGATGTTTTACTTCTGCCTCCCTTTCCTTTCCGAGGGCTGAAAATAGTTCAAAGGCAGCAGTTATGTAGCCAGCCGATGGCTTCCCTGAAGAACGTGTCTGGAGCACAGCCAGCGACCATGGCTGTGAGTGTTACCGGGCACATCACAACAGGCTGACAACTGAGGCTGAATGAGAGACCACACTGGGACAGTCCTATGTGTTGGCAAAATTCTCCACCAACAAAGAGAACAGAAAGCTCTCATTAGACTCCACTAGCATAAGAAAAATTAAAGTCCTTACCATTTATTGAGCATTTCACCACAGAGCAGGTACAGTGTGCTAAGTGCCCTATAAACATCTGCTCTTCACAGCACCTTTGAGACAGAGGTGCTCTGCTGATCCCACCTCACAGGTAAGAAATCAGGAAAGCTTTGGGGTACCGGGCGAGGAATGGCAGAGCTGGGACTCAAAACAAGACTTTCTGAGTCCAATGTCTGCGATTTCAGTTACCACACCACATTGCCTTTAATGCAATAGCAGAATAAGAGACATTTTTGAGAAAGAGGCAGCAGAGAATGGCATCAATGTAGCAACCCACTTGCAAGCCAAGAGATTTATTTACAGCCGCTCACTCAACATTTTTTGAATGCTTGTTTTGCACTAAGACTTTGTGCCAGTGAACTGCTAAAATATCAAAGGATATCAGGTAGCAGGACTGGAGACAGAGTGAAGGACAGCAACACCCCAGAACACGCTCCAACAGCGAGAGACCCGCTGAACAGGCAGCCCTGGCAATATTGGGGGGAGGTTGCCAGCCCCCCGGAAACAGCAGCAGGCAGAATGACTCCACAGGTGGCAATAAAGAGGTAGCCTCTCCAGCAAAGGTGTCAGGTATCTCATGTGGAAAACCCCCCAAAATCAACATGCAGCAGGCTCTGGGAACATAGTCAGGGACCAGGGACCCAACATAAGGAATGGGTTCTCCTTGCATGTAGTGTAGAAAGAGCTTGTCAATGCTGGCCTTTCATTTACTCAAATGATAGGCTAACACAGGCACAGTGGTGGGGAAGTGAGGGTTGGCCCAGGGGCAATTCAACCATTGAAAGATCTTTAGCAACACTGAAAATGCCCTTCGCAGCCTGGATTTGAAGGGCTGGCCCCTACCATGAGGGAGGCGCTCTCCTGTTACCCTGACAGCCCAATCAAACACCATTCATCACACACATGCCTAAGTGATAGGGAATCTGGGTATGTTTTTCATTCAACATACCCCAATGCGTATTCCGGTCCTGGTTTGCCAAAGACAGCCCGGGCTTACTTGTGTTCTCCCTTGAATGGTTAATAATGTCCCATTTCATTCTGAAAAAATGTCCCAGTTTAGACAGTAAGTTAAATGATCACCTAACCCAGAAAACTACTTTCAGGCATATTAATAGCTCTGTTGTCCTGCTCTGCACCTGTAGCATGCCAATGCATGTTGTGAGCCTTGACGTATGAAATCTACTACACAAACTATTCTGGTCAAGGAACTTAAAGGCAAAACATGTTATCATCTGTGTACTGCTGTTGTGCTACACACAATGTGGGGAATATTGTGTTCCACAACAAGCTTGGTTGTTGTTAGAACACATGGCTTCTCAGAAATTTAATATTGTGACATGTCATGAATTTCCAAGAGGCTCATATACTAAGCAGTTTTTCCAAACTTATTTAAACACAGAATCATTTTTTAATGAAACTTCGTGAGAGATCAGTGTCCCACAAAATGCTCCCCCATTTTTGTCCAACAAACACGGGTGCCTAGCATGCCCTGGAATTGTTCGAGGTCCTGGAGAGTCAGCAGGGAACAAGGCGGTCCTTGTCCTCGGGGGGGCTAACACTCTAGTGGGGAAGACAGGCCATGAACCTATAAACAGACAAAGAAAATCTGGACAATGATCTATCCCCCAAGCAACTGACAGACCAAATAAAACCTACAATACCCAGCATTTCTGAGAAATACTCACGCAGCAGCAACCCACTTTCAGACAAGAGTTGGCAACGATTCACGTCTGTCAAAAGCCATCGATAGGCACGTTTTCTGAGCAGTAAACATTCCCTTAACAAGCCTCTGCTCTGTGAACTGACTGTACTTCATTCAGCATTCTTGTTAGTGTAAATGTGCCTTTGGGGGAGTCCGACTCCTATCGGCTTTTGTTTGTAGACTATATTCATAATTTGTCTTTAATACTCTTCCCTGTTGTGTCTAGACTAAGGTGTTATTGAAAATTGCATCGCTTTCAAAGAGATGTTTATAGTTGCTCAGCACCCAGGGAGTAAATTAGAACAAATGGAGAGTTAGTACATTCTATGCCATGCACCCCACCCCCTCGGGCTGGGATGAGGGACAAGGAGGTCCTTTAGGAAAAAAAACATGCATGCACGCACACACACACACACACACACACACACACACACACACACAACCCCTACCCTTTGGATCAATTCTGTGCAGAATAGAGACTCATATTTAAATGAATAAGCCAAGTTAAAACTTTCCCTCCTGGAACAAAGCAAAAGGAAAGCCTCTTTATGTTGCAGGGGCCTTAGATGCCACAGCTGAGCCTGTCCCAAAGCTTCCCTCCGCTGCTCACAAACTAAGCCATCTTGCTGCATTTAGCACTTCTCACCAGACCACCCACCCAGATGCGGATACACAAACCACATGTGTGAGGAATGCTGCTCGGCTAGGAAATCAGTATCAGTATTTCAACCTTATTACTTGCACAGACGGCCTTTTTAGTGCAACTCATTTGTTTTATCTTTTCAATAGCTTTGATTATTTTCTTTTAATGGCCTGGATTTATCCCTTTCTACTCTTTTGAAACTTCAGAACTCTGTGGTGGGGACTGCATGTGGTGGAAGACACGATTACAAGGGGAAAATGAGCAAATAGCTTTGCATTTACTCACCGCCTATCTCCCCACTCCTGTGACCACCTATTGCCCGGTTGCCCGGTAGTGCCCTGAGTTAGTACAAAAAGTGGCCTCAAGGAGCCTTTCCATTCACAGGATAGGGTATTTTTATTGTTATTTAATAGCTATTGAGCCCAGTTACAATTACTGTTTTTTAGTTTGTACCATGTATTTCTCTTCTTAGTCCTCAGGATTGATACAGGTCACTCTTGAATCGAGAGAGAATTAAGACCAAGAAGCTAAAACCTGACAGCCCAGGGCAAGTTAACAGCCTCTGGAAAAGATGGGAATTGACTTTAAAGAAGGGACCATACAACCAGGAAGGTGTGGATACCATCCCCCAGCAGAGAAAGCAGAGCACTGAAGGGTTTCCCATTTGGGTGGTATTCTGGGCAAGGAAACCAGTAAAATATGCTTAGTTGCTCTACTAATGAGAACAAAGAAGACCATTAGTTTTGGATACTGTGCTCCTGAATTACCGAGCAGGGAGGTCTGGGTATCAGGCCTCAGTTAAGCTGCCATCTCCCGCCAGGACTCCTTGCGTATCCACGTGGGAACGCAATTCTGAGACGGTGGAACAAATGTCTTGGGAAAACTGTAGCTCAGCATACTTCCTGTGTGAGACCGCTTGGTGAGGGCACCCTGAGTCTTCAGGAGGCCCGAGATGCCCATCTGGACTTTCTCTGGGCTGGAGAAAAATGCAAGGCCATTATTTTAAAAGAAACAAATGAATATCTATGCTGAAATAAGACTAGTCCAGTTCCAGCCTGGTCATTAGAAAGCTTAACTGTCAGCCAGCCCACCCGGGACCAACGCTTCCACACCTGCAGTCAGTCACGTTCCCGAAGGTGCAAGGCAGCCCGCCATTATCTTCTCGATGGCTTGTCGGCTTGCACATACTGCTACTTCCTCAAATTTGATGTCTCTTCCCTATGAAAAAGAGTCTTCCATCCAGTTCCCTGGTTATTTGCCAAACTAAAAGCATTCTATGCTCTTTGTCGAAGCAGGTTTTCTCCTTCCTGTCTAATTAAGGTAGCGTTTCTCACTGCTATAGTAACTGCAGTGCCTCTGCCAGAAGACTGGTCTGTCCAGTGATAGTGTGTTGTTTAGTGTATGAACAAAACCTTCCAGAGAAATGGGGGGAAATGAAAAAATATCATGCACAGGTAACCGGATTTATTCCAAAAACACGTGCCACCATGTTTCGCCCAATGCTATAGAGCTTAAAAAAGTGTATTGGTTTTAGGGCCCAGAAAATGGTGCTCAGACACTCCTGGTCTCATCTCTCCATTCCTTCTTCCTTGGGACCAGCATCTCTTCTTGAGGAAGGGTAGGGGCTCATTTTTCTGTATGCAAAGCAAAACCAAGCTTTGGTCAAATGACTCTTAACAAATCGGTAAGACTATACATTGTAAAAAACATGGAGCCACAATAGATTAGATATGAATTTAAGAAAAACAGCTATTTCTGTCAATCTGTACTTA
The DNA here is from genome assembly GCF_021234435.1 of Artibeus jamaicensis. Classification (NCBI taxonomy): domain Eukaryota; kingdom Metazoa; phylum Chordata; class Mammalia; order Chiroptera; family Phyllostomidae; genus Artibeus; species Artibeus jamaicensis. The sequence continues at coordinate 56,836,863 of NW_026522030.1, forward strand.
CATTTCAACACGGGTTTTAGAGATGGGAAATACATCTTACGAATGCCTTGTTGTTCACATAATAGCATCTACACACACATACACAGTATCTTTCAACAAAACTACACATACACACTCCATTTTAAAAGATACTGACAGATTTATAAAATGTATTGGCCTTGCATTATTAATCTCAGGAATACATTTTTACTTAATTTATTTTTGCACTGCATGATAGCTCTGGCCACCATTCAGGATCTGTCAGCATTTCCATCAAAACGCTATTTTCAGAATAGTGGAGTAAGTGCCAAGATACATATTTACAGTTTACAGACAGCGGTGGCTTTGTCTTCCTTTAAAATTGACTTCTTCGATGCATCTTTACAAGGAATATTCAGGGATGGCAATGCCTACATGACAAAAAGCATCATATAAAACAAGGGGTCAAAGATGCAGACTTCCAGCCCAGGACTAAACCGTGGGGACTGACTCCTCCACATTCACTGCAGTTGTAGGAGACTCAGCATCACAGTCTCAGTTTTAGAGCGACAGTCCAAAGCAAGTTTGTAATATGTGTGTGTGTCTCTGTGTGCGAATGCAGTACACACACAATGCTGAAGGTGAAAAGTAATGAACATATACAGCGAACTATTCCAGAACTGATCACATCCACAGTGAGAAAAATGAACACCAGCCACCAAACACAAACACTGACCATTTCCAACACTGAATATCCAACTCCATCACCGAGGCAGAGTTAAAACATTTAAGATAAAGTCTCTTCTCTTAAACACATATGTTAAATCGTTAACATGCACAGGGCTTGGAATGTTATGCAGGCCTGATCAGTCTTTTATAAAGATGAGCTGAGTCTGTAGAAATTATCTGTAGAAACTTTTTTTTTGGTGGAAGAAAGCCAAATGTATTAGCTCTGTCCACAAAAAGGTGCATAATTATTCAGATTAGAGAGATTTGCTTAGCAATTTAAAAATGTTTAGGACACTCTCCTATGATTTTTTTCCCTCTAGTCTAACGTTTTCATGTTCTCCCCTACTCTGACACAATATACAAGCATATACAGACATGCCTACTTGTCTACACAGAGAGATGGATTACGGTAAAGAAACGAAACAACTGCAAACGGTGTTGCTGACATGACCGCCACATGCAGAGACAGAAGCACCTGCTCTCATACATATTCTGCAGCAAAACCAGAGGCAGAAGCTAATTTATTAGGGGAAAGTTCTGTACATAGACTCTTCTCCTCAGATTACTGGGGAAAAATTTACAGAAAGTTTATCATATTCTGGCTGGCTCAAACTATATTCACACTCACCCAATTAAGTTTATTTGAAACATCTATTTATATGTATATACACCAAAGAAATTAAACTCTGCCATTTTGTTTTTGTGCTTAAAAAACCAAAGCCACTATTAGGACACACGCGTGCCCCAAACATTTTTAAACAGGTTTCAAAGGTGAGTGTACATAAATGTGGCAGAACTGAGTGGGCTGCTTTAAGAGAAGTATAACTTTTTGAAATCAGTTGAAAGGGGATTTATTATTTCTGCATTTATAACTTAGATGAAAGCAAGGGTGTAACTTCTAGAAACTTAACCACATGACTGGTACTCTACCAGAATTTTATGGAAAACTCCCTTTGCTCATCCACAAGTAGTAGATGGGTAGTTTTCCCCAGATTTTGTTATCAACTGCAAACTCACACTGACAATATTCTGAAGATATTTGCTTTATCACCTGAACTGTGCATCTAAAGTTTATCGCTGTAATAATGTCTCTTCTTCTTAACCGTTTTGTTCGATCATTTGTGTTACCTAGTTACTTGCTTAGTAACCTAAGGAACAACAACAACAAATCTTTACATTGCCAAATCATAGTTTTTGCCACACAATTCAGTTACAAAAATAAAAATGGCCCAAACTACATACACACATTCCTAGTTAAACTACACAGATATTTCAGATACACCACATACATTTCTAGCTTCATTAGGATATGTGAATTAGCAGTTAGAAATTTTAAAGAGATTTAAATTTTGCAAATAATGCCATTCAAACATTGTCCTCCCCTTTCACCTGCAAAGTTCAAAACAAAACAAAGCACAACTAAAGTCGCACAATTCATCAGTCACCTAAAATGACTCAGGAAGTTTCTCTAATTAATCACCGAGAAGTGGACCAGACGACAGATGCTTCAAGGACAGTTTGTGCCAATCACCAAAAATCGTAACATGATTGAAAACATACACTTGTCCTTCAGGGAGGATGCTTCGGAGAAGTAATTTACAAGAAGCATGGTGGTATTTTTTTTAAAGGAAAAAATAGTGTCTTTGGATAGAAATAATAAAAGGTAAAAAAAAAATCCCCCTTTTTAAAATGCAGAAATAACTCCATTATCAATCTTCATTTACATCACTGCCCCAAAGAATGGGTCTGGAAAGACCGTTTTCTGTACAGACACTAGTTAATCTCTGTATGAAAAGACAGCATCTGGCATGGGAATAAACAAGGGAGACACTGGTCTATTAGCACAGATAGAGACTCTCTTAAGGCTGATCCAGTGAATGAACCTTTGGATCCAGAAGTATTTCTTCATTTCTTTTCTTTTTAGTCGAGTTCCTAGCAAAAACTTGAAAGATGAGCTGTTCTCACTTTGCATTTCTCCATTTCTGGAGGGGATGGAATAATGACACCAAAAGTACTTTGGTTTTGTTTTTTTTGTTTTTTTTTTCTTTAAAAATAATTTGCTTTCTTTTGCATGCCACAGGAAAGGTTTCTAGTTTCAAAACAGGGTACATCAAGAACAAAAATACCCCCCCTCCCCAACCTCCTTTATTTTCACCAATACAAGAAATCCTTCTGGAAACATAAGCAAGGGACTAAACAGGTATTGAACCACTGAATCTACAGGTTAATACATAATCTGTTATGGCAGAATAACCAGGAATTTCCCCCCAAAGAAAGATTTAAATTTTCCAAATATAAAAAGAGTCTAAGGGGATCACATGTGAATAAATGAAAATCTCTTATTCCAGGTTTTATGGTTCAGATGAATGACACACTGGCAGCTGAAGAAAGCTGAGGAAGCTCTCACTAATAAATAGATCCAAATTACGAATTTCTACAACATTTGTTTAGAAAACAGAATCAGAATTCCTTTTTTTTAAAAAAAAAAATGATGATCCTCTGGAATGCCTTCACTTCCGTATTTATCTACTATTGTAACAGTGACACAGACACCAGGGTGCTGGCGACAGCTCAGCAATGCTGGACGCAGGACGTTTACACGCACACTTTTGTTTAAAAGTCCTACGATTTGTTGACTAAGGCTAAACAGCAGGTCATGATCCTATTTGGTGCTTTTTTCTACCATGGTCCAAGATCATTATATGGATACAGCCAAGGACTGGGCCCCAACTTTCAGGAGAAAGACCACAAAGAAGAAAATCAGGGTGGTTATTTGGTCCCCCCAGTTGATCGTTTGTGTCCTAGAACTGGAAAAACAGAAGGTGGAAAAACAGACTACAACGAGTTAAAGGAGTTGGAAAAAGTTGGTGGAGAGTGGCACGGTGTACAAGTAAGGTCACTGGGCTTGGGATGGCCAGGGCGCTGCATTGAAAGAGCATCCACGGGACCAAGTACTTATAATGTCTTGTGGTGTCATTCCCTCAACGACTTTCAGATATCTGTATGCGATAATAAATAGATCAGTTATGTAATAAGGCAGTGTGTTGAATATGCATTCGTCCTGTGGAATGAACCACCACAGAGAGAGATACATGATACCATACACATTCTTTAAGTTTTCTTGTGTTGTGTTTGATTTGTTTGTTTTCAAGGCTATCCAGGCAAACTCTTCCCGGGGATTTCCTTGGAGAGAAGAGTGGTCCGCTGAGGCTGGTTTGCTTAACCTCTCCTTTATCAAGAGATGATGACTGGCTTCAAAGAAAAATAAAGCTGAAGGTTGCTTGATTTTTATTTTTTCCCTTTTGGTTGCATCATTCTGAGTGTTTTCTTATAAACAACAACAACAAAAAAAATCACAACCAAAAAAAACCCCAATCGTTTTTGATGCATCCAGTTGTTGTATCCTCAGGATGTTCCAGATGTCTCCAGGTAACTCTGTAGTTTACGGACTGTCGTTTTGTCCAGCGAGCAAAGGTCAAAATCAAATGTTGTGTTTGTGATATGAAAGTGTCCAGTTTCTTCTATGAGGTTCACAATCTAGAAGAATAAAGAAGAGAAAGTTGGGACAATAATAAATGGACATCAAAAAGCAAAGAGAGAGAGGTGGAAGGGGTCAAATATGGAACATCTGACATAAACGGTAAGAAGTTCCTATACTATTACAGGTACCAACATGTCTCTTAGCCAATTTGTAAGCCAAAGGAATATTAACCCTTTGAAATCCTGAATGAGAGCAGATGACCTGTTCTCACCATTCATATCCTTTAAACTGCTTCATGCTTTCAAGTTATCAACAAAGTACTTTACTGTAGAGGTAGGAATGAGAGAGAATTGTTAGGGGGAGATATGATTTCAAGACCACTTTAACTCTTAGTTATTGACTCAATAGAGAGTAACTATACCTACTAGGTGTATGGAAATTCCAGTCTGGAATTAACAAAACTAAAAAAAAAAAAGTACACACCCACACACACACACACACACACACAAATACTGATGAACATTTTCCATTTTCCTTCCTGATTACATTATTGTTGAACTTTTAAAAAGTGCGAGAACTGACACACACACAAAATGGAAACCATGTCCAATCTCCAGCCCCCTGAAGATCATGGGTAGTGAGTGACTGGCCGCGGGGCTTCAGGGAGCCTGCTCAGGGCATGACAGCTGTGCTTGTTGCTTGGATATAAGAGATGCATTCACTTTGTTAAAATTCACAGAGCTTAACACTTTGTTATACCTCAACAAAAAATGAATAAAAATCTATATTTATTACTTATAGTCATGTTCAGTCGATTCCCTGGTATATTTGGGGGTGATAAGCCATCAGAGAAAGAAAGGATGCTTTTGTCTCCTTGTTTGTCATAGTTACACCTCATTTCTTATTGCATTGGCTACAACTTTCAGAAATGTGATATACAGAAGTGGTCAGAGGCACTGCTGCCTTGCCCTGGCTTTCAGGAGGACACATCCAAGATTTCAACATTAAGAATGTTGGTTATTGGATTGAGAGAATCTTTTACTATGTAATGTGTCTTTTCGTTCCTATTTTACTAATAATTTTGATCAGAAATGGATGCTGTGCCTGAGTAGTGTGGGATTTAGATATGCTTGCTGTGGGTCAAAGGGGATCAAGGGGGTTAATTGCAGTAAGCTTGGGTGTGTGTGTGTGTGTGTTGGGGGGATGAAGGCGGGGAAGGAGAATTAGCACCAAGATGAAAGATAAAATGCACAGAAAAAACGACTGGCAAATTCTTCCACTTATTTTTAGTTGTCTCTATTACTCCCTTTCTATCACTTACTTTGATTCTCTTTGGTTCAATAATCTCATAAGAGAAAAAATACTTTAAATTAATTAGCCTACTCATTTAATGACATTTTAGATTACCTAATTGCAGGTTGAGAACAGCAAAAACTTTTGACATTATCTTTTTAAAATTAATTTTCTTAAAAAAAAGTAACTTGTGAACGATTCCATATGGGTTGGTGGCTCTCAACATAAAATGTGCTCCCCTTTCCTGGCACATCTGACTTCCACAGACACACAGGACACACTGAGCCTCATCCAATGGTCGCACAACGCCAGACTTAGCTGCCTACACCTTATTCAACAAGACTATTTCTTAGATAAAACTACTGGTTTAATAATAAAACAAGTTACTCCCATTGCAAAACCATGACATACACAGTCAACTGCCTACCCGATATCCATTTGTCCCTTTCTTTCTTACTAACAGAAGCTTGATTTTCTGGGAGGGGCAACACACCAGGCTACAGTACGTGCCCCTCCTGACTCATGTGTAGCACTTAGTAGACACCCCTATTTACAATGTATTTTTCAAAAATCACTGGGCTTTTGGAAACATTTTAGCAACAATGGCACATCCCCTTACCCTGTGCCCCTCTTCCTGTCTGAAATGAAGGTGCAACCCTGGAAGCGTAATGCCTGTCTCCCACTCATGGGGATGAATGCATGATGTGAAAGACAGCCAAGCAGGAAGACCAGAAGTCTACATCCTCGGTGGCATCGTTTAAGCCACCACACTGACTACAAATTACTTACCTCCAGGTCTGTTACTATGGGGGGTAGGTGGTGAGGGAGCCTTCCTTGCTTAAAGTGCTGGACCTAAGGTTCCATCACATGCACGAAGAGATGACTAAAGGGGGTATTCCCAGCTGTGGTTAAACTACAGCATTCATATAAGAGTTTATCAAGCAGGATGATCTTATTATTAACACTAAAAGGTCTAAAATGGACCCTCATCCTTTAAATTAGTTAACAGTTACAGAACTTTGGGTAAGTTACACACACACCCACATAAATACAGAGACATACACCCAGCTGTGTCCACACACACAGACCTTTCAAGGCAATCACACTTGCTATATACTTCACACTGATTGATTTAAGAGGACTTTCCAGAATAAATTCTTTTTTGCCCCATCGTGTCAAAATACCATACAACTAGTGAAAATGTGTACATTTCAGGGGAGACACAAACAGCCTCTTCAGAGCTCTTTCTGGATAGACACAAATGGCCTTTTAATTGATATGATGGAGACAAATGACAATTATTCCAGAGTGTGACTTGTCTCCCCAACTAGCAGGCAGGGAAAGGATAAAGCATTCGGAATAGAGTCCTGGATTTGGCTTATGGAGTTCTGACTCTGCTCACTACTTTACTTTTTTTTTAACTTTTTTATTGATTATGCCATTACATTTGTTCTATTCCCTCCTCCATTCCCCTCCACCCTGCATACCCCTCCCCCACCATTTCCCCCTTTAGTTCATGAACATGTGTCTCAAATTCTTTAGATTCTGTATTTCCCCTACTATTCTTACCCCCCCCATCTATTTTCTATCTACTGTCTATGCTACTTATTTTCTGTACCTTCTCCCCCCTTCTCCTCCTCCCATTCCCCTGTTGCTAACCCTCCATGTGATCTTCATTTCTATGGTTCCGCTCCTGATCTAGCTGTCCTCTTAGTTTGCTTTTGTTTTAGGTGTGGTTGTTACTAACTGTGAATTTGCTGTCCTTTCACTGTTCATCTTTTTTATCTTCTTTTTCTTAGGTAAGTCCCTTTAACATTTCATATAATAAGGGCTTGGTGATGATGAACTCCTTGAATTTGGTCTTATCTGAGAAGCACTTTATCTGTCCTTACATTCTAAATGAAAACTTTGCTGGATAGAGCAATCTTGGTTGTAGGTCTTTGGTTTTCATGGCTTGGAATACCTCTTTCCAGCCCCTTCTTGCCTGTAAGGTCTCTTTTGAGAAATCAGCTGACAGTCTGATGGGAACTCCTTTGTAGGTGACTGTCCCCTTATCTCTTGCTGCTTCTAGGATTCTCTCCTTTATTTTAATCTTGGCTAATGTAATGATGATGTGCCTTAGTGCGTTTCTTCTTGGGTCCAACTTCTTTGGGACTCTCTGAGCTTCCTGGATTTCCTGGAAGTCTATTTCCTCTGCCAGAATGGGGAAGTTCTTCTTTATTACTTGTTCAAATAAGGTTTCCACTCGTGACTCTTCCCCTTCTGGTACCCCTATAATTCGAATGTTGGAACGTTTAAAGATGTCCTGGAGGTTTCTAAGCTTCTCCTCATTTTTTTGAATTCTTGTTTCTTCATTCTTTTCTGTTTGATCATTTTTTTCTTCCTTCTGGTCCACTCCACTGATTTGAGTCCCAATCTCCTTTCCATTACTGTTGGTTTCCTTTGTATTACCATTCATTTCAATTAGTTTAGCTTCCATATGTTTCTCTAATTTGTGACTAAAATCAACCAGTTCTGTGAGGATCCTGATAACTAGTGTTTTGAACTGTGCATCTGAAAGATTGGCTATTTCTTCATCGCTTAGATCGATTGGTTCCAGGGCTCTGAGTTGTCCTAGAGCCATTTTTGGTCTATTTGTGCCATTAAGTAAGCAGAGCGAAGCCTTAGTTGTTTACCAGGACGGGGCCACCCAGGTCGCTGGTTTGTGACGCTGTGTGTGGGGGCGTGGTCAGAGAGGGAGCAACGGCGGTCCTCTCCGCTAGCCCCGCCCGTCTAGTCCCACTGCACGCCTGGCCTGTTTATCCGATCGGAATTGTGCGAGCCTGCTGCCCCGGGCCTGCTCGCCTCTTCACTGGTTTATCCGCACGCAGATGCGTGACCGACCGCAGACAGCCCGCCCCGCCTCTTCCCTGTGTGCTCCCGTAGCTAGCCCATGATCCGTGCCTTTGGCTACTTGCGCGCCACCAGGTCAGGGATCTTTCTGGTCAACCGGCTTCACTGCTGGCTTATCTGTTTAGCCGAGCATTTCGTCCTTTTTTTTGGACTCCGTATTGTCGATTTTCTGTGTGGCTTGGTTGTGTTTTTTGTTGTTAAAAATAGTTGTTCTTAGATTTGGTTGTGCACAGAAGCAAGGTGGTTCCACCTACACCTCCATCTTGGTGGAAGTCTCCTGCTCACTACTTTAATGGCACTGAATGACACTGGACAGAACATGATAACCCCTGAGCCCCAGTTTCCTCACCTACAAAATGAGGAAAATGCCAACTGTTCTACCTCCCTGCAGCGGCTGTGCAGCGGCCCCACTAAGATATGGTAAATGAAGTTCCTTTATAAACTGTGCACTGCCACACAGACCAGGGCAATGTGATTGTAACTACCATGTAGGTAAAGTTATCCTTCATTATCTGGGCGGTAAGTCCATGGCGCAGGGATGACCAGACCCCGGGCTCTTCCCTGCTCCCCTCCTTGACTGTCAGCCATTTCATTAGCACTCAAACAGATGAAGCACGGGAAATGCCAGAAGCCAAAACTCAGAAGAGACCTAATTGGATTTTTTAAAAAATAATTGTAAGACAAGTTTGCAGGGGGAAGGGAAGAAAGCAGGGAGAACACTAGTTGAAGGAAATTAGTTGAAATGACAAACTAAAACCACAATGGGGGTTAAGGAAGTACAGCCGCACATTTTCCCTAAAAAATGACAGGTATCTTACCCTTTTAAGTAAATAGCTTTCTGTGACTCAATAGAGCTGCTCAGTAATTACTTCATAAGTAGAAAACAGAGAAAAATACCTTTTTGAAAAAGCCACTTGATTTTAAAGCAAATAAACACATTTGCCCACTAGGAAATTCAGCTTAGTCATCTCACATGCACTGTAATATCTTGTAGGTTTCCAGGGCTTCAATGACAGTTCTGCTACTTCCTCCACAACCAGCATGTCCCACCCCGCCTGCAGCCACAAACACACAAAGATATAAAGGGCAACTGATCAATCTCACCAAATAAGCCCTGCGTTTTTATGGGTGCCTATAAGAACACATCAAGGCAGATGCAGAGACAGCCTAAAAGCAGAAGTGGTGGCAGCAGTTGGGGTATTTGGGACTATTTGCCAAAGGGAACAGCATTAATAATTTGAGTTATCAGAGCATGTACGCATGTCCTCGATTAGGTAGATTTCATAAAGAAAAAATAAATGTGGGCTCCTTTCCTGGAATCCTGATAGTTAGGCCGTCATAAACACAGTGTTAACATGCTTTTACTGCCATGACACAAGCCACAGAGCCTGAAAACATCACACCAGGCCCCGAAGGGCAGCATCTGCCCCTCTGTCAGCGTCCCCCGCTCGGCTGACGCAGCGTGGCTCTGCCTCGGTGTCGGTACCCCGCATCGTACTGCATTAATAAACGCCTCTCCAAAATCATAATAAAAGAGAGGGTGACTGCAGGCCAGAGACGCAGGCGAGGACGCAGGGTCCGTGGGGGAAGTGGAAGAGCACGCGCACGGCTTAGCGCATTCTTCAGGCGATGGTCGCTGTGCACATGCTCGTGATGGATTGTTTCCTGCTGTGCCAGCCTTTTAGGGGCTACCACGCAGGCTTTTTTTTTTTAAAGAAGGAAGATCCACTTGTTAAATCAGTGATTCCTTCCCCTAACCCTGGTTTTTAATTATAAGAAGACAGAAGCATTATTTTTAGTCTGATTATATATATTTAAAGCCGGGGTTCTTTCCACCTGCAGGGGCCTCTTGACTGAGTGGGAACTAGTGAACAAGGTCTGTTTCACCTGCATCTGCTCAGAGTGGAGTCAGGGCAGGGAGAGATTACGTCTTCCTGCAGAGCACAGGTGGCAAACACAGGCCTGCAGGCCGAATCCGGGCCTCCACCTTGCTTCACCCAGCCCAGCACTTTATTTCTACCCGGCGGCAGCACTGAGCTCTCGCTTACCTGTTAAGGAGCAGTTACGTTTACACAGTCCTAACGTTACATTCGGCCCTTTGCAGGCGACTGGGGAGCTGATGTGAACCCCCGGTGAAATGAGTCTGACGCCCCTGCCATGGAATGACTGTGGCCACGGACTGGGGAACATTGTCTTGCCATGTGATGTGTGCCCGACCCTGGGCTAAGAGGCAGACTGTCAGTCCTCCGTGTATAGGGGATTCTAAAACACAACAGGCGATTTCCCAGGACGGAGAAAAATCATTTTCAGCAGAGCATTCCTCAGGGAGGGGTCTCCATGTTGTTAGAAGGAATACCTAATATCACTCCCCATATCCTGGAAGATAGTTCTAAAAGTGTAATAGCTGTGATCTAAATTACTAAACTATCTTTGAAGGAAGCTCTGACTTTTTCCCCCCTCTGTAGGGTGCAAATCCAGACTCAGAGCTGAGTTGCTGAGTTTAGCCATGCTCCAGCTCCCTTTCCAAATAAAGGCAGAACACGTGGCTTAAAGAAGAATCAAATTATTAATCAGCCCTGTAAATGACATCCCCAGGTTTGACTGTACCCACTGTACTGTATTTTTACCTTATGGAAAAGTGGCTTAAGAATACAGGCCCTTGATGCATTGCTTTCTGTTCGTTAAACTAGCTGTTGAGCACCAGTGCTGTGTGCCCCTAGATTAACACAATGATACTAATCACCTTCTGTGAGCCAAATAAAAGAGTCAGAGTGGATTCAATGGATTTAACAGAAAAAGACCGAGGATGTGATCCTGGGCTACTAGAAATTCTGTCTCAGGTGTCCGGTCTGCACGGTAGAGAATATGCAGACTGTGGGATGCATTCCATGACAGGACAGCTCTCAAGGTGCAGAGTAGCGCTGGCCCTCCATAGTGCTAGATTTTACAATAAGAATTAATTAAGCAGTAAACCGTGACAGGACATGCATCATGGTATCATAATCACAAGCCTCAGCTGCATTACAAGGCAAAAGGCCAAAGCCGAAGAGCTTTCAAGCAGCCTGGGAATGCAATTAGGGGGTGAAACGCTGTGTGCCCTTGAGTGCCTTTATGCCAGGTTAAAAATTCATAAAGATCACTCTCTCCCTCTAGAACACTAAAATAATCCACTTCGATGGAAGTCTCAAGTTAAGCCATCTACCCTCAGAACTCCTTCAAAGGTCAAAATAAAGGACAATATAAAGTTGGGAATGTCAACGACACCCCAAGGTAAGACTGTGCCCAATGGCCTAGTACTGTTGGCTGGGCTTCCTTTGTGGAGGTGTCCCAACACTGTCCAAACATCTGTCTTCCCCCTCCTGCCAGACTCACTATTTGGGCCCAGCTTGTACGTTAATAGCTTCATCGGACAATTGCTCCACAGTGGTTCAGAGACGGCATTTGGGAGGGGAAAGGAGGGGGAGGTCAGCTAATAAAGTTACTGTCACCGTTCAGTCAATTAGCCCCAAATAATTGGTAAATGGCAGGCTGAACAATTTTGAGTTCTGCAGAAGAAAGCTGAAGAAAAATATTAGCAGAGTCTCAGGGTAAGCTACTCAAATCCTGTTCCCTTACCCATTACTCACTTAAATGGAACTGCAACTTAGACCTAATTAAGAACCATAGGTCTGTAGTCTTTTGTCCAAATCTGAAACTCTAGAATAGTTAAAAAGCTTATCAGACCAATCAGGAAACTTGGCAAGCCCAAGAGTGTGTATTTATAGATTTAAGCAAAAATGTACACAGAATATAAATGTTACCATCAGCCATTAAACATTAAAAAACCACACGTGTGCATACACACAGCTGGGGTAGATTAAGTACGAACTTCAAGTCATTTGAAAGTGGTAAAAAAAATATTAACAGTGAAATAATCTACAAACCTATGCTGGAATTTATAATACAGCCTTCCCTTTGGGTGTTAAAGAAAAAATATTTTATCAATAGCCACCGTTAATGCAATGGATGCACGTAACTGTATGAAAGCTAAAAACCACCACTCTTATCTTCTCAAAACATCAAATTGTACTAATAGAAGTTTCCCTACTCTACAGTATTCCACAGTTGAGTTCATAATAATAGAGTGTATGTTGTACAAGATAAGAGAAATGAGGGAAATATTTATTTTCCTTAAAACGTAATTGGCAAAAGGTTACTAAATTGAATTACAAATGTTTACAACACTTGACTGAAATTCTTATCACTGTTTTCCCACGAAACCAGAAGCCTGGCCCCAAAGGTTTCTGCATTTCTACTATCCCCTCCCTCAGCCCATATCCCAGCATCAGCCAGCTGAGCGATCAGTCTATTCCAGCACCATCACCTCTACGGGTGCCCGTGGCACCAGGGAAGGGAGATAATCACCGCCAAGCTCCAAAGCAGACTTCCAGGTAGCCTGCGAAGTGAGCATACTCCCAAAATACAGTTGACCCTTGAATAGCACAGAGGTTAGGGGTTGCCACCCCACCCCCGCACAGCTGAATATCCACGCAGAATTTTTGACTCCCCCAAACTTAACTACGGTCCCTCGGTATCTGCAGGATGTTGGTTCCAGGACCCAATGTGGACAGCCAAACCCTCAGATGCTCAAGTTCCTTATATAAAATGGTGGAGAACAGTGCGTTCTGTCCACCTTCTGCATACCCAGATTCCCAACTGCAGGTCAAAAATACTATTTTTGATCCACAGCTGGTTGATATGAAGGGCCGACCGTATTTTTCAGTATTTATTGAAAAAAATCTGCATATAAGTAAACCAGTGCAATTCAAACCCATGTTGCTCTAGGGTCAACGGTACTTCTGCAGGTGGCACTGGCCAGGTTCTGGCGGTGTGTGGTTGCTGTGGTCTCCTGGTGCTATCACACTGCCCCAGGACAAACCGGGCCTTCAGGCTTTTGGAAAGGGTTGTGCTAAAAAGCGTTTCTCACCTGCTGCAGAATGTGCCTTTCCCTCAAGGTCATTAACCTTCTGTGAAGCTCTACCAGTTCATCTAGGTACGCCTGAAAGAGAAGAGTATCCCCAAAGAACAAGCATGTTAGGAAGCAGTTCAAAAATACGGGACGAAATAAATAAGAACATATAAGCAGGGACTGGAGATCCCTCATACTGGTACCACAAGCAGGCCGTGTGGACTCTGTGCCCAAGGCCTTTGAAGATCAAGCCTGTCTTGGCCAACGATTACCTTTTCCAAGCCAGCTTTTTTAAAAGGAGCAATTCTTGCACTTACTTTTTCTCAACAAGATTCAAGTGAGCCTCACTACTCCCAACAACGCCTCTAGAGAGAAGGGGAGCTCAATGATAAATTGAGAGGTATTGAAGTCTACTTTAATTTTTTTTAATTCACCTGTCTTAGAATCTTTTTAACTAAGAGAAAAAGTCTAAGTTTGAGCATGGAAGAACCCATGCACATTACCATTTATTTCAGGGAAAATTCTTAAAAATAAAAATAAAAAAGCCTTCCCTGTTATCAAACATGTCTAACATTGCTAGCAAACAGCAAGTGAAAGAACAGAGGACTGTCTCTCGAGAAATAGAGATTGCTATCCAAATTAGCATGTGGCTTGTTAAGATCTCCCCGGAAAAGGCAGAGGTGACCTCTCCTTCCACATGCTCAGACCCACGAGTCTTTGTTAGCATAGCTGCATGGGTATTCCCACCACTGTTTGCAATGAAGGCGAACGAGAGGTCTGTGAAGCATTAGCCAGGCCTGTCCTGACCTTGCAAAGCCCGTCAGGACACTGCCCACACCAGGAGACTAACCCCCAACAGGTCTTGCCGTCCGATTTCAGGTGAACGAATGATGCCCACTTGGGCAAAGCACAGTGCACTGGGGTCAGATGCCCTGCTCACTTACATCTGACACTTCTTCACCCTCTAACTCCACCACAAGTCCTTACCTCCCAATTTAATGTGCCTGAAATCCCTGGGCAATGTAGGCACCAGGGCAAATGATAGCATAAGGCCAACCTTAATACTGGAGAGATAAGGGAGACTTGGAAAATAAACTACTCTTGGGCACTTCTGATGAAAACAATGAAAGAAGAACCAGCCAGGATGATCAAGAGAATCATAAAGGAACAGGACATGTCAGTGCTGCAGCATCAGAGTAAAGGACTGGGAACCTACCTTGTCACATTCACCATTCTTTATTTGCTTATCTGATTTGCTTTGCTTTATTGGACTTTTCACTTCAAGAATCTAGGGACCCAAGAGAAAGAACACTGTCAAATTTGATTTCAAGCACTTCTCAGCTAGCCAGCCACCTAAACAAAGGCACTTATGGATGAAATGTCATATGATAACATCGCTTTCCAAATAGGTTTCTCCTCTATACATGTTCTTTCTTCTCTTCCAATCTCTTTCTTAGAAAATAAATTACTTAGATCTAAAATGCTGACTCAGAGCAATAGAAAAGTTTTTAAAAGTGGACAATATGGAAATGGATCTAAGCTTCCAAGGCTGCTGGTTCTTTGTGACAATTCTCTCACACATACATACAGCTGCTCAGTTAACCTGGATTATAGATCCCTTGGGCAAGAACTGTCTCTGAATCACCCTGCTGTTTCAGCTACCAGTACTCAGTACACTAGAGATGATAAGACAAAATTTCAAATGCCCATCTTAGTGCCTGACTTTCAGATTCTAAAAATTACTCAAATCTCCTAACTTGATGCAGCTCTGGAAATAAAGGATGGCCACCAGTGACCCTAGTTGTTCCCAAGTTGGGCTCCTCCAAGTCAAGGAATAAAAAGTCAGGACTGTCTTCTGTGTTTCCAGAAACGCTGTCTTTACCCAGGATAAAACGCCAGGTGCCTCTCCTTTCAGCTGAACTGATTACAGCTCAGGTTATGAGCAGTAGTTCTGCATACTACTCAGAAGCTTCCCCAGGGAGCTAGATTTCTAATTAATAAAAACAAAAACCATATTATTACTTAATAAATACAGTTGATTTAATAGAACCTGCAAAATTGAAGATTATGAGAAAAGTATTTTTAAATAGCCCTTGCTTAAAATGACTGAAAACCACTGAATTTATTGTTGAGTATTTACAAATGTATATAAACATAAGTAATTTATCTTTTTCATTATTACCTTATTATTGAGTTGTTATAATATGATAAGCTGTTATAATATTAAGGTCAAAAATGCCAAATAAAGCATATTTAAGTAGTCTCATATTTCTACTGTTCTTCTCTTTATCCATTCTTTGTTCTAACACACACACACACACACACACACACACACACACACACACACACAATCACAGGCAAGTCACAGTTGTGTTCCAAGGTCTACAATATTCCATATCACAAAGAAGATTTTAAAAATGAGTCCACTTTTAATTTGTAGTGTAACGATCCCTGATTATGCTCAGAAACCTAGGTGTTCAGGTCCTAACCACACCATTTAATATTTTGGGGCCTCAAAAAACAAGATCAAGTGAGAGAGATTAACAAGATAATGTCCAGATACTTAGCTGCAGAATTTTATACTACTGAACATTTTACCTTTTGAGGATAGGACCATGACATTCAAGAAGAGACCAGATAGTTCTAAAGGGTATATGTCTCCTTTGACTTTGGAATGCATGGGTAAGAAGTAAGCTTCTTGCTAAGTCTTTCCTAAGAATTACCTTTATTCATTTCTAACATTAAGATAAACCAGATGACCACTTTGACCAGGCTAACTTAAAACACTCTACTTTTGGAAAAACAAGGAAATCACTTAGTGGCAGAAGGTAATCATTTTTTTTAAAAACATGGCCCACTGTGAGCAAAACCAAACACTGCACTACATTCAGAATTTCCTTCTCTGTATTCTTGCTGGAAATGAGACCTCAAGGGAAAACTCCACACTCAGAGACCTAGGAGGAAGTAGGTCAGTAGATGGCACTCCTCGCCAACTCAGATACAGGGCTGGGCGAGGAGCAAAGACAATCTGCTGAGATTTCAGGCGAGAGGAACCGGGCCTGCCTGACTGCCTCGTGCATTAGAAAACTGAATTTCCCCATGTCCCACCCAGCCCCCACCCTGCCCCCGCCTTCATCCCCAACTTACTGCACTCAAGGGGTCAAAGTGACTGAGAAACTATATATTTGCAATGGAATTTTGCTAACGAAGCTTAGAGAGGTCTACCACCTTCCCTTCAAAGCAAAAAATAGAACATTGTGCGGCGCTTAAGTCCCACCCTACACATTCCGTAAGTGCTGCAGCGCAGAAGGCCAAACTACATTGAAATCCTAGTTTCTTTCTTCTGAAGCTGTGGTGGCAGAAACAAAAGCTCCGGGTGTCAGTGATCCGCCTCAAGTTACTGAGTGGCTACCCAGAGAGGGCTCAGTTAATCTTCCTCCTTTGATCTCGCCCTGCTCCAAAATAAACAGCTTTGTCAAAACCTCATTCTGAGAGAGCTGAGCCATGCAGTAGACAATTGTTTTATTTATGATCATTTCTTATCTTTGAGGAAACGACACCAGAATATAAAAGTACAGCACCTTGTCTTCCAAGGGCTTATTTCAAACCAGTTTAACTGGATAGTCTTTAATTTCATTCAATGTCCCTTGCAGGCTGATCGGTGATTTATGATTTTCTGAATATTAACTCAGGTCCAATGGATTACTTCCTTCCTTCAAGGCCCCTCTCTCCTCCTGCCCATCCATACCCTCAACCAAAAAGGATCGGAAATTTTGATTTTGTTTGAAATTCGCATAAGGTTCAAAGTTAAAAAAATCTCTAAGTAAAAAACAGCACAGCATTAACTGTGATTCCTTGTTATGTTGTATGTGCTCAGGGAAACAGCCCCAGGCCTGCAGAGACACACCGTTTGCACACGTGGCAAGCTCTGAAAATAGAACGCGATGAGCTGCACTTCTATCCCTAATCTGAGAGAACAGACCGAGAACTAAAATTTCAAGATTATTATGTGTCTATATCCCCCTCTTTGTGAGGACTGACAACTCAATTATTCAGCAGATGGATTCTCCACTGATAGGTCTTTCATGTTAATGATCACTAGTTGTTCCTAACAATACTCAGGTTAATTACTTCCTTTGTTGACGTGTGGCTGTCTCTCCAGTTCACTTTTTTGTTTTTCAACAGTTAGAAAATATTTGACTCAATTAGCACTTTCCCTCTTCCCTAGTCTCTGGAAGATTTGAGAAAAGGTTAAGGAAAACTCAGCTTTGCCTGCCGGTTTACAGAAACCTGAGATATCATTATTGACTTGCAGACAGAACAGCGAAGGGGTAAGGAAGAAGGAAACTCAGAGTCTTCCTGTTTCACTTAAGTCTCCCCAGTATGTTTTCGTCTATTTTATCTGATGTGAAACTTCAGTTAATCACACACCCGCATTCAAATATAAGGCTAAAAATACATTCCGGGGTGAAATTTATGGACTTGAGATTTTTAAGAATTTTTTTTTTACTATTTCATTCATCAGCATGAAGAACTAAGGAAGAGGAATAAGGGAACTAGAAAGTTTTTAAGGCCTAAGGACACTGACTTAAAGGCCCAGCATCACGCCTCACCCAAACCAGGTGGTCTGAGAGGCTGGGAAGACAATACTATACCAAGTTTCAAAACCCCTTTCCTGCTCTCAGTTCCGAGACACAGCTCCAAGGGAGGCACCCCTGTGATACCCGCGTTTGCTAACCTCGACTAGCTAAAAGTGAAAGCATATGGGCTTTCTTATTATGCTTATAGGTGCATGGAGAGAGTGACATATAACTGAGTATTCCTGACAGATTGATGATTCACATGTGTGAAGCTACATTTGTTGAATAAACATATGCCAAGGAACCAGTGGTATGCTATTTCGTAGGATAAAGTAATTTTTACCCTCCCCAGATAAATGGTTGTATTCATTTTTGGTCTTGTTTTGGTAGGCAGGTTAAAAAAAAAAAAACCCAGAGGAAGTCTGACAAAGAATTCAGACCTTTCCTGAAGCCAGGCTCAGCTCAAGACTGCTCATCCAGGCAGGCTGCAGGGACAGCTATTAGGTTTGCAAGGCAAGAGAGGGGCTTGTAGGAGCTGCACTGACTTAGCAAGCACAGCCTTAAGCCTGACTGGGAAAGGTGCTGAAGGAGCCTTGCGAGGGGCAGGAAAACACAGCCTAATGCCCTTCACTCCTGGCACTGCTGCCGCTGCCTGAAAAACAGCCTAATTCTACTACACCACGCACTGGAAGCCAAATAAGTTTAAACTGCATATAAAAATACAGTCAAGGTCCAAATTCTACTCTTTTGCCAGTTCACACTGAAGCACAAATTATTCCAAGTCATCCAGTTGGCCAGCTCAGGGCTCTTCTCTACTGGTAGATGATGATGGTTAGGCCCTGAGCCTTCACTCTCCCCTGAAACACTCCACTTGTGGTGCTGGACAGCCATGCCAGAGGTGAAAGCTGGCTGGGTGGCTGGGCCCCGGGCACAGCTGGTACTGGAGACGGGGAAATGCATAAACTACAGGGAGATAGCGTAAACAATAACAATGCACTAACTCCTTGAACAGCCAGTCTGGAACAGATGATGAGGTTGGACTGGCTGGCACTCATATGCAGGATGCAGAGAAACAGCAGTGGAATTCATTGTTGAGATAAAGAACACTGATATTACTCCTACTTAACAATAAAGACTCTAAGATGTAGATAAACACTATAAATGAAGAAGTTTAAGTTTTAGGAGATCTTTGCTTATCCTTTACACAAAATTTAAGAAGAAAAAGTCTCCAGCTAGAAAAATCACATTTTGCTAGTAAAACAAAGATCACAAATTCAAGGGCAAGTCCATTTAGAATTGTAGGACACCTGTGAAATGGGATAATTTTAGAAAAACCCAGTTCTTTATTTTCAAATTAATAATATTCACATGGTAACTTGAATTAAGCAATTATTGTAGAGGTCATCAAGAATCAGTCTAAACAAAGAGACAAGAATAAGCTTCAGTAATGAGTAACCACTCAATACATAACGAGGCCTTTACGCTATTCATGATATATGAAAATAGTTTATTTTAGTAACTATTTAAAATATCCCAATCTTAATCATTTAACAAAAGCTCTTCACTATAGCTTTCAAAAGCTTTCAAAGTTCCGCCTAGACCTTATCTAAACAACTACATTCTGAGTTGACTATCAAATTAATAATTTTTCCTTTAGTTTGACTGTAACAACAATGATAATGGCCACTGTTTACTCTGAATTTTATTAACAATTCCCTACATTCCCAAGTGCTGATCCTCTTTTCCCGAATAAGCACACAGAAGCAGAGCACCTATGATAATAAACTTCTGCCACCAACTGAAGGCCAGGTGGGTGTGGGCACTGCCCCATGCTTTCCACATGTATTATTTATCATCTTCCTAAGAACCAGCAAGGCAGTTATTAACATCCTACAGATGAGGAAAGTGAGGATCAGAATTTCAAGTTAATTATCGACAAGTAAATGACTGTCTATTAGTAAAAGCAAATAAACAGGCTTTATACTAGCCTAAAAGGTCTTGTCTTTTTCATTCATTAAATCACCTACTTACTGCCGAGGGGAAAAATAGAAATCACGAGTAAATGGGCAACACTTTTCGGCACCATCCCTTCTTGCATCAATTTTTAATTACCCCATCATTAAAACACACTTTTCATGACAACAGAACTCAACTATCTGTTTATTTCTAAGGTTGTATATGCCCATTTATTTGATATAAAGTTTCAAGTAAAGGGGTAAAAAGTTTTGTGTGCTTTGTTAAACGACCACATGTAGTTTTGCAGTACCTCGAACAGGGCAACCCCAGTGATTTACCTGGTTGTTGTTGGTTTTTAATAAGGGTGGCGGGGGTTCGTGATGTAGTGGGGAAGAAGCAGAACTGCTTTCACTGTCACTGCCATCACTTAAGCTAACTCTGAAAAGAAACACAGAGAAGTCATTTGCATCATTACAGACAATTCTAACAACTACGGAAACAGGAGCAGGTAGTGAAGTATCTAAACACTCTAAGCATTAAAACTTGCTTTAATTTATACAACCATTAACACATGTTGACACTTACTTTGTACCTGGAACTGTGTTGTGTTACCTACTATTTCTCGTTCAATGATCTCTGTTTCACAGGTGAGGAAACTGAGACTAGGAGAGACTAGGTCACTCACCTAGGGTCACAGAAGTAAAAGTGGTTCTTCTAGGATTCAAACCCAAGCAATGTAACCCAACGCTGGTGCTCAGCCACTGAATTCAGTGGCCTCATTTAGTCATTTATCTCCCTGCTCCAGTTCCACCCACATACTATATCATCAAGCATGTCACCCAAGCCTGCAGAAGGTCAAATAAATTAGTTTGTAAGTTACTACCTTTTTTAGCCTTTCCCCCTGCCTCTTTGGTACAGGTGAAAATTTTACCAATACGACTAACATACAGGCTTCAAGAGTGGGAGCAACTGCTAAGAAGAATGTGGACAATAGCCTCACAGGACTGGCAGCTCAGGGGCATTTGAGGATGGGACGCGTGAAGCTCCCCATGCTGGACTCTCCACCAACAATTTCTACTGTGTAACCAACGAGTCACAGCTGTCCTGAAGTCCGGACACTTATACGATTCGTTGGGAACATATCACAAGTTAGAAAAACACAGTGATGTCTTTCAACAATTAAAGACAATAAAAATATCATCCTCTCCCTTATTTCTTTCTTTTCAGAACAAAATAAAATTTTCTCCTAGCCAAAGTAGGAGATATTTCTTTATTCTACTCGGCTGAGTGTACGTCCTCCTTCAGAAATGTCCTTCAGTGTTTGCTTCTTATCTTTGGTTATGTACTAACCTAACGCAATATTCTTCTCAGAAAGGAAAACGCTTGAGAAATCCAGATAGTTTTTCTCTTGCTCTGAATAGGCAATCACATTCTAGCTCTATAATATATTCAGATAGACAGGATACAAGACAGAAAATGAAGGCTACACTGGGACATCCTTCTAGCAAAAACGGATAGAACCTGTTTTTCTTAACTAAATTACATTAATGAAGTGTTCAGTGGAAGCGCTGCTTTAAAATGCTTCTTGACTGAAGTGGAAGGCTGAGTATTTAAACTGATTAAACAGTTGAGACTTCACAAGTGCACTGAGGATCAGATGTTACGCTGGCAGTGCCGCGCTGACAGCCCAAGTCAGGGCAAGGGAAAAGCATCCCCAGCAATGTGTCCCACATCGCCCAAGTCACAGACGTGTGCTGTCTGACCCACACTCACTCGGGGGCGGGGACAGGAGGCGGGTGGGCAACAGCTAATCAGAATACCTAGATCTTCGACATAATGGTAACTTGGGTAGTTGTCTAAACAGGCCATTCATTTTCCGTCAGCTAAAACTGAGAGCCGGCAGTGGTGAGAATTTTGGTTGTTATAAATACGCTCCTCCCCTCCAAGTTTCGGTCCCCTCTTAAGGTCTTTTTGCCTTATAAGTTTCCTTCTTGTCAGATTAAAGACTTCTAAAGGGAAATGTTATAAGGCCACAGCCATAAGGTTCCTTATTTTCTCCTATTTAAAACAAATAGAGACAGGTGAGTTTGGGAGACGAGGAGGAGGAAGAGGTGTTCAGTGCAGCCATGAGGAGAAACTGAGAGTGTGGACAGGAGACAGACCCCGAGGGGCCTCTCCCAAAAGGACGCCCCGAAATGACCACTGAGGAAACATGGCCTGTCCAGTTTCCACACCTGTTTGGTTCAGACCACACCCCTGTTAGGAATTTTAGGGCCTTTGGAATCATACTGAATAATTGGAAAAGATTGACTGCATTATATTATAAGTGTAATTGGATTTTAAGTTCAAGTAGATTCATATTTTTTCTACTCAAAACACATTAAAGTAAGCCTGTTTGTTTTCCTCATGATACAGAAATAAAATCCTCAAGGCAATTTCAAGCTGACTATTAATTATAAGTGACATGAATTACCATCTTATAATGTGGAATTATGCCTCACAGCATTGAAGCTACTTAAGGAAACTAATTGTCAGTGCACTTAAAAGGAATTTATTTTCTGGAAAACACACAGGTGATCCTAGCTTTAATTAGGTCACACACATAATTCACTGAAGCCAATTACGTATTTCTAACTACAAACAGCAAACATTTCCTCAAATTCTAAGACTACCTACGGCAATGGAGCCACACAAACCCTTCAAATGAAAACAGAGTCTATTTCAGCAATCGGGCCTGTCACCTTGGCAGACACTTTCGAGAACGAGGACTTCTAACAGCACTTTTTCCTATGAAAAAAACACAACCTCTCCTTTCTGATAAAAAGGATAAACATAGTTCTCTGTAGAGGCAAGCGCAAGCATGCCAAGGTGCCCCAACCGCAAAGGAACATGACCATGGACCCCCGCTGTTTTGGTGTTTCACACCCTGTCTGTGGTGGTGCTGGTAGGTCTAGGAAAAGGCACGATTCTATCACAGGGAACCCTTTCCTTCCAAGACACTCACCTGCGACTTCGGCTGCCTGCTCTATTTACAGGTCTCTCCATTTCAGAGTCATTGTCATTATCCTCTGCCTCATCTGATTCTTCCTCATTGTCATCGGAATGCAGGTCTTTCATTATGGACCTTAACGGACCTGAGTAATGACAGTGAACCACAGCCAATCAAACACCCTACTTCAAACACACTTAGCTGTATTAGACACGGGGAAATGTGCACAGCTAGTGCGGCACACTGGTTAAAAATAACCATCACCACATATATTTATACAATTTACAAGACCAATTTGATAATTCCCGGAATGAAACCTCCAATAAAACATTACTGTTTTCATATTAGATGCTCCAAAATCTTTACTAGAAAAAGTGTTTTCTAGGAAATTTTTCTACGCATTTTTCTTCCCTAAAATAAAAAATGACTCCTAAAAAGAAACAGAAAGATCTATTAGTAAATTGGATGTTTTGTCAGGTTAATCCATGTATTGAAAAGTTGAGACTAATAAATCACTGTGGTTGTAACTTGTTCTTGGCAATGCAGCCTTTGTGTGGTAGTTTTTGATCTATTAAGGTTTAGCTGTTCCTTTTATTTCAAGGTCAATTTCAGGTCAAGCAAGCATTTCAGTCAAGTTCAGATTATAAAGTATTTCAATTCCAGGGTATAATGTCCTATCTCTGATCCTCATATTGATCTTGGACACAACATCTAGTTATAACAGTTTTATGCAGCCAATTTTTAATTTAACTTTTAAAGAAATTCCTGGCAAAATACCAGCATATATTTGCATAAATAAGACCATGCAATAAATCAGGTGCCCAGAAAATTCAAGAGAGTATCCAGTATTAGACGGAAGAAAACAATCAAGTCATAACTAATTTTATTCTAGAACAGGACAAAACTGAAAAAAAAAAAAAAAAAAGAAAAGAAACCCACAGAAAAACTCATTAGTGTGGCTTATTTTTAGTTTACTACCCTAAATGTAATGAAAACAAGATAGGTCATTTTAATCTCAACTGAAGAGACTGTAAAAACAACCAAGAAAGTGTGAGAGGCACTTTCATTCTGGAGTGGGCAAGTCCTGAGTCTAATGCAGTAGGAATATCTGCGCTGTCACTGACTGAGTTCTAACATCAGTGCTTACTCTACAGTCTCACATTCTTCAAAGCCCAGATTTCTCTGCTTCTGTCCTGGGCTGATACTTTGGGGAGTCAGTGCAGCAAGAACTCCGGATTAGACCCAATAATTGGTGCTTTTTATGTTCTTCCTGGAAGTTCAGCCTTAGCTGAAACACACACAACAATTTAATCCTTTTCAAAACACACACGGCTTTAAGGAATTCAGTGTGGTCAGTGAAAAAGGTAACGTGCCATATAATGCTGAAAATTATTCCTTAATATCGCTTTACTTTTCATGTTTGAATTTTTTAAAAAGGGCCCTATGATTGAACATTTTCCACACACGAAAGTGGAAAATGTATTTAGTTAATGTTCTGGTTTACATCTTTTAAATTTTTCTTAAAATTTAAATTTCCGAGTTTGCATAGCAAAAAGTATATATAAATATATATTTTACAGATGACAAATTAATACTTGCCAAAAAAAAAAGGCTTATTAAGCTATAGAAAAATAAATAAAATGAAAGATATTCAGGAGGGAGAGTAAAAACCTCTTTTTCTATGTCAAAGCCTCTCAAGTCTAGCTTTTGCTATTGTATTTCCTTTGGGAACTCCCTGGAATAGGCTGTGTCTATAATCCTTTTGTAAAATGGGACTCTGATGGCAGCGACTGGAAAAAGAGGGATTTCTAGAGGCTGGCCTCATACATCAGAACAATACTCAAGTGCATTCCTAAGGGAAATAAATACAACTACATAAAAGCCAAGTTATCATTCAAATAATAAAAAAGTAGAAAATAGGCCATAAACCAACTCATTAAGATGTTTTATGAGAAAAATGCCTCCTAGTTTGCCTGGGAGATGTTGATACCTTGTTGCCTCGTCTGGGATGGTGTGAAGCTGGAGCTGGAGCTGGAACTGGAGCTGGCAGGGCTGGGTTGTTCAGACTTTAAAGAAGAGAAAGGCGGCGTCAGTATATTTATGGGACACTGCACATCTAGAATTAAAAGCAATATTGTTGCTCAAGAATATTTCGCTCTGCAAAAGCAGCCTGACACTGTGCAAGAAAAGTGACAACACATTGCATTATGTGAAATGCGCTAACAGTGGAGAGTCAGGGGGTTCTCATTTTGTCTACCATAGTTTTACTAGATGCAGAAACAAGAATATAAACTCAAGGATAAAAAGATAAATGCCTGAGTGTTACATGAAGAAAGAATCTGGCTTTGATTTCACTCCTATGTTTACTACTCTCCAGATCTCTTTCTAAAAGATACCTTGATCGCCCTTTCTGCAATGTTTGATTGACTCAGCTGGTCAGAACATAGTGGTAATGAGGCCAAGGTCATTAGTTCAATCACATTATGAGCCAGTTAATTTCACTCCGGTCCAAGGCCATGACCCAACCCTAACCCCATTCATCCACAGTTCACAAACAGAGGCCAGTGTTCACAAGCCTAGCCAAGGCCCACAGATGAGTTGGGGGGAAATGTTGCCACTCCTTTAAAACACAACAAAACAAAAAAACCTTTAATTCCACACAGCCTATTAATGCAAGGAAAGCGCATCATACACACACCCAATTCCCCTACTCTCAGTGAATTCTCCTTATCCTTTAATATCCAGAACAAGTGCCACATCCTCCTTGACCCACACAACTAACACACAGTTTCCTTCCTTCTCCAACACCGCTGAAAATATAGATCATCTCTGCTTACCAGACATGCTACAGTATTATGCTACTTCAGTTGTGTGTCATTTCTCTCCAGTAGACTCCCAGCACTGGAAAAATTAGGGTTTGGAAATCTGTCCTGTGCTTCTTGTTAGCTCCTCGTATTTAGCATAGCATGTAACATGCAGAAGGCGCTCTGTATCTGTGACTGAAGGCAGCACGTTAGGCCCTCTGTTCCACCGTCTGCCAGTTTTTGAGACTTTATAGTAGGTAAAGATGGGACGAGCAAACACATGTTCAGAATTATGCAAAGAAATTGATCATACTATCAACCACTTTAAATTTATGTATTTAAGGCCAAATTTATTTTAAAATAACTTAAGGCTCATAAATTTGGTTTTAAGTGTGGGCTATTTCTATCCAATTTCTAATGTGCTCATAGTCTCAACTACCTACTCGGGTTATTTAAGAAATATTTGAGGCCCTGACCAGTGTGACTCAGTTGGTTGGGCATTATCCCCCAAAGCAAAAGGTCACCAGTTTGATTCCTGGTCAGGGCACATGTCTGGTCAGTGCACTTGTGAGAGGTAACCAATTGATGTTTTTCTCCCACATCAATGTTTTTCTCCCTCCCTCTCTTCCAGGAAGGAAGGAAGGAAGGGAGGGAGGGAGCAAGGGAGGAAGGAAGGGAGGGAGGAAGGAAGGAAGGAAGGAAGGAACGAAGGAAGGAAGGAAGGAAGGAAGGGGAGATTTGAGACCTTCTCCTGTACAGGATACATCTCATCTTTTCCTTTCTACTTTGCTCACTAGGTGATCAAGTTTATCAGGGCCGCGTGGAAGACAAACGAAGTGTACAATCAGAAGCCACTAAATGAGGATGAAAATCTCAGTTCTGTTTATAGTACAGTTTCTCACCACTGATTTTTCCCCCTCTATCCTCCTAGCACTAAACCCCCACCTCCTTTTCTCCGAACGACACCAACCTCCACAGACTGAGACACAAGGAAGCACTTTCAGGCATTCCAAATGCACACTTCACATCCTCAGGCTGGATGGGAAAACAGGTGTCAGCAATCTACCACTCATTCTGCAGGAAAAGAGCCAGACAGGATCTCTAATGAGCAGCAGGCGGCCCACCAACCCTTCACCACTGTGAGATTTACTTGATATTTGCAGTACAATGTCCTACACATTGCTGTTTGTGGTCCACAAAGAAGAGCTGGTTTACAAGTACAGCCGCCTGTGTGAGGTACTCTTCATTTCTGTTGAGTGGCTCTTCCACTGTGAGGCAAAACGGTGAGTTGCACAACTGAAAGGGCATTCAGTTAGCATTTATGTGCAATGCCCAGCTGCAAAACATTTCTCCCGTGGTCTGCACAG
Organism: Artibeus jamaicensis; assembly: GCF_021234435.1. Lineage (NCBI taxonomy): Eukaryota > Metazoa > Chordata > Mammalia > Chiroptera > Phyllostomidae > Artibeus > Artibeus jamaicensis. The sequence continues at coordinate 56,863,860 of NW_026522030.1, forward strand.
TACTCCTTTTCCTCTCCAAGTTGCTCTTTTCAGCCATGAAAAGTGTCTGCAAACGGTATTATTTTGATAGCTCTGGAAACCATCTGGGAGCAAGAAAGAGGTTTCCTTAGAGTGAGTGGAGAGACTTCTAATTCCCAATCCTGCCTGACCAGTACACACTGCACTGGACTTAAAGGAGCCATTCTGCCAGAGCTGTTTGTTAGGAGTGACATTAATTAGGATAGCAAGAGAGGATGGTGGCCATCTCTCCAACTACTCCACACTAAAGTCGAACCATCTGTCGCAAGCATCATGCCAATGCCAAAACCAAACCTGCAGGCAGACTTCTTTTAGCTTCTTAGCCGTCAACAAGGTTAATAATTTCACAGTTGCTAACCATTAGAAAACTGACAGAGTAAAAAACATAATACGACAGGAGAAAAAGGCATTTTACTCAACATTTATCATTAACACTCTGTCTCATCCACAAAGCATTTGAGGAGGTTTACAGTAGAACACACATTAAACAATGAGACTATTGAAGTAGAAAGCTTAATGCAACAGAAGTGGATAAAGATAAAATGTTGAATGGTGAGTAGCAAATGTCCTGGAAGCTTTTTGCAACCAAGATAAGGACTTGTGAAATTTTGGAGCTGAGGAGACCTTTGATGGAAGAAGTGATTCTCACTTTCATGGGCACTGGAATCACCTTGGAAGACTTGTTACAAAGATGGCTGAGCCCCATCCCCGAGATTCTGATGTAAAAGTCTGGGGTAGGGATGAGGGTCTGGGGTTTTCACAGGTTCCCAGGTGATGCTGATGCTGCTGATCTGCAGGCCAACCAAACTTTAGAGAATGCTGATCAAGGACCCAGACAGTACAGCCAGGGTTAGGTGTCAGAACCAGCCGGAGGGATTCTACACATGAAGAGATTGATTCAATCGGTTTGGTGTGGGAGTCCAGGCAAGCTTCTATTTTAAAAGCTCAACAAATGATATCAATGGAAATTCCAGGTTGAAAAGCACCAATACTCGGTCAATCACTTCTTTTTTTCTAAATGCAAAAAAATGTTTTTAAATGAATCTTAAATTTAATACAGCATAAGAGGAAAAAGAGCATCATGAGAAAAATGGGAAACTTACCGATTTATGCAGAGATAGCATTTCTGCATATTTTTCAAAGCATTTTGCAAAAAGCACCCTGACAGAACATGGCTGCCTTCAATAAAAACATTTACAAAATACGTACAATTGTGTCATGGTGACTAGATTTCAAACTAACCTAAAAGACCAAGCTACACTTCCACTAAGGTTAACTGCTCAAAAGGCCCTTCTGCTACTAGATGAGGTTGACACAGTCTTCCATTTGATCAGCCCAACAAAACAGAGCTCCAGTTCACTTTAAGTGAAGTCTGCATTTTATTTTGTAAAAAGTCAGATTTACGCTCCCAAAACACAAAATCATGAATGATTATACAAGTTAGAAAGTTACTTGCTTTAAAAAGTATTCACATAAACAGGGCTAGATTAAGATCTTTACAGGCCTCAAGATTAAGTAGATTATGGTACCCTCTTTTCCTTCCATGTATATGTGCCAAAACCTAAGTGTAGGGAATTTCAATGATGTTCTAATTTTTCCCCTTACTAACTTGATACTTGCTTTTGAAATATCAAAATTCTTACCACTAAAAAAGTTTTGTATCTTCTTGCTGATGCCATAAAGCACACACCTAGCTGACCTACTGAGTAGTTAAACACTAGACATGAAGTTTCTTTAAATGCTGTGCTCCAGTGACAAAAATATAGGATTAAGAATCTCAAATTTTATTGCTTGTTAGTAACTTTTTGGGAAGACTACCTAAGCATCAGTTTCCTCACAGAGTGAGAACACTGAACCTACTGTAGAAGTATTAAATTCACACAAAAAAGTAAAAATCCTAGCCCACTGCTGTTACAATAGCTAATCAACATTTGCTCGCTGCTATTATTTATAATAGATTAAATTCCTCTTGGCCTAAAACAAGATATATCTTTACTACCAAAACAATGGGCCTACCGAGATTTGCAATGAAATTAAGTGGCTATGCAAAAGCATTTCGTAATGGATTTTCTATGGAGGATTACTTTTGTCCAAGACAAGTAAGAAAAACCACGTGTTTACAACTCCTAGAAGTCAAGTGCTTCAAATGAGAACACCTGTCAAGGTAGGTCACAAGAGAAGGCTTGTAAAATCTGGCATTGGTCTTACACTGGAAGCAGACTTCCTCCTTAGGTTACCAGAAGACAGAAGTTGTTTCATCTTTTCCAATAAGCAACTATATTTATGAACAGCATTTCAACTTGATCTTTAAAACAATCAAAATGAAAAGGGGAGAGAATAATTTATACCTTTCATCAGGGGAAAGAGGAGAATACAGTACAAGCTAATCAACATATTGCTCCATTTATTTTTTCATAAAACTTGTACCTTGTTTAGAAAAACAGTAAATGTGCAACAAAGATTATCTTTTCTTTGCATGGTATCCAGGGACTGTGTCAAGGATGTATACTAGTCAAAGAAGAAAACACAAATATAAGGCACTTTATTTACTTTTCTGTTCAGTTTTCATGAGTGATTGAAGTACTAGGTTTTGATCAGTTTAGTCTTTCCTTCATTAAAAATTATGATTATCTGACACTTTTTTTTGCCTAGCCTTAAAAAAATCACTTTAGAGACAGATGTTAAACTTATTGTGGCAATCATTTCACAATTTATACATGTATGAAATCACTGTTATAGCCTTAAATTAATATAAGTCAATAATACCTCAATAAAAATGAAAAAAGACTTCATTTCGTTTTTCTTCTATAAAATGCTTAAGATAATTGACAGCTGGGGAAGGTTAGGGGGTGAAGGGATTGAGAAAAAAGGAAAAAAGACTCATGGACATGGACACCAGTGTGGTTGGTGATTGCAGCAGGGAGGGGGGTATAAAGGGACTAAATGGGAATGAGAAAACTACAATAAAAATGGAAAAAGGTACATTTAATTATAAAGCAAAATGACATACAACACCTATTCTAAACAATTGTGGAAAATGTTCTTCATATAAATGCATTCTACCTACAGATTCCCATTTATAGGCAACATATTATGAGAACTATGTCAATAAAAGGTTAAAGTGAAAGTTAAGCAAAGAAATAAGTATTAAAAAGTTATAAAATAAGTTTAGGTTGATTTAATCTGAAAAGATCAATGCAAGACTGAATTGTCAAATGCTAGAAACAAGAAAACTTTTGTTTCTAGCATTTGGTTTTACATTAATAATTGCTCCAAAATAAACATGCTAAAAGTACAAAACTTTATATACAAAGGTATATGAAAAAGAGGTTGGACAAACATCTGTCAATAACTCTAACCTCTTAATGTGTCTTTGTGCAGCTCTACCATATTCTTTATTTCCTTTGCTCCAAGAGAAAGAAAACTGTTATGGACTGAGTTGTGTCCTTCCAAAACTCAGATGGTGAAGTCCTAACCTCCATGTGGTGGTATTTGGAGAATGGGCCTTTGGTAGGTATTTATTATATTTTGCCATGTGTAATGTGCATTTTTTTGCCCAAATTTTTGAGGGAAAATAAGGAGGCACATTATACATGGGTAGTACTAATTCCATATCTATATAAATGCTTTTAACTCTTATTTATGCTTATGCATTAGAAGTATAACTCTAGAAAGCAATAACAATATCTATATGCAAAATAATACCCTGGAATATGATAATCAGTTTTGTTTCTAAATATAAATAAATAAATAATTGAATCAAAAAATTCAAGATTTTTTTCCCTGAAAGGTTGGGCCAAAAACTAGGAGTGCTTTACACACAGTAAAACACAGTAGTAGGTTCAGATGAGGTCGCGAGGGTGGGGCCTTTGTGATGGGATTAGTGCCCTTATTTAGAAGCGATACTAGACATCAGAGCTTGCTCCTTCTCTTGCCAGCTGAACACAAAAAAACCCAAAAACAAAACAAAAAAGAATCCTCACAGGTGAACCCAAATTAACCAGCATCTTGATCTTAAGACTTCCCAGCCTTCTGAAATGTAAGATAAATTCCTGTGGCTCAAGCTGAGTGAGAGGGACACATTTTTTTCTCCCCATTTTATTCATCATGAAACTGCAGCACAATAAGATTAAGTGATCAGTGGGTAATATTTAGGTGGATTAGAAGGAGGTTTTCTAACTTCTAATCCAGTGCTGTTTCTACCACACCTATTAACTTTGAAAAAAGTGCAATTAATTTATAGCAGTTCTGAACACACTAACAGTCATAAGCCTAGTGTCAGGGGACAAAGTTTTCCATGTCACTGTGAAAGATGCACTGAACATTCCATCATCCCATAAGGGACAGCTAGTGATGGGGACCCAAAGCAAACTGGTAGAAAAACAAAATACTTCATCCTTGGGTCTGAATGTGTCTGTATCAATTACTTTTAACATTTGTCCAATTGATACTACAACGATCCTGGCTTCTCACCTCACTAGTTCGATAGTTTTGTTTTAAAAAGAAAGTTTCTCCTTTGTCTTGTCCTAATCCTCTTGACATTAGCACTGATCAAGAGGACTGACAAAGCCATCACGCAACACACTGCAATCATTTATTTTATTTTCCTTCAAAGGCGATCTACTCTCTTTTCCCAATTCCTCTATATAGTTCCCCTAACCTCCAGGAACAAATAATAGATTTAATGCTTTACATAACCTAACAACACCTCTTTCTTTGAAAACAAGGTGAAATTGGGGAAAAGACATTGGAATAGGAAATTGAAATCTTTATTGCTAGTCAGTTACTCAAGTCTGTGACCACAGGGAAGATGCTACATTTTTCTTTGGCAAACCATCTCCACTTGTAAGTATTATGACAACTTGGATGAACTTGATCTTAAATTAGAATTATATTTAGCCTCTTGAGTCCTTATATAATCAAAAGCTATTTTTATGTCTATAATTTTCTGGTAACAGAGCAAGATCCTAAGAAGCATTCTTCTATTCTGTTAGCAAAACTTGTCCTCATTTCTGTTATATTTTCAACTTACAGACAAAATCATCCTGGATGCCAAGATATCTGGCTTTATAATGAGGTGCCTCTGCTTTTACAAATTCATTTGCTTTCTTTGTTATTATTGTTATCTTCCCTATTATTATTAAATGCTGTCATCATTTGTACCTATCACTCTCTGTCTGAGAACACAAAATCCCATTAGGAAACAAAATGGCCTTGGGGAACCAGGGTCTATAAATCTTTCCCTAAGACTTTTTTCCACACTTAGGGATGGCTATAATTTTCTTTTAGCTTCCTCTCTTTTAACAGAAGAGCCGAAGTCTTTTATCTCTCATAGCCAGTTGTACTTTGAAGGCTGCTATTGACTATTGTGGCCAGAACATGTGATCTTTCAAAATATCCAGTTGTTTAAAAAAAATCCAGTTGTTGCAAGATGGTGTATGTGCCAGATGTGTTTTAAAAATCACTCCCTTGTTTAGAGCTTTAGGAATGAAAAGTCATTTGGAAACAGACCATTTATGGTTGTACCACCTATAAGCATGTCACTATTCCCGAAGACTGTGTGCATAAACGCTGAGTGTCACAACTGGCCACCAATGTGTGTTTTGAGGGTAGTGCGTATGTAGAGAAGGAAAAAAAGTTACAAGTGAAAGTGTTTCAAGCTACAGTGCTTCACAAAAGAGAAATTGGAAGGAAAAACGCTTCCTGATGAAACTACCCCATAATTAACTGTTGCTGAAACAGTTCAATGAACATCAAACACTATTGCTCATCAGTTAACAATAGGATCCTGAAACTATTGTCAGAACAACTGTTCAGTTATTCATGAAATAACCCACCTGTGCAGAGTACAAAAGCTTGAAAAAAGTGAAAAACTACTACTGTATTCTTTCCCTGTATAAGGGCAATATTAAATTGTACAAAGTCCTAAAAAGTACATTTTATATGGTTATATGCACAGTTTTGGATTAGAAAATTTTATATATTAAATCAAATGAAACAGAATAAGTTCAGGGTATCAAAAAGGTGGCAGTTAGTTGAAATGAACTAAAACACAGACACAACTGCAGGGATCATCTTGACAAGATATTTAGCTGCATTTCCTTATTAACTTTAGATCTTAAGAAAATGGCTTACTTTAAAATGGTGATAGAGCATTTGATCGACACCAGTAGAATCTTTATAGACTTACACAAATGTCAAGCAGTTTTATTAATTTCATTATTTATTTATTTTTATCCTCATCCAAGGACATTTTCTTCCTTGCTTTTTAGAGAGAGAGGAAGGGAAGGAGAAACAATGATGCAAGAGAGAAGCATTGATTGGTTGCCTCCCATACACCTGGACCAGGGATCGAACCTGCAACCTAGGTATGTGCCCTGATGAGGAATCAAGCCTGCAACCTTTCAGCCAGGGAACGACACTCTAACCAACAGAGCCACACCAGCCAGGGCCAGTTTTATTGATTGTAAACATTCAACGATCTTGGAGCATTTTCCCATCACTGTACATGTGAAGCTTAGATTTACTGTCATAGCATCATCAAAAAACCTCATTTTTGTATTTGCTAAGACTATTTATTTCCATGGTACTTTGACTTCCAAAACAACCAAAATCCACTGGGAAAAAAGTGTTGATTTAAAACTGTACCATCATTGCAAGGTCAAAAACACAACATTTCTCATTAACAGTTTATACAGTAAAGACTGTCAATAGCTGCAAGGATTATTTCTTTACAAGCCTTCTGCCTTTCTGATTAAAATAACAGTACATGTTCCATGTAACATACTTGAGCCCCTTCTTCTAGATGAAGCCACTCCAAAGTTCCTTGGGTGTTGGCACACACCCAAGGTGATTTTCAACCTTCTGCATCCCATGGCAGAAATAAATTAATTACTAAAATTCTGTGGCTCACCAAAATGTATATTTTTGTTGATATGACCCCCCAAATAGGTATAATTCTGATGCAGTCACACTGGACATCTATTGTTGTGTTGGCTGTTGTTATTTTTTTTATCTGACAATCTAAGGGAAAAGAGGTCAGTGCCCCTGAATAAATAGTTGGGTACTGCATATCTTAAAAATTATTGTGACACACCATTTGAAAATCTTGGTATATACATGGATATATATATAAGATAAGTCATAGGAATAAAAGAAAAAAATAGAATGTTTATTCATATTTATTTTGTCTTTTCCTCTTAAATTTTCAAATTTTTGTATGTGCTTTCTTGTTCATAATACATTAGTAAGAGTATTACTCCCATTTGGAAATGCACATATACTGGGGGTACAGATTTCCTAAGAGAGGAGTTTACGACTTTTAATACCAACTCTATAGACAATTATCAGTTTTAATTCTATAATTTACCTGCTCAAACCTTAATTATATCACATAGATTTCAAATTCTGGAGTGATAAGGCCTAAATTACAAGGCAGTATTATTATCATTTACTCAGAGGCTATCCTGATTTTTGTGTTTTTATAATATTTTATGCTCAAAATTGACTTAGATGTTAATTTCTTAATTTTTAAGTTAAATAGGAGTACTATAATAAAGTTCCTTATTAAATAAGAGATAACATAAATGTATTTAAAAGATTCCTAAAGTGTGCATATGTGTTAAAACAAAGAAACAACCCAAAATACTTTGTATGACCTGCCCCCTCCCAGAAATTTGAAATTGTCTTCACTGTGACTCTCTTTGAGACTCCAATTTCATAGTGTTTGCTGAAATTACACAGTATTAAGTGAAACTTAAATTTTTATAAATAGCTTAACATCTAAATACGCAATACTTACATTCATTTCTATTTAAAATGTCAAGTACTAACCAAAAATTTTAAGCCCCTTTATTTTAATGAAAACAAGCTGAAATAGCAAAACCACAGCACATTTAGAAACTGCTCTCGTGTAAAAACATTAGGAGGTACATTTTTTTTTGTTTTGCTCTCAATGTACCCTTCCAAAAATGTGGTATTTATAATCAATGCATCCCCTATTAGTAATATTAGATTCTTGTCGAGAACAGGAGGGAAGTTGCTGCTCAGAGTGCTCTGAAGAAACTACACTTCCATGCTCACATCTCATATAAGCCTCACAGTTGCTTTCCTTCATAAATCAATCTATTGTTGTACTTCATAATGAGAAGGCAGATTTACTGCCTTTTACCGCCTTTTCTCACCATCAGAAAGATGCCTATTTGGGTAATATAACGTTTCTCTTCTTCAAGAGTGTTTGGGATTAGGGAGGCAGGGGCAGGAACCTTTAACATCTGCTCCCTTCAAGTGAATGACACCTCCAGTTCTCACAGCCAGGATGCTGGAAAGCAAATACTCATAAGTTGATAAAATTCTCTAACTTAAGGAAGCACAACACTTTAAATACACTGAAGGTACATCTTCAAAACACACATTTGGGATTGGAAGGTGATACTATAAAACATACCAACTTTGATTGCTAATATTGTAAATCAAATGCCACAAAAATCATCACCACTGTTAGAACAATAGGAGTTTAGAATAAGGACCTTCAATTCCGTTATCTTGAATTTTCTCTACCCTGAAAACAAATTTAAAGTACTGGCTGGTAAGACTCTAATCATTTGTTACCTCAATATTGTGTAGCAGTAACAAAATAGTTTATAATATAGACTTGTGTTCTTCTGTTTTTGTTTACTTAATTTTATTTTTCCCGTAGGGACAAATATTTAAGAAGCATGAACTCTACACTTTAATTTAAAAATAAGAGAAAGGCACTTGTCAGCATCTAATGCCTGACCATCTGTCTTTTAAAAAAAAACACACATACACATTCTCACCCACTCACTCTGGTTAGGCTAAACATTCTTAGCAAGTAAGTAGATCTTGATGAATCTGAACAGAAGTTTCAGAAATCACATTTCTACTTTTGCAAACACAGTTATCTTTAAACGAACCTCATGATTCCTACTAGAATATGCAATTGGCCATAAGTTAAAACCAAACAGACATCATCCAAAACAAACAAATAAATAAAGTAGGGCAGGTACTGGATTAAAGAAGAACCTCTATTTTTTAAGAAAACTAAATTGTCTTTTGTCCACGCATATGGACTACTGCCTAGGTGAGTGAACACTTCTTGTTACTTCGGGCTATCTTTTGTCACTTAAGCAATGCTTTCTGACAGTTTTACAGGCTGTTATCCCAAGGACTTCAGTATTTATGACCTTTATTCATTTGGGCTTTCTGCTGTTATCCACTGGTTACTAATCACTAAATAGATTTTTTTTATGGGACCGAAATTAGCTAAAAGGGTGTCCTTCAACAATGGCAGCTTAGGACAACACCGGCTGAAGGTCTCCTTGGCCTCTTCCTTGCTCTTCTCAATTTTTTCTTCCTTACAAACAAGTTAATGAGGATTCAGATCCTTGCTGTTCAACTAGAGCAGTGGCAAATGATTTACAGCATCCTTAGACATCCTCTAAGGGCTGTTTCTGAATTGATCCTCAGAAACTCACTCAATTTCAGTATTTCAAGAATGATGTAAAGACCTAAACTTATTTTTAATCCGCATGGAACAGGAACATTTTCTACTCATAAAATCATTATTCAGGAACAGCTCAGTTCTACAAATCTTGCTCTGTACACATGTATAAATGTTTTAGATATATATTAAAATTTTTGGAACATTTAGTTTATAATATGGCATCTGACTATCTTTCTACATAGCAAAGGTTACTTATTGACTTTTTATTCACTACATTTAAAAGACCATGTGCTAAAAAGCAATGAGAAAACACAGACTCTTCTTTCCACTTAATTGCACTTGACTTAAACATCTCCTACAAGATTGATTTTTATCTCATGAACAATGTGAAATGTATAATAGAGCACATTCTCTTTATCATCTGGCTACTAGAAAACTAATGTCAAATTAGTCTGGAAAGTGGTATTTTCTTATAAACTGAAAATCTGAAACAAAACTAGAAATAGTAGCATTATTATTCTCATAATTTCCTGGTGAACTGAGTAAATTGCACAATTCCCTGAGTGTGGGCTGAGCAATGGGGCAGGAGGGAAAGGGAGGGAGGGAGGGGGAGAGGAAGGAGGGAGACTAGTTCTGAAAGAACACTAAGGCTCCACTTTATTGCTTTAGAATACAATTGAATAAATGTGACTCTTCCTGGGACAAAAGGGATTTATTATGATCAGCTTCTGTTTTCTCTAAAATTATGCTGGAAAATATTTAAAAAGGAAATGTTGTGCAAAAAAAAAAAGTTTCTTAAGCCTTTAGATAATTCCATGTTATAAAAAACAATATGGTCTGCCCTATGAGAAAAACAATTTTAACTTGTCAAGATTAGTAGTTACATGAAATTACTTTATCTGTATATAACATTCATTATTTGGACACCAAGTGATTACATTTAATTAATTGAGACCTATAGGATATTCCTTGAATATAGTTCCAGGAAAGTTTATCTCTGTCAATGAATGTTCATGTTTTGATATTCCAAATATAAAACTACATAACTCCCATATATCTCTAGAAAAAAATGGTAGACCTTACTGCCATTGTGCAAAATTTGCCTAACTCTGAATGAATGCTATGTTTTTAAAATTTCATTACTACTTATCTTAGTTTATATTTGTCACATATATGAATCTGTATGCCACATTCTATTTAAACTGGCATATAGTTCAAATACTAAATAAATTTAAAAATACATGTGCATGGGTAAGAATTTGCATAGTAATAGTATTTAGAAAATGAGGTAGTCTCTCTAGGATTATCAAAAATATTAAGGAAACCAAACAACAAGTGCTGGTGAGGATGTGGAGGAAGTGGAACCTTTCTGCACTGTTGGTGGGAATGCAGACTGGTGTGGCCACTGTGGGAAGCAGTATGAAGTTATGTCAGAAAATTAAAAATGGATCTGCCTTTTGACCCAGTAATCCCACTTCTGGGAATATATCTGAAGGAACCCAAAACACTAATGTACAGTGTTATTTATAATCACCAAGATATGGAAGCAGCCCAAGTGTCATACGATCAGTAGATGAGTGGGTAAAACAACTATGGGACATTTACGTAATGGAATACTAACAGACTATAAAAAAAGATGAAGATTTTACCCTTTGTGACAGTATGGATGGACCTGGAGAGAGAACATTATGCTAAGTGAGATAAGCCAGTCAGAGAAAGACAAACACTGTACAATCTCACTTATATGTGCAATCTAATGAACAAACTGAACTAAAGAGGAAAATGGGGACAGACTCATAGATGGAAAGCAGGGTGATAACTGGGGGGTGGGGGAGGTTAGGGGATAAAAAGGATAAAGGTCCCGTGCACAGGGTCCCGTGGTGATGGCTCGGGGTAGGGGGTTATAAGGGGGCTAAATGGTAATGGAAAAAATACAATAAAGATTAAATCAAAGATAAAATAAATTAAAATAAAATTAGGAAAAATATTAAGGAAATATTTTAATGCGCAATTAAATGATAACTAATTTTTAATCAAATACTCTAGTGGTTGGATGACAAACGGTATTCTGTTATTTTTAAGTTAAGTTAAAATTTACACTATTCGGATGTAAACGTCTAAAAATATGTGAATGGAGAAACAAAAACATTTTGGATCTATGGCTTTTCAAAATATAATAAACTATATAATTATGACAAAGAGGAATAGTATTATTCTTTTCTGGATGAAAAGATTTGTTTTAGGTTAATAAGATATTTAAAAGTCTAATTCTCAGCTTTTCTTAGAAAATAAAAGGTATAATTAATCATCGTGAATGGAAAAACTTCAGTCTTTTAAATATGTATTTCAAAAATTCCCAGGTAAATAAGAATATGTCTAAATACTCTGAATTCAGAGGAAAAAGGTATCTTTTTTTTTTAGCCTTAGATGACTCTGGGGCGGGAATGCGCATCAGGGCTTCATTCTACAATGAAGTATTATGAATACACACTTCCTCTTCTAAAAACATTTTCTCTAATTTTTAAAATAATACACTAAAGCATGTTATATACAAGTTTGTGATTAAAAATTGATAGTTTTCCTGAATTATTCTGTGTCTTTTCCTGAAACTCTGTGTCTTTTACTCCTCGATTCTCACCCCCCCAACCTTTCATCAACACGTACAACATGCTAGAAGCTATCTTTCCTATGACGTTACTGCTCACAGTAAATACACTTTACATTCATCTGGCCTTTAAAAATCAAAAACCCCTCAAGCAAAGAAGTCCTCCTCACCTTATTTAAAGGAAAACAGAGTAGCCCTCAGGAAAACAGAAGTGCCCAAAGTTCACGTCTGTCAGCAGGGAGCTGAGAGATGTTAAGAACGATCCTCTTGAAAAGAAAGAAGTCTCCTTAGGCGCCCACATGTATATTTAGATTAGATTGGCAGTTTAAATGACAGCAAACCCATGGTCACAACTTCCCAATTGCCCACTCATCCAATAGACACACACAGGCTAATCAGAAGCAAACATCCACCCCAACTGTTTTTAGAAACTAGCTCTTCCATCTGATACAACTGTGTGTGTGGTAAGCAGACATTCTGCTACAGAGATCAGATGCCAAACACTTTCTCTCAGTACTTCCAGATCTTGAATCACATTGCTTCATTATTCCAGAATATTTCCCTAAAGTAAGTCTGACTTATCAGCCTAAGTGGGTTGAGTAAACTTCCTGCTGTAGCCTAAGTGTTCCAGGACCAGTTTGCCTCACGGGTATTTTAATGGTAAGACCTGCCCATCCTCTCAGTAATAGCACAATTATTCCATAAACAGGGTAAAGTTACAACAGAGGATCACATCTTCTTGTGCAAATCATGAGTGGCAGAGTTAAAAGACATGGACTTTGAGTTCCTATTCATTACTGGGGCTCCAGTGACAACTTCAGTAAACATTTTCCAGTAAACATATATGTATATAATAAAATTCACATAAATATGAAGATGTGTTAGTGAGATACAGAAAGCCAAATGTTCCCTGATAGAGGGATAGCTTATAAAAAATGGCAAAAAACATTTAAAAATACAACTATTTTGACATGAATTTTGCGCTCAAATTTAAATGGCAAATACTTTGAAAACTCAATGTGAGGGTAAAGGTGAAAATAATGGAATAATGAAATTATTTGGGGCTCAGGTTTTGGAAATACCAGGTCTGGTTTGAATCCTGAGCCCACCACCTTGTACCTGTGCGACACCAGCCAAGTAACATTCTCTCTCCACCTCTCTTCACCTCTCAGGTGGGAAAATGAAATTAATACCAGTAATAATTCATATAGTTACTATGAGAATGCAGATGAATGAATGCAAGTAAAGCATTTAGGAGAGAGCATGGAATAAATGATGACTAAGTAGCTACTATTATCAATAAGAATACCTGTGAAAGTATGATGTAAGAAAAGTCAGGTCTGAGTCCGTTTTGCTTCTTTACACTCTCCAGCTATCATAGTCTTCCCTAAAATACACTTGACACTTCAAGAAGTAAGGTGACCACTTTTAGACTGATTCAAAATTTATTTCCCCTCAAACTTCTCTTGGAGCAGGGAGCTGATAAAAGTCTCGTTTAATGCCTGATGTATAAGACATTCTAGAAAGGGCATCTACACAGACAATAAAGAGAATTAAAAAGTGATTATCTAAGTACAAATTGCCTGATCAAGTACAGAATTCCTGCTCAATTTCAACAGCATTAACAGTGACCTCCTTCGCCCTTTTTTTCTGAAGGCTGACTCACTAAGTATTGACACATAAGGCAAGCCGTGTCACAGTGCAGCCCTTCATCCCTGCTGATGAGTCCACTGGGAAAGGTGAGTCCAGTCATGAGACCTCTTTTCTTTAACCAGAATATAGCAGCAAAGGCCACTTCCCATTCCCCAAAAGTTGATTTTCTATCTGCTATCCACAGCAAGGCCCAATCTGCTTTTTTCCCTAACATACAGCACTGTTTCAAATGCATTAAATAAAAACTCCCTTTTCTGGGATCTCTGATTAAGTGTCTATTAGCAAACTGTACATCTCTGAGTGAACATTCTCAGTGAGAATTTGAAAGCCATAAATCAGCGAGCTTCTGGAACCTGTACCTCCTGACGAAACTGCTCCAGCAAATTAAGATTCAAGGTGGAGATGGGTGGAGCAGGGGGGAGTGGTGAGAGGAAAATGGAGACAACTATACTTGAACAACAGTTAAGAAAAAGTTTAAAAAAAAAAAAAGAAAAAAATCACAGAAAAAGAAAGTGAAACTCATGTGGGACATCCCACTCATTGAGACCGAGGAGCTTTTCCTCCTGTAAAAAAATGTGGGCCCCAAAAGTCTCAAGAAAAACATCTATCTAAAGAACACACTAATACCATTATACTGTTCTTGATATTTCATCTCAATTTTACAGACATGTACACTTCTGTCATATGTTAACTTGTCCTAGTAGTAAAAAGACAAAAAACAGATGGATTCTGATGGCTTAATGGCAGAGATATTTGTCCTGTGGTTTTCACTACTTTATAAAAAGTATTACAAAGGAATTTAGAAGTGGGGTGAGACCACAAACTTAATTGAAACTCCTTTATGTTGTCTGACAAATTAAGATTGTAAACAGCGTTTATTACATAACATCTGCTCATGTGGTATCATCAATGTTAAGTTATTTCCTTTGCAACCACAATCACTACAATGCAGTTCCCGCACTTCGTAGCAAGTCCTCCTAGTAAGTCCTCACGTAACGTCAACAGGTTATGCCACTTTAAGAGAAACGACATATGATAAAACCAAATTTACAAAAGGCTCACTGATACAAACAACAGTTATGTTCTTACAGCATCTCATCAACATCTTAACAAAACAATGTTGAAAGAAACGACATTATTGGAGAACCTGCTATGTATACTGAAGTAAGCAAATTTGATGTAATTAAGAAATAAAGTTATTTCCAATGTCTAAATGCTTTGCAAAATTGTTTTAATGTTCACTTCTACCTATCATTAAAATTTAATATAGCCTAACTCAGTTTTCAACAGTCAGATACAGGTATTGGATAATTATATTAGTATCAACACTATCAGCAAGTTGAGGTTTCTTCCCATGTGATGGAGTTCTGATAAATATCAGTGCCTTGGTTTACTGAATCCTGAAGATCAAAAGGCCCTGCATATGGCACTAATAAATCAAAGAGAGTCATCAAATCTCCAGTCTGTTTTCTTTGGCTAAAACTGCAAAGTTTTACTCACAGAGCCTTATTTACTCCTAAAAATTCTCTGCCAAACCAAATTTAGCTCACCAAGAGGACAGAAAATATAGCATTCCCCAGCTGCACCCTCCTGGGGCTTTTGAAGTTCGGGGATACTATTGTGTGGTGCCCTGGAATATCTGGTCTTTTCCTCTCCATTGCTTTTTTAGATTTCGTTATCAACTAAAAATTCATCCAGAAAATAAAAATGTAATCTCTAGAGTCAGACTGGAAAGTTGCAAAGTACTTTTATTTATTAGCGACACCTACCATGATTAAAGGCACTAAATGAAGATCTCTGGGTTATTCACACATACATAACAAAAATAAAAATTTTTAAATAATCTTACAGAAATTTTCCTCACTCTACTTAAATATCAATAAGAATTCCTGATGGTGGGAATTCTACTAAGATATTTATAGTCTAAATAATCACTTTCTGATAAAACGGCCTAAACTTTGTGTTATTTAAAAGAGAAAGGGCTTGGAAAAGATAATATAAGCATAAGAAAGCCCAGAAAAAATTCCACTTTCAGTTGGTTTCTCTAACGAGGATTTTTCTGATGGACTAACTATTCTGTTCCACAGTATTTCCAGTCTTGAAAGAACTGTACAAATGAGTACTGGGATTCTGGAATTGTGTGTTCTACTTTTTCTTTTTACAACCATTCTCACTTTTCAAAAATGTTCACATAATTATGTTGGAAATATATAAACAAAAGTAACAAAATTTAGTTTCTTGGCTCAAGTGAGATCATTCTAAAGCAGTAAGAAATACTCCCTTTTCTTTTCCAAAAAGAATTCAGAAAGGGTTAACAACTTGTCCTAATAAGCTGAAATCTCACCTAAGAACTTGATATTCAATTTCTTAATCTTGGCACTACTGACATTTTGGACTGGACAACTCTTTGCTGTAAGGGCAGTCCTGTGCATGGCAGGATACTCAGCACCATTCCTGACTTCTGCCCACTGGATGCCAGTGTAAGGAGCACCCTCACCCCTCACCATACACACGCCCAGATCATGAAAATTAAAAATGTCTCCAGACATTGCCAAATATCTCAGGGACACGGGGACACTGGAGAGAAGACAAAATCACCCCAGGTTGAAAGCCACCAGTCCAGGCTAATATTTTCTTTAGAAGTCACCTATAGGCGTTTCAAATAATCATGCACCACTAATTGGCAATGCATTCCATCTCAATAAAGTTCTAATTCGGAGACCACCGTGAAATGACATTTTGGTATGACAAGATACATTTTGATGTTCTCTCTTCTAGTACTGATGAAAAGATGCACTTTAGATGCACTTTGATGTTCTCTCTTCTAGGACTGATGAAAAGATGCATCTTTAGTGATCTGGCCTGTCACTCCACTATAGACAGTAGGATACCGTTGCTGTCCCTTAGGTTGAAGCCAAATTCCCATTCCCAGTTGGTATTGCTGTTTCTATATTTCATATACAGAACAAGCACAGATGCATGCCATTTGCTGAACACAGCCTAAAAATCACCGTGTGAAGACACACACTTTACATAATGTTATGTAAAATAAGAAAGTTTGCGGTTAGAATAAGAGTGGGAAGAAGGATCATTCGAACACCTCTCTAGTGAGTAGCCCCAAGCCTGCTGACTCAGAAGCCAGTAAGTCTGGCAAGTTAGCCTCTGAAATTTGTTTTGTGCTTTCCTTTTTCTTAGCTCTAGCTTTGCTAAAGAAAGGACAAGAAGGACGTGATCTGGTTCCTGTCATCAAGATTTGTTTAGAGGCCCAATCACTGGAGTAATGAAGCTTGCAGGAACGGACAAAGCCTATTAATAGAAGCTTCCAGCTGCCACAGACATCACTGGAGGTGACAGAACCTATTCCCTGGAAGCCCCAAGCTCTGTTCTTAAAGATGTGCTTGAACGATACAGCTAAAGAAATACATGACCACATCGAATACTCCAGACTTCAGAGAATTTCCAGCAAGAAATGTCAACTGCTTTTTATGACTATTAATATTGGCCACTCTGCTCCTATGGTAACAGCCATGATATTTTCTGGATATATATATAAAATTCCAAACAGTTCTGAACTGAACCTTGATAATGAATTTTATGACAACAAGCGTGGTCATATCCTAATAGCCATTATTCCCCACCACACAAATTCTGCTTCTAATGCTCTAAGTATAATAAGATGCCTTTTATGTGCTTTTTATCACTGATAATTCTACTATATCTTTTTTTGCTTTGTGTATGAGTTATTGGAACACTTATA
The DNA here is from genome assembly GCF_021234435.1 of Artibeus jamaicensis. Classification (NCBI taxonomy): domain Eukaryota; kingdom Metazoa; phylum Chordata; class Mammalia; order Chiroptera; family Phyllostomidae; genus Artibeus; species Artibeus jamaicensis. Next base: position 56,881,359 of record NW_026522030.1, read on the forward strand.
TTGTTAGCCACTTTCCTCCACAATCCCACTATCATGGGTGTCCAACCCACAGCCCGCAGGCCGCATGTGCCCCACGATGTCTGTGAGTGCAGCCCAACACAAAATCGTAAACGTACTTAAAACCTTTTTTTTGCTCATCAGTTTTCATTAGTGTTCGTGTATTTAATGTATGGCCCAACAACTCTTCTTCTTTCAGTGTGGCCCAGAGACACCAAAAGGTTGAACACCTCTAGATGAAGATGAGGATTAGGACAGAAAGTAAGGTAACTTTCGAACTTCTATAGTAGGAGTTGGCAACCTTTTACTGCAAAGGCCTCACAGTCAGTTTAGACTTCACAGGCTACACAGCTACTCAGTTTTGACCTTTACTGTGGAAATAGCCACAGACAATATGTAAAAATGGGCATGGCTGTGTTCCAATAAAACTTTATTTAAAAAAGCCAGCAGAACACCAGATTTGGCCTAACAGCTACAGTTTGCTAATCCCCACCCTACTGATACTTAGTACAACTTCATGGTTACAATGGATGAAGCCAAAATTTTCTCATTTAATTTACCATATTATTTATCTTGGTCTATTTCTGTTTATACATACAACATGCTCTAATTTCTTTTTTTTAAAGATAAGTAATATGCTAAATTAAATGAGAAAAAAAGCTTAATGACCTCATTCACTGGTTATGTGGTTTTCAGTTCCTTTTAGACATCTGTCCTACGGCAACTAAACAGTTTTCCCCCAAGAGCAATGTTCGACTTTGTTGTCCAAGTTTCTCAGAGTTACCGTGGAAGACATAACTGTGATGTATTATCCTAAAGAGTGAGTTTCCACGCTAATTATATTTGTGAATGTGTACAAATAAAAGTCTCATCAAGAAAATAAATTACTCTTTACTAGATAAACAGCTAGTTCCTCTAACATATCAACATCTTTAAAAAGGCAGTTGGAAAAAAGTTACAAACAGAATTCCAAAGCCACTGTAAACCCCTACAGAAAGCCTATCCAAAGGTCACTCATTTAGATAGAGCAACACATTAACTCAGTGTGTGTGTGTGTATATACAATGATAGTATATTTCTGGAAACAAAAACACAGGACCCTGTATACTTAATGCATATAAATATGACTAAAAGAACAAAAATAGTAACAAAATAAAAAAACCAACAGTAAATTAGGCAAAAGACTTGGAAAGACATAATAACCTATATGAAACCCACGAATATAGAATATAAAAAACCATATACAAACAGCTACATTGTATATGATTCCATTTGCATAAAACTTTAAAGCAGGCAAAAGCCAGTGTATGTTCAGGGTAGTGGAAAGGTAAGGTAAATAAGGGGTAGTGACTGGGAGAAAGTGATGGGAGGTTCTAGGGTGCAAAGGAAGTTCTATACTTCTTTCCCCATTTTGTTGGCTTTACTGAGGTATAATTGACAAGTAAAATTGTAAGATATTCAAAGTGTGTACTGTGGTGACCCAATACACATACACATTTGTATATACATGATGAAAATACTCCCATATCATTTCTTGTTTTTAACCTAATTTATCATTGTAACAATTTATATAACCATGATGCTTTACTCAACACATATGTATTGGATAAAAACTTTCTACATGTCAGACATGGTGCTAGATTCTGGGAATAAACAGTGAGCAAGATGGATTTTTTTTTCAAAAAGAAAGAAAATCTGAGTAGATATCTCACCAAAGAAGATATACAGATAGCAAATAAGCATATGAGAAGATGCTCAACATCATTTTACACCAGGAATTTCAAGTTAAAACAAATTAACACATAAAAACAACAACAGATACTATTATATGCCTATTGGAATGGCTAAAAAATTTTTAAACTGACAATACTAAATACTGACAGGGATGTAGAGCAACAAGGACTCTCATTCACTGATGAAAAAAATGGTATAGCCATTTTGGAAGTCAGTTTGGTAGTTTATGGCAAAACTTTATATAGTCTCACCATACAGCACAGCCATCATTTTCCTAGGTATTTACCCAGTTTGATTTGTAAACTTATGTCCATAAAAAATCTGAATGTGAGTGTTTATAGAAGATTTATTCATCAGCAACAAAAACTAGAAGCTATCAAGTGTCCTTCAGTAGACTGATGGATAAATTATGGTATATCTATACAACACAATATTACCCAGCAATAAAAGGAAATGAGTTATCAACCACAAAACACATGTAGGAACCTTAATGTATATTGCTAAGAAACCCAAAGTCTTAAAAGATTACACACTGTATAATTCCTACTACATGACGTTATAGAAAAATAAAATAAAATTGTTAAGTTTTAGATATCTGGAAGCTCAAGTTCTGTAAACAGAAATATAGGATTGGTTTATGAAAATGTTTTAATTTTCACCTAGAACAAGTTCCCCACACTAGAATTTTTAACCAAATTGATGTTTGTATAAATCTCAAAACAAAAAGGTAGATCACATGTGGATAAGTTAGAAAATTTGTAAGCACTGCTTCTTTTGAATACTCACTCTAATAAACAACAAAACTGAATAGTCAGCTAAAAAGTAAAATCACACATTGATAAAGATGGTAGAATTTGTCTGTTTTGAAAGAAAGATGTTTTTCCCCAAAGAAGCTCCCATTGAACAGCAATGATAAGAAAATTACTAAAAACAAACTTCAAATTTTGAAAATTTCCATACTTTCCTAAAGAGCCGTGTAACTACACGGGAGTCATCCCCACCAGCAATAAAGACAGGGGTGGTGGCACACGTCTCCCTTGTACTGAGGATGCCTGTCTTGGCCGGAGAAAAATAAACCCCATCCCACAGCTTCTATCGAAATTCTCTAAACTTTCTCAGGACACTCGGAAAAATTAGAAAAATTATACCAACAAGAATGTCCGGGACGGAATGATGCTACCGGATCAGAAAGTAATGTTCCCTCTGTAACACAGTATGTGAAACTAGGATTATTCACAACAGCTGAAAATGAAAGAAATCCAAATCTCCACCAACTGAAGAGATATGCAAAATGTGGTATATCCATACAATAAAATATTATTCAGCTGTAAAATGAAGTTCCAGTACATGCTACAAAACTGATGAGCCTTGAAAATATCACGCTACATCGAAGAAGCCTATCACAAAAGACACTGTATTATGTGATTTCATTAACATGAAGTGTCCAGAATAGGCAAATCTACAGACAAAGAAAGTAGATCAGTGGATAGTTGGGGCTGCAGAAGATGTAATTGAAAGATGATGACTAAAGAGTATGAGGTTTATTGTAAAGGCAATGAAAATATTCTAAAATTGATTGTGGTAATATCTGTGCAACTCTGTGAATATACTAAAAATCACTCAATTATACATTTTAAATGAGTGAATTGTAGGTGTGTAAATTCTATCTCAATAAAGTTGCTTTTAGAAAACTATACTGAACCCTGGCCAGGTAGCTCAGTTGGTTAGAGCATCGTCTCAATACACCAAGGTTGCAGGTTTGATCCCTGGTCAGGGCAGAGACAAGAATCAACCAATGAATGCATAAACAAGTAGAACAACAAACAATGTTTCTCTCTCAATTTCTCTCTCTCTCTCTCACTCTCTCTTCCTCTTTCCCTTCCCCTCTCTGCTTCCCTCTAAAAATCAATGAAAAATGTGTTAAAAACTGTTTTAAAAAATGAAGAAAAAAGAAAGCTATATTGGACATATATGGACAGACCGAAGACTGTAGACTATAAATATGTGCAGTGCTCCCTTTTTTATGCTAGCAGGTAGGCTTGAAATAACTATTTAGTTACCTGACAAAAATAATGCTAATTGAGTATTAATCACTGAGTAGGAATAGGTCAATATATTTTAAAACCACAGAAAATTAGAGTAACAGGCAAAAGTGTCAACCGTAACTTGAGATATACTTATAACTGACATCGCCAATGCTTATATATACAATAAATTGATTTCTGATCGACACTTTACTTGAAAGCATTTCATCATTGACTAATAAGAGTTATCATTCCTGCAAAGTTTCACATCTAAAAAAGATTTATAGTCACTTTCATATTCGTTGATAACAACTCTATCAAATCATTCACTGCCCTCATCCCTCTTCTTTCCGGATGAGGAAAATGTCTCATACACCGTTTGTGGAATTTTCACCAATACAACACAGCACAGAGCTAGCTGGATTCCCACAGAGGCTTCTGGCTGCAGGCTGAGAGATCAAACAGAGGGAGTCAACCTTCCCCGGCCCCAAAGAGGGGGAAAGGGTTGAGGGGAGGTAGCTTTTCCAGAATTAATACCAAGATTTCAAGTACTCGCCACCTGTGGAGTGGTGAGGGGGGGGGGACAGAAATTCTTCCAACCTGAACACAAAATAAGATGCCAGCTGTACAAAACGAGAGGATGGAGAGCAGTTTTAAGGAATCCAGCTATAGTTCGTCCTACCTAGACACTGAGCATACTGGTGACCTAGCTCTGAGAGAATTAGCAGTTCAAGGCCTTGGGGTAAAGGATGGGGCAGATAAGGAGGGAAATAATTTAACTCAATACCCCTAATAGGCAAGTTTGTGGTCCACAAAGACGATGCCACCCCCATGTCTGAGTATATAACTCTACTACCTGGAGGAAAGAACTACTCTACTTAGAATACGTAACCAGTTCTAACTTTCCTCTACCACTCTGAGATAGCACTTTGGCTGAGGGTTATCATTATTCACAAAGGGTTAGACATTAGCACTAAATAAACACAGAAATTAGCACTTGTAATAAACACAGAAATTACTTTTAATCTCTTCCTCAGAAAAAGATAAAAAAACAACAAAACCCAAACAAGGGTTAAAATGTTAGGTAAAGAGTTTAGAGACAAAGGAGAAAGGTAGAGACAGAGTCTTGGCTTATTTCAATCTTTTTTTTTTTTTAGTGGGCCTCTTAAAAAATAATAAGCCGTGCCTTAATTTTTTTCCAGGTTAGGGGGGCTGCAGTCCAAAGTGACCCATGTGAGAGAAGGGAAGGAGAAAGAAAGGTCCCGCAAGAGTTATGAAAGGCTATAATCTCTCCAAGTTCATTGGTCACCACCTGTGAAGCTAATAGTTGGAGGAACCAACCCAGAGTGTCTCCCAAGGCAACAGATGCATCAAATGAATTAGTCAATACCCTTTCCCAGGATGCTGGGCATAAAACATTTTGGAGGGAAGGTGGTTAAGCAGTGAATCCTGCCGAAACAAACCTGACATCTGCTTAATCTTCTCGCTTGGACTCCAACACCACAGTGGGGATTTCATATGGATAACAATGTGAAAGCTCTACTCGGACTTCTCTTTCATTATCATTTTTTCAAATGCTAAATGTTATCTACTTAAGGATCTTATCTTGGCTCCCTGCCCTGGCAGAAGGCAAGATTTTTCTGCTAATAAGAGCCTGGAGGCTTTATAAGACCATGGGAGTTTTGAAAAATATTCCTACATATTCATACTAGTCGAATTAATAGATCTGACGCCAGATTTAAAGTGGCGTTTTAAGGGTAGCTTTAAAAGGTACTAATGGGGTAACTTTTAAAGCTACGTGAAAACATGCAGCTATGAATCTAACGCAAAACCATGTTGCTTTTTGACTTTGGCTCTGTGTTCCCTATTCTGTAATGAACTAACCAGAAAAAGTTTGGCATTTTCCTCCCCTGAAAAAAAATTGGCATTTAGTAAAGAAATTTAGGTTAAACACCTTTTAAATGTCCTTTGTAACAATTAAAATCTTTTCCTTTGACTTACTGACATGCTTCACATCCACACACAATGAAAATAAAATAAATCTTCCCTGGGTGGTACACTACATGTCTGACTGATTAAAAATGCTAGGCAGGTCTGCATTTTTATAGGCTTTTGGCTACTATAAAACCATCAAAAGTAGTGACAGCTGAGCAGCAGGTAAACACAGTATAAGCAGACCTCAGTGAAGTTGCAAGTTCAGTTCCAGACCACCGTAAGGAAGTTAGTATTAAGAAAAAGGAAGTCACAATCTTTTTGCTGGTGGAGAGTCTTTCTTGTCTTTAATTTCTCAAGGCAACATCTGTGAAGTGCAATAATGTGAGCACAATAAAACAAGGTACGCCTGTTTAGAGAAACCACTAACTATACTTCAGAATCTTTTGACCTCTTGGTTAGGGCAGACACAGGCATGTTGTCTGAGCAAACAGAGTCCTCACCTTCAAAATTCACAATCCTAACCACGAGACAAGATGAAGCACACGGGGCAAAAGTTAACTAATACGTATGAACAGAGCATCCACATGGCAATTTCACATGAAAGCAGAATAAAATCTATCAACTAAGAAGGATAAAATGCTTACTATAGACTGCATTTTAAGTACTTTTTTAAGATAAAGTCGTCACTTTAACATCTTTTGAACAGTATTTTTGAATTTGGAAAGTCCTTTACACGTATAATCCTAACAATCTGAGGTGAGCATTACTAAGATCCCCATTTTATCAAATTGTGTGTGAGTGTGTGTGTGTGTGTGTGTGTTTTGCTCTGGCTGGTGTAAGTGCGGACTGAGAGCTCACCTGCAAACTGAAAGGTCGCTGGTTCCACTCAACTCCAGGTCAGGGGACATACCTGGGTTGAGGGCTGGGCCCACAGTTCGGGGTGTGAGAGAGGTGACAGACTGATGCGTCTCTCCCTTTCTCCCTCCCTTCCTGTGTCTCTAATATAAATAAATGAAATTTTTTTAAAAATTAAAATAAATAAAGTGGGTGTGGGGGAAGTAATTTAAAAATATTCAGATTTTACTAGCATTTACTATGTCTCAGATACTGTGTGCTACTCATCTGAGCGTATGTCAGGTGGAAGATGCTAGAACTAGGGGAAAGAAAACTCACACACACCCTTGGATATTTTACTCTAAAGTTTATAAATATACATTAATCAACCAATCTTTTGGTGTAGGATCAAGGAGGTTTCTCTTTGAGTGTAGTCTAAAAGTCTTTTACATAAACTTCACTCAGTGCATTATCTATGATCACCATCTATAAGCAAGAAGCCAGAAACTTGCAAAACTATTAGAATGCTGTGCCATTCTAGGTTCTTCCGATTTTTCCTCTTCGGGTTTCACACCTAATTTGAGGAATAATTGTTTTCCAGGGATTCCCCTTCAGGTTGCAACTTAGTTTTCACAGAACCAATTAATGTGATTACAAGGAGAACTGACATGTTTCAGAACAACTATACTGAGTTCATAATGAGTGTACTATTCAACCCGTGGAAGCAGAAGCGCACAGGATGAGAGCACCCAGCAGAGGTGGGCAACAGCAAAGATGTTTTATAGGGGAATGGCGAGCAGTTATCAGCACAGGGCAGTGGTTGAGCTTCTCTGGCTGCAGCCTGTGCAGGGCCTCCTAAAGGCTGGGTAGAAGGGCAGCTGTTCAGGACCCACCAGCGAGGAAATTCCAACTTTGGCAATCCCCAGAACTGAAGACAGGAGGGAATCCATCCAGTTATAAGTTTTAGGCTACTTTAACAAAGTTTCAAAGCTCATGTGCTGGACCGTTACCTTTTGTGAAGGTAAGATAGTTGCAGTAATATTTTTTCCAAAATGATGGCTGCTTTCTTCGGCTCATTTTTTCTCTTAATAGATTCAGCCTCCCATAGTGATAAATTATCTTTGTTATGTAGGTTTATAATGTAATCATGATTCTTTAAAAATCACTCTTAGAAATGCTAGCAGCCTCCAGTTAGTATAATTCAATATATAGTTGAGTATAACTAAGTATGTATTTGAAAACTGACTAATACCCTAGTTCTTTAGGAGAACTAGCTGTATCCTTCACATCGTGTTTCTCTCAGTGTGTTAGTGTTCGCTATAACTTTTTAAAGAATAATGCGAGCTCCTTGCGGTTAAAAACTTTTTTCATTCATCTTTCCATATATACAATAAAGATTACTGCACGGCTGCAGATATTCAAATGTGGTGATTTCATAAATATTTTAACTACCAAATTAAAGTTTTTAATTGGAAGCTAATCTGTTGTGATAATTACGCAACCTGAGGAAACAGAAGAGGGAAAAATAGTTCCTTTTATACAAGTGGTATTTTACCAGTTCCAATAATTTCAAGAACATGTATAAACATTGGAGGAAATACAATCATATTTTACAATCACAGACAGCAAAAACAAGGTGGTCGTATAACTTTCATGTTATCACGCCACTGCACAGTCTCTATAGGAAACTGAGAGGCAGATATTTCTTTCACTTCAACATCCTGTTATTGAAATTTCTCTGAAAACCATTTGCTTTTTTAAAATACAGAAGCAAATATTTGGGATCTGAGACTCTCACATCCTTCTGCTGTCTCGATAAAAGATTAATTTGTGGTCCTTGCCTCCCCTTTGTTATTTTTATGGTTTAATATTCTACATGGTAGAATAAGTTTTTAAAAAAAATCTCAGGTAGCTTTGTGGGAGTGTCTGATAGCTCCACACTCCTTGGCTAGCTTATGTAGCCCAACACAAAGGCAAGGGATGCAAAGGTAGGTCAAGTACAATCGGTGCCTATGATTTGCTTACTTTGGCTGCCAATTTATCCCAGAATCTTGTTCTGTGAACTTATCTGTACACGGGTGGCCTATACTATGAACACTGTGCCTCTGAGAGAACCAAGACTTGTCTTATTTACACGGTGAGTTCTCCTACTCCTTGCGGCCTGTCTACTTCAGGTGAGGGGCCAGAAATCACATTGCCAGGTCATTTGGATACATTTACAGTTGAGACGCCTCAGGATACAGAAACTTCTCAACTATAAATACATAAATTACTTACAAGGTGTCTTAACTAGAAATACACGTACACACACATCTTTGAACTATTTAAACATTTGTTGAGCACCAATTAAGTGCCAGGCATAGTGTAAAAATCTGGAAATCAGACAATTAAGAGACCATATATATCTCCCCTGAAAATATCCCACTGATTAGGAGAAAAACACTTTAATATGAGAGAATAACAACTATAATCAAAGTATACATGCATTGTTAATGGAGGGAGCACAGCGGAAGGGCAGGAGTTAATTTAGGTAGGGCAGATTATGTAGAACAGCTTCAAAGAAAAGGTGACCCCTTCACCAGGTCATTAAAGACCAGGGTCATTTCACTACTGGAATAGTAGCATAGAATGGTCAGGGAACCAAAGATTCTCAAGATTTTAGGGTCACTAAAGTATAGGGAGAGTTAAGAAAGAGGGAGAGGGGAAAGGTCAGATTAAAGAAGTCAAAACAATGCTTTAATAAAACATTGGTCATTGTTGAAGGAGGTTAGGGAACAAAATCCGTTCTTCTGGAATCTGATATAAAAAAAAAGAGGGGGTATTGGGGTAGAATCATGCACCATGTTTTATTTTTCCTTTACAAGTGGTATTTTTCTCTAGTTACACAAAAGATAAAGGAAGAGTTTCTCTTCATTGGTGAAATCTGGCTGATAAATAAAGAAAAAATGATGAAATGAAAATACCACCAACCCACAATCCCTAATGATTCATAAATAGAGGCATCAGTGGATGCTAACCTCTCTCTCTCTCTCTCTCTCTCTCTCTCTCACACACACACACACACACACACACACACACACACACACACACAATAACCTCATCTTACAGGCTTCCTGATGAAAGAACACACACAACTCTATCCATAAAACTGTCTTGCCCCAAACCAAAACTTAAATCTGGCCATGTCTCTAATTTACAGAAAATACACCACAGAGATACTATCAGCAAAATTCAAACTAAGAAATTTTATGACAACTACTTTTTTTCTTTACACTTTAATGTGAAAAAAGAAAGATGAGGGAGAACCTATATATCACAAATTTGAAAGACAATTTTACAAACAGCAAGGTATGGACCTAATTTAGATCCTGATTCAAACTGTAAAAACAAAGAAAAAAATTTATGACATTTTGATTCTACTGGAAATTTGCCCAGAAATTTGACATTAAGAATTATTAATTTGTTCAGATATGATCATGATTCTTCAGTTCTATTTTTTAAAAGCCCTTATCTTTCATTCATATTTAGATATCTATGTGTGAATAATAAGCCACCTTGGATTTTACTGAAAATTATATTGGGGGAAGAGTAGATGGTGCTCCAGCTGAGACTAGCTTGGCCATCAGTTAGTAACTGTTGAGCCCTGGCTGGCGTGGCTCAGTTGGTTGGAGCATCACCCCATGAACTGAAAGGCTGCAGGTTCAATTCTCGATCAGGATGCACGCTTGGGTTGTGGGTTTAATCCCGTGGCTCAAGGGAGAGGCAACTGATTGATGTGTCTCTCTCACACTGATGTTTCTCTCCCTCATTCTCTCCTTCCCTTCCCCTCTCTCTAGAATCAATAAGCATGTCCTCAGGTGAGGATAAAAAAATAAAATAAAAAATAAAATAAGGCCTTCTTTACTAAGAAAAATAATAATTGTGAAAACTGAGAGATGGGAAAATGGGGGATTCATTATACTATTCTGCATATTTTGTGTATATTTGAAACTGTCCATAATAAAAGATTACAAAAAGACAAAAAGCAAGGCTAGAGAGAACTTGGTGTGTAGTCTATCTGGTATCTGAGGTTTTGTAACAAGAAAATGCTTTATAAATTTGGCTGCCTTAAAAATAATATCTTGAAAATGACCCATAACACCAATTTAGCTAGTTGTTTAATATTCTTTGCATATTTCCTTCCATAATTTGTATTTAGTATAGGTATATGAAAAAGATCCTGGGAAAAAGAAGAAATAAGAGACAGGTAATAGGTGACTGTCCAGCAGAAGATTATGTAATAGAAAGGGACACTGGTGATGGCCAGCTTCTTTCCACAGGTGGTGGAAAAGGATCGGCTGGCAAAGGGGACCGGCAGAGAGCGCTTAGAGATGTCAGTGTAGGTACAGCAGAGCCAAGAAATAGAACAGAAAAGCAAACTAAAGGTGCTAGAAAAGGTAAAATCAAGTGATTAGAAAATGACTTCTACATTTAGAATCTGGAAGGCCCTGGTGACCTTTTCCAGTCATAGTTTTAAGAATAATTTCCAAGAGCAAAAGCCAGACCACAGTGGGTTGAGGAATAAGGGAGCTTTTGAGATGTCTGTCAGTGGAGAGAGAGAAAATGAGGAAACTAGAATTTGAAGAGCATAAGGGTTCATTGAAAAGTTGGAGGTGGGTATATAGGTGTGAGCAGCTGGCTGTTTGGTGAGAAGGTCATCTTGGTACATACGTAGAGAGACTCAGGGGACAACTCCGGACACAGAGGCGGATACTAAAGATACTGAAGGGTAAGAGGAAGAAGAATTCAGATTTCATCTGTTAAGAATATCAGCTTGTCCAAGGAAAGGTTTCATTTATATTGTAGGTTTTGTAAGTCCTTTCCATGTTTTTATTATTAAGCAATATTAAGACTTTTGAGTCCCCGGATACCTAAATGTGTCATTTTCTGTTTTGCATAATGATCCCTCCCCTAAATATATACAGCCATGATTATTTTGCTTGGTAATTTCCCAAAGGCAATCAAGGATAAGGAAGCAAGTCTATCAAAATTTTTGCCAATTAATCTCTGTACTATCCATAGAAACTTACACCCTACCCTCACCTTAGACATGAGGTGAGGCTTTCAGGTGCAATTCTGCTGAGGTGATGAACTGTCACGTTCGTTTATTCAACAAAGGGGCATAGACTAAGAGGTGGGGCCAAGAGGCAACGTCAACTATGTCTAATGATATAAACAACTCAGTAGGAACCACTTTAAAATGTTCAAGTGGAGAAGAGTTTGGGAAAGACATGAGGAAATATGAAAGATTGAAAACAATACTGGCACCCCAATTGGCAACCTGCACCCTAGGGTCTTTTTGGGGGGCATGGAATGAGAGCTTCATGATCTTGGACAAGTTGTAAAATTTGGCCTCAAGCTCTCCTTTACAAAATGCAAGTTGTTAGAGGAAGTTTCTGAATTCCTTCTGCTTTAAAAAGCCCATGATTTTCTCAACCAGGAAGTAAATGCTGTATTAAAGATAGTTGTTCAGTTTCTAAATTGTGTCTTAACTCTTTAAGGTTTCCTAAAGGTGAAGTGAGAGAACAATTGTTTATACAGTGAGGATAAGGAGATGGGCGGCATGGGAGACACCACCTGTTTCCTTAAACCTTAGTTCTTGAGGAGTAAACAATGTGACTCATTGGTTGTACTACACAAAACAAGGAGGAAGATGCATGGCTTATCTTTAAAAGCCATGGATGTGTTGCTGGACAATGAAGGCAAACTTAATAAGCAAGAGCAGTGAGACTCTGACCTAACATTATCAGATAACCTAGCGCTCTCAAATGCCCCACCACGAGATCAGCAACAAGTTTGATGTTAGCCTTTAATTAAAACAAAACTGGAAAATAATGAAAAAGAGGAACTGAGCACTTGATACTACTGAAAATGTATCAGGTCACCTCTAAGTAGAATTTGTCAGATGCAAACATGTTAAACTTTCAACAAGACTCTGCTTCCATTCCCAGTTTGATACAAGGTTAGGTCGAATGGAAAAATGACATTTTAGAAACATGTGCAGGAATAAAATACATATATATATGTGTATATATATATGTATATATATATATATATACGTGTATATATATATACATACATACATACATACATACTGTGGCCATGTATTATAAATTGCTAAATTCCTAAACAGCAGCTTTGTCTCTCGATCTTTACAAGAACACCTACCAATATCACGTTTTCACAGAATACAATTACTGGACAAATGGTAAATTTTTGTCTGTGATATAATTAATATTATTGCTGGAATGAATACCTGAGTAGCAGGCCACATCTGTAATCTCATCATTAGAATTAAAATCCACATTTTACAGTTCATCATAAGTAAACTGAACCTGTCTAGTTTTTTGATTCCAAGTGTATGCTCTGGGACCAGGGCTTAGCGTCTAGACCACCCATCCCCACTAGGCCCAGGACGATAATTTATTAGGTGGCTATGGCTAGGTACCATGAAAAGGGAGCCCTACATTCCTGATAGCCTTCATGAAGACAACCTTTAGACAACAGGAGTTCTTCCAATAACTCTGGCCCCTAGTATGAGGTAGATGAAACACTCTACTAAGACAGTACACTGGTGAACAAGTGCCCTTGGACAGACTCTGAAGCACTATAGCTTTCTGATACATTCTGCAGTTATGCTACCTAGAAAATGGTAAGCATGAATTGATCAGCATTTTGGACATCACGCCAGGTGATATTCTCGCAACCATAATTTACAGCCAAGTATCCGAATTTCGGGGCTAGTTCTTATTTCTTATTTTCCTCCTTTCACTGAACTGCGGTACCATTACCAGAAGAAGCCAGATGGTGAGAAACGTTAATGATGCTAATTAGATTTTTCTTGAAAAGGTTTAATCAGTACCACAGTGGTTATAATTTGATGTGATTTCTCTCTTTAAGGAGGTTTAATCAGCGGTATGGTACAAAATAGCATGGGCTTTGGTCATTACCTGGATTCAAATTCTGGCTGTGCTACTTCCACATATGTAAGATGGGGACAAAAATGATCTCATGCATTGAATGGATTACGTAAGAGGCTATAGAGTAAAAGGGTCCAGGGCAATCCTAGTGTGGAGGTGTTGAGTTCAATGAGGTTTTCTTCATCCCTGACAAACCAACTTGATAAATTAACCGAAGGGCTTCATGTATAAGATCTCCCTTCGTTTTCAGTAAGGACAGTACAAACTTGCCTGAATTTGCCATCAGTTCTTTTTTTCAAGTTGTTACCTCAGATCAAGAGTCCCTTCTCCTGTCCACCTGGCCCTTATCTACACTGATTCGAGTCTTGCTTTTCTCAAAGCTCAGCCTAGTTTTGTTCCATCTCTATCACCTAATATAATATTTATATGTAAAAGTACCTACTGCGTGGATATTTTCAAATGTTATTGAACATCATTAAAGTATTCAAATAATATTAAAAATAAACATGTTTAGAAGGAAACATTTGTAGTTACTCTAAGTGACAATGATAGTTTATCATTAAAAAATAGAAGGACCACAAAATAAAGCAAAGGTCAACAATTTAACTTTTAAAAAACAATATTATGATTCTAAACACTGAGGCCTCAATCCAGGACACTCTAGTAATTATCTCATTTATTTATTTAAAGTACCTCATCTGAAGACCTCATACATATATTTTCTTTCCATGACTTAGAAAGGCAAGAAAATTTTTCTTTTCTCTGTGTCACCAATTCTAAATATTTCTCCCTATCTCAACCTCACCCCCATCTCCGTCCTCTATGTTTTCTGAATTCAAAGGCAAAGTCTATTGTCTCCAAACCCTTTAATAAATGCGTTTCCATTTTCTCCTGCCTAATAGAAGGATCTTCGACTTTATCTGGGAACATCTCACTGTGCGGTCACCTTTGGTGACCCAGGGAAGCCTCATGGGGTGATTTTTCTTTGCGGACCTTGACACTGCCTTGGAAGTCTATGGTCATAAATTGTTACCCACTGAGAACAGTTTCTTAGATTTAGTTAAATAATTACACAGACATCAAAAGAAAACCATCCTCTCTCTACTTATATTGTCATATTATCTTGTCTCCTAATTCAAAGAGAGCACAGCCTACATTTTGAATATTGTAAAGAGAGTGAAAAATGAAATTACAAAATATAACTAGAAGATTCAAAAAGAAGGAATCTCCAAACTGGAGGACACCATTTGTTATTTGGTGGCACCTTCTGGGAAAGCTCGATATTGCAGCTCAGCTCTGTTAAACACAAATTCCCATGCAAAACCAGGCGGGGAAAATTCTGGGAGCAGGAAATCGTGTTGATGACATATTAAAATAATGTGAAATCCAGATCCACAAGGGTCTGTTTTATTTTAAGCAAGTAGGTGTGAGAAGTTAGCGGTTTCTGGATGCTTCACAGTTCTTCCCTCAATTCCGGCTGTGGATGGCACATCCACCTATGAGGAAAACCCGCCTCCCCAATGGAGGCTCTAGGTAAAACCTAGATCTACCCAAACCGACAGGCTGATCAGGGTAGCATGATTCACAAATGCGACAAGAATATATCAAAGGCTTTCTCAGCAATGACACTGATTTCATGACACAATCTCTGCAACTGTAAGATGAATTCGTGGAAAAATAAAATTTGCTTCACCCCAACACTCCTCTTTGGGGCATTCCCTACCATGGATCAAATTCTGGCTCCACCACTTTAAACATGGCAACCATGCTCACGTTTCTTAACTTGGGGAGCCTCGGCTTCATGGCTTAAAGGAGTTAACCAAGTCAGGTGCTTAGAATGAGGACCAGCACATAGAAAGCACTCAAGGAAAGTGTACCTGGAACTGTAAGGTATCCCTATGGCATGGTAAACCTAGTTGTGCAAAATTACGTTGAGTCACATCTTCGACTTTGGGACTAAAGATGACAGATGGGACGATTACATAAAGATCACGTGGCCTAAACTAAGAAGTAATAATGTATTGAATAGGCAAAGCAGCTCTTTTAAAGGTGGCTCATGAAAATTACTGAGAGAAAAACAATTCAATTCAAGTAAGTGAAAATGTCAAGTTTGGGCAATTACTGATGACAACCAACTCTACAATGACAGAGTCTCCTGTCTATTCATGGCCCTCAGCTAAGGCTTCTAAAGAATTATTTAATTTAAAAACGGACTTAATCTTTATTGCATTTTTTCATTACTAGTTACTCCCGTTCCACCCCCTGCCCCCCAGCAATCACCACACGGTGGTGCATGGCCGGGAGTCCTTTCCTCTTCTTGCTCTGTCCCTCCACCCTCTCACCTCCCCCCACCCGCTAGCTGTCATCCTGGGGGGTATAAAGGCACTAAATGGTAATGGGGAAAAATAGATTAAAGAATACGTTTTAAAAAATAAAAAGAGAGAAAAAAAGGAAGTTCGCATGTCATATTGTTAATTATTGGAGGATCCAGGTAAAGGCTAAGGGGCAGTTTCACTACATGACTCTTAGAATTTTTCTGTAAGTATGAAATGTTTTCAAAGTAAAAAAAGAGTTCTTAATAAAAAATTAAAAATAAATGAAAACGGAGAAACCATTTGGGTTTAGTATGGTACCCAAAGAAGAGAAAAACCCTCTCTTTTTTTAAATTGTTTTTAATTGCTTCAAATCTATTTTTTAAAATAAGCCAGAAATGTGGCTGAATAGAGGAACAGTTCTCATTGGCTTGACCTCACCACCTTCTTCTGATTATATCTAACAAAAACGCCACAAAAAACAAGGTCAGGTGAAATTTCTCCATGAACCCAACAAAAGTAACTTTCTTCCAATTGTTTTACTTAATGTTCCACGCTGAGGTGACTCTACCAGAGGAAGAATTGCAACTCTTCAGGTATTTTTACCTCCAGTTGTAAAATACAAAGACTAGGAGTTCCAGAATGAGAGCCCCCCTTGGAGAGCCAGGGCAGCCCTTTAATAAATGGCCTCTCCAGCTGCTCACTCACCATACTTACAGACTTTACAGCTCCTGCATGTGCTGGAATTACAAGTCATTAAAAAGCCACTTTGAAAACACAATAAAGACCTTCTTCTCCGACTGCCACAACCTTCCATCATATAAAACCTAAGGCCAATGCTTCAACAGCAGGACATTTACTGCCAACTCCAGACAGTTTAAGCAGGGCAGGGAACAGGGTGGGGCTGGAGGAAATGAGGCACAACAAAAGAAGGGAAGTTTCTTTTTCATTCTCCTGCCATTTTTTTCTCTTTTCAAAAGAAACTTCTGCTAAGGTGGTTTGAAGTCTTTATCTTGTATCTGAACTACCTCCTTACCCTTGGAAAAATGTTCCCATCTGGTGAGTTTTTGTCTTTCTCCCTCAAGATTTTTATCCAAGAAAGCAACTTGGTAAGCTAAAACTATCAAAAGCCATGATTAAAATCTCATGTCTCACACCGCAGACTGAAGTATGAAACATTTTACCAAATGTAATATGCCCATTTTCAAGAAAAGAGAATTAAAACTTTCAACTTCTGCACTTTTACATTATGATTAAATTTCTACAAAGCAAGGGGGAAAGTCAAGGCAATGATAAGGAAATTACTACCATAACTGAATCTGATCATAAATGGTTATTTCAATTTTCTTTTACTGTTTTCCCCCTTCCTCCTCTGCTGTGAATACCAAACTCCTTCATATCACAAAACAAGATCAATTCAATAGAGAAGCAGAGTTATATGAAAAACAAAAACTAGGAAATGACAAGAGGAGTGAAAGAGATCTGGGTTCTTTTTTACTGTTAAGTAAAGTTTAAACAGGTTAATACAAACCACAATTACAAACTTTTGGTTGCTACTGATACACTCAGATCCTCACTCTTTCCTAAGCTTCAAGTTAACATCGCCACTAGTAAGAACAGTCACTTTCCATATATGAGCACTATGGCCACAAAATGATAAATTCCTAAACCAAGAACAGCTTTATTCTAATGGCAATTATCTAGGTTCTTGAATGCAAAATTTTCTTAATGCTAACATTTACATACATAACAAAAACATGTCTTTATCATGTTTTCTGAGTTTGCTGAATGCTCATCCACCAAAAAACAATCCTTTTGCTTCCCTACCTGCCCTCCCAACTGACCTCCCAAATTCTGTAAAAGAAAATTACTAATGGACTTTCATGTGACAGTGTCAAACTTTTTTACAAAACAAGAAACATTTCAGGAATTACGAAATATATTTTAAAACTACTTCATCATATTAATAGTAACCCAAAGATAAAATCATTTCTTAGTAAGTCTTCTAACAGTAACACCAATTTTAAAAAAATAAACTACCAAGTTCCTGCTCAGTACAGTGATAGGTATGTTCTTGTCCTTTATGTCATTTTATTAGAAAGCTAAAAAATACTTGAAAACATTGGCTTTACTTTTAATTTAAAACTTAGAATCTTTGCAAGAAACAAGAGTTGATAAAGATGTGGACAAAAGGAAACCCCTGTGAACTGTTGTTGAGATTATAAATCGGTGCAGCCGCTATGGAAAGCAGTATGAGGTTCTGCAAAAAACTTAAAATAAAACTACCATACAATTCAGCAATTTCAGTTTAGGGCATTTATTAAACAAAAACAAAAACACACATTTGAAAAGATGTATGTACCCCTATGTTCATTGAAGCATTACTTATAGTAGCCATGATATGGAAACAACCTAAATATCTACTGACCGGTGAATGAATAAAGAAGATGTGGTATGTATGTGTGTATGTGTGTGTATATATGTATATACACACATATACATATGCATATATATACACATACACAATGTAATATTATTCAGACATAGAAAATAATAAAATTGAAATAGGGTATGTGGCAACAATCGATAAAAGGTATAAGACTATCAACAGGAAGTAAGACCCCTCCCCCAGTGGATTTATGGCTTAAAACTGGCAGAAACCATCTCAGTCCAACATGGTGACTAGATAACCCCTAGCCTCATCGTAGTTCACTGCAATACATTAACAGGCTAAATGATACACCCCATACTGCAGTGATCAAAAAGGAAGGCCCACAAAAGAACACAAAATCACCAAACGAGCTCCTGTGAGAAAACTCCACCCCTTTCCTGAGAAGATCCCAAATATTCCTCCCCCATATTGAATACCTTACCACCCCATTAATGAATCTCAATAAAAGAAGCACATTCTGCTAAAGGGGGACTCTGTCTGTAGAGAAGCCTACTCCCCTGTCTCACCACTTCACAAATAAACTCACTTTCACTTTAAACTCTACGCTGGCTTTCATTTGAATTCTCTGATGGACAAAGCCAGGGACCCACAATGGGTGGTTTACCTTCAAGTCCCCAGACTCCTGGATGCCAGCATCAAAATCTTGGCATTTGCGGTCAGAAGCATCTGTACTGCAAGGAAAAGTCCCTGCTGATTTCCCAGTGGGCAGTGTCGAGATGGTGAAACTGTTCACAGGAAACCTGCCCCAGGAAGCTACAGAGCAGGAGACTGCATGCTTTTCAAGCAGTATGGAAGCTGCTAGACTGTGACATCATTAAGAACTACGGCTTTCTGCACATAGAGGAAAAGGAAGCCGTGGAGGATGCCATATGCAACCTGTACCATTACAAGCTGCACAGGGTGAATCTTAATGTGGAAGCCAGAAACAATAAGAGCAAAATCCCTACAAAGTTGCATGTGGGCAACATCAGTCCCACTTGTACCAGCAAAGAGCTTCAGGCCAATTTGAGGAATACAATCCAGTCATGAATATGACTGAAAGATTCTGCCTTCATATGCATGGAGTGGGCTGAGGATGCGGTAGAGGCCATCAAGGGCCTTGACAGCACAGTTTCAAGGCAAACAAATGCACGTGCAGCTGTCCACCAGCTGGCTGAGGACTGTGCCCGGGATGGGAGACCAGAGTGACGCTACCAGTGCGGAAAAGGGGCATACTGGTCCAAAGAGTGTCTGAGAAGTCTTCTGGAAGAGTAGCTGACCTTACTGAGCAATCTAATGAGCAATATGGAGTAGTGCATACACCTTACGCTATGAGCTATGGGGATTCATGGTATTATAATAGTGCTTACTGAGTGCTTCATGCCTACCACAGCACACCTTGCTGCCCGGTCCTACGGGGCAGTGGCAGCTGCAGTGGCCTCTAAATATAGTTACAGAGCAGACTCTACCCTACTACCACGAGTCCAGAACACAGGCTGCTGCTGTTTCTGCAGCTTCTATTTTGTGTTATGGGCTGGACCGGAGCCCCCTGCATTGCACTGCAGCACCTGTCCACACTGAGAGGGCCATGGTTTTGGGCATGGTGGTCAGTTCTCTCGGGCTTTGGCAGCTGCGTGGAACTCCCAGTACAACATGGCCTGATGTGAGCAAGAACAGTATGTGAATCGGACATGGTATTAAGCCTTTTAAAGCTTGAGATAGGATGTGTGTGGGCTGAAATTCCGAGCTGTGGTTGTACCTGGGAATATACCCATCATGGTAGTCAGTTATCGGGACATTCTTGGCTCTGTGTGTTTAACCGTTCATGAACTGCAGATGTTAATATACCTTACTAGATTCTGACCACTTCTTCCTTTTCTCTCTCCTGCCTGTCTCCCTGTCCTTCAGTACTTCTGTAGCTTCCCCTTCATGTTCTGTTCTCCTAGCGACCTCCTTGTGTGCAGAAACTGTGGTGGGGGCTAGGCCACCTCCATGCCTCCTGCTTCCAGTGGGTGTTAGACTTGGGAATGACCCTGGTGAGAATTCCCCTGCTTCTGAGTGTTTGGCCCAAAAGCCTGTGGCAGGTGGACACAGAGTTGGATCACTCTTTTTATTTCCAGTGAAATAAATGGTATTTCAACCTAGATTTTAAAAAATCTTGCCATGTGCAGCAACATGAATGGGCCTAGAGGGTATTATGCTAAGTGAAATAAGCCAGAGAAATAAATGTTTATTTCACTTATATGTGGAATCTTAAAAACGGAACAAATAAAACACACAGATGCATAGATACACAGAACAAACTCATAGTTGCCAGAGAACTGGGTAGTGGGGAGGGGGAATGGGCAAAATGGAGGGGCATTAAGAGCTACAAAGTTATAGTTATGACACAGTAAAGGCACAGGGGTATAATGCACAGCGTTGGGAATGCAGTCGATAATATTGCAATAGCTTTGTATGGTGAGAGATGGTTTCTAGACTTCTCATGTGATCACTTCATAAAGTAAATATACATGTGAAATCACTGTTGTACACCTGAAGCTAATATAATACAGTATATCAACTATTCTCTAATTAAAAAGAGTTTTACATTCTAGAGTAAAAATTTTTTAAAAACCTTAGAGCCTTTGTCCTGTGTTTTTCCACAGGACACATGTAACACATGAATATCAATATCTCAAAACAAAATTCAGAGCAACATAACATGTATTCCAAGTACCTTTTCCCCTTTAAAACATATACATCACACATTTAAAAAAGAAAATTCTGTCGTGTTTTTGAATATCAAAAAATATTTCAATGCTTCGGGAGGTGATAAAGGTTTCCAGAAGACAAACCATACATAATAATTGCTAATTCACATTTTTACATTAGTCTACTTTATTTAAATTGACTATTTTCACAATAATCTTAAAAATTTAATACTATTATAATCTCCATTTCACACACAAAACCCCAAAACTAGGAAATAGAGAAGGTTAAATTGTTTGCCCAAGATCACACATAGAGGTGAGATTCTAATCATAGTCCACACGTTTGACACCAGAGTTCAGGCTCCTAAGTACCTGGTTCCTTGACTACCTGACTGCCTGCCTACCTACCTACCTACCTACTTACCTAAACACTCACCAACAGATACATGATCCCCCCAAAACTATGCAGGCATATGAACAATGGATGTTCTTTCTCTTTTTCCCTTCTCATTTACCAAGTATATAAAAGTCTAAACAACAACAAAAAAACAACATCGAAACTTCCTAATCTATCTCAATAGCAGTGATTTTTATTTTTATGTAAAACCTGAATCTAATTTATCAAAAAAATCTTCTTTAAAAAGTTCTTCCTTTTAATTGTAACTAACTTATACCAAAGCAAGATGCTTTCTTTACAGACATATCAGGCAAATAATCTTGCTCCAGCCCTTCCTAATTCTTCACACTCTCCAATCATGTTTTTCTTTCTTCCTTCTATTTCCAATGTCCCTGATTTCTGCCCACTGTGTCTAAAATGACCTGCCGTGCCATTTCCTCTTGTATCTGGCTGATAGGAACATGTATCTGGCTCATATTTAAATAATGAAGCTGGAAAGGACTTTAGAAAGATCAGGTCATCTGATCCCACCTACTCAGATGCAGACAAACTCATCACCAGGACAGTGTGAATGTGCCCCTGAAGTTGGGCCTGCCCCGAGCTACCACCAAAGCAGTTCCTGGCCGAGGGACATTTCAGGCTGCTAGGGCTCTCCATTACAATCGCCTCCTGTTTATTCCTCCTGTCTTGCCCACACAAGGGACACCAGGTAGGACTGATAGAAAGGCCAAACAAAGGCTAGCTTTACTATTGAATAAAGGACATTTCAGCCCTTTTATCCTCCCCTGCTCACAGAAAGGTCTTTCGAGCCCTGGCTTACTTGGAACTACTATTATCAATTCTTTCTGTTTCAGCACTTACTTTTAGAGAATTAAACTAATAGCAGCAGTAATAAAAACATTACTACCATCAAAAAACTGAGAAGGAAAGTACAGTTGTTGGGTTTGATACTGAAATAATACCTGGAAAGTCTTTAGAGGCTTACTCTGTGATCTGCACATTACAAACACTCCTGTTACATGATCACTGGATATGTAGCTCAAATATGTCATGAATCATTTAAAAAATTTGCTATCTACTATAGGAAATTGTAATTGTAACTCTTCATTCCAGAAAATTTTTATTGTATTGGTTTGCATAAATATACCAAATTGGACATAAAGTTTATAAGAAAAGTCATACAAAAATGAGAATGCAGAAAATTATCTAAAGAGAAAGATACCGTATTTTGCTGTGTATAATGCATTCCCATGTATAGTGCACACCCACATTTTGGGCCCAAGCTTTCAGGAAAAAAATATTTCATTTTAATTTTTTAATTCAATTTTTTATTTGTTTATATTCAGAAACAAAACCGATTAGTGTATTCCAGGGGACTATTTCACATACAGATATTGTTATTGCTTTCTAGAGTTAAACTTTTAATGCATAAGCATAAATAAAAGAATTTAAAAGCATTTATATATATATGGAATTAGTATTACCAATGTATATATAATGTGCATCCTTATTTTCCCCCTCCAAATTTTAGGCAAAAAATGCACATTATACACAGCAAAATATGTGTATTTTGCTACACATATTTTATGGTAATCTGAGCTACTTTCATGTAGAAGGAGCATTCAATACTGCTTTGTGAATGCCATTACTCTCCTCACAAATCAATGAACATTCAAGAAAGATGCCTTTAAATTTTTTGACCATGACTTACTATAAGAAATGACATACCCTCTGAAATAAAAATTTCACAAATCATTATTTACCTATGCTAATTACTACGTGTTCAAACTTTAAAAAACCACTGGTGATGACATGTTAAGTTGATTTCATGGCTCACCAGTGAATCCCCACCCATAATTTTAAAAGCTCTGTTCTAGAAGAACTGCACCATGTCAGAGCAAAGTTGCTAAATTTGACAGCCTAGATAACCTAATCACATCCCAACTGCAACACTGAACATTTAAGGGTGATTTGAAAGGAAAGTCAAGATACAAAAAAAATTCCAAGTAGCATCTGCCTTAAGAAGAAGTTTTGCTTTAAAATGAGAGGTAAAAGAGAAATGGAATAAAAATAAATGCTTGAAATATTGGAACGAACTCATTAACTCTCACCTCTATTTCACAAACTATCACTATAAAGCCTCTACTGAACACTGAAATTAATTACTCAATCTATAGTATTTTATTTATTTTATCTTTTTTTAGATGGTATTCATTTATTTCCAGAGAAAGGGAAAGAAGGAGAGAAACATCAATGTGTGGTTGCCTCTCACGTGCCCCCTACTGGGAACCTGACTGGCAACCCAGGCATGTGCCCTGACTGGGAATGGAACCAGCGACCCTTCGCTTCTCAGGCCAGCACTCAATCCACTGAGCTACACCAGTTAGGGCTCCAGTAGGGCTCCAGAGTAGGGCCCCTATTCTGCTCCTAATAATGATCTTCTATTTAAATTTCAAGATTGGCTATAGCGAGGAGGGGGGAAGAAAGTGGTCTCTGGATGACTAGAGATCAATATTGATGCCATGTTCTAACTCTGGCTGGTTTTCAATGGAAAACAGTGCAAACACAGGAGAGATAATCTGTTACTGAGACCCCCTTGTCAGCAATTGAATTAGGAACAGTTGTGAAGTGACCTCTTGGAACAGAAAGAGTAGTGCTCTAAAATTGCCAGTAATTTTAGCCACTCATTTTCCTTGACCATTGTCTAGAAGTATTGACAAGCCGACGTAAGATTATTTGGACTGATCATGACTGATAAGTAATGGTAGGAGGTCAAAAGGAAAGAAAATGGAAATGTGAGGAAGAGATAACTTCATAGTAAATAAAGTTTCTATTCTATTCTCCAGAAACAGAATTGAATACCTTCTGAACTAATAATAGTCTTGTCAGTAAAGTGTACGATTTCTTACATTGGTAAGTTAGAATAAACAACCTGAAAATCCCTTCCAACTCCGAGAAATCTGTAATTATAAGTTTAAATCTCAACATCAGGTAACATTTTGGGGGTATATTAGATGGTTTTTTAGGTACCTACAAAAGATAATCCCACTCATCAGAAAAAACTTGTAATGAAGATTACAGTAAAATAATTACTACTACCAGAAAACGGATATGGAAAGTACAGTTGTACTTTGAGATCAGTGGTTATACAATGAAAAAAATGAAATATTTCATTTTCCAAATACTTTCACCTGGTTTCACAGGCACAAATATATGTTATAATTTATCAAATTATGTAAGTATAGTATATTGCTATATCAATTTTGCCTAGATACCATTTTAAAAATACCATCACCAGCTTTCCATTTACGTAAACAAATTTTTTCATTCCATTGATCAATAAGACCAAGATTATAGCTGCACCCTTATATTTTCTGTTTCTCTTTTAAATTTATTGTCCTTTGTATTCAAGTTTTATTGTGTTCTTCTTACCTTCCTAAATCAGCAATGACTGAAGAGCATACAGAGTAACTAAGCTCTAATGAGCATCTAAGTTTTTCTGCTGGTCTTCAAATAACCATTACCATACTATGGGATATATCTTTCCTTTAACAACTTAAACCACAGCCTAGAAACTTGCAGAGTTCTTAACAATTTATTCTTCTTTCTAAGTTAAGAAAATTCATTTCTAGGTGCTTCCATGCTACCAAGCTATAGTTCACCTGTCATTTTCTTCCCACATTCTTTATCTTGAAACCATTTGAAATAAAATCTGAAAACTATGGAGGGAAAGGAGGGACGTCAACAAGACTACTCACATCAGATTTAGAGGACATATTCTCCTCCGCGTCGGAATCATTGGGATCCACGATATCATCAAATGGGGGCAAAGTGGATTTCTTCTTCTCTGATGTCTCACTCTCAATTTTGACCTTTCCCATCTTGACATGAGATTTATCTTTGATCTGTTTTTTGTCAGCAGAACAAGTGAGTATCAGCGGGGGCGCACTAGAGAAACTTTTAAATAAAGCCTCTGAGCTACTCTTTTTCCTTTTTTTGGCTGAGAGTTCTTCAGAATCTGAAATGGGGGGCCTTTTACTGGGAGCCTTCTTATCTTGCTGTCCACTGGTGATAGTGAGTAAGTTACTGTCTGGTTTTGGCTCTTTTGACATGGGTTTCGGTTCCTTGAAGGCCATCTTAGGAACTATTTTTTCTTCTTTCAGTGGTTTATTTTCTTTGGGTTTCTTAGAGGATTCTTTGGAAGATTTGTTGTGATCCCTGGAAGGTTCTTTGAAGGCACTTTTATGTTCTCTGGAGTCTTTAGAAGGTTTTTCCTTGTGCTCCTTCATTAACTTGTGAGGCTTTGAAAAACTGGTGCTGCTGCTGCTGCTACTGCTGCTGCTACTGCTGCTGCTGCTACAGCTGCTGCTGCTACTGCTGCTGCTGCTACTGCTGCTACTGCTACTGCTGCTGCTGCTACAGCTGCTGCTGCTGCTGCTGCTGCTGGTATGAACACTCCGATTAGGGTCCTGCAAAAAAGGGAGAAGAAATGAAACTCAAAGCTGAATAGCAACAGAGTCAAAAGCCACTTTCCCTGCATTCCAACCACACAAAAATGATCCCTCTTTGATTACTCTCTAAGTAATGGAAACCAACAACCACAGTATAACAGGTGGGAAAAGGGTATGTGAGAAACACGGTGAATAGGGCTACTATGGATCAAGGAATTTAATGAGGCAAGCTGTTTTCTTAATCATGAGAAGCGTGGTGTTCTAAACATTTCAATTCAACGAATGTTCACTAAATGCTTGTTCTGGAAGATGGATAAAGATGGATAACACATGGCTCCACTTTTTGAAATATTTTTGTATTTTTCAATTACAGTTGATGTACAACATTATATTAGTTTCAGGTGTATAGCCCAGCGATTAGACATTTATATAACTTAATGAAGAGATCACCCCTATAAATCTAGACCCACCTGACACTATACATAATTATAACAATATTATTGGCTATATTGCCTATGCTGTACTTTACATCCTCATGACTATACATCCTCATGTATTTTTACATCCTCATGACTATACGTAACTACCAATTTTTACTTCTCAATGGCTTCATCTTTTTCACCCATCCCCCCACTCCCCTCCTCTCTGGCAATCATTAGATGTTCTCTGTATCTATGAATATGTTTCTGTTCTGCTTGTTCATTTGTTTTGGTTTTTAGATTCTACATATGAGTGAAATCATACGGCATTTGTCTTTCTCTGCCTGACTTATTTCACTTAGCACAATGCCCTCGCGGTCCAGACATGTAGTTGCAGATGACAAGGTTTCCACATGCCCCATTCTTAATAACAGTGACATTTCTATGATTCACAGTTGCTGTAAGAGCCACTTATATGATGTTATGACAACTAAAAGCAGGGGATCAGTAATTCCACTGAGGGTTTGGGGAATGGAGTAATTCAGAAATTCATGGACAATTAACACCTGAACTAGGTCTTCAAGAATAAGCAGTTAATACCAGGAAGAGAAGAATGAAAAAGTAGCTAGAGACCAGAGACTAGAATGAATAGAAACAATGCGGGAACAAAGCACAGATTACATTTAGGGAGCACCATTTGGTTTTGAGAAAGGGGCAGGAAAATAGTCCAGGGTCATACAGTGAGGCCTAATAATATTAAATTTTAAAGGGCCTTTTAATGTAAAGAAACATGAGGACTCCCTCCCCAAATAAAATTATTCTCAATTTGAGATAAAAAGCAATTATCTTTTGCTGTCCAAACTTCAGTACTTAAGAAATATGTCCCTCATCCACTAGCAAAGAAAAAAAGGAAACATCCAAGAACAAAGATTTCACCTAACGGTCACCAAATGCAATGAAAAATCTTCATCAATTACTGTTGTATGATCATAAAGAGTTCATTGCTGTCTTCTGTTTTAAATGTTACCAATTTTTTCACTCACATAAATACATCAGAATATATGACCTTTCTACCTATGCACAAAGTCTAAATCCATACTTACCATATTTGTGAACCTCTATTGTTATAATAAAAATAAGAAACAGAAGCAAACCCTGGAGTGCAAAAATCCATAGCAATATGTGAAAGAAGAGCTTTCCCCCACTTATTCACTTCCTAATGGAACCAAAGACAAATAAGTGTTCAAACTTCAAGTGGAATTTACATCTTTAGGCTTATTATATTTCACCTCTAACTCACCTCACCCACTTAAGGTCAATGATCTATACATACAAACCAACCCTCTATTCTTTAACTATCTAGCAGGACACAAGAAAAGATAGTAGGCAGGGCCGATGCTTTTCTGGAACATGAAGAGTCTATTTATTGGGTGTATGGGGAGGAAAGGCGTGTATATGGACAAGCATTAGAAAGTAATACCCAAAATGAAAAATGATTGTTCTGTGTTAGTGGAGATATGTATTTCTTTTTTTTTCTTTTTACAATTTATTTTGTCTTAACAACAGAATGACACATACCAATTATTTCATTTATTTTTCGCAAGTGAGCATTTGGTTTCAAAATTCTAAATTGGATGTTACAAATCAAAGACATTCTTTTGTGCAACAAACTAGATAATCCCTTACAAAACATCTTAATCTGAGATTTAAAAGCAGAATGCTAAAGACAGTATTCACATTACTGAAACTACATTGTTTTATAAATTCTATTACAAGACATTCCCTGGAATGTTAAATAATACTATGAAAAATTAAAATAGACTATAATGGACAAACTAAATTAAGGAAGAGCATTATGAAACCTAATATCCTTGAGGTTTTTGTTGTTGTTAACTGGTTTGTTGCCTTACAGAATTTTGGCAATTTGCAGTCAGTATTCTAACTATGGCTCTCAAACTCCCAAGCAATGCTGTTTTATATTCAACCTATGGAGTATCACACATGTTACACAAATGTAATTTATATGAATAAATTTTAACCTACTAATATATATTCTAATGTTAAGCATTAAAAATACTAACACTTCAGCACCAACAAAAATAAAAGGACTGCTATAACGGTTCTTTCATGATTTTTTAAAATCTCGTAGTACAATCTGGAATTCTTAACACAAATTACGTTGTGGTATATGACAGAGATTTTTGTGTCATAGAAAGTTCACGTTCTCAACTTAATTACATACATATGATGTTAAATACGAAACTCCAGAAATTTTACAACTTTTACTCCCCACGTTGGTCCAGGCTTTTAAGACCCACCATCACCTTTTCGCCCACCCAACAAATCTTGGTACAAGCAAATGACCCAATCATTGTTGCTCCTTCCACTTTACCAGAAAGCTTTCAATAAAAGACAACTCAGAGCTAAGGAGGAAAACATATTCGTTAGCAATATCCCAGACAAATAAAAATTGAGAAAAATAACAAAAAGATGAGGGAATGTTTACTGTTTCATATGGCTACATTTTCTGTGATCGATGGCAAAGTACAAATGTATGTCACCTGAATCCACATTCATACAGGTAATAAATGCAAAACAAAGGCTTGCACAGAAAGTCAGGAATTAAATTGTTACTGAAACTGAATCTCAGCCCCTCTATTCCTTATATATTGGGGATCACACCACTGGGTTTTAAATTTTTACTGAACACTAAGTGCCACTAAGCAGCACAGACTAATTATCATTCAGTGTGAAGTTTACACATGTTGTATAATCCAAATTTTCTTTGCTTGAGGCTGATTAAGACAAATGAAATATCAATATTGGGGAGAGTATGTGTATATAATTCAAATATCAAATATTTAAGGCAAATGACTGTTTAAATGTAAATATACATGTTTTTGTACTAACTTTACAACCTGTGAATACAGGGTACAGTATTTTTTCATCTACTCAGATTTTAATAAATGCTTTCTTGTTTTAATTTTCTACAACAGAATAAGCCCCTTAAATATGTAATTGTTTTAATACTACTTGTCAGCAACCCCAGGCTTCAGAGAAGGTGCACCTATTCATCAGAATAAGGTCTTCTGATTATATGTGATTTGCAACTTCCATGTTATCACAAGGTCTTCTTCCTATTACTGCTGTTAACTCAAAGATGCTTCTCCAGCTCCTGCTTCTTCCCCTCCCTATCCTCTTAATTTTGGCCTCTGTCCTACTTTAATGAGTTTCTCCATTGTGTAAGATTTTCAGTTCATTCATGGCTTATTCAGTAAAATTTGCATATCGGCAAATAAACTCTTCTATAGTTTATTCAATAAAATTTGCATATTGGCAAATAAACTCTCCTAGAAGAGGTTTATGTATCCCAAATCAATAAACTCTCCTAGAAGAGTTTATTTGTCCAAGGTCCATCTAAAAGGACAATTCCTAGAAACTGTAGGGCAGTCCAAGAGGTTCTGCATTTAAAGAGTTTAGGACAACGGTGATAGTCAAGGACTGATTTTCAAAATGAAAGTTTCTTCTGCAATGTCATTAAACACTTGATAAATGACACAGAAGGATGAAATACCATCTGATGCTATGAACAAAGTATAAATATTCAGAATTCCGGGGAAAACAATGAACCTTTAATATGGGAGTGAGTGGGGCCTGAATAATGTGGCCACAGAATTATAGTCATCTTCAGAGAGGGCTGGTGCAGAACTGCTCTGATCTGGGCTCCAAGCAAGACCCCAAATGTTCTGTACATATATAACTGCATTAGTGCGACCAATCTCCCTGGCCCCAGTGATGCAAAAGTGAGACAACCCTCTACTCCTGAGGCTGGGAAGGGCAAGAAGACCAGAAGAAAGGCATAGAGCCCCCAGGCCGTAAAGAGACATCATGCCTATTGCTACACTGCAGGCTGAGATGCCTGTGCCCTTCATCACTTACAGGATATAACAGCCTAAGTTCCCTTAACATCTCAGCCTGAACCCCAATATACATATATATATAACATACTTAAGGGTGGAAAAGTATAGGAGAGAGCAGACCTAACAGGTCTTCTGAAGGACACAGATGAAATATTGTGGTCCAAAATAGTATGGCTACTTAAAGAGAGTCAACTAGAGAACAAAAATAATATATACAGATTATAAGATACATTAAAATTTAAGAAGTATAATCCTCAAGCTGAACAATTCAGCAGATGCATAAATTACAATGGAAGATAATCCATAACTGGTAGCATGAAGGATCAACTGAAAGAAATCTCAAGACATACTGTAAAAATACAAAGATATGAAAATTATACTGAGAAAAGAAAGTAGAGTTAAAGAGCAGATGGAGGCAATCTAACTAGCATACCAACCATAGGAAGAGCTCCAGAAGAATCTCTAGGAGGAAAAGGGAAAGATAGAAGAGAGGTAATAATTATAGTAATATGAAAGGAAATTTCCATGAACCAATGAAAAGACACATGCAAAAAACATTTGCTAAAATCCCTGAATTCTAAAGATAGAAAGGAAATCTTAAAAGTTACCAGAAAAAATCAAATTAACATTGGACTTCTCGTCTGTAATACTGGAATTAAAAAAAAAAAAAAGAGTAGCATCTAGACTGCTGGAAGAAAAAGCAGTACAACCCAAACATCCTACGTAGACACTCAACGTGAAAAAGTATTTGCCAAAATTTAAGGATTCAAAGAGCATATCACTCTCCACCCCACCTAAGGAAAGGACTTAAGAAAAGATTTTAACCAAACAAAAACTGAATCAGAAAAGAGACCTTTATGTGTGCAAAGACAGAGAAGAGATAAAATAGGTATGCTATACCTTGCCCTTTATACAGAATTAAATCTTAATGAATAATAAACTATATGGAAAATGTAATACAAATACTCAGTACGAATTCCAGACACAGGAAAGTCTAACACAAATCAGAAACTAAAAAACTGAATTGTCAGATGGGTTCAAGATTCGTCGGGATGATCACTTAGTAAATTATACAATGTCCAATCACGGGGGTGTACACCTGAAACTAACATAATATTATGTATCAATTATTCAATATAATTGAAAAATAAAAACTTATTAAAAAAAACTGAATTATCTCCATAGGAATTTAGGAATGTTAGAGAAGAAGATTAATAAGAGCGTCGAGGTGAATCATTTTTCATCTTAAAGTGGTAGCAGGGGGAGCAGATTATGAGCCATTGAAACAGAAGGTGTACAATAATAAAATGGATAAGTACAGGGCTGCTGCACAAACAAGGGAAAACCAGGAATAAAAAACAACTGAAAATATAAGCAAAATTACAATAATTTAAAAAGCTACAAATTTACATAATGAACAAGGTATAAAGTGATAAAACCAAGTATCATCAGAATAAAAAAGAAAGCTGAATTCCCCCACCAAACGACAGAATGTCAGACTAGGTTAAAAAGACAATGGTCATGTACAGATTGTAAGAAACAAAGTTCAATGACTAAAAAAAGTTAAATCAGGGGGATGAGCCAAGAAATACCAGCTAAGTGCCCCCAAAAGAAAGTATGAGTATTATATTAATATCACACAATGTAGAATTCAAGGTTAAGAGGACCAAACAGCATAAAAAATTAAAAAGCTAAATTACATAAGGCAAAAGGTACTGAAATGTAAAAAATAACTTGAAAAAGGATTCACTGACATGAGATATCAATACATCTTTGTCAAAAATAGATCTAATAAAATGAAGTGAGCACAGACATGATGAAATTAAACAATCCACAAATTAGAATAAAGTTTATACCTTTTTTTAAATCCTCGCCTGAGGACATGCTTACTGATTTTAGAGAGAGAGGAAAGGAGGCAGAGAGAGAAAAAGGGATTGGAGAGAAGAGAGAAACATCGATGTGAGAGAGACACATTGATCAGCTATGTCTCGTAAGCACCCTAACCAGGATCAAACCCACAACCAAGGCATGTGCCCTGATCAGGAATCAAACCCGTGACTCTTTCAGTTTATAGGAAGGCACTCCAACCAACTGAGCCACACAAGCCAGAGCAAAGCATACAACTTTTTATATGTCAATAGACAACTGAAAAAAAATCATAAAATACATTTTAAAATATTCTCTTCAAAATGTTTGAATAGATTATACAGATTGATCATAATCTAATAAAATTATAAAAATAAAGACTGAGAAATCAGTAAAAAAAACCGAAAAGAACATTTCATATTAAAAAATCTAGGAGCAGAGCAAAACACACGCTCAAAGGAAAATGTATAGCCCTGTCACATTCATTATTTCCAAAATGAGAAGAAAAGAGGCTAGAGGAGGAGAGGTGCACTTAGTACTCACTCTGAGCAACTAGAAATAGATCCGCAAATATGAAAGCAGTATGATATCAAACATAATGAGGAAAGTAAAAGAAATACATTTCACCAACATATACACTTTTTAAAAAGTGACTTAACTGTATACTTAGGGTTCAAATTCTAAAGAGAAATTTATCGATTCTGATTTAAAGGAGATCTAAAATCTACTTTTCAAAATCAACTAATAGAGGTGAAGTTTCCTGAATTCAAAATCATGATCTATCATAAAAGAAATAAAATTAATGTGGGGGCAGCAATTTATAAATAGTTCAAAACAGGTTGGTAAATACCAAAAGAAACCATTCGAAATAGTTGTAAGTATGTGGTATGTGTGTTTTGGGGGTAAGGGATAGAGCAGAGCAGACTAATGATTTTATGAGCTTTTTAGCATCATTTGACTTTATACTATAAATGTTTTATTTAAAATTATTATTATGTCTTAAGTTAACACATAAGATTGTCTTATAATATTAAGAAGCAGAAATCATTTCAACAACAATTGGTAGGACCAATAGAAACATGAACCAAATTTATTTAACACCAAGGCTAACTAAAAGCAAGACCCAAAACATACATTTATTAATTAAGTTAGTCAATGGGTAAGGGACAAAGAAAAATCACACAAGTGAAAGACAAATGGCACTTGAGGACAGCAGTGGGGGGTCTTTCATTCAATAACATCCTAAATGACCTGTGCATAAAAATAAAACACAAAACACCAATTATACACATACAAGAAAGAAAAAGAAAAGTCTGCTGTTACAAGACACAATCCTTTGAAAGGCTTTACTTATTTTGATTTTGTTAATAATGTTGCACTATTTTTGAAGGTGACATTCAAACAGGAAATTAGAACTCTGCAGTACACCACCTCCTGGCTCAGGGGCAAAAAAACAAAAAAAACAAAAAAAAAAACACCATAAATTCTAAGCCTGACCCAGGAAGGGGCAACCCACAATTTTAAGGAATTGAAGAATCACATCCTCAAATTCCTCAATTTGCCTGGACCAGTACAAAAGACAGCCAATGCACATATAACTACACCTACAGAAATATAGGTGAGTCCACACTGTGCACAGTGACAAAGATGCCGCAATCATCTTATCAGTTAAGCACAAACCAATAATTAACATAAAAGATCAAAAAATGATGTTGATCATTCAAGGACAAAATCTAGACAATAATAAAAGATTCCCCTTAGTCATACCTGGTTGTGAGTTCTACCAATTCTTTAAGACAAATTGGCCTTAATAACATGTACAAAGAACAGTTACATCTGAGAAGCAAAGACCCACTTGAGGACTTTAAGGAGGATGTCAGTGTGAACTACTATTCATTTTAGGAAGATCGTGTGGTAGCAGTGTGGTAAGGAGGCTGGAATGAATAGAGGGTGAGAAAAGAAAGGCCACCTAAAGGACCATGGCACTGTGGAAGAGTGGCGGTGGTGGCAATGGTATGACAGGTTACTGAGTGCACACTAGCCCAGACTCTGATGTCAGTTTTATAACAATGAACTCAACAATCTTGTGAAGTGTCTATTAGCCACATTTCACAATGAGGAGACTGATTCACAGAAACAAATGTAATCAAAGACACCCATGTAAGTAGTGGTAGAACTGAGATTCAAGCCCAGAGTGTGTCTGGTCCTAATACCCATACTCTACACCACTATACTTCTATCATGTCCGTTGGTTTCAAAATCAACTGCCAGTCTCGCCAAATATAATCTGAGCTGAACATGAAAGAAGAGTGAGTAGAAAGGGGAACGGTTCAATATTTTTAAAAGAACACCATCGAACATGCCTGCAAGTCTAGGCAGAACTACATAAAGGAAGTTCTATTTCGTTCCAGTAGAGGGGGTATAACTTTTCAGTAGATAACAAATACTGTGAAATCAGAGGCTCCTCTTGTACACATCTGAAGTGGTTTAAACTTTGAGCCTTTTGTTACCAAATAATTATTTTAAACTTGACAGACCATAAAATAGTTGTATGCAGAGGGCTTATGAGATATTGGTATATGAGCCTTTCATATAATGTCCCTTTGCAGAACACGCTATCTCCAATTATTTTAGAGTATCATGAAACTGTAAGATACTATATCTCATCTCACAAATGCTTTCAAAATCGATGTAAATAACATCTGCCACACTACACAATTAGAAATGACAAAAATTTGTACTGCTCAGATAAAATCAATGATAACCTTCAAAAGGGTGACATGGTAGAGGTCACTGTTAAAACTAGAGGATCCTACAAGGCCCTCCACAGGAGCTATTTGGAAAGACAGAATTTGAGAAATGGAGCACAAGAATAAGGAAGCAATAAAGAAAAATAATTTTCAAGACCCATGGACAAAGGGGGCCAGGATTGAGAGTGGGAATGGGCGTAGGTGGGGTGGGAAAAAGTGGGGGTGGATAGAGACAACTATACTTGAACAATAACAATCATAACAACAACAAAAAACACACAAAACGCCACAAAATAAATGGTGTACAAGAAAGTATGATAACAGTGCATATCTTCTCTGTGAATAAACACTTTAGCTAGTCATAACCATAAACAATGTTTATTAATTTTCAACTTTTAGAAATTAACCTACTTAGTTCAACCATCTGCAAAGTGACTTAAATTTCCTTGTCAGTAAAATGGAGACCCTATGATGTATGCTATTATCAAGGTCAACTTGATGATCAAACAAGTTTAATATCTGTAAAGTACATATGTATATGCATGTATTATAGTATAAATTATACAATACTGTGCTTGGCACATAGCAGAAACTATGTGTAAGCATTTTTGATTACTTCAACTCCTATTACTGCTACTGTAGACAGCACATAAAACTTAAAATTTTATTACATAACACAATGTTATCAATTGTGACCATGCATAAGCAAATGTTCGGATAACAAATGAAGGTAGAAACAGAAGTGGAGAAGGGAAAGAAACTCTAGGATACACTGAGCTTACAAAGTTGAGAATCAAGTAAATTGTCTATATAGTTGGTAAAACAAGAATAGAGTTTATGTCAGCATCTGGAAAGTTATATCCAAGACAAGAATTCGAAATGGCATCATACTGGGAGGAAAGAGGAATGAAACAAAAGAGCTGGATTGTCATGTAACAATAGGAGCACAGGCAGACAGTTTAGAAACCTTTGGCAGTAACCCTGGAACTTAAATAAAGTCAATCGATCAATGAATAAGAAACAATTAAAATGTTTCCTTCCAGTAAGTGGGAAGGAAATTGGGGAAGAATATAATATAGAATTTTTAGTTTTTGCTAAATACTATCATTTGCTATTCAATTCTTTTAAACCATGTATCTGCATTATTTAGATATAAAATAAATTTCTTCAACCTCCTAAGTATATTTTACTTTATCCCCACTTTTGTTTCACCAATTTGCACTTCGGAAATTTTTGTGAAATTTTGAGTTAGAATACAGAAATTATTCAATTAAGTAACTGCTCTGTTCCTCTGTTTTAAAAACAATTTCAATTTTCCTTCTGATGTGGTTTGAATGTTATCCTTTTTCCCCCTGATCAAACTACGATCAAGCTCTATGCAGCAGAATTAGCTTAGGATACTTAGATTGCATTTTGAGTTTTACTCATTGCAGTTATACTATTCAAAAGATGAAGAAAATAAATCTACAAATCATATTTTTAATTGAGAAAAGGAAACAAATGAAAAAATTTATTTCGGTTCTCAAGTGAACAAAGTAGCAGTTAAATTTTCATTCCCCTAAACTTCTGTTCAAAAGCATGAAAAGTAAACCAAATACATATTTTTTACTATTAAAAATATATTAAAGAACTGCATTTGCATGTAAACATGAAATTTAACTATAAAGCATCAATGGACAAAAATATTCATATTTTGTGAAATAATATTCCAAGTAGACAAAAATTTTAAGTGCCTTTTAAAATGACTAGTTTCATCTATATTGTATATACTACAAGATACTTTTGTTTCAGAACCCAACCTTATTTAAAATGCTCCTATTTATATATTATTTCCTGACTTGCTATGGACTAAATTCCGAATTATAATTATGAACTAAATTAGTACCATGAACAGTAAATTGTATTTAGAAGACTTT
This sequence comes from Artibeus jamaicensis, assembly GCF_021234435.1. NCBI lineage: Eukaryota > Metazoa > Chordata > Mammalia > Chiroptera > Phyllostomidae > Artibeus > Artibeus jamaicensis. The sequence goes on from NW_026522030.1 coordinate 56,917,997, forward strand.
GAAGTTTCAAGGAAACTTCTAATTACTTTTGTGGTTTGAAACAGAAGCTCGAAGTACTATCACTTCTCTTTCTAGGTTTGTGTATATTTAGCTTTCTGCAATTTCTATTTTCTTAAATAAGCTTTAAAACATATCAGGCAGATCATTGCAGTCCTCTCTTAGTGCCAGCTGACAGTGAGGACTGATAAGTCATATTAACTCACAGAGCACAGTCAATCTTTGAAGTATAATACTAATCACAACAGAGTAGCTGAAAGTATAAGATAGAAAAAAGTGCCTGACACATAAAAATTCAATATTTCTATTGCATAAGCAAAAATAACAGAAAATAATATCTAATCAGACTCAGAAAAATATATAGAAAACATAATGACTGAGAATTTTCCACAATGATTAACATCATGAACCCACAGAAAGAGTAAGCACAATATTATATATAATATATAAAGGAATTTATTCCTAGGCACACTGTATTAAAAATGAAGAATTCTAAAAACAAAAAGATTATAAAAGCAGTGTGAAATAAGAGATCAGCCACTGGAGAAGGAACACGTAAATGACTAGTATGTCACAGTTAGTTAATATAAGCTCGCAAGAGCCAACTGGTAAATCTTCAAAAATTCTGTGAGCCTGTTTTTAAACAAGGCTATTATTAAAAGTTAAATTACATAAATGTAAAAGTAGAAAAGTATTAAAAGCAGAGGTAACAGGTAAAACTCATCACTTCCTAAGTGTCTGTGCTCTAGGGAATTATTTATGTTTCTTAATCGGGATGGTAGAAATACTTCATAATTGTATGCTGCTGCAGATCTCTTCCCAACTCCACAATAACTGACAAAACATGAAGAGAGCATTTATTTATTCCATGGAAATAAGTAAAAACAAAAGGCAGGAATTCCCTACCCTCCCAGAGGTAGTTGCCAAACACCTACTAGTGTGACCCTGAATCAGAACGACATCCGAATTCACAAAAAGCATTTTCAAAATATTGGAAGTAAAAAACCACTTTTCATAATCAGGGCAGCAGTCAAAAGTTTTATAGTGAAACAAAAATTAATAGGAGACTTTCACTAAAAGAACTTCCATAGGATTTCAGGAAGAAGGGAAATGAATTCAATAATAAACTACAGTAACACAATTAAATTGGAAGAAAAAAACTTTTTATAATAAAAAATGCAAACCACATTTAGAACCATAAAAAACACACTTCTAATCAATTCACAGGCAAATAAATTAAAACGGAAAATTTTAAATTCATAGTATTGAATAAAAGAAACATTACACATTAATATGTGGGATGCAGTTAAAAGATACTCAGAGGGAAATTTTAGCCTTTAATGCTTACATTTCAAAAAATAACTGACAATTAGAATATTTTGAAAGCGATAGTATAACAAGTACAAAAAATTATAAACATTTTTTAAATAAACAGAAGCACCAGAAAATCAAACTGTATGGAACTCCGACAACCAAGGAACCAAGACAAAAATCAGCTAGAACAATCAGACCAGTAAGAACCGGCAGTGAGGCCATGAGGGTGGGGCTGGCTCAAGAAAACTGCAGGGAGGTGGCAGGCTGAGCAGGCCATTCTGGCTGAAGTTGAAACAGACTCAGAGCTCACTGCGAACTATGGCAGTTGCCACAGTGAGAGAAACCCCCCACCCCCCACCCCCCCTTACCCCCGTCTCATACAAGAGTTAGTTGGAAACTGGGCTAGAGGTGAGCAAACAAGCTGCATCGTTCCCTCTCTGGCCCCTGCCCCACAACCAGCACACGCAGCACATCACGGAGGGTTGCCCCACCCAGGTGAAAACCTAAGGCCTCACCCCTTGACAACTTAACAGGTGCAAAGACACAAAGAAATATGGTCTAAATGAAAGAACAGAGCAAAATTCCAGAAAGAGAGCTAAGCGAGGAGGATATAGCCAACATATCTGATAGAAAATTTAAAGCGCTGGTAATCAAAATGCACACAGAACTAACTGATTGAGCTTGGTCAAAAAATGAAAAAGCAAATGAAAGACACTCAAAATAAAATGAAGCAAAATATTCAGGGAACCAACAGTGACAGGAAGGAAACCAGGACTCAAATCGACAATTTGGAACAAAAGGGAAAAATAAACACCCAACCAGAACAGAATGAAGAAACAAGGATTCAAAAAAATGAAGAGAGACGTATGAACCTCTGGGACAACCTGAAATGTTCCAACATCTGAATCATAGGGGTACTAGAAGGAGATGAGGACGAGGAAGAAATGGAAAAGTTATTTGAACAAATAATGAAGGAAAACTTCCCCAATCTGGTGAAGAAAATAGACTTCCAGGAAGTCCAGGAAGCCCAGAGAATCCCAAAGAAGTTGGACCCAAAGAGGAACACACCAACACACATCATCATTAAGTTACCCAAGATTAAGACAAAGAGAGAATCTTAAAAGCAGCAAGAGGAGAGGAAGGAGTTACCTACAAAGGAGTTCCCATAAAGCTATCAGCTGATTTCTCAAAAGAAACCTTGCAGGCAAAAAGGGGCTGGAAAGAAGTATTTGAAGTCATGAAAGGAAAGGACCTACATCCAAGATTACTCTATCCAGCAAAGCTATCATTTACAGTGGAAGGGCAGATAAAGTACTTCCTAGATAAGGTCAAGTTCAAGGAGTTCCTCGTCACCAAGCCCTTATTATATGAAATGTTAAAGGGACTTACCTAAGAAAAAGAAGATAAAAAATATGAACAGTAAAATGACAACAAATTCACAACTATCAATAAATGAACCTAAAAAAAGAAAGAAACCAACAAAAACAAAAACTAAGCAAACAACAGAATAGGAACAGAATCAGAGAAATGGACATCACATGGAGGGTTTTCAGTGGGGAGGGAGAAGGGAGGAATAGCAGGAGAAAGGTACAGGGAAGAAGAAGCATAATTGGTAGGCATTAAATAGACAAGGAGAGGTCAAAATGGTATAGGAAACAGAACTCAAAGAACTTATACGTACAACCCATGGACATGAACTTAAGGGGGGATGCTGGAGGGTTGGGGAGTACAGGGTAGAGGGGGGATAAAAGGGAAAAAATTGGGGAAAGTGTAATAGCATAATCAATAAAAATGCTTTTAAAAAGATTATACAGATTTTTTTAAAAAACCTAATAAAAATTTAAAAACAAGGAGAACAAATAAATAAAAGGAAGAAAAAAAGAAATATAGGTGCAAATATAGCAAAGATTAAACAGGTAAGGTTATAAATAATTTTTGGCCAACAAATTTCAAAGCAAATGCTTAGGCAAATATGATTTATTAAAACTGACAAAGAAAGAAATAAAGTCAAGAATAATCCTCTATTAAAATCAAGTAAGTACAATAGTATATATAAAAACTTCCTACCAAAAATTGATTAGGCCCATAGGGTTTTACAAGCAAATTCTAGAAAAAAAAAAAAAAACATTTTAATCTTACAGAAACTCTTCCAAAATGTGAAAAAAATAAAACATTTCTCACTTTATCAGCAAATATAATTAGAGTAAGAAAACTTACCCCCCCAAAAAAACCTAAGATAAAGAAAAATGCAGACCTGTTTCACTCAAGAATATGGATGTAAATTTTTGAATAAAATATTAACATAATCAATCCAATTAGGAGTGAGGAAAGGGGAAGACCCTAATAGAACAAGATCATATTGGTTTTATCCCAAGAATTCAAGAATAGGTTAGCATGACAAAAATGCTTGTCAAGCACATTAACAGGTTAAAGGAATAAAACTATCTGTTCATCTCAAGAGATGCTAAAAAGTTATCTGATAAAATCAAAATCTACTATGACTTTTAAAAAGCAAAACTGTTAATGAAAACAAGAATAGGAGATAAATTCCTTAAGTTGACACAAGGTAGCTACTACAATCCCATGCAAATGACATTTTAAATGATGAGTTATTAGAATTCTTTTCTTTAAAGTCAGGAACTTTTATACTCAATTTTTCACTGGTGGGCCTACTGACAAAGAAGTACAAAAGGCAGGGGTAGAAAGGATAGGACAATTGATAACTAAGAAAAATACATGAAAGATGAAATGATCAAGAAGTATAAATTTTCAGTTACAAAATAGTCACAGGGCCGTAAAGTATAGCATAGGAAATATAGTCAATAATATTGCAATAACTGTATACAGTGTCATGTGGGTATTAGATTTATTGGGAGAATTAATTAATGTTATTTAAATGTCTAACCATTATGTTGTATACTTAAACTAATATAATATTAAATATGACTCTACTTAAATTTATTTTTTAATTAAAAATATATCAGTCATTATGTGTATATGACATCCACATAGAAAAGCAAAAGAACCTATACAGAAACATGACTGGAATTAGTAAATTTGGTAAGACAGTTAGACATAATATCAATATGCAAAGTAAACTTTGTATTACACATCAACAGCAAACAGGAAATATTTAATGTTCTATTTATAACAGCAATAAAAATATAAAGTACCAGGAATAAACAAAACATAAAACTAGCTAGACCTTCACCAAAAATACTTTAACACTTTAATAACAACTTTAAAGAAAGCCTAAAGAAACTGACAGATTGGTTCATAGATAAGAACACCCATTACCCACAGATTCGATCTAATTTCAAACCAAATCCTAATAGAGTTTTTCAAGCATCTAAAACTAATTCTAAAATTTACAGTATATGAAGAAAAAAGAATCACACAACAGAATTTGCCACAACATGTAGCAAACCACATTATGAGACTATGCAATCCCAACACTGTGACACTGCTGCAGAGATCAACAAGCTGACCAGCGAAACAGAAATGAACCCCCGCCAGCAGATTCATAAATATATGAAAATATGGCTTTTGACAGGGTAAGGACTGCAGATCTCTGAGTAAAGCACAGACAACTCAATAAAATGTGCTGGGACTGATTATCTATATAGGAAAAAATTTAAATTAGACTCTTACCTCATACCATACATAAAATCAATTCCAGATGTTTGAAAATATTTAAATGTTAGACAAAACTTCTCAAATGTGTTGAAAAAAAGAAAACCCAGGAGATTATCTATATGACCTTGGGATACAGAAGAACATATTTATTGGGACACAAAAAGAACTAACCGTAAAAAATTTGACCACATTAAAATTAAGAATTTCTGTCTACCAAAAAAAATAATAATAATAAGACCATAGAGAAAGCAAAAATACCACTAAATGGTCAAACTAGGAAAAGTTACCTATGGTAAATATAAGCAAGAATAGAAGCATATCTCCAGAATATAAAAAGGCCCCCAACAAATAAACAGAAAAATAAGCAGAATGCATGAGCAAACATTTCATGAAGAAAAAAACCTGAATGGCCACTGAAGTGTGTGCTCAGCCTCATTACTTATAATCAGTGAAATGCAAAATAACATAATGACAAGAAACAATTTTCTGCCTACTAAATGGCACAGATGAACAAGTCTGACTAGAAAGAGCAATGGGATCTCTCTGCACATTGCTGATTTAGGACTCTAATTGTTACAGCCAATATATAAAATAATAAAAAGCTAAATATGTGAATGCCTTATGATTCAGGAATTTCATTTGTAAGTATGTATCCTAAAGCTATATTTCTCTAAATGTGGTGAGGGGACCAATAACATCAGTATTACTCAAATGTTTACAGAAATTCAGATTGTTAAACTCTACCCCAGACCTCCTGAATAAGAATCTGTGCAATGGGGCTCAGATCGAGAATTCCCATTTTTAAATTGATGGGTAGGTTTATGGTATTTGTATTATAATACACATATAAAACATATAATTCTCATATCTATCAGTAACAACATAATGACATTTTTAGGAACAATTCAAAATTTCTGATGTCAGAACCTTATAGCCCAGTAAGAGAACTGCACATTTTGATTCAGTGGACACATTTATTAGATGCCATTAACAAAGTATACACGTCCTCTCATTTAATCCATTAAGAATTCTGAGACAGGTACTTCGCAAAGAATGGGCAGGCAATCAAATATGTGTTGAGTGAGTATGTGCTTGAATAATTTTACAATTAAAAAAGAAAGTCTGATTATATGCTGTGTTTTGCAAATTAAATAACATAGATAATTGACTATTAACAGAAAGGAGCTTATGATCTATTCTTATTGTTTCTATATTCTATCACTTTTTTCCAAAAGTATAATGACAAAATTTATTTTTTTCTCTGGGAGTTTTTCTTGTCAAAGGTGTAGAAACTAACAAACTACAGGGTGGAGTTAACTAACAGAACATTTCTATATTACCAGAATTTTCTTTTTTCTTTTTTTTTTGCTTTAAAAAAGCAATTAGCTATGAGGAAGGCACCATGCGTCTGCAGGGTGGGAGAAAAGCAGAGCTGTAGTAATACAAGAAAATAAATTACCAAGATTAAAAATAAATCTGTGACACATTCAGTCTGTGCATTCTAATAAGAACTAAAGTTTTAAAAGTGCAAAGTCAGAACTTCTTTTCAGTGAATACATATTAATGTAAAGAAAACCACTTGGAGAAATAACTGCTATACAAAATTATTTCCATCCTTCACAAAGAGCAATTTCCCTTATCAAGACTCTGACAAATGCATACCAACTCTTAGAATAATGACCAACTCCTAAAAGGTGTATTCTAAGCATCTGTCTTTGAATGAATTTATACCTTTACCAAGCATTTATTATATAGTAGGCATTAGGGGATGCCAGATCAAATACATTACAGTTCTCATCTACACAAAGCTAACATGAGTGATTAAATGAAAACAAAATGTGCCCTTTCTCTTCCTCAACTCAGTCTAAAAGCTATTAGGTGGGGCCCAGCAAAGTAGGCGACAACAGGGGAGGGGCGGAGAGGGTGGTGACATGAGGAACAGCATCCGTGCAGTGGCCCGAAGCCACTAGATACCTGCTGCTCTTTGAAGAAATGGCTGCATCGAGGGTTGGGGCAAGGAAATATAGTGTGAGTCTGAAACATGTTCTTGTAGTCAAAAGTCAGGAGGAAGTATGCAAAAACTGATCAGAGCATGTTAATGCACACAGAAACCAGACTGGAGGTGTTCCCACTGGTCAAATCAGGGCAATTTAAGCATGAAACTAAATAATAAGAGTAATGGGTTATAATCTATTGAAAATAATACATTCATAAATGTATAATAATATAATAAATACAAGAGTAAACTTAAATTGGAGGAGGAATCAGACTTGCACATTTTTTTCAAAGTACCACCTAATAACATATTTATTATTTACAGAGAAAAAAAGTAATTTACAGTGGAGAAGCCCAGCAGACACCATCTGAATCAAGTGATCAGAGCAATACCCCAGTAGTAATGGTATGGTGTGACCACCAGCCTGGGTACAAAGAGGGCAGCCCACATCCCTTCCGTAACATTCCTGCCAGAGATGCATAATCTCAATCTAGTCCTGAAGAAGTATCACACAAACCCAAAGTGAGGGCCATCTGCTAAATAATTGGCTTGAAATCATCGAAAATTTCAAGTCCATGAAAGTCTTTTCAAAGAACAATTTCTCAGCTGGAGGAGACTAAAGAGACATGACAACCAAATGCTACATAGGCTGGTCCTTTTGGTACACAAATAAAGGATGTCAATAAAACAATGTTCAGAATTTGAGTGGGATCTGAGAAGCTGGGCTGTTGGTAATGTACCAGTGCTAATTCCTGACTTTGACAGCTGTATCAGTTATAAGGAAATATCCTTGTTTGTAGGAAATAAACACTAAGGTATTCAGGGATGAAGGAGTATCATGTTGGCAAGTGACTCTCAAATGGTTAAGGAAAGAAAAACTCTTGGTACTATACTTGCAACTCCCCTATATGTTTGAGGTCATTTCAAAAAAATTTTTTAATTATAAAGTAAATCATAGTATTTTTAAAAGCCCTGTGACTCAATCTATGCTTAATGGACTAAGGAACCTGGGAAGGGCATCAAAATCAGGGTGTGTCCAAGAAGAATATACAGTGTGTTTAATTCACTCTACATGGTTCTCTCTCCAAGGACCCATCTCACACTGAATAAACCTAAATTGCACCATATTTTTCTAGGAGCAGACTAAATACCATTCCAAAAGCAGACAAGGCTCTCTAACACAAATTTAGATTCGTTAGCTAAATCAACACTTTCTAATGGTTTGCTTTCAAAAATGCCGAACAAGGCTGCAGTTTTATACTGCCACAAACACAAAACACACATAATCTAAAGTCCTAGTTCATCTCCCCTCAGTGAAAATCAATTGTTTCTATTGAAAAAAAAATAGACTATAAACCTGTAATATAAATTCAAAGATGTAGTTGCAAACAACCTATCTATGACTTATTTGGGAAAATCTGCCCCACTTGATAGCAGTTGCTGTAGAAGCAAGTTTATATACATTCATTTTGACCACCTAACGGATTTATACAAACAACCAGCCTTCCAAAAGAGAAAACAACGTTTTGCCATCCTTGGGCTTCAGAAGAACTCAGAACCCAGCTGGGGTGAGATGGGGGCAGGTTCCTGTAGTGAAGTTTCTGCCATCCACTAACAGAAGGGGATGCATTCAAGTGCTGCAGCTTTTTCTCCCACAAGCACATCAGGGCAGCCTAAGCTGGCAGCTAGAAACCTCTCTTTGCTTTGTCTTCTTTCTTTTCTTCTTTTTAGGAAACTGACCTGGGTTATTTTAGACCCCCCAGAAGATGACAATGTACAAATGTATTGTATTAGCTCTTGAAATTGACCCAGGGCAGAGTTTGGTAAAAAGAAAAAAATCAATTTTCATTCATGGTATTCATTCAGGGTATACCCAGCATCTGGTTTTAAGTGTGGCCCACAGCAGTGTACTCAGATATTGTAAAAGTACTTATATTTCCTCAGAATGAGGTAAGCATTAAGCTAAACCAACAAAAGAAAAGCCTCCCAGAAGGAAATTTTTATTTCTGTTTTATTAAACACTTAGAGCGTCCTAGGCAGGTGGTGGGAGGAACAGAGTTGGTACCTGAGGAATAGGGATAGTACAAGATGTAGGAAGGTCTTCTTAAACTTGATTTTCAGAATCAGAAAAAATCAGTTTTGTTCAGAGAATTTCAATCTATGAAGCAAAAAACAAAAGGATAAAAATCTTCTGCCAGAAGTCTTACAGGACTTGAAAAGCATCTTGGACTTCCTGAGCCTGCCTTACCTGTCCTAAAGTCCAGTACTCTGAACCATTTTTAAGTCATGTAACCTGATTTGGGGGAGAGGGAGAAGAGGAGAAGGAAATGGAGGGGAGGGGAGAGGAGGAGAGGAGAACGGAGCAGAGGGAAGGGGAATGGATAGGAGAACGGAGGTAGACAGATAGATATAAAAGCAGCTTTTCCAAAGAAGAGGTAGCAAGCCAGCCTCAGTAAGCTGATTCTCATAAAGTGTATTACCATCCAAATTTCCAACCCTCGGGAGAAAACATTTCAATATCTGAGTACTCAAAGAACCACCACTACTCCATAACTTATTTGCATCTCTACTTTCAAAACCTGGTAGATTACAAAGTTATTTGTTGACTTTATTATAGTCTTTTTCACATGCTGTGAGTGCCAAGAAAAACCACTTCTAACGTCTTGTATATACCCTTGCTATTCTGATGAAAAAAATGACTATGAAAATTATGCTTACCTCTAATTTACAGAAAATGAAAACATAACCAATCTCCACAGATAGGTTGATGCTGGCTTAAGAAAGTTTGGAGAGTGAGGGAGTGGATTCCTAATTACCATTTTTTCCACACAAACTGGATTTTCAGAAGCAAGAGAAATACAGAGACCTTCCGTCTACGAAGCAAGAAACAAAAGGATAAAGGCGGCTGCCAACAAGAAGCAAGCTGCTCCACTCTGCAATTTATCCAGCTGTCTGCAGGAAGGAGACACGCAAGATTATTCCAGTGGTTGGTCTTAAGCCAGCAAAGAGAAGTGTCCCTGGGGACTTTTTTTATTTCTAATTCCTTGTCTCTGAAAACTAACATTACTCTATGTTACTATGTTATTATAAAAAAATATGCAAGAACACTGAAATAAAAACCTGACTCAGTTACACTATGCTTAACTAATCATTTCAGTATTTCATGCCTTAGTTTTACTCACCTGCAGAATGGGGTGCTTGATGTATTTCTTATACCAAAGAATGGCTTCAATTATAAAGCTGTATGTATATGTATGTTTTCTTCATTTTATAAATGAGGAAACAATGAATAAGAGATGAGTCATTTGTCCAAAATTATACAGTTATTAGGTGCTAAAGCCAGCACCTGAAAGAAAAAGGGTTTGTTTCATAACTGAGTCTGTCCATTTAACTGCTGTGCTATGTATGTTCTCTTCACCAAAAGAAATCAGGATAGGTATTCAGAAAATCAAGAAGTGAGAAAGCTTCTACATATCTCAACAATTTATTGAGGTTTGATAATTTACCTCCGAGGCTGATTAATCAAGTGCAGTGTCGCCTTAGTGCCCACGAGAGTCTCTCTGCATTGCTCTGCAGTGCAGAGGCATGTATGTATGCATCCTGAACTTCAGTGCAGTTTTTTGAAACAAAGGTCAACCAGAATAAAGATTTAACTGTAAGAATTTTTGAATCTAAAAGAAAAAAAGAACTAAAGCCAAAGTTGGGAGTATGTACATAAAACACAAAAATCTCTTCAGGAGAATAAAAAAAGAATGGGATTCAGCTAAGATGACCCCAGGGAGTGGATGAAAAGGGGAACAAAGTTCAACAAACCTGAGCATGGGAGAGGAGAGTGATGGTCAAAAAAAGAGAAAAAGAAAAAAATTATTGTCTAATCACTACGTTGTACACCTGAAACTGAGACAATACTGAATGTAAACTATAATTTTAAAAGATTATTTTTAAAAAAGAGATGAAACAAATCTGGGAAGAAAAAGTACAGAAGGGACATTAAAGAAATAAGACTCAACAAGAACAAGTTCCAGTCCTGACTCTGGGACCTACGTGAAGAGTCAAGGTAGACGAAGTGCATATTAAAACTGGAGCATCGTGGACGGCATTCTCACTAATGGTGACTGCTATTAAGATTTAGAATATCCCTGATCTGGAGTTCACTGATGCTCTCTTCACCAAAGCATTTAGCGCTCAAAATTATCAGAAAAGAAAACCCCACTTCATTTAAATCTCTATGTAAAAATACATAAGTATATATGGATATTAGATAATAGTGTCATAAGCTCAAAGCTCAAAGCAGAGTGGCATAAGAGGCCAGGCTGAATCTTTGAAAGGACATGGCTATTCCAAACTGGCATGCTCTGAGAACAAACTTTCAGTACATTTTTTATTTATTATTTCCCCAGGTCACCCCTGTTGAGACTACCCCAGACATTAAACACTCCTCTTTGTCTAAACCTATTAACAGTGACGCTACTGTATATGGTTGTCCAGACTGTCCCCTGCATGAGGACGCTTGGTCAATTGGAGGAGGACGAGCTGAAATGCAGCTCTGCCACACTAGCCACGCTGTGTTTCTTGGGCTGGGGCTTTACGGGGTGAGAAGAAATGGAGGTACTTATTTCTAACTTGCCCAAAGACGCCACAGACAGCATCCACATAGACTTTTGTCAATATAAGTCACCCAAATCCACCCCTGAGTCAGCAGGAGTTGCTGTTAAGATGGAAATTCATGAAATTGACAAGATTTTTATTATACCTCCATTTTCACTCTAATTATGGTTGAAGGGACTATGGTTATGGATAGGGCATCCTTAGTTTACTCAATGTTCCCACTAATGAAGCTTTATTTAACCATTTTGCACTACCTACAGGAGCCCAGTCTACCCTACAGGGGGAGGAAAGGTGAGAATGTCATTTACAAAATCTACAAAAACAAGTTACAAAATCAATACCTACAATAATCTATATTAAAATATGTTCTTCCAAAGAAAAATATGATATGGCCCATACAATCTCACACACACACACACACACACACACACACACAGAAAACCAGATCATCACACCTCTGCATTTTCAAAAACACTAAGCAACAATCTCAAATCCTCTTCTTCCTAATGTCACTTACATTCTTTAGGCCTTAAGCTAGTAACTTTAATTTTGAGAAACTGAGGACCATAAGGCAAAAACAATAAAAACAAAAACAAATTATTTTAAAAAAAGAATACAAATAAAAAACAAAGACACATTATTAGTAACTTCCTAACCACCAAAATTTTCACATTGATTTTCTGAAGTGAGAGGACATGTTTTTGAAGGACAAAAATAAAGTAACAGTTAAAAACGTATGCAATTTATGTTTAATATATCATATAAAAAACATTTCATGAGATCCTACTTGTATAAAAAATACAATGTAAACTACAAGAGTTATAGTCACTGCAGAAATTATGACAATTTATTTTCTTCTTTTTGCTTACTTAGAAAGTCTACATACTTCTAAAGTTAGCACATATTTATTTCCAAATTAAGCAAATAAAATTAATTCCTTCTTAAAACTAAAATACGTTCCTTCTAGTAGAGCACCATTATTATATCAACGATGTGGAATAGATCTCTTTCATTTTCATCTTTCTAGGTAACAAAAATCATGATTTAAACCAAAGCATATAAAAAAGTGTAGGAAATAAAAAGAGGTCATTTCAATAAGTAAAATAAGTATTTGTCAACTGCTTAGCCATGTACCAACATTTTATTTAATAATTTCAAGTGAGAGGAAGGGCATATTATTCCTATTCTAGATTTACACCAACCTGCAGCCTGAGGTAAATTAGCAGCAGATCCAAGAATTGAATTTGTGCCTTCAGATTTCACATCAAACATTTACTGCATTTGAATCACTAGGACTGTGTCCCTTGCGGGGATCATTATATTAAACCACCTACCATTTATCCTCACTCCTCAAAAATTGAACACAGGTATCTATTCCAAGAGTCTCAGGCATTAATTTTTAACTTGCTACCTTCAGAGCCTGGTCACTGTCAGATTTTCTTAGAATTCGTAGAACAAGAAAAACTCAGAAAATAAAATGTTAACCATAGCTTCTCTCCGCCTTCTCTACCCACTGTCCCCCAAGTTTTTTTTTCTTAATGTTATAGATTAATTTCCCCCCAAAATATCCAATGGGGACAGTCAGGACAGTGCTCTCACATGCAGCTCCTTTACCATCCCAGGAGTCAGGGAACGGACTCAGACAGATTAGATAAACCTGGTAGGCACCTTTCAGACAAGTGCATAACGAACTACCTGAGCCCACGAGGGAGAAAGAAACCTAACCAACAGCTTTCAGTGGCAACATTTTTGTATTTAAAAAAGAGAAAGAATTATTCATTTTTTATTTGAAATTCTCCAAGATTCACATCCTTTTATTTGTTTTCTTTGCTAAACATTTCTTACTTTCTCAGGTTTTTGTACTTTGGGGGCAGGAGCTAGGGAACAGAGTTAAGTGGTGGTTTTATTTCAGATAACACAGCATTTTCTTCCAAGACTAAGTTAAGCCCCTACATATCAGCAGCTAACCTGCTCTTCTTGAGAGATGTGCCACAAGAAACAGGGCACACCATCTAATACTGACAGCTGAAATGCACAGCAGAACTCTTCCCAGCACACATTCTAGGAACATTAACCTGTTCCGTATCTTTTTCACTTAGCCTTTGCTCAGTGTGTGCAGTAAGAGCGTCTGAGCTTTGGACTGAGTGAAGAGTGTGCCCCTATTTTTCCCCTTCTTACTGAAAAGGTAAATAGGTTAACTGAGGAGGCAGGAAGACTATTTTATATCACAGGTAGATTTGGGTGCAGGTTTTCTAAAGTCAGAAACTATCCTGCCATCAATTTCTATGATTGACGTTCAGAAGACATCAAAACACAAAATGATTAAAAATATGCTGAGTGACTTAAATAACTTTCTACTACCTTACAAATTTGTGAGATCAATGTTACATTTGGAGTGAAGGCTTACAACTCCGACACCCTATTTATCATTTATATGTATCTTCTACTTTCATGATTTAATTTTGGGAGTAGGGTAAAGAGGAAAGAACGAAAGATATAGAAAGAGGAGAACACCAAATATGACAGAAAATTAACCTCAACTCTTTTATTTGGTGAGAAACCACCAAATAAATGAGGCTGCCTGCTCAATCCTACATTTATTCAAATAAACCACCTTTATCAGCACTGGTGAAAAACAGCAGCGTCCTTTTATTTGGGGGAGGGCAGAGGATAACAGGATGATAGATATCTGAAATATAACAAAAAAGCATGCTTGTCGCGAAACCAATATCCAAAAGTTCAACGAAGCTGTTTAGTAACAACCACTAAAATAATCTTTTATGTATTATTTTTTTTTGAGTCATCTTTAAAATAAGAAGCCAGCCAGCCATCTCTGGGCACTGCTGAGATGAGTTTGCCACAAAAGCCACTTATATTTTTGGAAGCCAAAGTCTTGACAAATCAGTTCCTAAGAACATAATTTGTTACATGTTGCAGAAAGCCTGAGCACACAGACCTTGGTTAAAGAGGCTTCCGTATCTTTTTGTAACCTTTCCAAATGTAAGTATGTGGGAAGAGTACCCATAAATTTAAGTTTAACTAAAACACTGCGAATATTTCCCATTTACCATACATTAAAATGTGGTCTTTGAAAGGAAATGAAAATGACACATGAAAAGATGTTCATCATAGCTCATAAGAGAAATGTGAATTAAAAATGGAGTATCATTTTCACTCATCAGATTGGGGAAAATTTTTTCGCAAAGTACTGTGGGGAGAAGTAGATATTCTCTTACACCGCTGATGCAAGCATAAAGTAGTGTAACTTCTCTGGCAGGCAATTTGTAAATGTCTATCAAAATTTAAATTCCACTTGCCTTGGAGTCACAATTTTACTCCTAGGAATTTACCCCCTAGATACATTCATCCATGGGACCAAAGAACTATGTAAAAGGTTATTCAATACAGCTTCCCTGGTGGCCTGAAGGAAGATTCAACTCACCGTATGTTATTTTGTATTATGTGTATTTATTTTTAAAAAATTAAAATTTTCATGGGAGAAAATGTGATCTGTACTGTTTATAAATTAGAAGGGTTCTACACTTCCCTTTAAAAGGAAATAGTAAACTACCTGACACAAGATTAATTCCAGAACCCTGTGATAAAATGCCATGTTCAGATAGCATTAGTGAAAGCTCCCTATCGTAAGATGCCTTTGGCTCTTCAATAACCAAAACCCCTTGTTGGGGCTCCACTGTGGACTCGAATTCCACTTTACAATAAGCAGAGTTTCAGAAAGATTCCAATTTATTCCTTGCAAAAACATACCATATATAAAGGCAACTGTCACTCTGAAAAACAGGACCGCATTATGCTGCAGGCTTAGCACAGACTGAAAGCATGTTCCCCACTTCTCCTCCAGCGCATCTTGCCAAATGGGTGTCTGAGACGTCCTATTGAAACAGGTGGTGTCTGAACAGAATTGGATTTCTGCCTATAGAAACCCTAGTTTAAACAACTGCTGGTTAGTTTTAATTTTCAGTCCTTAAAATTAACTGCTTGCCAGTGATTCAGAAATAGACTGAAAAACATGTTTAGACTTTGCCCTGTTTAATTGAGGAAAAAAAGAACAAAAAAAAGTCAGGGAGCCGCCACACCCTACCTCTATTCCATAAAGAACAATAGAACCAAAGCAGACTACTTGATTTCCAGGCCAAAAAAAGAGGGGGGCGGGGGAGCAGCTATAACATAAACTCAGTTCTCTCAAGACGCCTGCCCCTCTGTACTTTTTTTTCATAGAAACACAAGGACATGACTACCTTGCTGAGATACAACTTAGGAAATCTTCTCATGGCTTTCGGAAGCCTTTTAATCTTTTAGAAATTTAGAATTAAGAATAATGGTAAGAATAAATCATTTTTGTAGTGAAAAGTTTTATCTTAAAAAATTTATATTCCAAACAGATCTGTTTCATGTCATACAAGCAAAATATAGTCATAATTAAATTCCTTGAAGAAAGAAATCACAGGCTAATCTTTAATCCTAACACAAATGCATCAATGTGCTGATCACACTAATTGGTGGTAACAATGTCTCCCTGTGAATATATCTACTGTAGCTTACACTAAATACAGTAACAAACCCTTTCCACTGTACCTTTAAGTTTTTAATAGAAAAGTGGTTAAAGATCTGATGATTTTTTTAAACCAGCAATCAAAGGAAAAGGAACCAAGGGGCTGGATATCTCCTATGTCCCACATACCATAGTTTCACATTCCCAAAAAGGAAAACACAGCCTCGTCCATTTCACAGGTGACGAACTGAGATGCAAAAAGATGTAATAATTTTATTCAGCCAGAAGATGACAAAAAATAAAGCTTTTACTTCAATCTGCCTGATTTCAAAACTTTTCCAATTGTTTCGCCCTCCCTCCCAACAGGAAACCTGGAGTCGTGAGTCAGGAGAATGACAAGTTTCAGTTATAGGACATACACTTGTCTATTTTTACTTTGCCAGTACCCAAAAGAGAAACCTATCCTCTTTCAATCAAGTATGATAGATGTCAAACCCTTCTGCAGTTTTTCGTTAGGACCGAATTTCAGCTACTAAGAAGATCAAGTAACCACGGTGAAAAATAATCTATTGTGATCATAAACCCTTTACAAAAAATCCTGATATCCTGAAGAATATTTGTGAAAATCACTCTAAAAGGATCCTCAGTTCATGTTTTAAAAAGCGGATAGAAATATCTCATTGCGATCGAGAGATGCTTCTTCATGGAGTACACTTGGCCCTTCTGCTTAAAATTCAAGAACAAATAGATTATATCAAGACTTGCCCTCAAATGTTTATTGCTCACTATCCTCCACCTGTCCTACCAACCAAAAAAATAAGATCTCAAAACAAACGCGATTTCCTCCCAAAAGGTCGCCGGTTGTTCTTTTCCATGTCCTGACCCCCACACCTTCTGTCTTTTTCTTACTTAAGGCTTGACAGGAGCTAGAGCCTAAACCAAATCCACAAATTCCCTGGTAACTCCAATAAGGTCTCTCATTTAGAGGAAACTACCTTCAAGGTTATCTAAACAAAATCATTCTGTATTTCAATATTCTCAGAAAACTGTGCTTAAATCCAAATACGCCCTTCCCACAAAAGTTTTCCTTTTAAAGCAAGGGTACCTCTAATACAGGGAGCTGTACAGCAGAAGAACCCTGGATGTGTATGTTCCAAGGAGGAAGTACACCAAAATTGCTCCGAGACTATTTAGAAAAACGTTGCATTTTTTAAAAAATCCACTGAATGCTCGCTTCGGCAGCACATATACTAAAATTGGAACGATACAGATAAGATTAGCATGGCCCCTGTGCAAGGATGACATGCAAAAATCCACTGAAAAGAAGGGAATGTTATTGAGCAAAAAAGGTTGTCATTTAGCTATAGGTTTATAGACTTTGAAGTAGAAAAAACATCCGCAGCTTTTCAAGATTCTTCTGGCAAAACATTTTTTGAATCATTTTTTTTCCCTAAGAGCGGAAAGCATTTTTCTAGGATGATTCCAGCTCTAAAAACAACCTTTCTGATCTCTTGAAAAGCCAAGTTCAACTTTTAATAGTGCTATGTACTTTTGGTTTAAAGAAGTACAAGAGAAAAAACAAAGCCAAAACAGTAAATTTACTCTACTTATGCCTCAAGCTGTACACAGGAACTTCACACAGTACATATGAAGAGAGGATTAATTTTTCCTGTAAAGATAGAATATATACATCGCTATGTCATAGATGCAACATTAGGTGCAAGAAACACAGCACCAATGCATTTCTCATGCCAAAACCCAGTGGAAAAATAAGGTTTGTCTGAAAAGACAGAGCCATGAACAATATTTCTAATAGACACCAAAAATAAAAGGTAGAAAAAAGCAAAAATAAACAAGTAGAACTACATCAAACTAAAAAGGCTCTGCACAGCAAAGAAAATCATCAATGAAATGAAAAGGCAAATTATGACATGGTAGAAAATATTTGCCAATCATATCTGATAAGGGGTTAATATCCAAAATATATAAAAATTCCTACAACTCGATAGCAAAACAATAGCAACAACAAACCCTAATCTTATTTAAAAATGGACAGAGGAACTGAATGGACTTTTTTTTAAAGAAAGACATGCAGAAGTCTAAAAGTACAACAAAAGATGTTCAGTGTCACTAATCACAGAAAGGCAAGTCAAATTGATAAAATATCACCTCACACCTGCTAGAATGGCTATTACCAAAAGACAAGAGATAGGAAGTGTTCCTGAGGAAGTGGAGAAAAGGGAACACTTCTGTACTGTGGGTGAGGTTGCATATTGGTACAGCTACTATGGAAAACAATATGGAAGTTCCTGTAAAAATTAAAAATAGAACTATCACATGATCCAGCAATCCAGTTCCAGGTATGTATCCAAAGGAAATAAAAACAGGACACCAAAAAAATATGTGTCTCTGGTGTTCACTGCAGTATTATAACATCCAAGACATGGAAACAACCTAAGTGTCCATCAACAGATGAAAAGATAAAGCCGTGGGCTGTGTGTGTGTGCACACGCAGAAATAAAGTATTATTCAGCCAGAGAAAGAAGGATATCCCTGTTGTTTTTGACAACATGGAGCAGCTTTGAGGGTATTATGCTAAATGAAAGGCAAACAGAGAAGTCAAATACTATACGATATCACTTATATTGGAATCTAAAAAGGCCAACCTCATAGAAACAGAAACTAGAATGGTAGTTACCAAGGACTAGAGGAAAGGAGGGGTGTTGGTCAAAGAGTACAAATGTCCAGTTTGAGATGATTAAGTTCTGGGGATCTAATGTCCTTCATGGTGATGGCAGTTTATATTACTGAATGACATACTTCATTCTGCTAAGAAAGTATATCTTAAATATTCTCACCACAAACTAGAAAGGGTAATTACGACATGATGGAGGTATTAGGTAGTGTTATGGTGGTAACTGTTTTGTAATATATGTTTATCAGATCGACACATTGTATGCCTTAAACTTACGCAATGTTATACGTCAATTATATTTCGATAAAGCTGAAAAATTTTCTAATAAAATCAAAATGGTTCATAAGTCAGTGACACAATGATAGGCTCCATTAATAATGAGACAGTAATAATTATTTAAATGTCAGATAAAATAATATGAGGTAGCCAAAAATCTAGGTAAGATTTTTAAAAAGTATTTAGTAGTCTATAGACACATTTCCATAAAAGACTAATCTTCCCACATAAAATGAAAAGAATCCATAGGATTACTTTAATTTGAATTAATTTTTAAATTTTAATTTTACTACAAAATTCACTAGAAGTCATCCCTTAAAAATTGATGTTCAATAACTGGTGTGCTTGAATATTCCACATTACAGTTTATTATGTAGAGTTGTCAAGACATACTCTAAGCCTAATAGGAAAAAAATCTGCAGGGTTCAAATAGCACTTAAAGAAACACAAAAAGAAAAGCTGGAAATCAAGGAGATAATTCTAAGATAAAGACTAAGTCTGGAAAGAGACAGAAGTCTACTAGAGCCCTTATCAGGAGGCAGAGCCACACTCCGCTGCATTATCAATGACCTGTAACCTCTTCTCCAGCTCACAAGCAATCCTTGCGTACTCCGGGACTAAGTGGCTGTTTTAAAAAGTTCTTGTGTCCTATTTACTTTTTCCTACCACCCTTATCAGAAGCCTAATGTACTCAAGTTCCATAATTCACATGCTCCAATTACCTACCTAACTGCATACCCGAGAGGAATAATAATCAGAAGTGTAAAATGCCACCCTCCTGAAAAGAAAAATCATGAGAACTAAGATTTAAAATGGACCAGTTCATTTTTAAGGGCATAGCCAAAGATAAATAGCATTGACACTGTGCTCTTGGTAACTATAAAAAGAATAAAATAGAGTTGCTTTTTATAATTAAAAAAAGCAGCAGCATAGGCCTGGCTGGGTTTCTCAGTTGGTCGCAGTACCATCCCATACACCAAGAGGCTGGCTTCTCCCTCGGTCTGGGTGCAGGTGACGGGCCACTGATCGATGTTTCTCACACATTGATGGTTCATTCTCTCTCTGTCTGTCTCTGTCTCTGTGTCTCTCTCTCAAATCAATTTAAAAAAAGAAACAAACATCCCCAAGTGAGGATTAAAAAAAAGAAGCAACATCTCCTTAATAAATATATAGTAAATCCTTAACTTTAAAATGAGTTGTATTCCACCCAAGTACCAACCAAGGCCAACTTTGCTTAGCTTCTGAGGTCAGACAAGGTCAGGCATGTTCAGGGTGTAGGGATATAGTAAAGGGGGTCAAATACATGGTGACAGAAAATCTGACATTGGATGGTGAGCACACAATGCAATATATGGTTTGGTGAATCATAGAATTGTACACTTAAAAACTACATAATCTTATTAACCAATGTGATGCCAATACTTTTAATTTTTTTAAATAAAATGAGTTGTATTACAAAAGCCCATTTCTTCATGAAGATAAATTTCCCCATAAAATATTATAAATAGTGGTCCATTTCCAAAGTTGGCTCGATCACCTCTTTAACATCCCACAATCTAGCAACATAATACAGTGCAGAATGAAATGTGATAAAAGTATTGAATACTTGCAATATGTCAAATGCATAGTAGTAGTTTAAATTGAAAGGAGAAACACTTCAACGAAACAGAGCCCCCCAAAATGAACTTCAGGGGTCCTCTATACCCCAAAATGTTTACACAATTATATTTATGGATAATTAAGAGCAGGTCCACAGCTTTGCTGAAGTTCTCAAAGTGGTTGTCCATAACCCCATAAAGGGGAGGAACTTCTGTGCTATGTAAAACCCAACACCTTCCTACAACGCCCTCAGGTAGATTTTATCAGTGGTCTACACATGCTTATACATAATGAGAATTTCATGGATACAAAACTATCAAAAACCTCCCAGAAAAACAAACTGAATGAAACTCTACAGTAACAAACACATTTCAACATTGTATGGGGTCTGAACTGCCAACATAAGATGACACAGAAGTACATCTAAAGTAGAAGCTGGTGACACAATGGCACAAGTGTAAAGCAGATGTTGACCCATCAATACTATCTGTCTGTCAGCTGGCTTAGCTGCAAACATTTCACATTGTTTAATGTAGGTGAAAAAATCACTTAAACAATTTTCTCCATCCTAGACAAATCGCATAGGCAAAAATTTACCACACCTGTTACTGTTATCTTAAAAAGGAAAATCCATCTTTTACCTACATGCAATTTAAACAAACACAAATGACTATTTAAATTACCCAAGCATATAATATGAATGAGTACACCTTTTCTATTTATTTTGATCATGAATGTTTGGATAATAATTCCTTCTTATATGATTTTAATGTTATTTTCAACTTTACCCAAAAGTTTCTATAAATTAATCTAACAAAGTTCAGATATTGTTCTTTTCTTGACTGATGACAGTTTATTGGTTTATGCTTTTTGTTTAAATAAATTTGAACTGTATAGACGGTAAGGCTTTTCTAACCACCAGTGTAAATTCATATTCATACCTGCTTAAAATGTTATTGCTTGCTTATCTCTTTATCTCAAACCAGGAGTCTACAGCTAAGCCTTTATGGCACGTAATCTCTTTTACCTCTCTCAAAACATTATTACACTTCTTAACACACTAGTAACTAATTTTCTATTGGAAGGCTTTTCACAAGACAGTGCTACTCACCCCTCCTGCCTTCAGCAACTTTCTTCTAAACTCCTCTGTGGGGTTGTTGAAAGTTAGCTTTTCACAGCGGAGGTGATTCACTGGTGGATGGCCTTCAAGATGCAGGAATAAGTCATAATCAAAGCGGACTTTCTTAGGTTCTTCCTAGAGGTTGAAAAAAATTAAGACCGAAAAGAGAGAATTAGGCATAAACAGAAATTTAGAAAGCAAAGGTTTACTCTTCATTAGGAACAGAAAAGACTCAGACATCTAAGAGGTATTATGTCAAGGAAATACTGGGGAGAAAAGTACCACAAAATTATCTACAAAGCAAAATGGAAATACCTGATAAATTAGTTTCTTATGTTAAGGGGAAACCAAAAACAATAAACTTATCATCTTTCCTGAAGGCTTTCAAGTGGTATGACACCAGCAATACAGCCATCCAACTAGAAACCTAAGACACCCCTGAAGTTACTCCTTCCCATTCTTACTCCATCTTCCCACACCCATCATCAACTCCTGCCATTCTCTCTCCTAAATAATTCTTGAAGCACTCTAACCCATACTATTGTGGACCCTGAGAAAGAAGATACCTACTAATAAGGGTTCCCAGCAGCTAACTGGACTCATATTTTTAAAAAACAACAGCCTATCAGTCATTTCTATATATCAGCCTCTCACACCAACTGGGCTTCAGAGACAAGACTGCACTGAAAAGTCTGCCTCTGCACTGAACTGCCTACCTGCACTGTGTTTTTGCCAATGAACCAGCCCATTTAAATAAGTTTCTGGAATCTATTTCAACCAATAGGATTGAGGCTTTCCTCACTCAATCGGAGCTATGCAGCTATAGCCCCAACAACATCTTCACCTACCACTCACAGAAGCTCCATTCTGACCAATCAGAAAAGTGCCTTTTGGACCAAACTGCAAGAACTGAGTCCTCATCTGCATGAGGACAGGTCAATCAGGAACCAGGGGTGAGGACTTCTGTCTATATAAGCCACCTCCCCTCTGGCTATGGGAGCACACTTTCCCTTTCTACGGAAGACTGTGCTTCTCTGAGTGTGCTAAACACCAAAGATGTCTTCCCAGAGCACAGTGGAGAAAAGGTTGGCACAGAAAGGAGCAGACCAGTGCAGCACAGGCAGCCCAGCAGGGAGCAAAGTAGAGCTATTGTGCACTGAATAAAGTTTTCTTCCTCATTGTACCCCAAATTGGGGATTCCTGTTGGCATTGAACTGGCATCAATAACCATGGGTTGACACTATTATTCTGTTACTCACTTCCCAAACTACTATAAACTCCTTTCTATAGTAGGTCTTCATACTTCAAGACAGAGAATCTTCAATTTCTCCCTTATTCAGATTTCAAAATTATCTAGTATATGAAACAAAAATCTACCCATTTTCATACCTCATTAAAATGTTAACAGCTTCTAATTGACAGTAGGATAAAATTTAACCTCACATGAATGCCCTATAAGGACTTCCCTAATCTGGCCCTTGGCCCCTTACCTTACCATATTCTTTTCAGTCATCTGATGACCTGGCAACACATTACTGTGGGTTCCTGGTATTTACCAGGTTGGTTAACTCTGGTTTCCACTCCTGCTTTATGTTACTACCTTCACTGGCTACCTCCATTCCTCCCACCCAACTCCTCACTGCCTCTCCCAGGTGGTGTGTATCTCTCATATCCTTGCCACATTTGAGAATAACTGTCTTCTAATTTTCTTCCTTTACCCTGATAGATCATAAAATTCTTGAAAGTAGGAACAATGGTTGAATCATCACTATATCAGCAACAGCTAATTTAGTACTTATGCATAGCAGAAAAGTGACAAAGGTCTGTAGAATTAATAAAATAATGGCATTTTTCCTAATCTGGAAGGACAAAATAGTTTTGTATCCAAAAAACACAATAATTAAAATTTCATACCAAAGTTCTATTTTTATCTTTTATTTTTTAGAAATTTATTTTTCTTAGCATTAAAAAAATTTTTTTAAATATTTTATTTTTAGACAGATGGAAAGGGAGGGAGAAGAGAAGGAGAGAAACATCCAAGTGTGGTTGCCTTTCTTGCACATCCCCGATCGGGGACCTGGCCCACAACCCAGGCACATGCCCTGACTGGGAATCGAACCGGCAACCCTTTGGTTCTCAGGCCAGCACACAACTCACTGAGCCACACCAGCCAGGGCTACACTAACATATATTTTATCTATGCAAATGCATGTGAAGGAAACAGAGAGGTTATATCGAATAGGAGGAAAAAAACTAAGTTTAACTCTAGACACTTCTACTAGGAATATACATCTGTATAATCTTTGTAGAAATAAAAATGTTGATGAATATAATTATTTACAAGAAAAAGAATGAAATAATAACATCACTTTGTAGTCTACAATAGTTTAAAACAAAAAAAACAAATCACTTTTCAACAAAATTAAGGGTAGAAACCGAAGAAAGTGCTATCTTTCTATAAACCCTGAGTACAATTTTCTTTTAAAGACTTTTTTGAGGAAGGAAAAAGTACCCATAAACTTGTATTCTAGCCAACTGAATATATTTCTTAGAGAGCAAACGTCAATATTATGTCAATCTGTGCTCATCAGAGAGGATCCTTCTTGAAGTGCAAACTAGAAAGCATGTGTTTGTTATGTATCAAGCTAATTCATTCTCTAGAGGTGAAAATCTACTTTTAGAAACATCAAATCACCCTCCTCATTCTGTTTCAATCTTTGATATTTACTCAGGTACTTTCTCTGAGTACAAGAAAAAAAAGTATGAGATCCTTTCAAACCTTAAGTGCTACAGTCAATTATGTTTTAATGTGCCTGTTGGTTTAGAGTTTCTGAAGCACACGATTCTCACAGATGGGCTGGAGTTGTTGAACACGAATACAACATAAGACAGAGTGAATATACACAAACTCAAAAGAAGCACTGACACTCCGCCACCCTTTTAACTCTGACCTGTCAAATAAACAAGCAATACTGAAAACAAGCATGTCTGGCTGCAGGGAAAGCACAGGGTAGAGATGAGACCAAGACAGGATGACAGCCTTAACCTACAGGGGGAGGACTCCTCCACGGTCGCGTGGAGGTCTCCTTGCTGCTTTTTCTCATCTCTCATGAAAACTTCGAACAATAATTTTTCCATCAGCTGTTATCATAATGAATGCTCGTTCTTTAAGACAGAGTTTAGTAAACTCTAAGGATGAATAAAATGATACTAAAAAAATGGCCTTAAACGAGCCATGCAATCTTTCAATGACTCAGTTTTTGTTCCTTTAAACTACTAATAATATTACTTACATCCATTCCTTTAAACTAGGAATACACCTACTAAGTAATATTACTTAGTAGGTTTACAAGAACTTACTAGGAAAGTTCTTGTAAACCTACTAAATAAAGCAACATATTTAAATGGCTCAGAAGACTGCTAAGGACAAAGCAGTCTTCAAATATTTAACTATACAGAAATAGGTTACTGTCAAACAAGCTCCCAAAATACAAATATTTATTTATTTATTTATTTAATTTTATTTATTTTTCAAGTACATACAAATATTTAAAAAAATAACAATTAATGCAGGTATGGATAGCAGGTTTATAGAGAGGTTGGTGAGTCAGAAATGTAGTACATGAGGAGGTGTGCTCAAAAAGAAACAAAAAATATGGGAAAAAATTGATCCCTGTCATCCATACATTCTTCAGGATAGTTTTATATAATATAATTAAAAGTGAATTATCTCTTAATCATAAAGAGATTTTTGGGCCTTCATCACATTGAAAAAGCCAGTGGGACATTGTTGCAATGGAAAGTACTAGCTTATCAGTGGTTCTCATACTTCACTGTGCGTGAGAATCAACTATCAGGCTGGTAAATATGCACTTTCCCAGGCCCCGGTCCCAGAGATTCTGATTCGGGAGATATGGGGTAGAGCCTGAGAATCTCACTTCTAACCTGCTCTTCTTGGTAATGCTGATGTTGCTGGCAAGGACCATACCTTCTGGGAGTACTGGCTTCGTTAATATGACATTCAAATTAGTTCAGTTCCTTTCAAAAAAGGAGATATGTGTGAATTATCTCCCTCTTGGGCAAGTTTTAGAAACTAGACTTTGGAATAAATGGAAGGAACACTGTGATTAAATATAACATATCATTTACTAAGCATTTACTTATATATGAAGCATTATTTTTTTATTTTAAAGTATATTTTATTACATTCTATTTAAAAATAAATGTATTAGTAAACCCATTTTTCTTCTTTCTTTTTCTTTCTGAGTTTTTTCTTTTTTTTTATTTTTATAGTTATTTTTCAAGTACAGCTTTGTTTATTTCTCCCATTCCAGCCCACCCCTCCCCCATACACCCCACCTCCCTCCCATTTCTACCCCCCTTAGTTCTTGTCCCTGTGTCCTTTATACTTGTTCCTCTAAATCCCTCCCATTTGTTCCCCTTAAATTCCCTCCCCTCCCCTCTCTGGTCGCTGTCCCCCTATTCTCTATTTCAGTGTATTTGTTTTTATTTTGCTTGCTTGTCTATTTTGTTGTTTAGCTTCTTATTAAAGGTGAGATCATATGGTATTTGCCTTTCAACCCCTGGCTTATTTCACTCAACATAATGCTTTCCAGTTCCATCCATGCTGTTGCAAAGGATAGTAGTTCCTTCTTTCTCTTTGCTGCATAGAATTCCATTGTGTATATATGCCACAGTTTTTTGATCCATTCATTTACTGATGGGCACCTTGGTTGCTTCCAACTCTTGGCTATTGTAAATTGTGCTGCTATGAACATTGTGGTGCATAGGTTCTTTGAAATTGATGTTTTGGGATTCTTAGGATATAATCCTAGCAGTGGAATTACTGGATCAAAAGGCAGGTCGATTTTCATTTTTCTGAGAAAATTCCATACTGTTTTCCATTATGGTTGTACCAGTCTGCAATCCCACCAACAGTGAACTAAGGTCCCCTTTTCCCCACAACCTCTCCAACATTTGTTGTTGGTTGCTTTGTTTATGATAGCCATCCTGACTGGTATAAAGTGGTATCTCATTGTGGTTTTAATTTGCATCTCACTGATAGCTAGCAATATTGAGCATTTCTTCATGTGTCTCTGGATCTTCTGTATGTCCTCCTTGGGGAAGTGTCTGTTCAAGTCCTTTTCCCATTTTTTAATTGGGTTGCTTGTCTTAGAGTGGAGTTGTGTAAGCTCTTTGTATATTTTGGAGATTAAACCTTTGTCTGAGGTATCATTGGCAAATATGTTTTCCCATACAGTTGGTTGTCTTTTTAATTTAATACTGTTTTCTTTAGCCACGCAGAAGCTTTTTATTTTGATGAGATTTCATTTGTTTATTCTTTCCTTTATGTCCTTTGCTCTGGGGGACATATCAGTAAAAAAGTTGCTGCATGAAATATATGAGATTTTCTTGCCAATGTTCTCCTCTAGGATTTTAATGGTGTCATGACTTATATTTAAGTCTTTTATCCACCTTGAATTTATTTTGCTGTATGGTGTAAGTTGGTGCTCGAGTTTCATTTTTTTGCACGTAGCTGTCCAGTTCTCCCAACACCATTTGCTGAAGAGGCTATCTTTACTCCATTTTATGTTATTGCCCCCTTTGTCAAATATTAATTGACTGTAGAGAGTTGGGTTGATTTCTGGGCTCTCTGTTCTGTTCCATTGGTCTATGTGCCTGTTTTTATGCCAGTACCAGGCTGTTTTGGTTACAGTGGCCTTGTAATACAATTTGATATCAGGTATTGTGATCCCTCCTACTTTGTTCTTTTTTCTCAAAAGTGCAGCTGCTATTTGGGCTCATTTATGGTTCCATATAAATTTTTGAAGTGTTTGTTCTATGTCTGTGAAATATGCCATTGGTATTTTAATAGGTATTGCATTGAATCTGTAAATTGCTTTGGGTAGTATGGACATTTTCATGATGTTAATTCTTCCAATCCATGAACAAGGCATATGCTTCCATTTGTTTGTGTCTTCCTTGATTTCTTTCTTCAGGGCTGTGTAGTTTTCTGCATACAGGTCTTTTACCTCCTTAGTTAGGTTTATTCACAGATATTTTATTTTTGTTTTTGCTATATCGAATGAGATTTTTTTCTTGATTTCTGCTTCTGCTGATTCATTGTTCGTATACAAAAATGCCTTTGATTTCCGGATATTGACTTTGTAACCCGCTGTTTTGCCAAATTCATTAATTAGTTCGAGCAGTTTTGAGGTAGAGTCTATAGGATTTTCCACGTACACTATCATGTCATCTGGAAACAGTGACAGTTTTATTTCCTCCTTTCCTATTTGGGTGCCTTTTATTTCCTTTTCTTCCCTGATCACTGTGGCTAAAACTTCCAATACTATATTGAACAGGAGTGGTGAAAGTGGACATCCTTGTCTTATTCCTGATTTTAGTGGAAAAGCTTTTAGTTTTTGCCCATTGAGTATGATGTTGGCTGTAGGTCTTTCATATATGGCCGTTATTATATTGAGGAATGCTCCCTCTATTCCCACTTTGCTGAGTGTTTTTATCATAAATGGGTGTTGTACCTTATCAAAAGCTTTCTCTGTGTCTATTGATATAATCATGTGCTTTTTGTCTTTGCTTTTGTTTATGTGATGTATTACATTTACTGATTTGCAAATACTGAACCATCCTTGCATCCCTGGGATGAATCCCACTTGGTCATGATGTATGATCTTTTTTTTTTTTAAGATTTTATTTATTTATCTTTAGAGGGGAAGGGAAGGAGAGAGGGAGAGAAATATCAATGTATGGTTGCCTTTCGTGCATCCCCTGCTGGGAACTGGCCTGCAGGGAACTGCCTTCAACGCCAGTATGTGCCCTGACTGGGAATCGAACCGCGATTGTCTGGTGCGCAGGCCTGCGCTCAATCCACTGAGCTACACCAGCCAGGGCGATGTATGATCTTTTTGATATATTGTTGGATGCGATTTGCCAATATTTTGTTGAGGATTTTAGCATCTATGTTCATCAGCGATACTGGCCTGAAGTTTTCTTTCTTTGTGGTGTCTATATCTGGTTTTGGAAATAGGATGATGCTGGTTTCACAAAAAGAATTTGGGAGTTTTCCATCCTTCTGAATTTTTTGGAATAGTCTGTAAAGAATAGGGGTTAGCTCTTCCTTAAATGCTTTGTAGAATTCTCCTGTGAAACCATCTGGTCCAGGACTTTTGTGTGATGGGAGTTTTTTTGATTATTGCTTCAATTTCTCTTGCTGTGTGTTTAGATTTCCTGCTGCTTTTTCATTGAGTTTTGAAAGATTGTATTTTTCTAGAAATGTGTCCATTTCCCCTAGGTTTTCAAATTTCTTGGCATACAGTTCTTCATAGTAATTTCTTACAGTCCCTTCTATTTCTGTGGTATCAGTTGTAATCTCTCCTCTTTCATTTCTAATTGTGCTTGTGTCCTCTCTCTTCTTTTCTTGATGAGCCTACTTAAAGGCTTGTCTATTTTGTTTATCTTTTCAGAGAACCAACTCCTAGATTCATTGATCCTTAGAATTGTGCTTTTTGTTTCTATGTCATTTAATTCTGCTCTGATCTTGGTTATTTCCTTCCTTCTGCTTGCTCTGGGCTCTCTTTGTTATTGTTTTTTGAGTTCTTGCAGGCATAGGGTGAGGTTGTTTGTTTGAAATGTTACTATCTTCTTTAGGTAGGCCTGTATTGCTATAAACTTTCCTCTCAGGACTGCCTTCGCTGTGTCCCATAAGCTTTGGGTTGTTGTGAGATCATTTTCATTTGTTTCCAGAAACGTTTTGATTTCTTCCCTAATTTCATTCTTGACCCATGAATTGTTTAATGGCATACCATTCAGTCTCCATGATTTTGTGTGCTTTGGGTTTTTTCCTTTGGGGTTGGTTTCCAATTTCAGTCCCTTGTGGTCAGAGAAGATGCTTGGTATGATTTCAATTTTCTTGCATTTTTTGAGGCTCGTTTTGTGTCCTATCACGTGATCTATCTTTGACAATGTTCCATGCGCATTTGAAAAGAACGTGTATTTAGCTTCTTTGGGATGAAGGGCTGTATATATATCAGTTAAGTCCATTTCATCTAGGGTGTTGTTTAACGCCACAATATCTTTGTTGATATTTTGTTTGGAAGATCTGTCCATTTTTGACAGTGGGGTGTTAAAATCCCCTACTATAATTGTGTTGCTGTCAATATCTTTCTTGAAGTTCTCTAAGATTTTCTTGATATATTTGGGTGCCCCTGTGTTTGGTGCATATATATTTATGATGTTAATGTGTTCTTGGTGGATTCTTCCCTTGAGTATTATGAAGTGACCTTCTGGGTCTCTCTTTATGGCCCTGTTTTTGTAGTCTATTTTGTCCGATATGAGAATTGCTACCCCAGCTTTTTTTTCTTGTTTTGTTTGCTTGGAAAACTTGTTTCCAGCCTTTTACTTTTAGTTCGTGATGGTCTTTTGTCCTGAGGTGGGTTTTTTATAGGCAGCATATGTGTGGGTCATGCTTTCTCATCCATTGAGCTATTCTGTGTCTTTTGATTGGAGCATTTAATCCATTTACGTTTAAGGTTATTATTGATAGGTACTTATTCATTGCCATTTTTGTACCTGTGTTCCTCTCTGTCTCCCTCTTTTCCTTCCTTTCCTTAAAACAGTCCTTTTAGTACTTCTTGTAGAGCTGGTTTGGTGGAGGCGTATTCTTTTAGACTTCTTTTGTCTTGGAAGCTCTTTATTTGGCCTTCTATCTTGATTGAGAGCCTTGCTGAGTAAAGTAGCCTTGGTTGTAGGCCTCTGTTTCTCATTACTTGGAATATTTCTTGCCATTCTCTTATTGCTTGGAGTGTTTCCATTGAGAAATCAGTAGCTAACCTTATTGGGGCTACCTTGTATGTTATTTTTTTTTCTCCCTTGCTGCCTTTAAGATTCTCTCTTTGTCTTGAAATTTTGCCATTTTGATGATGATGTGTCTTGAAGTGGGCCTCCTTGGGTTCCTCTTGATTGGGACTCTGTGATTCCTGGATTTGTATGACTTTTTCTCTCATCAAATTAGGGAAAATTTCTCTCATTACTCTTTTGAATACGTTTTGTATATCCCTTCTTCTTCTTCTCCTTCTGGTATTCCTATTATTCGGATATTATTACGTTTCATATGGTCTTGCATTTCTCTTAATCCCTCTTCATTCTTTCTGAGCCTCTTTTCATTTTCTTGCTGTTTCTATGAGATGCTTTCTACTTTGTCCTCCAACTCGCTAATCCAATTCTCCGCTTCATCTATTCTACTTTTGAAACTTTCTACTCTGTTCTTCAATTTGGAAATTGTATTCTTCATTTCCTCTTGTCCCTTGATGATATTTTCTATTTCCTTTTTCATGTTGATGCAGTTTGCAGAGAGATCATTCTAATTCCCCTGTAGTTTCTGGTAGCTGATTTTGAGCTCTTTGAACTTCGTAATAGCCAGTGCTTGGAATTCAATATCTGATAGTTGATTAGCCTCTATTTCATCTAACATTCTTTCTAAAGTTTCTGCTTTTTCTTTCATTTGGGGATTGTTTCCTTGTCTTCCTATTGTTTGAGACTCTTCTTGTTAGTCTCAGCTTCTAAAATTGATCTGTTCTGACTCCCTGGGTTTATGGTGTGAACTTCTGTGGTATAATACCTGTGAATTTCAGTGGTGCAGACTCCTTCAGGTATCTCAATGTTCTCCGTCTCCACCTACTCTCGCGCTGGTCCTCGAACTGGTCCCTGCGCTGGTCACCTACCACTGCTGAGTGTTCTGGCTCCCATAGCAGACTCTTCTGGTGCCCAGGCCTGTTGCTACCGCAGTGGCACAGGGGCTGTGAGGGTCCCGGCTCCCGTAGCTGACTCCCCGGCACCCAGTCCCATTGCTATGGCAGTGGCACAGGGGCATCTAGTGTCCCGGCTCCCGTAGCTGACTCCTCTGCTGCCCAGGCCTGTCGCCTGTGTCCTGTACCTGACTCCCTGGTGCCCAAGGCCCATTGCTATGGCAGCGGCACAGGGGCCTCTAGTGTCCCAGCTCCCATAGCTGACTCCCCAGTGCCCAGTCCCATCACCATGGCAGTGGCACGGGGGCTCCCGTAGCCGACTCTGCCACTGTCTGGTGTTTCTTCGTCGGTCACAATCTCTGGTCTTTTAATTTCATAAATGCTGAGTAACTGATGGTTTGTTGTGTTGTTTCTCTAAAGATCTGCCAGGATTTTCACCCACAATTACGGGAGCTAGAATCCACTCCTACTCCGTCGCCATCTTCCCAGTATCCCCTATATGAAGCATTATTCTGAACACTCAGCTTTAGTATCTAATCCTTCTGGCCACCTTGCAAGGTACATACTCATCCTATCCCAATTTTTTTGAATAAGAAAAGCGAGGACCACAGATGTGGATTAATTTGTCCAATATTTTCTAGTCTATGTTTTTCCACATTTGTACAGTTGAAAGCTTTTAAATCCAGTAGAATCCATAATATCTCAAGTTGATATAATTGTATATTTATGTCATGTGTGTGAGTAACAACAAAAGATGAGAGATTATTCTTTGCAAGTCTAAAAATTTTAGAAATATGAAAATGAGAAAAGGAGTATTTCACTGAAAAGCCATAATTACTCTTTTCTATTTTATAGACATATATTAATCTTCTTTTTCAAATAGTAATCATTCTTCTCTTAAAAAAGAATGCTTAATAATTCATATAATCTGACTTGATATAATTGAAATCATCTTTTTCTAGCCATTTCCTTTATAATTAAGGGGAACAATAGCCAAAATTCCTAGAAGACAAATTTAACTTTTACTTTAAAATCTTCTACTGATAGGAGTGCTTATGAATCAAAATTATTTTAAATATCATTTGGTTAATGGGGATCTTCTATTGAAAGATTAATGGGTAAAGATTACATACCTTGTTTTTAAAATAAACCTCAATTGGCAAAATGAAACCAGCGTACCCAGATTCTTCTACTTTGTAGGGTGGATCTTTGCACACTGCAACATTAAAAAGAGAAAATAGGCGAGATGAGAATGATAAACAAAGAGACAGTTTTCTTTCCTTTAAAAAAAATCCCATTCTATCATCTACATTATCCCCAGTTTCCACAGACCTTTGCCAAGCGCCCATCTGCATCTGCATCTGTCCTTTATCTTATTCTCTAGAATCTGTAATAATTTCCCTATACAAAAAAATAATGTATGTTGTTTATTCCAGTCTTGATGGGGGAAGGTCATCACAGTCAACCATGATCATTAATGGTTGGACTTTGGTTGCTATCACCCTGCCCTAAGGCTTTAGGGAAAGTGAGAATAGCTCCTTATGACCCAATGCGTGACAGTTTCCTAAGGAAAGAACTATTTATGTCTAGTCTTTGATGTAAATCACTTCGCCCCTAAACCCCTCACTTCTTGGAGATATCCTGACTTCTGTGCTAAAAAGTGCCAGGATGACCCTCCTTCCTTAGAAAATCCCAAATCCCCAGTCTCCCAATGTTATTGATGCCCATTAAATCATTTTTCTCCACTTCCTCCACAAAAAAAAATGTTTATTGAAATATTGGTATACATACAAACACTTAAAATCTATTCACATCATAAGAATATAAGAAACAATAAACCTTTTGTATTTCCTATAAAGAAAGATTATTTAGATAAGCTTTTGGGAAATGAGAGACACCCTAAGAAGCTAAACATAATTTCATCCCACTAAAACTTCCATTGACTCAAAATCAGCCACAAGCCAATTGGAATTATTCTAGTTAAGACAGCATTTGGCTGTATCACTAAGAGGTAAAACTGTAATGCGGCACATCAAGGCCACTCACTGGTAGCCCTTGTCCTCTGCAACAGGCCCCCACCCACCTTTCCCACCTTCCTCCTTTAGTCACCCACCAAACCCCTCAAGTGGTCCATTCAAATACATCAATTCTCAAACATGCCCAGTGTTTACCAACTGTGCGTAGTCCTCCTGTTATTCCTTCCATCACACCTTGACGCTATTCTTAGTATCCTTTGCTAGTTCAAATCCCAATTTCTTCACAAGGCCTTTCCAGATCACAAGTACTATCATCTCTTCTCCGTTTACCCTCCCAAAGCATTAGCTGTCTGAATCACTGGTTTGACACTCAGCAGAGTTCTTTATTACTATATATTTAGGAATCTCATCCATAATTTCCTTTCATTCCTCAAAGGCCAACTCATCTATCTCAGGAACATAAATAAAGAATGTCAAGGGCTCAGGCAAACCTGGGTGGCAATCCAGGATCCACCCCAGACTAGCCAGGCTAACCCTAAAGTTACTCAAATTCCCTGAACCTGGGGTTCCTCTTCTGGACAGTGTAAGGATTAAACAAGATGATGTATGTAAAAGACACAGCACAAAGCCCGGAACATGAAATCCTCATTAAGTGACTGAAGTGAGGCAGGAACTCTAACCTGTAAAATACCCAATTATCATGTGATCTTTTCAGTAGAAAAGTAGAAAGGAGACAGCAAGTAGAAAGCCCTGGATTTGATTTAGAAGAACCTCAAGCCCACAGCCCCAAACTAAAAATTCTCTAGACAATTTTTATTTCCTTTCACTTTAAAAGAGAGGACACTACCTATGTATCTCTGAGCATGGCTGTCAAAATGCAAGAAAACTACTTATATGTGTGGGAAAATGTGTGAGGTACTTTCACTACAGACGACTGTGATGATATACGTGAAAATTGTTTACACGTTCCACAGGAACAAATATGATTACAAGGTATGCTGAAGATAGGATCTTAACATTTGACCATCTCCGTTCGTCCACCTTAGAACCATTTCCTCAAACTGACATCAGAAGTTAACCAGGAATGAGGGACTTCACCTGACCTTACAAGTGTCTCTAATAAAATATGAAAAAGCACAAGGATTCAAGAGTGACTTCAGTCCTTCACCCACTGACCACCTGCCAACCTGTTATGAATATTCAAATACCTTGAACCTTGGGGCTTGGGGGTGGGGTAATGCTACTAAAGATGCACTGAACACCCCCACCCTCCCCAGTTGGAAGGCTAGTATTATACTCACAACCTTTCCAGGCTGCGGAGCCCCTTTTTAGAACAGCAGTCCCAGTGTCCAGGTTGTTTGGGATTAAGCATACCAATGTCATCTGAAGGAAGTTTATTTTGTGGGGTACATGCCAGAGAAGTTATAGCTATTCCTTTTTTATAACTCATTTTCTCTATTTTGTATGTAAATTGCTCCTATTACAAGAAACCACTGTTAATGAGCATATTTTATAACTGAAAGTCTTGGGTATTTTTTCCTTCCCTCTAAAAGAAATGATGTGTTATGAATTAATATTCCATAGAAGTCTGGCTTTATGAGAAATTGTTTACCAATAAATATCTCAATTATTTTTAAATGGAACATGTTCATAAATAACAATGAACAATGTCTGTTGAACACCGACTTCTTAATTAGAAGCAAACAATATTTTATGCACAATAAACACACCAGAAATTCAGTAGCAATACAGAAACAAATTTACAGGTTTGATCTGAAGAGAGTCAAATTAGGGGAAGTAGTTTGCTTGTTTATTTATTCAAGTATCTTATAACTATAATCATTAACATGAGTTTCTAACCCAGTTCCTTAAAAACAAACAAACAAAAAACCCAGGAGTTAAAACTAAGAAATATTTTAGCCAGTATGGATAGTACATCAGACATAAAGCAATTATTTTTAAACTAGTAGAACCACATTGGAGATCTCCTTCTGTCACTCAACAGCACTTTTTTTCTGTTGTTGTTCTATTACAGTTGTCCCAATTTTCCCCCACTGTCCTCCTCCCCCTGCTCCCACAGTCAATCCCCACCTTGTTGTCCATGTCCATTGGTCATTCAAACACGTTCCTTGACTAGACCCTTCCCCTTCTTTCCCCCCTTCTCCCCCTCCTCCCCCCCCCCCCCCGCCCCGGTCGCTGTCAGTCTGTTTCTCATTTCCATGCCTCTGGTTCTATTCTGCTCGTTTGTTTGTTTTGTTGTTTAGGTTCCTGTTATAGGTGAGATCATGTGGTATTTCTCTTTTGCTGCCAGGCATATTTTACTTAGCATAGTGCTCTCCAGTTCCATCCATGCTGTCATAAAAGGTAAGAGTCCCTTCTTTCTTTCTGTCGCATTGTCTTCCATTTCAACATTTCTTCATTAAGAATTTCTTTTCATGTTTTGCATAAGGGCAGTATTATAGACGATGAGGTTTATCTGAGGCATGATTATTGCTAATTGAGAATTCCTTTTCTATGATCACTGACCACAGTGTTACCTTTATAAGTCTGAAGCATCTTAAACCCTTCAACTAATTCTTCCTCTCAATTGGTTATGAATTAGATAATCCAAAAGAGCTATGTAATAAAAGGCCAAGTTTCAGAAGCTAGGGAAGGGATGTTCATCTTTGGAAAGTCATCAAAGATTTTTAGGTGACAATAGAATGGGAAGAGTAATAATCAGTCTTTAAAGAATGAAAATTTATTCAGTAGAAATCACTGGAAACTCTTATTCCTATCAAAATCCATCCCAGATGTTACCTTTTCCAAATGTCTCCCTTATTCCTCTTCCAAGCTTCTCTGTTGCACTTCTAAGGCTGGTAGGTAATATTTATTTACCTTTAAGATTCCTCCACTAGACAGAGCCCCTTGAGGTCAGCAACCCTGTCATTATTCGTATCTGTGACTCTGGATACTAACATTGAATCAAATAATAGGTACTGAACAAATGTTTGCTGAATTGAATTATTTCAAGAGTCATGCCACCCTTCACTGATTTACCATTGCTGAAGAAGCCGAGTGCCAGAGCAGCCAGGAGTTGACATCAGCCCATCAAATTCTTCTCTAAACTCTCTACAATCATCATGAATTTTTAAATATTGATGCAGGTGATAGAAAGTGTTGCCACATATGAGTCTTCTCCTGCAAACTGAGGGCCCAATGCTAACTGGTTCTAATTCTGATAGGATCAGATTTAGGAAACTGAGTTAACAAATTGGGCCAGAAGATCTCCAATGTCATTTTGAAACTAACACTATACAGCCATAAGTAACATGTGTCTTCCCCTCTCCTCCCAGACATTACTACCTGTGCAGTCCTCTAACTAGGCAACATTTTTAAAACTCTCTCTGTCCAAGTGAACACATGTACCATGCAGGTCTACCAGCACATGGCACCCAAAATTCATGCCTGTGAGGAACAGAACAAAATCTCTATAAATAATGAGTAATT
The DNA here is from genome assembly GCF_021234435.1 of Artibeus jamaicensis. Classification (NCBI taxonomy): domain Eukaryota; kingdom Metazoa; phylum Chordata; class Mammalia; order Chiroptera; family Phyllostomidae; genus Artibeus; species Artibeus jamaicensis. The sequence continues at coordinate 56,954,977 of NW_026522030.1, forward strand.
AATTTCCCCAAAATAATTTTTCAAAAATAATAGGCACAATAAAGAGCCATATATATAATATGTAGTACAATGCTAAATACATACATTGATCCTTAACATTTAATTTTTAATTTCAGCAGAAAATGTACGTAAGAAAAGAAAAACATATAAAAGGGAAAAAGAATCGTCATTTAATTAGCATGGAATAAGACAAATTCTTACTTATTGAGATTTTTAATATTTTTCCCTTAGGAGAAAAAGTCTTCAAAAAAGAGCTGTGCTTGGTAAAGAGAAATAAACTACTTCAGATAAATAAATGACTTTATGCTTATGTAGTAATTCCATAGACATATATAACAAATAAATTTAATAAAAAGATCCCATTTTTTTAGCATGAAAGAAAAAGACACTCTTCTACACCCATAAAACCCTCATTTAAGTTTTAAAAAATATCATCAGGCAACAGTTTTCCCCTAATCCTCCGGAAAACAGCTGCTGGATTCCTCTCCAGAACCTCTCTCAGTGTGTTTGCTTAAACACTGTGATTTATGTCCATCTGAATATTTTTGTTAAGGACATGGCTCAGTTGCCCATGGACAATTATTGGTTTTACTTTATTTACCACGCAGAGCTCTTCAGGAAGGAAACACCAAACTTTCTGTGTATAAACTGGGTATTACCACTGCTTTATGACAAATGTCCCTTCCAGCTTGAGCATTTGGGACTCCTTTCCTCCCAGCTTGTGTCATGAATAGTGACACACGAATAGTGAAACAGGGTGCTGCATGGCGCATGACTGTGCCCTGACTTTTCTGAGTGGGCATTTGGAAGTCCAGGGCTGGCATCTGCTCGTCGGAGCACCCCATTGTCACGGAACATGGATGGCCAAGCCTTTACACTTGTGACATGACAGGAACAATCAACAGTTGGGTTTTGTTGTTGTTTTTATGAGCATACACACACACACACACACACACACACACACACACACACATTCTATGTTGCTTCTGTTTAGCCCATTTCTAAACAACAAAACAAGGTTTTCCCCCTTTGTGTTACCTCCTCATCTCCCTGAAAAGAGATTAAAGAAAACATGTAACATCAAACAACTTTTGAGTTGTATTGTTGAGTTATTTTTACCTTGCTAACTTTTTAAATACAATTCTAAAACCCTAAGTGATCCCTACACAATAAAGAATGCTGATCACACAACATAACTAATTCATTTTTATAAAGTTTTAAAGAAACAAACTAGACCCAGTTAGCTAAGTGGGAAGACACAGATTACCACCTACCCACCTCCTCAGGGTTCCCTGAGTGGGTCCTCACAAAACAACCCAAATAGCAGACTCTAGAGAGCCTTCCACCAAAAGTCCAAAACAAAAATGGTAGTTTCCTTCTTATGGGTTCAACCTTTTTTTCTCATTGCATCATACTAGCTAATTCTAATACAGGGTAGAGCAAAAGTAGGTTTACAGTTGTTTGTATGGAAAAAGAATGCAATAAAGAAATAATAATACAAGAATAAACTATTTTTTTGCATCAGCCTACTTCCCCCCCGTATAAATGCTATGAGTAAGTCCCACTCTTAATTTAATTCTGTGCTTTCCAAGGGCTAGCCTCTTCTCATCTCTGAACCCAGCAACCCCCCTGCACTTGTGAACGTGAGTTGAATTAATGAAACATAACTTTAGTATGAGAGTCAAAGGAAGAGACAGAACAAACCTGGAAGTTGAGAAGAAAAGCCTGGATATCAAGCAGATAGTATGAGCAAAGACATTTGAATCTAAAGCAGCATAATGGATCAGTGAGTATCAGCAGAAACATAGAAAATAATGAAGAAAAACAGATAATATGAAGTTTATACTTATACAGACAATCTGATAATACACATACTCAGACAGACCAGGTAGGTAAAAATGGGTTACACATATAAAAGCAGGATTGTTGACTTTGAAATATTATGGAAAACCCCTAGATTTAGAATAGGAGTTCAAGATTCCAATTGGCTATACTGAAAAAAATCTTAATGATGAGATATAAAAATGACTTCACTCATTAGTAACTTGGAATCTTAACTTATTGAATCAGAATATCCCTAATCTTTCTCTCCAGAAGGAAAAATATAGGTGCATTAAACTATATATATATGCACATTTTTACCTTTCTGAGGAGTTACATCATTAAAATTAAGCAAAGCCATCAAACCGAGGATAAATCAACATAATTTCACCTTATGATATTAAAATAAGACCATCATTTCTTCCAGACACATATAACAAATGAGCCAACAAAATATATAAATTGCCCAAAACTATGTAACATTATGAATTGTTTGGAATATTAAATATAGATCCTCAAGCTTATATCTTTCACTAAAATTAATAGTACTTAACACCAACTTGCCGTAAGTTCCCTCAGTATAGCCCACTATACAGCATTACTTCAAATGATCGGCCTAGGAGAAATCTGAGTATATATCCAAGCTAATTTCATGGTAAAAATCTGTATCTTCATAGAAAGTTCAACATAGGGACAGACTTGATTCTTTTCTAAATTACTGAAATGACAAAGTTTTGAGATTTCTCTCACTTCTTTTTTAAAGTTAAACCTTGGGCAAAATATTTTTAGAATACCCTATTTCACAAAGTCCATCTGAAAAAAGAACATTAACTACATGGAGAAAAATAATCTTCTAGGTAAGTTAACTTTGAACCTCCCCGTATTTGGGAAGAGTATTTCATGTCAGTATGTACTCTTTTTGGTGTAGTAGTCTACACCAAAAAGCCTACTTGACTTGAGGTGGTGAACACAAAATAAAATACACAGATGATGAACATGTTATAGAATTATACATCCTGTCCTGGCCAGGTGGCTCAGTTGGTTAGAGCGCCATGCCAAAATGCCTGCCAGGGCACATACAAGAATCAACCAGTGAATGCATCAGTAAGTAGAATGATAAATCAATGTTTCTCTCTTTTTCACCTTTCTCTCTAAAATCAATAAATTAAAAAAATGTACACCTGAAACCTATATAATTTTATTAACCAATGTCACCCCAATAAATTTAATTTTTTTTAAAAAGGGAAAAATGCACAAATTAAAAGGGCTGACATGGAAACACAGTTCCTGTTTATGGCTTTTATTATATATCATATAAAAAGCCACTTAAAAATCCCTCTTCCTAAAGCAACAACCTCCTGATATCTGGAGGCGGGAGAAGCAAATAATCCTTAGGACAGCCCTCTGACAATGAAGTGTTACCCCAAGTTTCACCCCTGACCCAGCCATCATTAAGACTGGTGCTGTCTTTCATTTAGAAGGGGGAAAATGTCACCTTCATTTATAAAATTTTTCTATTTTGTCATTAATATTCATTCTTTTCTCCCTCAGCTATTAGCCTTATTCATTTAATCCAGCAGGCGCTACATAGTCACAGAGCTACAAAGATCAGATGGAGTCCAGCTCTCAAGCATGACGACCCAGCCAGACATGGTGTCTCAGTGCAGATTCTGTTCTGGAGACCGGAGGCAGAACAGTAAACACAACTGACACGGTGCCTGTACTTATTAGACTTTTATCTACTGTTGGGAGAAAGGGAAGGGGAGGAAGAGAGAAGAAAAAGAACACACATGCAAGAAAATACTGAGAAAGGAAATACAAATAATGAAATTATTATTAGTATTATAATGAAAATAAAACAGTATTGGATAATAAGTGCTGCACTGAAAATAAAGCAAGGCTGATGTGAGGACAACGGGGAACTCCTTTTTTAGTTTAGATTAGTATTCCTTCTCTGAGAAAGTGACATTTAAGCTAAGACCTGAGAGGAAAAAGGAGCAAGGAACATGCTGGCCAGCAGACAGGGAAAAGCTCGGTCTGTTTTGCTTACGGAGGAAGATGTGTGAACAACCTAAAGAAAACCCGTCCTTATATTTGTCTCCAGGGCTGCTCAGCTCTTACCTGGTTTTTCCTCACTGAATGAGGTGAATGCCACTTCCCTGTTCCTGAACATGTATTTCCTCCTTACACCTCTCTCCCATCCTAAGTTCGCCTCTTCACACCCACATAGGTTTGCCTGTTAGGATTTCATAATCTCATTTCTCAAATCTGAAATTCTCCCAGTGCTACAATCTCCCAAGAAAACAATTCATCTACATATATAATCTTCATTGTGATTCTTCATTATGAAGGTTTTTTTTAAATAGATATAATTCTTGGAAATTGTAAAGCCAAGAAAAAAGCAGTGGCTTTAAGTGTGATTTGAGAAAAAGAAGGATCACAACTGAAAAGCTGTATACTCAAGGGGAAGGAAATTGTGCTGCAAGGGAAGAGATCACATGGGTCAACAGAGAACGGAAGAATCCAAGAGTGACGACGTTCAAAACATTAGAATACAGAAACTGCAGTCTTCCTAAACATATATGCATACTAAAGGGCTACTTTTGAAGAGAAATAAATTTTTTCTTTTAATAAGACTACGGTATACGAGAGGCACTTTTAAATGTGTTATACCCATCTTTCTTCCATAGCATGCAATTCTGTTTCTTTTTTCTCCATTACCACCTATGCCCCTTTTAACCTCCTTCCCCCACAATCACCACACTGTTGTCTGTGTCCATAAGTCCTTTTTCCTTTTTGCTGGATCCTTCCACCCCCTAATTCCAGTTTTAATACTTTGCCTTTAAGTAGAGGACAATGAAAGGGTTTCAGTTTCATACACAAGAGAGCTATGAATTGTGTTAGGATGACACAGGCAGCAATGCGTTACATAAAATAATCAAATATAATAAATCAAAGATCAGACCCATAGCCAGTTTTTTAAAAAAATACAATAGCCTAAGAGATCACCACAACCTAACTGCCCAAAAAACACTAAAAAATAATGATCCAAAATAAATCAACAGTCCATTTTTTCTTATCTCAAATTTTGCTTCATTCCCTTTTCAGTAGGCAAACCAAATGCTTCTAGGGAAATATTCAACCTGTTCTAACTTTAGAGGAAGGATTAGTCGCAAGCTTTCTTTTTAGCATCTTTGGACTCTGCTTTATTTTTCTGTTTAGCACTTGGCACAGAGACAGCCTATCCTAAGTCTCCTAATTGATTTAAGCTCCATTAGATGTTACAAATGAAGAGAGAATGAGGGTGACGCTAATATGATGGCAACTGTTTACACACAGTACATCCAGGAATGCGGTTCCTGTTTAGCCTGACAAGCTCTGAATACTCTCAAATAAAGCAGGGAAAATCCTATATCGCCACCCTTCTAAAGCAAGAATTTTCAAACTGTGTTTCAGGAAACCCTACACCATTGCAGTGTGTGTTAGCCATGTACGGCAGCTTATATTGCTTCACCAAAGCAATAAGGTGTTTGCTCCAAACAATAAAAATGTGTGTAGTCCAAGGGCCAATTTTGAGTTTTAGCTACAGTACTGGGGTCCCCTAGAATCTTGTGAGGGAAATAAGTAAGCCACTGCTAAAACTAAATCTGAAACCACTGTTTACAAGTATGTTGTCAACATTTACCTATGTTATTAAAGTAAGTCTACTTTTACAGAGTATGCTAATTTTTCGTGTTCCTATTAAATATAGTAGTGATCACTTCCTCCTTATCCTGACCCTAAAAGGGAGCTATATCAGTTTCTCAGATCTGCAGCTCCGGTATGTCCTTTGGCTAAAGGGAGATAGATAGTAACGGGAAAAAAAACCAATTTTTATTTTTCTTTATAGGTCAATTTTTATAAAGTACCTGCTGATTACCAAATGCAGTGCTAATTTCATGGTACTCCTCATGGTTTCTCAATTCCAGGAATTACTTAGTAGGGGAAATCAGAACACAAAACTATAATAATCAATATTATAGGTGGAAACTCACAAACCAGAAAGTATAAGGAACAAAAACCAGGGAGAAGCAGAGAGACATTAATTAGGTTTAATTTTAGCTTGTTTAAAGAAAGCAGTTATGACATTGCCAAAAGGAGACAGAAAAAAATGTAATTAGTACTAATGACTCTAGAAAAAGCTTAGGAGAAGATTATAGTACAATCTGGAGTAGTATATGAGAAACATTCCACTGATGAGTAACTGAATTAGGTATTTCTTTACAAGATACTAAGGAAATAAGTTTTCTAAGAGGAAGATAAAAAATAGGATATTAGCAATGAAGTTGGGAGACAACAACTACTAGCTTTATACTTATTTAGGAATAGTAGAAAATCATTTACCCTTTTGAGAATAAGAATGAAGGTAGTTGAATAAGGCATAAATAAGGCACACTGACTATGACTCCCAACCAACCAGGGAGGATCGAGAGTACAGGAAACTGAGACAATGTGAAGAAAGAGGAGGAGAAAGGCTAAAGGTTAAGATGTTACCATAGATTATTGCCATGCCCCAAATATAAGCATAAGAATTCTCGAGTATACTGCTGAAGTTATTGTGAGAATTATAAGCGTTTTGCTAACTTAAATCAAGAACCCACTGAAAACTTTAATTTAGCAACAGGCAGCATTCTGTGACAGAGGAAATTGTGTAATGTGGGGCAGAAGGGCTCCTGGCTGAGAGCTAAAGCTTTTGAGAAGAACCCCTGGGTTCAGATCCCACCTTGGACACTCAGATAGTAAGTTCTGTTCTCTGCTATAAAATGGAGCCAATGCTATTGCTTACATCATGCAGCTCCTTGAAGCTTTAAGAGATCATCTATGTTAAAAGGCATAAATGAGGTAACTCCTATAAGGCTTTAAAACACTTTCTGGAAACTAGAATCATCCAATTATTTAAGAGCAGTCAAATACAAACCATAAACACCACAGTATTTTGGATTTTTCCAAAATCTTTTAAAAAAAGATTTAAATCCAAATATTTAGAATCCATTTAATTAAACATTCTGAGGTCTGATTTTACTTTTGTTGACCTTATAGATTCTTGACAGGGATGTATGAAGAAAAAGAAAACATTCTTTACTTTGGAATTCTTTCGGTGCAATCCAGCACCAATAGTACCCGCAGTCAGTCGACACTCAGCCCACCTTCGGACTCATGAAGCCCCAATTATCATATATTATGAAAAGGAAGCAAATAAAGCTTCTGGTGTTACGTATTACAAAGCAGCAAAACTGAAATGCTGTAGCAAAACACAGAAGTAGAAAATAGAACTATAGTCTGAATTCGAGTCCAGTGACTGAGTAACAGAAAAATTATCAAGGGATCAAAAGACATGGTTCTGGCTCCATTTCTACCACACACTGGGCACCTGACCTGTGCAGAGTCCCCTGGCCCACTCCTCCAGACCACTTCTGTCAGACAGGAGCCAGCTTCCAGATCAGAGGCTGCTTACAGATCTGAAGTTCTATCATTCCAAAGACAAGTCACATGTGCTACCTCATTCTAACTTGAAGGCAAATGCACTTTGCTTTTCATATCTTTATTTAAGCTTAAAACATCTATCAGTGAAATACCGTAAAATCTAAATACAGACAGGAAATTGGGACAAAACAAACAAAAGAAAAACAGAAAGAAAACAGATTCTGAATCATACTTGATTTTTTAATGTTTCCTGATCAAGTCTTTCCTTAGAAAATTTTATTTTTATTAGACCAATCAATAAATGAATATACACACAATAAATTTCTTTAATAGACACTGCCCCCACACACAAAACCTATAAATTAGATTTTTACTTTTTAATTTTCATCCTGATTATAAAGTCAGATTAAATTTAGTAAGTATAAATAAGACTAGAAATCTGATTCTTTAGAAACTTGATATAATTTAGTTATAATAGCAGATTAATTCAAGTATTGAAATAAAACATCAGAACATACTGGCAGCATTTATGAAAAACACCATGCTTTTAAAAGCTAAAGTAAAAAATTAAGTCAACTGTTTGCACATTAGGCAGAGCACATTATGTAGAAAACCCTGGGTGTTATGATTTTACTATACATTGCATTTGTAACACTCTTGTTCTTAATCACATTGAAACATATTACATTGCTTTTTAAATAGAATGCACCTTGCCACAATGCACTCGATCTTAATAGCATTCCAGAATAGCACACCCATATGAAAGGTAGGCTGATGAATAGGTTTATGCCCTATTCAAGAAGATGAAACAGCTCAATAGAAAGATTAAATAAAGCTTCCGCCATGGTTGAATCTTAAAGTCAAAGAGAAAAACACAACTCAAACCAAATGTTATAGGCAAAGGTCAAACGAGAGAATAATTAAGACTAACTTGAAGAGCTATGTTCCCTCATTCAGGTAAATCAGAAGAAAAATTCCTCTTCTTAAAGTGTGACCATAATAACTCTCACTTAAGTCAGTTCCAAAAGATAAATTATAAAACTGAAGGTGAGCTAAGTCTCAAAATAACATTTACAGGGCAACCACTCATGTTATGAATCTATTGGGCTTTACGTGCAAAATTACACATTAAAATCCTACTCCTATATCATATTTTAAAAATTAACACTAGATTTATTAAATATCAAATATTAATATAAATATGAATTTTGCTAAGAGCCTTCCAGTTAATTTTTTTGTACAATTCTACTATAGCCCAATTGATTGCTATGGAAGAAAAAAATTACATAGAATGACCAGCAATTCATATTTCCAGAGTACTTTTTGGTTTATTGACTTGAATTTCTAGTCATCTGTCCCTAACCATTCTAACAAGGGATTTAACTACATGGATGAACATATTTTTATCTACACAGACTGCCTACAAAATGGAGGCAGTGGAAATGGAAATAAAAACTTCGCTATAAGAAAATTGGGGAAATATAAAATGGTGCTAAAATCATAGGAAAAAGAAAAAATAGTTTATCATGATAGTAAATATTTTGGAGGCATTGTTATCCCATCTGGAGAAAAGCCTGGTCTATTTAAATTTATCATAAGATAACAGACACATTTGTGTTTTATAAAAATGGTTCTCCTTATGAGCTGTCATATCATTGAAAGCCCACTAACTAATTTAGTTTCTCTTCCAAAAAGTCATATTTTTTGGACAATGCGCTGGTGTCACCTAATGAAGTAACTAAAGCACATGAATTAATACTCGCATGCCCATATCATACCTGTGGAGGAAATACAATCAAGCAGAGAGACTATACCAAAAAATCGAATAAGGTTTTCCTACTCTACTAATTTGTTTTCCTTGTTATTCTATTTTCATGAAGAAATGCTAATAAACTCTAAAATCATCTGACTGTAATTTGGGGTCGTGGAGGGTGGAAACTACACAACAGAACTTGAAATACGACAGAAAGAAGTTTTTTTATATATTATAATGATGATTTATTCATAAATAAATGCACTTTTTCTCAAATACACTCCCAACCCCAAATAAACATATATCGTGCACTGCAAATAAGTCATTTTCTTTCCTACTCATGACAAAGAGCAGTTAGACATTTAAAGGCAGCAAATTTCAAATAATTTCTTCCTTGCTGATAACACACTGTTCATCAAGTCCCTGAAAGACTGCTGATGTCACATAAATCCATAACATAAGGAAATAAGTAGCGTAAGAGCCCTGCCAGCCACCCCTTTTTACCGATGGAATATGACAACTTAAGCAATTTACTGAGAGGTCAGGGAGCTAATTCCTGGCACTCAATCAATAGATATTTATTAATGGCCTCTATGGCTAGCTCTCTGGGTTGGATGCTTGGATAGAAAGTATTTTCTTCTTTTTTTTTTTTTTTGCTTTTTTATATCTTTTCATTATTTTACAAAAACAAAAAATTTTATATAATAAAAGAAAAATGTTTAAAACAATAGTGTGATAATTAATGAATTCGAGAGAAATTCAAACAGCAAAGTTTCTGGAATTCAAAATAGTTAAAAAGTCAAGGTGAAATAAAACGAAGGTCTCCCACCCGAGTGTGCCTTCCACTATCTACCTGTTCTCTCTCTCTCTCTCTCTCTCTCACACACACACACACACACACACACACATATGCACGACACATATAATAGTTGAATTTAACAGAGAAACCAGATTTAACAGAGAGCCAGCAAGTTTCTGCTCAATGCCCAGCTCTGACATTTCGTAGCTAGAGTAACTACCATTAGTCAAGTCACATAATTCCTTTCTAATTAAAAGCATCATCGTACAAATCCATGTGATATGTTAGGTATGTTATGAGAAAATTATTTTTTAACTTCTTAATTCCTATCAAACTATCTTATCACACGACTATTTTGCCAACAGTTATGCATACGCCACTAAATGGAGTCGCAGAGAGGGTTGTATTTAGCCACCATTTCTGACGAACTAAGCGTTAGGTGCTGGAGACAGATAGTCTCTGCCCTTAGAGGAGCTCCCACCACCTCGTGTGTCTGGAACTCCACTGGGATGTGGGTACTATGCCCCCCACCACCAGTGGCAAGGAAAATGAAGACCCCAAAGAGTAAGATTCTGCTGAACTTTTAAGATAAAATTAATAAATTTGGAAATTTAATTCTTTTACAAATATAGTTTACTTAAACTTCACATTTTAATTGAAAGCTTTTGTTCCTCCTCCATTGCTTTAATACTGGCTTCATTTAGATAATGTATTGTGGCTATCAATATATGTGTTTCCAGATGTTTGTTTTTATCTTAAAAACCCTAGTATTATTTAATTCTATTAGAATTTTCATTTGCCTTAAATTCATTGAGATAAAAATTATATTAATAATAAGCTATATGCAAATTTTTCAAGGCACCAGTGGATTTCTTTGGGTCAGTTAATCTGCTAGGATGGCTTCCACCAACTGCCTAATCACTTCCGGTGAGTGTGTCCCTGGTCATTTATTTATACCTTTCACAAGCACTGTAAGTTTATTATACACTGGAGCTAAGAATACAAGCATGAATACAATAAAGACTTGTCTTCAAAAAATTATAATTAGGTATTTTATCCAGGCATTTTAGACCTCAATTAAAAATTTCAGATAAACCTTCAGCCCTCATCCTCCACCCCCACCCCCAGGTTGCAATGTTAAATGAAGTGTCAGGTCTCCAGTAGCAACAGCTGAACATTCTGCACAGAACAAACTTCAGGATGTTTTGCACCAGCCATACAGGTAAGCACATGAACGTTTTTAATGAAGCCATTCTTTTTTTTTAAGTTTTAAAATATAATATGTAATACAAACACCAAGTACACCAAATTTAGAAATACATTGTTTATGATTTAGTCTTCTCCTAGTTAATCAACAGTTACCTTCACTAACAAACTTCAATTCTTTCCATTTTCTGCAGCTACTAACACTGAAAACAAACAAACAAAAAAATCTTGCCTAAGACCCCACAGGTTTGATTACTAAACTAGTGGTCTTTAGATCAGCCAGATCAACATTACCTGGAAAACTTCTGATAAATGATGATTCTGAGTGCCCACCCCAGACCTCCTGAATCAGAAACTCTGGGGTAGGCACCTGTGATCTGCTATCCCAGGACTTCCAGAAGATTCTCACGCCCGCTCAAGGGTGAGAGCCACTGCTCTAGAGAGTCTCTCATACATCACCCTTGTCCAGGCGGAGATGCTCTCTCTTTGTGTGAATCACTTTTTCTCACTGATTCAGGTACACAGCTGTTTTGTCCTCTACCCACTGGGTAAAGTTACTTCCTTTACCCCATAAATTACATCATTTTCTAAAACAATATTATTTTTTAAAGAACGAAAGAATTGTGTATAATCATCCCCTAAAATTTCCTCCTCTAACATTTTAATGACGCAAAAATTATTACAATACTCAGTTTCACGAACTGTAATTTTTTAAAAAGAAACATAGAACAACAAAGCAAAATGCTCAAGAGTAAGTATGTTTATGACTCTTGATGTGATAATAACACAAGAAGTATGTCTGTTTACTGTTTAAGCAGTCCCTGCCAGGAAAACATGAACATGGTCATAGAAGGAATTTTCTAAACATCAGAGGCTAAACAACGGTTGCTTTTCATTGTAGTAAGGAGTAGGACTGGGTCCAAAATTCAAGCTTAATCCACCAGATATGCAAACCTTTCCCATAAGAAATGTCAAAAACAGAGTAATCCCAAAAGGTCAGTGCTCTAAAACAATAATCTTAAAAAAAAAAAAAAAAAGAAAGAAAGAAAAGGCAAAAACAACAAAAAATCCTAATTGTGCTAACAAATGCAAAGAGCAAAGTACTTGCAGGCTATTTAACAGTAACAGACTCAAAGATGGCCCACAGACAATGAAGCACGACACATAAGTTCTTATTGTGCAACTTGCGTATTACTATTGTCATTGCTCAAACAGAATTTATTGTACCACACCCTTGGTGTATGTCTGTTCCTAGAAGGCTAGAGATGATGCCCAATAGAAGTGTCAAATGCCTAGAGACATTGAATAAAGCTGATTCCCTTAACTGGTGATAAAATAGCCAGCCCCTTGACACTTGGTGTCTCTGGCCTTGGTACAGCTGCTTCTCATTTCCAAGTGTGGGCTGGGAGTATCTTACTCTGTCTCTTGACTCCTAAAATTGTGATATATCATTTCTGAGGATCGCAACATTATTTCTATAACTCTTTAATTATTGGGCTGATTTAGAACAAATGATTCTTCACTAACTTCAGTTTAAAACCACATAGAAACTTCTAGTGACCTACTTAAATAACCATATTAGAGGAAGGGGTTTAGAGTAAGTTGCAAGGAGTTTGCATCTGTTATCCTCTAAATGCTCTGTAAATTTGGAAGACTAGTACACCTTGAAAATTAAGTGGGGGTAGATATGTATGTCCAAATGCAGTTGTGAGTATTTTCATTTTCAATGACTAGCTGACCCAAAGTTAATATTCATCATATTAAGTCAATTACTTTCAGGGGAATAATTTATAAGTGGACCTACTCTATCTCGTCAGAATGCTCCTGTACATGAATCCCCTCACCCATACACTACAAGCCTTAGTCTACCCCCCAAAGCCTCTTTTTTCATTCAGCAGAAACTTTGAATGTATCTTCAATTCTACTGCATCCTGATTTGATTTCATCCACCATCCAGACCCCCTCTCTGATGTAGTTGTTAGCTCAGGAAGATAGTGCCTTACAAGCAGTTTGACCAAAAAGGAGAAAAAAAGCAAAGACATGTCGTATGACTATAATTTAATGAAGGCGTTTTTTCTCCCACAGCTTGTAAAGTGTTTCTGAAGGCAATATATGTGGAAATACTTTAAATAAACATATTTATTGGCAAGAATATACTCTAAATATTTCTATTCCAAATCTCATCAGGACTTGTTGCATATTTTAATTTATTTTTTTAATTGTTGTTCAAGAACAGTTTTCAGTATGTTGCATATTTTTAAATGGTTGATTAGTGCAAAGAATCATGTTCTAACCAATGAAGGACTTTATTGTCATAAGTCAATATCCAAGACTCATGGCTGAACTAGAATAAAATAATTCTATGAATGCATTAAAGGACTATGAGCCTATTATAACGGCCACTCATCAAGCCCAAGCTTTGAGGCTACTTGACATTATAAAGCAATGGCAAGAGAAAAGAAAAAGAAAGAATGAAAAATCCACTGCCTTAAGGCTTAAGGGTTGATTCATGCATTTTAAAGGTCGGTATGATTTATACAACCTTGAGGCTCAAGGTGAAGTTTTTATTGTACTGATGGGAAGACAGTCTAAGAAAGCAGAAATTCAAACATAACAGAAATGCTGACCACTTGACTGTTAGTGGCTATGCTTTCTGCAGAAAATTTTTATAATGTAAAAGAGGATAGCTAAACAGATATCCCTCAATAATTTACCCAAAAAGGCACATCACATACCCCTAAGTCCTAACAATTTTACACAAAGACACCTATCAAATCCCCCTTCCTAGAAGCTGTCCTGAATTTTATTAACTTTATGGTACAATTTAAAATTCTGCTCTGTTAAATGTAACAGATAAAAAATAAGGCACAAATCACCTTCAGTTAAGAGAAATGAGGCTATGATAACACATATTAAACAGTTTTATAGAACTTGCTACTATTAGGCTGCTGTTGATATGTGTCATGCTTATACTAAAGACAGGATCAGAAATACATCCTGTACAGCTGTTTCGCTCATTTTTTTAAAAACCCGAAAAAATTAAAAGTGGAACTGCCTTTTTACCCAGCAATTCCGCTCCTGAGAATTTATCTCCATGAACCCAAAATACTAATTTGAAAAAATACATGTGTGCACTCCTATGTTCACTGCAGCATTACTTACAATAGCCAAGATTTGGAAGCAGCCCAAGTGTCCATCAGTAGATGAATGGATAAAATGACTACGGCACATTTACACAATGGAATAGTACTTGGCCACAAAAAAAATTTTTTTTACCCTTTGTGGCAGTATTGATGATGGCCCTGGAAAGCATTATGCTAAGTGAAATAAGCCAGTCAGAGAAAGGCAAGTACCATACGATTCCACTCATACGTGAAATCTAATGACCAGAATAAACTAACAGGCAAGAGAGAGACAGACTCATACATGAGAGAGCAGGCTGACAGCTGTTGGGAGGCAAAGAGGGTGGAGGGATTGAGCAAAAAAGAAATAAAAAGAAAGAAATCATGGACACGGACAACAGCACGGTGACTGCCAGGTGAAGAAGGGGAGTGGGGGCAGGTGGAGGAGGGTGTAGGGGCAACAGCAATGGACAGAGACTTGACTTGGGGCGGTGAACACACAATGTGGTGTATAGCAGATGTGTTGTAGAGTGTGCACCTGAGACCTGTGTAATTGTGTTAACCAGTATCATCCCAATAAATTTACTAAGAAGGAAAAAAAAAAACCTGGCCCAACACTCTTGAGTCAGGAACAAAGTCCTCAACTTTTTGCACTGGTTTTATGGAAAAATCACATTTGATGTGCATTACTTTTATATACATTACCAAACTTTTCCAGGGATCTGTCATACTCTAAACATGAGGGCTACTGTACTTCCAAAGTTGAGTCATCCACCAAAACACAGATATCTCATTTTAATGGGTTGAGGATGCTGTATGATTAAAGTTGCCAGTCAGGGTGTTATTTCAGTTAGCAAGAAAACTTCTACTAAAACACACACATATCATTAATGTGTATTTTCCTAAAGAGGAAATATGAGAATGCTACCTAAAAAAGTTCCCAATTGTTCCAAATTTATTAGATCCAAAAACAGTTACGAAATGACTGTCCCGGCATTAATACTTTTTTTTTTGTTATAGCTAGAGATAAGAAATATCTTATTTTATTTTTTTTATTGATTATGCCATTACAGTTGTTCTATTCTCCCCCTTCATTCCCCTCCACCCTACCCCCCTGTCCCCACCATTACCCCCCCTTTAGTTTATGACCATGTGTCTCAAGTCCTTTAGATTCTATATTTCCCATGCTATTCTTGCCCCCCCATCTATTTTCTATCTACTGTCTTTGCTACTTATTTTCTGTACCTTCTCCCCCCTTCTCCTCCTCCCACTCCCCTGTTGCTAACCCTCCTTGAGATCTTCCTTTCTATGTTTCCACTCCTGATCTAGCTGTCCTTTTAGTTTGCTTTTGTTTTAGGTGTGGTTGTTAATAACTGTGAGTTTGCTGTCCTTTCACTGTTCATCTTTTTTTAACTTCTTTTTCTTAGGTAAGTCCCTTTAACATTTCATATAATAAGGGCTTGGTGATGATGAACTCCTTGAATTTGATCTCATCTGAGAAGCACTTTATCTGTCCTTCCATTCTAAATGAAAGTTTTGCTGGATAGAGTAATCTTGGTTGTAGGTCTTTGGATTTCATGACTTGGAATACCTCTTTCCAGCCCCTTCTTGCCTGGAAGGTCTCTTTTGAGAAATTCGCTGACAGTCTGATGGGAACTCCTTTGTAGGTGACTATCCCCTTAGCTCTTGCTGCTTCTAGGATTCTCTCCTTCATTTTAATCTTGGCTAATGTAATGATGATGTGCCTTGGTGTGTTTCTTCTTGGGTCCAACTTCTTTGGGACTCTCTGAGCTTCCTGGATTTCCTGGAAGTCTATTTCCTTTGCCAGATTGGGGAAATTCTCCTTTATTATTTGTTCAAATAAGTTTTCCACTGGTGGCTGTTCCTTTCCCCCTTCTGGTACCCCCATAATTTGGATGTTGGAGCATTTAAAGATGTCCTGGAGGTTCCTAAGTCTCTCCTCATTTTTTGAATTCTTGCTTCTTCACTCTTTTCTGTTTGGACATTATTTGCTTTCTTCTGGACCCAGTGGCATGAAGCAGCAGAGGGGGCCGCCATTCCCCCACTCTGACCACGCCCCCACATACAGCGTCACAACCCGGCGACCTGGGAGTCCAAGGCTCTGCTCCTCATACTTAACAGGCACAAGCAGAACAAAAATGGCTCAAGAAGATCTCAAAGCCCCAGAGCCTATAGATCTAAGCAATGAAGAAATAGCAAAACTCACAGACGCACAGTTTAAAACACTGGTGATCAGGATGCTCACAGATCTGGTTGATTATAGCCACAAATTAGAGAAACATATGAAGGCAAAACTAATTGAAATGAATGGAATTGCAAAGGAAACCAATAGCGTTGAACAGGAAACCGGCATTAATACTTCTATTTGGGAAGACATATCTGGATGAAATGCCTTATGACAATAAGACTTAAAAACAGGGAAAGGAAACTAGTGTTTGAGGGATACACTCACTCTTGATTTTGTGTGATCATCCCTGTAAGTTCCACTACTGAAGAAGCAAGCCAAAACAAGCAAGCTTATTTTCTAAACAAGCTAGAGAGACCCAAATCAAAGAAACACTTATAAACACGGCCCCTAAGATTGCATCTTTACTTTAATAAATATTTCCCCAAGGCAAATATGTCATGTAGCAAAGGTTCCTCATAGACTTCAACATGCCTCACCCACATGTTCCTTCTTTATTATATTATGCAAATATAAGTTATAGCAGTCACTTGTGAAATAGTAACAAAAAGAAAAATAGCCACGGAGTTCATACCCTTAGAACAAAGAAGTAATGGTAACTTAATTCAAAACTCATGGAGAAATAGATGTTAGGGTAAATGGTAATATATAATTATACACCAAAAATTAAATAAAAGTTTACAGAATTATACTGGAAATTCTATTAATCATATCACACCTAGTTGAAATGCCTCAGAAAAGCTAATAAAACCCAATCTTCTAAGCACTTAAAATGAAAAACATTTACATTATAAGACAATATCTTATCTTGAGGCCTCTCTGTACTCATCTAAATAGAAATGGCATCTTGATCCTAAAGACTGACATTTCCCTGAGTTCTCAAGATTGAACAAATTATTAATAATAAATGATAAAAATCATCAATTGGCTAAAATCTCATGGATTAAATTCATATCAATTACTGTATGTAGACCATGTTAAGGAATCTAGTGTTTAAAATAAAACAAAACAGTCTTTACTATCTGTGAATAAAGGCCAGTTTTTAAAACCTGTGGTCTTTTGTTTTTCCATTATGCTATAAACATGCTATAAATAGTTTGACAGACAGCTTCACCTTTAATTGAACCAACCCTGACTAGAACAGGGACATGGACTTCTGTCTCCTCCCCTCCTGGGGCCCAGTGGGATCAATGCCGGAGGGATTCCACGCAAGCTTTAGATGTCTTGGACTTAGACTCTATTTGTTTTGGAATCGTGGGTTTCTTTCTTATTAAATTCTTCTATTTGCCAGGAGAAAACTGGAGCAAAAATGAAAAAGTCTAATGTGTTGACTTCAAGGTCTGTTTCATCAGTCATGATAAGAAATTTCAAGATTTTTTTCTTTTTAACGTGATAAACTCAACAAGTTGCTTACAACCTTTCTTTAAAAAAAGAAGAGTAAAACAGTGAGTCTCTGGTTCACAACAGCATTTGCCCAGCAACCCCTAATTCAGTCTCACTGACATCACCAATTAAATATCTTTGAAAGTAGACCTCCAAAAGCGAAAACAAAATTTGCCACTCAAAGCTAAAGCTGACCACGAACCTATCACCTTTTGCCAGTACATTTTCCTGTTGACCAGAAAGATGATAATACTGGACAGAAAAAAAAACCCTCAGTAAATCTCTCCTCTCTATCTGCTCTGGGGTTCAGGTGACCTGGATCCAGGCCCAGATATAGAATCATCTAACGTCTTCCTAGGACTCAGTTTCTATTATAAAATGAGGGTTTCATGAAGCCAGTGTCCTTTGAATTGTACAGTTGTATTCTGGTGAGACAGTGAGATTAACTATCCCTAATGATGTGAGTTGCGTCTGCACACACACTTGTTACCCTAAAATGAGATGAGCAATGAATGGGATATAAAAGCAATGAAGAAAATCCTAGAGACAGAGGGATATTTTCTATAACTGTATGTTTCACAGATTACTAACCAGTAAAACATTTAAGTATTTAGGATATGGGGGAGGGGAGTTAATGCAGAGAAGTCCTGTTCCAGCCTTTGCCAACATCATTCCCTATTTACAACTGCCAAAGTAGGAAGCAGAATCATTCTCTGGGCTGGTCAAGAAAAACAGTCTCCTTCAAACAGGAGAGGCCTTAAACCCTGCCGCAGAGCGGAGTGTCGCTGTGCTTCCAGCACAATGAGGCATGAGGTCCTTTGCCACCAGCCCACCCATGACCTCAGATTCTTGTTGTGCTGGTGACAGCTGTGCCAGGGAGCAGAATTTTGTTCCTCCAACACTACACTTTCCTCTCTGCTATGTGTGTGGAAGTTAACATGATGTGCTCTACCATGTTTGCAGAGCTCTAGAAACATTGCTGGCTCTCACTGAAGAGGTGCACCAAGAAGAGGGCACTAAGTTCTGTGAAAAGAGTTGTTCTACCTCATTCAGCATGGGACTCCAGCACCTGGCACAGTACCTAGCACAGAACAGGTGCTCAATAACCCTACACTGACTGCCTGCTCTGCCTCTTGAAAATGAGCCAGAAATGTCACCTGGAATTATGGCTGGTGAACTGCAGGGTGGCCAGTGTACCCTGTCAAGGGACAACTCAAACTACTGGTCATGGTCTCACACAACCCTGAAATCTAAGTTCCAAGATTACCTCAAACATCTTCTCTTCCTCTGCAAAAGATCACTGCAGTTACAGCGATACCCAGGTGAAAAGATCACAAGACTGGGAATAAGATGACCTGGTTTCAAATTCTAAATCCACCATGTAACAGCTATGACCTGGGGCAAGTCATTGTAACGTCTCAGCTCTCCTCATGTGTAACCAGGGAATACTACTTACTTCATAGTCTACTTGTATTTGGAAATGAGGCCACGTCTGTAAAAGCACCAGGAGGGAGGGAGGGAGGAGAGGAGGAAAGGCTGGCTTCAGCAGAGGTGAAGTTCCATCTCTAGGAACTCAGAACAGAAGTTTCCATAGAGGGCTTGGAGTAGAATAGCAGCTGTGGCAATGAACCTGAGAGACAATGAAGAGACTGACAGGACCTGATGACAGTTTGGATTTGAAAGCTCTCACTCAATTTACAGAGATCCTGGTCTGCCCTCATCTGGCAGGGCCTGAATTCTTTCCCGAAGTTTATTCCTAACATGATAGAGCCCTTTAATTACTGAGGGGAATGGAAAATTGGGAAGGAACTGCTTAAAATAGTTTCCTTTATAAGTTTAATGTTCTAATATGACATAATGCTGCTGGCTGTATTATTGAGGGCGGGGGGTGAGTTGTTGCTGATGCTTTTAGGTTTATTATGAAAGTTTTTAACTTTGTACTTGTGCCCCAAGGCAATTATTATGAAGGGTGCCTTTTAAGCACTAGAAGTATTTCTCTAATTAATTTTCGTTTTATGTTGTTATTGCTGTTGGCCTCTCTCTGCAATCAGACCAGACTATTTGTCTCTTTTCCTATACCTTATTTCTTTTTACAAGAGAAAAAAACAGGTGATTCCCTGTCCTGACCTCAAACTGATCCAAAACTTTTTCAAATTCATGCTAAGCTGAGACCTTCCCCTAGGAAAACCTAACCAATTTGACTCAAAACAAGGAGCTCAGAGAGGAGAAAAGAATAAAGCCTGGAGAAGTCAGATACTATGGCTTAGAGTTCTGGGTCACTAACTGGGTAACTATGATATTTCAGTTGTGTCAAAATTTCTCTGTAGCTCAGTTTCCTTAATCAGGCATGGATAGTATCTGTCCTAGCTTTCTTCCTTGGGATGTTGTAGCATTATTTTTTGTATTAAGAAGAGGCAAATTAGTTTCAGACATAGAAGCCAAGTGTGTGTGTGTGTTTTAAGATTTTATTTATTTATTATAGAGAGATGGGGAAGGAAGTGAGAAAGAGAGGAAGTGAAACATCAATGTGTGGTTGCCTCTAGCACATCCCGTACTGGGGACCTGGCCTGCAACCCAGGCATGTGCCCTGACTGGGAATCAAACCCGCGATGCTTTGGTTCGCAGGCCTGCGCTCAATCCACTGAGCTACACCAGCCAGGGTCTATTTTTTAAAGTAAAAGTATTCTAGAAACAAAAGGTATAAAAATCAACATTTGAAATGTCACACAGATGACAACATTCATTTGTGGATGTAATCAAATTTGAATAAAAACCATGAAATATGTTTAGGAAAATGCATCACAACGGTTCAGTTTTCGTGACTCATGCACAAGGATAATGAGAAACTACCTAAAGTCCATGCTCCGACCCACTGCAACACAGTGCTTCCGAGGTGCCGAGTTAAGTAAGCTTCTGGTGTCCTTCAATGTAAAATGTGAAAATATCATAGCCTATTTATAACAAGGTACAGCCCTTTCTACAAATGCAAGTTATTTTATCTGCTCCCTTCCTTTGCCAACCCCCATATCCTTTCTTCCACTGACTCGGTGTTTAAAAAGTAAGCAAAATGTATGAGAACTAAGTAAAATCAAAGACTAGCCAAAAGAAATGATGCTGTCTCCTTGAGAGTCAAACTATAGGCCACAAACTTGTTGGGCATACCCGTGGCCTTTCCATTTCAATTCTTCCTACCGCTTCAAAGGAAGGAGCCTAGAAATAAGCATGTGAAATAGCTCCTTCACTGGCCTCCGGGACAGGGCCTCCGGGACACGGCCTCCACTGCTTTTACTCCTGGCTCTTTGCCTTTCACATGAATACTTTCTAGTTCTGGAAGTTTCCATCCATTCCTAGGCTGTGTTGACCAAAGACAAATTTCGGTACGGCAGCTCAACAGTGGTGGACTGACGATTTCAGGCGGAGCCAGCCTGCTGCTGGCCCATTTCACAGCTGCCTCTGCAAAGAGGGAAAGAATTCTGCTTTCTGCATATGTTGAAGAGACAGCCTCACTCTTCTGGGCTGGGCACTTCAAAAACAATTTTGCTCTTTAAGACACAAGTATGTTTCTGTACAGCCCCAGGATAAGCAATTAGTTCATGAAGCACTCATGTACTAACTCACTGAGTAGCCTTCCTGCCCTTTTGGAAGTGAGAAAGGGATAGCGACTAAAAACCCATTTACTTGATGATCTCAGAGTGCCTCATGTAATGACAGGTACACAGCAGATGCTCGACCCGTCCCTTACTGACCACCTGCTAGGTGTTGCAAACACAAAGGCAGCTGGAACCAGAGACCCTTTTCAAAGGAGAACAAAAGGCGAATCTGTAAGTAAATTATTATAATGAATACTGCAGTGTTGGAAATAATGGTGAGGTGTGGGGGTAACACCCAGAAAATAAAAGGGTCACGGTGGGTTTCATAGAAAGTGTTTAGGAGATATCCCTAAAGCTAAGCACTGAAATCTAAGTCTTACTGGTAAAAACTGATGATTCCAGAGACTGAAGTAAAGAGAGAATGAGAATGAGCCCCCTGTTGCCAGTCATCCAATTTCCAAAGCCGAGCTTTCCTTGGGGAATTCTCTAAGAGTAGCTTTTGGGAACTGGAATATGAATATACTCTTTCTAATGGTAAAACTTCCCATTTCAGTCAGACATCGAAGAGTTATTTTTTATAAAGACTTTATTTATTTATCTTTAGAGGGGGAAGGGAAGGAGAAGGGGAAAGAAACATCAATGTGTGGTTGCCTCTCCTGTGTCCTCGCCTGCAACCCAGGCATGTGCCCAGACTGGGAATGGAACCACCATCCTTTGGTTCACAGGCCTGCGCTCAATCCACTGAGCTACGCCAGCCAGGGCCCATCTAAGAGTTATTAAATCTCCCATTTAGATTCTTGGACAATTTTTGATTTAATTCCCTAATTGGTGTCATAGGAGCCAACAGCCATTTTCCTCAGGAATTTGAAAGACTTCATACCCAGAACAATTAAATCGAAGAAATACCTAAGTAAGGAATAGCCTCAAGTTCCACAGTTACCTAATTGTCATCACCCCTGTGAGATATCTACTGAGAGTTAGGAAATAAATTGCTCTTTACACACACCTCCAACTACCCCCCACCACGTACAATAGATCCTTCACTCAATAAATAATACATCACCAGTTAAAGACCTCTTCCACCTCGGACGCATGCAGCACTGGATAAAATTCAGTTACGCACACGAGGACATGATTCAAAAAAAGTAATCATGGGACACTACAGAGCAAATGGAATGGGGAAAGAGTTGGCCGTCTGTTAAAATAACTGTGGAGGTCCAAATCCTCAGTACATTTTATTTCAACCACAGACTCATCTGTTTAACTTTCCCTAAGATTTCACTACTAGAATCAAACTGGCAAGTTGTCTTTTTCAAAATGAGTATTAAATTCTAGGGCCAGAAGGAACAAGGATGTCATTTAAAATATCTCTAATTCAAGATGAGCATACCTTAAAGCCATCCCAAATAAATTTAAAAAAAAACTTAATGGCTTCTTAAAAGTAGGCAGAAAAGGCATTTTTAAGTGCCTAACTCAACAGGCATTCATTTAGTGTTTAGTATTTCAAGAAAGAGTTGTTTATTTCTCACCCAAGTCCCCCCTGCTATAGCTTATTCTTATTTTTTATTTCATCACTTCAAGCTATATATTCTACAACTTTAAAATCCTTAATGTATTACAAGCTCTTTTCATCTCCAAACCTAGGAATTTTATTTAAATTTTTCCTGTGGTTTTTGGCAATACACAACTTGTTGCTATTTTAGATATATTTTTCTTAGTAATTTAAATGCTAATTTTGAACTAAACAAGTACCAACTATTAGCTCTACACTTTATTATGCAAATGAGAAACCAACTTTTCTTCATACAGACAGAGAGGACATTGTTCAATGAGAAAAATTTTGTAAACAGTGCCTTCTGAAATTTCATCTTCTAATTTTACCTTATTAGCATGCCAGGCCCATGAGCCTCTCCCAACTCTTTACCATCTATTGTAGACGACTCCCCATTTCTTCGGAAGTTAAAGCCAAAGTTTCTGATACCCAGAGGGTTTGTATCTAGCTTCTTGCTAAATAAGCCTGCACAGTCGCAATGCACAATCCATGTGATGTCTGAAACCTCCAACCTACACATGTCGATGAAAAGTGCTCCAAACTCAGTCTTCTCTTATCCTGACTAATTTAACCATTACTATAGATTCCTCTCGCAACTAGACATTCCCTCCCAATCCAAGAAGCTCTGTCAAAAACTAGACTCCTCATCATCACATCCTCTACCTCCCCTCCGTCATAGTAACTCCTGAATTTAAATGGTGTTTATATGTTTATTTACATAGTATATATGTATATATATACATATATACTAATAAACATATACTAATAGTGTATGTTTATATACATAAAACATATACTATTAGAAATTCTACCTATTACCAATCAGGAGGTTGAAGAATGGTTTATCATAAAAATAACAAATCCTAAAGAAGAGAATGCATATTGACTTAGATAATTAGTTAAGAAGCATTAAAGGACTGGTATTATTTTATTATTGTATTTAATCCAAGAAGAGTTTGAATCATTATGAATTTCTCAGGTAATAAATACCTCTCATAACAAGGGACACTGGCATCTCTGTCCCTTTCATTTACTTACTCCTGCTTTTTTCCTACATAAATCATCAATTTAACACATGAATACCTGAAAACAGTGCTTCTACCCTCTGGCTTTACCCCACCTACACATGTCTTTACTGAACTTCAAACTGTGCTTAAATATTCAGATGGTAAGACTTAATTAACAAACATTTTGGATATGGCATCTTCGGATATGAAAAAGAAAAAGACAACTAGAGGGTAACAATTGTGAATTATTTCAGACCCATAAAAGTGGAATGGTCATCCCATATCCAATATTAAAGCAATTGATTAGAAATCCTCAATGACACACCATCATGGACACTCATCACATTACTAAACATAATTACAATGTTTAAAAACAGAAAATACACAAGGTCTGTCTAGAAAAAGTCCAGCCATTGTTAATATAACAAGAATGATTTGTGTGACATCGATGTAACCTGGCAACCAAGGAGGGTGGATTGGAACGCATGAACAATGGTGACTTCACTGTACTAGTCAGTGGGGGTGGTAGATGCTGCTGAGTGAGCATGTGCACTGTGTGGCCACTGCATTCAAAATGACTGAGCAAGTAGAGCAATGAATCAGCATCAGATTATGCATGAATCTTGAACATTCCTCCGCAGAAACTGTGCAGATGACTCAGAAGGCCACAGCTATCGGCAAATGATGACTGGCAGCTTCATCACGACAATGCACCTGCTCATGTGTCACATCTAGTGCAGTTTCTTGGCAAAACATCAAATCACCCAGGTGATTCAGCCCCCCTACAACCCAGATTTTGTGCCCTATAACTTCAGGGCTTTTTCTAAAACTAAAATCACCTTTGGAAGGGAAGAGATTTCATACCACTGATGAGGTTCAGGAAAAATGCAATGAGGCAACTGATGGTGACTAAGAGAACTGTGTGAGGTCTCAGGGTGCCTACTTTGAAGGAGACTGAGGCATCATTGTCCTATGTACAATGTTTCTCATATCTTGTATCTTCTTCAGTAAATATCTCCTTTCCACATTACGTGGCTGGATACCTTCTGGACAGACTCGTAGTATATGCATATGATTTTTTGAAATGACAGACCAGCAAAACCCTATCACCTTATTTCAAGTGTAAGATGCCACTGACTACAAACAGACTCGACATTATGCTATATTAAGAAGAAAATACAACCATGAAAACTAACTTATTTTAGATTAGTTGACAAATACCACTTTCAGAGATATTAAAGTGTGGGTCTTAAAATCTATGAAATATAGTAGCAATATAATTACATTGGTTAATATTTTGTGGCCACATGAACATATAGTAAGAGATTTGGCTAACAAAAGTATGCACAAAGGGGGAATCCAGCAAAGTTGGCCAGGGAATGAAATCTTATCAAATAAATTTTATTTTCCTATTGATGTCACTATATTTTCCATTTAGGCCTATTCAAAATTGTGATGAAAAAGGTATCATGGGAGAATCCAAATATATACTTGACCGTGCTCTCCAGATTATTCTTTTAACCCTTTGTTCTTCTTTTCTAACACAAAATAGTCATTCTATTACCATTACACTGCTGTGCTTGAGGAATTTCCCCACTGTTTAATAATTCTTCAACAGACAAACTGAACTGCCTTCAGTCTCTAGAACTATAAAGATTTCTGTCCTTTTGGACTTCATGTCCATAGCACTGTGATGCTCACTAATACCCACCTGCCTGGAAGAAATCCTGCTCATCTTTCAAACTCAACCCCAAAATAACTCCCCTTCCCTGCCCTCCCCTTTAAGACTTCCTGGCATCTTCCTGTTAAGCCCCGCCCCCCTCCACATGACCAATTTCCCTGGAAGCCTCAATGAAGATGCTTATCCCATATAAAAGCAATAGCTTATTGCACTTAAAAGTTGCTTTTCTGTGCCCCCTACTAGTGTGTAACCTGTCAAATCTGTAAAAAGAACACTTTCTCTATCTTTTAATTAGTTTGGCACTAGCAGGGCCTATTATGGTGCTTAACCCAAAATATTCTAAATAGTTGATGAACTACTGAAAACAACCTGTGAACATAAGGATGCTGTGAACCAGAGAACAAAAATTGTACCACATCTTGAATGCAGTTAAATATTTTCAAAGGATAAGAAGTAGGGCAAAGGTTTTTGAAAATAAGTCCCCTGCTGAAAAATCCATAGTTATTTTTCTTAATGAGATTTTTAAAGCAAGACCATATTCAAGGCTAAATTTAATGCTTTAATTTCACATATAAAATGTGTTTTACTTAAATTTCTTTAACTTGATAAAATTCTCTTAGGGTAATATAAATTGTACATGATTTCAAGGCAGTTTTTGGATAACTGGCTCATAAAATAACTATTTTATTTTTAAATAAGAAATTGACTTATTTTCAAATAAGTCATTTACTTTGATATACGTCCACTTATTTCTCACATTCTCCAAACATAAAAAGCCATGAAATATCACCACCATAATATAATGCAGAACACTAAGCCAAGACATTTAAAATCACATTGAACAGTTAGAAAAAGATGTATAATATATTTTATTGCTAAGTGTAAAAATGTTACTAAACTTCCTGATTTAAATTATCTCATATTTGTAAATATATATAAAACACACATACACTCATATGTACATATGTTTGTATATACATATACATACATATATACAAATCTGTTTATCTGTATAAAGATCTATACATATCTGTTTGCAGAGTGATTAAATACACACAGAAAAGCCTGAAAGGCTACAAACCAAATTTAACAGTGATTTTCCCTTGGAGCTGGATTGGGGAATAAGGAGACCTTTTTACAGCTTTAAAATGACAAATACATCAGTACCATTAATTATAATAGCACTGAATAAACAGACTTCACTTGATCTAAAATTTGCACTACACTGTGTACAGCACTTCTTGTCCAATTGTCAAAATAATGATAAGATATTAAGAATGGACGTTTGCACACAGATGCACATATCATATTATTTTTGGCAATAATATAATGCTTCCCTCGAATGAAAGTCATGGCCAAGTCATATTCCCTGAAATGCATTACTGTCTGTCATCAGTTATATTCAAGTGCTGAGCTCTCCTTTCATGTTTGCCAAAATATTATCATTAAACTCTTATGTCGTCAACAAGAATAACCAGTAATACCGCCATAATTCAAAATTGTTTTGAAAATCCTAGTGAATATAATAAAGTTTTTTAAAGCCATACACATTTACTTTCAGAAGATCACTATCTACCCAGAAAAACAAAGAAAGCCTATTGAAAAAGTATTAAAACCAAAAGGATTTATAGAAATAAGGTAATATACAAAAATATATAGCTTTCCTCCATGGCTGCAATAACCACTTTCTCAAGTAACTACTTCTGAAACATAATGGAAAAAATGGCCCCATTTATGAAAGCAACAAAAATTTGATGAACTCAAGAAACACAGATTACCTATAAATAAAGCCATATAACTTTACTGAGAGAGATATATAAAATAAGACCTGAAGAAATGAAAAGATGTAGCATGCTCTTAGGTTGGGAAGATGAAGTATTACAGAAAGGTTAATTTCCCATGAATCAATCCTACCTTTAACAAAATTCCAATAAACATCCTGTCTCCTATAAGCCAACATGAACATAAAGCAGTCTTGACAATTAATGAGAGAAACAGGGAAAGCACACTAATTGGCAACGGTCCAAAGAAAAGAGCAGCTAGTAAACTATATGAAACAATATTTCACCTGATGGTATCAAAAAATGCAAAAGATTGGCAAAGAATTTAAAATAAGGCCACGATCCTACAATTGCAAATCAGTATCAGACACATAGAAATTAATCCTTTGAGTTATTCTTCAAGGGCCAGCTCATGGTTCTCCTGTATAAACCTGTGGGGCCCCAGCTGGTGTGGCGTGGTTGGTTGGAGCATCATCACATGCACAAGAGGCTGTGGGGGTGGACTCCCAGTCAGGGCACAGACCTAGACTGCAGGTTCAGTCCCTAGTGAGGGCATGTACCAGAGGCAACCAATCAGTGTTTCTCTCTTACATTGATGTTTCTCTCTCTCTCTCTCTCTCAAATCAATGAATGCATCCTTGGACGAGGATTAAAAAAACAAACAAACAAAACTAAATTGTCAGAACTACTCCTCAAGCACTCCCACAGACCTGCGCACTCAGTCTTTCACTGGATGGCTAAGAACCTCCATCAGCGGTTTATTTCCCAAAGGCAAGGGATATAAACTTTTACTGTATTTGTATCAGTACTTATTCACTAATAGAAAACTATAATAGAAGTCTGGGGGGAAATGAAAATCCACTTAATCATCCAGGACATTTTGTAACAACAAAACCATCTCCAATAGTTGTGTGTCAAAATTCTAAAACAGAATTATGTAATCAGATGATGAAAATATAAATTATCTGCATAGACACATGTATCTATGTTTATTACCTAAAATGATGGCAGAGAGGGCATTAGCTAAAAAGGTTCTGGAGCTAGTACATAAAAGTTACAAGACAGAACTAGTTAACACCAAATTGCTCCTCACCTCATTTTCCATTTGTTCTTCTGGTCTACTATTAAGCAGGAGAAAGGGGGAAAAAGGAGCTTCTTGTGATACCAGGGTCTCTATCTTTAATTATGATTATCTAAGGCTAAAACCTTACAGCCATTTAGCAAGATCATAGGAACTTATCAACTGGAATGAAATTCTACTTATGCCTAACATATCACTCAACTGTTTACAAAATAAATGAACAAACACAGCTATAATCTGTCCTTGAAGGAACTTACAGCCACTCCTGAAAAGACAACCTAACCTGCCTTCAACTCAAGCCATGCTTTTCCATGCCAGAAATTAGGAAGTTGTTTTACATTCCCTAATCAGTACTATTCATGAAACCTCTCACTGCCCTACAAAGAGAAAGAAGACCATTTGCCCCATTCTAGGAAAAAGTCTGTCTGTACCAATAATCTAGTGATCAGGCAAAGTACATACAACTCAAATGGTAAAATTTCTGAACATCTCACTCTTATCAAAGTAATTTCAAAACAACCTTATGGCATGTGAAATACATCTGTGTCAAAAATCTAGACATTAGCTGTCTAAGAAAACAAGGAATTATCCCCATTGAACTCTAGTAGCCACAGACTAAACATTCAAAACGGAAGTAAAACAATCTGAAGAAAAGCCAAATTGAAAACACACACGCACACACACATTTGAGAAAGGTCAATATCAGTAAAACCCATAACTCAAACTTCAAAGCTTTATTTTGTTTCCTCAAAGACATAGCACTGTTTAAAAGACAAGTTATATTCATCTATTCCTAGTTTTCAAATCCTACAGATGAAGAATAATCAAAGTACACAAGGCAGGTCAAGGTGAATTGCTACTTTCTTAGGCAGTCAGTTCAATCTGATAACCTGTAAATCAAGTTGTTCTCCCAGACTCCTGTCCCCACCCTCATGTACACCTTGAAGGATAAATGCTTTTTAAGATAAACATTATAAAAACAAATCAATTAAGACAGTAGGATGGTAGTTGCCAGGAGAAGGTAGGGAGAAGGAAATAGGATGTTAGTGTTTAATGCAGACAGACTTTCAGTTTGGGATGATGAGAAAGTTTTAGAGACAGTGGTGATAATAGTATACCAACATGAGCATGTTTAATGCCACTGAAATGTACACTTCAAAGTAGTGAACGTGGTAAGTTTTATGTTACGTATTTTTTACCACAATTTTTAAAAACTAAAGGCCGTTGATCCATAAATTGAATAACGGGTATCAACAGAAAATACTGAGAAACTGTCATTAATTTAGAAGACTTGGAGTGCTAATTGCTGCTTTGATTGTAGACTAATGACCTCAAGAAGAATGATGACTTCCTCAAAAAAAATTAAACAAATATGATAGTTTGAACTTATTTTGACAACATGAATAACTTTTCAAAATAGTTAAGGAAAAAACAATACATAGAATCAGATTTTTCTAAAGAGCTTCTAAAAGATTTGTCCTACTGAAATGAAATTTTGTAAAGAAGGCTCAAATTTAAAATACTGAAGTAGTTAAATGATCAAATGCCCAGTTTCCCATGAGAGAAACTGGATTGCCAGATGAGTCTGCAAAACATATAGAAGTAACAAATAGTGAATGCACACCGTTGATCCTAGAGTTAGATAAAAAAGCATTCTTGAAAGGAGTAATTATATGAATGTCCTGCCAGCCCTTGTAATGAAATTCAAAGGCAGCAAGGCGAGCAAAGTACTGGCTTGGCCAAAAAGTCCATTTAGTTTTTTCCATAAAATAAAAGACATATTTTTCATTTTCGTCAATAATTTTCTTTACTGACTGGGTATTTTCAGTGTGTTGGCTATCTCCTGCTGTGGGCTTCTAGTAGGTAGAGGCCAGGGGTACTGCTAAACATCGTGCAATGCATAAGATAGCCACACAGCAAAGAATTATTTGGCCAAAATGTCAATAGTACCGAGAAACTTTTGACATGTTCAAAACTACTTTTGACATGCTCAATCAGCCACAGCACCTTCTCCATACACTGTACAAATCTTTTTTGCATTTCAGCTGTGGTTTTACCTTTCTTGAATAATAAAGCATAATACACTGAAAATATTGTGCATTTTCTTCCATTCTCAATATTAAAATGGCTGCCCCCAAATTCACCAATTGTGATAACTTTTTAAAAAATGCATTCTGGGCCTTGGCTGGTGTAGTTCAGTGGATTCAGCTTGGGCCTGGGAACCAAAGGATTGCGGTTCGATTCCCAGTCAGGGCACATACATGCCTGGGTTCCAGGCCAGTTTCCAGCAGGGGACGCACAAGAGGCAACCACACATTGATATTTCTCTCCCTCTGTCCTTCCCTTCCCCTCTAAAGATAAAGAAATAAAATGTTTAAAAAAATGCATGCTGGTATGACAGGTGTCACAATATAATCTAATAAAATTTTTGAAGGACATTAAAGGCAACTAAGCATTACTAGAGCCATCGCAAAGAAAAAACTAAACGAACTTTCTGGCCAACCCAAAACTTCGGCAAAAAGTATTAGAAAAAACAAGAAAGCTTCCAAGACATCATTTATGAAAGAAAGAAAGTAACAAGCTGAGCAATTATTTTACAAAAGTATGTTTTAAAAGGTCTTCATTTCCCCTAGCTTAACATAGGATTAAGGAGGTAGAAGTTGTAGGGAAGAGGGCTGAGCAAGGCAATCTGATGGAAAAAGTATAAGAGTAAATGTAAAAATTAATGAAGAGGGTCCCTGAGACTCACAGGTTTTAGCATTGAGGCCTATGTTCATATCCTACAAACAGTGTCATTAGAAGGCCTACCCCGTTTCAAAGGCCTCTGCATCTTACAAATGAACACTTAGGCTCTTCTTTCTTGACCAGTCCCTGATACGTCCAACAAAATCGTTAAAGGAATACTTAGAATTTTTTGAACAGGAAAATGTCCCAAAATAATGTGAGGAACACTGGTTGATTATCACCTTGCCAATGTCTGTGGTCCTAGGTCCAGTAGTTAAGGATACCACCCTGAAAAGGAACAATTGGAAGATCCCAAACTTTATACTCAGAGAGGAAGAGTACATAAAAGACCAACAAATCCTTCAAGGGGGGAAAAACACAAAGCAAAGTAATTCAAAATTTGTGCTCCAATAACAAAAGGTTTGTCCAGAGAGCTTCCCATACAAGGACAAGCTATTTTATTTTCTATTTCTAATTTTGATGAAAATCAAAGGAAAAAATGTAAGGGGAAACTAAATGTTATAATTAATCTTCCCAAGGAGGTACCAGATATATTTTTAAAAACTACACTACTTTTACTGATCCAAAGAAAACAGAATCAAAAGAAAAATTATACTCAAGCAAGGGCAGGAATCTAAATACATATATAGTAAACCAAAGTCCTAAGGGCACAAAAAAATGTAACTGTGCCTACCCAAGAGAAATTCACAATTTACTCTGTGCTCCTCAAGTAAAGCTGTGATTTCTTTCATCACTGTAAGTTACCTTGAAGACCACTTCACACCACCATTTCTGAGCAGTCCCAAGATTCCTGTCCTCTGATTATTCAATCAAACACTAATGTAGGTACTGCTATGAAAAGATTTTGCAAATGTAATTAAGGTTCCTAATCAACTGATGATGGGCAATGGAGATTGTCCTACATTATCCAGGTGGCCCTGAGCTAATCACGTGAGACCATAAAGCAGAGAACCTTTTCCACCTCTAATCAGAGATGTGGTACAAAAGGTAGAGAGCAGAGGCAGCAGAAGGTGAAGTCAGAGAGATTTCCTGGCCTGAGAAGTATTTGTGGCTCTCTCACTGGCTCTGAAATGTAGGGACCCACATACAAGGAACAGAGAGAAGCCTCTAATAGTTAAGGACTGGTGCAGCTGACAGTTCATAAACAGATACTAAAAAGAATGGAATTTTGCCAACCACCTAAATGAGCCTAGGAGCAGATTCTTCCTTGAGCCTCCCAGTAACATCCCTGCTAAACCAACACCTAGATTTCAGGCTCATAAAACCCAGAGCAGAGAAACTAAGTGAGCCAAAACCAGCTTCTGTCCTACAGAACAATGGGATAATTAATTGGTATTGTTTTAAGCAACTAAATTTTGTGTTAAATTTGTTACAACAGCAATAGAAAATCAATGCAAGCACTTAACATGTACTTGAACATAGTAACTCATTTAATTCTCAACACAACACTGAAAAGTTACCACCTTCATTTTGCAGATGAGAAAATTAAGAAACAGAGAAATTAAATAACCTGCTTAAAGACATACACTTAGGAATTAGTAATGACTTAATATTCAAGAAAGCTAATTGGCCTACAACATTCATAACATGAGCTTAAAAATTCAGCTTGAAGTGACTAAATTTCACTCAACAAGGAAGAGACTTCCTTTTAAAGGTCAAACAGAAGAAATTTTAACTAAAATAGATTTAAATGAAAACACTCTTTAAATCAAAGGAGTACATTTTCTTTCTTTTTTTTTTTTTTTTTTAAGATCTAGTTATCTTTATTGAGCAATTTGTGAATCAGGAAGCATCCAGCCTGGCAAGTAGAGAGGCACTCCCAGGAGTACTTTTTCTAATGTCCTTATGCCAGATATACATCGTTTACCTCAAAGAAAACTACATTGCTAAAAATAAATGCAAACCTATGTTGTAACTATACACTTCTTCCTCCATATTTTTTCTTTTCTTTCTTTTTTTTTTTAGATTTTATTTATTTACTTTTAGAGAGGGGGGAAAGAAAGGGACAAAGAGGGGAAGAGAAACACTGATCGATTACCTTTTGCATGTGTCCTGACAAAAGACCAAACCCACAACCCAGGCGTGTGTCCTGACCAGAAACTGAAACAGCAACCTTCTAGTTTGCAGCTCAACACCCGACCCACTGAGCTACACCAGTCAGGGCTCTTTACATACTTTAAAAATCAAGATAAATATTTAGTTAGTAACAGGTTAGATAGTAATATAAACTCACTTTTCTTTTTATTATTACTTCACAAATCCATTTGAAAAATGGTATTATAAGGAAAAAAGTTAACATAATTAGCCATTAAGAGATTTTAAAAATTAACTATCACTTTCCACTACAGTAAACAACAAAAAGTACAATTTGCAATTAGCAAAAACTGTTATTTGCGGAGAAAACGTGGTAAAAAAGAACTTTAAATAATTTATACACTTGGAGTTTTATTAATTAGTGGTGCTTTCCTCTATTGTTCATGTTTTCTTTGTGACTGTTCACCTTTAAGTCTTAATTCCCAGAGTTTGGAGCAAAGACCGGGGAACACAGAAGACCCTTAACTGAAGGGCTACATAATTTCCTCTCAAATAAACCAAACTATAATTTTCAACATGTAATGTGAATTTATATTGTTATATAAAAACCTATTTGGTGTTTTATGTATGAATAATATACTCATACTGTTTTAGGTTTAGTAATAAAAGATTTTTAAATGACCTATTTCACTTCCGCCCAAGGTGGAGGTATAGGTAGATGTACTGTTGCCTCCTTGCACAACCAGAAGAACAAGCAATTTAAAAAACAAAAACAACCATAACTGCCAGGGCATCTAATTACAAAGGAGTTCCCATAGGAGTATCACCTGATTTCTCAAAAGAAACCTTGCATGCAAGAAGGGGCTGGAAAGAAGTATTCCAAGTCATGAAAGGTAAAGACCTACATCCAAGATTGATCTATCCAGCAAAGCTTT
Source organism: Artibeus jamaicensis (assembly GCF_021234435.1). Taxonomy (NCBI): domain Eukaryota; kingdom Metazoa; phylum Chordata; class Mammalia; order Chiroptera; family Phyllostomidae; genus Artibeus; species Artibeus jamaicensis. The sequence goes on from NW_026522030.1 coordinate 56,989,136, forward strand.
CATTTAGAATGGAAGGACAGATAAAGTGCTTCTCAGATAAGGCCAAGTTAAAGAAGTTCATCATCACCAAGCCCTTATTATATGAAATGTTAAAGGGACTTATCTAAGAAAGAAAGATCAAAAATATGAACCTATGAACAGTCAAATGACAACAAACTCACAACTACCTAAACCTAAAATAAGGTATTTTAAACCTAAAGTAACAAAAACAAAAACAAACTAAGCAAACAACTAGAACAGGAACTAGAATCACAGAAATGGAGATCACATGGAGGGTTATCAGTGGGGAGGGGAAGGGAAGGGATGGGAGAAATGGTTCAGGGAATAAGAAGCCTAACTCATAACTACAAAATAAACAGAGGGGAGTTAAGAATAGTATAGGAAATAGAGAAGCCCAAGAACTTATATGTATGACCCATGGACATGAACTAAGGGGGAGTGGGTTATTGGGAGGGAGATGCAGGGTAGAGGGGGAGAAAAGAGAGAAAATAATGGGATAACTGTAATAGCATAATCAATAAAATATATTTTAAAAAATAAAGCCAGAGTATGAGAAAAAAATAGCCTACTAAAAAAAATAAACGATATTGCCCTGGCTGGTGTGGCTCAGTGGATTGAGCACTGGCCTGTAAACCAAAGGGTTGCAGGTTCAGTTCCCAGATCAGGGCACGTGCTGGTTTGTGGGCCAGGCCCCCAGGAGGGGCTACAACCACACATTGACGTTTCCCTCTTTCTTTCTCCCTCCCTTCCCCTTTGGTCTAAAAATAAATCTTTAAAAAAATAAACAATATCTAGTCTAAGAAATTTAAAAGAAAAAGTTTAAATCTAGTTCTAGTCAACATTTTCAATCCTATTTATAAAACCTCCTGAGTCTTGTCTTTATAAATTATGTATGTACATTGATGTCAATCATTAATTTGCAGGTGTTCCTAATGTCAGGCCTGTTTACATCTTTTCCAAAGGAGAGAAGATACTAATTTAGAGAACCAGGCACACCAAGATCTCATTTACCCTGTAAGCTCTGCAAAACTGAGCAGACTTGGAAAGGAGCTCAAAGATAGTCTGGGCAGATTCTAGTTCTTAAATTAGATAGTTTGGTCAGATAGTTGTTTCATGGACATTCATTCTTATTTTGTTTTGTAACTGAGATACTACATATATTTTCCTATATGTACCAAGTGTTACATAGTTAAACATGAACTGAACAGAGATAATTTCTTCAAAATATAATTATACAGATAAAATAAAACGAAATAGAGCTCCATTACTTCCTATATGCATATACGTTAATAATTTGGAATAAAGAAATATTCTTTTTAATATTTTTGTTATATTTATAAGAAAAATATATTTAAAAGTATTCATGATATAAACAACTCATTTCTTCAGAAAGCATCCAACCTATCCAATATTTTCATAGGACAAGTTCTAGCCTTATTTTTATCCTTTTTCAACAGGTGTTAAAGATAGAACCAGGTTAAAAAAAAAAAGAAGAAAATCATAAGAGGAAAAAAAAAAAGATAGAACCCAGCTAGTTAATCTGACCTGTCCAACTCCATTTGGTTTTTAACAGCTTGTCATAAAATACTTATCTTTTAATACCTAGAAAGTGTATTTTTAAATAAACAGTCCCTTAACTTCACAGACCAGCTATTAAGACAACATTTCCTATGGAAATATAATTTCAGGTCTGGCAATCTGATTTAAGAAAAAAATTCTGATCAAAGAAAAGCATTATACAGAGACATTTCTTATGATATTATTCATCTTAGAAAAATACAAATCCATTTAAATGTATTATAACTTACATGGTAACCATTCCTTTCATAAATGGAATATTATGCAGGTATCAAAAAATACTGTTAACCCCAAAAATACATAATTACATGGGAAACAGCTTAAGTTATAGCATGTGTAAAAAGGACAGTTACAATTTTCTTAAAAATAGAAAGTACATTGTTTTCTTTTTAATTTTGTTGTTTTTTCCTAAATGCTGCATAGGTATATTTTTTACCTATAACGCCACATTTTCCTACTCCTTTCATAAGTTAAAATAAGCTGCGATTATTTTAACACTTAGCCCCCAAGAAGCACGTATGTCCTTCCTCACTTTTCTGGAATCCATGCTTCCAACAGCCTCAACCGTCCAAAACACACACAAAAAATTTTCATATACAAACAGCCTCGACCTTCTGGAAAATCTACTGTGAAAGTCTGCATTTATTTTCTGGATGACAAAGTCAAGCTGAAGACTATTAAAGTCTCATAGCTAAAAATAATTTGGCTAGCAATTATCATTATTATAGCAGATAAAAATAATTTGTCCTCCAGGATTCCTGAAAATGATTTTTCTCACCTCTGTCAGGATCCTAATGAACATTCACTATTGCTAAATTGTTTCTGTGGTCCGTCACATCAGTCCACAGAAACGGACCTTTGGTTACACCTTTTCCCATTCTTCAGGGATCCAGAAATTCTACATATCTAATCCAAAAAGCTTCAAAGGGGTCATTTTCTCTCTTTTGTTCTTAAATTTTTATTATACTGTAAAGGTTCAACTTACAATTAAGAAAAACTAGGTTATTTTAAGAAACCGTCTAAATAATTCCATAGTGTTTGATTTTGTTTCCCTCTGAACACTTTTTCCTAACCTCAAATTCATTTTTCAATTTTATTTTCCAGATAAATCCAATTGCATGAAGTTTTCATTGAAAATGTACAAGACCAGCCCTGGCCAGTGTTGTTCAGTGGGTTGGAGGGTCCTCCCATAAAGTGAAAGATCACAGGTTCGATATCTGGTCAGCACATATGCCAGCTGGGGCATGTATGAGAGGTAAGCAATCAGTGTTGCTCTCTCACATCCATGTTTGTCTGTCTGTCTGTCTGTCTGTCTCTCTCTCTCTATATATACATATATACACACATATATATACACACATACACACATATATATAATAGAAACATATACACAGACATATATATATATATATACACATATATATTTTCCCCCTTCTAGGATAATTAGCATCTCCATGAGGAGTTGGCTTTTAAACTAGCCCACTTCCATAAATTTTAAAAAATGTAATGTGTTTGCAGCTAGCTGAATGTGAAATGCCGGTTCTTCATTCCTACCAAACTATTAACAACTTACTTAATAGGAGTCAATCACTATCTTTTTGTTCCAAAGACAAAAACTGGACATAGGTAAAAACAATCTCTTTTTTTGTTTGTTTCTACCACATTTGCTATAAAATGGTGAATACTATGGACAGCCACACCGAGAAATTATATTCAAAAAAGGTTATATTCCCTGACTTCTCAGAATATGGTCCCCAAATCAGTAACCTCAAGTTTGGAACCTGGGAACCTCAGTAACCTGGGAAGTTGTTAGAACTAAAAACCTCAAAGCCCCACCCTAGACCTAATGAAGTATAATCTGCATTTACCCAGGTACCCAGGTCATTTGCACATTAAAGTCTGAGCAGCACTTAGTCTGAAGGTTAAGTTAGAAAGTAGCATGATTAACTTCCTAGTGCTTGCTCATTCTAAGTTGTGGGAAGCTGCAGAAAATCTGCAGTCAGCAATGAATAAATTATTCCTAAAGATCATTGGTAAATTTTTTTAATTAAATCAAGCCTTTCCATGAAGATAAAAAAATATATACGTGTGTGGCTGATGCTTCGTGCTTATTAACAGGATTTTTTAGTGCAGCACCAGAACTAGATATTTTTAATAACATGCTGAAAATAGGTACATCTGTTCTCCATTCTCTATTAAGAAACCATTCTTGTTAAAGAATTTTCCTCTTTTTCAAACCTAAAGTGGGTCTTGTGGATGAAATCTATTTTTAATTGTTCCCTGTTAAAAATGTTTTAAAGAATCTTAACCAATTTAATTTGCCTTGCAAAGAATTAGGTATGTATGTTTGAGACAAATACACAGCCCCTGTCACAGTCCCTGGTCTCACAGTAACTAGTCAGTCTGTTAAACCTGCAACAAAGGGTCCTCACACTTTCAAAGATTTTTGTAAGAAAATATCAAATCACTGGCTACTGGGAATTTATGATACAAGTTGACTCACAAAAGTTTGATTTATTCACCTCTCCAGAGGTGTATTCAATATGTAACATGGTACACCTGCACTGACCTGTGCTGTTACTCTACAGATTTTTAAACAAGATGCTTCTATAAGGACTTGCACTATAGCCTCCCACAAATGTGCTCTGGGAATAACTATCCCTCTACAATCAGAGCCTTGTTCTAAACAGAGCCCTTAAGTAAATTAAATCTTTAAAAAAACACACTTTTGTGTTTGTAAAGAAAGAAACATTTCCTGAATGCCAGAAAATGTTTCCTTGAGAAACTGTTTATGTTACTGTGTTTAAAAGGTGTTTATGTTGCTATAAACACCTTCCTTATAAGAGGCATAGCAGTCTCCTATTGTTTACATTGTAATCAGCCCTGATTCAAAAGATCTACCCACATTCTTCATGCCAGGACTAACTCTCACTCCATTCTGTCTCAATCAAATCAATGCCAGAGATATTCTGTATTTGTTTAGCATAATCAACCCGTCACACAGAAATAGAGGAGCTTAGGTTCATAATTAGTACTACAATGACCAACCTCATGATTTAGCAAGTTGTGGTGGTTTATGTCGTGTCAACATGATTAAGCAGGAACAACATTTCCTGTAATCTTCTTCCTGTAATAGTTACAGGTTAAAGTTGACCAAAAGTAGAATTAGCATTGATTTAAAAGGATCTCCATGGATATGGAAGCCATTACTGTCTGAAGGCTGTCACAGTCAGAATGGTGACCAGACATGGCTATATGGGTGGTTTCAAGCTTATTTTTGCTCCTCTAAGATCCTGTTCAACTTCTCAAGTTGGCCCAGCGGTAGGTCAATAGCAACTCTAGGCCGACCTCTGGACCCTAAGAGGTGGTAACTACACAGAGACACAGCCTTCCACAGACTTTGCTCATAAGTATTGCTCGTGCTTGGCTTCTCAAACTCCCTAGTTAGAGTCTCCACTGATCCTCTAACTTGCCTCCTGGACTCTCACTGCCCAAGCTCCTCCCAAAAATGTCTACAACTTAATTTCTGTAATAACTCTTTGTCCACAAACCATTGTCATTTTCCAGGATTAAATCCCAACTGATTCTAAAGGCTTGTTTTACTTGATAGCTCTAGATTTAAATAATCCCTGGCCATTAAAGATACGGTTTATTCAACAGTACACTTCTTATTATGTTCAGCTATAAGTAGTAGTAGAATAGGGCCTGTGGTTTAAGCCCTTGACTTAATCCTACTTTTTTCCCATATAACTTTTTTCGTTTTGTTCTGGCTTTATTGAGACATAACTGATATATTCAAAATTCACACATATAAAGTACATAACTTGTTATGTTTTCATATAAGTATACACTCAGGAAACTATCACCATGGTCAAGACAATGAAAATATCCAGCAACCCAAAAAGTTTTCTCACATCTCTTTAAAATCCTTTCCCCTTCCTGGCTGCCCAACTTTGCATCCCCAGGCAACCAATGATGTGCACTCTGTCACTATAATTACTTTTCATTTTCTAGAATTTTAATAATATGGAGTTGTACAATATATATATATACTCGTTATGGGGGGGAGGAACCTCATTTCTTTTGCTCAACATAATTATTTAATTATATTGAGATTCATCCATGCCATTTTGTGTATCAGTAGTTGATTCCTTTTTATCTGCTGAGCAGCATTTCATTATGTGGATATACCACAATTTTTTTTTGTTGATCCATTCACCTACTGGTAGACATTTGGGTTTCTCCTAATTTGAGGTTATTCCAAATAAGGCTCATATAAACTTTTGTGTAACACTCTTTGTATGAACATAAGCTTTTAAGTCTTTTGGGTAAATATCTATGAGAACAATCACATAGATGCATGTTTAATGCTTTAGAAAACTAAGGAACTGTTTTCCCAAATTGATTATAACACTTTTAGTATCAATTAGCAATGTGTGAGAGTCCCAGTTGCTATATATCCTCATCAACATTTGCTGTGGTCAATCTTTTTAATTTTAGCCATTCTAGTGTCAGTACCTAATATCTCATAGCAGTTTAAATTTGAATTTTTCTAATGACTAATGATACTGTGGGTCATTTCACATGCTTATTTGACATCCATATACCTACTTTGGTGACATGTATTTTTAAATCCTTTGCTCATTTTTAAAGTGGGTTTTGCCCTGGCTGGTGTAGCTCAGTGGATTGGGTGCGGGCCTGGGAACCAAAGGTTCGATTCACAGTCAGGGCATATGCCTGGGTTGCAGGCCAGTTCCCAGCAGGGGACGCATGAGAGGCAACCATACATTGATATTTCTCTCCCTCTCTCCTTCCCTTCTCTACTAAAGATAAATAAATAAAATATTTTTTTAAAAAGTGGGTTGTGTTATCATTGAGATGCAAATTCTTACAACAGAAATTTAACCTTTCATGCCAGAAGTCCAAATTCAAGAAAATCAAGGTGTCTGGCAAGGGCATGACCTCTCTGCAAGTTCCTGGTAGAACCTTTGCTAGACTACTCTGAGATCCTGTGGTTGGTAGTAATCTCTGGCATTCCTAGGCTGTGACGGCATAACTGCATAGCCTTCTTTCCTGTGTGTCTCTGTATCTTCCCATTGCCTCCACATAAAAACACCAGTCATTGGACTTGGACCCACACGAATTCACTATGATTTCATCTTAATTTCTATTACATTTGGGCAGGGGTGGGGTGGATTCTATTTCCAAATAAAGTCACATTCACAGGTACCTGGGGCTAGAACTTCATTATGTCTTTTGGGTGGACACAATTCAATCCACGACAAGCACTTATCCTTTAACAAGAGCACAGTGAACAATAAATTAGTCAACATAAACTCTGACCACTGGGACAATAGTCTGGTTTTACCGCATGCATTGTTCCACAAGCTAATTTGCAGAATTTCTTCTGCAAATTAGCAAATTTCTTCTATGTGGTCTTACATCCCCAAAACAGATGAATTCCTAGCAATCTATTAAGCTTAATTGAATATCTAACATTGAATAGCCTCTATTTTAGTTTTTGCTGGGTTTTTCCTGTTTTTTTTAAATTATATTTTATGGATTATGCTATAAGAGTTGTCCCAATGCCCCACACTTTCCCTCCTCCACCCAGCACCCGCCCATTCTCTCGGGCAATCCTCATATCTTTGTTCGTGTCCACTAATCATGAGCGTAAGCTCTTTGGCTACTCCATTTCTTACAGTACATCCCCATAGCTATTCTGCAACTACCAATTTGTACTTCTTAATCCCCTCACCTCTTCACTCATTCCCCTAATACCTCCTACATATTTTTCTTAAATAAGTTCCTTTAACATTGCATATAATAATGGTTTGGTGATGATGAACTCCTTTAGTTTTTTCTTGTCTGAGAAGTTCTTTATCTTCTCTTTGATTTTAAATGATAGCTTTGCTGGGTAAAGCATTCTTGGCTATAGGCCCCTGCTTTTCATGACTTTGAATATTTCTTGTCAATCCCTTATAGCTTATAGTTTCTTTTGAGAAATCAGCTGACAGTTTTATGGCAACTCCCTTATAGATAATTGACTGCTTTTCTCTTGCTGCTTATAATATTCTCTCTTTATATTTAACCTTTGGCATTTTAATTATGATGTGTCTTGGTGTGGGCCTCTTTGGTTCATCTTATTTAGGACTCTAGGTGCTTCTTGGACTCGCATGTCTTACTAAATTAGGAAAGTTTCTTTCATTTCTTTTCAAACAGATTTCCAACTTCTTGTTCTTTCTCTTCTCCTTCTGGCACTCCTATAATGCAAATGTTGAACCTCTTGAAGTTATCCCAGAAGCTACTTGTACTAACCTCATTTTTAATTCTTTTCCTTCTTGTTGTCCTGATTGGTTTTTGTTGTTGTTGTTGTTATTATTGTCATTATTTTGTTTGGATCTTTTTGCTTCCTTATGTTCCAAATCATTGATTTGATTCTCAGCTTCATGTACCCTACTATTATTATTCTGTAAACTGTTCTCTTCTTCAATTAGTGTATCCTCCATTTCTGACTGGATCTTTTTTGTGCCTCTGAGGTCCTCACTAAATTCCTTGGGCATCATTATAACCAGTGTTTTCAATTCTGCATCTGATAGATTCCTCATCTTCCTTTTGTTTAATTCTTTTTCTGGAGTTTTGATCTGCTCTCTCATTTGGGCCATGTTCTTTTGTCCCCTCATTTTGGCAGCCTTCCTGTGTTTGTTTCTATGTACTAGGTAGGGCTGCTTTGACTCTGTGTCGTGGTAGCACAACCTAATATAGTAGGTATTCTGTTGGTCCAGTAGCACAGCCTCCCCTTTCACCCAGGCTGGGTACTCAAGATACGCCCTCTGTGTGGACTGAGTACACCCTCCTTTTGTAGTTCAGCCTTGATTGCTGCTACATCAAAGGGAGAGATTTACCCAGGCCAGTCAGCTACAAAGACGGACTGTGACCACTGGCCACCAACCTCTGCCCTCTGTGGAGGATCAGATGTTCAGGGTCAGTGTGGTGGTGCTGCAACCTGGTCTGTAGCTATCCACTGGGTGCTTAGACTCTGGGGTTTCCTGGGTGGTACAGGCCAAGGTCAGCCACTGCCTATGTTCTACTCAGGGCCACCATGTATGAGCTACAAAGCAAGTGCAGATGACTGCTAATATGCTGGACTTGGAGGTTACCAGGTGAAGCTAAGCTGTGAACTAAAGCTGGCTTCTCCTAGTGCTATTCCTAGGTCCACTTAAGAGGTGTGGAGGCTGGAGACTCACAGAGGCAGGCTGTTGCTTGTTTCAGAGAATTTAGGAAGTTGCAAAGCATGCACCAAGACCAGCCATTCAGACTTCTGCCAAGATGGAGGTGTAGGTGGAAACACTTTGCATCCTCCCACAGCCAAACCTAAAAACAACAAAGTTTTAACAATAATAAATGCAACCAAACCACACAGAAAATCGATAATACAGAGTCCAAAAACAATGGCCCGCTCAGCTAAACCGGTGAGAGGGGCGAAGCCAGCAGCGAGCAGGTCAGGCAAAAAAGATCCCCAGACCCGGCGGTACACAGGCAACCAAGGGTGGGTATCCCAGGTGTGGGCTAGCTACAGGCAGACACAGGGAAGAGGTGCGGCTGGCTGTCTGTAGTCGGTCCAGCATTTGCAGGCAGATAAACCAGTGAAGAGGCGAACACTGAGACAGACTGAGCAGGCCCCAGCGCAGGGCGCGAGGCTTGCATATTTGTGCTCAGATAAACAGGCGGGGGCAAGTGGAGAGGCAGACAGGGGGAGAGAAGAGGACTGCCATTGCTCCCTCTCTGACCCTGCCTCCACATACAGCATCACAAACCATCGACCTGGGTAGCCCCACCCTGGTGATCACCTAAGGCGCCTCTCCTCATACGTAACAGGAATTAACAGATCAAAACATGGCTCAAGAACAACTCAGAGCCCCAGAGCCAATAAGTCTAAGCAATGAAGAAATAACCAAACTATCAGATGCACAGTTCAAAACACTGGTGATCAGGATGCTCACAGAACTGGTTGATTTTAGTCACAAATTAGAGGAACATATGAAGGCTAAACTAATTGAAATGAATGGTAGTGCACAGGAAACCAATAGTAATGGAAAGGAAACTGAGACTCAAATCAAGGGAGTAGACCAGAAGGAAGGAAAAAATGACCGAACAGAAAAATATGAAGAAACAAGAATTCAAAAAAATGAGGAGAGGCTTAGGAACCTCCAGACATCTTTAAATGCTCCAACATCCGAATTATAGGGGTACCAGAAGGGGAAGAGGAACAGTCACAAGTGGAAACTTTATTTGAACAAATAATAAAAGAGAACTTCCCCATTCTGGCAAAGGAAATAGACTTCCAGGAAATCCAGGAAGCTCAGAGAGTCCCAAAGAAGTTGAATCCAAGAAGGAACACACCAAGGCACATCATCATTACATTAGCCAAGATTAAGATGAAGGAGAGAATCCTACAAGCAGCAAGAGATAAGGGGACAGTCACCTACAAAGGAGTTCCCATCAGACTGTCAGCGGATTTCTCAAAAGAGACCTTACAGGCAAGAAGGGGCTGGAAAGAAGTATTCCAAGTCATGAAATCCAAAGACCTAAATCCAAGATTGCTCTATCCAGCAAAGCTTTCAATTAGAATGGAAGGACAGATAAAGTGCTTCTCAGATAAGATCAAATTCAAGGATTTCATCATCACCAAGCCCTTATTATATGAAATGTTAAAGGGACTTACCTAAGAAAAAGAAGATAAAAAAGATGAACAGTGAAAGGACAGCAAACTCACAGTTATCAACAACCACACCTAAAACAAAAGCAAATTAAGAGGACAGCTAGATCAGGAGTGAACCATAGAAATGAAGATCATGTGGAGGGTTAGCAACAGGGGAGTGGAAAAGGAGAAGGGGTGAGAAGGTACAGAAAATAAGTAGCATAGATGGTAGGTAGAAAATAGATAGGGGGAGGGTAAGAATAGTAGGGGAAATATAGAATCTAAAGAACTTGAGACACGTGGTCATGAACCAAAGGGGGGGTGGTGAGAGAGGGGTGTGCAGGGTGGAGGGGAACGGAGGGGGGAAATAGAACAAATGTAATGGCATAATCAATAAAATAAAAATATATACTTAAAAAAATAAATAAAATAATAAAGTGCTTAAAAAAAAAAGACCAGCCATTCATATGAAAAAGCCACTGTTGACAGCTTAGTTAGGCCCATAAGTTGGGTGAGTGGAGCTTCACTGGATCTCCAGGGTGATTAGCCAGCCAGCTTGCTGGAGTATCAGATTTGCCCCCACCCCTCCACCCCCGTCCAGCTCTGTGGCTCTGTTGGGGGAGGTTTCAGAATAGAAACAATGGCCTCTGCCCACCTTTCTGTCTGGGGGAAAGCTGTCCCCCGGCTCTTGCCTTCATGCCACACACTTCAGTTCCTCCCCATATGCCACTGGTGCCTTTCAAGCTGCTACCCCAGTGCTGGAGACCAGAGAGAATGAGTCTGAGTAAGTCCACGTACGGATTCTTTAAGAGGAACTGCTTGAGCTTCCAGAATTTTCTTCCACCCATTCAATCCCCACTGTGTTTTTGCAGCCAGAAGTTATGGGGACTTATCTTCCTGGCACTGAAACCCTGGGCTGAGGGACCTGGTATGGAGCTGAAATCCCTTCCCTTCCCAAACTTTTATCCACCACATGTGGATGTGGGAACAGCCTGTACCATGTCTCCACGTATCTGATCTGCCCCACCTACCAGTCTGGATGGATGAGCTATTTGTTCAATTCAACTCGGCTTCTAACTGTTGTGAGTGATGCTTGTTCCATAGTTTTTTTGTGTGATTTGGTATAGTTTTGTGAGGAAGTGAGCCATGTTTACCTACACCCCCAACTTGACTGGTAGTCTTGGCTAGTCTTTCTTTACCAACTATTAAGTAAAGGTATATGAAGAGAAAAAACAATTATCACATGATTATCTCTTACTACCTCCCCCCTTGACCTGCCCTCAACTAAGGTATAAAAGTTGGATGAAAACATGTTAGAACAGTGAAAACTCTGCATTAAGAGATGCTTCTAATTCCATCCCTGTTTTCCTTCTATACCACCTAGAAGAAAAAATACTTCTCAAAAAATGTTCTAATTATCAACTGCTATACAATAAACTACCCTAGACTTAGTTTAAAACAATAACAGCCATTTTACTACCTTTCACAGTTTCTAGGTCAAGAACTCAGGAAGGGTTGGCTGGGCAGTCCCCTCTGAGTTTCTCATTTGACTAGAATCCGAGGGTGGCTGGAGCTGGAGCGGCAGCAGTCCTGGGCAGCGGAGGATTGGCTGGGCATCTGTCAATGTGTTCAGTTTTCTCTGAGCTGTTCCACGTGGTCTTACCTCACACCCAGATGTCCTCAGGATAGCTGGGCTGCTCACATGGTAGCTTCAGGTTTCACAAGCCAGCAGTGCATTCCAAGAAACAAAGAGGAAGCTGCTTTCTGTTTATGATGTAGCTTCGGAAATCACATAACATCATCTATTCGGGCAGGCCAAAAAGTTCGTTTGGTTTTATCTGTATGATGGCTCTGGTAGTGCTTAACTGTGTTTCATTCAAAACAATTTTGTTAAGACTGTTGTGACAGCTGTCATATCAGCATGCTTCAAAAAAATCAAAATTGGTAAATTTTTGTATGGCCATTTTAATATTGAAGATGCAAGAAAAAAGCAACATTTGGACATGTTATCCTTCATTATTTCAAGAAAGGTAAAAATGCAATGGAAACACACAAAAAAGATTTGTACAGTGTATGGAAAAGGTGCTGTGAGTCACTGAATGAATCAAAAGTGATCTAAGAAGTTCCATGCTGGAAATTTCTTGCTGGATGATGTTCCATGGTCAGGTAGACCAGTTGCAGCTGATAGCAATTAAATTGAGAATGATCAATGTTATACCACATGGAAGACAGCCGACATACTCGGAATATGCAAATCAGTAGTTACTGGTGAAAATGAAAAATGTCTCTTTTATTTTACAGAAAAAACGAAACAGATTTTTTGGCACACCCAGCACATCTCTCTCCAGGGACTGAAACAGTCACTAAAGGCCACCACGCTTCTAAGGGAGGAAACATGAACCTCACCTTGTGATAGGAGTATCAAAATAAAATTGTAAGGAAACATATGGAATGGGAGTAATGCTATGGAAATCTTTGGAAGATTCAGTTTGCCCCAGAACATATCCTGCGTTGCTCTAGGGCAATCAGAATAGTGAACTGTCCCATTCAAAATAAAAACCAAGGCCAAGCTATATACCAAAATTCCTAGAACTCAATATTCTCCTGATTTTTGTTTCTGTAAATACCATTTTGCATCTTTAAAATATGCCTTGTGTTATTAAAAATTAGATTCAGAAAGCTCTAGATGGTATGGCTCAGGGGATTGAATGCTGGTCTGCATACCAGAGGGTTGAGAGTTCGATTTGCATCAGGGCCTGCGTTGTGAGTCAGGTCCCCAGCAGAGGGTGAATGAGAGGCAACCCCACCTTGATGATTCTCTCCCTCTCTCTCTCCATCCTTTCCCCTCTCTCTAAAAAAATAAATAAATAAAATCTTCTTTAAAAAAGTAGATTCGGAAAAATGATTTACCCTATGTTTTTCTGAGAAACTGATGGCAACCACTTGACTCTCAGGAGCAACATTTGCGAGTCCCACCACCCAACATTCTCCCTGTGACCAAGGTCCAAAAGCCTCGGTTCCACTCTAGCCCTACCAGTAACTATTAATTTTATAATTCATAATCTGAAATCACTCTTTCATTGGTTTGAAGTTATAATACACACACATTCACACACACACACTTAACCAAATGGGAATGTTTTTTAGATAATTCACCAGTTACGGTTTTCTGTTATTTATTTACTAGTTTGAATGCCAAGGAATTACAATATTTCCCTTTCTACTTCCATGAATCATGATAAATCCAAAATCTTTATCCAAATATACCATTTCAGGGCACCTCATTTATTTTAAGATGCCCTCAATTCTCTATAAAATGTAATGAAAAATAAACTAACTTCCACACAGTAAATATTTATGGTACATCAACTGTATGCCAGGCCTTCCTTCTGCTATGCGCTGGGTCAAAGATGAGTAAGGCGCAGTCTCCTCTCCCTTGCGTAATGTGCTAAACATCTAACCATGAAGGCAAATTTACCGAGAACCACTACCCACTTCACCACAGGAAAGCCATATTTAAGGCTTAGAGACAGCTAAAAATCACACAAAATTTCTTTAAAAAAAAAAGGAGGTAAGTTATTGGCCAAGAAGAAAATGAAGGGCATTCATTATAAGCAAAGGGGAAAGCATAAGCAAAAGGCCTAGGGTATAGAGAACTCATGGTTTAATAAAGAACTATAAATAAACTTGAACTATGGCTCCAATACTCTTGGCTGTTTTGTGACCAGCCATGAGGCAAGTGCCAGTCTGCGATGCCCCTTACATCATAATAAGGGAACTGAATCCTACAGGCAATAGACAGCCACCAAATACTTTTAAGTGGTAGGAAATATTGAAGAGACCCATGTTTTCAGAGTGGCAACAATGTGGAAAATAATTTGAGGGAAGGGAGTCTGGAAGTAGGAAAAACGAAGTTTAAGACAAAGAAAAGGAGGGCCCAGGAAGTAAGTGAACAAAACAGACAGAAAACATCCAGTCTGGCAGCTAATACCTTGAACCAGGGCGAGGTGAGTGGTGGGTGGTGGAGCAGGGTAAAATCAAAGCATCCTGTCAGAATGAGAATATACAGAAGCTGGTGAGAAGCATGTGTCAAAGTCAAACAGATCAAAGGCTAAGAGAGGAAATAAACCAAGATGACAATGATTTTAAACTTACTTTCTGCAAGAAGCTTGGTTAATTACAGAACAACATCCATAAATGGCGTACTAGGTGACAGAATATGAGCTAAGTACATAATCACAAACTCAAGGAGTGTGATTTTTCATTCCGGTGATCATCTTATTCATCTTATAAACCACTTTCCTCTCCCTCGACAGAACTGGAAGGTAGAAACGAGAAGACTGGAGATGTCAGGGAACAAGAAACTTTAAAAACAAAGTTGTAAAGAGGAATAAGAGACTAGAAATGAAATCTGTACAAAGTACACATATAGAAGAGCAAAAATAACTGGCAGAGAATAAAAATTTGAAGAGGTTAGCCTCTAAGCTCTAAAATGAAAGCTTTCCTGTCACAGTAAGTCCTGGTTCTTCTTTGCACTGCCTCTGTGCCTCGCCTGAAGAAGCATAGAAGGTGGGGAAGCACGCACTTCTCTTAGTACAGACAAGAAATGGGCTTGTTTGTACCAACTGTGGGTGGGGTTTTTTCCTCTTCCCTTTGCTTCTATATCCTCACCTTGAGAGGCTTATATGAAGGGTTAGCAGTAGGCCTGGCACGTAACATTACAGTGTCTCCAAGCATTAAGTATTCATATTAGCTACTAACATCAGATACACCTACGTCTAACCATTTTTTCAGCTTATTTTACGTAGCCTGAAATGCCTTCTTGTCCTTCTTCACATTCCTAAAGACAGCAAGAAAAACATGCATTTCTGTCTTGTCGTCTCTGAAAAATACAGGACAGTGGTCACACTGACAGTCGCCCTGCTAGTTCAGCAAAAGGCGCTGATGGCCGTTCTGGGGCCACCAGTTAGACCGTTGGCTCTCCCTTGTCTCTGCAGCCTCTCCATCCTGACTGTAGTTTCCAGAGCCATAGCACTGAGTAAACACTTTTTTTTTACCTTTTAAATATTAAACAACCATACAAAGCCATTCTTCAGTGAAACATGTTGTTGGTATAAGGATACAGATTTCTGGCTTTGAATCACTTCCAGTTCTTATGCATTCCAAATCACATGCCAAAATTTTAATGAACTTGCAAATTTACATTTACGAAAACAGACCTTGGCACACATGAATGGGTTATTTTTCCATATCACTTTTCAAAAGGTTCTTCATAGCTAAAATGATTCTGAGCTGTCTTCTGTCATTCAAGATGAACTCTACAAAAGAACTAAGTGTTCTTACTTTCACACTAATTTATTCTACATTGGTTTTACTCAGCATATGGTAAGCATATGGGAAAGAGAAGTGTATCTGGAAGCTGTTAGAACTGCATGTAATCAAAATCTACCAGAAGAAACCTAATTTGATTAATTGAAAATTAAAGTAGTAGTTAATCACTTGCTATTTGAGAAAGGGGAGGAATATCACTTAAAAATGAATCTTTCTTAAACATATAAAATTAATTCTCTTTGTTCCAAATACTTACTATTCAGTTGGTAGTAACAAAAGTCTAAGGCCCCCCTAAATTCTTCAATAGGTAGGCCCTGGCTTACAGTTAAGGTGAGTAGCAGATTTTAAAGACAATACAAGAACCCTGTTCCTGAAAACATCACTTTAGCAGATAATTGATCTTTCAAAGCAGGGAAGGAGGCAAGCTGAATCCAGGTCAAGGTTTCCACCCATACTTAACTCTAAGTTATAATGCTCATATGAAACCTGTAAGTTTATGTAAATCTGTTCATTTAACATCTTCAGCAAAATCCACTTTACCTGATGACAAAAGAATATCATCAACTGATGAAAAGCAAAAAGCAGAGAGAACATTTCATAAAACAAAACTGCCTGCTGAGGTGACCATGGCCTATGTTTAACAGTTGTATTATTTTTTTTAAATGACACTGCTATCACTACAAAAAATATTTACTTATAATAACATCAAATTTTATATAACCTCTCTAAGCTTGCCTTAAAAACCAGACCCTCATGAGTTTCCCCCACCCTCCCAAACCGCTGTATAACACAGTAATCAAAACCCAAATTAATCCCATGTTCAAAGCTAGCAGATCATTTCTCAGGATTACCCAATTTCCTCCTGCCCATGCATGCAAGATTTTGCTTACTAACTATAGCAAGTTCATTGTCTTTTTCAAAGGCAGAGCAGCAGCATTAAAAAAAATTAACCCAATCACATAATGCCATACAGTATATTGCCAAAATGAAAGGGGGGGGAAAAAACCCTCAAGCCAGGGCAACAGATAAGTCAACAGATTCAACATTTTAAATGCCAAAATCATAGTAGAATAAAATGAAAAGTACATTTTACAATAAAAATACATCAATCCAAATGAAGTGTGCCTAACATCTAGGCTAAGCATTAAAACATAAAACATAAAAGAATAAAAGAAAGCAGCTTACACAGGTGGAAAAGCAAGTGTACTAAACACGAAAATTAATTAGTAACATGAAGATATCAAATTTACATTCCTCGCTGCTTAATACAAAGAGGGAGGTTCTATTTCTATGTATCACAGTAACTGTTTAGGTTCTACTATTGACCAGAAACACAGTACCATGCCTTCTGAGATGGCTCTCAATTTAAAATATTTGCAACTTTCCTGTCATAAAGATCATTTATATATGTCTCACAAAACCCCAAGTAAATGAAAAACCCACAAAGTGCTTGAAACGTACAAATAATAATGACGACAGATCTATTCCCTTACCTTTCCCCCACATTCCACCTTTCCCCTTTTATACAGGAAAATGTTTTCGGCCTTATCAGTTTCCTTTCACAAACACTCTGCATCACGTATCCTCAGGAGGCCCATCCACTAAAGGCAGAATGAAAGTGTTTACAGATGGTAGAAAGAGATAGGGGAGGACACTACCCCAGAGCCAAGGCTATCACCCCAGGATCTAGAGACCCACAGAGAAGAAATTCTAGTAAACAAAACTCCAGTCATAGCTTTAGTGAAGAACTGAAAGTAAATCTGGGAGGTAAAGAATGAAGATGACAAAAGATGGTTAAAGGTTCAGGCTAGAAGAAAGGATTAGACAGATAAGCACAAACTACTGCTTTTCAAAGTCAGACTCCATACAATTCAAGTTTATAAAGACTAGCCTCTTGAATTAAAATGAATGAAACAAAACAAAACAAAACAAAAAAATGCATTTAAAAAATGTTTAAACCGAGACGGCAAACCATATTTGGCATGTTCGCTAAAGTATGAAATAAGTATACAGACCTACCTAAGAAAATATGACTAGAGATCCCAATTTTACTGTATTCAAACCACTTTATGGCATCATTAATTTACACGGCTGTCATCTCTATAGCCTCGAGGAACCAGTAACCAAAGAACATGGCACATGATTTCATTTTAAATAGATTCATTCTAAAAGTCAAGTGATTTGGGGTTGAGAGAGCAAGTGGCGAGGACATGACAAGGAATTACAGGCCAAAATAAACCAATGGGAATTAGGACAACTAGGGCTCTCTCTTCATGCGAGAGAAATACCTACCGCATTAGGTTCTACATTTCCCCAGGTACGCACAATGGCCGCAACAGTTTACATTTTATTAAGATCTAGATGAACACCAGGTCTGCCTGTGCTCTTCCAACTCTCTCCATGAGGAGTCCAGACTGGGCCCCTGTAACATCTGGTAGCACAATCACTTACGCCTTCGTAAGCTGGTGATCTGGGTGGGTGGTTTTTTTTTTAATATGTTCACTACAGGAAGTACACTTACTAAAATTTTGCACTGAAAGGCATATTTACTCTGTTCAAACTTCACATGAATGTAGGAGGAAGAACTGTTTACTGGATGGTTTGCACTTTTCCATCTCCAGATGAAAGTAGTCAGCCATCCCTAGCAGTGCCTGGTCTGAGTCACCAGAACACCATTAGAGTTGTTTCTCTTCTACCTTGATCTTTCTCCTGAGACATTAGTTAACATTTACACTTGAGGTTTTGGGGTTTTTTAAGCATAAATAATTGAAAACTATGTGATGCCATGACAAACAGCTCACCACAGCAAGACTGTAATTATACCCCAGCTCGAGTCACTGCAGTTATGTACATATCAGTGCACCCTTCACTAACTAAATAACCCACAACTTTTATCACATACATCCTTGAAAACAGATTACTATTCCATTTTACTAATACCAGATTTTTAAAAATATTCTGCTGAGTGATTTAAGTAACGTATATTATAAAAGGAACTATCCGTTAGAGCACAGTGCAATGGCTAGGGCACAGAACTTTAAAAACAACTTATTTTGAATCTGATATGCACCACTTAACAAATTTTGACAGGCCAGTTAGCTTGTTTGAAGATCAAGGTCCTTATCTAAAGATGAGAATGTTAACACTGCTTCCTATTTATCTCCGGTGAATCATGAGGATCAAATGTGAAAATGTTTTATATACTCTAAAATCCTATACAAAACCACACAGGAAAGGACGGACAAATTTTATTACATAAACATTTAACATTTCTGAATGGCAAAAGACAAAGGCACCAGTATCCAATAGTAAACCAGAAGAAAATATTTGCAACACATTGACACTAGTATCTCTAAAGAACTTTAACAATTTGATAAGCAAAAGAACCCAAGAGGAAAAAATAAAATAAATGTAAGTGAATTAAAAACAAATGAAAAAGAGCTCAACCTCACAGGTAGGCAGAGAAGTAAAAAATTAAAAAGTCAACTTTGCCAAAATTGGTGATAGTTACCATTTAGAGTTGGCGGCACTGCAAGGCAATAGGCATTTTCATACACTGCTCTTTAGGGGTGTGGGGGGGTATCTAAGTCTATACAATCTCCTGGAAAGACATACGGTAAAATGTCGTTGAACAATAATAAAAATAAAAATAAAAATAAAAGTAAACTGTTTAACTAACTGATTTTAGAGAGAGAGAGAAAAGTAGAAAGAGAGAGAAATGTCAATTTGTTGTTCCACAGTTATGCCTTCATTGGTTGATTCCTGCGTGTGCCCTGACTGGGGATAGAATCCACAAAGTGGGCATATTGGGGTGATGCTCTAACCAACTCGACTACCAGCCAGGGCCCAAATTCTAGGTCATACATCCTTCACTCAAGGAATCCCACTTCTAGTATTTATTCAACTGAACCAAAAGCACCAGTGTTTAAACATATATACTCAGGGAAGTTTCCCCATTACTGTTTAGAAAAACAAAAACGGAAAATGTGGTTTCCATCGATACCAGAAACGCTAAATAAATCACAGTTTACTCTCTCTGTAGAATATTACTTAGGCATTAAAAACAATAAATTCTGTATCTATGCATCTTATTGCTTCAAAATATGTTCAAGATATATTTAACTGAAAAATCCAAGGCCTACAATTATGTGAATCATATTATAATGTGAACAGTATTATTCAGTAAAAATATATATGTATATATCTACTTAAAAATTTTTAATGTATGTAACTTATTGACCATATGAGAAAGATGTGAAAGAAATAAATCATAATGTTAACACTGTTCACCAAAAAAGGCTGATACTAGAGGGGCTGTGTGTGTTTATGTGCGTACATGTCTGTATGGAAAGATGTTGATTGATTTCTGGGGTGACTGATCAGTAAACAGTAAATGCGTTATTTTTTATAATTTAAAAAACTTCAAAAATCAGCAATTAACACCAAATGAAATAGATCACACCCAGAATTGAAAAGAATATATGCAAATATGTAATACAATAAAGAAAGAAAGAAAGAAAGAAAGCTACATTGCCATATCTCTTGTCAACTAAAAAAACAGGTTCAGTGTTGGATGCTTTGCAATACACTACCTCCCAATTAATCCTTGTCCCAAACTATTACCTGAGTAAAAGTAGAAAAAGGGTCAAGCTACGACACCTCACTTAAATGCATAACTTAGTGACACACAGATATCACAGATGTTTTTACACACACATACACAATCCACTGAAGGAGGAGGAGGGGCAAAGGTTAGAAGAGAGGCTATAGGTGCTCAGGTAGATGGTAGGGGAGGGCAACAATAGCCATAGCAGACATTAATAATCAATAACCACACCAGTTTCTGTGGAGCTGAGCGCACCTCAGAATTCCACTACCCAGCTCAGAGTTGTAACCTATCTGCACTCCCTGGCTCAGAAAGCCAGATAGCTTAGCTGACCTTGCTGGAGGGAAGAAAAAAATCCAAGTCTGAGATGATGATGAGATACACATCTCTGCCTACCCTTTCTTACTCTAGCATTTCATGAACAAGCTTTGAGAAGTGCTCATTCAATAAATACTACTAAAATGTTCTTGATCTGCCTCCAAGAAAGGCTTCAGTGGTATAGTTTTAGGGTCTGTGGAACATGTCTCCATAGCTGGCAGCTGGCCTGCAATGCCATTAACATACATGTTTTCATTCCATAACAGAGTTTTCTTAGAAGTTTGAATATGGCGATAACATAGCAGCAGGATCTGGTAAGATCAGATACTTGCCCTTTTTGATAGGTTGGTATGTTCTCCTTACCTTAAACCAGTGGTTATCAAATTATGACCTCAAGACTAGCAGCATCAACAACACCTGGGAACTTGGTGGAAATGCAAATTCACGGGCCTCATCCTAAAATAAGTGAATTAGAAACTTTGGGGGAGGAGCCCAGCTCATTTTTAACAAGCTTTCCAGCTTGTTCTGATTCTGATGCCCACAAAAGTTTCAGAACCACTGCCTCAAAGTATCTGTGCAAAAATAGCAGCTACATGTATACATGTCTTTACCCTGCAAAATTGTACAGTAACAACAGCATAATGTAACATCAAGTAAAGTTCATTTGTTGTTTCTTTTTTTTTCTTGATGAAACTGATTTTTTCAAGAAACTTTGTTTTTAGAAGTCAGTAACTGAGGTTACTAAAATAGCTATCACCATCGCCAAAGCTGCTTCTAACTTCACCACCAGAGACAAAACACAACACATAAATGACCAAATCTCTCCCCATACTAACCATGTAGTTTGCACAGCCTGCCTTTTGGCTACAACTCCCACTGTTTATGGCACTTGCCCTTTTTGCATAACCAGTTGTGAAATGACTTTATTGTACATATTTACTCCACTGTATAAGACAATTCAAAAAACACAACTGATCTGAAATCACCATACATAAGACATTATATATAGTAGGAACAGCAAGTGGGGCCTTGACTCCAACAATTTTGCAAACCAGCTGGAGAACAGCTTGCAGAGTGCAGCAGACTCCTAGCTCTCCACCAGAATCTGTTCTCCTCTCTTCCATGCTACACAACATTCCCCAGCTTCCTTTGCAAAATAGTGGTCACATGAATAATTCTTGCTGATAGAATATGAGACGTGATATGACTTTAGACATGTTAGACTGTCGACATCAGATATGCTTTTCCTTCTACTCCACCCCCTTAAACCCAGAACTGGTGGCTTCAGAACTTCAATCATGCAAATGACCACACTGTGTCAGGAAATGGAGGCGAAAACACTTGGAAGGAACCTGGGTCTCTCTATATGACCACAAATCCTGCAACCTGGATCATGCCATCAGGACTTACATTATTAGAAAAACCATCATTGTTATTTAGGTCACTGTACACTTAAGTCTCTGTTACAGCAGCTTGGCACGGTTTGACTCAGGGACTATGTAAGTCCTTATATACTAACCGGTATGCAGTACATCAGGGGCTACAGAGAGCTGCTCCCCTCTACGTAGGGAACTTGAGGGAAAACAAAAATTGCAGGAGCACAGTTATGGAAAAGATTTGAAGCCTTCCCTGGCCAGTGTGGGGCAGTGGTTGTAATATCTTTCATCTTTCCACAACCTAAAGGTTGTGAGTTTGATTCCCAGTCAGGGCACATACCTAGGTTGTGACTGATCCCCAGTCAGGGCAAGGGTATGTGCGACCTCCAGTCCCAGAACAAATCCCAAGTCTGGGAGCATATGAAAGCAACCAATCAGAGAGAGAATGCTTCTCTCTCTCTCTCTCTCTCAAAAGGCAAATGAAAATGGCCTTCCGTGAGGATTTACAAAGACAAAAGATTCGAGTCCTCACCCCAACCCCACCAAGCAAAGTAGAGGGAAGACTTAGAAAGGCTGTGTGGTATGAATTTTCTAGGGACAAGTTACTCTAGTTGGTGCTAGGAGTCATAGTGCCATTCACGGAGATTAAAACTCAATAGCCCCACTTACAGCAGTTGTGTCTCCGTGAGCACTGGGACTACGGCAGTGCTAAACTATTTATAAAACTCTAATAAAACCTTCAGACCACCCGCCCCAAAGTACAAGTGCAAAACATGTTCTCACCATAAAAATGTCCATACATTTCACAGGGCTCATGGCTTCCCCCAAAGTTCATGCACAGACCCCCCAATATAAAGGTTTTTGTGGTTGGGGGTACATCTAAAGACAAAGAAGCTGATGTGCATTCTGCTCCAAAGCAACACTATTTTGCAAAGGCTGTTCACACAAGAAAATGATGCACAAATATCACTAGATATGTTATCTCATGGACCATGAGAACATAATACATAATGACAAAAAAAATACAAAATGGAAGGAAAGCCATTAAGAAAGACAACCCAAAAGATGCCAGCCATAATCTCTAGACCCAGATCCAGGTGTTCACAGCTGTGGACACTGGGCCTGCCCTGGATCTCCTGTCTTTATTCCTTCAAGGCTTTGCCTTCTTCATATGATCCAAGAAAAAAAGTAGCTCCAAAACAAAAGCTTAGAAATGCATGTTTATACTACACAGGTCTTCTGATGACAACCAAAGGTTATGGTAACTTTTTAAAAAAATTGAGGTCTAGCTAACATATAACATTTTATTAATTTTATGTGCACAACATAATGATTCAATATCTATAAATATTGCAAAATGATCACCACAGTAAGTCTAGTTTACATCACCACTTTTCTCAAAATCACAATTAGTCCAATCTGATAGACAGTCTCACAAATATATAAAAGCACAAAACTCTCTATGTGCGTACACCCAAATACTTCAAATTACAGTTAATCAGAGAGCGTCGACAGTCTAAGTGGGCTCATTCTGTGGCTTATTTCCAAAACTCTTATTATGTGTTGGGTAATTCTCACTTTCTGTGTCTCAGGAACTTTATTTTATTAAATAATTGTCATGTCATAGGCATATACTGCTATAAATTTTATATGCTAGGCTGAGCAGAAATATTTATTTCTTTTTTGTCAAAATCTATTCTAATGCGCTCTTTAGGCCTTTTGCCTAAAGAGTGCATAGAATCATATCCAGATAGATTTGAACCAAAAAAAAATCTGTATTTCTCCTAAAGAGTGTCGAGCAGTTGCAACAATGTGGAAAGCTGAGGTGGTAATCTGGAATTGGTGCCAGATTTCACCTGAACTCTGTTTCCAAAAATCTTTTTATCAGGCGCAATAACCAGGCTAAGAAGTAAAATCTTTGCCAAAAAGATTATATTATTTTTATAATATTATGAGATAATTAAAAATGAGTTCTAATAAACTTAATTCATACATTTTAAGTACCTACTAAACTTTCAGTAATACACTGGAAATTAGGATCCAGATTAAGGATCCACGTACCACTTTATTAATCAGCTATAAGAAATAATCATATTTATATGGTATTTGTATTTTTTAAGCTAGTCTAAGTCAACTGGTTAATAAAAATGTATTTATTGTCTATGTGCTAATATAGATTTTTTTCATTAAGACTTTAAAAAGTTCACAGCCTAATGACCTTTTAATATTGAACATTATAATGTCAGTAGAATTTTGGACAAATTTCCTTAGTGGCACAGAATAGGGGGAGTCTATATTAGGACAGGAAATATGGTGCATATTGGCCAATAGTCACTAGCTATTGTAGAGGGCTTACAACCAACAGCAAAGAACTGATTTCACTGCTGTATCCACTGAGAGGAACTAGAACAGTGGCATCCCGGTAACAATCATTGTAAGAGCACCCAAATTTAATTTTCCAATAAAAGAAGCCAGGGCTCTTTGGGAAATCAGTTGAACCCAGGGCTGGGGCAGTGAAAATATAAGATACACTTGGATAGTATCATGCTCTGAGGAAATAAAAAAGGAAGGAGAAAAAAGATGAAAGTATGTCACAATATACAGGAGGCAACCTGCAAGAATTCCCACTGGCCAAAATTTGGGACAATTTCAATAACAAATACAGAACATTAATATAACCCCAAAAATAAATACCCATGCAACATAGTGGGCATAAATAAATAACTAAATGAATAAACAAACAGAGAGAAGAAACAACTTTTCCTTGTAGAAGAATTTCAGTTAATGAGGGAGGAGAAATAAGGGAAACAAAATCACCATTAGAACATCATAGTGGCAACTGTTGCAGGCAGAACCCAGGGACAGGCGCAAAACTCAGTGGGTGAAAGTTTAAGCAGAAACAAAACATTATGCAGTCTTAAAGTATCTCTCCCAAAATATTTAGTAGACATAAAGAGAGAAATAGTACGTGTGTAGTGGAGAATCATAGCAGACACTACCTTAACCAAGTGAACAAGGTTAACACAACAGTGGTTCACACTGATATTCCCCAGTCTCTGAGGTGCACTGAGAAGGGCTCATCAAGTGTGTGGTGCCCTTCCCAGTTATAAATAAGCACACTCTAACCATAAGGAAAAAAATTAGACAAGCCCCAAATTGAGGGACATTCAACAAAATACCTGGCTAGTATTCTTCAAAAATGTCAAGGTAATAAAAGGCAAGAGACTAAAGAAACATGGTAACTAAGTGCAATGTGGGGCCCTAGACTGAATCCTGGAATATAAAAAGGACTAGTGATGAACTGGTGGAATGTGAATAAATTCTTTATTGCACCATTATCATTCTATGTTTGTTTATTTAAAACGTTAACATAAAGAGAAGCTGAATGAAGTATGTGTAGGAATTCTTTTTCCTATTTTTGAAAATCTTCAGTAAGTCTAAAATTATCTCAAAATAAAAGTTTTTAAAAATGCAATAAAAATAATCCCAATCAAACCAGCAACACAAAATTACTAAATATAAACCTGACAAAAACTGCAATTTAATTATGGAAAACATTATACAGTTTAACACAAAATAAACAGAAGACAGATTTAAAAGGGAAATACACTAAATTCACAGAATAAAAGAAGCTACCAACTCCTAATAAAGGTTAAGAATGAATTTTTCTGACCCTGTAATACCTTTAAATTAACTAATGGTCCAGTTAATTAAAAGTGAGTTCAATCTTCCTTCATGAAAAAAGATGAAGGGGAGGAAAAAACAATGTTTTTTGAAAATTCAATAAGGACAAAAGTTAGACATTATCATTAACCAGAAGAAATTTAGATAAGTATTTAAGTTATAGATTTTTAAAAGACATATTTTCTAATGACAGTACATTATTCTAGATTGGATCTGGAACACCAGAAAAAGATATTAGTGGAAAGAAAATAAGAAGTCTGACAAAAGTCTGGAGTTCAGTTAGCAGTGTTAAATGAACTCTGTTAACCACTGCCAATGCTAGTTTCACAGTTTTCACAAAAACACCATGGCAACATCAGACTTTCCCAGCAGGAGAACCTGGAGGAGAGGTACACAGAGACTGTCTGTACTACCTTTTCTGTAAATCTAAATTTATTCCAAAGTAAAAAGTTTATTAAACATATATGTCCTATCACTTCCAGCTATATAAATGATTCCTGACAGGAGCATGTCATTATATTCAGGCAGAGTGGGTTATTTGACTCGGTGCTTTCTGTTCTTTAAATTGGTGTTACGTATTTACACACACGTACAAAAATGTCTCAACATACATGGTAAAACTCAAAGAATTTAAGTCTCAATGGGAATAAGCTGAGCCACAGTCACAAGTTTGGCTCACAAATCCTATTTAACTATCAATTAAAAAGTATTTATATTGAGTTTGCCATCCTAAATGTTGTAAACTCCTATTTCTTTCATGTGACATAATCTAGTCAAATAGAAAGACATAAAGACATAAAAACAACTAGAGATTAAAGTGAAGACTAACGAAAGAAAATGAGTAGAGTAATGTGAAGAATAGCACAATACACACACCACGGTTAGGCACACAGAAAGAAGGGTGACTACCAGAGACTGTTTCCTAGAAAATGTGATCAATTATGTCTGGAAGGCAGAGCGGGAGTTTCCCAACCATAACAAAGAGCGGTTACTCTGAGAAGAGGGATAGCACCTCTAAGGTTCAGGAACAGGAAAAGCCAAGACACATTTGGTAACAGCAAAGTGTTAGGACAGAATGTCGGACCCTGGTCACAGCACTGCAGCTTTATGGATTAGATAGGTAGGTAGGTATGAAGATAGATAAATGATAGATAGATGGATCAATGGACAGATAGATGGATGAATGGATAGATAGATAGATAATAGGTGAATAATAGATAGGTAGAGAGATCAATCTAGATAGGGAGGGAGGGAGGGAGGCAGAGAAGGAAGGAAGGAAGGAAGGAAGGAAGGAAGGAAGGAAGGAAGGCAGGAAGGAAGGAAGGAAATGGGAGACAAAGGATGTAAAATTAGTTTCAACTCTCAAGATGACAGAAGGAATCATTTAACTCAAATCCAAGTGTCTATTGGGACTTTTGGTTTAAAACTATATTACAATAACTGTACCATAAAAGTAAGGTTTAAACTGACAAATAATTTAAAATGTAGATATTCTGGGCAGGAAAAAAAGTAGAAAAATGTGTTCTCAAGCAATGTATAAATGAGATGACTTTGTGCTTTCTGTTCTTTACATCGGTATTGACCGCTGGATTTAATGAAGAGCAATCCCTTATTGTTCGTGATGCCATAAGCAATTAAGACTAGATAGAACTCATTAATTTCAGAAAAATTAGCCATAATATTCTCACTCTATTTACCCAATGCAACTTGGTACTCAGGGTTAACAGCAATTTAAAAAAAAAGATATAAGAAAAGAATAAAGTAAAAGAAAGAAGAAGCTCCTACCCTTTGCAACAGCATGGATGGAACTGGAGAGCATTATGCTGAGTGAAGTAAGCCAGATGTTCAGGGACAAATACCAGATGATCTCACCTTTAACAGGAAGCTAAACAATACAACAAACAAGCAAGCAAAATAAAAACAAAGACACTGAAATGGAGAATGGGGGGACGGAGACCAGAGGGGAGAGGGGAGGGAATTTCATGGGAAAAAGGAGAGGGATTTAGAGGAACTAGTTATAAAGGACACACGGACAACAGCTAAGGGGGGTGGAAATGGGAGGGAGGTGGGGAGCACTGGGGGTGGGCTGGGAAGGGAGTAAAAGGCAGAAAACTGTCCTTGAAAAAATATTAAATAAAAAAATTTTTTTAAAAAAAAGAATAAAGTAGAAATAGACAAAAAAATGTACTTGAAAAATAATTAAATAAACATTTTTTAAAAAGAAGGAAAAAAAGAATAAAGTAGAAGAAATACAAAAGAACTAAAGGAAGAAAGATATTATTTGATATTAAAAGGAGAAATTATAAATTACTTTTGATTGCCACAAGTTTTTTTTTAATACTCTGAAATCATGCTGTGGGAAGTTTCCTCATTAAGCCAAATGTAAAAATGGGAAACACATTTATCTCTAGAACTCAGAATCAAATTTAGATAGAAAAACATATTCTTCTACAAAGAAAGAAAGACCCTTCTACTCTCACCACCAAACTGACCATGATTTTAAAAGTATCACCGAAGTAGAGGAACAAGTTCCATATAGAACCTTATTTGGTAATTCACACTTCAAGTAAGACTGCCGAAGTCATTTCTTTCAGCTATGAAAGCCACCAAAAGAAGCATTAATTTAAAAATTAAAGTAACCCTGTATTGTACTTAGGAATACATTGGATATTAAAGCTTAAACATTATTTGGAAGAAAGCAATGCCATATTTTAAAATTAGCTTTTCCTCTCCAAAATAGAGATATAACCATTTTGTATCATACTACTAAAGTCATTACGCCTTAGAAGATAAAATTAATTATTGCCTGCTAATACTATTGTTTTTTAATACTCTAAGGTGGCTCTGTTTTCAGGATATTTTGAGGTCACATGTGGCCTCAAATATCCAAGAAGCTCATGCCCAGCACATGCTTCTGGGGAAAAACCATAATCTTCAGTGTGGCATGAGAATAAGGAAGAAAACAAAAGTAAATAAAATTAAGTGTTTTGCCTTCTAAATTACTATTTGTATCAAGTCATAGAGTCAGTATCTTCCTTATCTTGGTTCTTATATGACAATCTCTATGAAAGTATCTATAAAGCCATTCCACAATACAATGAAAGAATGAAATACTTCTGCAAGATAGAATTTACTATATTAAATTATCCTTATCTTTCATACTTTTTAAAGCCAAAGAACAAAATTACTGTAACTAGAAATGACATTTTAAGATAAAAATGTTAAAGAAAATCACAGTGGTGCAGTGTAGCTGTCATGAATGAGCCAGCACAAGTTTTACCAAAGGTCTCAAAGTGTGATTACCACTCACACCTGCTTCCCCTCCCATCCAACAGTCCTTCAAATCTCTGAATGAGGCTCCTGTTGGGCGCTCCACTGGACTGAAGGTCTCCCACCTCCAAAGCTCCTCCAATGATGCTTAATTTTTCAAATGTGATTCCAAAGGGAGATAAGAAGTTAAAACTTTTCCTTTCAAAAGAACTCTTCTGAGCTGCTTAGTCAGAAGGAAAAAAGGACCCCCCAGGCTAAGTCAGAATGGGCAAGAGGAGGGGGAAGAGGTAAGAGAGGAGAGAGAAGGGGAAAGAACCTGAACAAGTAAGGAATGAGAGAAGAAAGACTAGACAAAAAGGAACCGTGAAAAAGTACCTAGCTCCTTAACATTTTTAAGTTCTACTAACGGAAAGACAAATTCAATTCTAGGTTGTTGATTTGGGGGTTTTTTTCCTTTCAAGTACTGGGGTTTTAAATAAAATTTAAAGCTCTTCTTTTCATTCCTTCTATCAAATGTAACCGTATCCCTACTACACATGCTTCTTATTTCATTCATCTGTAAACCATTCCTGTCAACTCTCAAATGCAGGTCTAGTCAATCTCAAGGTCACTGGGCACACATGCCCCTCCAGTTAATAGGTTTAGGATACAACCTTGTTGCTCTAAGATTTTTTTTTAGCTCTTTTAATGTGTCAGTCCAGGCTTTTAATACCTTTCATCAAACTATTACTCATAACTGGTCTCATAAGACCCATAGTAGTTTAGCTTGAAGCCTGACCCTCTAAATTTACATGTTGTGACATTCTTTGAAGATATTTACAGAAAATCATGGCAATGACATTTCTACTGGACCAAATAAGCAATATCTGTAATTTGGGCCATGGCTAAGAAAGGCTTGTAGCTTGACAAGGTGGGGACAGATTGGGGGGGAGGAGGTTGCTATGGAAAAAATTGTGTGTTTAAGATCAGAAAGCACTAAAATATTTCATGTGAAAATTTTCATTAAGTACTAGGAAAGTAATAAGTACTAGGAAAGTAAAAACCAAGTAAAGCCAACAAATGTTTATGAGGCAATTAGGCACCCGTGGGCAGCCAAGCACTGTGCTGACAATGAAGAACTTTCTGTAAAGCAAATTTATCAAAGTGCACATACATAAAGTGCAACAAATCGTAAGTATGCAGCTTTGGTGAACTTTCTGTAAATCGACAAACCAGAATAACCACCATTAAATTCAAGATCTGGAGCATTATAGACACATGCAAAAGAATGGGATTGGATCTTTGTTTTACATCACATACAAGAACAGCCTATACTCTGGTTTCTCTTCAGACCGTATAAACCTTTTGTATAAACCTTTTGTCTTATACAAGAATAGCTGAACAAGAATAGATACAAGAATAGATTATAGACTTAACTGCAGGACCCAAAACCATACAACTCCTAGAAGAAAACATA
This sequence comes from Artibeus jamaicensis, assembly GCF_021234435.1. Classification (NCBI taxonomy): domain Eukaryota; kingdom Metazoa; phylum Chordata; class Mammalia; order Chiroptera; family Phyllostomidae; genus Artibeus; species Artibeus jamaicensis. Next base: position 57,019,456 of record NW_026522030.1, read on the forward strand.
GAAATAAACTCTCTGACATCACTCCTAGTGGTATTTGGGAGGGGGGATATGTCTCCTCAGACAAAAGAAACAAAGAAAAAATAAATAAATGAGACTATATCAAACTAAACAGTTTTTGCACAGCAAAGTAAACCATCAACAAAATGAAAAGACAATCCACTGAATGTGCAAAGATATTTGCCAATGATGTATCTAATTAGACGTTAATATCCAAAAAACATAAGGAACTCATACAACTTAACACCAAAAAATAAAAACAAAAACAAAAAACAAGCAAACCAATAAAAAAACAGGCAAAGGACCTGAATAGACACTTCTCGAAAGAGAAGATACAAATGATCAATAGACATATGAAGAGATGCTCAACATCACTAATCATCAGAGAAATTCAAGTTAAAACCACAATGAGGCATCACCTCACAATGGTCAGAATGGCTATTATCAATAAATTAGCAAATAGCAAATGTTGGTGAGGATGTGGAGAAAAGGGAATCCTGTTGGTGGGATTTTAAATTGATGCAGCTACTATGAAGCTTCCTCAGAAAATTAAAAATACAACTATCATACGGCCCAGCAATTTCACTGCTGGGTATTTATCGAAGAAATAAAAAATACTAATATGAGGCCCTGACTGGTGTAGCTCAGTGGATTGAGCGCGGGCCTGTGAACCAGACAATTGCGGTTCGGTTCCCAGTCAGGGCACATGCCTGGGTTGCATGCTGGTTCCCTGCAGGCCAGTTCCCAGCAGGGGATGCACAAAAGGCAACCATACATTGATGTTTCTCTCCCTCTCTCCTTCCCTTCCCCTCTAAAATAAATAAATAAAATCTGAAAAAAACCCTCTTTTAAAAAATACTAACATGAAAAGATATATGCACCCCTATGTTCTCCACAGCACTATTTACAATAGTGAATTTTTTAAAGCAGCCTAAGTGCCCAGCCATAGACAAATACATAAAGATGATGGATACATATATACAATGAAATATTACTCAGCTGTAAAAAAATAAATAAAATCTAGGCAATTGCAATAACACTGATAGACTTACAGGGTATTACGCTAAATGAAATAAGTCATACAGAGACAAATACCATATGACTTTAATAATACGTGGAATCTAAAAATGAACAAAACAGAAACAAATTCATTGATACAGAGAACAAATTGATGGTTGCCAGATTGGAGGGGTGTTGGGAGAATGAGGAGAAAAGGGGAAGATGTAGAAACTGCCAATTACAAAACCAGTTATCAGGATGTATAGTACACCACAGTGATTATAGTTGATAATATTATAATAACTGTGTATGATATCAGATGGGTACTAGACTTATGGGGGTAATTACTCTGAAAGACAAATATCTAATCATTATGTTGTATGCCTATAAGTGATACAATATTGTATGTCAACTGTAATTGAAAAATAAAAATAAACTTATAAAAAAGAAATGGAACATCACAAGTTTCTCAGAAGCCTGTCCCAGAGCCCCTACCGACACTATGTCCCTCCAAATTTGACTTACCAAAGGTAGCATGGCCTTTTTTTGAACTTTTTATTAACAGAACCATGTATACATGTTCCTTTGTGCCTGTCTTCTTAGGCTATTGGTGAGGTTCATTCATGATGCTGAGTATAGCAGTAGTTAGTTCACTCTCGTTAATGTATAGAACTATTCCACTGTAGGAATATTTCAAGTGTATTTATCCGTTCTACTGTTGATGGACAGTTCTGGCTATTATGAATATTCTTGTACATGTCCTGTAAATGTACCCACACATACATATGCACATTCCTAGGAGCAGAATAACTGGATCATTGGGTCCATGTTTAATATTACTGGCAGTTTTCCAAAGTGCATGCACCAATTTAAATTCCTACCAGCAGAGCATGAGTTCAATTATCCTGCATTCCTATCAACATGTTATTGTCTTTCTTAACTTTAGCCATTCAAGTGGGTATATAGAGGACACTTTGATTTTTCCTTTCCCTTAGGACTAATGAAGTTAGTCAACTTTCATACATTTATTGGACATTTTAGACACTCTTATGAAGTGTATTTTGAAGTCTTTTGCCCACTTTTTCTATTGAATTGGCAGTTTTTCTGTATCTATTTGACCAAGTCCTTTATATATTCTGGATAGAAGTGCTTAAGCAGAAGTTGCTTTTTTAAAAATCTATTTGGTACAAACATATTATACACAAACGGAAATGACAGAATGGTGTAAGATCAAAGGTTAAGACTATGTCATCAGTGGTGAAGATATGATCGGTCTATGGCTCTTGTGGACAGAGAAGGATACATAGAGAAAGGAGAATTTGAGATGAACCATCAATAAATTAATAAATTTACATACATGAAACAAGATGAAGGAACCATAGCAGGAGCACTGAAAACCGTGAGCAGCAAAATTCAGGTCAGAATGAGCCTTCTTCATCATGTTAGTTTTTTCCCTAAGGTTCAAGTCTTTACTGGGCATCAAGGAGGTTGGATTAAAAAAAAAATGCAGATAAAGGTGGCTATGGGATTCTGGACAGGCCTCATTTAATACTTTAAAAATATTTCCTTGTCTAATCATCCTAAGACTGAAATATGAGTATTATCCCCCACTTGCCAATGAATAAATCAATTAAATCACTTACATAATATCACAGCTAATCAGCAGAACTACACTAACAGGCAAGGTCTGCCTACACCTAAAGCCTATCATTTTTCCCCCAAAGATTCCACACCTCAACAGGCAAAGTTATGACAAGGTTTAGTTTCTACCATCGTAGCTCCTGGGAACTGAAGCCAAAAACAGTAATTAAATTAGAACATTAAAGGCTTCAGAACTTCATATAGGTACTGCTTACCTCCTAACATAACGTATTTCAGAAAATGTGTTCAAATTGAATATCCTAAATTCAAATCAGGAAAGTCAAACAGCAGAATAGGTGAAGGGCCACAGTTCCGAAACACTTTTATTTCAGATCATTAATTCTGTGATGTCATTGGTTGAGGGGGAAAAGAAATTAATTGAACACACTTATTATAAGATATGCTGATTCCAGCAATGTGGAAAGTAGTACACCTTAGACTCAAAGAAGCACAGTAAAAGCTGAAAGAGATGATCTATTCCCAGTGCAATGGAAGTTTATTAAAATCCCTAATTATCTCTCACGTTTTTAGAAACAACCTTCAACAAAATAGTTCCAACATTTGGTACATGTTCATTAATTGTGTTCTTTTGCTTCATCATTAAGCACAGCTTAAAACTAATGAGCATCTAATTGAGGTTAAAGACCCATCTTAATGATTTCCATCTTTATCTCAAGCACACTATGATTATAGGCTACACCACTGTGTGTATAAATATATACATGTGTGTTTACACATACGCAAAACCTCTCTGTAATTTCAACTTATTTTTTATAAAACAGGGTAACACAATAAAATATTTGTATTCATACAAATACATACTGCTCTGCAGTGAGATGCGGTAAAGCACCAAATCCCAACTGTCAGCTGAAAGGTGGCTGTATTACTTTCCTATGGCTGCTGTAACAAACTACCACAAACTTGGTGGCTTAAACCAAGATCTTACTTTCCTATACAGATCTGGAGGCTACAAGTCCAAAATCACTTTCAAAGAGCAGAAATCAAGGTATCAACAGGACTGTACTCCCTCCAAAGGCTCCAGGAGAGAATCTGTTCCTGCCTATTCCAGCTTCTCGGCGGCTGCAGCATTCCTTGACCGGTGGCCACATCACTCCAATCTTTGCCTCCATCTTCCCATTGTCCTCTCTGGGTGTCTATGAAATCTCCCTCCCCATTCTCTTTAAAAATACTTAGAATAGCATTCAGGGGAAAACCAGGATAGGGATGGTCTACTTTTCATAAGAACCTTCATTTAATCATATTTGCAAAATGCTCATTTTCCATAAAAGGTAACATCTACAATTCTAGGGATTAGGACGTGGACAAGTGTTCGGGCCACTGTAGGGTCGGTTGTTCAAAGTACTCATTAGTTAATATATCAGAGCCCCAAGTGTGGGAAAAGGAATTCCAGTCTGTACTGTATGAAAGTTCAAGGTGCGCTAAAGTCTAATGTCCAGAAAAATGAAAGGCTTCCAGTGTCAGACTACAGATGTTTGTTACATCTGGCACGGAGTTACAATGCTGGCTAAACATTAAATCTCCTGGGAATATTTTATAACCTTTCTCTGATGCCCGGCCCCCATCAGAGACTGCTAAAATTAGAATCTAGGTGAGCAGGTTTGTTTTTGTTATTTTTGTTTCCTTTGCTTGTTTTGAAATTCAGGTGATTCAAGTGTGTACACAAGGCTGAAAAACCACTATCTGTAGCAGAAAAGAAAAAATGGACAAAGATCTTAATTGCACAGGAGAAGCCTTTTTTGTTTGTTTTGTTTTTATAACCAATTTTTTAAAGACTTTATTTATTTATCTTTAGAGGGGAAGGGAAGGAGAAAGGGATAGAAATATCAATGTGTGGTTGCCTCTTGTGTGTCCCCTGCTGGGAACTGGCCTGGAACCCAGGCATGTATGTGCCCTGACTGGGAACTGAACCAGGATCCTCTAGTTTGCAGGCCTGCGCTCAATCCACTGAGCTATACCAGCCAGGGCTTTATAACCAATTTTTTGCAGCCATATTTTCTCTTTAGGAAGAAGAGATTCCTTGCATAGTAATGTTCTTAACTTGAAAATATGTTGAAGTCAGAAATTTTAAAAATTACTTCTGTAATGCTTTTAGCCAAATCAGAACACGTGAGGAAAATGGCCAACCAAAAAATAGTAAAAAATAAATGTCCGGTTTCGTTACAAGGAACCTTGAGTTGGTTCATTTAGTTAAAACTGGTCTAACAGTATCAAACAATGCTTGCTTAAAACAAGTGCCTCATAGAAATATTCATGCTACATTAAAATCATTTTATAATTATGCTCACTATTTCATGATTCTGTTTTTTACACTGAGTACCACTACTAAAACAAAGGAGGTAACAGTAAAAAAATCAAAGGTGACAAATCCAATTTTTAATCACCTGAGGCTAATATCCAAACTGAGAATTTTATTTTCATGTTTGATCCCTTCTTCTTTCTGCGCTGCTCTTTTACTTATTTACTTAGGGCAGGGGTGTCGAACTCATTTTCACTGGGGGCCACATCAGCCTTGCTGTTGGCTTCCAAGGGCTGAATTTTAGGACTGTATAAATGTCACTACTTTTATATTTGAATTTTAGGACTGTATAAATGTAACTACTCCTCCACTAGGGGCAAGGAGCTCCATACTGCGACCAGGTGGAAACAAGGTGCCAGGCTGGATAAAACAAGGTGGAGGGCCAGCCTGCCTTGTGTTTGCCACCTGTGACCTAGGGTTTGTTACCACCTCCACTACAGAGAAAGCTCAGAGAAACTCAAAAGTCAGTCAACTCTGTTTCTAAATGTATATTTTTAAGTGCTTCTTATTAGACAAAAGGAAAACTATGCATGTCAAAAGTTGGGCATGTAATGTTAATAGCTGTTAACTTTGCTTAGAAATATACTGTTTTGTTGAGCGGTACGATAAATGACTACAAAGGTGACAGTATATCAACATACTTATTTCATAAACAAAGGAGGATCAAATCAAGAAGTAATATTAAAGGCTGGCTCTCCATTGTTACCCTTACTTCTCTTAACATGGGTAAAAAAGATTCCATAACAGCATACATGTTTCCATATAAAAACAGGAAGAGTCACTAAACTTTTGATTTGAGATATACATTTTATTTTTATACAATAAAAGGAAAAAATGTATGCCCAGTTGAAAAAGCATGTCAAATTCCCTTAGGAAATATTCCACTGAACTCACCTATCAAGTTTTTCAGAGCTTAAACTGGCCAAGATATGGAGGTTAGGAAGTCAGTTCCCAGATGACACGAAGGGGAATGCATCTATCCAACAGGCTCCTTTCAAATCTGAAAAGCGTTCTTCAAAAATTCACACGTACTTTCATGTCCTGTTCTCTAGTAAATATCTTCACAAAAACAATTACCAAATATAAACCATTATCCAGTTAGTCACAATCCAAAAGTCCTTTGTAAATTACTTGCACACGTTGAATGAATTATAGATTATTTATTTACATAATTTTTAAACCCAAATTTATTTTAATACACCTACTTATATTCTTAGATACCACTTGTTTCCCCCCAAAAAAGGCAAAACGCCAAGCATAATCTAATTTTGCTAATAGCTTTCTTCATGATGCAGTATTGCTTGTTTTTCCCCCTCCATTCATGACACCAGTGATTTTCAACTGGTGTGCCACACGAATTTTTAAAACATGCAAATACCTGACTACTTAGTCAGGGTCACTGACCTCTTTCCCCTTAGATTGTGAAATAAAAAAATGACAACAGCCAGTAAAACAACAGGCATCTGGTGTGACTGAATCAAAATTATACCCATTTCTTGTCAGATTGGCAAAAAAAATTGTTTGATGTGCTGCAGAATTTTAGTCTTTAATTTATGTGTGCCATGAAGTGAAAAAAGTTGAAAATCACTGCATTACACAGTTGCTTTTCATTTCAACTTTGTATTCATCTGTTTTCTTTTTATGTTTTTTAAAGTACCGCTTGTCTTTATATTAATTCTTTGTCAGATAGTTAGTTGCGGTTTCATCCTGCGGGCAGCCACTCTAACTCCACAACCTCCTCATTGGGAGGAAGGTTCCATCTCTCCTTTCTCTTCCCCTAAACTTACTCATTTTTCTCATTTTCATTAGCAATATTAATTTCAACCAAATTTCTAAGACAGGAAGTATACCAATACTTCCTGTAAATGTCAGGAAGTAAACGTCGAGTTACATTTTACATCAGACTAAGAAATTGTAGACTCCCTGTCATTTTCAAAATATAAAATATACAAAACAATAATTAAAAACCAAATTTTTTAAATTTTGAGAAGAATGATTTTATATCTCCTTTCATATTTAAAATAAGGCATCACAATTCTCTGTTTAACAATCTGTATAAACTACTGACTCACAGGAAAACTTTTTTTAAAGCTCCATTTTAGTTTATACTAAATAACTAAAATATTTACAAAATATCTACTATTTGTTAACACAGTGATAGGCAGCACTATTCAAAACTCCACAAAAATGACCAAATTAAATTAATCACAAAGTTGTTTTCACAGCTGTGTTCAATTTGGGTATTGGCCCCTAAATGTCATGACTTCAAGCAAAAGATTAAACTTCACCAGCCATCATTTAATCTGTAAAATTAAGGCATTCAAGTATATGATAGTCTATGCAATAATCTGGAAAATATTGTTCAGCCCTTAAAAAGATTCACCAGCAACACTTCAAAGAGCTTGCTGTTATTCTCGTTAAAAATACAGTATGGAAAACCTAGAAAGTGTAGAAATGTATTTAAAAATCAAAATCATTTTTAAACCTACCAAATGGGAGCAATCGCTGTTAACATTTATAGAAGGAGACACCAAAATGTCGTATGTTCCTATATGTGAAAAATTAACACAGTGGCAGCATATGATACATAATTCAGACCAATTTTTTCAACCTATTTCACGAACTTTGTCTTCGGTCATTAGAATATCCAAGAAAAGGTCACCCTAATGGCTGTAATCAACAGCTACTACATAAAGTTTAGACTTTTCAAAGGAGAAATATTTGTGAAAATTTTGTAAGATGGATCTTTGGAAAGTCATCACTGTGTAAGAATTGCTCTAATTTTTGAAAAGGAAGTCAAGTAGCAATGGCAATGCTGGAAAAAATCTTCATTATAAATTCATCTTCAGAGCTTCCAACCTCTGGAAAAGTTGGGGGAAGGTCCAACTGAAATAGTGGTCCTGTGTTTCTGCTTCAGTCCTGTATTAATTTCACATAATTTTCAGTTTAAAATTAGTTAAGAATTGAGAGAATTGGGTGTAAAGTTCTTAGCTTTCGAAGCACTGCTCTTTACTTTTACACTGCTTTGTCCTACATAATACATCGAAAATGAGAGTTTAAATGAAAAATACACAGCTCTCTGGAGAGCCCTCTCAATAATCATATTAAGTCTGGAAGTACTCACAAAACTAGAAAAAAAATAGAAAGCAGACACTAATCATGGTCTACACAACCAAGAACGGGCATCCTGAAATACAAATCCTCGGTCTTCCACAGCCCCATGAACACTGGGGAAGACTCAGCAACAGCACAGCTAATCTGGCTGACCCCAAAGAGGCCAGAGGCTTCGAGGCTTTTTTAGACACAGCATAGTTTTAATGGAAACCAAGAGGAAGGAAGGAAATGCACATCCAAAAAAAATCAATCATAAAGTATCTGAGTGATTAGAGACAAGAGAGTCGCTGAAAGAACAGCACATTTACTCTGCAGGAACAGACTCTGCAAGAAGCACATTTAAGATCACAAGAGGTACTGAAGGGCGCCGTAGCGACGGGTCCAGCAGAGGTGCTCATAGGAAAATTAAGTACAATCACGGAGACCTGAGGAGCTGATCATATCAACTCCTGATGTTCTACATCCTCAAAGACACCACATCACATGTTCAAAGACTGTTTGATCCTGGCAACAATTTTAAAAAAACAGACTGGAGAAATGGGAGGATGACCATCCATATCTCAGCAAGAAATATCTGAGCGAGGCATAAATTAGGCCCAATGAGGTGGCTTTTTAATCCATCAAGAGGCAGACAGGACTATGTGATTCTATTACTAAACAGGGGGCTGTGGTAGGGAGGGGAGAATGCCTCAAACTTATAAGGACCTCCTGCACTTATTAAATATAGAACAGCTTTTAAAAGTCCATCACAGGTATATTTCTGACTGTAATTTTTAAAGGGAGATTTTTTTCTTAATGTAGTCAAGCAGGCAAAGAGCCAATCAATCCATTAGAAAAAAAAAGTCAAAGAGACAGAAATCTATGCTTTACCATTAATTCAGCCATGTGAAGAGCAATGCTACTAGCATTTTTTTTTAACTCAACAGCAGTAGATAAACGCATAGCAGAACAGATAGTGGAAATGCCTTTGTAGTATCCATCCTACAACTAGGGCAGGGCTCATATTTCTGGCTCATGCCATGTCCTGGGGAATGAGCAAGTGTCCCAGGATTTAGCAGCATATGCAATGATAAAAGAAAAAAGCATTTCATCATGAAAAAGACATTTCTGACTCTAGATTTTGATGACTACCATTTGGGCAGAATATCCAACCCTTTCCTCTCCACCATGACAACCATAAAAATCCATGATGCTGGGTGGTAAATTTAAAATGCTATATCCCCATGGTTCTACTAAGCAAAGGGGAGGGTAATGCCACAGACAAGACAAAGAAACTCCACTTCCTGCTAACATGACACTTTAATCAAAGCCCCTCTGACTTAAATTTGCTCTTAAATGCTGATGAGTCTTCCTAAGGGTAATAATGTTCTGTAGATGAACCTGTTTTATTTTGTTTTAATAAAATCTACCGTGTGCATTTTTTTATTCCAAAGTTACTGCAAACTATCCAGACAAGGCTATTTCTTCTTGGCTCCGGTACGTGACTCCTACTGCAGGTAGTGGCTGTTTAACTAGAAAAACGAAAACATTGCCAACAGGCACATACTGTGCAGAAAATATAAGCACTACATTTATAGACAGGAGCAGCTTTGTAGAACATCTAAGATTGACAGCCCGGTGAAGAACATCAGTTTTCCACTTAGAACCAAGGTTTCAGCCACACAAACATCCAGGAGCAAGAAACCTGAGTGCCCTGCATTGCAAGCTGTGAAGCTACAGATGGCAAGCCACTAAGTAGCCATTTATATAAGGCCATATATGAGATATTCAACATATGCATTTATGTACACTTACCTTTCACTTAATTGCAGATATTAAAATATTACACATTCCAAAATGGCTTGGGAACAGAGAAGCACTCACTGTTATTACAACTGGACAAGAATCTGCTAAGACTTGATGTATACGGCCACAGAAGACTGGTACTATACACAGGTGTGTCTCTCTTAATGTCAGAAATGCGTGCTACAAAAGTGAAAATATTCCATTTGTCTAGAGCAAGGAGTAGGGTGATTTTTAATATGCTAGAGAAGTATAAAACATAAAGGAAAATATGTATTGTACACAATTCCTTTTGTGTAAGAAAATACACTTTCTTGTCTTAAGAATGCTTGTACTTCCCCAGACATGATCATCTCATCATTCACCAACATGATGAACCATAAGCTTTAAAGAATGATTTTTCCTAATAAAAGAACACTTGACAGTTTTCATTCATTTATAGGTTTAAAGAATAGAGGGTGAGGGAATCCTGCCACTTAATATATATACACCTCAAACAAATCCTAGGTTCCAATGTAAATTTCATGTGTATGCTTAAATATTGGAATAATTCAAATACAGAGCTACACAAGTTATAAAAGTTCAATGTCATTAAAACAGCAAAAAAAAATTTAAAAAGCACTATCATTAAAATTTGTAAACTTCAGATCGCTCAGATCATTTATTGCAATACAAAAATAAAGTCTAAGCTGCAAAATTTATTTGATAGTCACAGCATATTATAAGCACTCCAATATCAAAGTGTCATCATGGTTTATGCTGTTCAAACACAGTCATCTCCATCTTACCCTAGGTTTTACACATATATTTGAAAAACTAATTATAAGCCAGAAGACAAATGATATACTATATGGCAGCATTTGTAATATCCCGTAATACAAATGCAATGTTCATATAATCATTAAAAGATTTGGAAACCTCCACTAACCTAAGAATGTATAATCTCCTATTACACCATCTGGGTGTTGAGAGTTGTTAAGGACAGAAATAATATCTGCCTTGGCTGTTCATTATTTACAATGGAACCAGAAAAGGTTAGCCTTCTCAGAACCCAAGATTTAGTCAGTGTTCTAGTTTTTATTTTTAATGTTCAATGTAATAAACACACACACTTATACACCACTTACAATGTGCCGGGCACTGTTTTTAATTCACTTACCCCTCAGAACATCCCTGTGAGGTAGCGTCTAACATTTTCATTTAACAGATGAGGAAACTAAAACAGAGAGGTCAAATTACTTTCCCAAATGTGTAGCTAAGTAAGTGGTATAGCTGAGATTCAAACCCGAGCAATCTGGCTCCAGAGTATGAACCCCATTTCTAGAGCTGTATTAAACAACCCCAACTTCCCTCCCTTTCTTTCCACCTCCATTTGAATATCAGAAATACCTGAGGAGGCAAACATTCCTAACTAAATTCACACCATCTGCCTTTCCTTTGAATAAGTAGATTCACATACCCAAGTTGTTCCACACATGATTGAGAAGAAATTTCCTTACACTTACTTCCTAGAAAAAGATTGAATACCAAAAAAAAAGGAAAAATGTTATAAAGAATTAGAGAAGGAACTGTCAATAGAGTGTTGTAAACAAATGCAGCCAGACCCTTAAAAATAAATAAAACCACTGCCTTTAAAAAAAACTGGTAGAACAGGGTAATAAAAACTGTTTGGTATGGGCCTAAAGACAGACATATAAACCAACAGAACAGAAAAGAGTCTAGAAATAAACTGTCAAGTATATGGCCTAATGATCTTTGACAAGGGTGTCAATACCACACAACGGGGAAAGGAAACTCTCTGCAAGATCTGGTGTTGGGAAAAGCAGACATCCACATGAAAAAGAAAGAAGGTAGACCCTTATCTTATATCGTATACAAAAATTAACTCAATGAATTAAAGACCTAAATGTAAGGCCTGAAACTATTAAACTCCTACAAGAAAACACAGGCAAAAAGCTTCGAGATGTTGAATTTGGCAAAGATTTTTTTGATATGACACCAAAAGCACAGACAACAAAACTAAAAATGAACATCGGGACATCAAATTTCCAAACTTCTTCACAGGAAACAATTAACAGTATGAAAAGGCAACCGACAGTTACCATATTTGTAAAGTGTACCTGATAAGGGGTTAGTTAGTATCCAGAATACATTAAAAAATTCTTACCACTCAATAAGAACAAAACAAATAACCTGGTTAAAATGGGTAAAGGATTTTAATAGACAACTCTCCAAAGAAGATATATACAACGAGTCAACAAGCATATAAAAAGATGCTCAACAGAACTAACCACCAGGAAAATGTAAATCAAAACCACAATGAGCCTATCAGAAAAAAAAAATGGGGGTGAGAATGTGAAGAAATTAGAACCCTCGTGCATTGCTGGTGGGAAATGTAAACTGGCACAGCCACTGTGGAGAACAGTATAGAAGACAGTTCCTTAAAAAAACTTTCAAATGGATCTATGATATGATGCAGCAATCCCACTTTGGGTATACAGCTAAAAGATTTAAAAACAGAGACATTTGTACACCCATGTTCTTTGCAGCTTTATTCACAAGAGCCATGAGGCAGAAGCAACCTGCATGCCCACTGATGCAAGAATAAATCAAGAAATGTGGCATAAAGATACAATAAAACACTATTCATTCTTTAAAAAGAGGGAAATCTGGTCAAATGCTACAACACAGATGAACCTTGGGTTCGTTATACTTAAGTGAAATAAGCCCGTCACAGAAAGACAAATACTGCATGACTGCATTTGTATGAGGTACCTAAATTAGTCAAACTCAGGGAACCAGAAAACGATACAGCAACTGCCAGCAGCTAAAGGAGGAAGGTGATGGGGAGCTGCTAGGTAGTTGGGGTTTCGATCATGTGGGACGGGGGCAGGGAGGTTTCTAGACATCTGCTGCACAACAACACGCATGTGGTGGGCAGTGTTGTCCTGAACACGTGCAAACTGCTCAGAGGATGACTTCTATGTTTTTGTGTTGTGGCAAGAAAAATAAATAAAGAGCATACAGTGGGGATATATTACCTATACATAAAATCTTATCAATAACATATATTGTAATCATGCTTCTTTAACCCTGGTTTTAGATATAAATCAACATGGGAAGGAACTCTACATGAAATTTGAAAAGTAGTAAATGAAAAGAGGTGATCATCCAGCAGGGTGCTAAATGCAGATTAGATTTGACATCCCATTGGTGTGCTTATAGTAAATGGATTTTAATTGTAATAATTAACTGTTCAAAAACCAAGATGTATAATATGCATGCCCTAATTATGTGAAATTGCCCTAACACCCATTTGCAACAGTCCTATAAAGATTAAGATTTAAAAAAAAAAGTTATCCCCAGTCTCGGGTGTAATCTTTCCTGAGGGCTCTGAGCCAGAGGCTGATAAAAGGGCAGGAAGAGATGCAAAGAAAGTAAACTAGTCTTTGAAAGTTACTCATGGACAATATTATCATGCTGGGAACTTTAATCTGCTCAAACTGACCAACATGCTCATTTTCCTCAAAGACATTAACAAAAAAATAATAAAATTAAACAAGGTGTTATAAATATTAATTGCCTTTATTAGACAAGGCATAATCCACTTAAATCACCAACAAATTATGGAAGTCTCCTTGGAAACTTCTGAAAAGAAAAAAGGCAAGTAGCTATAATGTATGTGGACCAAGATAAACTGACAACAGGCTTTGCTTTTCCTACAAAGAAACACCATCTCTGTTACCAACCCAGTATGGTGTGCAACAGCAACAACGACTAACTCTTAAAGAGTCCTTAGTAATTAACATAGTAGTAGTAATAATAGGTAACTCATGTGCCACACACTACTCTGTGGCAGAAATTGTTCTAAGTATATATTACATATACTTTACATATATTGTTTAATCTGTACAATTAATCTATAAATACTTCATGATCCCCATTTTGAAGAAGAGGAAAGTAAGGATAGAGCAGTTAATGAACAAAGGTCACACAGGTGATTGGCTCCATATGACATGCTTTTACCCACTTATAATATACAACCAAGATTACTGAATTCACCTTGGCTGGTTTGAGAAGACTGTAAGACTGCTAACTACTTGGACCTTCAAATCCCAGTGAGATAGAAATATTAAGTAGATGAAAGCTTCTTCTCATCGTTGATCACCAAAGATGCCTGGCGATCTTTTCCCTGTGACCTTTGTCCCTCTTCCTAGCACATGCACACAGGAAGTCGTGTTCCGGAATATTGTCAATACAACCAAATTAGGGAACTCCTACTCCACCGCCCTCCCCATCCTCAGAGGTTTCACACTACTGAATATTGATTCCAACAAAAATCCCAGGGCTTACTACTGATCTACAGGACTGTTCAACCAAGGACTTGGGCCCAACAGCACAAATTGCAAAAGACTGTTAGTAATGGGAGCATAAAGCATGCTCACCTATCATTCAAAAATTCACAATTCCACTTCAGATAACTGTTCCAATTCCATGTATCCTGGCTGATAATGAAATGCCAACTGACTATTTCAAGTTTTACTACTGTAACTTGCCCCCCAAAGCTCAAAACACCTTAAGAGGGAGGTGGCTTATCAATACCGAGTCACCCAAATTTAAGAAACAGAAAAAAGGGCCGAGACATGCAGCCCTTCCCAAATCAAGGACGGGTATCTAACCATGGCTTTCCGCCCGGCTTGTTCTTCTTACTGCATAACTCTCTCTTTCCCTCCCCTTAGATTTCTTTTCAGTGCCATTTGTTCAGCCACACACGTTTACACAGGGGTGAACAAAAGTAGGTGTACAGTTGTAACATAAATAAATAATAAAATAATTAATAAACAATAATATAAGAATAAACTGTTTCATGTACTCACTATTGTAAACCTATTTTTGCCTAAAATTGTTTATTTATTATATAAAAATCTTAATATGTTTAAAAGTGTCCTCTGAATGACTAATTCTTGCTGAAGAAAAAATATTCATTATAAAAATGTAATAGGTAAAGAAACATAAACCAACATCTTAGCTAAAATTTCCAAATGGCCTAGCAGGCAACAGACATGAAAGTAAAGGGGGGCACCCCGATCCTGGAGTTTACTTTTAAGCTCTCCCTAAAAACAGTGTCCCTGGTCTAATTCCTAAGGCACTCCTATACTTCATAACCCACAGAGCTTCTTTCTGGTGGTCCACACAGCTCTTTAAACAAATTTATTCTACAAAGCAAAGATTGCTTTTAAAGCACTATGCCCATACCCCCTCCATGAGCCCTCCACCCCTCAAAGTGATGTTTCTGTTTTTAAATCATCTTTCAGTAAATTACTACATGGAACTTCATTCCCTGGGAGAAGTCCAAAAGAAATATCTTCTAATTAAAAGAACCTAATTTGGATCCTATTAATTCTCCCCAATGGTCATTAATTAACAGCCTTTCCTATGACATTTCAATTCAAAAACAAACCCAAAAGCAACCTTCAAAGCTCCAAGTGCTGAAACTTCAGAATCAAATAGGAAAAAAAAATTTCCTTAGTGACAAAGACGAAAGACGACATGGTTTCTGATCTCAGTATTCAACAGAGTTGGTTATACTAAAGTCAACTTTAATAAACTCCCAGTGATGATAGGAATTATGTACCTAGAAGCCCCCCAACATAGCTGCTACGAAAGGAAGCTAACCACGTATTCGTTTATGCCAGAATTTGATTTGTTTCATGGAGCATTAATACCACACCCTACAGTAATGGTAATATTGCCTCGGGTTTATGTACAGTAGACTTTGGTAAGCTCCTAAAATCGTTCATTGTTATGTCTATACTTGATCCCCATCCCTGTGTGCACACACAACACACATACCGACCTGCTCTGATAAAATCAACAATTACCCTCACTTTCCTCTCAGTTGCCAAGTCACCAGATGCACCCACCCAGATCCCCTTCTGACCATAAAGTTTATGGGTTACTTATTTCTTGTAGGGTTTTTTTTTTTTTTGCCTCCCTGACACACTGTAACCACTTTCCTTTTATAGAACTCTGATCAATTCTCAGAAGCCATTTGGGGCAGGACAGTAAGGAACAAAATCAAAGATGTTTTAAGGTTTTTCTTTATTACTTGAACTCTTATTTGCAAAGAACTTTACAGTCATCTGAGTCTTCTTACAATACTCTGGAAAAGAAAGCATTTTAAATAATATTTAACACAGGAAAAATAAGGTTAGGCAAGTTGCAGAAGACCACCCAGGAGTTCCAAGGTACAGTTCATATTGCCAGGTAGCAAAGTTCTACGTTTTTAAAAATTATCCTGCCCTGGCTGGTGTAGCTCAGTGGATTGAGCATGGGCCTGTCTTCACAGGGGTTGCCGGTTCCATTCCCAGTCAGGGCACATGCCTGGGTTGCAGGCCAGGTCCCCAGTAGAGGACACATGAGAGGCAACCACACATTGATGTTTCTCTCCCACTCTTTCTCCTTCCCTTCCCCTCTCTCTAAAGATAAATAAATAAAATATTTGTAAAAAATTTTTAAAATTTTATCCTTTTCTTTTCTGAGCTACCACACTCCAAAAAAAGGGGTGAGAACAGAACCTACCAGCCCAGTAACTGGTACTAAGCTTTGGGTTTCTAATAAGCTTTTCTGGTTAAGGACACAAAACAGTTCACACCTTGGCACTTCTCCACAAGTAATAAATACAGTTCATGTATATATTGAGTGACAATGCAATTGTTATACAAATACATCTTAGATTTACTTGAGAAACAGTTTCAATAGAAAGTTTAAGAAGTCAAGTTAAAGACTGCAGGAGGTATAAAACTCCCACATAGAAAAAAAAAAATCGCACATAGAAGCTACCTCCTCTCACCTGGCAGGCTGCAAAGACAAAACCAGTTTCAGCAAAGAGCCTTATACAAACAACTGCATCCTAAATATTATTACAGGTTTATTAAAAAGCTACAAGTTGAAAAATAAAGGTTTTCTTTCAGCAAAAACTGAGAAACACATGCAAAAATATTTTTCTTCTAAAGACTTCCTTTGTATTGAACATCCAGAAAATACCTGAGAAAATATGAAAATCTGGCCTTTTAGTATGAGTAATGGGTGTTTTTTCTTCACCACCAGAGGTCAGGATCCAGAAGTAAGTCCTCATTTCACGGTCACACTTTTATACCTGAACCTCATGAATCTCAGAGCAGTTTTAAATGACACTTTAAAAAGCCTCAATTCTCAAAGCAAGGGAGCAAGAGCTTCATAAGGGAAGAAGAGAAGGCTGTCATTTTGGCTATTTCTTCCTCCAAAATACTCAGAAGAGCTTATAATCCCATCTACAAGGTGGGGGCAGCCCTTGAACCTGAATGTACCTCATTCACAACACAGGGTGGCTGGGCACCACATGCCAGGCACGGTGCTGGGTGCCCCGACGAACATGAGAGTCGGAGAATCCACTCCTCCACTCCACTCATGGCGCTCACCAATTCCTGCCGATCTCAACCTGAACAACACCTACCAAGCACTGCTAGGCCAGGCACTGCTCTCAGCAAGAACTATGCCTATGTAGGATCTGCTCAACTTCTTGACTCCCTACTGAAGTAAAGTTTAAACCTTACATATGATTGAAAATTCAATTCCAAATATTAATGCCAGCATTCACTGGGACTTTCTCAATGAAGCTGGTCAAATTACTTGACCTTTTAAACACTCTTATCGTAACAGATCTAGAAGACAGAAAAAAACAGGAGCCTGAACATGTAACTAAGTTTTTAGAACTACGTTAGATACTTTCCGAACTTCTAGAAGACAGAAAACAAGCAGTATTCTTTAAACTCATAACACATAAATATAGATGTTCACAACAGGACTGGCAAAGGAAAATGTCCCCAGAACACTATATACAAATTTATGGAAATTTTTACAAACTAGTATCACAAATCTCTGAATCAAATATTTCTCCTCAGAGGAAAGCAAATCAGTTGTAATGGTCTAGCAACTTTCCATAACCCTTGAGAATGACAACTAATTTCTTCCACATAAAAACGTTCCTTTTCCTCTCTTTTTGGTTCCAAATAATGTCTGTTCAAACTAAATACATTTCACATTTACGATTTTTAACTGGCATTGCACTTGCTACCTAACATTTTTAATACAATCCCTCATTAAAGGAACATTAATGATTTCAATCAGACCAATTTTAGTTCCTTGCCCCAAAATTTAATTTCCTGTACAGTACTGCTTTCATTTCACCTTTGAAAAAAAATCTAAGTTCACAATTTTTTAAAGACCTCTGTTCCCTATTACTTAGGAAAATTCATATCCTGACAGAATATAAACCAAAGCAAGTTGTTACAAGTTCTGTTACTCGTTTGTGACAGAGGAGAGCTTCCAGTACAGTCATAAAACCCAAGGCCCACATTCAAGCAATTGTCCCTCCTTAAAACTTACTGGAAAAAACACCAAAAAATGGGTGATATGAATAAAATACGCTTACCAAACATGATATACAATAGGAAATATCAGATGCGATAGGAAAGAAAACCAATGAGAGACAGATTCTTATTTACTGGACAAACTCTCAATAGAACAGGCTTTAGTAAAAACAAAGCTAATACACATATTGTAAGCTTTTAACTGACTTCACTTGGTTACCTCCTTCCCCCCCGTGTCAAATGCACAAGTGACGCCCTCCAAACAGTATATAGTTACAGCTACAAATACCTCTCCCATAACACAAGGCATTTGTATGTTCCCCAATCTGTTTTCTTTTGGGGGGGGGGGGTTGCTGTTTGCATCTGTAATGGTAATGATGTAATTTATTGTCTAGTAAACCAATGAAATGAGAGTGAAAAAGTACTACTCTTAAAAAACTAAAGTAAATGCTTTGGGAGAAAAAGGCAAATGCTTTGAAAGCACTCAATGAAGGGGAACACCTAAATTAATATCTGTCTGGTCCATTACAGAAAGAGAGTTTAAGACTGGAAGAATAAAATAATTTTAATCTGGAAATATTTTAACCTAAGATTCTAGAGCTTTGAATTCTTGCTCCACTTTTAGGATGGATGATGTATCAGGGTATAGTTAATACAAGAGAAACCCCTTAGAATTCTAACAGTGGACCAATATTTAAGGGAAAACTGATCTTTCCTCAGGATACTAGAGAATGGAGTATATTTATGTGTTCAGCAAAAATATCCAAGATACGTGTATATGTTTTCATTATTCCTTCCTAACTAACTAACTAACAACCTAATTAGAACCAGGCCATATAGCTTACATAGAATTAAGGATTTGGGGCAGCTGAACCACAGTGATGAAGCAGCCGGTGGTGGCCACTCCCACCAACTCCCCTCCCCCACGCTGCCACACCAGTCCTCTGCCAGCCTCCTTTTGCGAGTCACCTAAATGACCCCACAAATCATCTTCTTAATCTAAACTTAAGCTGGATTCTCTGGATGATGTTCATGCTTCAAATAGCATTTTGGTTTTAAAATCAATTTCCCGTGTAAGTTTGTGTGTATCTAAGCCCCTAAACCTCTCTTTTAGAAGCTAAAACTGAATTCTTGAACAGACAAAGCTGAAGAAATCTAAAACTTAAAATTCCACTGGTACACTACCACAATGGTCTTCCAACTGGGTTATGTAAGCCCTTTAGAGCACGTGAAAACTGTTCTAAAAGAAAGTGAGACATTTCTCCACCTTCCACTTCCTTGTGCCTGCTCTCCTAACAGTGGCATGCCTGAAATGTCACCCTTTTTCTCACTTCCTCAAGTAGGCGCACTTGTCAGCCACACCCACAGCTCACGCTGGGGCACAAAACCTCTGGGGCACCAAAAAGGAGAGCCACTGGTTGCAAGCTGGTCTTGGTGCAAAGAAATGTGTAAGAAGTAAAGGCATCTAAAAGCAGGAAAACAAGTGCTTTTGCAACTCAGATAGCTTCAAACAAAATTAGAGGAGCCAATCTTTGAGCCATCAGCCAATCATTAAACATAATTTTCGAGGACGGATCACTGTGTGAGTTTTGCCATGTAATTTCAGACTGCATTGAAAGAGTTGTCTGTCTTTGCTATAATGCTCTTTCCCTTTTCATCTTTGGGAAACAAAGTTCTGTCAGTGCCTACATATTTCAGGAAAGAAAATAGAAAATACAGGTGATGTCAAATCTTTCATCATCTACTAAAAAATGAGTATGGGAGGAAAAAGTACCTATATACTTGTAAGAGAGGAATTTGTAAAATGATACATTTTCACTTTTTCATTTTATTAATCATTTATCATAATTTGTAATACAATCATGTTATTTTGATCAACTCTGTTCTACTAATAACTGAAATGTTTAAATAATAACTTCTGCAGTGAGTAATCCTTACAGGCATAAGACATTTTTAATTATAAGTTTTTATACTTTTTATTATATAAATATGACACAATAATCAGCAAAAGACTCTGAAACATGAACATATATTAGAATTAAAAACTGGGGGAGAAGAAGGATAAAAAAAAGAGTTCAAGATTAAAAGGGACAGGTAAGTTTCAAATTGAAGAGTCTGTTCCCTTTTTTTAAAGATTGTATTTTATTTATTTTTTAGGAAGGAAGGTAGGAAGGAGAGAAACATCAATGCTCCAAAGAAACAGAGATCAGCTTGCCTCTCGCAAGCCCCCAACCGGGGACCTGGTCTGCAACCCAGTCATGTGCCCTGACTGGGAATTGAACCAGAGACCTTTCAGTTTGTGGGGCAACACCCAACGCACTAAGCCACACTAGTCAGGGCTCACTGTATTTTTTTAATGAATGGTGACTGTTAGGAAAATAAACTATATTTAAGGATATCATCCAAAGGTTTAGTTATACCTCTGAAACCATTTAAACTTAGAATCAAAGTTGAGGCCTCTACACACATTTGAAGACCACAGAGTTACATGGGTAGCAGTCTGCCCGCATCCAGGGACCTTAGTCAGAGGAACATGCCAGCTACCTTTCCAGCCTTTCACTAGCAACAGGGCATAAGATTACGCCTGCAGTTGGACTCCCAGGAACATCATTTCCTCCAGTCTTTGCACTTCCCCACCCCCTAGCCCAGGTCATACTGCCAGGAAGACAGACCCCAGCCAAGCTCCAAGTTTCACCGTCCTCCCTCTAAAGACTCGCTCTTGGTCGGGAGCTATGAACTGCTAATTTGGTAAGCAGACAGAGTAACAGTGGAGTTGGCAGCATGGTATATCTAGAGACAAATTACCTGGTTTCAAATTCTGGGCTTGCCACTGACTATCTTAAGCCACTTACTTAATCTCTCTGTCCAGTTTGCTCATCTATAAAATGGGGGTTATGATCAAAACTACCTGTTGGAGTTTTGTAAAAAAAAAAAAAAAATGAATTAGTTAATGCATTCAAAAACTTTAAAACACTGCTTGACACATAGTTTTTGCTACATCATCTTTGGTACTAGTACACCACCACAATTATTACTATGACTACTATATGCACACCCTGGTATGGATATTTATCATATAAGCTCAAGCCAATATCTTTATAAATAGATGTTTCACATTACCTATGTCAGGCTACCATTTCATTGGAAGGAACAGACAAAAAACATCTATCGTCTTTGTCCCTTCCTGGAAGAAGATGGCTAGTAAAAACATAATAAGAACAAAAAAAATTCTCCATAGGTCCACTGATATTAAGAAAGACTAACTAGCAAGGACATCGAAGACAAAAATAAAATCTAGTAGCAATAAATATAGGGAGAGCGTAGTAAGCCCTGAGAAGGAAGTCGTAAGAGAAGTCACACTTTCGTCAGAGTTTTTTTCCATTCTTTATCTTGCAACAAGAGACAAGGAAAATCATTGGTAGATGGATAATCTGTACTGGTGACCAAGGAAAACCAAAGAGAACTCGATGGACTCTAGTTTTTCAATGAAGAGACTGATACAGATACCACCACTGCCTGTTCCTCTCCTCCAAGCCTCCCAGCCTACAGCTGGCTGTAAAAAGAAACCGCGGCCGCAGGAAGGCAGGCAAAGAGAGGTCTGCACCGGCGGCCCTGGGGAACCTGGGCTGGCGGGCGCAGGGCCACAGAACGGCTCATCTCACTGACCACTACAAGCCCTGCCACCCCATCCCACCCCCAATCATGTTTTTAGGGAAGAAACAATTTTCGACGAATAATTTCCCTAACAAATGTAAAGGGAAATTATTGGCCTGTATCTGGCCTTCTATCTAAACCTAACTGCAACAAAGTTAACTTTTTAATTGCAATAATTCTAAAACCTGACTTGTGCCTAACCCAAGCCAACATGCTTAGCCACCAGGGAAAGAATCGGCTCTCGTCACTTCATCAGCACCCACGCGTCTTAGTCATCTGGGATGTTTGTTTGGAAATGCGGACTCCTGGATCCCCAGCAAGTCTGGCTCCATCTCATGTGGAGCTCAACAACCTGCACTTCTCAACAAACTCCCAGGGAATCCTTGAGTACGCAGTAGTTTTACAACCATTGCCTGAAGGACATGCCAGGAATAATATCACTTAGTAAATGCAATTCCTATCCACTTTGCCCACTCTGAAAAATTTAGACATGTTGGCATCATTTTCATCAGTGAGCTCTGTCTCCGCAAAGCTAGAACCACGACTGCAAACTGCTTTGGGTAGGAATCTTTAGTCTTACAGACAGAGAGGAAGGGGAGAGCATCCTTCTCACTGCTTCTGGTGGCACAATCCTCCTGAAGAATATGAATTGGCCTAGCTTGGATAATGTGACCACTGCTTATCTTCCTGCTGAAAGGCTGAAGGCTGGGGGCAGGCGAGGCACCGTGATTGGTTTATCCCATCCTGAGGCCACCATTATGGCCAAGCTCCTTGTGCCAGAAGAAGGCAGCCTCACCCTGATGTGTCCCCTGGGAAATCAGTCTTAATTGGAAAGTTTCCCTAATTTGTGTCTATTATAATTTTATACAAAATATAAAGTCATACACTTTATTTATGATTCCATTCTAAAAATACAAGTATTCTGGAATATTTGTGTTCCTAAAAGGAGTGAGTAAAGGATGCTCGCTCTTACCCCTTGAAAATGCAAAGTACTCAAATGAGTACTTTAAAAAAATGGGACCCTTTTAACTTCTGTTATTAACAAGCAACATAAAAGAAGCCAGGCTCTGGTTAACTGGGTGAAGTGTGTGCTGCTCCAGTTAACATTCCAGTTTCCAAGCTGTTTTTATGAAAGATGCATAAGAGGCGCTTTTTCATCAGAACAGAAGCTGAAGAAGCATTGGTAAGGTGAAAGTCCCCTTCATTTTGTCATTCCACCTTAACTTATCTGACTTTCCCCTCAAATAAACTGTTAGGTTTATTTGATGGAGGATACTTGTTTTGAAGCTCAATGGCACACTGGCACAGTGACAGGCCCAGCCAGATGAAACCTTACTATTAAGAGCCCTTTGCACCTTGGAAACACGTTACACTCCATTCTTCAGTTTGAGTGTCTCTACCTGATTTATGTAAGATAAAGTACTCTGTGCCATCAAATATTAGATATCTGTTATTACCACTGCCTGAGGGAGTATAAAGTATATATTTATGGAGCAGTCATTCATGAGCCTTTGATATCCACAAACATGCGAAAGAACTTTGGGTAAACAGAAAAACTTACTTTCTGCAAAGTATAACGGTTTTGTAGCAGAAAGAGCACCATTTTGGGATCAGATGACTGGGTTCGTAATCTGCTCACACACTCCCTGATCTAACTAGTCATTTTACGTTAGACAGAGCCAGGTGAACTCCCTGGCTACCACTGGTTTCCTCAGTCCTAAATGAGGGAGAGTCAGATGGCGTGGCATCTAAAAGCTCTAACTCTACGTTTCCAGGGGTCTCTTCAAGAAGTCACAGGTCTTGTTCTCTGTGCCAAAAAAAAAAATTCATTACTGTCTGCTTATTCCTGCTGTGGGTTCTGCAGTTATACATCTGGGAAATATCAAAATAAGAGCTGTCATGCACAGGCTGAAGTAAAAAAAAGCAAGCAAGCAAGCAAACAAACAAACAAACAAACAGGAATAACATCTGGATACCCAGGCACCAGATCTTTTTGAATACATGCAAGCAGAAGATATATAGTCATTTTTTTTTAAAAAGCCACACTGCTATTTTGGAAGATTGTCTCTACGAAAATCAGCAAAAAGGAAAAAGCTATATTTATCATACTAAGTAGGCGTGATTTATACCAACTATACTGTCACTTATTCAACAAATATTTACTGAGCACACATCATGAGCCAAAAGCTAGGCATTGAGCAGAAAACAGGACAGAAACATTTCGTTTTCTGAGCCAGATAAACAGAGGGAGGCCCAGGTTAACCCAAACTAAAGAATTAACTATTACAAATGTGGTGATCATTGCATCGGAGACATATACACTGGGTAGGCCCCCAAACCCTAATACCCTAAGAACCTAGTTCTGACGGTCCTGCGGTCTTCCCACAGGAAACAGTAATGTATCTAAGATGAATTACTGTGGGGTTACTGCACACTAACAGGAGAGAGCATGCAGAACAGAGAAGATCGCCTTGGAATCTATCAAATTTTACATCTACAGGGCCGAGTTCCAGTCCTTGCTCTGCCCTCCAGATTTCACCCCCCCTATGAGGATTACTTTATTTCTTTTTAAATACATCATCTGTTAATGGAGATAGTATCAAGGGCGTCAACCTTTTGACATCTCTGAGCCACACTGGAAGAAGAGGAGTTGTCCTGGGCCACACATTGAATACGCTGTGACACGTAATCACAAAAAGATCACGTAACGTTTGAAGTACATTTCCAGTTGTGTGTTGGGCCACATTCCGAGCCATCCTGGGCTGCAGGTGGCCCACGGGCTGCAGACTAAACACCCCTGGACGGTGATTTTGGTACACTGTTAAATTTAATAATTACAAAACAAAGGGACCAGGGAATACGCATCTACTTTATATCAACTGAGCAGTACATTACAAATTACACTCCTTGTGCCCTGGCCAGGAGGTCGATTTGGGGAGAGCATTATTCTGCACACCAAAAGGTTTCAGGTTTGATTCCTGGCAATTGGGGCACATACTTGGCTGTGGGTTCGAGGTCTGATAGAGACGCATACAGGAAGCAACCGATTGATGTTTCTCACTCCAGTGTTCTCTCTCCCCCCTGCTAAAATCAATAAACAGATCCTTGTGTGAGGATAAATAGAAGATAAATTGATGGATAGATAAAAATTAAAAGCAAAACAGGGGAAATCACTGGCACACTTATATTCTTCTACCTTTAAAAAAATAGCAATCAAGAAACTCAAACTCTTAATTCTGAAGACTATCCCCAAAATAATTAATCTTCAAAATTAGTGTAATTAAAAGTTCTCTGATTAAGAGAAAACTCTAGTCCTTTCAAGAGACCACCTGGTCAGCCTCAGAACTATTATTCTTCTATGGTAATGAATACTGGTTTTAATTATCGTCTTTATAAAAAAACAAATAATCATTGCATTCCAGTTAACAATTTGCACTCCAAGTTTCCTTTCCTAAGTCATCTTTAAAGTCCATGGCAAATAAAAACCACACCCAATACATAGTAGCTTACAGAACTGACGAGGGATCCTTGACTCTTACAGACCTGGTTGGCATCAATGATTCAAGCATATTATGAAAATCTCCACAGGACTAAAAAAAAAATTTTTTTAAGTACAGAACTGAAGTTTACATCCACAAATCTGTTTGATCTCTGCAGTTGCAAAACCATATGGCACACAGAGAGAAACAAATTATCTCTGCTTATGAAATAAGAACCTTCTGCAGGCTTTGGGACAGACCAACAGCTAAGATTGTCCTGATTGCTGCGTATCACTGTAATTAACTCTCTCTGATCCTTTTTGAGAATTTGGAGTTTTGTTCTGTGTGTGTTTGTTTGGGGGGGGTGGATTAAAGACAAGGAGGATCATCTGTGGCAGATAAGGAGAATGCTAACAGCACCTTTAGACACAACAGTTTCAATATACTCTTTCTGTAATATTTCACATTTTTGTACTTTATCTGATCACACTTGTTGTTGGGGAGATGTACAAAGCTATGCATGTCAGTATGTGCAATGTAATGCAAAGGCCTGTGCTCGTGGAAAGGGTTATGTCCTTATACTAAATGACTGTCATTTCTGGAATAAAAGTAGTGTCATAATCTCTGTAATTTCCCATTCAGTGACTACATAAAATCAACAGCAAAAATATGGCATGGCAAATGAAATGAAGTAATTTAAAATGTCATTGAATTTTCCTGTTTCTGCTTCTTTTCCCTGTCACTACCCATCCCACCCCCATCATTCATTAAGTCCCCACCAAAAAAAAGTTTAAAAATAATCCATACTTCCAAAAGCAAAAGGCACTACTTTCAGTAGTGAGTAAGAAGATTTAAAATTTGATCTGGATTTGAACAGGATTTGAGGAAGCACTTCATGAAGAGCCAACCAAGGAACTCTTAGCACCAGCAAAGACAATCATACGCCAATTTGCTCACACAGATCCAGAAGTGTAACACAGAAAAATGCAAATAAAGAGTGACAAGAAAAAAGGAAGCAAATAGTTTTAAAGGGAGAAGGGTCAGTTCCTGGATACACAGCAATGTTATACAGAAAGGGTGTTTAGGGATGACTGGCTAGAAAGAATCTATAATTTTGCTTTCCTAAGAGAAGACACTATCCTTAAAAACAGTAGCCTTGGAGCCCTGCCTATCTTTCCCCCTGATGCGACTAGGATAGAAGAAGCATTTCCCTAACATTTGATGTGGTAGAACAGGTGACAGCAGGCTCACCTCTGAAGGGTGGGCTTAGAGTCATAAATAAGGAGAGTGTGGGATCTCAGAATCACTGGGTCATGGAAGCATTCCTTGTCTTTTCCTGACACTGTATGCATCCCCAATGCCTTCCAGGGACACTCTCTCCCACCCCAACCGAACCAAGGTCAGCGCTCAGGGCCCAGGAGCACAGCTGCCTGTCAGAGTGGTCCGGCAGGCTGGGGAACATCTCCAAGAAACAAACTAATCGGGGTTCAAGGGAGAAACTTTATCTCTTCACAGTTATGATCACTTCCAAATTGAAAAGCCTTTAAAACACATAGATTACAAGTACAGTCCTGGGATAATCAGTAACATGTCACAATAACAGCATTAATGTGTTTACCTGAAATCAGATCTGCTAATTTCTAAACATTTCTAAACATCATAATTTCTAAACATCTGCTATTTCTAAACATCCTCACACTTGTTTCTTTTTCTTTTTCTTTTAAAGATCACTTTCTATGTAGAGGTGAACTGCAATGGAGAATACCTTTTGTTCACTCGCTATCTAACCTTGCTGTCCCCAAGCCAGGTCCCTGGTGGGGACGTATTGCAGGGGGGGGGGGGGGCATCACATATCTGGCAGCTAATGGTTGAAGACAGCCCTCTCCTTTTTCCTTTCCTTTTTCCTTTCCATCTTCCTTTCCTTTTTCCTTTCCTTTCCTTTGACAGTGGTTCAGATAAGCCATTCAAAATACATTCCTGTCCCTGGCTGGTGTAGCTCAGTGGATTGAGCATGGGCCTGTGAAGCAAAGGGTGGCCAGTTCGATTCCCAGTCAGGGCACATGCCTGGGTTGCAGGCCAGGTCCCCAGTAATGGACACATAAGAAGCAACCACACATTGATGTTTCTCTCCCACTCTTTCTCCTTCTCTTCCTCTCTCTCTAAAAATAAACAAATAAAATAAAAATAAAAATTAAAAAATACATTCCTGGATTTTCTACATGGAGCAGGGAGAAAGAGCCCAAATGCACGTCCACATAGACTAGCAAATATACAACCTCTCTACCTGCTCAGGAGTAATCACTGCATTTCCGCCTTCCTGCCTTTTTAACTCCTCCCACAACCATGAGCTTCTCAGGTAGATGAGAAAGCCCATTGTTTTCTTCTTTTCTGCTTTGGTAAGGCCTTGTCTACACTTCTTGACAGAACTGCTACAGACAGAACCAAGGGTAGTCAAACCTATAGATTTCTGGACTTGCTCTTCTTTACAGGGTAAAGATGTCGGTGCCCAATACTGCAACCAGAAAAAGGAATGTGAGTTGCATGAATGACAAATAGAACTTACAAAGGAAGAAAAAGAATCAACCAGAAGTTCTCATTACCCAAAATCAGGATATTAAAAAAAGAGACTAAATAAATAAATAAAATAAGTGGCTCGAGCCAGGGCAGAAATTCATTAACAGGAAAATCCATCTTACATAGCACAGCATTTTTACAGTACTATGTTGGAGTTTTCAAGTTTTGAAAAATGAGACACTGACTGATATGTACTCAGCCAAATATTCTGATCTGTCATCATTCTAAATATATGGGCCCGTCTTTCAACAAACAAATTAGCAGGTAATACATCATCGCCAAGTGCTCACCCTTCCCTGGCATCCCTATAAATACAGAGTGATCATGACTAGCAGTTATTGAGCTTAAAATGTAAAATGCTGCTCACCTCACAGGAGCTACACTGAAAAACTCCATAATGCCAATTAGCAGTAGGGTGTCAGAAAAAGCTTTATGCACTGAAATTCTGTGAAGGAGGGAAAACAAGGAGACTGAAAACAGATTACACTTATAACCCCTCTATTTGATGATGGAGAAAAGGGGACTGCATCTTGAGCAATGAATGACTCCAATATTTTTTGAGTGCATAGGGTCAGATGAGCAGCCCTGAATTTGGGAGAATTGCACACTGAGAGGAAAACAGCTCTTCCCCCCAATTTCTCCTACTAAGATCAATGCAAAGTATGTAAGCTTCCCAATACAGTAAAAGCTGCAGAGCTAGCTACAGTCTCCGGTCCTCAGAAATGACTCCTGCCGTCGACAAGATTCTGATTTAAACAACAACGAACTATTTTCTGAGGGCAAAAGGGGAGTAAAGTTCTTAAATCATTTAATTCTGCCAATTAGTTCCGCAACTATGGCATAAAAGAACTATGGATATTTATCCACTGGAAGTGGATCAAAAAGTGGGCTCTCTTAATGCCTATTAAATAGTGCTGATTTTCAAGCATCACTGACCAAGGTCAAATCTGAACCAATGTGAAAGCCTCCACTTCCCCATCACTAATCCCTTGAGCCAGCCATTCTTCCAAAAGGCAAATGTTTTGTAGGCAGGGGAAGAAACACCACACAGTATGTGTAGCGAGCGCTTCATA
Organism: Artibeus jamaicensis; assembly: GCF_021234435.1. Classification (NCBI taxonomy): domain Eukaryota; kingdom Metazoa; phylum Chordata; class Mammalia; order Chiroptera; family Phyllostomidae; genus Artibeus; species Artibeus jamaicensis. The sequence continues at coordinate 57,048,497 of NW_026522030.1, forward strand.
CGACTGCTTTCTACACTAAACTGAGCTTACGTGCCTATTTATTTATGAAATGTCAAAAAATGAAAACACCTGGGAAACTTTCAGAAATGATATCACTACAGTACTAACCTGTACAGAGAACCAAAGAATTAAGTGTTGTATCCCACATAAATGAGGTAAAATCTCTGGTTGATTGCCTGACATTTTTCCCTTGGGATTCAGTTTCCTCCTATCAGTAGGAGGCATGAAAGAACACTGACTCAAGCATTTGCTTCCAATTGACAAGATTATCTTCTGTAAATGTGATGCTGAAGAAACTGCACAATGACCAAGCTTAGGGTCCACTGGATTATAAACTACACTTAGAAAAGTTGGGCTCAGGAGCTCGAAGTGATGAGAAACACACACACACATACATACACACACACACACACACACACACACACACACAATGAGCTATAATGCAACTGTGTGCTGGATGGGCACAGGGGTAATGAACTTAACCAATTCATTGCTCAAAACAGAAAAGCTCCCAGACTGTCCAAGATCTGATTGTTCGCTTTCTTTACCAATACCATATATACCACCCCCACCTCACAATCTAATACACACTACTAGATAGACTTCAACTTAATATTCCTATCAAGACAAAGTTAACCATAGTCCATTTCAATAGTTTACTTACAATCATGAGTTTCAAAAACCCAGCTTCACTAGAAACCTAAAGACCAAGTATGGCACCTTTTCAAAAATGTTAAATATATTTAAGCAAATATGTCCCAAGTCCCAAAAGAAAATACATTTTGCGTGTTACCTCTCTACTCCCCAGGAAAGAAAAGCCGTGGTGCCTGGAGAGCCGGTACAAGCTAGTCACTATTGAAACTCGGAACAAAACAAGCTGCTTTGTCAGTCCTGAGCACATTCTAGTCCCTCCGCATGAAAAGCCTTCCCACTATGTATCCCCTCAACTATCCCCCCCTACCTGGAGGGAATACAATTCTTTGAAGTAAGTGTTCCTTGTTCCCTGCTCCCCATGGAACTAATCACTTTCCCAGTGTATTTTTGTACACTTCTTGGACCTATCACAATGCATCTTCGCTTTATTTTAATTGCATGAACAATACATGCTTATAACAAGTTTAAACATTACCTAGACATACATAATGAAAACAGGGTCTTTTCTCTCTTCCCTCCAATCCCTGTTAACCATTTGGTATGTATTCTTCCAGCCCAGTTTCTACACTTCAACATGTACATTCTTACCAAGTTACAGCACTGTCACATCTAACAGGCTCCATCAAAGCAAGAACTCGTTCACCTCTGTATCTAATGGCTGGCACATTCCTGGTACAAACAGGTGCTCAATAAACGTTTAATCAACCAATGACCAAAGAGTTACAGGGACAGAGAAGTAGGTATCAACAGGAGTCCTCATAGGAGCTCCAGAAGCAGGAGGAAACAGATGCCAGCACCCTTACGTGTGCCTGTGTCCATACCCATGGGAGATTTGGAAGGAGAAAAAGAAGCTGGTAGCATCTGAACCTACAGCTTCAGGTGGTTCCCCAAATGACCAATGGATAAGCCAACACAGGGATACTGAGGCACATCGGCACATTTCCATTCCATGAAAAATACTCAAAGCAACTAAGAAACAACCATTCGTGATTCTGGGAGGCTGCTCTGTCCCTGATCTCAAGGGCACTGCTCCTGTCTAAACTCAAGACACCAGCTCGGCACTGCCTCGAGGGCTTTCCAGGGGCATTCAAACTGTGTCTGAAGTATATTTTCAAAATGTGTGAACTCTTCTTGGAAAAAAGAAAGTAGGAATTTTGGGCTGTACCCAAAAGAACAAGAAAAAGCAATTAAGATGCTAAGACAGGGCAGAAAGCTATAAAATAGGGAGGGTCTCTTTTCTCTAACCATCTCAATTTATGGGCTTTCATAACCAAGAAGAGCCACAAATAGCATTATACTCAGTAACATTTTTTAACATAAATTAATATATGATTCAATTTAATAGTACAAGCAAACCCTTTAACTTCACTTAACTTTTCTAAAAGGTTATTAGCTTTGCTAGTTAGTTGCCATCTCAAATTATCAAAGTCACCAAATGATGGCCACCCCAACCAATAATGAACCTAAACATAAATTGGCATAGGAAATTATTTTCTGCCAAACTGTGTTTTAGAAAATCTTCAGATTTCAGCGTTGAAATTAGAATTAATTCAGTCCACTTTACCAGTTCACCTTTTCCTTGCCAGGGTTCCAGAAAGCATAACTGAAAAAATTCATTTGACATAAGAAATATTCTACAACTTGGTCAATAAAATAGCCCTCACCATATTATCATCATAACCCAGATCTATAATTGGGTCCAAGATGTTGGGTACATGTCCAATAGTAACATATACTTTGAAGTGCACAAATTGGCTTGTACATTATTAACCAAGCATGTCTTCAGTTTAGTAGAGAACAGCTACAGAGACTCTACACTTGGCTTCTAGCTCTGAAAATTAACAGTCCCTCTTTCTGTTGAGGGAGGAAGGAAGGGAGGGAGGGAAGGAGAGAGAGAGGGACCCTATTTTAAGAACTCTTCTCACTTCCACACCCCCCCTCAACCCCACACACGAGAATCCCCTACACCTCCATCTCCCACCCAGAGCTGCCTTCAGGGACAAATAAGATGATGACTTGGAGTTCCAGTCCTCTGGCTATTCAACAGTTCCAAATTAATGATAAATCAATTAATGGAACCCCAAAACTAAGAAGAATGAAGAGGTATGGGGGGCTTAGAAACTGTAATAGATAACATTTTTAAAGTATATATCACTGAGATATTTACAGGTTTCATGATAAGAAGTCTAGACTGATTTCAAAATAAATTCAGTTGGAGATGAGGATGAAGGAGGCCTAGGTGATACTGCTGATGACACAAGTGTGTCTGTGAGATAATAATTATGTGGTTGCGTAGTGACTACATGAGTGTTTATTATACTATTTTCTCTACCACTCTGAATATCTTTAAATCTCCATAATAAAAAGCAAGGGGGGTGGGCATGAAAGTATATACAGTAAAATGCTAATACTAAGATCATCTTATTTTCTTCTGAGCTTTTCATGAGCATGATGACTGCTAAAAAAAAATCTCTGGTGAGAAATGATGCTCTTGTCTGGATGCCTTCAGAAGCCATTCCTGTCTTGGTAAACCAAGCTGTAGCAAGATCCAAATTTAAGTGAAAAGTACTGTATCCTGAGGCACACACACCCCAAAATCCACATAACAAAGTTTCTCATGAGGATGTAACAAGCAAAAAAATGAAAAGAATCTGACCAAAAAAATCCCAATAGAAAGTAAAGCAAATTAATTCCTGTTCCTGAAGGGCACTATCATCTGTTTAAAAAGGTTTATTTTCCCTTGTAGCTAAAGTTGATTGAGCCCTTGCTATGTACAAATAACTTGGCTGTATTCTCATCTAATCCTTGTAATAACCCTGAGAGGAAGTAAGAGTCTTATCCCTGTTTCTGAAATGAAGATATTGAGATTCAAAGAGTTTACATAGAGCAGGGTGGGAGGGAATGGGGATTCCAACTGAGAATGTAGAAAAAAAAAAGTAAGAATCACATCTTTGTCTTCAGAATGTCTGAGAGAAAAACAGGAGAGGAAATGCCCAAGTAAAAGGAGAAAAATTAATCTATTTCAAAAATTCTGCAAGTATACAGATCCTGGGATTCCAACCCAACCCTATAGAAGAGTAACATTTACACTCCTTCTCAAGACCAAGGGGGAAGAAATTTTTGAAAAGGACCATCAAGAAGAATTAAAAGGTCCAGCCCTGGCTGGTGTTAAATACACAAACACTCAATGGATTCAGCGCCAGACTGGGCAGCAAAGAGTCACTGGTTCGATTCCCAGTCAGGGCACATGCCTGGGTTACGGGGCCAGGTCCCCAGTAGGAGGCACACGACAGGCAACCACACACTAATGTTTTTCTCCCTCCCCTCTCTATAAAAATTTTTTAAAATATTTTTAAAAAGAATTAAAAAGGTCCACAGCATAAGATCAACCAAAGTAAGTAGAATTTGCTGAGTGCTTACCTCCCTAGCATTGCGTCCCTCTCGACCCCCGTAGCCGGGGTGTCCGGCCTTTCTCGGTCACTGGGCCACACTGGGAGAAGAAGAGCTGTCTTGGGCCACACAGCAAATACACAAACACTAATAAAAACTGATGAGCAAAAAAAAAAAAAAACCGGTTTTCAGTAAGTTTAGGACTTTGTGCTGGGCTACATTCTAGGCATCCTGGGCCACACGCGGCCACGGGCTGCAGGTTGGACACCCCTGAGCCTAGAGGAACTACTGTCATTCCCATTTCACAAAAAGTGAACCTTAGAGAGGCCAGATAACTTTCTCAAGATACTGCTAATAAGCAAAAACTGTCTTTTAGACAAAAAAGCCTCCATGGGCTACTGTACAACACAATGCTGCTCCTTGAAAAACAGGCTCACTTCCTCTATAAATCCAATCTGAAGAGCAAACATCTAATTCCCAAATTATGAACACCTTATCTAAAGAGTTGCCAAGATATCCCAAAACTTTCCAATCTGAGAGGTATCAGGGAGATTATACAAGGGATTCCCTACAACATATTTAAAACTGTGCTTGGATATCATAAAAAATACACAAGTTGATGACTACAACCTACAATAAAACTTCAACCAACAAGCGCCATGGAAAACTCAGTGGTATCCTCGGTATTCAGAACAGGCAGGTTCACAAAGAGATTTGAATAAAGAATCTCTTCCAAATCGCAGTTTCTCCACTTACAACGTCCATGACCTTAGGCATGTCATCATTTAGCCACTGGAATCTCACTTTCGGTCCCTATTAGTGGAGCTAACAAAACCTATTTATATGTAAAGCACCTAACCCAGCGCTTGGCTCTCAATGCGGAGCAGAAGCTCAGTCAAGGCTTCACCCTCACATAATGCTCTGTGGTCTGTACCAGCAAGCATTCTTCCTCCTTCAGTAACCCCACGGGGAAAAGGAACCCTCCACTCCCCGTCTGTGGATCAAAGTAATGCCCCTTGCTGGCCCAAACCACCTCTCCTCCCCTCTCATAACACAATAACATCTTTATAGTAAAGATCCTCAAATTGTGGGGATTTAGTTCACTAACTCTCTTATTTTGCAATCCTATAATTTTACTTTATTGGACTTTCAGATGGGCTTTGTTTGGCATTCGATTATTTCAGAGCCAACTTCCCACTTAAAATTCTAGACCTTGGCTTTGATTAATAGAATATGAAAAATGCCAAGACATTATATCTGTCCAAGGGACAAAATCTCTGAGAGCAGCCAGAGACTGTTTTATTTGTTTATATAGTGACAAGAGTCAGAATTCCAAAGAATCAAGTCATAGAATCTTAATTTTCCTCCACCAGTCCTACTAACTTGGTAATAATAAAAAGCAACCAAGGGCTCGCAGTAAAATTGTTTTTTCAATTTTGCATTTTGTTTTTCACAAATGGTCAATGTAAATAAAACTGAAATTATTAAGGCTACAGGCTACATTTTCAAAGAAACAGAAAAATCATTTCTCCTACATTTATCATAGTTTTAACAATTGTTCAAGTTAACTATTTCAAGCTATTTTATTCAAGTAAAAATTCTGGAATGTCTATGACGACAAAACAGACTGAGATGTAGGTCTATGACATGAGAGGGAAAGGGGGTTGTGAACCCTTAAGACTGTTTTAGCTTGTTGTTTTGTCAGTGTGGTACAGAAATCAAACATTTAAACAAAAATAAAAATCCAGAGCCTACTTTAATGAACAACACTGTTAAAAAAGAAAATGTCTCAAATTAGTTAGCAATTCTGGGAATTCCTAGCAATGCTGCCGATTGTTCTCTTTTAAAAAGCAGCCCCTTCAGAAAAAAAAAAAAAACTATTGGTATGGTTCCAGACCCAAGAAATTCCATATTTTTTTACTCCTTTTGACTCTCACTTCCCACTTAGGAAAGGCAGGGTTAAGAACTAAATAGACCCTGACCTTTAAGTGTAACTTGAAAAAGCCATAGCCTGAAGATGAGTCATATATAGACTTTGTAAACTAACTACACAATTGTTAGACTGTATTTTATACAAAGAAGCTAGGAGCAAAACCACCAACTGCAAATAGGAGATATGTCTTTGTAATGGAGAAACACACACAGTCACTCCGTCACCCAAACCAAACAAGGACCACCACTCGCACATATACACACGTCATCTCTTAGGAAGCAAAGAAGTATTTTCATGTAGTGCTATTTAACTTTGTAAAGAAATAAATATTTTAGTTAAGTCTTATGAGCACAGGTAAGCTTGTAACACCTAGATTTCTTATGCCATTTGTTAATTTCAGGAACAAAGAAAATTTCTGACCTAACCCTTTTATTGTCTGAAGAAAAATTAAAATAAGAAAACCTCTTCTTTCTCAAAGAGTTTCTCTCATGCATATATAGTCTCTCCTTTTAAAAATTATACACTTGCATACAAATAGAAGTACCTCCAGATTACTGCCTACACCACCTAAAGGAAACTATTTGTTTTGTTTTCCTGTTTATCTTTTCACTTGGCCCACAAGTTCAGAGTAAAAACTAGTTCAGAGTAAAATAATTATAACCTAAGGATATTTTTATAACATATGATATAACTAATACCACTTAAATGGAGATAAATGTAAAAAAGAGCTAGAAAATAAGTTAAAGTCAAAAAGTTCATTTTAAACGGATAAAGGTAAAGCTGTAATAAGCTAAATGCTACCTGAAATAGAAATTACAGACTCCAAAGCCATTTAAGAAGACTAAACCAAACAGACTAGCTATACATCCATAGGTCTCCACTTGGTAAAATGAAATCAAGCTGTTATCTCCAAAAATAGTAATAGCAATTAATTATCAAACTGTTCTGTGAACATGATGCTAATTATCTATCTTATTTAATCTCACCAAAATTGTAAGTTTCCCCATTCTACAGATGAGAAATCGAGGTGGGCCCAAGAATCTGCATTCCTAACAAGTTCCCAGGTCACAATGCTGGTGCTGGGGGTCACACTTAGAGACCAACTGCTTTCCACTAATCATGAGATGCACATGTATGGCAAAGATTGACGAACTGTGTTCAACTGACCCTAATTGCAGTGTATGAATTTTCAAAGTATTGATTTTTATCTACATAATGAAGAATAAGAGATCTGTGAAAAGTCACTATGGTATAAAGTAGTGTATTTTCAACTGGGATTAATCCTGAAACATTGCCCGATGTCTATTAATTTGACCCACAACAGTCCCAAGCATCGTAACTCTTCCTACCTGTCTCTTCCAAAATTACATAACTGCTCTTTCTAGTGATTCATCCCCATATTTGATATATTTAACAACCACAGTAGAACAGTAGGGCAAAAGTTTCCATTTAATCTCCTGTCTCCCACATTTTAAAGGCCCTGAATGTTCACAGACGCAAAAATATCACAAAGAGGACTAGAACACTAACCTACATATTTAAACAACACTGACATCCATTCACATAGAATTGAACTCTTCCAATCTTTCAAAATACGGAATAATCAAGTTTGATCCAGGAGAATTACCATTTGCCCTTATCTTTCCAGAAGATACTGACCTGGAAGAACACCCTCAAGAGAAGAAAAAACAACTTTCATAGCACCTGTTGCTCTCAGTTCTTGTACCGTCCCAACATCTCTGTGAAATTATTTCTGCAAGACAAAGAGCCCCAGGTTCAGCTGAGATTCAGCCTGGCCCACCAACAGGCTAACCACTCGACTTGGGCAACTATTGTAGATGTCTTCATTCAAATATATTCCAGCCCTCTTACTGCACAACAGACGAAAGCGGGGGGGGGGGGCACACTGCCAGAGCCTCATCGGGAAACAACGAGGGCAGATTGGAAAGGCAGAAGTAACACTGCAAGGTGGGCTGCGCTTCTGACCCTGAAGTTCTGAAGACCTTGTACTTGGTCCCCAGCTTCAAAGGTAAAGAGTCAACACCAACACCCACACTATTTTGCCAACTAGCCTGTGAAGTCCTGAACCCAGCTGCTATAATAATGGGTGGCTGCCTGGCTGCTCAGCTTTCCTGATTTCAGCACAGGTAGCAGTTTGCTTGACTCGCCAGTTCTACAATATTAGTCTGAGGGTTATTCCTAGAAATTTAACCCAGAGCCTGCTCCTTCAGCTCCTCCAAGACATATGAAGGACCTTATTTCCTACATCAAAACCCTCTTTGCTAAAACTGACTAAAGTGGTTGGTCTGTTTTCTACAGGTGAATCTAGACCTATACACCACTAAACAGGAAAGGATTACTTTCAAGTTCTTATCACTCGTGAAAGGAAATACTCCACAGAGGGAGGAATTATTAGAATTTAGCATAATAGGAGAAAGACAACAAATTGGAAGACTTGGATTCTAGTCTAGACTTTTCCGCTGACCTTCACTAAATGAGAATTTAAGAAACGCTGAAAAAATTAAAAAATAAATCTAGGTAAACGATCCTTTCCCTGGTCATATCTGGCACAAAAGATGTGTTCAAATTTGTTTAACCACTCAAAATTAAGGTCTGTTCTAAATATTACAAAAGCATAATGAAAAAGAATGACTGACTAATAATAACCTGGGCCTTGGGTTCATTATGGGAAAAGGGGAAACCTATAGCAGAGAGAAGGACAGATGAAGAATGTGTGCTGTCCAGCACAGCTGCCCACAGCCACCTGTGGCTATTAAGCACTTGAAATGTGGCTAGCTCGAATAAGAAACTGCATTGTATTTTAATTAATTAACTTGCATTTTAAAATTTAAGTCAATTAACCCAGTACCAGAAAGCACATATATTTGGAACAATTCAAGTACATGAATCGACTTTCTCGACATTATGTTTACGAAATCTAGATACATACCAGATTTTGAAGATCTGGTACAAAAAAAATGTAAAATTCCTTAGTAATTGTTTATATTGATTATATATTGAATAATATTTTGGATATGCTAGGTTAAACGAATTGTCAAAATTAACTTTACCTTTTTCTTTTTACTTTTTAAATATAACTACTGGAAAAGTTAATTACAACCAGGGCTTTTCTTTTATTTCTATTGGACAGTGCTACCTTAAGGAATAGGAAACATTTAACAGTTTTTGAAAGCAGGGCAAAGAATAAGGATACACAAACTGGCATCACAGAGAAACAACGGGAAATACAACTTCTATAAAGAGCCCTGAGGACACTTAAAAAGCCCTGGAGAGCCACATAAGACTTCTAAGTACCCAGATAACTTACTCCCAGTAATCCTGACCTATGAAGAAACACACATACTTAAAAAAAAAAAAAAAAGAAATTTAGCAAGAACCTAATGAGAGATACTAGAAGAGTACATACAGTTATTTTCTATGAAATAGCTAGTTATGAAAGGTATGAGGAAATGTAGTTTTCTGGTTCAAGCGAATGAGCTCCCTGTGACCAGGGTAGCTCAGAGGGTTGGGCACATGCCTGGGTTGCAGGTTGGGTTCTGGCTGAGGCACAAGCAATTGACGTTTTACTCCCTCTCTTTCTTCCTCCCTTCCTCCCTCTCTGAAAATAAATAAAATCTTTTTTTAAAATGTCATTCTTCTTTGACTCAGTATTTCTTATTAAAAAAAAAAGTGAAAGAGCTCTTTCTTCTAACCATACCCTTTTCACTCAATACTATGTCCAAAATCAAGTTAGGGACACACAGGAGAAACTAGACAGGACATGGTAACAGCATCAATGTGGGGCAGGCCCCCGGCCCCATGACCCACAGAGGTCAATGCGGAAAACCTAGGAATAAAAAAGGAAGAGCCCGTTGTTTTGTTTTCTTCAGGGAAGGGGCAGGTACTGGGTGAATTCAGCCCTTACACGTGGGCCCCAGGCAGCTTTTTGTAAGTACAACTAATTAAATCTCACCAGACTTCTGTGAGGTAAACAAGGAGCAATGTGGTTCTATCCCAGTTGTACTAATGAGGCCCAAATAAAGAAAGCTCCTACCTGTTGTCACCTTAGTGAGTCTCAAGAGCCCTGGCTTAGCTACCACTGTCTCACAATACGAAAAGTCTACCCATTTTAGTCCTTAACATGCACACAACTCCAGCCTTGTTGGTGGTCATAGAGGAAAACGCTACCCATGTACTTCTGTGCTACCTTCCTTTCCTGGGAGCATTTAATAAACTCCTTCAAACAAACAAACAAAAACAAACGAACAGGTGAAATCCCTTCTCCCCATTTATGGAAATTAATGCAAGTAAATCCACAGCTGTAACGAGACAGTGGCAAGTTAGATCTATAATACCTTGCCTTTAGTTAATATGACTTTTTAAAAACAAGCTCAATTTGGAGCTTAGGAAAAAAAAACCTGTTGATAAATACTCTGCCATAGACATGATCCTAAACTCTTTGTTCCTAAATCAATTCAGATCAGAACCCAGCACTGGAGAGGTGGGAACCTTCATGAAGTGAGCGTTAGGCTCTCTGGGAGAGTTCTTTAATCCTTGTGCTTCGAGCAGTTTATCCGGGACACACACTCTGTACCTAATGGCTATTCCTAGAATATACCGCTGGAAGGCTGCTAACCAAAAAACGATCTGGGGGAACATTCCAGATCTTGCTCCCCAGCATATGTAGTTAGTTTGGCTGAAATTAACTCTTATAAAAGTACAAATTGGTAGTTACGGAATAGTCACAGGGATGTAAATTACAACATAAGGAATATAGTCAATAATAGTGTTAGGAACTCTGTATGGGGCCAGGTGGGTACTTGAAATGTCAGGAGGGAACCACTCTGGAAAGGAGATGGTTGTCTAACCACTAGGCTGTACATCTGAAAGTAATACAGAATAATTCTGAATATAAACTGTAACTGAAAATATTTTTTAAATTGGCAAATAAAGAATCTGAGATTAATAAATTCAGAATAATGAGAAATTTTAGTATACCCTGTTGGAACCTAAAAGAGACTCTACTCCTATTTTGTTAATCCTGCACCACTGGAGGGAGAATAATTCAAATTTAAGTTCGAATATATTCTCTTATAAATTTCAACAAAATTATTTGTTGTGTGCTTTTTGTAGCTTTTTGCTGGTTCATTTTCCTTATGGTTTCTAATTGCCTTCCCTTTATCTTGTTGAATAAAGATCATTTGCCTTTTTCACCTTAAAAAATTCTCTTCAAAAATATCAATCAGGGATGAACGACTTGAAACATAAAGTAGTTTTCCTTTCAGATAAGCAAGGCTTACCAATGTTTCCATTTTGCACCTCCTCTCAAACAGGCCTATGCACAGCCTTGAAATAAAGTAGCCAACATTCGCTTTTACTTGAACTAGAGACTTGATAGGCACAGTATTCTAATCATATCGGAGCATGGCCTAAGGAAAGGCAGTACTCCACCCTCCAGTCTCAGGGACTGGACTGGAGCTACAATTTACACAGGGCTAACCTGCCTAACCACCTACCCGAACAGAAAGCTTCTGTCAACAGCTTTTGTTTTTAAACATACATAATATTCCAAACAAGCAATGCAAGCTAAGTTACATTGCATTTGTTAATTCATACAGAAGGATATTGCCCAATTCCAATTCTAGATTACCCGGAAACACCCATTTCTTTTTGTACTTCTTTAAAGGCAAGTTATCAATGGATTCATTTATGGTTTAGGGGTGATGAACAAACCTTTCAAGATCATGTTTCAGTTTAGAGGATGGACGAACTCAATCTCTGACTTCAATATAGCAAACCCTAACAATTCAGACACTGCCGATTTTCAAGTTCTTTGATAGTAAAGTGAAAGGAATACGTTAATGTTTACCTTAGCATTATCAATGTGAAGTGGTAATGGGGGAGTCTTTTAAGCAAAGGAATTACATAAACAAAATTAAAGAGGTGTTAAACCAATTCTTTTCACTCGCTTTAGAAGTCCATTTGCATACCAACAATGTAAACAGCAGCCACAGTAGTGCTTTGATCTGCTAATTACAAAACATTTTTTATCTTTCCATTAAATCAGGAGTTCTAAGAGACCACTTTAATGATTAAAAGGGCAGCATACTCTAACTCAAACTAGAAATTAACTTGATTTTTTTTTTAACTAGGAGAGGCTATGCAATTCATGTTTAACTCCTGGGGTGGGTGGCCACTAAACAAGCAAATCTCAAACCAGGGATCAGGAACAAGGACAGCTGATTAAAATGCTCAAGCTGCTGGGCCCCCGACAGCCAGTGAGACAGTGAAGAGGACCCCTCCTCAGGTGACGATGCACCTTAAACTCATTTCCCACACAGTCAGTAGTAGCCAGGAAACACTATACAGTGCTCTCGGGCACCAAGAACACATTTCTTCCCAGATCTAACCCTTCAATTTGGTACGAGAAATACCACAACCTTTGGCTATTTCTCTCTCTAAATGGTGAATGAACACCACACAGGCATTCGAGGGTCTCTATCAGTAATTAAGGAGAATATCCCTCCTTCTGTTAAAAATATATCCAGTTTTCTCTTTTGTTTTTTCTCTTAAAAAAAAACCAGAATAAAGTCCTCCATCTGATGATGTTCAGCCCAAATACAATATTTTTTAATTTTAAATTATCTTAATTTCAGCTGCATCCCTATGAAACAAGGATGAATCCCAACTACCCTTTTTAAAAGAAACAGTGTATTTTTAGGTTTACAGGGAAAAATGAGCAGAAAGTACAGAGCTGCCATATGTTCCCTTACTGTACCTCATCTCACTCCACCCTACTCTGCTTCCCCATTAGTAATATCTTGCATTGGTGTGATACACATGTTACAACTGACACACCAATGCAGACATTAACTGAAGTCCATGCTTTAGGTTTCACTCTTTGTGTTGTGTAATTCTACCAGTTTTGACAAATGCATCATGTCTTACATCTGCTATTACGGTATCATACAGAATACTTCCACTGCCCTAAAAACCCTGTGCTCCACCTGTTCATCCTTCCCTCCCCAACAAAACCCCTGGCAATCACTGGTATTTTCATATCTGCACAGTTTTGCCTTTACTAGAATGTCATACAGTTGGAATTACACAATAAGGAGGCTTTTCAGACTGGCTTCTTACACTTAGCAATATGCATTTAAAGGTGCTTCTATATCCTTTTTTCTTTTGTGGTTTGCTAGTTCATCTCTTCTTATTGATGAGTAATATTCCATTGTATGGACTTAACCACAATTTCTTTATCCATTCACCTATTGAAGGACATCTTGGTTGCTTTCAGTTTTTGCCAATAATGAATAAAGCTGTTATAAACATTCAGGTGCAGGCTTTATACAGACACAAGTTTTCAACTCATAGTATTTGAGTAAATACTTAGGAGCAAAAAATTGATGGATCAGATGAAGTACGTACAGGGTGGCAAAAGTAGATGTACAGTTATGAGTATGTGAAATACAAAGCTTATTCTTGCATTGTTGTTTATTAATTATGTATTATTTTCCATACAAACCACTGTAAACTTTTGCCCCACCCTGTATTAATTCATTCAGACTGCCAGAACTAAATACCAGAGACTCGGTAGCTTAAACAACATAAATTTATTTCTCACTGATCTGGAGACTGAGAAGTCCAAGATCAATGTGCAAGCTGATTGGATTTCTCATGAGAGCTCCTTCCTGGCTGGTAGATAGTGACTTTCTCACTTGGTCCTCCCTGGGGGAAAAGTCAAGGGAGAAGAGAGATTTTTCCTGTTCATCCCTTCTCATAAGGACACTAAAACTGTCAAGTCTGGTGGGGAGCACGGGGCGGGGGAGGCTGGGATGGGAGAAATAGACAAAAAACTGTACTTGAAAAGTAACTAAATAAAATTTTAAAAATAAATAAATAAAACTATCACGTCTGGCCCCACCCTGTGACATCATTTGACCTTAATTACCTCCATTAAGTGAACACAAACATTCAGTCCATAACATATGGTAAGACTATGTTAAGTTTTGCAAGAAGTTGCCAAACTGTCCTCCAAAGTGGCTATTTCATTTTGCACCAGCCATGAAAGAGAGTTCTTGCTGCTCCATATCCTTGCTCGCAGTATTTGGTGTTGTTAGTGTTTTAAATCTTAGCCATTCTAATGAGTGTTTGTTGGTATCTTGTGTTGTTTTCATATGCAGTTCCCTAATGACACATGACATTGAGCATCTTTTCATATGCTCATTTCCCACCTGTCTATTTGTTTGGTGTGGTATCTACAAAATACTCTTTTCAGAATTCTAAAAGTATGCTTCCCAACGTGTGGTCTGATGGCCACACTGGGCAATCCCTCGGAATGGGATTACCTGAGGTGCCTGTTAGAGATGCAAAGGATTAGACCCCATTGAGTACTGATGTCTTAGACTTCTCTAGTGCACCCAAGACTGAGAAACGTTAAGTGGACGAGTTTATAATTGGAAAAGGGGGGCACAATGACTACGAATCACCAATAGTCATCCTCAGTCTTACTGGATGGATTGGTTAGAAAACCTGCATCAATTATCTTTACCTCACTGGCTGCTGACTTTTAAATCACAGTCTTTTGAAAAGAATAAATATAAAATGGTTGGGTGCTGCCATGATCAGGAAGTCAAGGCTACTCAGTGATAGGATAAAAAAAAAAGATTGGGAATTGAAATGTTTAAGCTCAATCCCCATGGAAAATCATTGAGGGTGGAGGAGAGGGAACAACTGGTTCTACCCCCTAAAAATAAGCTAAACTAACCTGCCAAGAACGAAAAGAGGCAGAAGTTGGCCACGCAGCTGGGAAGCTGAGATAAGCAAAATACCATAGAAGCAAATTATTCAAACTATGACAGGACACAAATCAAACTCAAACTTAAAGCCCCTAATAAGCCTCAAAGAAATTCTTTTTTGCTTATTTCTTTCCAAAGAAGAAGAGGAAGGAAGGGGACAAAAAGGCTGGGAAGCAGTGGGACTAGCTAGATAGGACAAAAATGAAAATAGTTGCCCATTCCTATAAGGGGCTGGAGTAAGGACTAGTAGGGAAAAGGTGCAAAAATAAAACACAATAAAAAAGAACAGTTCCTGGTATGATTCTCTCTTTTTTTTCTTATCTACCTGCAATATCTCTTATTTTTATTTTTAAAATAAGTTTGAAATGAAATCTCCGATGTATTTTTAAACCAAAAGCATGATTCTTCCCTGAGTTGCGATAAATAAAAGGCATGATTCTGCAGTTTAAAATAATACTAATCTAAGATTTTTTAAAAACAAAACTTGATATTTTAATACCTATATATTTCCATGAGATAAACAAGTAGAGAAAATGACTTCCCAATAGGCTCATATCTGCAAAAAGAACTAAAAAAAAAACCAAAAAACAAGAAGACATAAAACAGGTAAAACTGATTTTTTCACAACTAATATGTTAAGCTATAATCAACTATAAATCAGACTACTCAAAACTTAATTTTCTTGGTAAATGCAGATATTAATTTTTTTAATCACTGATTTATTAGCATTTTATAATTTAAAACACTTCTCATGCATAATCTTTTTTGTCCAATCCTATTATCACTATGCCAAGAAAGCTAATCTCTCTATCCTCATCTGACAGACAAGAAAGCAGAGTCTCTAAGAGGTTAGGGAAACTTTCACTACCTGGCTTTACAGCGCTCAGCAGAGCCAGAATTCACATCCAGGACTCTCTCCAGAACAAAGAACCCCCACTCTTAACATTTTGAAGTAACACAGTAAGGTCTAAATTATAAGACAAAGGAAAAAATCCTCATTTTAACCATTAAAAAATCCATAATGTGGCTTTAGAGTACCCTGGGAAATCCTTTTTCAAAAGAGAATTTTAGGACTGAGTGTTTATAAGCTTTCTATTACTGGAGTTTCTTATATTGTGGCACCAGTATTCCAGAACACGTTGCTAACTGGGGATTTCTAGGCAACCCCACAATGCAAAGTTACCTGCCTGAACAAGGTAGACACTCGACAGGTGAAAAACAGTCCCTTACAAAGTCATCTTTGCCAGTTGTTAGAAGATAGAAAACCTCTTCGTACCTTTCCCTTCACCAAGCACTCTAACCCAATAAGATTCCACAACTAAAATAAAACCCATGTCCGTGGGCAACAACTCCCTCCAAGCTTTCAAACACTCATGAACCGGATGAAAATGCTAGTGATGCCATGCCAGAAACTGAGTCCTCTTTTATACTAGTGCTAAATAGAAAAATCCATATAATTATTTTCATCCTGACATGTTTAAAAAGAATAGAAGGGACATTTAATCACATTAATTCCCCCCAAATTTCTGGAGTGATGGGTAACATTGTTAACATTTTGAAGGCTTGAGTATCAGAGTTTTTAAAACTTTGATTTCCGACTTCTGATCAAGATGGTGGCATAAGTAAACATAGCTCGCCTCCTCACACAACCACATCAAAACCACGACAAATGATAGAACAACCTTCACTCAGAACCATAAGAAATTGAGTTGAATGGAAGTTTGAAAACTATGAATTTAAAGAAACCGCATTCACCCAGGCTGGCAGGAGGAGCAGAGATGAACGGGCTGGTCCCACAACCACATGTGGTAGATAAAAATTTGGGAGGAGTATACCAGGAACGAGGAGTCCTAGCCCCTCGTGAGGCCCCCTAGCCTAGGCTTCCAGTGCCAGGAAGATAAGTCCCCATCAATTCTGCCTGCAAAAACCAGTGGGGATTAAGTAGGTAGAAGACACTGCTGAGGTCCCAAGCGGTTCCCCTTAAAGAACCCACAGACAGACTTACTCTGATTCACTCCCTCTGAGCTCTAGCACTGGGTTAGTTGCTACAAAGGTACCAGGGGCCTATGAGAAGGAATTAAAGTATCTGGCATCAAGGCAAGAGCAGGGGACAGCTTTGTCCAAGACAGAAAGGCAGGCAGAGGCCATTGTCCCTATACTGAACCCTTCCCCCCACCCCCGCAGAGCCACAGAGCTGGCAGGCAGGTGCCATATCTGAGATTTCATCAACCTGGCTAACATTGTTTGCCCCACCCTGGAGATTACCTGAGGCTCCATCCTACCCCAAGTTATAGCTGTTAACGGTGGCTTTTCCATATGAATGGCTGGTCTAGGCTCATACTTCACAAATTCCTAAATCTTCTCAAACAAGCCTCAGCCAGCCTCAGCAGCCCTGAGCCGCAATACCTCTGGCTAAGTAGTCCCAGGTCCAACACTGGCAGCAGCCAGCTTTGGATCACAGTTTGGCCTTATCTTGGAGCCTCAAGCCCAGCACAAGCAGCAGCCATCTAAGATTGCTTTATACCTCAGGCAGGGAGGCCCCAGGGAAAACACAGGTGGGGGCTGATCTTGACCTACACCACCCAGGAAACCTCAGGGCCTGTGCAACCAGTGGACAACTACAGACCAGGTTGGAGCACCATCACCCGGACCCTGCATAGATGATGATCCACAGAGGGCAGAGGTTGGTGGTCAATGTGGTCACAGCCAGTCCCTGCAGCTGACTGACTTGGGTAAATCCCTCCCACTGACCTTCCAACAGCACTCAAGGCTCAACTACAAGAGGAAGGTGTACTCAGCCCACACAAAGGCCATACCTCCAGTACCCAGCTTGGGTGATACAGGAGCCTGTGCCACTGGACCGCATAGGACACCTATCACATTAGGCCATACTACCAAGACAGGGAGTATAGCACCTCTACCTAATACATAGAAACAAATACAGGAAGGCTGCCAAAATCAGGAGACCCAGAAACATGGCCAAAATGAAAGAACAGATCAAAACTCCAGAAAAAGAACTAAAACAAAATAGAGATAAGCCATCTATCAGATGAAGAGTTCAAAACACTGGTTATAAGGATGCTCAAGAGACTCAACAGCATAAAACAGATCCAGTCAGAAATGACAGATACACTAATTGAAATAAAGAGCACTTTACAGGGAAACAACAGTAGAGTGGATGAAGCAGAGAATCAAATCAATGATTTGGAACATAAGGAACCAAAAAACAACCAATCAGAAAAACGAGAAGAAAAAGAATCCATAAAAATGAGGATAATGTAAGCAGCCTCTAGGACAATTTCAAGTGTTCCAACATTGACACCACGGGAGTACCAGAAGGAAAAGAGAAAGAGTAGAAAATTAGAAGTCTATTTGAAAAAATGATGAAAGAAAAGTTCCCTATTTTGAAGAAGGAAATAGACATGCAAATCCAGGAAGCACAGAGAGTCCCAAATAAGATGGATGCAAAGAGACCCATGCCAAGACACATCAAAATCAAAATGCCAGAGGTTAAAGATAAAGAGAGAATCTTAAAAGCAGCAAGAGAAAAGCAGTTAGTAAACTACAAGTGAGTTCTCCTAATACTGTCAGCTGATTTCTCAAAAGAAACTTTGCAGGCTAGAAAAGATTGGTAAGAAATATTCAAAGTCATGAAAAGCAGGGACCTACAGGCAAGACTGCTCTATCCAGCAAAGCTATCATTTAGAATCGAAGGGAAGATAAAGAGCTTCCCAGACAAGAAACAACTAAAGGAATTCATCATCATCTAACCATTATTATATGAAATGTTAAAGAGAATTATTTAAGAAAAAGAATATTATAACTATGAACAATAAAATGGCAATGAATACATATCTATCAACATTTGAATGTAAAAAACAAACTAAGCAAACCAGAATGTCAGAGACAGAATCATGGCTATGGAGAGCATTTTGATGGTTGCCAGACTGAGGGGCAGCAGAAGGGACAGGGAAATGGGTGAAGAGATGAGGAGATTAAGAAATAAAAATTAGTAGTTACAGAATAGCCATGGGATGTAAAGTACAGTATAGGAAATGGAGTAGCTGAAGGACATATATGCATGACCCATGGACATGAACACTGGTATGGGGATTGCCGGATGGAGTAGAGGGTGTTGAGTGAAGAGGGGCAAAGAGGGAAAAATTAGCACAACTATAACAGCATAATCAATAAAATATAATTTTTAAAACTGTGCTAAAAATAAATAAAACTTTGGTTTCCAAATGCATATAATTTTCAAATAATGTTGTCATTTTAGTAAATTTAGTGACGTCTTTGAACTTGTTGGACCTCTTTTTTCATCTAGTTTATTGCCCTTCCTACTTTATTCAGTATGTTTTTCATCATTTACGATGGGCTTGGACACTAGAGAAGATGAATAAAGCTGTTGCCCCTATTCCACAGCAGAGATGCTCTAACTTAGAATCACCAGGGAGTTTGTTTAAGATGCAGATTTTCTGCTTAACACATCATAGTAAAGAATGAAAGCAACTTTAGCTGGGTGGCTCCATTGACTGGAGCATCATCCATATACACCAAAAGGCTGCAGGTTCAATTCCTGGTCAGGGCACATACCGAGGTTGTGGTTTGATCCCCAGTTGGGGCACCTAAAGGAGGCAACCAATGTTTCTTTCTCTCTCTCTCTCTCCCTCTCTCTCTCAATTCAATAAGTAAACTATATCCTTGAGTGAGGATTTAAAAAGAAAAAATGAAAGCATATTTACCACACAAAAAAAACAATTAAATAAATAAAATGCATATTCCCTGACTTCACTCTCCAAAGGTCCTGAGTTCACAGGACTGGGACAGTGTTAAGAAAGCAGCATATTCAGCACGTCCACTTTTGGTGGTGATCTGATAGGTGTGTTCAGCAAATGCTACCGCAGAAGGACTCACCCTGGCCCACAGAATAAACTTACAAACAAGCTATGAGTGCTGAAGGCCATAAAAAGGGAACTGCTTACAGTTGAGGGGACAAGGGTCTTCCAAGACTGAGAAGGACAACTTATACAATGGCATAAAATCGCGACATATCAGGGAACAAAAATCATCTGAAAATGAACCTATGTACAAACTGTGAACCTACCTTTAGAGTGTATTTTGCATGTGAAATTTTTCACAGAAAACTAATTTTAAGACAAAGGTGTTTAACACAGAAGTGAATGATTAGATATGCATTAAATAAGTAGAGACATACCTTGGAAATATTGCAGGTTGGGTTTTAGACAAAGACCATAAAGCAAGTGTCAGAATTAAGCAAGTCTAATCTTTTTGCTGGTGGAGGGCCTTGCCTTCAATTTGTAAAAAATGCAATATCAGTGAGGTACAATAAAGCAAAGCACAATAAAGCAGGGGGCACCTTATTAAATGTGAAAATATGTTCCCAAATAGAAAAGAAACAGCTTTCTTTTACAAGAAAGAAAAGAAGGTGTTTTATAAAAGATGCTAAAGATTAACGTTTTCATTCCCAAGTAAAACTGATAAAAACCTACATCAGAAAGAAAACAGAGCAAGACATCTTACCTATTCCATTTACATATCTCAATAACATAAAATGGAAGATGAGTGATTGGATTTTAAAGCTCAGAAACCCTAGCAGCTGGTTGTTTGTACCCACATAGCCTCTTCCCTGCCTTCAATGTGCATGGCTTTAGATACAAACCAAAGTAATTTATTCAACTACATGTGTAAATACTAAGCACAATTGCTGGATCACATGAGGTATTGGTCTGCTCAGGCTGCTATAACAAAACACCACAGACAGGGTGGCTTAAACAACAGAGACTTCTTTCCTCCCACTTCTGGAGGCGGAAGTCCAAGTTTAAGGTGTCAGCAAGGTTATTCCTTCAGAGGTTTCCTTCTTGGCTTATACATGGCCATCTCCCTGTGTTTTCACAGGGTCTTTTCTCCTTACGTCTGTATCCTAATTTCCTCTTCTATAAGTACATCAGTGATACTGGATGGAGTCCATCTCAATTACCTCATTTAATCTTAATTACCTCTTTAAAGACTCTACTGTAGCTCCAAACAGGATCATATCCTGATATACTGGACATTTCAATATAAGAATTTGAGATGGTGGGGGAAGAGTCACATAATTTAGGCCTTAATACTACAGTTAGTTATATTTTTAAAACTTAAAGTAATAACTACTTCACAAAGTTTGAAAATTCCTTAATAAAAAGTCATAAGGAAAAGAAAGGAGGAGGAGAAAACGCCATTATACTCAGGACTAGCCAGGCCCCTCCGAGAATCCTGTTCGCTTCAGCCAGAGGATTACCACGAGGTCTGTTCCTTCATTCCAAGATCAAGGATCAGCTCTGCAAGTATCCTGGGAATTTTAAGTCACTCCCTAAGGGCATAAAATTTCAGATGAGTTGCTTTCACCACATCCTTGGTGCTAAAACCAAGGAAGCAGTGAAAGAGCAAGCAAAGGAAAAAGAAAAGGTTTACCTAATTCTATTCCAACACTTGCTTCCAAAGCTGTTAAGTACAATATATGATGGCATTCTTGGTGTCCATGCCCAGCACTTAATACAAGCTCCCAAAATTTTGCTGAACTGTTAGTTTACTCTACACAAGCAGAAATTTCTTCTGAAACAGCATCTCTTCAAAAGTAATAAGCATATTTAAAATCAAGAAACAGGGGCTTCAATGTCATAAAGTGGCCATAAACATTTCCTCCCCCTAAAACTATCTCCCCCATCAGATCGCAACATTTAAGAATTCTTAGAGAAATTAGATTACATTATCACATATTTAATTAACTAAATGAAACCATAATATCAGTCACAAAGCATTTGCCATAACATAAGCTGTTTCAAAAAATATATGCTAATTGTTAAAAATGAAGGGAGGAAATGGAATAATAGATCCTCTATCTATCCTTTTCATAAGTGCTACCAAACTAGAAAAATCACCAGCATACAATACCAGTGAAACAGCTAATTTAGGATCATCAGTAGATGCTAAAACCATTACATAGAAGAACACTGTGGAACATGACAGATGAAAGACACAAAGTGTCATCACATTGGTTACTTTGTAATTGCAGAGGGGAAAGTATAACTTTACAACAACTTTTGCCACTTCCACCAAATGTTAAAACTCAGCAACACCAATATCAGTATAATCTACACATGTGAAAAGCAAGAAGTACCTATGAATGTTTCTTTCCTAAAAATACTTAATCTGAATTGAACAAAGCTTACAGATCTAACTCCAATATACAAGAATATAGGCGCTAGAGAATTCAAGTTAAATGACTCCAAAAGGAAATGATCAAGTAAATCCACATTATAGGAGGTTCTGTAAAATAATCGATCTTCCATATATATATATGTGTGTGTGTGTGTGTGTGTGTGTATGTGTATATGTATATGTATATATGGAAGTGGAGATGTCCTAGATTAAAAAATACACCTAAATGAAGAGGCACACACCTTAAGGCTAATGTTAAATTGTAAGTGTGGTGAGTAGTTGGTGGTTTGTAGAAGAATAGCATTGTTCTTAGAAGACACATAGTTGAATGTTTAAGTGTCAGAGGCCATGACATCTGCAACTCACTCTCAGTTGATTGAGAGGCATAAATATAAACAGAGATAAAGTAAGTGAAGCAAAGTATTAACAATTGATAAGTCCAAGCATTCCTTGTACAATTTTTCCATTTTATTGTAGGGTTGAACTTCTTCAAAATAAAGGTGAGACTGTTGTCATTTCATGAAAATAAACAATAAAAGGTGTGGGTACCTCAAGACTAAAGGCTTGGAGAACAACAAAAAAAAACTGCACTTGAAAAATAACTAAATAAAATTAATTTAAAAAAAGATCCTTATCTGGGAAAAAAGAACCAAAAGAGGTATTTGGTAGACAACTGGATATTTTTAAAAGGCCTGGCATTGCATGGTATTGGGGAGACCCTGATCGCTTATTTCTTGTGCGCCAACGGCAATACTCTTTCACAGGACAGCACCCTGACTCAGGAGACGCATGCTCTAAGTGTTGAAGGGTCACAGCCAGCATAATACTCTGGTCTGCTTCTTCAGGTCTCCTTTCCTTATGAAGGCTTCCAGATCACATAAAACTTATTTTTATGCTTTTCTCCTCATTAAAAAAGTGTAACATATAATTTTATATAAAAGTCCCATCAAATCCTTTTCCTCTATTTTCCCATTTCCTACAAAAGCACATACACCATCTTTTTTCCCTTTTTGTGTGTGTATGTGTTAAATCATATTTATTCCAGATCATGGGGGAAAATTCCTATTATTTTGCCCATCACCATTTATTCCCCCTTTACCTTCTTCTACCTCTCCCTACCACCTTTTGCCCCTGGCAACCACCGTACCGTTGCCTGTGACTATGACGTTATTGTGTTGTGGGTTTGTTTTGTTGTTGTTGTTTGTTATGCTTAATCCCTTTACCTTTTCCACCCAGCCCCCCACCCTCCTCCATCTGACAGCTGTCAGTCTATGCCATCTCTATGAGTCTGTTTCTAGTCTGTTTGTTGGTTTGTTTTGTGCATTAGATTCCACTATAAGTGAAATCATATGGGACTTGTCTTTTTCTGAGTGGCTTACTTTGTTCACCTGTAATACTCTCCAAATCCATCCATGGTGTCACAAAAGGTAAAATGTCCTTTTTTCTTTCACTGCTGAGTAGGTTTCTATTGTGCAAATATACCACAGCTTTTTTTTTCCGCTCATCTACTGATAGCTACTTGGGCTGCTTATACCATCTTAATCCCATGGTAAAAAGAAGTCCTCGATATATGTTGCCATTCCTCTAGACCGGCTCTGTCCAATATGGCAGACACTAGCTACATGCAACCTCACTTGAAATGTGGCTCGCAACTAGAGAATTAAATTTTTAATTGTATTTCATTCTAATTAATTCACATGTAAATTTAAATAGCCACAAATGTCTAGTGGCACCTGTTTTAGACAGTGCTGCTAGAGATTATATACAAAACCTAGACATGAAAGGCAATATCATTTACAAACTTAAATTAAGGGCAGGCTTAATGGGAAAACGATTTCATAAGCTTTTATCAACAGCTAATTCTAGATCAGGAATTACCTGCTCTAGGGCTTCCCTAGAATTTTTTCTTTACTACAAAAACATGAGCCCTCAATAAAAGTTTGCAGAATAAAACAGATACAGCTTAAACCTACCTACCCCAAGTCAACAGAATTACCAGAGAAAATACTGCATTCAATCAGATATATAGGAGGTATCCTGATTTAAGATGTCACAGTTGTTAAGACTGATAAAAAGGAACTGATTTATTTGCAGTTTCATTTAAAATAGTAGACTCCTTCAGAAAACTAAAACTAGAGTTTCACTTATAGAAAGTTATTTTAAACACACACTGCCAGAAACACCTATTGTATAAGGTAAAACCTGCCTGGCTCAGAACACCACAGCCCAAAGCATCAGTGCAGCGCAGTGCCCTGTGCTGTCCCTCACCTACTCTGTGACCCTGACTGACTGACTGACTTAAACCCTCTGCCTCAGACTTCCCATCTTTAAACTCAGGACTACTATGCTGACTATACAGACTTGTGAGATTTACTCAGTAACATCAAAATCATTTAGATAGGTACCTACCTGTATGAGCATTCAAGGAATATTACTGAGAGCTTATGTTTTTCATCAATTAAAAAAAACACAGACAAAGTTGCACAGAGTAAAATGAGAAAAGCATATATATTTTCAATTAGGTCTTGCTCAATTTAGGAAAGAATGCTCCTTTAATAAATCATACTGGGACAATTAAAAACCCTGTAATGTTGACATGTGCCTTCTGTCAGAGAAATAACACACCATCGAGGGTTAATTTCTCTTCCAAATGTCTAAATATGAAGATACTACTTTCTATCAACATTTATATTAATGGGTTAGGTAAACTTTAAAAAAAATAACAGCTTTACTAAGACATTTACATACCATATAGTCACCTATTTGAGATTTGCCATTTAATAGTTTTTAGTACATTCAGATATGTGCAACCCTCACCACAGTTAATGTTAGAACATTTCCATAATCTCAAAAAAAGGAATTTGATTACCATTTGCTCCTTTCCCCAAAACTCCCCAGCCCTAAGCAACCACCAATCTACTTTCTGTCTTTATAGATTTCCCTATTCTTGGCATTGAACATAAACGTAATTATATAATATGTGATCTGTGGCTGGCTTTTCTCACTTAGCTCAGTGTTTTCAAGGTTCATCCATGTTGCAGCCTGTATCAATATTTTATTCCTTTTTATGGCTAAATAATGTTCCATTGTATGGATATGCCACCTTTCATTTATCCATTCATTATTTGACAGACATATGGGTTGTCTCCACATTTTGGCTGCTGTGAATAATGCTGCTATAAACATTCATGTGCAAGCTTTTGTGTAGGCGTATGTTTTCATTTCTCCTCAGTAGGTACCAAGAAGTAGCAATGCTGGGTCATATAGCAACTACACGTTTAACCGTTTAAGGAAGGGCCACACCATTTTCTAAAGTGGCTGTACCACCCTGCCGTTCCTCCAGCAGTGTATGGGGGTGGTTCTGATTTCTCCATATCCTAGCCAATGTTTGTGATCTGTTTCTTATCATACCTACCCTCGTGGATACAATGTGGTATTTCAGAGTGGTTTTGACTTTCAACAATGACTACTTATCTTTTCAAGTACTTAGAAGCCATTTGTTTCTTTTCTTTAAAGAAGTTTCTTTTTAGATCGTATGGCCACTTTTAATTGGCTTATTGGTCTATTATTGTGTTATATGTAAGTGTTTTCTAGGTACAAGCCATTATCAGACATGTAATTTGAAAATATTCTCCCATTTTGTGGTCTGTATTTTCACCTTCTTGTACCATGAGTCACAAAAGGTTTCCATTATTATAAAATACAATTTGTTTTTTAAGAATTTTTTAAAATTTATCTTTAGACGGGAAGGGAAGGAGAGAAGGAGATAAATATCAATGTATGGTTGCCTCTGGTGCGTCCCCTCCTGGGACCTGGCCTGCAACCCAGGCATGTACCCTGACTGGGAATCAAACCACAATCCTCTGGTTTGCAAGCCAGCACTCAATCCACTGAGCTATACCAGCCAGGGCTCTTTTTTTTCTTTTGTTGCTTATGCTTCTGGTGTCATATTGAAGAGTCCATGGCCTGACAAATCCAAAGTTATGAAGATTAATCCCTGGGCTTTCATCAGAGTTATAGTTTTATAGTTATAGCTCTTATAATAAGGGTGTTTGATTCATTATATATGGTATGAGGTAAAGGGTCCAACTTCACTTTTTTGCAGTGGATATCCATTTTTCTGACCACCATTTATTGAAAAGACTATTACTTTCCTACTGGTCTTGGCACCCTTCTTGAGCAAAGGCACACAGGTTCACTGCTGAATTCTCACTTTTTATTCCATTGATCTACATGTCTATCCTTATGTCAGTACCTCAATGTCTTAATTAAAATTGCTTTGTACTGTTTTGAAATTGGAAAGCATGAGTCTTCCAACTTTGTTCTTTTTCAAGATTGTTTTGGCAATTCTGGGTTCCTTGAATTCCCACATAAATTTTTAAATCAGCTTGTCAATTTCTACAAAGAAACCAGTTAGGATTCCGACAGAAATTGCATAGAACCTGAAGCTCGATTTCAGGATTATTGCCACGTGAACAACAGTAAGTCTGTCTAATGAACATGGGATGTTTTTCCATTTGTTTAGATTTTTTTTCCCAACAATGCCTTGTAGTTTCAGAGGATAAGTTCGCACTTCTTTTGTTAAATGTATTCCTACAGCTTTTATCCTTTTGATGCTACTGTAAATGGAATTGTTTTCTTAATTTCATTCTCAGATTGTTTACTGAAAGTGTATAGAATACTATTGATTTTTGTATTTTGATCTTCTATCCTGCAAACCTGACAGACCTGTATATTATGAGGGCAGTACTGGTAGTACGCCAATCCACAGGGGGAACCATTAGACTAGTTAGGTAATTACTGCAGAGTACTCGGCCTGGCACACAGCTGTTGTTAAACACCAGTTATTACTACTAAAGTACTTTTATACCGCAAGTGCTTTAAAAAGGTATCTTACTATAGAATATTTATTCAACACCTCCTACGTGCAAAAGTCTGCAGATACAATGGTTTTTTTTTTAATGCTGTTAATAAGGAACAAGTGTCCTTCAAGCAGAAATAAGTTCTACATGTCCCTCAAGCGATCTGTATAGATATCAGATTTTAAAAATCTGAATAAAATTTCTTTTGCAACAAATTTGCCTCCATACATTCTTTAATTGAGAGCATCAGAAAACCATCTACTTTTGAGCCATGTAAATGAAGTCTGGTCCTCTTTACAATTTTAATGTTTATTATTAGACTCTTCCATAGTTCTAACCATGGGTATTATTGCAGAACAATGCTCTAGCACTGAACTTGACCAGTGTGACAAAAGAGTTTTAATCTTGTTATTACTATCATTGAGTTTTCTTTCTGTGAAACCTGTTTTACGCTTTAAAAAAAAAAAACTTCACCCAAAGGTATGTTTATTTATGGGGGATGAGGTGGCGGAGAGAGAAACATTGATGTGAGAGAAGCATCCATTGGTTGCCTCCTGTTCACACCCCAACCAGGGATTGAACCGGAAACCTAGGTATGTGCCCTGACTGGGTATCAAACCCTCAACCCCACCTGGTACACAGAATGATGCTGCAACTAACCGAGCCACCCGGCCAGGGAACCTATTTCATGCTTTTGAATTTTCAGAGAAGGGAAACAAAGAGAAATCAGGAGCTAGAGCAGGGAGAGGATTACAACAGGTGAGGTTCCTGGAGGACTGCAGTCCACAATCCTACTACTCCACACAAGCTTACTAGTATTTTTTAACAAACACAATTTCATTCCCAATAGTCCTTTAAACTTAAACATCTGCTTCTTGCTCTAAGGCACCATCTAAAAATCAACCAGCTTCACTTGTCTCAGCAACATTTGCTTTACTTCTAAATAATTTTTAAATTATACTTATTGGTTAGAACAGTAACAGTCACAACCTACAAACCATAATCTGTGCCACAAAGTCCCATCTCAGCCCAGATCTATTTTTAGCTCCACAACAGCTTGAGCTAAAGAAGAATTTCATTACATTGTTCAAGTCGGGTCACAAACAATCTCCAAAAATAAAAAATAAAAAGCAAAACAACATAAAATGCTGTGTAAACCTAAAATGGTACAAAATATGAAAAGAGACTCAGGTTCAAACATCTGCTCCATAAATGGAAACATAACTGTGCTCATCCTCAATATCAACTTCCCCCTTTACGTTCCCACAAAACTCCACTCTTACATCAACTATATTTCTAAAGCAAACTGTTCTGAAATGTATCTGCTTACAAGTCCATTTCCCTTTTCCCCCACAAGTCTCTGAGCTTTTCCAGGGCGCAGAAGTCATACCGCCAAACAGACATGTAAATCTGGGTGACCAGTAGAATGAGCAAAATGAGGCATTTCCATCCAACCCCAACATCACCTGACCTAGTCATTTAAAATACCTTTAGTTTTGCTTCAACCCCTCTCGTTGATTCAAAAGCTAACAGATAACTGACATCAGTCCTTCTTTAAGTGAGGAAGACTACGGCCTCAGCAAAGTTCTGCTCAGATCACCCTGTTTTCTGATGATGAGTGACACATCCTTTAAGAGAAATGACAGAACAAGGTTCTTTAAGTACCAGAACTGATTATTAGTAAATTAAATCTATTTTAAGTTTAGCTAACCTATCTGATACACGGTACATCTCTAAAACTCCACCTTTCTGAAGTGTTGAGTCATTTAATGGGGCCAATTAAAGGTGATGCACTCAGTATTTGTCCCACAAACCCAGTAGAAAAGCTAAGCAATCTGAGCAAATCAGAACAAGTTAAAGTTACTTTCTTACTGTCCTCAAACCTTATTCAGCTGCC
The DNA here is from genome assembly GCF_021234435.1 of Artibeus jamaicensis. NCBI lineage: Eukaryota > Metazoa > Chordata > Mammalia > Chiroptera > Phyllostomidae > Artibeus > Artibeus jamaicensis. The sequence goes on from NW_026522030.1 coordinate 57,077,252, forward strand.
CTAGCCTTCTGATTAGGTGGGGGAAGGAAACAAAAATTAAGGGAAAAGTTACATGTTCGGTGGTCAAAAGATGTATCAAATTTCCATTTATCCAGAAGACTGAAATCACCAGAATCTTCTTGATTAGCACCATGCAATGAAAACTGATACTCGCAAATATGACAAAGTTTCTCAAGTGCTTTTGAAATTTATGAAGAAAATTAAATTACATTCTAAAACATTTTAATAACAGGATGTTTATTTAAAAAGCTTGAATACTACCATGTTTGTCTCTGTCACCCGCAATAAATATCACCAACCAAGTACTGATTACTGTACTGAACTAGGCATGTACTTCAGAATCCTTCTCACTAGACCAACCTGGAAATAAGGACACGACCTAGAAGCATCATATAAACAGCAGAAACAGTGGTGAGCTTATGACTTTGAGTCAAAAAGGCCTGCATTTAAATCTTAGTTACGCCATTCAAAAACAGAGTCACCATATAATCAAACTAAAAAAGCCACCAGTTTTGAAAGCAACACAGGGCAACGGGCGTAGAATAGGACTGTCCCCAGCAAACAGGACACATACTCACTGTACTCAAGCCATATGGGCCTTAGGAAAGTTACTTAATTGTGAGTGTCGGATCTACATCTGTAAAACGTGAATAACAGTGCACAATGTTAAATGTCCAGTAACTATACATCGCTTTCCTTTCAACTATATGACCCTATATTCTACAATGCTAATCCAAAGACTTCAGGAACTCTAAAAACACCACACAACCTTGTGAATGGAAACATCAGAGAGATACAAATCCATCCTTGAAAGATTCAGAATATTTTGAAATCCACATAATTCTTTTTTATTAGACTTCTCATTTGCAATTAAAAAAAAAAAAACTTAGTTCAAATTCGGATACCTAAGCAGAACTAATCACCCAGAACTTTGTCTCCACCGCTTTGCTTTTCATAGCTTCATCAAAAGCATTCATCTTGTTGTATTGTGATTTTTTTTATGTGCCTGATGCCAGACTAACCACTCCTGTTCCTGCTGCCGTCCCCACTGCTTAGAGCAGTTCCTGGCATATAGTAGAGTCTCAGTGTTGTCTGTCTACATGAGCACTACTTTAGTAACGAACTATGGAAATGATCCCTGAAAGTATATAGTCTTTGATCACTACTTTAGAAATACAAGCCTTCATTACCCAGCTCTAATTCTGCTGTACATTCTCAAACCACAAAGATGGTATGCAACTACCTCTATCTTTATCTTTGCCCATCTGAGTTTTCATACTCGTAATAAGTAACAGCAATCCAGAATGCTTCTTCTCTACAGAGTGGTTTCACCTACATCTCTAAAGGGAATCCATCTTTTTTTTTTAACCTGAGTGCATTTTTTCCATTGCTTTTAGAGAGAAAAGGAAGGGAGAAAGAAAGAAAAAAAAAACCCATGTGAGAGAGAAACATTGACTGGCTGTCTTCTCGTATGTGCCCTGACCAGGGATTGAACCCACAACCTAGGCATGTGCCTTAATAGGGATTCAAATGTATGACCTTTCAGTTTGCAAGAGGAAGCTCCAACCAAATGAGCCACACACCGCTCCATGGCTAAAAGGAATCCATACTGAAATCCAATTAGGTTTTAGGCCTTTAGGAGATCCCCATTTTAATTCTTTATTCACACACTTCTGACCCTGACACACGTTATTAAACTCTAGCTCTTCATTCGAGAAAGACAGCTGACTGCCCCAACACTGTATTTACCTGCACCAGTTTCCACGTCTTTTCTCCCACTCCCGGAGAACTCACTTCGTCCAATCGAAACCATAGCTCCTCCCCCAGAAATTAACGTACACTTGACAAAAACTACTTCACATTATTGGAGGATCAGAATCCAACGGGGGAAAAATTAAAATGAAAGGAAATTAATACTGTCTCAACTTGACGGCACTGAAATGCCTTCGATGTAAAAATGGTTTTAAATTGTGAAGACGCCCCTGGGGTCCCCCCAAGACGTTCCTAAGGTTTCTTTTTTTTTTTAAGGTAGTCAATCATAGACATGTTTACTTTTTCTCTGCTCTGCTGCCCCGGATTCAGACTGCTCTGGGGCTGGGGGTTTCAAGGCAAAACAATGAAGCATTTGACAACCTCAAAAGGTCTGAATAACATTCTGGAAACAGTCAAACTTCACTTTGAACTGCTCATTGAAGTACAGATGAACCATGATACACTGCCCACCTTGAGCTTGGAGTATATATACTCTAGGTAAGTAACAATTCAGGCACATTGCACTTAAAAAGACCCTCGCCACCCCCCCCCCCAGCTGACAGATTAAGAATAGTCATGAAAAATTTCTTCTCTGTGTTTCCAAAAAGCCATGAAAATTTACCTGGCACTTCACCCACCACCACAGTAAACAATGTGTGGCTTCTTGTTGAAAATATAACTTATTTGAAAAGAAAAATATTTGCTATAGCCGTAGCATATGGTTCTTATCCCAAGCTAAATAACAACAGTAATATGAAAATTTAAAGGTCTATTAAGATAGCATTGGAAACTTTGTAATGTTCACCGTCCCTCCGCCAGAGAGTTTCTTTTGCTCCACAAAAATAATTTTAATCAGATGGGAAGAGGAAAAAAGAACAAACAGAAAGAAGTGTAGTTTCAGTGTGAGTAAAATATTAAATGTTTTGAAAGCAGACAGATCCTCAATAACATAGCTTCAATAAAAACTTCCTAAATCCTTTCCTTTTTCTGTTCCTTTGAGAAAACGGTGAAGCAATTTGCATTTACAGCTTAGTTCCTGTTTCCAAAATACTCCTTTAACTTTTTCTTTTCTCTTTTTTATGGTAGGTATAAATAGCACCAAATTGTCAAATCACAGCTATTTTGTGCGCTACCTATACAAATAGGTCTGATTTCTGGCCAGTCATAAAACAATTACTGCCCAGATTCCTCTGGCTCTTTGATTTCCAGCTTGTGCACAGGGCTTCAAAGCGAGCCTCCAGGACTTTTCTTGGGGCACTGCTGAAAAACAACCTCAGCAGACACACAGAAGATAGAATGTTCCCACTCCTATAAATACACAAAGACATAACTCCACAAGTAAAACCATTCAGCAGCCTTGTGGTAGGGTTTGTTCCCCCAAGAGAATAAGATATCCAAGTATTCTGATTTGTTTTTTAGTGATGTCGGCCAACTAGAACTTCTTCCCCTCATGTGTATGGCTATTTTCCCCATTTTTAAGCCTCCAAAAATGAAGAATTACTTTGCTGTCAAAGAGATTTTCTGATTTACTAGATTAACTTATCCCATGGGAACTTACTGAGACAGAATAAAAGTTCAGCTTCTTGAGCACATAAATAACTATACAACATAGTATTTATTCAATGCTGAAAAATTCATTCAAGCTAGAAATCTGTATAAGGTTAAATTTGGTTAGAATATCAAATAGAGGGGATTTATGTATGGGCCACTGTATGTTTTGACTACACATTAACAGGACTTAATTGTCTCGTGGCTTGTGAAAAATCACTACATTATATGTGAGGTGGCATCTACACAAATACCTAACATATATAGAGCACACACATGTGCTTGGAGCGCCAGTCAGGGTATTAAGTCACAGGAAAAGCAATGGATCTACTACAAGGAAATAAATGTGAAGTCCCATTAGACAGACTTACTATTTGGTATCTTAGAGGAACGGCAAATGGGACGTGACTATAAAATCTCCCAAATTTTATTAAGGTTGATACATATACCCCTATACCTATATCTATATTATCTGCACCTAAAAAGAGAAAGATTTTACTTTTTAAAAAATTATTCCTACTGATGGTATTGCACTAAATCAGTTTTTCCTTAACCTAATACTTTGGCAGCTCTATCGTACTATGCCAGTTACATGGGAAAAGTATTTCACAAAGTAATTAGTTGGCAAACATGTAATTCTGGATTAAAAGTACAGATATTATAGTCTCCCTCTGTCCATAAAAGATCATTTTAGATACTATGTATGCATAAAAGGTAAAGACTACCTTTGAGCCCAGAACTTGCCTCTTATATCTCCCCTTCTCTTTACCACTTGTAAGAATCAAGCACTTTTAAAACATTAATCCAGATCTGAGTTTAGCACTCTTCTATGATCTCATGCAAGGAACCACTTGTACACATTTATCCAAGACACAGAGCCACGTTTTTAAAAATCGAGACAATAAATCACCTCTTAGAAGTACACAGATGAGCCCTCTCATTATAACCCCAAAACTTACCACTCAAAATTGGAGCCACCTGTTTACAGCTCTGATCTCAAGTGCACAGCTTTTCTCTCTCTTAGGTCAAATCTGGCACCTAATATCAGTATAAATTTCCTCATAACAATGTGATTTGGTAATCTCTCAAATTTAATTATATTTTCCCTTCAGATTTTTTTTTAGCTGAGGCTAAATGCATTAACATACAACAAAAATTCTCAATGTGAGTGATAAAATGCATTAAAAGTAACCTTTAATCCATGCTATTAACTGATTTTATTCCATTTTGGGATGTTTGAAGTAACTCATCTAAGGATTAGTTAGGCTTTTTTACACTTCTTTTTATCGGGACTCCACCATTCTTGATTTGGTTTTGAGAGAAAAGGGTTTGCAAAAACTATAATAATCTCCCAGCTGGAGATGGCTGGAAAGCCCGTTAGTGCCCATTGTGCCCTCAATTTGCAGGCAGCCTTTGTGCTCTTCTCCTCGTTTTACATGCCGAGCAGTTTTCACTGATAAAGTACTTACAGACCAGTTATTCTGGATTAACGAAAAGCCCAATAAAATCCCAATAAAATTTTATGTAAAATGGCTGTGAACTTACTCTTTAAAATACTAAAATGACTGTATGACAATCTTAATCCTGATCATTGGTTTCAGTAGGGAGTAGGCAAAGGCAGTTCTAAAATTTTTAAGTAGCACTATTTTCAAACAGAGAAGGAATCCCAAATTTTAGACTGTGAATTCGGACTGCAAGACTGAAGCTTCAGGACGAGCACACTGATTTAATCACAAAGCAGTAGGTTTCAAAATCTTGCCCTCCTGAGCCCTCACAATCAAGTATTTCCCTGCCCTTTAAATCTATACCAATAATGCAGACACATTATATAAAAGGAAACCAAAACCCCTGGATTTTTAACATTAAGACATCAGTTTCAGGAGTAGTTGGCATTGTTCTAATTCTACACTTAGCCAAAACGTGATTTTTTAAAGTCAATGACTTGGTATTTCCTCTGAAGTTCAAGCCCCCAAATAGGATATTTAAATATTTAATTATCAAAGATATAAATCGAACTCAATTTTCACAATTCTCTAAAGGTCTTTAGATACAAAAAGCAGAGTCTAACTTTAAAAAGTCTAAGTTAAAGTTTTAAAATCTGTATAAACATAAGCAAAAAGGTAGAAATATGTCATATTCTAAGCCGTGAAACTGCACTGAGTGCCAAAATCACTCATTTTCTGCTGTGCCACCTTCCTATAAATCCGAAGTTCAAACCAAAAGCATAGAGATCCATATCTAACATAGCAAATATATCTGCAAAGTAGAAATGATAGTGTCTGAAACTAATAGGGTTAAACAATTTCTTTTGTGAGGCTACTGGCGAAATCTACAGCAGCTGTCTAACTCTGCCTTTAACGATCACAGCAAAAGCGCAAGGAAGTGATCCAATCCAGTGCTCAGCGCTTGGTCTTTAGTAACCAGATCGTTCTATTTCATTTTCAGCCAAGGGAATGGAAAATGAAAACAAAATTATTACTCAGTCAGTAAGTTTACTTGACAAGCTAATTTTTACCAACCTTTAACTTTTATTCACATGTACATCCACAGAGCTCTTTCTTTTTTGTGTGCAGACAACCTTAATAACTTTTAAATACTAGCTACACAAAATAAACTTCAGATGGCTATCATTTCTCTAAACCCACCTATAAAAACTACTAGAAAGCATTTTAGCTATTCAAGGACTAGCTAAAAGAGCTAAAAAAAAAAGGCAAATATTTAGTCATTGCTGTAAACTCTTCAGCCACAGATCTTTGATTCCATTACTGAAGAAAACTGCAGAATTCATACTACTTTATATGTTCTAAAAGAGCTATAATAATTTTTAATGAAAGAAACAAGTTCAGTACCTCAAGGATTACAATTTTCCACCTAAAACCACTTACATGGTTTAAAACAAAAGGCTTTCTCATCATATATCATCAACCAGTTATTACGAACACTTGAGATACCTACTCCTAAATTCTCCCCTACATAGCCCATGGAAAACAGGTATTTCAGGCATCTAGCTAATCAGAACTTACAAATATTTATTGTAAGCTGAAGTCCAACATTCTTCAGAAAATAATAATTTTCTGAACATAACAGGAACAACATAGGCAAATCAACTGACCCAACAAAGTTATATTATTACTCTGGTTGATAACCACAGGTTCCCACTAGAAAGAAACTGCAAAATAAGTATAAGCTAAGTTATGTAGAAACAGTCATGACTGCAACATTCCACATTTCAACATTCACAGTGCACAAGTGAATCCAATGTTTTATTCAAGTAAGTTTGCCTAAAGAACAATTTATATTTTACAAAGGGCATTCTTAATCTAGTATTTAATTTATCATCCCAATCTGTTAGCAATTTTAGTAAATTTCAGGCCAATACACATGCCACAGGCAAGAGATATACTTAAGCATATTCGATACACTTTCTGGTTCTAACAGATCCTATATTTTATACTATCTCAAGTAGAAGAAATATGGCTTCAGCTATTTAACATTCCAAAACAACTGCGAGGTGTTGATTTCTAAAGGAGAAAAACTAAAGCAAACAAAAAACACCTATGGATTAAAATGCACCACATATGGGTGTTCCTAAATTGACATATATATGAATGGCTTACTTGTTTTAAAAAGTAAACCTCAACTACTGGGTTAATATGTGTTCCTTGTAGGGATTTAAACCATAAATTCTTCCAATAAAATTAAATAAATTGGTTTGCAAGTAATTAACGATGGGACTTCAAGAATGTAAAACTATCTCTGTATATTTATTTTCTATGGCTTGGGAATGAAACTGGTTATGTTCAGCATAATACTTAGTGGGTCTTGGAGCCCACTGCCTGTAAAATCTCCCATGGAGATTCAAGACCACCCATTGAAAATAATACAACATTACTGCCTCAAGCAAGAAGCTGGTACATAGGACTGGTCATTCAAGTCTTTTAAATACTATTTTATTGAGGGATTGTGGGAGGTGGGAGGGGGAGAAGGGGGATTCGTGAGTGGTGGGGGAGGAAAACTCAGGGAAAAAAACAGTAATTTCTAAAGCAGTGGTTCCTGTAGTACCCCCAACTGCTCATCACACACCCCCCTTTTAAACAGCTACATAAACAAAGTAATAAGTGCTCAGTTTCAGAGAGAATTACATTATACTCCATTTGAACAGGCTACAGAGTACTTTTATTTGAAAAGCTGCTTCTCCTCTGTTATAAACAGTTTTACTCAGCAGCAATTTCAGACAAGAGAAGATGGCTAGGGAGATGGGAATTGGAGCTAGGAAAAACTCAGTGTCTTTCAATGCCTCAAACAGCTGATCCAATAAAGATCCTTTAGAGAAAACTTTAGGTCTATTTTTTTCCTCCAAGTAAGCAAATCATACAGGAGGGCTTTTCTTCTCTCGGGTACTGCACCCTGTCTCTTTAAATTCCAGGCCTGCCCCATTTCCCACGCATTCAATGAAAGCAACACGTTTGCTGGCCTCCAGCCCACAATGTCAAGTAGTTTTCTTGCTATTGAATTTCAAGATTATTCTTTTGGATCATTTGCCCTTTAGTTTTAAGCACGCCAAAGCAAAAATAATGTCTTTCTACAATAACATAAAGAAAACTCTGAGGTCTTTACAACTCTACAAGTAGAGAACACCTTGTCCATCAGTTCCCCTTTCACTGCAAAACATGCTCTGTGCTCTCTGTGCTCTAAATAAGGGCCGTTTACACATTATCTTGGTCTACTTCAGCTCTGTCTGTCCTATAATAAAACTCTATGAGTATGTTTATTTAATTTAGTACCAAATTTGGAATCTCTAACAACCTGCAATATTCAAACCAAGTGTCTTCCTTACACAAAATCTCAACTCTTCACTTGGTCCTTCAAATATTTTGTTAGAATGAGTTTTAAAGCAATTACTTTATTTTCTATGTTTGTAGTTAAGACACTACATAAATTAATTTAATAATAAACATAGCAAGCAAGTATCATGAGCTACAGTCATGGCGGCAAACAGTTTATTTTCCTCATTTTCATACACACCTTCCTCCTAAAGAAAGGAGTCAGGCCACTCTGAACCCCATTTAGAATACTCTCAAAAGGAATAAAAATAGTTAAATAAACACTTATTAGAACTAAATAAATTAAGCCCATAAAAAGTAACATTAGCCCAAATGCTAGCAAATAAAACTTAAAGTAGCAATTTTATTCAAGTAGCTAATAAAGAAATGCTCAGATCACAAACATCAATTTTTACTATTTATATTCTAAGGTAGAATTAATCTGGCTAACTATAATTTATGAGTTTTATAAAAGCATCTATTAAAGACTTATTTTTATTTGATATATAGTTTTGCTATGTATTTGAGCAAAGTGCAGTTTGAATGACTATTTTTTCAAAAATATTGAAAAGATAAAGATGTTTCCCACAGAAAGTAATATCATAAACTAAATCAGCCAGATTTTAAAGTACAAATTTTATATTGCACCTGTTAAGACAACTAAAATTAAATCCCTCATTTTGCAGAAATCCTTACTTTTAGTTGTATCTAAGGAATATGCAAATCACCTATCTGCAGTATACAAAGGGATACAAGCACAAAAAAAAAACCCCAGGCCTATCCTCTGGAGGGCGGGCCCTATGTACTACAGGCTTCCCCCACTAGGCGAGTGTTCTAGGAACCCATCTGCATCAGTGGACCAACTGGTATTGTTGTGAGAGGCTGTGCTCAGCTTCAGTGAATTTTTTTTTGAAGACCCTTCCCATGCATTTGCCCCAGTGCACGATGAGTAATTTACAAGCGCACCTGCCCACACTGTGCTATGAGTGAACACACTATGAGTGTTCAGCAGTTTGGGGCAGAAAATGGCAGGACCCAGATGCCCCACACTCCCTATTCACCCAACCTAGCCCTTACTTTTATTTTGCTGTCCCAGATAAAAAGTCCCCAAAGGAAAACATTTCGCTGAGGTGAAAGGTAAAAGAGAAACCAGCAGAAACACTAAAAGGCATCAAAATCAAGGACCTCGAACTGTTGTGAGCAGTGGAAAAAACACCTCGATGGGTGTATTGCATCAAACGGACGGTGCTTTGAAGGTGACTGAAGTCTAAACATGGGAGAATAAGTACACAATTTTTTATAAATAAATTCCATTTTGGAGGGAAGATCTCCCCTTATATACTCAAAACTGTAAACCTTCTTTTGCTTTACCCTGTATACAAAACATAAAATTAGGTTTTAATTTTTTTTAACTTCTGATTATTTTTGTAGCATATACGGGGTGGGGCAAATGTAGATTAACAGTTTTGAGTACATGAAATTGAGTTTTATTCTTGTATTATTGTTAATTATTGTATTATTTTCCATACGAACAACTGTAAACCTCCATTTTCCCAATCCTGTATATGAAACAGTATTAAAACTGTTTTAATGCTAAAATATTATTTATCTTTGTGCCGTTTATGCATCAGTTTCCCATCCAACAGGCACCACTCTTCTCCCTGCGCCAGACACATTATATTTGCCTTGGTTTTGGTAGGAGTTTGGAGCACTTTTTGTTTCTTATAATTCAGTGTTTAACCCCCAAAATATACATAAAGACACAAACTAGAAAATGGGTCTTTTTTCCAATTACGGATCCCATTTATTCCCAACTCCATCATCATATACTACACATGATGAGAGTCCTTTTATTTGTAGTCAATTTTTAAAGTCAGATTAACACTGAAAATGTTTATAACAAAGAATTTTAGTACAAAAATAGATGAATCATGTACTTATAAATTGGGTTAATATGGTTCATTTTTAAACAGCAAGACAACAATAACTATTAAGAAAGTTAAGGACATGATTTACATAAAGCTAAAATCAACTTAAGAAACACTGTGCATATGTTCATAACAACAGGAAAAGAAAACATTCAAAATGACTGGCAAGTAGCACTTTAAATAACAAAATATAAAAAACTTCCTTGGGGAAGACATTCCTGTATATCTTCTAAATGATATTACTTTAAGAGAAAAAGGCTAAAAAGCTTATTGTAAACATGTTCATATGTACATTTAAGTAGAGTAGCTTTACTTTCACATAGGATGCGACATTCAGGAAAGCTTGAAAACGTCCAACAAATATTACCGATGACAAAAATTTTCTGATATCCCACCTCTCATAGGTAGCTTCTATTAACGCTTTGCTATAGTATTTTCTTCCCATCTTTTCACTAATCTACTTTTATGTATCACACAGTTATCAAAATGAGGGTAAAGATGAACAATTCTTATATGAAAATGGACTGAATACTGAAATCAATGACAAACCCAACGAAGAGCCTCCACAGAAAGATACTACGTCAAGTAGCATTAATACAAGCTACTGTGTAGGTTTTACCACATAACATTCTCATACACGTGCTGCTCTCTCTAGCCTGTCTGCATTTGTGTGTATTTTTATACAAATTAAAGCCACAGCTCTAGTTAGTCATTAGAAAATTCCCTTTAACAAGTTAGAATGGTAACTAGAATTCTTTTTCTTTGACCTAAAAGTTACTCAGGCTGTTGCAACTAGAGTGGAAGGGTACTTGCTGTTCAAGACAACTTGAATTCTATTGATACTGAAACACAAGCAGTTATCTGAAACATGATACTTCATAAAAGCAAATCAAGTGACAAAGTTTCAAGGTCTGGACTACATCATATGAATGAATGAATTAATTAATTAATTAATGAACTTTCATGACAAACTCAATGATCTAATGACCTGGTCACGAATCATACTTAAAGAAGTAGTTTCAAATAAATACAAGGTGTCTTGAGTTCCTTGAATGCTCCCACCTACAAGTAGTTGATGATTTGTGTAAATGCACCAGTATAATCAGAAAGTAACTTTTTATAACCAAAACTTTCACAACCAGAACCTAGTAAGTAAAATATCCATGTTACCTTCTACTTTTCTATTATTACAGCAAGTCTTTTACCCATTTCACTGTTCACTCTTCAATTTAAACAGTTAAAATTCCAATATCCAGAAGTTCATATCAACATTTTATGCTTTCAAAAAATAATCCTCCAAATCTGGCAGGTGTGACTCAGTGGACTGAGTGCCAGCCTGTGAACCAAAAGGTTGCCGGTTGGATTCCAGGTCAGGGCACATGCCTGGGTTGCAGGCCAGGTCCCCGGTTGGGGTTGTGTGAGAAGCACACACATTAATGTTTCTCTCCCTCTCCTTCCCTCTCTCTAAAAATAAATAAATAAATTTTTAAATCATTCTCCAAACTACACTTACAAAAAGTGAGAAATTAAACACAGCAGCACACACCTATTGTTTAGTGTGACAACTAACCAATATACAGTTGATACTCAATAAATGCTAGTTATTTCACCATTAGATTTCAATACTAGATCAATGACACATTCAGAATTTATCATTTTTTTAAAACTAAGGAAAAATATTTCAGAGCTGGGAAAGCCCAGTTTCTTCAGACCAAACACATCCTTCCTACCTCCCAGGCCTGGGCCTTTATGGCTGCTAAACACTGTTCCTAACAGTTACTGGAATACATCTGACTCCTATTTTTAAAGCTAAAAGGCTAGTTGTATTTCATAAAGCAAGTAGTAAAAAAGTGATAGACCTAGCCAATTCTCTCAAATTTGTGTCTGGCTTTCGAAAAAGCACCCAAAGTAGGTGAAGGAAGAATATAAGGAAGAAGAAAAACTCATTTTGCCTGTAACATAAGCTAAACACATTCTTGAAATTGTGGTTCTCGGCCAACACAATGTTTCCTGCTAAATTCAAGTGGTGGTTCTGCTTGCACAAAGTCATTCATTAGAGGTACAGAAAAACTCAGTTTTAGAACAGTGAGTAATGATTTACCATTTAGGAGAGCGGGAGCTACTGTCTAGATTCTAACACTCCTTCTGACTTGCAATATCTGCCTGTATGTTACATTGTTGCCAAAAATTTCCCATGTCTACACGACATTGATCAAAGGTTTAAGTACTGCCCACAGTGGTAATATAGGTACCATCTCATTTGATGAGTATCTCTACTGAAATACACGAAAAACAACAAGTACGTACACAAGGAGAGGTGAGTGCTGAACTGACTGAAGCACGTAACAGGTGCTTGTGCTGGATGTCCTATATGATGAGGAAGATAGCTTCCCACTGCTACTCACTATTTTTGTGGACAGGTAAGGAAGAAAAGCCATACAATAAGCATCTCTGATAAAACAAATGTTATTCAACATTTTGAATAACCAATCTCACTAAAAGCAACCAAATCTCAACAGCCTAAAAGCTCTAATTTTCACTGAGTTACTACAAAACAGCTGCTTATAATATAAGAACAAGGAAAGAAATCAAACAAAGGAAACAATTTTGTAAAATAGAAAAACATTTCTTCAATACAAATAAAGCTTTCATTATTCAGCAACACATATAATGTAGTATTTTGGGTAAAAGGTGTGGATGACATGAAATCTACAGTAAACCTTGTTTTTAAGCATTCAAAATGTTTTAAATATTTATTAAAATAAACAGGTACCTGGAATAACATGGCACTAATCCCTCACAACACTACCCTGGGCGATGGGAGGGAGAAAGGGGCATAAAACCTTTCTGCAAAAATTAAAGGCATCATGCAAACTGAAATATATCTAGAAATATTAAGAGGCAAGTAAATCCCCCTCCTATCTAGGCCACTGTGGTTGTTAATAGATTAGGAAATCATTAATATATTTTTGCTTCTTAAAATCAATACATACACACAGTATTTGGCCTAGTATTGATGGAAAAATAATTTCTGGTGGAAAATAACAAAAAATCTACATTTGACAAAATTAAATATTTTAAATTTACTTGGCTCTGAGATTATCAATCTAACATGAGTAGTAATTCTAATTGAATTCAACTAATCATCTTTATAATCACTTATGAACATTATTTTAAATAAAAGGACCTCAGAATTAAGTTCAAAATAAGCCATAATTTTCCTTAATAAAAAATGATGGTACGTTGATTCTATCTAAAAATTTCATTGTTAACTACAACATACCTACTAAATCTTTTAAAAATTTCAATGATAATAGCTTTCTTCAGGTCTCAACCATTGCAAACTTATCACAGTAGAGTTAAAAGAATTAGGTCACACAACACTATTTCCTAAAACAAAGTTCTGCATCCTTCTTGGAATTGCAGTCCTGGGGGGGGGGGGGCAGGTGAGACGGGAGGGGGCTGTAGCGGTGGAAATATCAGGGGGATACCTAACATTTAGTAACAGTTTTTCCTAATGCTTTAATCTTGAAAGAAAGCCTCAAATAAATCCATAAAATGAATTTGATTTTGCCTGAAAGTAGTTATAGAACTTCCTTTTAAACAGTATCTACCATGGTTACCACCACTTAATTAAATCCTAGATCATGTCTACAAAAGCAGTTATTGCTGAACATTTGTCTGCTAATACAAGTGAATAATTACTCAATGTTTTAAAAGTAAACATTTACTGCCATTTATTACTAGTTATCTTTGCGCTGGCACACTTGTGACTCATTGTGTCTACATGCAAGATCACTTCACATTTCTAGGCTGCTGATTGAAAGTAAAATGAGAGGGTAAACAAAGATGAAGAATCTCAAGTGTCCTTTCCAGCTCTAAAAGACACAAGCACATTGAAGGCAGGGACCTCCTCTTTTATTTGCATCTCCCCAATCTTTTCACTGTATCCTGCACATATAAAGTTTGTTGGTTAATCACATTACCATGACCACAAATTATATCCTTAAACAAAACCCACAACCAAACCGGAAGGCAAAACAAAATAGATAATTTTGACAAAATTTAAAACTTGTGTCTGACAAAAAGATACCATACATTAGGCTACAAGAGAAAGAAAAGAAATAGGACAAGATCTTTTCAAATCAAATAACAAAGGGGTAACATCCTACAGTTAAGAAAAAAACCAAACACCTCAACAGTTTTTTTTAAAGAAAAAGGTATAAAAAGGAGTCAATAAAGAGGACATCCAACCTGTCAGTAAACAGATAAAAAATGCTTAACCCACTAGAAACCAGAGAAATGTAAATAAAAAAAACATACCATATTTCAACTAAATATCAAAATTAAGAAATCCTAAAACATCCAAGATTGGCAAAGATGAGAAAATAGTACTCATTCTCCAACAGGGTATAAACTATCACAACTACTTTGTAGAGCAATTTAACAATGTCTGGTACAAACGAAAACATACTCTCAACTCATTCTAGGCCTATATCCAAAATCCCATTCGTTTGTACAAGGTAACACGTACAAAGATGATCACTGCACAGAATGGAATGTGACCTATATATTCCTTAATAGACGAACAGAAAAATAAGCATAAAACATATTCCTACAATTAAATATTAATCAAAGGAAATTAAAAGGAATGAATTGGCTCTCTGTATACAACATATGGAAAGGTTCAAAAACATTGAGTCCAGGGGAGAAGCAAGATGCAAAATTATTCACTCATGAAAATGTTCTGGAACTAAATAGTGGCAACTGCTGCACAACCTTGTGAATATACTAAAACCCACTGAATTTTACACTTTAAAGGAGTGCATGTTATGGCATGTGAATTCTATATCTCAGTTTAAAAAACGGTTCACTCAGTATTGATACCCTTTGTGAATATTTTAAGACATTAATATCCTTTTACTTGTAGCAGCACAAATGTGCAAATGTACATCAATAGATGGAAGTAAAGCTGAGGAGTTGGAAGATAAAGTTGAGAAGCAGTTAAAAAATTTAGCTGAATCTATAACACTTAATTCCCTAAAATCAAAACAAGGAAGCAAATATGATAAAATGTAAACACTTTCATTCTTCGTAGTGAAGATTGAAATGTTTGTTACATCATTCTTTCCTTTGTATTTACCTGTATTTTCTTTTTTAGAAATACAAAAGGGGCACAAAACAGGCCTATCACAAATGACAAGTGGTAACTATGTAGTACATTTTTAAAGATATGTGTCATTACTAATCAAAAAAATGCAAATAAAAATAAGGCTATCATATCATCCAGCGAATTGGCAAAGATTTTTTTTTAACCTATTAATTCCCAGTACTGGCAACCATGTGGGGAAATGAGCGGTCTCCCAACCGCTAGCGGAGTATAAACTGATACAGTTATTTTGGAGGAATCTATACACCTGGACTCACATACCTCCCTTCTGAAAATTTAACATAAGAAAATCATTGAAAAGCCATAAAAATGAATGTCGAGAATGTTCAAATAGCACGATTCATATCAAATTCAAACTGAGGACAATCTAAATGTTCAAATATATATAACAAATCTATATTCAATGCAATACTATAAAATTCAGCTTTAAAAAGATGCCATTCCACTATGTATCATGAGAGGAGGAATGTTCATCTGTGCTTTGTCCCCAGCTCCTAGAAATGTTCTAGGAGTATCGGAGGGGCTCTGCAAAACGAAAACAAATCACATGTAAAATGAATTAATGTCAACTCATAGTTAATAAGTATGTGTGTATGTGTGTGTATATATATATATAAAGATAATCTACTAACGTATTAATTATTGTTGTATATGAAGAATTTGGGGGTAACGCCTTTCTATTTCTATGGCTTGGTTTTTCTACAATGACCACATATCTAGAAATTAGAAAATGCAATTTTCATTTACATGTAAAAACATAATATATGGGTTCATCATAAAAGATGCTCTATGCAAATGTGCAGTGTAGTTTGTCAATTTCTATGATATTTATAACAAATGTTTTTTTTTTAAATGCTTACAAACTACCTGTAATATCATCAATGGGCAATTATCTATCCAACGACTCTTTTCACATAAATTACAGTCCCCAAAATGAATACAGCACTACAAACAAGAATAAGAACCACAAAATATGAGAATAAAATATTAAAGCATTAAAATACATGTTATTAGTCAGAAGATAAACTAAAAAATTCTAACTGCATATGAAATAAAATGTTTTAAAAGAATATTAATTTGTATAACTGAAACAAGAGAATTCCTCTTTCTACATGTCAGCTGCTTCTCTCGGGAATAAAAAAACAAAGTCAAACAAAAAGTATAAAAACCAAAAGACCAAAATAGAGAAGTCTATATTATTTGCATTAGGACAGTGTAAAACATCGCATTTCAGAGATTAAATACATTCTACAATCTGGTCGAATAGGTTCAGGTCCAGTAAAGTTCAGTAATATATTGAGTCCTTGCTTAATTTTGTAATTGGAATAATTGAATTTAACATCCTCCTCCCTCCCCAAGTATCTAAGCTTTCCAAAGTTCTCTTTTGAAGATTTAAGTCACTGAGAGATTAGAAAAAAAAAAGGCTACATCTTAGAACTGTAAAAGCTGTGTAGATGTGTTAAATAGTAGGAGTCATCTGTAATAAATGACCAGAAAAAAAGCTAAAGGGCGAAGGCTGGTCCACGGAAGAGCACTGGAAGGAAACTTCAAAGAACCAAGAAAAGGAACAAGGGATCTTTAAGGTAAAATTATGAAACCGACTGATACCCCCACCCTGTCTACCTCACAGAGGTAATTCAACAGGGGGTCACCTAAAACAATAGATGCGAAAGGCTTTTACAGACCGAAATAATACAGCATAAAATGGACAATGATGTTAAGTATAAAATATATCTAATAAAACCCAAGTTTGGGATTTTCTTTCCTGAAATAAAGTGTTAAATAATTTTTATACTGGAATTTAACCAGTATAAATGCAAATGCCTTGAAAGATTTGTCTTTTCTCTTTCTATTAAATGAGTATTTTATCAGCAATAATAATAACGATTTTTAAAAAGCAGCTTCCACACATTAATAGGGCAGTTTATCTGTGCCAGGTCGAATGCTGAGTATTTTATAAGGAGAGGTTCTTCAAGTGTGTACTCTGGGGACTTCAGGGTCCCCAAGACCTTTTCCAGGTATTAGCAAAGTTAAAATTATTTTCATAACAACTCTAAGACATTATTTGCCTTTTCTTCACTCTCATTCCCTCTTTAGTGTACAGCAGAGTTTTCCAGAAGCTAAAATGAATAATGTGATAACACAACAGGCTGAACACAGAAGCACATAAGAGGATCCAGTTGTCTTCTAGTAAAAAAAAACATTAAAAAGACTTGTACACAAAAGAGTAAAACAATACCACTCTTTTCAAGCTACTTTTTGTTTTAGAATTTGTTTAAGATGTCTCAGGTTTAATATATAGTACAAAAATATTAATAAATAAAACTTGCACAGAAAAAGCTCCTTGGAGTTCTCAACTTTTAAGTGTAAAGGAGTCTGAAGACCAATACATTTGAGAACAGCAGATTCATATTTAATCCTTAACTTTCGAGGAACTTGTTCTATTCTATCATCATTCCTTTAACACAAATAAGAACACAAATGAGAAAAAAACAGAGACATGACTCCTCAAGACTACACCAAGTGTCTCTTACATCATCAGTTGAATGCAAGTCCGTAATTCCTAATGTTAAACTCCTCCTTACCACTGAGCAACAATATTTACCCAAGATAGTTAAAGATCACTTTTCCCTAGCTACATGTTAATCCCTTTTTTAAAAGTCAATGTTCTTATACTGGGTCTTTACTCTTTGCCTTTCAGTCTTAAAAAGTAATGAGTACTCAATGGAGTGCTTTAAATATATAGAATTAACTTTTAAAAAAATCAAGCACTACAAAAATAACCCCATCACCATCAGCACCATAAGCCCCCTCAAGAAAATTATTGGTAAGAGTTTAACCCTTTTCACCCAGGATTTTTAATACATATACATATACATATATACTTTTTATCTGTTTGGGTACATTTTTAAATGGAGCACACTGATTTAGCAACTTTCCTTATTTCACATAATATATCTTGAACATCTTCTTGTATCTACAAATAGATTTACCCTCTTTTTTCAGATTACTCCTACCCAACTGAGGTCCTGTATATGGCTTGCTATTAAAAAACAATCACAAGAAATATGGTGTGCCTTTGTGTAGTAGTGAAGCCATTTCTGTTAAAAAAAAATTCCTAGAAGTAAAATTTTGGGTCAAAGGGCATGGACATTTAAAATCTTACTAGATTTTGCTAAACGCCCTCCAAATGTCTGTGCCCAATTTACATTCTCACTAACAGCATATGAGATTTCCTCCAGCAACTTAGTTTTTAGCTACCTTAGAAAATCATACTGTATGTTGCTTCAAAATGCCAAGCCATAAAACTGTTCTCACTGGTCATCTTAATTCCATACGGAACTCTATACTAATCTTATAACACTCACTAAAAGTATCAGCAGAGTCTTCCATCTTCATTTTTTTCCTTACACCTTTTAAATACCTTAGAAGAAAAATACACCAGGTGCACAGAATATCTGCAACTAGCAAACCCTCAATTTTTAGATACTCTGATAAAAAGTTATTCAAATTATTTCAGAAGACTAACACAAATCAGAACTACACAGTAAAGCTGGGCTCAAACACTTAAATCAAAGGAAAGTTATAAATGTGGATTTATTATGCTTTATCTGCCCACTCAAAGGACTAAAGCTACAAATAAAAAGCTATCAAATCATAGCAGTGGCCAAATTAGCTTACATAAAATAATAAGCAACAGATTTCATATCATAAATGTCAGTGGAACAGATTGTAATAGTGAGGATGGCTGTAATTGAAAAGAAAGTTCATTCAAACTCACATCATACTGAAAATGAAAACATTAATATTTTAAATGAAATGTTTTCAATGTGACTATTCATTTCAGTCATATCAGACTATTATAAATCTTTTGTACTAATAAATAAGATATGGTCTTTTTTTTCAAGTAGATAGTTTTAAAATGCATTACACTCTGACCTGCCTATTCTGTAACAGCTAATGGATATTCCAGGCTTCACCATTTCATCAAAATCTCTTTTTTTTTAGGATTTTGTATTAGTAGTTTTAAATTGAAAGTCTCCAATACATCTTTGGAACAGAGTAAAACCTCATTAATTCAAGTCCAATTAGCTCAATCTTGAAATGCTGTATGCAATTCTCACTAGGCAACAAGTTGATAATACTATAATTTCTTCCTCTACAAGTTCTCATAATATTGCTGTGAAATAAAGGAAATCAACCTGTAAATTAATTCACTTTTTCAAACCAAAGACTTATATGAAACTAAGGATTCATCCATCTTCGTGGCTGAGGAGTTCATCTTCAATTATAAGGTACATTTCTGTTTATCTGCTACCACATATAGTGAAAGTGATTTAACTTGTTATTAGTAGCCATTTAGAGTTCAGAGTATGTGCATTCCTTTTAAAAATTTACCCAGATTTTTCACAAAGCCATTTTTGCAGTTTCTCCCATTTCCAACCCTCACATTTATAGATCTATAATATTACAAATACAGCACCTTAAAAAGTATAGATGTAGACTTAGAAATGCCTAGCATTCTTATTCTGTACCTACTGTTCTCAGTTTGAAAGACATTATAGGCCACAAAATAAGTACCAAGATTAAGTGGCATGTTTGGTGTTAAGTGAATTTACAACTATTCCCAATAACAGAGAAACCTTCTCTTGCAATCTGAATCATGTGTAATTACAGTATGACAAGGTCTCTCCTGGGCTATGTTAGCTGGCATTTTTCCCAGGACTTGTCACTTCATGGGAAGCACACATACAAATAAAAATCCAAAAATAAACATTTTAAAACAATGGCTTATAGACTACATAAAGAAACGCCACAGCTGAGAATTAACATTGAAGAGCTCAACGGACAAGCTGACATCCCGCTGGAGACAGCTGGGAAGACACAGTATTATTGAGTGGCTTACCACACCCAGCAACACCACCCAGGTGTGGGCAGTGTGGGCAGCACCTTCACATTCCCTCAGGCCGGACAGAAAATCATCAGGTATGGGAAATAAAGGGGAACATCACCACACACACCCACTGAAGCAGAGAATAATGGTGAAATATGGGGAGGTTGATTATACAATGCCAATTTGATTATTAAGGCACCTAAACAAAGTTATCTTAAGAGCTGCATCTTCTGCCAACTAACTTCAGTTTCCTAATTCAATAAATATGGCCTTTTTAAAGTGTATTTCACCTCAAAGTAAATAGTAGCCAAGGAGTCATAATACTGTGTACCAAGGATCTTAGAAGGTGGTTTCTTTTGTTTGAACTCCTCTGCAGTAGCTCTACAGGCACATGGAAAGGGGAGAATGAGATTCCAAGAAGCCTCATACCAACCTCATGTAGTGACAGAAACTTGACAATACTCATCCTTACCACAATTTTGAGGAAATATGAATATAACATCCCTGGCTATATTTTTATAGAGAATGCTAACAAAATCTAAATGTTATTTCCTATAGGCCATGCATATTCCTACCCCTCATTTAGAAGCTGGGTTCATTTATTTACCATCTAGCAAAGCCCATCAAATTCAACTGTTCAAGATGTCAACACGAGGTATAAAACAAACCACTAAAGGCAAAACATACAATCCTACATACCATTATGTGAACTGTAGAAACAAAAATAAGCATAACACAAGTCTCTGCCACCTCTAAGGCACACCACATTTCTCTTTATTCCACCCCTGAACGTTCAATAATTTCCCTGTAGCTCTAAGCAGAACGGATGTATTACGATGTTACCCTAAGAAACTGCAGGAGTTCTAGATGCCAATAAAGATTACTGATCAAATGGAAGAGAACTACTAACCATTGTGTCGACTTAGATAAATAAACCTGCTCACAAACAAAGCACCTTATTGTATTTATATTGTTACCTCCACTAATCCAACTAAAACAAGCAGACAGTAGCTTTCCAGAGGCTATAGGGAATAGAAATCAGGATTTCTCAAACACTCTCTCAATTTCTTTCAAAGTAACACCCGGTTTCTTTTCTTCAAAATTGCCCTATCCTTTATGGAAAATGTTTTGAGACCAAAGACTCAGCAGGACTATGCAAAGTAGACGCTAAGGCTAACAACCAAAGTAGGGAAGGACTGAAGCACAGGGCAAGACAACATTGGCCCTCGGAAACTTAGACTCGACCTTTGCAGGGACCTTCTTCTCTGCAGATCACATCGAACAGACATTTTGGAAGGATGTTCAAAATCAAACGAGTAATCAAGTGCCATTCGGGCCCAGGGACGAGTAAGTCTCCTAACTAAACATAAAATCCTGACCGTGTAGGCTGGGGGTGGCTAATCTACAAAAGGAAAAGTCTGTGACAACTGGTGCTCAATGTTTCATGTACAGAGAGGAAGGCAGAGAATACCCCCGAAAAGAGGCGACTTCTCCAGACGGAATAGTAATTACATCTCATGCATTCTCTGAGGATAACACAGGTAAGTCTCGGTTTCTCTAGAAAAACAAAAAAGGCTCAGCTGTTTATTCCCTCCAGTCCCACTCTCCACACCTCCAAACCCAACAACTAATTGCACCTTCCCCACAGAACCCGCGGCTAACCCCAGAAGACCGGTGAGGGCTGGCTTGGGATGAATAAACACTCGACACCTGACGGTTCTTTCTCTACGGTGACTTTCACGAAGCCAAAGTCGCGAGCCCGGGCAGGGGCTGAGACCTGGATGGCGCGGCACCGTGCACCCGGATCCCCAGGCTCAGCCGGTGAAAGCGACACGGGGGGGGGGGGGGGGGGGGGAGAGGGACAGGGGACCGCCGGACCAAGCGATTGTTTCCTACGCCAGTCAAGACATTTTTTATCAAGCTCCTTTTGTATTCAAACCCTACCTCTTTTTGGCCTAGGAAAGCTTTCGTGCAAGTGGAAGACGACTTTCTCCACAAAGTGCTGTATGTTACTGTGCTCCGGACCGCGCACGAACACCATCCAGTCGTGGGTGAAGCCCTCCACCGTGGGTTTTTTCCTCACCTGGGCGCGGTGCCCCAGCTCCAGCTTCACCTGCACGGCACACTGCGGACAGCAGGAGAGACAGCCTTGAACAACAGGAAGGCGACCGTTCGACATTGCACATTGCGCCTGACATTTTTTTTCCTTCTTGAAACGCACATAAAAGGAAACGGCGGTGCCCTCCGCATCCACGTTTCACGCGCGTGGGCGCGCATAGCCCACACCCCCAAATACCCCCACGGGCCGCCCTGGCCCCTGGTGCCACGGGCCCGGCATCCACACCCGTCTGTATTGTAACGGAATGTTACCCCCAATTAGGAAGGGGGTCCCAGGGTAGGGGAAAGAGGAAGAACACGCTCAGTCACTACGAGCACGACAACAAATACAACGGAAACAAATTAGGAGACGATGCCGGGGCAGTTTCCCAGCGTGGGAAGAAAGGTAGCTGGGACTCCAAGGGGGGTTCGGGCGAGCCCCCTCCCCGAAAGTGCCGCGGCGACAGGCACACGCCGAGGAAGTCTTTGTGTACGTGTGTGTGCGTGCGTGTGGAGCGCTGTGCCAGGCTGAATGGAAACTACAGGCAGCCTCTACTGATGGGCACAAACTCCCGTGCTCTTACCACGGGGTTCGTGCACAACAAAAATTAGACGTCGTCACAGACAAACACACGCCCGCAGGAAAACACACCGAGGCATCCATAACTTAAGGCACCCCGCACCGCCCCCCCCCCCACCCAGCGAAAAGCCCCAAGCGATCGGCGAAGCCAGCCTAACGGAGCCACCGCAACACACTTCCAAGAGCCAAAGTGGCCCCAAAGTACCCTCCCACCCACCCCCAAAAAATGAAATTCAGAAAGGCAGGGAGGCAGGCGGACAGCCACCAAGCCTCTACTGCGCGCAGCCCGACGCGGGGGCAAAGTTGTGTGCGGCCCCGCTGCTGTCAGCCCGCTCACTCCGGCTCACACACGCGCGCCGAAGAGAACGCACCATCGTAGCGGCCGCCGAGACTGCTCACCGCGTCCCCGGACTGTGCCCGCGGCTCCCGGCGGCGGCTGCGGCTGAAATATGGCTGAGTTATTATTCGCCTCCTTCCACCGTGTGAGTGTGTGAGTGCGCGCGTGTGAGCGAGAGTGCGCTTCTTGCAATTGCAAAGAGGCGAGAAGGGAGGGAGGCGCGGGGGGTGGAGGGGCGAGTGTGTGTGAGTGTGTGAGAGTGTGTGTGCGCGCGCCTGGGGGGCTGTGGAGGGAGGGGAACGGAGGCTGAGGGAGAGGCAGCAGCTCCCTGCAAACCGTACCAACCTTTTTCTAATTGAAACCGCGGAGCGCTGGCGCTGTCTAGGCTGCGGTGGCGGCACAGGGTGAAGGAGGAAAGGCGGGGGGGGGGGGGGGGATCTTTTATTATTATGTTTGCATGTACTTACCGAGCTAGCCATGCCTGGGGGCCCGGAGGTTTGCTGGGGTGTTGTGAGGTACCCCCCTCCCCGCCCCCCTCAGCTGTAATTCATGAAGAGGCTGCTATGAATGAGAGTGCGCCCAGGAACGGAGGGTAGATGGCGGACATTCTCTGCCTTTTTCCCCCGCGTTCGCTTGCTCGCTCGCTGGTTATTAAACTCAGCCCCAAAAGCAAAAGCAGCAGCAGCAGCAGCAGCTCCGGGGCCAGAGGATGAGATTCCGGAGCATGCGCTGTGGCGCCTGACACCCGGGCTCTCTGCCTCACTGGGCGGAGGGAGGGCGCGCGGGCGGGGCGGAGCGCGCGGGGAGGCCGAGCGAGCGAGCCACGGGGAGCTCGAAAGAGCCAATCACCGGCCACCTCCCGAAACCCCAGCCGCCGGCCGTGCCACACTGGAACGTCTCGCTTAAAGTAACAGGTTCCTGCTGGGGGTGGGGTGGGGTGGGGTGGGGCGGAGAGGGTGGTGTGAAGGACGGGGCGGGGAGGGGGCGTTGGAGTGGGTAGAGTAGCCAGCTGGGGAGCCATCCCAGCCCCTGAGTAAACTCCCTTCGCCCTACAATAAAAAACGGATTAAAGCTGCTGGAATGTAGCCACTGCTTAGAGCCCCCAGCAGCCGGAGAAGGGGTATTAAATCAAGTCTTAGGCGTTAGTAAGCGCGCTTGGGGGGAGGGAGGGGGCTTTCTTTTACTTTCCACCACGTCTTTTTGTGGTTTTGTGCTGACAAGGCAAGAACTCACACCCAAACAAACTTATTTAAAGATTGAGCAAGAGAAATACCAGCCTACAAATAAGCATCAAAAAGCAGTCGCTTAAGACTGTTATAACCGGCAACAATCCCCGGGCTCCCTTCCCCATCCACTCACAGGCATTTGCCCCAGTACCCCCCGCCTTTCGGCCGCTGCCACTGCCACCGAAAATACAAAAATGAAATGAACAAGAGAAAAACAAAAAGTGCTATTTTCTCTCGAGGGAACTCCTCCCGCTTTGGTAGTCCACGGCTGGGAGACGGCACAAAGCAGTGCCCAGGTGAAGGCGAAATACCTGGGAGTGCCGGGTGCAGACCCTCGGGGACCGGGCTTGGAGTTGTTTTCTTCGGGATGTTCCCCTTCCTGACAGCCTGCCGGGCTGCATCAGAGTGTGGAGGACTGACCTCTGAGGACACGAGGGGCAACCTGGAGTCTTAATATATCAGATAAAGTTAATACTGACTGTAATGTGCATAAATTGGATTATAATCTTTAGGCGTATTGGTGACAGCCAACGTAATCCCATCTCTGGCTATTAATCCAGTTAGATTCCCCGAGTGACAACCAGTCGCTAGAGTGTTCCCACAGTCGCGCGCCTGCAACGTTCCCACTCGGGTTGTTTGGTCTCGGTGGCCGGGGATGGAACAGCGCAGCCCTGGGTGGGGCGGGGTGAGGGATACGGACTAGCTTCCTTTAACAACGCAGACGACCTTTACAAAGGAAACGGATAAGATCTAGACGATTGATTTGAAAGTGAAAGATGGGTGTAACTTTGGTTCGCTAGTTAAATAAAGATCCTTGCTTCTTCCTAACCCTCATTGCTTTTTTGCTTTCTTTACCTTCTTTCTTTTCTCCCCCTTTTCTCTTTCTTCCCAATTTCATTCTGAATCTTTCCTTTGGCTTCATCCTTTTCTCCCAGCCTACCGTCTTTACTTGCTTCTCTTCCTCTTTCCGGCTCAACTTTCTCACTTTATTTCCATTTTTCTTTCTTAAAACCTCCAAAGCAAGTTGACTTGGCCCTTGGATTAAAGAGAGTGTTGTAAGGGGAAGGTTTACCTGGGACATTCCAAGTCTTCATTGTTAATTTTCAGTTCTCCCAGCTGCTCAAAAAAAAAAAAAAAGAAAAGAAAAGAAAAGAAAAGAAAGAAACCCCACACATCAGAACCGACCACTTTGGGTCAACTTTATTTTCTAATCCAACCCTCTAACTCCAACAGTTTGTACTTATAAAACTGATACTCTGGTCTTCCCTCCATTTGCAACCAAGAAAACTTTTCTGGCTTGAGGACTCCAATTTCTCCCATCTCTGTATTGAATTTAGCACCGAGCAGAGAGAAGAGACATTTTAATTCAAGTCCAAGGGCTTAGATTTCTTAACTGACCTACATGTACATAGATGCATATCATCTTGTAGGTGTACCTGTAGGGGTGTCTGTGTACATAAGCACTAAATGTGTATACAGGTAGACAAGCTGTGTGTTAGGATTTAGGTGAAGGGTGGACCTGCTTGCTATGCATTATTAAATTCTTGATAAAATAATCAAATAGAAGAGAAGTCCTGAGCAATAATAAGACTGGAAACTGATGGTTACTTGGATGTGCCATTAGTGAAGCCATTTCCTATAAGGCAGCAACCATTAGGCAGCCAGTGTAGCTGACCACACAGGTAAAAAACAACCATCCTATTCATTGTTTAAGTTGACTTCAAGGTTTGGTGAACTTCTTCCAATGCCAAACGGGCTCTCTTGGAACTTCACCTTGTAACTTGTACTCGCACTAAGGAGCTGATGCCTCCTCGTTGAATTATGTGTTTGCTGAATCCAGATTTATTCCAAGTGTCACCAATATGTCATAGAGTCAGAGAGAGTATTTTCTCTTTACCCATCCTTTCTAAAAGAATACTTTAAAAAACGAATGTAGGTGTCATTCTTATTATCCCGACCCTCTGGAAATATGGATTCTGTCAGTAGATGGCGCACAGAGCCCTTTTACCAACGCCCTTACTTGACCTCTTCAGAACAGAAAACACCAGAGGGGGAGAAAAGGAAAAAAAACGCAGTCCTAAATACTCTTGATTCAACTTTTGGGCAAGGAAATTTATGCCAGTCTCTTGATTTATTATTTATAACACTCTAACAAGCCAGCTATTGATGAAAAGCAATCAAACGGGAATAACAGCAGGTGAATTTTGTGTCCAGTGTATCTGTAGATGTTTGCACTTTGAGGTACAAATGTGAAACAATCTTTTGATACCTGACAATGTGATTGTAGATAATATTTTCAAATAAATTTTAAGACAAACATCTTCCATATTAAGTAGCAAAAAAAATTGAAGTGATGAGGGATAAAACCTCCTGTTTATTAAAAAAATTATCTTACTAAAATTTGTACTATAGGACTTAGCACAGATGAAGTACCATAGGGTTAGCTTTGAGGAGCTGGGGGGGGAGCAATTTACATATTCCTATCAAATAAAATGCTTGATGAAGAATAAAAGAGGGCAATGTGTGAGACATACCATAACTCCTGACCATTACCACTGCCTTCACCACTGTCCTAGCACCATCGTTTTGGCTGCAGCCCTTTTATTTGCAATTGTCCTGTTTACTTCGGAAGCTGAGGCCAGTTTGGATGTTTCTAGCACAAAATAACTCATTTGCAGAGTAGTTATGGTATAAAGAAGCAACAGTTTGTTTTTTGTTAGAATTCTATCTATTTGTTGTGGTGAATTATGGATGTATGAACTCAAATAATCAAATCAGTAAAAAATAACTATTGCTCATGCTTTGCAGTATGAATTTGGAGAGAAAAGGAAGAGGATGCATGGGGAAAAAAGATAATGGGACAGATATTAACCAGATATCTTGCAAATACTAGTTCAGAATAGTTAATGGTACGCTTTTTCTGTGTACTTCACCCGTGTATTCACTCACCAAAACTATGTTTCGTCTATTCCATGCGCCAGGCACAGAGTTGGGCTCTAAGAATAAAAGAACGACAGGGTTCCTGCTGCCGGAGGGGAGAAGTTTCACCTAAAGTGTTTCTCTGTCATTTTTTTTCTTTTTGAAGGATTTTTAAAAGATTTTATCTATTTACTTTTGGAGAGAGGGGAAAGGAAGGAGGAAGAGGGGTAGAAACATGGGCATAAGTGAGCGCCTCTCCAAACCCATAGGGCACACGCCCTGACTGGAAACTGAACTGGCAACATTTCACTTTGCAGGACAGTGCCCAACCAACTGAGCCACACAGGTCGGGGCTCTTTGTAACTTTATAGTACTCAAATTTGGGATTAAGATGTGTGTCACACATAAGTAAGCAGCAAACAAATTTGACACAAACACCCTAAGGACAAGAAAAAGAGTGGCTGGAGATTAGAAGCCAGGAGTCATTGCCCTCAATTCCACCTTTTAACACGTAAAATAAGGTGGGAGGGGAGTGACCTCTTTTTGCAACAGCAGCTAAATACTAATTTTTCCCCTTGATCTTGAAATGTTTTCTCTGTTCACCTTATTATAACTCTTTTAAGGAAAAAAAAAAAACCCTCACAAATGAAAGTTTACTAAGCCTTTTCAAGATCATGAGTATACTTTCTCAGTTGAGATGTCTCTGTTTCTTATGAAAATTTTTGGTTCAAAATGTTACATTTTTAACATTTTGTTTAATTCATGATTCTAGGATAGTCTATTACGAACCCCAAAATAGTATGAATAATTTGAAGAAACAATTGCTCTGATACCACTTCAGGACCTGGTCCAGGACTATTTCCAGAGATAAGAAATACACAAAGCTATTTTAAACACCAGAACCTCTTCCTGTGTAAAGCATTCCCTGAGAATAATTTAAGCAATGTACTTATGCATTCAGAAGACAAGAGTGCCTCCACTGTAATAACTTACTAATTTAGTAGGTTGTATCTCTAATTTAATAAATAGCACCTATAGGCCAAAAACTTAATCAAGGTCTTATGTTGGTCTTATGTAAGACCAACAATGTGAAACATAATAAGTGTTGGAGATCAGCTGGCATAGTGTGATTGAAAAGATCCCCAATACATATAAGAACCCCAGTGGAATATTTATTTGTAGGCAAAATGCATATTAAATTGAAACTGCTTTCTGTAAAACTATCTAAAAAGTTGACCGCTTTTTATGTCTTTATGTATCACTGGGAATTCCTCAAAGGCTGCTGCATAATTTTCTGTCTTTAATAATGATGTGACTTTCTTAATTTTCAGTGGAAGATCTGCTTCCATATATGATTTCACTCTTCCCATTCACATATTATGAATGGAAAATTAAAGTAATCACTTTATCCTAAATCATAAACTATATTTCTTCTTATTTGGTAAAAATGGAAAAATAGCATACTAGGCCTATGACCTAATGTAGACAGCTCAAACTTCAATTAAAACTGCGATTAAAAACCTAGGAAGTAGAAATGACTGCCTTCCATGTATTAAGTGGTCTGACACTAGTTTGAAAATAATACTAAGCCTCTAAGAAGTGAGTGATTTATTGCCTTCTGGTAGGATCAAGTATCCTGATTGGGTTAAACTATTTATAGTCAGCTCTGAATAATCCATGAGTGTATTATCCACTTTGTAGATAATCTATAATGACACATTTATGTGTGTGTTTTGTTAATGTAAATTTATGTTTAAGTTTTTTTTAAACTATACAAAATGCACATGACTACATGTATTTGTCAGTTTCCATTCGTAATTTTCCTCACAGAGAAGTTTGTTAATTCATCCCCTCTCTTTTGGACTCCACTTTCTAACTTTTGTTAAGCAGTTTAGCAGTTTGTCATCCTAGAGATAGAGTGCTTTGGTGGGGGGGGGGAACCACTATTTTCTAGTGAGCAATACAAATTGAAAAGAAAAAAAGGAATATTCATTTACTAGCATGCTGAATCAAAAGAATTCTTATAGGCTATTAGTAATTATTGTTCTGTTATGTATTCTCTATGAAACCAAATACAGGCATGTTAGTGAAGGACTGTCTTCTAAACTGTAGTAGTAGCAATATTGGGGAAATTTCAATTTGTAACAAGAAGATAAAAATCACTTATGAGTAGCAAAAGAGCTTTACTTGTTTCTATACAGTTAGACCCTTAACTTGTATTATTTTAATCGTTTGGCTTATGTTTCATGACTTTGACATTTTGGTTCTACTATTAATTCAGTGTCTTCAATTAACTTCTTAGTCCTATGAAATCAGGATACAAGTATAGGATGCCTCTCAGACTCTCATTTATTTCAAGGCATTTCACAATTACTACTTTGGAGTTGATAGGTTGTTACAAAAAATGAAAGCTGTTATTAAGCACATAACAATAAACTTTTGTTATTCACTTATATCTCTATTGAAGAAAGAAAAAAGATTTAGCCATGACATTGGCAGTTATCTTTTTTTTTTTTTAAATTTCAAAATCATGAAATTATTGCTCTGGTTGGTGTGGCTCAGTGGATTGAATGCTGGCCTGTGAATTAAAAGGTCTCTAGTTCAATTCCCAGAGAGGGCACGCGCCTGGGTTGTGGGCCAGTTGGGGTAGTGAAAGAGGCTCTTACACATTGATGTTTCTCCCCCTCTCTTTCTCCCTCCCTCCCCCTCTCTCTAAAAATAAATAAATAAAATCTTTTTAAAAAATACGAAAGAATTTACTATGGTCACAAACAAGTACTGAGAGTACTTCCAGATCAAAATTTTATTTTTAAGGGCTCCAATTGGTCATATTTGGGGGAACTTGAGTCTCAAAAAGAATCTATGAGTCCATAATGATAATTAAAAAAAATAAGCAGGTAAAAGCAAAAGCTCCTTACAGAAAAATACTAGCTAATTAGTATATGTAAAAGGAATGTTAGAATTAGAAAAATCATCATTTTATAGCCACGAGTGCAGTAATAGATTTAGTCCAGGCTCATCAATATACCATATGCTGAAAGTATAGAAAATGAAATATTTTTGGAAAATACGTTATTCTCAATGATACAGTGTCTCATTGTATCACTCCACAGATTACATATAAAATACTTAGGGAGAAATGGTCTTTACAGTGAAGAAACTGGTGAACACCATTTAACCAAATGATTAAACTTAACATCACCAGTAATGGGAAGAACGGACATCATATGCCTCTTGATGTGATTGATAACAAGCATATAGCATCACTTATTTACTATTTCTGCCCAAAGTGTTGGAATCTAATGGTGAGGAAAAAACAGGCAAAACCCAGATCACATGGGACATTTTATAAGATAACTGGCCTGGATCCTTGAAATGTCAATATTATAACAGAACCCCACCCCCAAAAAAGTGAGGAGATGTTCCAGAAGTTAAAGAAACATGACAACTAAATACAATGCTTGATAGTTAACAGGATTATAGATCCAAAAACAAACATAGAAACAAAAACAGCTTAGGGAAATTCCTGGAACAAGTGGGGGGATTTGAATGTGTACTATATATTTATTGATGTTACTATATCAAGGTTATATTAACTGGATGTACTGATGGCATTGTGGTTACACAGGAAACTCTCCTAGTCCTCAGGAAATGTATGCTGAAGTATTTAGGAAAGTGTCATAATGCCTATAACTTAGTCTCAAGTAGATCAGTCAAAATAACGAATATATTCAGTTATATATAAATATAAATTGAGATAGAAAAGAAAGACAAAGCAAATGAGTAGAAGTAATTATTGTACTACTTTTCTGCAGATTTATTTTTCAAAATATAAATTTTAGGGGGAAAACGGATCCTCAGGATTCAGAAGAAATTTCTGAAGTCATAGTTCAGTGTCTTTCTTGAGTAGTCTGGTTTTCTTTCTTTCTTTCTTTCTTCCACTTAATCCTCTCACGAGGATATGCTTGTTGATTTTTTAGAGTGAGAGGAAGAGAGAGAGAGAGAAACATTGATCAGTTGCCTACTGTATGTGCCCTGACCAGGGATTGAACCCACAGCCTAGGTATGTGCCCTGACAGGGGATGGAACCAGCAACCTTTTGGTGCACAGCACGATGTTCCAACCAAATGAGCCACCCAGCCAAGACAATAGTATTTCCTTTTGTTTACTTTAAAAAATTAACAAGGATGAAAGTAGGGAATATGGGGAGAAGAAAATATGATATAAAGGATTGTATTTGAAAGAAAAGACAGAGTTAGAATGGGGGAGGTATTTGAGGCTTTATATTTTCTCCTTTCCACTCACCACCAAAAAAATTGTTTTTGAATTATAATAGTGTGATAGCTTTGGGTTGATTGACATCTTTGAGGTCAGTATCTTTTGGTGATCTCAGCTTTTCACCGGAAATGAAGGGCTCCAAAAGGGAGCAAGACCCAGGACATGGACGGGGGGCATGCCAAGCTAAATTAGTGACAATATTTTCATGTGAATGTTTTTTCAAAAGTAGATGCTGTTTGTGAAAGGTTTCTCTCATGAGATTACAGCAATTTAAAGGTCATTTGATTCTACAGACTGCTTAATTGTGCCCCATTAAGCGTTTCTGAAAAAGAAGTGTGGTTTTTTTAAAATAACATTCAAGGACTGCCAATATCATCACTGTCTAACTTAGAAAGATTATTTTATTCATGGCTTTTATCACTGACCTAGTGTATAATGCACTGACTTTCCTTTTTTATTGCTCAAGGGCAGCTGGACGAGTAGCCTGGGCTCATTTGGAAACCACCTAATGCTTTTATTCTCAGATAATATTTTCTTTAAAGGTATCCTACCTCTGACACCTGTCAGGCTAGCACTTTCAGAATCAGGAATAGGACTTCTTGATCAGGTGTAGCCAGCACAATGTCTTTAGACATTGGTCAGCAGTGCTGAACAAATAGCAGATGAAGAGATCACTCTTCGGGCTCTTATTTTAGAGCTGGGATTGTTATGGAGAATTTTTATGGATTGGGTACCAGAAAGAGGAATGTGGTAAGAGAACACGAAATAAAAACAAGGTAGAAGGCCTGTGGTTCCTTTCCAAACTTGGGAGAGAAATGTACAAAGGCACCTCTCATTCCTTAAAATGTTGGTCAGGGGCTGAGAAAGTCAATAAGTGAAATAAGTGTTGAAAAAAATCAAGCCACAAATAAAGAATGAATAAACAATATAAACCCAAACCACTTTAAGAAAAATAAAATCCAAACTAGACCACAAAACAAATGTATGGGGAAAAAGAAATCCAAACTAGACCACAAAACAAATGTATGGGAATTACAAATACAATAACTCTACTGTGGAAAAATTCTTTTCACTCTAGGGAAAAAGCTTATAGAGACAGACTTTGACTTTTATTCAGTAACCCCAGTGTGGTAGCTATAATTGCATATAACATAGCCCATATAGTTTATCAATTAATTAGTCTTTATACTGTAGTTGTTACCCAAACTGTGGTTACTTTGTAAACAAAAGGCACCAGAAGTATCATTTAGAGATGTCAGACTTCTTAACTTTTCCTTCAATCAAGACATTTTATTCTATTATATAAACCTGTATTTAAAACTGTGTACTGGCCCCGCTGTGTGCCCAATGTTTTGATTAGAGGGCTAAGGCAATGGTCTGACTATATGCCAAACCCTAAGTTGAGCCTTAAGGCACAGATCATTTTCACATGGCAGAAAAAAAAAAGATGTAAAGGCAGTTTCCAGGTCACAACACAAAATATCCCAATTTATTTGTCTTCCTTGATTTATTGTCTTGATCCAAATTCGCAGCTAGACACTTGAGGCTTAGATTTTTGCTGCTGTAACTCTAATTAAGAGTAAAACAGTTACCATATTAGTGGATAAAATTGCTTCTGTTCCCAGGTTCATTAATCTGTAAAACTATGGAAGGAACACATTAGAATAATATGAAGCATTAAAGAACAAGCAGTTTCCCTAACATTATGAATTTATTTAACAAATATTTATTGTATGTTTACCTATTATATGTAAAGCACACAGAAAAATAAACTTTGCTACTTTATATAAACCTCAATGGAAAGCATATTTGGGTGGAGCGATATTGTTTAAAAGAGAAAGATAAATATAAGGGAAAATAAATACTTGGAATTATGTAGAGAAATAAGAAAATCTGCTAAAAGGCAATGTTGAAAACCTTGCAAGTATTTAGTATTTGAGTTCCTCAAGATGCTATATTTCCTGGTCTAAATCTACTTGTTAAATAACAGGAAACAATGTGAATAAGATATTATGGGCGCAGTTTGAATTTCATAACAACATGAGAATGGAAAAGTATGGGCCACACAGGATTCGTTCTGTCGTTACGAACAAATCCAATGAAGATGCGCTCAACTTCATTCTTTCAGTTGAGATAAATCAGAACAATCCTGGTCCTGATCTTCTTAGAGCAGCAGTCTTTACCTTTATTCCTTTCCCCCACTAAGCTAGTATTTGATCCTATTGGTCATTTTAAAAAGCTGGCCTTGTTTCATGGGTAGGAACCTTAAAAAATTAGATCTGAATGTAATTACTGCAGCTTTATTGTTTAATTTTACATATTAGGGAGTAGCAGTTCATTGAACTCATGTGAATATACATGAAAAATGCTATGAAATAAAATTAAATCAACCTAAGTGTATTTTTTGTAAGATTGACCTAAATAAAAATTGGCTAAACTGCTCCTTAATGTCAAAGATAAAATGATTTAACTCTTGGGTATAAGAAGCCCACTTGGCAAAACTGGGAAGCTCAAGTAACTCTGAACCATGCGCATTTCTCAAGAAGGAAGCTCTTTGATATCAAGTAGTAGTCTCCAGTTGGTAGAGTTCAGGAACAGCAGACTTTCCCAAAATAAATTTGGGACCTTATTCTATTGTAGCAATAGAAAAAAAAATTACTTCATAATAATTTTTATTAAGCTAATTGTACAAAGTGATTCCAATTAGGAAGAAAGATAGCCCAAAAGTAACCATCAAACTAAATGTGCAAGTGGTATTTTATTTATTCATTTTTTATCCTCCCCTGAGGACATGCTTATTAATTTTACTTTGCTTATTTATTTATTTTTTTAGAGAGAGGGAAAGGGAAGGAGAAAGAGAGGGAGAGAAACATCAGTGTGTGGTTGCTTCTCATGTGTCCCTCATTCAGGACCTGGCCTGCAACCCAGGCATGTACCCAGACGGGAATCGAACCAGTAATCCTTTAGTTCAAAGCCCGAGCTCAATCCAATGAGCTAAATCAGCCAGGCAGCACTCATTAATTTTAGAAAGAGGGTTAAGGAGAGAGAGTGAGAGGGAGAAAGCCACTGATGTGAGAGAGAAACATTGGCCTGCTACCTCCTCTCACATGCACCCCGACCAAGGACACACCTGAAACCCAGGCATGTGCCCTCATCTCAAACCTGCAGCCTTTCAGTTTCTGGCATGACATTTCTACCAAATGAGCCACATCAGCCAGGGCAGAAGTGATATTTTTTAAACCCCCAAATCAGTGTTTGTGTTGTTGTTGTTTTTTTATGGCAGTCAATACACATAGTTTTCTAAGCACTTACTTGGCCTGAAACAATCACAGTGGAACTAAAATAAAAGCCTGGCTCTGTTGACTCATGACAGCTCCCATATGCAAGTCACTCAAAAGCTATTTTCAGGAAAGAATACATGTTTGCAAAGAAGAAAACCATAAATAAAATAGAGAAATTATATAAGAGTGGGGAGAAATTAGTAATTGGAAAATTTAACATAAATATTTGAATTTACTGCTTCTCCCAGAAAAAGCAAATGAGAAGATCTGGCCACCCAAGGCTCACGTCACGTATCTGTGAGACAACCCAGAAGGCTCTGACTTCAGGCCCCCAATAGACTAGGTAATCCTTCTCTAAGTACCTGCAGTTCTTCTCTGTGCATTGCACTCACTTACTCAACAGGCATAGCCCTGGAGACCTTTTATATGGCAGTAAAGATAATCTTATCCCTAGGACGCAGTGGATGTGAGTAATCAATGGTGGGCAAACTATGGCCGGCAGACCAAATCAGGCTTTAAGTCTTTTGAGCTAAAAAATTTTTTAAAAAGAACTTCTACATTTTAAAATAATTAAATTAAAAAAACATAAAGGCTGTTTTATTAGGTAAAAATTATTTTGAATTCAATGTTTTGTGTCTATAAATGAAGTTTTATTGGCACACAGCAAAACCCATTAGTTTACTTATTATCCGTGGCTGCTGTTTGCACCGTGAGGGCAGAATGGAGTAATCGTGACAGAGACTATGGGGCCCACAAAGCACAAAGATACCCCTTCTGTCCCTAAACAGAAAATGTTTGCTGACCTGATTTGGAATGCTACTCTCCAATAGAAATTTATGTAAGCCACACATGTAATTTTAAACATTCTAGTAGCCCCATTTCAAAAGAAACAAATGAAGTTGATTTAATGTTTTAGTTAACCCAGTATATCTAAATATTAGCACTTTAATATGCAATTGATATAAAACTTTTTAATGAAATATTTTACATTATTTTTTTCATACTGAGTCTTTGAATTCAGTACTAGCAGTGTGTCTCAAATTGGATTAGCTACATTTCAAGTGCTCAGTAGCTACAATGGTGCCAGCAAATTGGAAGGACAACACAGATTTAGAGCCTGAGAATATTCCTAGGAGGAGGCAAAAATTTAGCAAAGCAATTAAGTCCATTTATGTAATAAGGAGCTCAGGGGTAAAGGAAAAATGGAGTAGGAACAGATGCCTCTAGTCTGGAGAGTGCAATGCAGTGGAGTGAAGGAAACGAGAGTGGCTCTAAGGAGGTGAGGTACTGGGCTGCCTCACCGAACAGAGCAGGAGACCTATGGGAGAAGAAAAGCATGATTTTAAGAAGGATTGAGGGGAGTCTATGGCTCCTTTTCATGGGGTTCAAAAACCTGAAGATACTGTGTTTTTGTAAGTGAAACATTTTTTTAAATTAACTTTATCGAGGTGACATTGGTTAATAAAATTACATAGATTTCAAGTACACAATTCTGATAGATCATCTGTATATTGCAGTGTGTGTTTACCACCTAAAGTCAAACTGTATTTGACTCTCTTTACTCTTTTTCACTCCCAGCCCCTATTCCCTCTGGTGACCACCATACCGTTCATTTAAAATATTTAAGATTGCATGGACTTCACTCTTTGTCAAGAACACTGCTCTAGATTTGAGCCCCAAGGATTAAAGCTTCAGAGCATTAACAAATATTTTAGAGGAGGGGGCTTTTCATCAAAATGCAGTGTGGGAAGGAGAAAAATCCCTAATCTATCCCTCTTTTTATTTCCCTAGAATGTGGGAGGAACCCTTCTTGTTGCCTTCTCCACCATTACCCACTCCCCTCCGTTGGAGGAGGCGTGCCTAACCAGATGCGTGGGGGTCTCTCATTTCTGGAGGAAGAGTGTGGATGGTAATGGCCACTGGCTGAAGCTCTCCTGTCCCTCCATGCGGTCAGCGCAGCACAGGCTCTCCCTTTGTGCTCCTCCCAATTCTTGCACATCCTCTCTCATGTTGTAATAAACATACAATTCTAATACAATACCGTAATTACTGTAGTGGAGCTTTATTTTATTGGGGTGTAATTAACGTACTCATACAACATCGTATTAGTTATAATGGAGCTTTGTTTAAAGTAGCATAAGAGCAAAAAGGAAAGAGAGGCAGGGGGTTGGAGGACATTCCTCACAATCAGTAGTCTTCCTTTACCTCTCATATCACTTTACATAGTGCCATTTTGTCATTCAACATTACAGTGAAAATGTTGCTTTTCAGTTTGTAGTCTATGTAAAATTAGATGGTAAAAGCTGCATTAGTCAGAATTTTTATATGTATATATGTAAGTGTGTATATAAATGAGAAATTTCATTTTGGAAATTCCTGAGATGATCCAAGGATTGCTTGGACATTGAGATTATACCCAGTGTAAAATATATCTTTCTTAATTTTTTAATTCAGTAAACACTCATATATGCCAGACACTGTTACAAGTACTTTACAAGTAATAACTTTTTTTTTCATGTGCCCCAGGCATGAACCCACTTTGGCCACAAACGCAGGCAACAAGCTGGGATGAACTAAGGACTGTGCAACTGCTCTGCCCCTGACTGATGTAAAAGCAATGCCACCAATCGGGCATGTCTTTGTCCATTGCCAGGGGGACAAGTATTAACTTTTTAAAAAAATTTTAAATATATATTTTATTTTATTGATTATGCCTTTACATTTGTTCTATTTCCCCCCCTTTATTCCCCTCCACCCTTCGCACCCCTTCCCCACAATTCCCCCTTTAGTTCATGACCGCGTGTCTCAAATTCTTTATATTCTATATTTCCCCTACTATTCTTACCTTCCCCCCTATCTATTTTCTATCTACTGTCTATGCTACTTATTTTCTGTACCTTCTCCCCCCTTCTCCTTCTCCCACTCCCCTGTTGCTAACCCTCCACATGATCTTCATTTCTATGGTTCACTCCTGATCTAGCTGTCCTCTTAATTTGCTTTTATTTTAGGTGTGATTGTTAATAACTGTGAGTTTGCTGTCCTTTCACTGTTCATCTTTTTTATCTTCTTTTTCCTAGGTAAGTCCCTTTAACATTTCATATAATAAGAGCTTGGTGATGATGAACTCCTTGAATTTGATCTTATCTGAGAAGCACTTTATCTGCCCTTCCATTCTAAATGAAAGCTTTGCTGGATAGAGCAATCTTGGTTGTAGGTCTTTGGATTTCATGACTTGGAATACTTCTTTCCAGCCCCTTCTTGCCTGTAAGGTCTCTTTTGAGAAATCCACTGACAGTATGATGGGAACCCCTTTGTAGGTGACTGTCCCCTTATCTCTTGCTGCTTGTAGGATTCTCTCCTTCATCTTAATCTTGGCTAATGTAATGATGATGTGCCTTGGTGTGTTCTTTCTTGGGTCCAACTTCTTTGGGACTCTGAGCTTCCTGGATTTCCTGGAAGTCTATTTTCTTTGCCAGAATGGGGAAGTTCTCTTGTATTATATGTTCAAATAAGGTTTCCACTTGTGACTGTTCCTCTTCCCCTTCTGGTACTCCTATAATTCAGATGTTGGAGCATTTAAAGATGTCCTGGAGGTTCCTAAGCCTCTCCTCATTTTTTTGAATTCTTGTTTCTTCATATTTTTCTGTTTGGTTATTTTTTTCTTCCTTCTGGTCTGCTCCCTTGATTTGAGTCCCAGTTTCCTTTCCATTACTATTGGTTTCCTGTGCATTTCCCTTCATTTCAATTAGTTTAGCCTTCA
This sequence comes from Artibeus jamaicensis, assembly GCF_021234435.1. Lineage (NCBI taxonomy): Eukaryota > Metazoa > Chordata > Mammalia > Chiroptera > Phyllostomidae > Artibeus > Artibeus jamaicensis. The sequence continues at coordinate 57,115,845 of NW_026522030.1, forward strand.
TATGTTCCTCTAATTTGTGAGTAAAATCAACCAGTTCTGTGAGCATCCTGATCACCAGTGTTTTGGACTGTGCATCTGAAAGTTTGGCTATTTCTTCATCACTTAGATTTATTGGCTCTGGGGCTCTGAGTTGTTCTTGAGCCATGTTTTGATGTGTTTGTGCATGTTATGTATGAGGAGAGGTGCCTTAGTTGTTCACCAGGGCGGGGCCACCCAGGTCACTGGTTTGTGATGCTGTATGTGGGGGTGGGGTCAGAGAGGGAGCAACGGCAGTCCTCTCCACTCCCCCAGTCTGCCTCACCGCTCGCCCCCACCTGTTTATCTGAGCGCAAATGTGCGAGCCCTCCATCCTGCGCAGGGGCCTTCGTGGTCTGTCTCAATGCTCGCCTCTTCACTGGTTTATCTGTGCGCAAATGCACAACCACAGACAGCTAGCCGTGCGCACCTTCCCTGGGTCCGCCCGTAGCTACCCCGCACCTGGGATCCTCTCCCTGGGCTGCCTGCACACTGCCCAGGTCAGGGGGTGGGGGAATCTTTTTGCCCCACCCCCTCTGCTGCTGGCTTTGCCCCTCTCACCGGTTTAGATGAGTGGTTCTTTGTTTTTTGGACTTCATATTGTTCAATTTTCTGTGGTTTGGTTGCATTTATCATTGTTAAAACTTTGTTGTTTTTAGATTTGGTTGTGCGAGGAAGCAAAGTATTCCCACCTACGCCTCCATCTTGGCGGAAGTCCACAAGTATTAACTCTTTAACCCCAATAATACTTCCATCATGTTGCACTATTATTTTCTCCATCCTAGGCTTGAGCAATCTGAGGTGCTGAAAGGTTAAGTACCTTGTGGAAGGTCACACAGCTAGTGACAAAGATCTAGTGTGACCCACTGTCCCAATTTGCCTGCAAGTGTCCATTGACGAGTCCTGCACCCCTGATAGAAATTTTCAGTCCTGGAAAAGCCAGGATGGGTGGTCACCCAAAAATTCAAACTCTAGCAATCTGATGCCAGATTTCATGTTACTAAGTAAGGGGCGTAATACTTCCCTCACAATAATGCAGGGATAACACCATATGTAATAATAGACCAAACAAAAGCCACCCTGAAAGCTAGGCCTTTAAATTTAAGATGCTCCATTTGGCAAATTCACCTTCAGCTCACCTAGACTTCTAATAAACACTCCAGAATTTGCTAGGGTTAATTCACATCAATTGCTTGCAGCTGTAGAGCAGACATGGCAATTGCAGTTTCCAGAAAATGAAGCAGAGGGAAGATTGGAAATTCCCGGTGAGAATGGCAAAGATGTCTCACTCTTCACAACTGGGGACTGCAGGAACTTGAAAAGTCTGTAAATCACCTGGAAGCACCCTGTGTTGTTTTCCTGCTTTGTATGCCTGTTTCAGTAAGTCTCTGTTTCCATGGTCATTAAAGAAAGTTTCTGTTATATGTGTCTGTTGGCTTTTTCTTTCTTTCTTTTTCTTTCTTTGGGGGGAAAGAATCTTCTTTCAAATTGATTTGAGAAAGAGGCAGACAGACAGACATCAATTTTTGTTCTACTGAGTGTGCAGCTTCGTCAGGGACCCATATGGATTGGTGAGGGTGGAAGAGTACACCCACCTAGCCAGCCAGATCATCCAAATCAACCCTGGTGATCAATGGGGTGACAGATGTGGCAGCCAGATCACCCTCACATCCAATTGGTTGATTACTATATGTGCCCTGACTGGAGATCGAACCTGCAGCCTTTACATACTGGGACAATGCTGAAACCAGTTGAGCCACTTGTCCAGGGCATGCTGGTCTTTCCTTTCAGTCATCATCATGGATTTGTCAGGACAATACCAGACTAAAAAAGCAACTCTGATAGGGCCAGTGCTCAGAGGACAGAGGGGATGGGTGGGTGTCCCATGGGCAATGGGGAAAGATAAAAGATAGTGAAGGACACAGGTAGAAGATTAAAGTGTATTGGCAGGGCCTGAGTCCAAGTTTCTGCCATCACCTCTCAAATCGCACACAGATGCAGCTAAGTGAATAAAACTTTCAGAAGACGCTTCAAGGAGTGGCCTCTCCCACTCTGGCATTTCACGAGGAGCATCCCCACTGTTCACCTCTCTGCTCCTTCTTTGGCCAATACTAAGTACAGAAAGAGCCATCAGAGGAGTGAGGTGCCTTTCTTCCCCCTTTCGCCTCCCTACTCCTACAAAAATAAGTGGAGAGAAAGGAATAGTAAACACCATTTAAAGAAACTACAGTCCTTGGCTTCTTCCACTGAGATCTTGTGTAAAACCGCTTGCAATGAAGAAAAGGTTTTTTTTTTAAGTCCTTAATTCAGATTTAGATTTTCAAACCAAGACAAAGAAAATGCACCCAATCTGTGAGGAAGTCTCAGGGAAGGTGTCCACAAGGAGTGAATTCTGAGTTGAGATTGAAGGGTAAGAGTTTGTCACATGAACAAAGGGGAGGGAAATTTGAGAGAAACAACCCAATATTCTTCCCTCAGCCTAAAAGACACTAGGCAGGGGTGGGGTGGAGAGGTACTGAGACTGGAGAAATCAGCGGTGCTCAGCAGCCTGAGGAAAGAGTGGTGGGAGATGAGGAGCCAACTCTTGAAGGGCATTGTATGTCATGCTAAGAACTGAATTTGTGCCAAGGGAGAACTATTAAAATAGTTTCAGCAGAGGAGTAACACAATCAGATTTGCATGTTAAAAAGATCACCGTATGAGAATGTCAGTCACACAGAGACCTAAGGAATGTGCCAAGTTCACGGTTAATGTTGAACTAGTTATTAAATGGACCAGGAAAACACAAAACTTTGAAGATCTCCTGGAAAGGGATTACAAAACTAATAAATACAATAAAAAGATTTAAACACATCAAAGAAAATGAGTCAGAAAAGATTTTAAGTAACTTGAACCAAGAGTAAAGTTAAGGGTAAAGATAAAAAAGCTTATCAAATGAATAAGTTCTTAGCCTCAGTACTGATCCAAGAAGGATTATGGAAGTTCCAGTTTACAGACCATCCCTAGCAATAGTAAATAATGGTCAATGATTGGGTATTCCAAACCAATAAAAAATATATGCAAAATTCATTGGACTGGCTACCTAGTGGTCCCTCATCACCTCACAGAAGCATGCCTTATCTTTTTTAAGAGGTCCTTCCTTCCACATAATAACCACACAGTTACTCATTTGTATATACATTTCTAATTTAGAAGGTAATCTTTTGTGGGCTTTTTTTATTTTAATAGGTGGAATGAGGATATTAGTTTTAATCATAAGCACAAATGTTTACTGGACTGTATAGGTTACCAACTTTTCGAATTTCAGTTGTTTTATCCTTTCCTGATGTTTATATAGTTTATTTTTCTAAAACTGATAATCTCTATACAATTTTATTTGGTTTAATAATCATTCATTGACAAATATTTCTTGAAAACCTCTTTTTTCCTCTTAGGCCCTGAGGAGCCAATAATTGACAAGATAGACAAGCCTGGCTGCTGCTTTCATGGAGATTATAGTCTAGTGGCAAAGCAAAAAAATTATAATGAGAACTGTGTAAAGAACATGACAGAAACTTACTTTGCCTACCATGTTTTTCATGTTAAGAAAACCCTACTTTGGTTTGAGGCAACTGGCATGCCCAGTTGTTGAAGATTATATTTCCCCTAAATGGCCACACCAATATTTTGATCCCACAGGTTCTTCTAGAATCTGCCACCCCCACATTAAGAGGTAAAATCTATTTTCTTCACCCTTTAACCTGGGAAGACCTTGGTGTTTGTCTCTGTAAATAGAGTACAGCACAAGTAATAGTGTGTGAATTCCAGGCCTAGGCCATAGAAACCCATATAGTTTCCTCTGGGTCTCTCCTGGGACCCTCACCCTTGGGACTCAGGCATCATTGTGCTTGGGGACCCAAGCAGCCACATGGAAAGGCCTTGTGTAGGTGCTCTAACCACAATTCCAATCATGAGTCTTCTTGGCTCACATCTAGCATCAGCTGCTGCTGTGTTGATGCCAAGTAGAGCAGAGACCGGCCATTTCTGCTGAGTTTTGCTCAAAAGGCATATTTGTGAGAAAAATGCATTTTCCTTTTAAGCCACTAAGTTTTGAGTTGATTTTTTACACAGCAATAAATACCCAGAATGCCAACTTAAAAAGCTGCATTTCCCAGACTTCCTTACTGATTAGAGTGGCCATGTGACATAATTCTGACCAATGTGATGTAAGCAGATGCCACTAGATGGGGCTTCTGGGAAAGACTCAACAGATACATGACTTTAGGACCTGCATCCTTCGTTCTTTTTTTGATGCCAGCAGTTCAGAGTGACTGCTGGATGTCCAGCAGCCATTGAGCAAGAGTAAAAATAAAGGTTACACCCTAAAGTTTCTAGAATAGAAACTGAGAAAAGGTACTCAACATCATTAGTTTTCAGGGCAATGCACATTAAAACAATAATGAGAAACTGTGTTATACTTACAAAGTGGCAAACATTAAAAAAAACTGCCCTTCCCCCCAAAAAAAGACTAATAACACCAGATTTGGGTGTGGATGCAGAACCACTTGTGGAGAGCAAGACCAATAAAATGGCATTGGTCCCATTAAGACAGCAAAAAGTGTATAAAACAAAGTGGAGTCACTCATGTCAACCAAGATGGCTCTCAGTCAGCCATGACACTTTGGTTCAAGAGGAAAATGATCTAAGTCAGAATAAACACATCCTGCAAGGAGATACACTCAAGATGTCTGCACACATGGTTGGAGTAGCCGTGTCTGCAGAGCTGGACCACCAACAGATAGGCTCCTGGAAAAATTCCACATTTGCCAGCAGGATGTCATGCAGAACAGCCATGTACTACCCATAGGCTCCTGGGAAAATCCCATACTTGGCATTGGGGTGCCAAGATGTTTATGAAAAAGACCCTGAAGGGTGGAGTACTCCATTTTCAAGGTATAACTGAGGCAGGTTCCAGATCACTGCTGAGATAGCCGCGCTCAACACACCAGAGTACTGCTCCATGCCACACTGATCTCCCTGGGCATTGGCCACTGGGGCTCTGCCCTGCTGGACTGAGGACTTCATCTGCCCTGCTTCCCACCTGGCTCTGGAGATCCTTCCTTGCAAGATGCTGACAACTCCCTTGCCCACAGTGCTATCTCCCGGACCTGCAGACTGAGGCTCTGAGGCTCCGGTTCATTATCCCCCATTGATTGCTATGTGTGTTATATTCCTCTTAGATTGTTATGGTGTGAGTAGGATATTAATGTATGTTGATGTTCTACTTTGGGTGAACCTGCATTCAATAAAAACTGAGTGGACAGCATAGTTACTGTGTGTGACCTTTTCTATTCCCTTGTGCCGGGCTGCTCGGCAGGCAGCTTGCCAAGCACTTGCCTGGCTGACTGGTAGGAAAGACTGTATCATGAACCGACACTTGTGACACCACTAGAACTTGCATACATTTCTAACATATGGAGTATAAAATGGTACCAGTGCATTGGAAAACTGTTTAGCAGTTTCCGACAAGGCAAAAACTATACCTATTCTATGATCCAGCTATTTAACATCTAGATTTTAATTAAATCTGTCATATGAAATAATAAGTTTATAAAAAGACATGGAAAAATGTTTCTAATAGCCATAAACAGGAAACAATCCATAACTGTACCAACATGAGAACTGATAAAATAGATAAACAAGTAGTAGTACATATCCTACATTGAAATATTGTCTGGTAAGAAAAAAGAATGAAGTACTCATATACACAACAATATGGATGCATCTCAGAAATATAGGTTGAGCAAAAAAAGTCAACCACATAAGAGTATATACTTTATGATTCTAGTTATATGACATTCAAGAACATGTAAAACTAACGGATTATGATAGAAGTCAGAACAGTTGTTGCCTGGTGAAGGGACTTATTAAAGGGGCACAAAGGAACTATCTGGAGTAACAGAAAAATTCTACATCTCAGCTGGTACATACCATATTTTGCTGGTGCATACCATATTTTGCTGTGTATAATGCTCATTTTTTTGCCCAAAACTTTTGAGGAAAAAATAAAGATGCATATTATATGTGGGTAGTACTAATTCCATATTCATATAAACATTTTTAAAGATTTTATTTATTTATTTTTGGACATAGGGGATGGTAAGGAGAAGAGAGGGGGAGAAACATCAGTATGTGCTTGCCTCTCATGTGTCCTGCACCGGGGACCTGGCCCACAACCCAGACTTGTGCTCTGACTGGGAATCTAACCAGCAACCCTTTGGTTCACAGGTCAGCACTCAGTCTACTGAGCCACACCAGTCAGGGCTACATAAACATTTTTAATTCTTTTATTTATGCTTCTGTGTTAAAAGTGTAACTCTGAAAAGCAATAATGATACCCATTTGCAAAATATTACCCTGGAATACTATACTTGGTTTTGCTTCTGAATATAAATAAATAAATAATTGAATTAAAATGAAAGGTTTTTTTCCTGAAAGTTTGAGCCAAAAACATAGGTCCACATTATATATGGCAAAATATGGTAGTTACCCGGGTGTAGACACTTGTCAAAATTCATCAAACTTCTCTACACTGTGATGTGTGCACTTTACTGTGTATAATTTATTTTAAAATAGTTCAATAAAAATAAATATAGGCTCAGTTTTCGATTGTTTATCTATTCCTAAGAACCATTCAGAGGATCTAGGGCTTAAATATTACTGATTTGCTGCTATAGCTGACTTACAGAAGCAATGCCTAAACCAATATTAAGAATGAAAATATTTTCATGACCATATCTCACTGACCAGTAAAATATTATCTCTAATTTATTTACTCCAGAACATCATATTATAAACCAAAACATATTCAACATGAATTTTCTTTCACCTTTTCTGAAACTAAGATAATCATAACAAAATTCTTTAGGCAAATCCCCATACCAGCAACCAACAGGGCTTCTTTTTTTTTTTTTTTAATTTTAATTTTATTTAGTTATTTTTCAAGTACAGTTTTTTGTCTATGTGATGTCTCAACTGAGATCTGAATTACATAACAGGATTAGCAAGGCAGAATCAGGGGAAGGGAGAATAGGAGGGAAGTGGAAGCCCAGAGAATCTCAGTCTCTCTTTCTCTCTCCTCTAATTTGATTTTGTAACCATTTATAGTGAATTGTTTCACATATTTATTGGTCATTTGTATCTTCCGAGATTTGTGTATACATTGTTGTTCTGTTGAAGCTTCATTGTTTTCTATTGATTTAAACTGCTACTTACTTTGTGTCTGATATTTTTACTTTGTAATTTGCTATTCAATTTTTTATGGTTTCCTTTAAATTTTTTATGTAGTAAAAGCTTTGATTTTGATTCCTTTGTGACTTCGCCCATCGATTTTATGCTCAGACAATTCTTCCTTCAGCTCTAGAAAAGGTAAATAGTTTAAATAGTTCTCTAAATATTCTTTTAGCTTTACAGCCATACTTTGAAAAATGTTGATTTTGTTTTAGACACATTTTTAAGTATTTGCTTGTTTATTTTATATTGAACACTTTTCTCATTTAGCATCTTGATATTTTGGTATATGCTTTAAATTGGCTATTTAAGCTATCACAGCTAGACAATTTACTGGATATTTTTTACACATTGAAATGTGATGCCAACTTTATTATTTAAATCATTTTTATATGTAATACTTCTAGTTCTAGCTATTTATTCCAAAGATACGCTTATATGTTTATACTAGTAGTACTCTGTTTTATGTATTGTTTTAATATGTTTTAATACATTACGGGGAATTTCTTTGTATTAAGAATCTTTGGGTTACAGGTCAAAAATCTATTAAAGTCACTTTAGGCCACAGGGGGACTATCCATGGACCAGTCGATGTGTCCAGAGGCAAGGATCACGCTGAACAGCAGAGGCCATTACAGAGGCACCACTCTTGAGTAGTTTGAGCCAGGGAGGGCTCCCAGTGGGTTGTTCATTGTTCCCCTCCTCAATTTTTCTTCTTCAAAAACTTCTTGGCTCTTTTCTGCCTTTTCCAGCTAATCAACTTTAGAATCCCCATTTAAAACTCTAAAACATCCTACCTGGATTTAGACTGGAGTTGCACTAAACATATACATTAATTTGAGAAGAACTGACATCTTTATTATTGTCTCTGTTACTGAGGAACGTGACAGGACTCCCCATTTATTCAGATCTTCTTTTATGTTCTTCAGTAAAATTTTGTAGTTTTATTTATATCATTCCTATTTATTTTTAATATATTTTATTGATTATACCTTACAGTTGTCCCATTTCCCCCCCTTCATTCCCCTCCACCCTGCACGCCCCTCCCCCACCATTTCCCCCCTTAGTTCATGTCCATATGTCACAAGTTCTTTAGCTTCTACATTTCCCATATTATTCTTGCCCTCCCCCTGTCTATTGTCTACCTACCATCTATGCTACTTATTCTTTGTACCTTCTTCCCCCTTCTCCTCCTCCCACTCCCCTGTTACTAACCCTCTATGTGATCTCCATTTCTATGTTTCCACTCCTGATCTAGTACTTGTCTTAGTTTGCTTTTGTTTTTGGTGTAGTTGTTAATAACTGTCAGTTTGCTGTCCTTTCACTGTTCATATTTTTTATCTTCTTTTTCTTAGGTAAGTCCCTTTAACATTTCAGATAATAAGGCTTGGTGATAATGAACTCCTTGAACTTGACATTATCTGAGAGGCACTTTATCTGCCCTTCCATTCTAAATGAAAGCTTTGCTGGATAGAGCAATCTTGGGTGTAGGTCTTTTCATTTCATGACTTGGAATACTTGTTTCCAGCCCCTTCTTGCCTGTAAGGTCTCTTTTAAGAAATCAGCTGACAGTCTGATGGGAAGTCCTTTGTAGGTGACTGTCCCCTTATCTCTTGCTGCTTCTAGGATTCTCTCCTTCATCTTAATCTTGGCTAATATAATGATGATGTGCCTTGGTGTGTTCCCCCTTGGGCCCAACTTCTTTGCGACTCTCTGAGCTTCCCGAACTTCCTGGAAGTCTATTTCCTTTGCCAGATTGGGAAAGTTCTCCTTTATTATTTGTTCAAATAAGTATTCCACTTGTTGCTTTTCCTCTTCGTCTTCCCTTTCTAGTACCCCTATAATTCAGATGTTGGAACATTTAAAGATGTCCTGGAGGTTCCTAAGCCTCTCCTCATTTTTTTCAATTCTTGCTTCTTCATTCTTTTCTGTTTGGTCATTTATTTCTTTTCTTCTGGTCCACTTGATTGATTTTAGCCCCAGATTTGTTTCCATCACTATTGGTTCCCTGTGCAATTTGCTTCCTTTCACTTAGTGTAGCCCTCATTTTTTCATTTAATTTGTGACCAAAATCAACCAGTTCTGTGAGCATCCTGATCACCAGTGTTTTGAACTGTGCATCTGATAGGTTGGCTATTTCTTGGTCACTTAGAAGTATTGGCTCTGGGGCTTTGAGCTGTTCTTCTTCTTGAGCCATAATGTTTTTGTCTATTTGCACCTGTTACATATGAGGGGTGAAAGCTTAGGTGTTCACTAGGGTGGGTCAGCCCAGTCGCTGGGTTGTGACTGGGAGCCAGGTCAGAGAGGAAACAACGGTGTTCCACTCTTTCTTGGATTTCAGTCCCCTCTGCCACTTCCCACAAGCAGATTGGGCCCTTCTGGTGCTGGTTTCCTGGTGGGTGGGCTTGTGTTCATTCTAGGACACTGTGGGTCTCCCCAACAAACTCTCCTGTGGGTCTAGGGGCCTCTCCCAGCACCTCAGCCCCCAAAAGTTTTTCCAATTGCTTTTAGGCTTTATTTCCTGTCACTGGGCCCCTGTGTTGCATGGTCTGTCTCACTGACCGTTTTTAAACCTGTCTGGTTTCTCTACAGGCAAATGTATATCTGCAGTCAGCCAGCTGCCTTGTGAGCCTTACTGAGTTTCCATCCTCTGCCCGCAGGGTCGCCAATCACTGCCTCCTTCTGCCGGGACCCCTCTCCACTGCTGCCACCGCCACTGCTGCCCCTCCTACTGGTCTGGATGAATGGTTCGTTGTTGTCAGACTTTAGTACAGTTTACTTTTCTGTCTGTTTGGTTGCATATTTGTTTCTACATCTTTGTTGTCTTTAAATTTGGTTGTGTGAGGAGGCACAGTATTTCAACCTACGTCTCCATCTTGGCCAGAAGTCTCTGTCTATTTCTTATTATGGTTATTGTGATGCATTTTATATCATTCATTTTTAAAAAAATATTTTATTTATTTTTAGAGAGGGGGAAGGGAAGGAGAAAGAGTGGGAGAGAAACAGCAATGTGTGGTTGCCTCTCATGTGTCCCCTATGGGGACCTGGCCTGCAACCCAGGCATGTGCCCTGACTGGAAATCAAACCAGAGACCCTTTGCTTCACAGGCCCATGCTCAATCCACTGAGCTACACCAGCCAGGGCTATCATTCACTTTTAAATCAATTACAATCTGACTTCTACCTATTAATCTTAATTCTTTTGTTGCTAAAAAAGAGAGGTGAGGGGAAGCAGTGGAAATTATGGAAAGGATATTGAGGAGGCCCATAGAATTAAGAGAAAAGAATTAAGTTTCAGGCAAGGGAGACAGGACTGATGTCAGAGTTGACTGGAACCATGGGCTGAAACACAGTTGACTCATATTGTTCATCTCTCAACTCTACATATCTCAGCATATTTGCTTCATTCTGGTATTTCCCTTGTCCAAAAAGAAAAGAAGGTGTTTTACTCACTGGTTCCAAATAGTAAGATCCCAGACAAAGGTTCAGATTTGCCCAGTAGGTCGTATCATTACTACAGAACACATGCCAGTATCGAATACATACCTACTTCTACAGCCAGGGGGATGAGCTAGGTTTGGCATGACCTGAGTTCTGTGTCTATCCCTGTAGACAGAGAATTAGATTGCTGCCAGATGAAGGGGAAAAAGGTTTTGCTAGACACACATTACATCCACTGACATTGTTCCTACCAATTTGCCTACAAATGGTCTTGTTGCTAATTCCAATTGATACTTTTTAATCCTTATTAATAGTTTCCTCTCTGAAACTTTGATGTTGACAGCCTCTTGAAGTTCTCTCCTCCCTCTGCTCCAAGAGCACATTTTTTCTTATGGTTGCTGCTTTCCATTCTTTTTTATAGACCTTTCATTTTCCAATTACTCTTATAATTGGTTTCCTCCAGGCTTTCGCCCTTGGTTTATTTCTGTTCTCTTTCTAAAGTACATTTTCTTCATTATCTCATCTAATCCTATGGCTTCAATTATCACCTGTGTGCTGCTGACTCTCCCATCCACTCCTCCAGGGCGGATCTCACTTGGCATCTCCAGACTCAGCCCCTAGAAATAACTCACTGCTTTATTGTTTAAGTTCCTGTTAAAGGTGAGATCATATGGTATTTGTCTTTCACCACCTGGCCTATTTCACTCAGCATAATGCTTTCCAGTTCCATTCATGCTGTTGCAAAGGGTAGGGGCTCCTTCTTTCTTTCTGCTGCATAGAATTCCATTGTGTAAATGTACCATAGTTTTTGGATCCATTCATTTACTGGTGGGCACTTAGGTTGCTTCCAGCACTTGGCTATTATAAATTGTGCTGCTATGAACAATGGGGTACACAGGTTCTTTTGGATTGGTGTTTCAGGGTTCTTAGGATATAGTCCCAGCAGCAGAATTGCTGGGTCAAAATATTTATTTTTAGTTTTCTTAGAAAATTCCATGCAAAATGTAACCAAAGACACTGAAATACAGAACAAGCAGACAGAGACCAGAGGGAAAAGGGGAGGGAATTTTAGAGGAAACGGGAAAGGATTCACAGGAACAAGTATAAAGGACACATGGACAAAAACTAACAGGGGTGGAAATGGGAGGGAGGTGGGGAGCACTGGGGGGGTGGGCTGGGATGGGAGTAAAAGTCAGAAAACTGTACTTGAACAATAATTAAATTTTAAAAAAGAAAATTGAAGCCCTGGCTGGTGTAGCTCAGTGGATTGAGCGCGAGCCTGAGAATCAGACAATCACGGTTCGATTCCCAGTCAGGGCACATGCCGGGGTTGCAGGCTGGTTCCCTGCAGGCCAGTTCCCAGCAGTGGACCCACAAAAGGCAACCATACATTGATGTTTCTCTCCCTCTCTCCTTCCCTTCTCCTCTAAAGATAAAAAAATAAAAATAAAAGAAATAACTCACTGCTTTAATAACAAAGAAGAATGGTAGGTCAAACTGTCTTCTTGGCTACAGGAACATACAGTGACTGCTCTGGGAAACATTATGTGTGTCCTCTAAGAGAGTTTAATTTTCAAATCTCCTTCATCATTGAACTATTTAATGTGTTTCCTAAGTGAAATATTTTTCTGCTATACTTCATCCATAAGAATCATTCAGAAGCCAGAACATGGCATATTAGAAAAAGTGCTGGAACAGATGTCTGTAGACTTGTGTTCTAAATCCTGCTTTTCCACTGAGTGTCTGTGCCTAAGATCCCTAATTCAGGCTTGTAGTGGGGACCCAGTGAGATGACTGATGTGTGTGAAAACGTTCTCCATCGTGAACAACTGTGTCCCTGAAACATGTGTCATTATTGTCTCATCTTCCCCTAGCTCTTTCAAAGCCACTATATGAAAATTAATTTTGTTCATTGCCAATTTGGACTAAACAGGGTATCATTTCTCTCTAAGAAAGCCTTAATGATTGCATTAGTTATTTTAATTTCACTTGATACACAATAAGCAGTCATTGTACAAAATGGGGCAAAAGTAGGTTTACAGTTGTTTTATGGAAAACAATACCATAATTAATAAATAATCGTACAAGAATAAACTCTGTTCTGCATACTCACAACTCTAAACCTACTTTTGCTCCTCCCTGTATATCAAGTTTTTCAAACTATGGAGGTGTTTCAGTTATCTGTTGCTGCATAACAACCACTCCACAACTTAGTGGGTTAGAATAATGACTTTATTACCATACTGTGGGTTTCCTTCCTTTTTCTGTGGGTTTGGTTGTGAGTGGGCTCACTCACGTGGCTGCACTCAGAGTCAGCTGGAGGCTCTTCTCGCCTGGGACTGCTGGGGTGACTGGCTCATCCTTTCCACAAGGTTCGCCCTCCTCAGGGGAGACTCAGCCCCACTTCCTCACCTGCTGGAGGCAGGGTTCCCAGGGGGCAGTGTGAAGTCTCACTATTCACCAAACCTGTTTGGTGTCCCACTGCCCGATATTCCTTTGACTAAAGCCAGCCATGTGTCCAACTCGATTCAGTGTGGGAGTGACCACACAAGAGCACGGACAGCAGGAGGGAGACTCACTGGGGTCACAAGTGGAGCGGTCTACTCATGTGGGGCAATACATTAAATAATTTGGGCGACGTGGATAAACTTTGTAGGAAAATATGATTTACTAAATCTAAGCTGAGAAAATATTTTTAAAATCTACAAATTACCATTAAAAAAGCCTGAGACAATTATTAACTAGCTTCCCCTCCCCCACCAAATAAAACCACCCACCAATGGTTTTCTCAGATGGTTTCTTAGATGGTTAGAAAACCATCTAAGCCTTATTATTTGATGGGAATACAGAGGAATTCTGCCAAATTCTCAAGAAAAATATATCTTTATTGTAACATAAAAAAATTCTTACAAACGTTCATGAAATCTATATAAATTTCAGAAGACTCAGAATAACAGTTGAAGGATACATAGCAGTTTCCCGGTGACACGGATGAAAGTAGGACGGCATTCCAGTCACAAGGAATGGGTGGCATAGGTAGGGGCACCTGATATATTGAATGTTTGAGGGACTATACACAATCTGGTATTCCTGGAATTTGAAATGATGGGGGAGGTAACAAGAGATGAAGCTGGAGAGCCAAAAAGGCCACACACAAGTGGATTTGCATGTTATAACAGGTAACACCACCCTTAATTTCTATGTGACTGTTATGAGCTGAATTGCATCCCTCAAAATTCATATGTTGTAGCCCCAAACTCTAGTACCTCATAATGTAAATATATTTGGAGTTAGGGACTTCAGAGAGGTGATTAAGTTATAAGAAGAGGAAATTTAGGCATGCAAAAAGATACCAGGGATGTGTGTGCACAGAGGAAAGACTATGTGAGGACACAAAGAGAAGGCAGCCATCTGCAAACCGACAGACAGTCTCCAAAACACCGGACCTGCCAACACCTTGATCTCAGACTTCTAGCTTCTAGAACTGTGAGAAAATAAATTTCTGTTGCTTAAGCCACCTACTCTATAATATTTTATCATGGTAGCCTTAGCAAACTAATACATCAATGAAGAGTCACTGCAAAAATTTTTGCAGGAAAACAGTTATTTTGATGGGAATGTGGAAGAAAAATTGGAAACCAGTGAGATGGAAATAGGAGATCAGTTAGGCAACTGCATTGGTCTAGGCAAGAGATGGGGAGGACCTGACTACGGCAGTGACTATGGGAATGGTGAAATTAGATCTGAGAACTCTTTCAGAGGTCAAATTAAATGGAGAGGCAGTGGAGAGGCAGCAGGTGTCTTACTTGAATGGCTTCGTGAATAATATGCCATCAAATAAAACTAAGGAACATAGGAAGAAAACTTGTTTTTACGATATGGACAATGAGGTCAGCTGTAGAGATCCTCTAATGAGGTGACTGTAGGACATCCCTGTGGCCACATTCAGTGGTAGCTAAATGTCCAGATGCAGAGGTGAGAAAATAAGTAGAGGCTAGAGACAATAACTTGTGAGTCATCTCAACAATAATAATAGTAATACAGCATGTAATAGTAGTACTAATATAAATTATGATTAACATTAAAATCTACTATATGCCAGGCAGTGTTCTAAACACTTTGGATATATTAATCTACATATTACTATAATGACCCTATAGTATGAATACTATTGTTATCCTTCTTTTAAAGATGAGAAAACTGAAGCACAGGGAGATTGCTCAAGGTTACTGTCAAGGTAAAACCAGGTTATGAACCAATGCATAGATTACTTGCCTTTTCATATAGTTGGTGATTAAAATTATGGAATAATTTTGAGATCCTTTATGGAGGTGGTATCTATAGAATGAGAAGAGGTAAGGATAAAATCTGAGGACATATCAACACCAAGTGTGTAGGGTGTAAGCAGAAAAAGAAGATTCAAAGCAGCAGTTTGGTCAGAAGGATAGAAGGAAGATCAAGGTGAGAAAACATAGTCAACAGAGTCAGTCCCACAGAGATGTCAAGTAACAGAGGCAGAAAGTGTTCACTGAGTGTGAAAAGCAGGGTTAATTGATAGTCCCAGAAAGGGTCATTTCAGTGGAGTTTGGAGGGGAAGGGCCAGAAGTCAGATTATTGTGTTCAGAGGTGAGCTAGAAAAAGAAAAGGCAGAGCTAAACGTGAAGAATCATGGCTGAGAATACCATGAGAGAGAGTTGAGAGCAGATAAACAGCTCTGTGGTTGTTTGGGGTGGGGGTGGGGCTGGGGCTGGGGGGATTGAGCTAAGAAGAAAAAGAGCTCATGGACATAAACAACAGTGTGGTGATTTTGGGGGTGGGGGCAGGAGGAGGGGTGGGCAGAGATAGGAGAGCATATGTGGGATAAATGGTAATGGAAAAATAAAATAAAAAAGAACTATTAATATGACAACATTTAAAAGACAAATTCAAAAATAATAAAGTGGCTGATAATGTAATAAGTAAAACTGGAGGGACTCTGCATGACAAGAAAGGTCGTATTTAGAATGAAGTGGTTGAATGTGTTCATGGACTATGGGAAATGAGTAAGCAGAAGGGGAGAGGTTTACAATAATGGAGGGAAATTTGACAGAAGGGATGTCTTTGAAGAGGCTGAAGAAGTATGATTAGAGCACAACTAGAGAGTCCTGCAATGGCAACTGGAAGCTGAGAGAGTTCAAGCCAATGCTTTTTGTCTTCTCTGAGATGTAAGGAGGCAAAATTACTTAATAAATGTGGTTCAGAGCGGAAGGGGACAGAGGCAACCAAAACCCTATAAGGAATAATGCTGCAGGGATGTTTTAGCTACTGAGCCCCCAGCCAGGTTGATAGGGGGCTTTATCAGGCCAGCATCAAGGTCCAATTTTTCCCTCTAGTCAATTTGGCTTCCTCCCCAGACTTCCAACAGGTGTTTATCCCTTATAAACATCTTGGAACCTGAACTTCTTCTCAGAGTCAGCTCCTAGAGATCTTAATCTGTAAAGCTCAATGTATTTGGTAACATTCTAAATATTTGATTTTCAATAGACATTATCCTTAAAAGCAAAATCAAGAAGTTAAAATCATATATTTAAAAAGTTTACACTTAAAGGAATAAGTTAAATAACATCATAGAAAATTCTTTGTATTCAGTTATATTGAGTCTAATGTATTTCGACATAACTTTTTTTTCTAACTTTATACTAGTTTCAGGTATACAATATAATGAGCATATATTTGTATATGTTGCCAAATGATCACCAGAATAAAGTTAATTAACATCATCCCCATATATAATTATAATTTTTTTCATGTGATGAGTACTTTTAAGATGAACTTGCTTAGCAAATTTCAAATATGTATTACAGTATTCTTCACTATATTACTGTGCTATATATATCCCCAACAACATCCTCAATATAACCTATTAGAATAATAATTCTAACAGCAATACTTATCCTGCATCTTGTTCTCAGCAAACAGAATAACCATGTAACAAAAGGTGTTTTTACTTCTGACAATATCAAGGAAGGAACAATGGCTATTTACAAATGAAAGTAAGTTAAAAGAAACTCTTTTACGTAATTAAATATCCGGCCAACAGTCTACCTTATGTATCACATGTGCAATTGCTCACACACACACACACACACACACACATTCTAAATTGATGCCTAGGTTTGAAATCTCCTATCCATTATCATTTAAGAATTTATAAACATTTACCAAGGGTCATGTGTCAGAAACTATTCTAGGACACCAGTCCTGCTTTCAAAGAACTCACAGTCTATTTGGCACTTGAATAATATTATTAGAATGCTTTTAAAATCGTGAAAAGAACAATATAACCTGAGGCTGCTTAAGGTATCAGCATTTTCTGAAGTACTTTCCTTCAAGCTTTTGTTCTTTCCATTTTTCTAAAACACATTTTATGCTAGAATCATCTCATGAATCCTTACAAAATATACTCCATATAGTATTTTCTCCCTATCATCACACTAGAAAATAAACATACAGATATTATATATCTCTCTAATTTTCACTAATATCATAAAGTAAATAAGTAATGAATGATGCTGTTTTTAAAAAGTTGCCTATTTTTGTATTATTTTGTTTTAATGAGATCAGATATGACAATAAATTTCAAAGTACTTTTGAAAAGGTGATACAAAATAGTTATTTTATTATTAATTATTAATAAAATAAAATGTTAAACCTTGTTTTTCCTCTCAAGATTCTTTAAAAAATGTAATTAAAATTCTACAATATTCCCTCTCTGACCCCTCCTTATGAACTCTGGCTGTAAAAACTTGTGGCAGTTGCACCAGTGGAAGAAACTGCCAGTCTGTCAGCCCATTTCAGGGCCCCACAGGGTCCTAAAATGTACACGAGCCCACCCACTTGGGGAATTAGTACCAGGGCAGCAACTGGAAGGGCACCAATCACTTGCAGGAAGCAGGGAAGTGACTGAAAGCTCGTCAATAGCTGAGCAAGGTGCATTGTTCCCTCTCTGACCCTTCCCCCACAGACAGTGTCACAACTGCAGTGAAGTGAGTTGACTCACCCTACACAATACCTAAGGCTCTGCCTCTTACAACATAACAGGTGCACTGAGATGAAGAAAAAATGGCTTAAATAAAAGAACAAATTAAAACTCCAGAAAAAGAACTACATAAAGAGGAGATAGCCAACCTATCAGATGCAGAGTTCAAAACACTGGTAATCAGGATGCTCACAGAAATTACTGAGTACAGCTGCAAAATAAAAGAAGATGTGAAGGCTACATAAAGTGAAATAAAGAAAAATATGCAGGGAACCAGCAGTGAAGGGAAGGAAACTGGGACTCAAACTGGGAATGTGATTAACAAGATTTGGAACAAAAGGAAGAAATAAACATTCAACCAAAACAGAATGAAGAAATAAGAATTTTTTTAAATGAGGAGAGGTTTAGAAACTTCTGGGACAGCTTTAAATGTCCCAACATCTAAATCATAGGCATGCCAGGAGAAGAGGAAGAGCAAGAAATTGAAAACAATTAAAAACAATGAGAGAAAACTTCCCCAACCTGGAGAAGGAAATAGGCATAAAAGTCCAGGAAGCTGAGAGAGTCTCAAACAAGTTGGACTCAAAGAAGCCCACACCAAGACACATCATAATTAAATCGCCAAAGATTAAAGATAGAGAGAGAATCTTAAAAGCAGCAAGAGAAAAGAAGAGTTACTTACAAAGGAGTTCCCATGAGACTATCAGCTGATTTCTCAAAAGAGATGTTGCAGGTGAGGAGGGGATAGAAAGAAGTATTCAAAGTCATGAAAAGCAAGGACCTCCATCCAAGATTACTTACTCTATCCAGCAAAGCTCTCATTTAGAATGGAAGGGCAGATAAAGTGCTTCCCAGATAAAGTCAAGTTAAAAGAGTTCATCATTACCACCCCAAAAAAGAAGATAAAAACTATGAACATTAAAATAACAACAAACTTACAACTATCAACAACTTCAACTAAAACAAAACCAAAAACTAAGCAACCACCTAGAACAGGAACAGAATCACAGAAATGGAGATCAGTCTACAGCCATACTTCCTTGAACACACCGGATCTCTTCTGATCTTGGAAGCTAAGCAGGGTGGAGCCTAGTTGGTCTGTGGATGGGAGAAATGGAGATAACATGAAGAGTTATCAGCAGAGAGGGGCAAGGGGGAGAATGGGGAAAAAGATACAGGGAATAAGAAGCATAATTGGGGAGTTTCAGCCAAGATGGAGGAGTAGGTAGAAACCCCTCGCTTCCTTGCACAACCAAAAGGAGGATAACAACCAAACTAAGATCAATAAACAACCAGAAGTGCGAAAAAGTCAAACTGCATGGAACTTTGACAACCATGGAATTAAAGAAATAGTCAAACAGAACAACCAGACTTACAAGGTGGCGGACGGAGAGAACCTGAGGCAAAGCAGCAGGCTGTGTGGGCAGGGCTGACTTAAGGGGAATCTAAGATTCAGAGTTGACTGTGGACTATGGCGGTTGCTGCAGTGGGAGAAACTCCCAGTCTCAGATGAGAGTTTGTGGAAAAGTGGGGGCTAGAGCCAAGCAGGGAAGCTGCACTGTTCCCTCTCTGGCCCTTCCCCCACAGGCAATACCACAGCGCAGTTAGGAGGGTTGCCCTGCCTGGGTGAATACCTAAGGCCCCACCCCATTACAACTTAACAGGTGCTCCAAGACAAAGAAATAATGGCCCAAATGAAAGAACATAGCAAATCTTCAGAAAGAGAAATAAGCGTTGAGGAGATAGCCAACCTATCTGATGGAGAATTTAAAGCCCTGGTAATCAAAATGCCCACAAAACTGATTGAGCTTGGTCAAAAATTGAAAGAACAAGTGAAAGATACCCAAAATGAAATAAAGCAAAATATTCAGGGAACCAACAATGACAGGAGGACTCAAATCAACGATTTGGAACAAAAGGAAGAAATAAACATCCACCCAGAAAAAAATAAAAAAACAAGGATTCATAAAAGTGAAGAGACGCCTAGGAAGCTCTGGGACAACCTAAAACATTCCAACATCTGAGTTATAGGGGTGCCAGAAGGAGAAGAACAACAGCAAGAAATTGAAAACTTATTTGAACAAATAATGAAGAAAAACTTCCCCAATCTGGCAAATGAAATAGACTTCCGGGAGGTCCAGGAAGCCCAGAGAGTCCCAAAGAATTTGGACCCAAAGAGGAACACACCATAATCATTAAGGCACATCATCATTAAGTTACTCAAGATTAAGACAAAGAGAACATCTTAAAAGCAGCAAGAGGAGAGGAAAGAGATACATACAAAGGAGTGCCCATAAGGCTATCAGCTGATTTCTCAAAAGAAACTTTGCAGGCAAGAAGGGGCTGGAAAGAAGTATCTGAAGTCATAAAGGCAAGGACCTACATCCAAGATTACTCTATCCAGCAAAGCTATTACTTAGAATGGAAGAACAGATAAAGTGCTTCCCAGATAAGGTCAGGTTAAAGGAGTTCATCATCACCAAGCCCTTATTATATGAAATGTTAAAGGGACTTATCTAATAAAATAAGATAAAAATATGAACAGTAAAATGACAATAAACTCACCACTATCAACAAATGAACCTAAAAACAAAAAAGAAAGAAAACAATGAAAACAAAAACTAAGCAAACAACTAGAAGAGGAACAGAATCAGAGAAATGGACATCACATGGAGGGTTTCAGTGGGGCAGGGGTAGGGAGGAATAGGGGGAAAATGTACAGGGAAGAAGCATAATTGGTAGGCATTAAATAGATGGTGAGAGTTCGAAAATGGTAAAGGAAACGGAGAACTCAAAGAACTTATATGTACAACCCATGGACATGTAATAAGGGGGGGGATGCTAGAAGGCTGGGGAGTGCGGGGTGGAAGCAGGATAAAGGGCGAAAAATTGGGAAAACTGTAATAGCATAATCAATAAAACATACTTTTAAAAAGAAGCATAAGTGGTAGGTACAAAATAAACAGGGGTTGATTCAGAATAGTATAGGAAATGGAGAAGCCGAAGAACTTATATATATGACCCATGAGCATGAACTAAGTCACGGGGAATGCTGGAGGGAGTAGGGGTAGCAGGTGAAGGGGCAGAAAGGGGAGAAAAAATGGCACAACTGTAATAGCATAATCAGTAAAATATACTTTAAGAACTTCTGCATAACATGTTTTCCTTTGTAAAAAATTCTTTTAGTTCTTGTATGCCTATTCATAAATATAAAATAATTAATAGTATTACATTTCTATCTACATGTGGTATGATATTGACCAAGTGATCTGACATCTAATAAGACCATAGAAATATCTACCTTGTTAAAGGATGTTAAAGGTAATAATAGTTTAATTAGTAATGATTCTATTTAAAGATTCAGAAGGTCAGGCCTTAATTAATAAAAACAGCTATTCTTTCCAAGTGTATACTATTACCAGACACTTTGAACATTTCAAAGACAAATAAGATTTTCTCTGTGTTTCTGAAGACTTTATAGTATATTCAAGAAGAATAAGCAAATATGCAAGCAGTAAGAGATAAATCTCACAAAGATAGATCATATAATACAGCACTTCAAATGCTGGGGAGATACCTTAATTCTGGCAATGGGGTCAAGAGTGTATACATATGTCAAAACTTATTAAATTGTACATCTTACCTATCCACAGTTAATTGTATATCAAATCTACCTGAATAAATCTATCAGAAGAGATGAGTTTATGCAATATTATATGCAGTGAAAACTACTACGGTTTTTTTAAAGCAGAACAGTGATTAAACTGATATTCTGCTTTATGAAGAATAAACTGGTGACAATGTTAGTTGACTGAATAGCAAAGAAAGTGACAAAGCCCAAAGAATACCTCACTATGAGGTTTCTGCTGGATTAATTAGGTAGGAGTTTTGATTGTGAAAGGTTTAGTAGACCTGGAGTCACTGGCTTCAGAGTCATTGAGAGAGAGAGGGGGGAGGACCTTACTTGAAGTTTTATCAAGACTAAGAATGATTCCCAAGAGGTCCAAGTGCCTGGGATAATTTCATAGTCCTCTGTTTTATAGAAGAGTATCATAGTGAAAAATATGAATACCTCCTAACTTCCACATTATTTTTTGTTAGAGAATGTGTTTAATATCACACAGGCTGACATAGACTCAAATCAATAAAGTCCAACTCTGTATCTTTTGTTGACATAGCATCAACTCTAAGTCATCTTTTCATTGAATTAGAGAATGTAAGAGTGTTGTAACTTCCAGTAACTTCCTCAGAATTGTGTTTGTGTTATGGCAGGAAAAGATTAGATAAATGTGTATATGCTTGTGCTATGTGTATACAATTGATTCCATAAATATGAAAGCAAAAGAAAAATGAGTATATTGGTAAAAAGTGTGAACAGAAGACTAAGCAAGAGAAAGGAATAAAAAGTTATTCTTCAGGGAGAGAAATCTTTTTGTATATTTGCTTTTCCCAGGTCTTAATCTGTCATTATCAAAAATATAATTGAAAGATATTACTTTAAAATATAACTTATGACCACAATAAGATGAAAATCTTTCCTCCAAATTCTCTCTTAAATTAAAAGGAATCTTTCCACATTTAAGTTTTTATAAAGTTCCTCATATAAATTTCTTATGTTATTTCAATTTTAAAGTACGTTTTTTGAGGAACCATTAGCTTGAACTGACCTTAAAAAAATGCTACTTTTGGATGCTTCAATAATTCAAGTAATGGAATAAGCTTTTTTAAAAAAGCTGACCAAGAACTTTAACCAGATTTATAATAGTTATTATTTTGGGTGTGGGAGAGTATGGCATCAAACTAAAAGCATTTTTTGTCATATAAAACATACTTTTTTTGGCAAGATTCCCTTAAAAAAGAAATATAGGTTTCCAATTAAGTTTGGTGGAGCAGGGACATAAATTTCTCTCTGCCACTTCCCCAAAACAGTAATGAAAATGGCAGTTAAGAGATAAAAGAACAGGAGAAGAGATAACAACAAATCAAAGATATTAATAACATTTTGAAAACTGGAAAATGGATGAAAAGTATTTGAATTAACAGGATTGAGAAAGTTGACGCTTAAGTGGGAAAGCCAAAAAAATAAAAAATAAGTGAACCACTGCAAAGACAAAAAAACTCCAAGATTTTTCAGAAGTTGAGTCAGTGGTGCATTGGAGAAAACAAACAAACAAAAAAAAATAGAAAAAAGAACTCTGACAAAGCAAAGACAATTCAAGAAGAAGGATAAAACAAAAACAATTGTGAAAAAGAAGTCTTTCAGAATGATAAAGTACTACATTCATTAAGTACTAACAGAATAATATAAAAATATATATGGAATCAAAAAGTCTCTTAAAAATCGAAAATATAGAAACAGAAATGTAAAATTCTGTAAGTTGCCAGGAGGTTAGAACCAAAAAAGTCACAAAGATGTGAAATAGGAGAGAAAATATTGTTTAAGTTAAGGTGAACTTCACATAACATACAATTAACCATTTAGAGTATGTAATTCATTGCTATGTAGTACATTCATCATGTTATGCAACTGCCTCTCTCTAGTTTCCAAAATTTCTTATCACATCAGAAGCATATAATGTAAAATATTTTTGTAAATTGTTGAAGTGAAAACCACAGGCCCAAAAGGGTATCACTTTGTGTTAAAGCTGATGCTACCAAATCTAGATTTAATATTTGACCTAATTGCTGTTTCCACCTTCCTCAGAAACATAATATTAATCAACCAGGCTGGAATTTTCTGATTAACACCAATGAGGTAATCTGTCAAGTGGGCCCTCTTCATCTCCCATAGGAAAAAGAGACAATCTGCGTATTAAAACCTTTCCAGTTCTGTCACCCACCAAAAAGATATCTCTGGCCAAAAATAATCCTTTCCTTTTTTTTTTTTGTAATACCTTTGACACAGGATAGTAAGAAGCTAGGAGAATTCCTTGGCAAGTGGAATAGAAAAACTGAGAGATAGCTGTACAAACTGGCCAAGCAATTTATGGCCATTCCCTTCCTCTTCTTCCCCTAATTCTTTCTTCACAGGCACATATATCCTAAACTCTAAGGCAGTTGGCAGCCAGCATCTTGTCCCAGGCTAATCCCCTGAACCTGTCCCCAAAGCCCCCTCTTCTCTGACTTCCCAGTGAGCTAAGGCAGCCCAGCCCAGGCTCTCCCATTGCTTCTTCTCTCTTAAGCCTTTTTTTTTTTTTTTGCTTCACTGTCCCCAGCTTGAATAAATGAATGCTCATAGTCACCCAGACTTGTGCTGTGAAATCTTTCCTATACAAAGTTGAGAACCCACATACTACAACTGGCCCTGGCAGCCCCACTAAGGATCAGGAGTCTGTCTTGTAACTGCTTTATTGCCACAACCTTCTTTTCAATAAAAACTTTCCATTTGTACAATTCCTCTGAGTGCCCTCCTAGTTGCTAGGTGCCATTCACTTCATGAATCACTTAATAAAGACAATTAGATATTCTAATTTACTCAGTTGAATTTTTTAACAAAATAAAAAAAAACTAGAAGGTTCAACATCTGACTAATGGGGAAAAAACAGAAAAAACGGAGGGAAAAGATTATTAAAAAAATAATGCAAGACCAATTTCCAGACCTAGTGGATTAGAATTTCCTGATTTAAAAAAAACATGCTGTGTCTTTTTTTATACCCAGTCAAAGTATGAGTAAAGACTAAAACAAAGATATATCAAGATAAAATGTCAGGGATAAAGAGAAGAGCTTAACGTTTTTAAACACAAAGCATGAATTACACGAAAATAATTTGGTATCAAAATAACTGGATTTTTCAATAGTACCACTGGAAGATAATGGAAAAACATGTTTAAAACTGCAGGTGCAATTATTTCCACTTAGTGTTCTACACCTAGCTAAACTATTAATCAATGTGAAAAATATGTCATTTTCAGAATACGAGATTTCAAAAATGTATATCCCTTCTTTTCCTAGGAAGCTAGGGAGAATGCAAAATGAGAAAAAAGTGGGGGTAAGGGAAAACAAGATCTACTGAAGGAAAGAAGTGAAGGGAATTTTGATAATGATGTTGATGATGACAGGAGTCCCCTCAGGATAAATAGAAGAAGACAAGAAATTCATGAGGAATATTTCCCTATAAAAATGAAATATATTGATTATGTGATGTGTGTAGACATACTGAATACAGCTTTATAGGTTTCATTGAGAGTTTGAGGGTGAATTAGTAATAGGTGTATAGAAGACAAAACAGCGAAAACAAACGAGGTTGTTCCAAGATAAGTAAGGTAGAGAAGTAAGTGAAAGCTACACTAACCTCCTCCTAGGACCAATCTAGAATTACAAATAAACTGCAGAGAAATCATCCTGAATAACCAACTGAATACTAGCTGGAGGGAAGCCTTATAATCACAGACAGACAGGAGAAACTACTTCACCACAACATGACTGGTAGGGAGTCCAGAGATTTGAGAAGCCTGGCTGGGCTCCCGTGGGCAACAGCTGAAGATCCGGAGGGATATGCAAGTGGCCTGGTGGCTCCCTCTGAGAACTATGAAGTCTAAACCTTAAGCAGGAGTCCCAAGCTTACAGCATCAGAGCCAGAAAGGAACCCAGATAACATCCAGCTATGAAAAGCAGCAGGATTTCTACCTGGAAGAGATGGCTGGAGAGGCAGAGAACCTCTTAAAGGCATAACACACAAAATTTCATTTGCATCCAGTTATCCTGAGCTCCAGCAGAGGGAGGGGAGAGAGGACTAAAAATGCTTGAGAACAGTCTGGAATTAATGGATCTGGGGAGAAAACTAAAGGACTAGATGCCAGGATCCCTGTGCTGAGTCATTCCCCATACTACAGAAACCATCTTTCTCTGTCAGAGCACCCCTGTCCAAGAGGCATCAGCCTGAAAGGAAGCAAGAGCCCTGCCCACAGGCATTACTCTGCCCCACACTGTGAAGCTTAAGCTGATTAAGCTTCATTAGTTTACCAGCTGATGAGCTTGATGACTGATGGTTTTATCAACTAAGGCAAAAAATACAAAGAAGTAACCAAAACGGGAAGACAGAGAAATAGAACTCAAATGAAAGAACAAACGAATTCTCCAAAAGAACTAGATCAAATAGAGGCAAGCAATTTATCAGATAGAGAGTTTAGATGATTGATTATAAGGATACTCAAAAGCAAGAAAAAAGACATAGAAACCATAAAAAGAGACTAGTTGGAAATAAAGAATAAAGGCTTCACTGGGGAATTTTGCCAAGCATTCTGAGAATAACTAATATCCTCTTTCTCAAACTATTTTATGAAATTCAAGAGAAGGGAAGCCTCCCAAACTGCTTTTATGAATCCAGCATAGTCTTAATTTCTAAACCAGATACAGACACTACAAAGGAAGAAAATTATAGGCCAATATCCCTGATAAACATAGATGCTAAAATCCTCAACAAAATATTAGTAAATAGAACATAGCAATGCATCTAAAAGATCATACACTGTGATCAAGTGGGATTTATTCTGGGAATGCAAGGTTGGTATAACATTAGCAGATCAACAAATGTGATTCACCACATAAGCAATATGAAGGATAAAAACCACATGGTCATATCAATAGATGCAAAAAAAGCATTTGATAAAATTCAGCACCAGTTTATGATAAAAGAAAAACTCTCAGCAAAGTGGGAATAGAGGGAACATACTTAAACATAATAAAGGCCATATATGAAACCCACTGCCAGCATCATACTCAATTGGTAAAAACTAAAAGTGTTTCCCTTAAGACTGGGCACAAGACAGGGATGTCCAATTTTACCTCTTATTCAACATGGTACTGGAAGTCCTAGGCACAGCAATCAGACAAGAAGGAGAAATAAAAAGCATCCAAATAGGGGAGGAAGTAGTAACACTGTCTTTATTCACAGGTGACATGGTACTGTGTAGAGAACCACACAGATTCCATCAAGAAACTACTAGAACTGATAAATTAATTCAGCAAAGTAGCAGGATACAAAATAAATATCCAGAAATCAGTTGCATTTTATATGCCAGTAATGAACTACCAGAAAGGGAGATTAAGAAAACAATCCCATTCACAATTGCTTCAAAAAGAATAAAACAACCAGAAAAAAATCTAACCAAGGATGTAAAAGACCTGTACTCAGAAAATTATAAGACACTGAACAAAGAAATTGAAGAAGATACAAATAAGTGGAAGCATATACTGTGTTTATGGATAGGAAGAATTAACATCATTAAAATGTCCATACCACCAAAAGCAAAGTATAGATTCAATGCAATTCCTATCAAGAGACCAAGGACATTTTACAGAAGTAGAACAAATATTTCAAAACTTTATATGGAATCACAAAAGGCCCCGCATAGCAACAGTGATCCTGAGAAACAACAAAGTTGGAGGAATCCTGCTACGTAACATGAAATTATACTATAAGGCCACAGTAATCCAAAGAACCTGATACTGGCATAAAAACAGACACATAAATCAATGGAATAGAATAGAAAGCCCAGAAATAAACTCACACCTTTATAGTCAATTAATATTTGACAGAGGAAGCAAGCACATACAATGGGTGAAAGATAGTTTATTCAATAAAGGGTGTTGGGAAAATTGGACAGATAAGTGCAGAAAAACAAAACTACACCACCTTCTTACACTACACACAAAAATAAATTTAAAATAGATCAAAGATTTAAATGGTAGACCCCAAACCACAAAACTCCTAGATGAACATATAGGCAGCGGGAATTGCCTGTAGAAATTCTTTAGCAGAAATATCTCCCCAGGTAAGGGAAACAAGAAAAAAGCAAACAAATTGGACTACATCAAACTAAAAAGGTTTTGCACAGCAAAGGCTATCATCAACAAAATAAAAAGGACAACCCACACAATGGGAGAACACATTCACCAATTCATCGGATAAGGGGTTAATATCCAAAATTTATAAAGTACTTACAAAACTCAACACCAAAAAAATAAACAACCCAATGAAAATGTGGATAAAGAACCCAAATGGTTCCATCCAGAGAGGACATACGGATGGCCAATAGACATATTTAAAAATGCTCAACATCAGTAATCATCAGGGATTTGCAAATAAAAACCACAATGAGATATCATCTCACACCTGTCAGAATGGTTACCATCAACAAATCAACTAACAACAAGCACTGGCGAAAGTGGAGAAAGGGAAATTCTTGTGCACTGTTGGTGGGAATGCAGACTGGTGCAGCCACTATGGAAAGCAATATGGAGATAACTCACAAAATTAAGAATGGATCTTCCTTTTGACCCAGTTATCTCACTTTTGGGAATATATCTGAAGGAACCCAAAACACTAATTCAAAAAAAACATAAGCACCCCTATGTTCATTGTAGCATTATTTACAATCACCAAGATATGGAGGCAGCCCAAAGCCACAGTAGATGAGTGGATAAAACAATGATATGATATTTATACAAAGAAATACTACTCAGTCATAAAAAAGAAGAAAAATTTTACCCTTTGTGACAGTATGGATGGACCTAGACAATATTATGCTAAGTGAAATAAGCCAGTCAGAGAGCGAGAAATACCAAATACCATACAATTTCACTCATATGTGGAGCTTAATAAACAAACTGAACTAACAGGGAAGATGGGGCCAGACTCAGGATTGAGCAAAAAAGGAAAAAGGACTCTTGGACATAGACAAGAGTATGGTGATTACTGGGGGAAGGGAGGTAAAGGGGCTAAAGGTAATGTAAAAAATACAATAAAGATTAAATTTAAAAAAGAGAACAATTTGAGACAATCCTTAATGCCAGGAAAAATAAACAAAAAAAATTGTACAGTCATGAATATGTTATTACTTCATATGAGGAAACTTAGCTGTGAATAATATTAACATAATTATAACAATGTAAACACAATATTGATTTAACCCCAAATTGTTATAGAACTACACTGAAATGATGGAGAGAATGAAAACATGGAGAGTTTGCCAGGTGCTTATTTAGAATAAAATTTCCAATGAGAGCTCATCTACGGATTCAATAAGTACTTAATCTTAAACAACTCAGATGAAAGTGAAAATGCTGTGCTGGAAAATCATGATGACTTAAAACATGGCTCTATCAGTGACAGAAGTAGTGACGATGGAGCTCTCCCTCGGGGGCATGCACTCATCTCCCCCTATTCTTGCCCCAGCAGGCTGTCTCTGGAACATGCCAGCACCTTCCCCTTCCCCCTCATCTTCTTCCCCAGGCATTTTCCCTTTGCCTCTCTCTCCTAAGCTCCAAGGGCCCTTCTTTTGCCTCTGAAACTTACTTCCTGAGCCCATGCAGCCCAACTGGCTCACCTTTTCTACCACTGTAACTTTTTAAAAATCCTCCCCTAGAAATATGTTTACTAATTTTTAGAGTGAATAGAAGGGGGAGAGAGAGAGAGAGTTGTGAGAGAGAAACATCTGTTGGTTGCCTTTTATACACATCCTGACTGGGGAATTGAACCAGCAACCTAGGTATGTACCCTGACCCAGAACTGAACCTGCGACCTTTCAGTGTTTAAGATGATGCTCCAAGCAACTGACTCACCCAGCCAGGGCTCTCTCTCAGTGACTTCTAAATAAACTTTTCTCTTATTAAAAAAAAAAAACTGATGGCAGAGATGGCAGTGACAAGTTTGAATTAAATTATTTAATGAAAATATATGGATAGGAAAACATTATAAAATAATATTAGGTAACATGATATAAATATGTATAAATAAATTATTAAATTATTTTTTACTATTTCTTTAATTTTTCTAAAATGTTACATATTCTAGCTAGCAAAAAAAAGAAAACGCTATTTTTCCATATTTTCATTAGAAAAATAAAAAATTAATTTAAAATTTCAAGTCACTTAGGCTATATACTTTAGGAAAAGCTAAATAATCATTCTTTACCTGTTCATTTGAATTTGAAATTGTCTTATATAATGTTCATGGACAGACTTCTAAGGTTAAAGGAAAGTCTACAAATTTATTAACCCAGAAGGAATAGACTTAGTGTGGTATATAGTTTTATATTTGCAAAGTTGAACTGTAAAAGATAAAGAACCCAGTAAGTGGCTCATTTCCTATGTTTTAACCCCACACCAAAGTAATCCCACTCTTTTGGCTACATCCCTGACAATGAAGTTTTCATTTTAATTCTATGATGTTAGCTTGGAATCCAGAAGCATCCCTGGTAGGACCAGAAAAAAAAATCACCAATGAAACCACTGCAGAAATTCTGAATATCTTTTAGGTGCTTTACCACTGATGGCTGAAGACTTTTTGAACATGGTCAGTGTCGTAATAGAAAATAATGCGTCAGGGTCAGGCTGCGGCAAACCAAAGAATATATGGAAAACCCAAGAATAGAGAAATAAAAAATCTCTCCAAAACAACAACAAAAAGTCAGTCAAGAGTAAAAGCCAAACTCCCTATCTTCCTAACAGAGGAGGGATTCTTTCTTCATTGTACTTATCAAAGACATCACTCCAATGTAGATAATAGCAGGGGAATCAAGTTGCTCATTTTTCAGTGTTTTATACATGCCACTAGAAAAGATCGAAGTGTGTTCAAACAGAGAAGAGGGAATGCAGCTTTTGTTGTTGTTGTTATTCTTCCCGACAGAGCCAAGTTTCTCGAATAATATCTGAGAGAAACGTGATTTAATTATACATTTTTTTGTAAATAATATTTAATGTGGTAGGGAAAATCCATTTTTATTTCCACCTCTTCAGTATTTTTTTTAGAATGGGGTGTTAAGTTGTAATAACAAAGTTATTTTTGTTTTATGGAGTGTTCATTATTGAATACTTGTAACATTTAATCATACAAGGAAAAAAATGACCCTACAATGATCTGATCTTTAATGACTCCATTTTAACAACTAGATAGAAAGAGAAGCAAGATGAAAGACATCTTCTTAACCCATCCAGATGGAAGTGTGAATAAAGAAGGACATTTTATAAATGTCTATTGATATAAGCAAAGTTGCATTATCCACCAGCATTATTATGCTGTGCAAGGAAATAGTCTTGGTGATAAGCAGCAATTACTAACAGCTAAGGGTTATTTTCATACTTCTATTTCTGATATAAAGAAACATCTGTTTTTAAAAAAAATAGAGGAGGAAGAAAAGGAATAAATTAGGACAGGTCATAAAGGTTGTAAAAATTCTAACTGGTGTGATTACAGAGCGTAATGGCCACAGAATGAATCCATTAGTCATAATTGAAGCTGTCAGGAGCCAGTTAAATGGCTGTCTCTGAGGAGGTCACCTTCCCCATATGAACTGCCCTGCAGTGGGGATTAGCTATGTCAGGAGGTTGAATCTTGCCTCATCTGGACAAACCTTAAAAACATCATTTTAATTAATTTTTTTTTACTTAATAGAAATGAAATAGCGAGGTTCAAAAGTAATTTAGTGTCTGGACTATAAAAGCAATAGCATAAGTAGTAGTAATCGCACTGGATAAAGTTTATTGTCTACCCTGTTCTCAGCATGCTGGGTAGTCTCCTTCAGCTTCTCTAAGCCCCTTGTTAGCCTCTGCACCGGCCTCCGGGCTGATTTCCATGAACTGCATCAAAAGGGATGCCTTGCCCTCTAACTTCCATTTGGATTGGCCAATGGAATGTTTTGTGTGGAGACTGGAGGATGGAAAAGAGAAAATTTTTATTTACTTGCTCTTCTATATTCAATTCCCTTCGGTCACTGTGCCCCAGAAGACCAACCTGTATGAACTATACCACTGGCTTCAGAAGATCAGAAGGTTGGAGGAGAATGAGGAAGGTCAAGGTATTAATTCCTGGGCATGGCGTAACTGCTTAGAAACTTCACTTATTTAATATTACCTTTTCTCCTTTCTTTCCTTTTGTTTCAAAGTGGCCTCATCTAGCACATTGACTCACTGGCCTCCTTCTACCTAGAAGGACCACTCCCTTAATTATGAAGCCCTAAAGAGAGTCTGATCAGCATAAAATAATCTTAGGAACAAAGCCTCAGGTCTGCTGACCACAGAGACAGTGTTTTACTCAAACCTAGAGATAATATCTAGACCTCAGTAGTGTTTCAGCTCCAGGCACAGAAAATTGGTGAAACCAGATGAAGCAATGCTATGGCTGACATCAGGACCAGATGCCATGACTAATGACCCCCTATGCTAGCACTGACCAATCAATAGAGACCACAACCCTGATCATGACCCAAACTCCCTTAGTAACTGTGATTAATGATTTTTCTCCTATACAACCCATCTCCTGGAAGCAATGGGGGAGCCAGGTCTTTAGACATTAACTAATGGGCTATGGAACACTTCCTAAAACTAAATCCTTACTTTCTTTGCTGCAGATTCCTATTCATGTCTCTGAGCTTTAATGAGCACAGGCAAATGAACCCCATTAGTCTGGTAACATAATGAGACCAAAGGGCCCAATGCCTGTCAGGTAGTCCTTAGGTACACAACCTTCTCTGTTTGTCAACTACTTTCCCTTGCCCTATTAGCCTCAGGGGTGACTTTGGGGGTCCAAGCGTTACTGAGTCTTTCATGTGGTCTCTTTACTTCCTGCCCACGTCTTTGTTTATTGTTTCTCCTTGAACTCTCCTTTAGTTTTCTTAATTTCATCCTGCCCATCAGTTTCCCACTAGGACCCAGACTAGTAGACTGTCTTGCCCAGAAGGTGATAACTAAGCAAAGATGAATAATCCAATAAAATGAGTCATGAAGACATGTGGGGGGTGTGCCAAGATCCTGCAGCAGCAAGAAGGCTGGGGAAGAGTATAGAAGGCAAGGTCAAAGATGCAACAAGCTGTATGCATGTGTTGGGGATGGTGGTGCGTGGTTCATGGAAGGCAAATTATATATGCCCTTGTTAGTCTTTATAAGGACTTTGATTTGTGCTCTGAAAAAATGAGAAGCCATAAGAACCATGTACTCAGATCTAATTAAATCCAATAAGATTACATTCTGTTATATGTTAATAGTGAAGCTCCATGACCCAGTTCTGTATTTCTCCTCCTAGGCTGGTGCCTGCTAACTGTGTGGGCATGTGGAGCTAGCCCAGCATGCATGGGCTTGAGTTCAAGGCTTTGTGCCTCTCCTGAGGCTGTTGGGGACATGACCTTCCCTTACAGTACCGGATTCAGAGACTACAGTGTCTTTTTTGTTAGCATATTCCTTTCAGTTCAGTTAATGATTTGGGAGTGGACACATTTTTCTTACTCTTTCTTTTTTTGTTGTTGTTCAAGTCAGCAGGACCTTCTATCCTGACTTCAAAAAGTATGCTTATCTAAAGGGTCTAAGAGAACTGTTTAACTACTTCAGGGGAAATGATACAAGGAGTTTAACAGAGAAGTGCTGTCTGCCTGCTTACCTCTTCAAGACAGGGTTGTCTTGATTATTTAAAAGACGGACTTCATTTGCATGTGCAATCTAAGCCTATTCAGAAAATGATAAACAGATTTGGAGTCTGTTTTAATTCTTCAGTTGAAATTTCCATCCTGAGTCTTCCTGTGTTAAGTCTAACTCACACTATGCAGGTTACATGAATAAACTTAAATCTCTTCCCACTGCCCCCTTGATGGTCTACCCTCTTCTTACTGTTTCTCAAAAAATTCTTCCCAGGGGACCCTCAGTGAACCACTTGTATAGGACTCTGAATATCCAAATGTCTGTATCAGATGTGGGTGTACCCTATTCAATCTAGCTCACCTTTCCTAGGTCTTACCTCAATCAATATAACTACATATTTTAGATTTTTTCCCTCAGGCCCATTCTCTCCCTTCAGCTCAGAAGGAAACCAAACTATTTAGCTAATTTGTTTAATTAAGCAGGCAAGTTTCCTCCTGGCTAACAACACATTTGGCCTATCAGAACCCGTTCCAATCTCTGTTGTCTAACCTTGACCCTGATTTCTTTAAATTTTTAAAAATTATTACTTAAAAATTTCTAGCCCTGTACATGAAATGGGCAGTTCCAACAGGTGTGCAGTCAAAAGAGGACAGGACCTCCTGCCTCTGAGTTTTAGTTTCTCTCTCGGTAAATTGATGGCACTAAAAAGTAAATCCGTGAAACAACAAAATTTTTTGAAAACCAGGATAGGACTTTAAGGTCATAAAAATAATCAAAACTCCCAACAACTATAACCTAATAATTATCATTTCATAAAAGAGAGAATATTTTTAACATAAAAAAATCAAAGCATAACTCAGAAACAGGACAGTTCTTTCAATACATTTGTTTTTATGAATGAATAAATAATATGTACTTATTTTAAAAAATTATAGTTGATGTATAACACTATATTAATTTCAGGTATACAACCCCAAGATTATATATTTATATAACATATGAAATGATTACCTCGATAAGTCTAATTTCCATCTGACTATATATAGTTTTTACAATATTATTGACTATATTACCTATGCTGTACTTTATATCCCCATGACTATTTTCTAACTACCAATTTATACTTAAAATTTTTTAAAGCATATTTTATTGATTATGCTATTACAGTTGTCCCATTTTCCCCCCTTTATTCCCCTCTGCCCTGCACACCCCCTCCCACCTGCATTCCCCTCCTTTAGTGTATATCCATGGGTCATACATATAAGCTCTCTGGCTTCTACATTTCCCATACTATTCTTATCCTCCCCCTATTTTCTACCTACCATTTATGCTACTTATTCTCTGTACCTTTCCCCCCCTCACCTCCTCCCACTCCCCCACTGATAACCCTCTATATAATCTCCATTTTTGTGATTCTGTCCCTGTTTTAGTCGTTTGCCTAGTTCATTTTTGTTTTAGGTTAGGTTGTTAATAATTATGTTTGTTGTCATTTTACTGTTCATATTTTTTTATCTTCTTTTTCTTAGATAAGTCCCTTAAACATTTCATATAATAAGGGCTGGTGATGATGAACTCTTTTAACTTGACCTTATCTGGGGAGCACTTATCTGTCTTTCCATTGTAAATGATAGCTTTGCTGGATAGAGTAATCTTGCATGTAGGTCCTTGCCTCTCATGACTTGGAGTGCTTCTTTCCAGCCCCTTCTTGCCTGCAAGGTTTCTTTTAAGAAATCAGCTGACAGTCTTTATGGGTACTCCTTTGTAGGTAACTATCTTCTTTTCTCTTGATGCTTTTAATATTTTGTCCTTATCTTTCATCTTGGATAACTTAATGATGATGTGCCTTGGTGTGTTCCTCCTTGGGTCCAACTTCTTTGGGACTCTCTGAGCTTCCTGGACTTCCTGGAAGTCTATTTCCTTTGCCAGATTGGGGAAGTTCTCCTTCAGTATGTTTTAAATAAGTTTTCAATTTCTTGTTCTTCCTCTTTCCCTTCTGGTATCCCTATGATTTGGATGTTGGAACATTTAAAGATGTCCTGGAGGTTCCTAAGCCTCTCCTTATTTTTTTGAATTCTTGTGTCTTCATTCTGTTCTGGTCAAATGTTTCTTTCTTCCTTCTGGTCCAAACTGTTGATTTGAGTCCCAGTTTCCTTCCTGTCACTGTTGGTTCCCTGTACATTTTCCTTTATTTCACTTAGCAAAGCCTTCATTTCTTTATGTAATTTGCAACGATATTCAACCAGTTCTGTGAACATCCTGATTACCAGTGTTTTGAACTGTTCATCTGATAGGTTGGCTATCTCTTCACTACTTAGTTGTAGTTTTTCTAGAGCTTTGATCTGTTCTTTCATTTGGGCCATTTTTTGTCTTGGTGTGCCTGTTATGTAGAAAGGGGCAGAGCCTTAGGTGTTCACCAGGCTGGGGCAACCCATGTGGCTTTTTTGTGATGTTGTGTCGGGGGGGATTCAAGAGGGAACAGTGCTGCTTGCTCCACTCTCTGCCAGTTTTCAGTCACTTCCTCCATTACCCACAATCAAATTTGGCCCTTCTGGTGCTGATTCCTGGGTGGGTGGGTGTGTGTACAGTCTAGGATCCTGTGGATCTTCCAAGGAACTCTCCTGTGAGGCTGGCAATTTCTCTCATGGCCACCTTAACCCCCACAGGTGTTTTCAGCCAGAGGCATTGAGGCTTTATTTCCCCATGCTGGAGCCCTAGGTTTTGAGGTCTATCTCCCTCCTCAGTTGTTCCTCCCAGTTTATCTGCACGTGAATGTAGGTCTGCATAGTCACCAATTCACCACCTCACTGGGTCTGCCAGTCTCTGCCTTGCCATGATTCCTCTCCACCCTGGC
This sequence comes from Artibeus jamaicensis, assembly GCF_021234435.1. NCBI lineage: Eukaryota > Metazoa > Chordata > Mammalia > Chiroptera > Phyllostomidae > Artibeus > Artibeus jamaicensis. Next base: position 57,151,787 of record NW_026522030.1, read on the forward strand.
TGCCTGTCTCCACCCCTCCTACTGTTCTGGATGAATGTTTCTTCCTTAACTCCTTGGTTGTCGGACTTCCATACAGTTCAATTTTTTATTGGCTCTGGTTTTTTGTTGTTAAATTTGTTGTCCTACTTTTGGTTGTGTGAGGAGGCACAGTATGTCTATGTATGCCTCCATCTTGGCTGGAAGTCCCAATTTGTACTTTTAAATGAGCAATTTTCAACTTTTTTTATTTCATGGCACACAAACTAATTACGAAAATACTTTGGCACATCAGAAAATATGTTATATTTTTTGCTGATCTGACAAAAAAACTAGGTATAATTTTGGTTCGTTTACACCAAACTGCCATCATTGCATTGGCTGTTGTCATTTTTTTTTTAATTTGACAATCTAAGGAAAAGAGGTCAGTGTCCCTGACTAAAGTAGTCAGGTATTGTATACTTTAAAAATTCTTGTGGCACACTGATTGAAAATCACTGTTCTAAATTTCTTCGTTTTTTTTTTACCTATCTCCTGAACCCCATTCCAATCTGGCACCCCTCAAAATGTTCTTTGTATCCATGAATCTGTTTCTACTGTATTTTTTTGTTTATTTTGATTTTAGATCCCACTTATAAGTGAAATCATCTGGCATTTGTCTTTCTCTGTCTGACTTATTTCACTTAGCATAATACCCTCTAGGTCCATCCATATTGTTGCAGATGGCAAGATTTCATTCTTTTTTATGGCTGAATCTATTTCATTGTATATGTGCACCGCTTCTTTATCTATTCACCTATGGGGCAGTTAGGTTAGTTCCAGAGCTTGGCTATTGTAAATAATGCTGCAATAAAATATGGATGTATATGTCTTTCCAATTTAGTGTTTTGGCTTTCTAAATACACAGAAGTGGAGTTGTTGGGTCCTCCTTTATCTCTTGTTATAGTCTTTGTTTTAAAATCTATTTTGTGTGGTATAAGAATTGCTACACCAGCCTTTTTGTTTTTGTTTTGTTTCTATTTTCATAAAATATCTTTTTTCCATCTCTTTGTTTTCAACCTTCATGTGTCTTTTGATCTGAAATGAGTCATTTGGAGACAACATATAAGGGTCTTATTTTGGTTTTTGTTCAATTTCCATATGTCTTTTGATTGGAGCATTTAATCCATTTATATTAAAGTAATTGTTGATAGGTATATATTTATTGCCATTTTACTATTCATATTTTTATCTTTTTTCTTCTTTTGCTTAAAGAAGATCCTTTAACATTTCTTGCAGTACTGGTTTGGTGGTGATGAACTCCTTCAGCTTTTTCTTGTCTAGAAAGTTCTTTATCTATCCTTTGATTCTAAATGATAGCTTTGCTGGGTAGAGTAATGTTGGTTGTAGGTCTTTGCTTTTTGTCACTTTGATTATTGCATGCCAATCCCTTCTGGCCTGCAAAGTTTCCATTGGGGAACAGCTGACAGTCTTATGGAAGCCACCTAACCAATTGCTTCTCTCTTGCTGCTTTTAAGATTATTTCTTTGTCTCTAACCTCTTGCATTTGAATTATGATATGTCTTGGTGTGGTCCCTTTTGGGTTCATCTTGTTTAGAATTCTCTGTACTTCCTGGACTTCTATGTCCATTTCCTTTACCAAATTAGGAAAGTTTTTCATAATTATTTTTCATAGGATTCCAATTTCTTGCTCTCTTTCTTCTCCTTCTGGCACCCCTACGATGTGATGTGAATGTTGGTATGCTTGAATTTGTCTCTGAGGATCCTTACACTACCCACATTTTTTGGATTATTTTTTTCTTGCTGTTTTAATTGGGTAGTTTTCTGCTTTTTAATATTTCAAATCACTGATTTGAGTCTCCACTTCATCTACTCCACTGCTGATTCTCTGGAAATTATTTTTCATTTCAGTTAGTGTATCCTTCATTTCTGACTGGTTCTTTTTTATGGTTTCCATATCCTTTATTATGCTGTTGAAGTTCTCACTAAGTTCATTGATTATCCTTATAATCATTGTTTTGAACACTGTATCTGGTAGTTTGATTGCCTTCATTTTATTCAGTTCTTTTTCTGAAGATTTTTTTCTGTTCTTCAGCATTTGAGACCTGTATTTTTATGTTTTTTTATTTTTTGCCTCTTGATTTTGGCTGCTTTCCTGTGTTTATTTCTGTGTTATAAGTAAAACTGCTATTTCTCCAAGTGGCCTTATGCAGTAGGTGTCCTGTAGGACTCTAGTCACCCAAGTTGGGCACCCCAGGTGTGTACCCATGTTGGCTGTGTGCACTATCCTGTTGTAGTTGAGTTTTGATTGCTGTTAGCATGTCACGACAAGGGATTGACCCCCAGGTCAATCTGCTATGAGGACCAGCTGTGACTATGTCAAAGGAACTGCTATGCAGAGGCAGACCCCATGGAGTAGTACTTTGGTGCCTGCTGTGTATGCCCCTTGAGTGTGTCACTTTTGAAAGCAGTTGGGTTGTAACCCAGCATGGTCTAAAGTAGTCTGCCAGGTGCAGTGACTCTGGGGCCTCCATGGAGGAACAATGTCAGCTACTGCCTGTTCTCTGTCTCCCATAATGAAGCTAGAGAGTGATCTGCATATGCTTGCTGTTGTGTATGTAGGGCTTAGAGGTGCCTGGGTGAGGCCCAAGTTGTGGACTGAGGCTGGCTGACACTAGTGCCAGGCCTGGGGTTAGTTAGTGAGAGGTATACGAGACATGCAGAGACCAGATGCTGCTTATTTGAGAGATTTTAGGAAATGCTGAAGCATGAACTAAGACAGGCCATTCATATGCAAACATCACTGAAAACAGTTTGGGGGGGCATACAAATTGGGTGGGGTGGCATCTGAGGGAATTACCAGGGCAAGGCAAAGAATGTGAGCCAGGTTGATGGAGTCTCAGACAGGTGTGCCCCCTTCTGCTAACTCAGAGGTAGGGGGGATCTCAGCAAAGGAACAATGTCCTCTACCAGCACTTTTGTCTAGAAGAAAGCTGTCCCTCCAATTCTCGCCCTGATGCCAGGTAATTCAGTTCTTCCCCATATATCCCTTGTGCCTTTCAAGCTGCTGCACCAGTGCTGGAGCTCAGATGGAGTAAATCTGAGTAAGTATTTATGTGGGCTCGTTATGAGGAACTGCCTGGGACTTCAGCCCTCCATCTAACTCATCCACAATCTCTGCTGGTTTTGTTTTTGAGATTTTATTTACTATTAGAGAGAAGGGATGGGAAGGGAAGGGAAAGGAAGGGAAGGGAAGGGAAGGGAAGGGAAGGGAAGGGAAGGAGAAAGACAGGGACAGAAACATCAATGTGTGAGAAAAACATCAATCGGTTGCCTCTTTTATGCAACCCAAATAGGAACCAGACCAGGAACCCAGGAATGTGTTCTGACTAGGAATCAAACTGGCAATCTTTTGCATTGTAGGCTGATGCCCAACCAACTGAGCCACGCTGGTAGGGGCCCTGCTGGTTTTTACAGTCAGAAGTTAGGGGGACCTGGGGAGAACCAAGGATATCTTAGCAACCAAGGATATCTTAGCAACCAAGATATCCCTCTCAAATTTTACCTGCCACATGTGGGTATGGGGCTTGTCCTTCTATCTCCACTCCTCCTTCCATCTCCTTCTTCTTTAAATCCCTATGTGTCAGACTTCCAGTCAGTTTGATCTTAGATGATTCTCAGTGATGGTTTTCTTGTAGTTTAGTTGTAATTTTGATGTGGTTGTGGGAGGTTCCATGTACTCCATTTGTGTACACCTGGATCAGAACTATTTATTTATTTATTTATTTATTTATTTATTTATTTATTTATTTTAAAACTTCAGCACTTGTCAGTGAAAACTTTGTCTTGGACCAGAAACTTCTGAGAACCTTTCTGATTTTAAAAGTCTGTACTTCAGCTCTTGTTCAGGTAAATCTGGAAGCTGCTGGTTTGGCCTGCAGATGATCTCATTCCTTAAGGCTCTGAATTGTGTCTTTCATCTTCTTCTCTCTCATGTCTAGCACAGTGCCTGGTATAGCAGTAGATTAAATCAATTAAAAGGTGAAATGATCCCTGCTGAACTATAGTCATACACAAAGGAGTATATCCCAGAAGTAGAATGAATATACCCTTGAAGTAGGATTAGTATATGCCAGAAAGGGGTGAGCCCTTGCACTTCCAGCCTAGATCAAGATCTGCAGCAAGTCAGTACCAGGTTCTAGGTTTAAAAGCCCAAGTCCCTCAGGCCTGCCCCAAAACAAAATGTAGGGTAGATAGCAAAGTGAAAAATCACAGACTCACCATCATTCTTAATTTTAAAAATATTTTTCTTTTCTTTTTTAAAAAGTTTCAGTTAGAGTTGACATTCAATATTTATGTTAGTTTCAGATATACACCCTAGTGTTTAGACATTTATATAATTTATGACGTGATCCCCTTAATACGTCTAGTACCTACCTGGCTCCATATATAGTTATTACAATATGTAATAAAATATACTGCAATGAACATAGGGGTGCATGTATCTTTTTAAATCAGTGTGGTTTTCAGATAAATACCCAAAAGTGAAATAGTTGTGTCATGAGGTATTTCTATTTTAAATTTTTTGAGGAACCTCCATACTGTTTTCTATAGTGGCTGCTCCAATTTCCAAACCCATCAATAATGTGTGATAGTTTCTTTTCCTCCACATCCTCACCAACACTTGTTTTCACCATCATTCTTTAAATGGGTATTTACCCAAACACTCTTAAAACCACCCTGTCGATAAACATGGGAGTACATTTACTTATTGAGAGTCAGGGTGCCTGTATTCAAATTTTGGCTTTCTAACTAGCTAGGTGCATATTCTTGGTCAAGACAGTTCACCCTCTATGCCTAAAGTTTCTTCTTTATAAAATTTAGATAATTATTATACTTGCTTCACATAGTTATTCTGTGGATTAAATGATTTGATATACTTAGAACAGTGCTGTTCACATAATTGAGTGCTCAATTATAATTTTGACTAATGGATCTCAAGAAATAGCGGAATAAGAGAAGACTTTAAAAAAAAAGAATTTAAAAGGTCCTGAAAGAGTGCTAGTGCTTTTGGAATTATTAAGAGCAAAGGGGAATACCATCAGAGTCCATAAAATTAAGAAGTCAATTATAAACCTTATAAAAGTTCCTTCTCTCAAAGGGTTGGTTCAAAATTAATTTAGATCAATTCTTACAGATTGAATGCATAATGGGTTATGGAGTGAACTGAAGATGATCTATGATACATAATTACTTTTCCCAAGTGGAGTATAGGGAACCAAATCCTTCCTGCAAATGAGAAGTAGAACTTCTTGTCAGCACATTTAAATGACTTCGGAAACTTAGGAAAATACCAGTGTCAAAGCCCCACGTCAGAGCTATTAAATCAGAATCTCTAGAGATGGGACCCAGGCTCAGACATTTTTTTTTAAGCTCTCCAAATGCTTATAAAGGTGCATCAGAGTTTAGAAACTACTGGGTTAGCCAGGTTCTCTAGAGTGATTTGCCTTAACTCTTTCATCTTGTATGTAATTTCTACTTCTATTGTCCACAAGCAGAATTCCATTTCTTCATAACCTCTTCTTATCTTTTTCTGATGCCTTTGTGGCTTTTGTTCCATTGTGCCATGTGTCTTACAGCCTACATATGAAAATGTGTATTTACACGTGAGTGGACACTCAATAAGTATTAGACAAAAATAATAACAATAACTGTAAAAATTATGAGTGCCAGTTCTCCCCAGATAAAATCAGCAGAAATGTCTGGGCTAGAACAACCTGTATGACTATCCAACAGGTGTATATACCAGTTGTTGATGAAAGAATGTCCAAACCTGTAGAAGCCTTACATAAATTTATTTGAGCCAAAGTTTTGAGGACATGCCTAGAAGCAAAATATCAACAGATTGTGAAAATTTCCAAAAGAATAGCAGTTTTGTAGCTTATTTTATACATTTAGAATTAAAAGAGAAAGACTAAGAAATGTTATGAAATCTATTGGTGGTCAGTTAAGAAGGCTGGAGGAAGCACACCTGGTTAATCTCTAGGACTGGCTTTTCAGAAAGATGGAAAGATACATGCTTCCTTTACTTTGGTAGGTACAGGACAGTTAACATTTAACATTTATAGTCCATAGAGATAGTATGTGGGCAATGAAATAACAATGGTCTCCTGCTCTGTTTGTTTTGTGTTCTGGGGCCAGTTGTACTTTCAAAGGGTCTAGAAAAAAAATTACTCGAAACTTTCAAAGGTATGTTATCTTAGATGCCTAAGAAGAATGGACAGGGTTCACTTTGGTAAAGATTAATCTTTGCCAGGGAAGCTATACATCTGGTCTTGAACAGTGACTACTCACCGTGACCTGCCCAATTAGGAATACATGAGAAGACAATGCTATGCAGTTATTGTTGGTCACTGGGCTTGTCAGGGCTGCCAAATTGCCCCTAAGCTTGTTCAGTGTATTCTGTTGCCCCTTTTCATTCACACAGTTAGATTTAGGAGCTGCAGGCAGCGGTTGTGTGTTGGACAAGCTACATGGGAAGAACCATTTAACAAGTCTGTTGCCTATATTAAATTTTCTGAATTCTTTATTTCCCTGGTCCTAGGTTATATATTAGCAAATATATCGCTATGTGTGCTATCTGAAATGTTCCTGCCTATGTTTTCCTTTAGGACTTTTATGGTGTCATGACTTATATTTAAGTCTTTTATCCACTTGGTAGTCTAGTTTCATTTTTTTGCATGTACCATTCCAGATCTCTCAACACCATTTACTGAAGAGACTATTTTTCTCCACTGTGTGCTTCTGCCCCCTTTGTCAAATACGAATTGACTGTAGAGACTTGGGTTTATTTCTGGGCTCTCTATTCTGTTCCACTGACCTGCCTGTTCTTATGCCAGTACCAGACTCTTTTGATTACAGTAGCCTTGTAATATAGTTTGATATCAGGTATTGGGACACCTCCTACTTTGTTCTTCTTTCACAAGATCCCTGAGCATGTTTAGGGTCTTTTTTGGTTCCATATGAATTTTTGAAATATTTGCTTTAGATCTGTGAAATGTGTATTTTAATAGGAATGTGTTGAATCTATAGATTGCTTTGGGTAATATGGATATTTAATTGATGATAATCTTCCAATCCATGAACAAAGTATATGCTCCTATTTAGTTGTATCTTCCTTAATTTCTTTCTTCAGTGTTCTATAGTTTTCCAAGTACAGGTCTTTAACCTCACTGATTAAATTTATTCCTAGGTACTTTATTTTTCTTGTTGCTATGGGATTATTTCCTAGTTACTCTTTCTGATATTTCACTATTGAAATATGCCATCTCCAAAATATGTAAAGGACTTACATGACTCAACACCTAGAAGACAAACAATCCAGTTAATAAATGGGCAAAGGACCTGAACAGACACTTCTCCAAGGAGGACATATAGGTGGCCCATAGACATATGAAAAGATGCTTAATATCACTACTTATCAGAGAGGTACAAATTAAAACCATAATGAGATATCACCTCACACCTGTCAGAATGGCTATCATTAATAAATAAACAAGTGCTAGAGGGGATGTGGCGAAAATGGAACCTTAATGCACTATGGGTGGGAGTGCAGACTGGTGCAGCCACTGTGGAAAACAGTACGGAATTTCCCCCAAAACTCATAATGGAATTGCCTTTTAAAAATATTTATTTATTTTTAGAGAGCGGGGATGGGAAGGAGAAAGAGAGGGAGAGAAACATCAATGTGTCGTTGTCTCTCATGTGTCCCCCACTGGAGACCTGACCTGCAACCTAGGCATGTGCCCTGACTGGGAATCGAACCAGCGACCCTCTTCTTCACAGTCCCGCGCTCAATCCACTGAGCTACACCAGCCAGGGCTGGAATTGCCTTTTGATCCAGCAATTCTGCTCCTGGGAATATACCCTAAGAATTCCGAATCATCAATTCAAAAGAACTTAAGTACCCCTACGTTCATAGCAGTGCTATGTATAATACCCAAGTACTGGAAAAAGCCTAAGTGCCCATCGGTAAATGAGTGAATTAAAAAGCTTTGGTACATTTACACAATGGAATACTATACGGCGAAAAGAAAGGAGCTCCTATCCTTCCTGACAGCATGGATGGAACTGGAGTGTATTATGCTAAGTGAAATAAGCCAGGCCATGAAAGACAAATACCATGCGATCACACTTGTAAGAGGAATCTAATATAAATTAAATAAACTAAAGAACTAAAGAAGCACAGGCATGGAAATATGGAACAGAGTGATAGTAACCAGAGGGGAGGAGGGTGGGTGATAATGCTGGAAAGAGGGGCTAGTCAAAGAACATGTATGAATGATCCAGGGACATAGACGACAGTGTGGAAATTGACTGTGGGGGTTGGGGGGGGGCAGGAAAACCAGGGTTGGATGGGCAGAGGAAGACAAAGAGGGAAAATTTGAGACAATTGTAATAGAATAACAGTAAAGGAGAGGGAAGGGAATTTCAGGGGAAAAGGGAAAGGGTTTGCAGGAACACGTATAAAGGATACATGGACAGAAACAAGGAGGGTAGTGGAAACAGGAGGGACGCGGGGAGGGCTTGGGGGGTGGGATGGGATGGGAGTAAAAGGCAGAAAACTGTACTTGAACAATTGAAATTTTTTAAAAAAGAAAAAATATTCTGAATCCTAATGCTACCTATCGGTACTACCTAGGAAACAAAAAATTTCAAATCCCAAAAAGCCACCGAAAGCTGTATAGGGGTATTTTTCAATTTGCTTTGCTTTGGGATAACTCCACTGAGGTGCTGCCACACAGACGGCACCTGTGCAAACTCTGCCCTTACGTGCACCACCTTTCCTGACCCCGAGGCTGCAAAGCCAGACTCCACCACTCACGCCACCTCCGAGACGCAGAGAGCCGCCTTCGGACGCGCCTGCACGCCTGCAAGGTGGGGCGGGTCAAAACTGAAGGAGGCGGGGCCCGCCCTCTCAGTCTGTAGCGCATTGGCCATCTCCAGGTAGCCCCACCCCCGGATGTTTGAGACGGCGGCGGGGCGGGCCACGTCAAGCGGACGGCGTGGGGCTGAACTTGTAGCAGAAGGGAGGTAAGCGGTATTTCTGGCCTGGCTGTGGACTGGCAGCCGTAGTGCCCTGGTAGGACACAGCAGGTCGCAACTGCCTGTGGTTTGTCTCAGCTTGTGTGCAGGGTGATTTAGGCCCTGTGGGCCTGGGGTTCTGCTGGAGATGGGGCCGTGGAGCGAGTGGCGGCAAGACCGTGTTGCGGCACGGGGCTGTCGGGCAGGGGACGGAGCTTGCGGCTTGCCCTTATCCTGTCTTTTCTGGGTTGTGAACTCCCTGAAAACTAGGCCTTTTGCGTTAGAAATCTCTGGTATGCATGGGTGGGGCCCTCTGGTGCCCGCGGTGGGGCTCAGCGGGATCCTGACTCCGAAAATGATCAGCGCGATCTTTACATACTTACCTGCAGCTTATTTCAGTCATTGCACCCTCGCTGGACCGGTTCCCTCGTCCAGGGTAGTGCAGGGGACTCCAGCGATGTCCTGCCTGGCCTGGGGTAACTGTCTCCTTATTGCTAGTGACTCACTCAGATCCTGTCCACTTTAATGCAAAGGGTTATGGGTAAACAGGGCTTGTTTTCAGATCTGGTTCTCTGGTCCTCACTTGTGATAATTACCTGAAGAAATTGTATGTGTCTGTATGTACATAACAGCACATATATGTACAAGTGCATGCTTTGAAATGTCTGCAATAACCGTGGGAGATTTGCACTTCTGTTACATGTACTACCAATGAGTTTTAATTTCAGCTGTGGCATCCCGATCCCTTAGTGTATTTCGTGGATTTGGAGCTTTTAAAATAAATGAAGTTATCCTGTGAAGTGTCATGTAATCCTTCATTTATCCGTTCAATAGACTTTTTTTGATGGGTTCCATGATGGTCAGAGTCTTATGCCATAAACTAAAACAGGCATCTCCTGCCTCCTCTTCTAGTTTATCTGCCAGTTTTATTGTCTAGATTTGAGATGGAATTTATTATTTACTTAATTTTTATTGTATAATTTTTTCCACTATCCATTTATCTCCCTTACACTGTCTTCCACCTCCACTGCCCTCCCTGCAATAACCACAGTTGTCCATGTGCATGAGTCTTTCTTTTTTACTCCACAAAATCCCCCCACAAGCTTTCACCCTTCTATGAGTCTGTCTCTATTTTGCTTGTTCAGTTTTTTCATTGGATTCCACATATGAGTGAAATCACATGGCACTTTAATCTGGCTGGCTTATTTCACTTAGCATAATGCTCTCTAGGTCCATCCATGCTGTCACAAAGGCTGAAGTTTTTTTTATAGTCGAGTGGTATTCCATTGTGTAAATGTCCCATAGTTGTTTTCTCAACCCATCTACTGATAGCTCCTTGGGCTGCTTCCATATCTTGGCAATTGTTAGTAATGCTGCAACAAACATAACGGTGCTTAATTCTTTCAAATTAGTGTGTTGGGTTTCTTTGAATAAATTCCCAGAAGTGGAATTGCTGGGTCACGAGGCAGTTCCATTTTTAATTTTTTGAAGTGAAAATTCAAAACTCCATACTGCTTTCCACAGTGGCAGTACCAATCTGCATTCCCACCAACAGCGCAAAAGGGTTCCCCGAGATGGAATTTTTGTTGATGGCTCAATTTCAGGTTCTAGATTTAGATATAGAAACTTGTGATCCTGTATCATAAGATAGAACTCTTCTGGGACTCCTTGTTTCCCTTACTTTCACCTGTAGTATAAGCCTCAGACCATGATGGCCCAGAGCCCTAATGTTGCTTACTATGTCACTAAAGACCCTAGGTCTGAGGTACCTATCTGTAAAGTGGGGAGATGTGTTCAGAGTATTCTGTGACTTTGAGATGTTTAAGGATAGGAGGAGCAAATGACATATGTATTGAGTTAATAGTTGGGAAATGACCATTTTAAAAAACACAATGTATTTTATGGTTATGTTTTATTTGTTTTGAATCTTTCTACATTCAGTTTTGACTAGCAAGCAAGTGCATGTTTATGATTTTGATTCATATCCAATACCTGCATACGAAGCACTATGACTCATCTAAATTTTGAAATGTAATAATCAGAAGCTTTTAAATGTTACATATAATGATATGATATAAAAACAATTGGATGTGGATGCAGTTTTCTTTCTTCTTATTTTAAACAAATGCAATTTTCAAAGCAAGTTTATTTGCTTCGGTAGGTAAAGGGTAGCTAAAACATGTGTCTTGGCTGTTTGCTTACTTGATTAATGTTAGGTAGTCACCATCACCTGGCTAATAATGTCTATTAGTGTCATGTGGATGTGTTATCAAACAAAAATTTACTATGTTTTAATTGATGCTGCTTCCAGTTGAGAATTGATAACCAAATGGTAAATACATCATTAGTTTGAGAATAAAAATGCCCATAAAGATGTAGTAAGTGTTTCATTTGTTGATTGACTGATGGTCCTTATATGTCTGGCCTTCCTGTAGGAATAAAATCATATCTAGAATAATTCCCCCAAAACATAACATTCATAGCCTTGGGATACTTTTTGGATAATGCCCACAACTATTAGTTGAATTAAACTGTTTACATCACTATTAGGGTTATAGAAAATTAAAGAAATACAACTTTTCAAAATTTTGCATTTGCTAGACCTTTCTAGTTCTAGAAACAGACCAAATCAAGATGGGAAGATTAAGAAGTGTAAGAACTGAGGAAAAATAGTCCAAGTGGAGTCTTTTCTAGTTTAAAATTTGAGGGCAAAAAAGCCACAATGAAAAAATACAATTATAACTGTATTTGGAACAAGAGTAAGGAAATAATAGTGTCTGGATTATTGGTGGGTCTATAGGGAAACTTGATCTTAATCAATATTTCTTGGTTTATAACAATGAGCTTAGTTTATCTGATAAAGAGAAACCTAGGGTGATAATTTAAACTCTTATCAGGTGGGCAATACACGTTGCTTTAAGAGATGTAAAATCTGTAAGTATGGCATGTTCTTTATAGTACAAATCTGTGATTCACAATTAGTGGTAAATTGGATGGAGATTGTGTGTAATATTTCTACCTGATAGAAAATAAGATTTGCTAAGCTAACAGAACAAAGGATGTTTGTCATTTTTTCCTCCCATTTAAATTATTTGAAACAAATTTTTTAAGCAATGTAGGTGATCTAATTTATTTTCAGAGATCTAGGTGGCACATTATTGTTTTAATAAGTTGGGTTCCCCCAAGTACTTCTGCCCTCAATTTTTAACCTATTTCAAGTCACAATGGAAGTCATAAAATTGCATTTATGATTTTTAACTTTTCTTAATTTATATTGGTTTTCATTCAGTTAGCCTGAGTTTACTTTAGTTTTATATATTTTGAGGACATTTCAAAAGGTTTCACATTACATACCGTGTCATTTTCCATTACTCATGATAGGAAAACATTCATTTTGGCCCAAGGAAGTTGAGAATCCAAACTACATATATGGATTGTTTATTATTATTTACTTAATAGAGACAAAACATCATATCGCCCAGATGACTCAGCCTCTCTACAGCCCTGATTTGATGCCCTGTGGCCTCTGGTTTTTCTAAAACTAAAATCATCTTTGAAAGGGGAAAGATTTCAGACCGTCGATTAGATTCAGGAAAATATGACAGGGCAGCTGATGGTGATTGGGAGAACTGTGTGAGGTCCCAAGGTACCTACTATGAAGGGGACTGAGGCGTCATTGTCCTAGTTACAATGTTGCTCGTATCATATATGCTTTTCAAGAAATGTCTGTTTTTCATATCACATGGCTGGATACCTTCTGGACAGACCTTGTATTAAGTGTTAAAGAACAAGGAGACTGGTGTGTTGGAAGTATTACTTACTTAGACATTAACCCCAGATGTTTGTGGTACCCTGGTTGGAGAGAGAGACTATGAGATTGACTGTTTTCTCAGGTTTTAGACCATCTATGGTAGTAATCAGTATATATGAAAGATGAAGATACTTAGATGGCATGCCCTCAGAGATATGGAGGTAAATGGTGTGGAAATATTTTTGGGGGCCATAGAGCTTGGAAGGATAATTAGCTTTTACTGAAGTAGTCACCAAAGAATGAGTCTGGTTTCCATTAGAGCTAGGAGGTAGGGGGACCATATAATAAAGAAGCTGAGCATCAATAAAGCTCATGACTACGGTATCAGAGTCCAAAAAATTTGGAGGGAAGACCATTTAGCAAAGAGCAAGGCAGGATAGAAAGAGATTAGATTTGGGAGGGAGTAAGGGTGACAGAGCTTTTTCTGAAGCATATGGCTGGCTTTGAATTTCCAAGTAGTAGTGTGGATTTCAAGTTTTGTTGAAGCTTCCTTTTGTCAACTTTTATCCACCAGATCATTATAGTTTCTGTTATAGTACAGGAGTAGTACTACTTCTGAATTTAAAACTAATGTATAGGGTCCTCGTGAATATTGGTTATGGGTGTTATTTGTCAGAGAAAGCAGAGGCGATGGGTTTTTTGTTTGTTTGTTTGTTTGTTGTTTTGTTTCATGTACCTCTTTTTGACCTTCAGACTTCCAAACTACTTGGAAGTAGTTTATCACATGTGATATCTCTCGTCTGTTGTGGATGCCTAGAAGTTTGTGTTGAGAATTTTTAGATCAGTTCCAGGCTCAGAGGTATGACAAATGCCTTGATACTAATGACAGTTGTCATGGGTGTGGGAGGTGTGCATACCTACATTTACCTCTGTTTTCCTTCCTGTTCTTTTTAGGACCTGGAGTTTCACTGAACAGTCTCTTTGTCTCTAACTCTCACTCATGCAGAATCCTACTTGGGTCTAGCCTACTTCTGCCCTATGGGATCACATTTTCTCATGAGATTATTCTCTTCAGCATATCAATATGCTGTTATTCTTTTTTTAATTAATTAATTTTTTTTTTTTTTAGAGAGAGGGGAAGGGAGGGAGAGAAACATCAGTGTGTGGTTGCCTGTCACAGGCCCTCTGCTGGGAACTCGGCCTGGCATGTGCCCTGACGGGGAATTACATTGGTGACCCTTTGATTCACAGGCTGGCACTCAACCACTGAGCCACACCAGCCAGGGCAATATGCTGTTATTTTTATCTTAAAAATAATTACTGTTAGACAATAATTACTTCTTGTTGACCTCCTTTCTTAACCCACCACCCAATTTCTTTTTTCCCATTTATGGCAAAACTCTACTTATGTGTCCAATTGCTTTCCTTCTATTCTTTCTTAAACCCAATGTAATCAGCCTCTCCTCACCATTCTAAAAGAATTACTCTCCTGAAAGTCATGATGACTTTCATTTTGCCAAATTCAAGGTCGTTTTTTTAATCCTTGTCTCTTACTTGACCTATTGACATCCCCCCTTCATTGAGTTATAATTGACACATAACATTGTATTAGTTTAAATATATAATGTGTTGATTTTTTAAAAAAATATGTTTTATTGATTATGCCATTACAGTTGTCCCATTTCCCCCCTTCATTCCCCTCTACCCTGCATACCCCTCCCCCATACCCCCCTTTAGTTTATGACCATGTGTCTCAAGTTCTTTAGATTCTATATTTCCCATACTATTCTTACCCTCTCCCCTGTCTATTTTCTATCTACTGTCTATGCTACTTATTTTCTGTACCTTCTCCCCCCTTCTCCTTCTCCTACTCCCCTGTTGCTAACCCTTCATGTGATCTTCATTTCTATGGTTCTGCTCCTGATCTAGCTGTCCCCTTAGTTTGCTTCTGTTTTAGGTGTGGTTGTTAATTGTGAGTTTGCTGTCCTTTCACTGTTCATCTTTTTTATCTTCTTTTTCCTAGGTAAGTCCCTTTAACATTTCATATAGTAAGGGCTTGGTGATGATGAACTCCTTGAATTTGATCTTATCTGAGAAGCACTTTATCTGTCCTTCCATTCTAAATGAAAGCTTTGCTGGATAGAGCAATCTTGGTTGTAGGTCTTTGGTTTTCATGACTTGGAATGCTTCTTTCCAGCCCCTTCTTGCCTGTAAGGTCTCTTTTGAGAAATCCACTGACAGTCTGATGGGAACTCCTTTGTAGGTGACTGTCCCCTTATCTCTTGCTGCTTCTAGGATTCTCTCCTTCATTTTAATCTTGGCTAATGTAATGATGATGTGCCTTGGTGTGTTCCTTCTTGGGTCCAACTTCTTTGGGACTCTCTAAGCTTCCTGGATTTCCTGGAAGTCTATTTCCTTTGCCAGATTGGGGAAATTCCCCTTTATTATTTGTTCAAATAAGGTTTCCACTCGTGGCTGTTCCTCTTCCCCTTCTGGTACCCCTATAATTCGGATGTTGGAACGTTTCAAGATGTCCTGAAGGTTCCTAAGCCTCTCCTCATTTTTTTGAATTCTTGTTTCTTCATCCTTTTCTGTTTGGTCACTTTTTTCCTCCTTCTGGTCCACTCCTTTGATTTGAGTCCCAGTTTCCTTTCCATTACTATTGGTTTCCTGTGCATTTCCCTTCATTTCAATTAGTTTAGCCTTCATATGTTCCTCTAATTTGTGACTAAAATCAACCAGTTCTGTGAGCATCTTGATCACCAGTGTTTTGAACTGTGCATCTGAAAGTTTGGCTATTTTTCATTGCTTAGAGTTATGGGCTCTGGGGCTCTGAGTTGTTCTTGAGCCATGTTTTGATGTGTTTGTGCATGTTATGTATGAGGAGAGGTGCCTTATTTGTTCACCAGGGCTGGGCCACTCAGGTTGCTGGTTTGTGATGTTGTATGTGGGGGCGGGGTCAGAGAGGGACAATGGCAGTTCCCTCTGCCACTTCCTGCCACTGGGGCCTGTGTGGTCCGTCTCACTGCTTGCTCCTTCACTGGTTTATCTGCACGCCAATGTGTGACCAATATCAGCCCTCAGTGGGTCCACCCACTTCTCCACACCTGGGATCCGCCCACAGCTGCTGGCGCACCTGGGTCGCGTGCCCTGGTCAGTCCGGTGGATCTTTCCTGCCTGACCCCACTCTACTGCTGGCTCTGCCCCTCTTACCGGTTTGGCTGAAGGTTTCGTTGTTGTCAGACTTCCGTGTAGTTCAATTTTCTGTCATTTGGCTGCATTTTTGTTGCTAAAACTTTGTTGTTTTTAAACTTGGTTATGCGAGAAGGCACAGTGCTTCCACCTATGCCTCCATCTTGGCGGAAGTCCTACTATTCTTCCTGTTGCTCAAAGCATATCATAAGGAGAGCCCAGACTCAAGGGGTTGGAGAAATCGACTATCTGTTCTATGAGGGGAGAAGCAGTCACTTTATACAGAAAGGTGCATATGGGAATTGGTAGGAATTGGGGGTCATTTTTTGCTATCAGAGCCTCTTAGCTGGTCTCTTCTTTTCTCTCATTGCCTTCTATAATATTGTCAGCAGAGCAGCAACATGATTTCAAAACAAAAAACATGGCTTGGATTTCTTTTCTTCCCCAAGCTTTCCAATGGCTTCCATTGCTACTGAAATTAAAAGGCAAAGTCTTTGCAGTGGCCTGTGAGGCTTGCCATGACCTGACCCCTCTGCTCCCTCTCTAACTTTATTTCCAACTGAAGTTGGAAATACTCCCTCCCTCACTGAAGTCCTCAGCTTCTTTTCTGCTCTCCCATGGCTTTTGTACTGCTATTCTTTTTGCCTAGAGCCAGTCCCCTTCTCAGAGACAATGGGCTCCTTTACCTCCTTGAAGTCTTTGCTCATGTTTCACCTCTGTGAGCCTTTCCCTGATCATCCTGTTTAAAATTGGAACACCTCTCTAATACTCTCCTCCCTTATTTACTTTACTTTTATAAGTAGCACTTATAATAGGACATTTTAAAATCACTTTTAGAGAGAGGAAGGGAGAGAAACATTACTGCAAGAGGGAAGTGTCATTTGCTTGCCTCCTGTATGCTCCCGGACAGGGATTGGCACCGGGATGGTGGTGGTGGTGCTTTACATGTCCTGACCAGGGGTTGCAGTTGGCCACACCCAGACCTTGGATCAACCCATAACCTGGGTCTGGGCGCTGATGGAGAATTGAACCCCACAACCTTTCCGTGACAGGACGGCACTTTAACCAACCCAGCCACACTGACCACAGCTATTTTGTTTATTCTTATCTTTCCTCCATTAGGAATGTTATTTACAGAGGCAGGGATTTTTGTCTCTATCCCCAGTGCTTAGAACAGTGTCTGGAACAAGGCAGGCATCTAATAAATATTTGTTGAATGAATGAATGAATGAATGAAAGGTAGGGTTTGGTACTGAACATTTTTCAGGCCTAGGTATCTCTTCCATGTTTGTGGAGAAGCTGTTGAAACAGATTCCGGATTATTATCTGAGGAAATTCCTGACCTCTTTTTGCAGGTACTTTTGTGATGCAGTCAGTGTGTTTTGTTTTAGAGGTCTGCTACCCAAAGTGTTCTTCACATCCAGGCTTTCTATTATTTGAAAGAAGAGCATCACATTCTCTAATAACTGCATAGAATACCTGCTCTTTAGATACTTAATAACAACCTGTTCACTTTCATAACAACCTGTTCTACATCATAACATTTTTATTCAAAGCAAAGGTGAAATAGTTAATATGTGAAAGGAATAGTCTAAGACAGAAAAATTTCAAACGTTTTTCTTAAACCATTTGACCTCCCCCTACTCCAAAGTATCTTGTTGAGAATGTCAGGTAAGAGAGATGTTTTTATTCGTCAAAATAAAGTATTTTACATAGTAATTTGTAGCATAATCTTATTATATACTCAGTCTAAATCTTGAAGCTATTTTAACGAGCATGTGTGGACAGAGCTGACTCCATCTTGAAGCTAATCTACCTGCTTAACTGGTTAGTGAAGGAACCCTGACTTTTGATCTCCCCATCCTCCTGGTGGCCTCTAGAATGTATACAGAAGCTTTGGACTAAGCATGGAATTTCCATGAACCCTCCGGGGCCCTCAGTTTTATCTCTCCCTTAGCTCATTTTGGCGCCAGGGCCTCCTGATATCTGGCCCCTTGGTTCTCTTCTGACCACCCACGAATTCCTTTCCTAGAACATGGGTCCATCGCTAACCAAGGATAATGGAGTGTGCTCCAGTGGGTAAAAGATGTGAAGATTTGAGTGTCCTGTTGTGGCTCACGCCCTGGTTCTGTATGTCCCATATTAAGCTCATTAATCGACAAGCTGGACTTGTCTTTTTCCTCCTTTGGCCTCTCAGCTCCTTTGACATTTGGAGGCCACTTTACATCCACAGCCTTTTCATGGATCAGGAGGTAACCTTTCAAATTAGTGAGTCTGAATGAAAATGATAATCTTTTAAGTGCTTCAGCCTCCAATTTATTTTCATATTTTGTTTTTGTTGTATACAGTTAAGGAAAATTTACATAAATTAGCAGTTGCACACAGTAATAATTTTTTAAACAATTTACATTGCATCTTACAACTTCTGCTCATTTTTTTCCATTTTGTTTTATTCTTAAAAACATCCTATTGTGGAAAGTTTCCAACACACACACACACAAATAGGGAGTATAGGAAGTGTACGTAGTTTCAACAAAACCAACATTTTTAAAATCTTGTTTCTTCTCTAATAGGTTTTCTTCCCAGACCTTTAAAAAATTTTTTTAATATACTTTATTGATTATGTTATTGCAGTTGTCCCATTCCCCCCTTCAATCCCCTCTACCCTGCACACCCTCTTCCACCCACATTCCCCTCCTGTAGTTCATGTCCATGTGTCATAAGTTCTTTAGCGTGTACATTTCCCATACTCTTCTTGCCCTCCCCCTATCTGTTGTCTACCTACCTTCTATGCTACTTATTCTCTGTACCTTCTCCCCCCTTCTCCTCCCACTCCCTGCTGCTATCCCTCCATGTGATCTCCATTTCTGTGGTTCTGTTCCTGTTCTAGTTGTTTGCTTAGTTTGTTTTTGTTTTAGGTGTGGTTGTTAGTAATTGTGAGTTTGCTGTCATTTTACTATACATGTTTTTTATCTTCTTTTTCTTAGGTAAGTCCCTTTAACATTTCATATAATAAGGGCTTGGTGATAATGAACTCCTTGAACTTGACCTTCTCTGAGAAGCCCTTTATCTGCCCTTCCATTCTAAATGAAAGCTTTGCTGGATAGAGCAATTTTGGATATAGGTCTTTGCATTTGATGACTTGGAATACTTTCCAGCCCCTTCTTGCCTGTAAGGTCTCTTTTGAGAAATCTGTTGACAGTCTGATGGGAAGTCCTTTGTAGGTTACTGTCCCCTTATCTCTTGCTGTTTCTAGGATTGTCTCCATTTTAATCTTGGCTAATGTAATGATGATGTGCCTTAGTGTGTTCCTTCTTGGGTCCAACTTCTTTGGGACTCTCTGAGCTTCCTGGATTTCCTGGAAGTCTATTTCCTTTGCCAGATTGGGAAAGTTCTCCTTTATTATTTGTTCAAATAAGTTTTCCACTGGTGGTTGTTCCTCTTCCCCTTCTGGTACCCGTATAATTCAGATGTTGGAGCATTTAAAGATGTCCTGGAGGTTCTTAAGCCTCTCCTCATATTTGTGAATTCTTGTTTCTTCATTCTTTTCTGTTTGGTTGTTTCTTTCTTCTTTCTGGTCCACTCCGTTGATTTGAGTACCAGTTTTCTTCCCATCATATTGGTTCCCTGTGCATTTCGCTTCATTTCACTTAGTGTAGCCTTCATTTTTTCATCTAATTTGCGACCAAATTCAACCAGTTCTGTGAGCATCCTGATCACCAGTGCTTTGAACTGTGCATCTGATAGGTTGGCTGTCTCTTGGTCATTTAGTTGTATTATTTCTGGAGCTTTGATCTGTTCTTCCATTTTGGCCATTTTTTTTTTGTCTTGTTGTGCCTGTTATGTATGAGGGGTGGAGCCTTAGGTGTTCACCAGGGTGGGGCAACCCACATCTCTGTGTTGTGATGCTGTATGTGGGGGCGGATTCCAAGAGGGTACAATAGCGCTTGCTCAGCTGTCTGTCAGACCTCAGTCCCTTCTGCTGCTTTCCCCAAGCAAACCGGCCTTTCTGGTGCTGATTCCCATGTGGGTGGGCTGTGTGCATTCTAGGACCCTGTGGGTCTCTCCAACACTCCTCTGTGCCTCACCCCCTGCACGTATTTTCAATAGGTATTTTGAGGCTTTATTTCTTGGCACTGGGACCCTGGGTTGCACAGTCTGTCTAGCTCCCCAGTTATCTGCGTGCAAATGTGGGATCCCTTCCTGTTAGCCAGCCACCTTGTGTGCAGCGCCTCGCTTCACAATGGCTGCCATGCTGGGTCTGCCCATGGCCACCCCATGCCCAGGGTCTGCATGCCTGGGGTGCCTTGCGTCCCCGGTGTCACTGCTTCCTGAGCCTCGACCCCTCTCTGCTCAGCCGCCAGACTCCACCCCACTTACCGGTCTGGATGAATGTGTCTATTTCACCTCCTTGGCTGTCCAACTTCCATACAGTTCAATTTTCTGTCAGTTCTGGATGTTATTTTGTTTCTAAATTTTTGTTGTCCTCAATTTGGTTGTGTGAGGAGGCACAGTGTGTCTATGCCTCCATCTTGGCCAGAAGTTCCCCAGAGCTTTTTTTAAAAAGTAATCATCTTTATTAATGAGGACTTTTTATTTATTTAATTTTAAAGGACTTTTTATTTTAAATTTAATTACTGTGTCATTATTACAGGTAATAAAAGTAACACCAGTTCCTCACTGTTAACTTGTAGTCAGTCCATACTTCAGAATTTCTCAGTTGTGCAAAGGATATCTTATTATAGTTGATTTGTTGGAGTCAGAAGTCAAATAAGATTTCCCAATTGTTTGGTTATTCTGTCTCTCAAGTCACTTACACTATAACATCCCTATTCACCCCTTCTGTTTCTATGCACTGATTTGTTGGATAAAATAGTCATTTGTCCTTAAAATGTCCCAAATTCTGAACTTGACCTATTGCTGTGCAAGTGGTTTTGTTTATCTTGTTCTTCTGCCTCTTGTTATTGTGTATAAACAGGCAGTTAAATATACAGAGCTGTGTAGATCTATTTTGAATATATTTTTTAACATTGTTCATAGAAGGTTCAGTGTATGTCTTATTCAACACATTGTGAAGGTTCTCACAATGTGTGGTTTTCTACTGTTTAGTGATGCTGTGATGAATCAATGAGTTCAGGAGGGGTCATCCTTTACCCTTTAATATGAAGTTCCCATCATTTTTTAACATAATAGTTTTAGTGACAATTGATGACTCATTCTTACCAAATCAATTTTATATTAACAAAGGGATGTAATATCTTTAAATTTATTTTTTAGAGAAATGAATACATTTTAATTATTTTCTTTAAATCTCTGTTCTACTTGTATCTTTACAACTAAACTGTTCCTTTCTCTGCTCCCCAAATGCTCCATTTACACATAGACACAATGCCTTCAGAATGTACTGAGCATTTGACATAAAGCTTGGAAGGAGATATGAAATGGAATGGACAAAGAAGGCTGGGAATTAGAGAAAGTAAGGCTTGTCTAGCCACCTACTACCTACTACTTTGGCTGTCTCACCTCTCTTCTTCCTTGTCTCTTATTTCTTTGTTTTTAGTTTGTAAGATTTTTAAAGCTATGAAGGATATTAGGGTTTAGAAGGCCATAAGGACTGACAAGGATTGGAAAATTGGTTGACTTGGGGCAGGTGTTAACAGCAGCATTGGCGGGTATGAGTTGAATGTAAATCCAGGCTGGACCCAAGCATACAAATTTTAATATTTGCCTTGGTGGGGTAAAGATGGAGGCGACTGTACTTGAACAACAACAAAAAAAGAAAGAGAGAGAGAAAAAGAAAGATTGGCCTTAAATAAAATTGAGAAGTAGCTTCTCAATTTTAAGCTTGTACTCTCTGCACTTAGCACCTTTCTGTCATGTAGCCTTTCCTTGCTGACACAGACAAAAGTAATTTGTATCTCAAGCACTTAGGAGACTCATGCCGTTGCTGTAATGTTTAAAAAACATATGAATGACTCCTTTTGCATATCAGCGTGTGACTGCTGCTTCTGATTGTCAGGCCCAAAACCTTGGAGTTATCCTTCAGTCTTACATTTCATCCATTAGCAAATTTTGTCAAAATATCTGTGAAGTCTGACTTCTGCTTAGCATCTCCACTGATGTTCTCATCTAAGATAACTTAGTTCTCTGCTGCATTGTTGCTGTAACCTCCTACTGATCTCTTTTTTACCATCCTTGCCCTCTTACGGTTTAGTCTACGTGGAAGCCAGAATGATCTTTTTAAAATGACAGGTATGCCATCCCTCAGTTCCAAATCTTCTAGGACTTCCCATCTCACTCAGGAACATGCAAGGCCCACAGTGCCCCGCAGGGCCCCTGCTTCCCTTTGTTGTCTCTGAGGGCCCAGCTTGCTCACTTTCGTGAACTGCGGTGGTGTCCTTGGTCTTCCCCAAGCTTGCCCAGCTTGCTTCCACCTCAAGGTCATTGTGCTTGGTGTACCTTCTGCCTGGAATGCTCATTGTTTTCTTCGCGTCTCTGTCCAAATGTCATCATATCTGAAAGGCCTTTCTTTGACACATCAAAATATATAAAGACCTCCAAAAATTTACCTATTGATGACTAAAATTATTTTTTAGGTATTTTGTTATATATATATATATATATATATATATATATATATATATTTGAAAAACTAAACTTTTCGTTCTACAATTTCATGGACTAAAAATACCTTTCTTCTATAAAGTTTCAGTTTTGTTAGATGAATAAATTCTGGAGGTGATATAACATAGTACTTACAGTTGACAATGCAGTGAATATGGTATTATACTCATGTTGTTTGCTTACCACACTCACTCAAAAAAACAAACCAACTCCCCAAAAAACCAAAAGCCCTGGAGGACACCCTGGAAGGTGCTGAGTATGACTGTTACCTTGATTGTGGAGGTGGCATCATGAGTGCTTCCTGTCCGGACTTGTTAAACTGAACACATGCAACATGTGCATTTCTTGGTACGTCAGTTATACTTCAATAAATCTGTTTAAAAATACCTGCTCTCTCGACTGAGGCTCGCATACTTGATTAAAATGAGACAGGAGGAAGTCGAACACACTGGAGGAACACTTAATTTTTTTCAGGGGCAGATGGATTAATCTCCTGGCAAACAATTTGGAATCAAAGGTAATTGTGTTAGCTTGCTTATTTGGAACTCCGCAGGACCATTATAGCTTCTAATAACTCAAAGGTGTGACTTTCTCATTAAATAGCTCTTAATAAGCAGTGTAATTGGATCAAGCAAGCCTTTTTTTATCTGATGTGTATTGTGGTGAAGCTGACTCTTTAGACAGTGATAAAAGACTATAGTTTCCAGTCAGTAAATAAGATCACTTATTTTTTTTATTAGGCCTGAAAAAATGATCTTATATTTTTATTTGAAGAAAATAATATCTATTTAATGGGCAAATAATGTATACCTATTGCAAAGAAAAAATTAAATGTAGCAATTATAAAGAGAAATGTAATAGGATGTACTCACTCATCATCTTGTATCTAGAAATAATCTTAATATTTTTGCATAATCACTTAATTTTTTCTTAACCTGGACCATATATATGTGTGTGTGTGTGTGTATATATATATGTGTGTGTGTGTGTATATATGAACACATATATATTTGTGTTCATGTTCATAACTGTGTATAATAATCTCATTTTTTATTCTATCATAAGCATTTCTTTCTATTATTAAAACTCTGTTCTTTTAAATTACTAATCAGTATTGTGTCTGCATGTTCCTTAGCTTATTTTTTAGCTCAGTGAATAACTTTGCAAAAAGATCCTTCCTTTAAGCCTTTCATATTTTTATACTTTGACATGGGAGGTGAATAGAACTTAAAGAATGTGACACTTTGGAATAAGTGCCAAACACTGAGATCACATGCTCAGTAAGTAGTGCCCTGAATGTCTACTCACTCCCAGAGTAGATTAGTTTTTGACCTACTCAAGACTTTCAGTTTTATTGTGCTGGCTTCCCTGTGGAACTGAGTATGGCCAGTGAGGCCTTGGGACACTTGTGCACCTGGGCACCATGCTGTTTCTGCCTTTTTTCTGTGGCTTTGCTTTCCAGCTGACTGGGTTCGTCTTTGAGAACCTTTGTCTCAGTCTGGAGGTAAGCCAGGTTGGGAGCAGTTTGATAGATAATGTTTGAATTTGGGCTGAGGCAGAAGTAGTCTTTGAGGGTAAAGTGAAGCTGTTTGAACATTGGATTCATTGTGAGTTGATAGCCTATGGAGCTGCTGCTGCTGTTCATCTAGTCAGTCATTTACTTCCAATATTGGCACAGACTCCACTGCCCAGAGTGTCCGTGGTGTTATGGCTGAGACAGACAAATTCACATGGACTACTGAGTCCTGTGGAGGAAAAGGGACTGCACGGCTACTCTCTACAGAGAAGATGGCTCTGTCCCTAGCCTTGGCAGGCTTTTATTGGTTTTAATTTGCATAGGAATACAGGTTGTATATGGAAAGCTCATCAGTCACTGTCAGGCAGTAATGGTCAAATAGATAACATACAAAGAACTATGAGGGCCTATTTTGAGTCAGGGTCAAATACTCAAGGGCCATAAAACTTTGGGGAAACAAACTCATTTCCGGCTTGAACCCTTATCATTTAAATTGAGGGTATTAGCAAAGCAGGTTTTATGGGATTTTTTGCATTCTTTCTTAGGCCTGATTGCCCCAGGGAACCTGCCCTTTCCAGCACAGAGCCACACTCACCTCCAGCATTGTTTCAGGCTTAAGTCAGGCAGGGGAAGTAAGGCAGCCAAGAGATTAGGAGACTTCTTGCAGACTGAATGAGGACTCAGGCTATGTCAAAGCCGGTGGGTGAGGGTCTGTCTCCCCCTTTCTTCCCAAGTCCTTCCCTGAAGGCCCCTTGTGACTGTGCCTGTCTTAGGTCATCCCTCCCTTGAGGAAGCTTACCTGTCATTGGCTAACTGGTCATGCACTGGGGGCCAGGTAGGATGAAGTAAAAGGGGGCAGAGGTGGTGCCCCTTCCAGGGAGATAAACTTGGTCTCCTCAGTGGCTTATGGTCCCAAGGTATCTCACTCAGCCTTAGCCATGGGGGATTACAACTTCTGAAACCAGGCAGGGCAGTTCCAAACACAACACAGTGTTCAAAAGTTCCATTTAACTTGTATTTATGGGTATACACATGTGAACCTGTAATACATAGGTATGTGTGTATGTATTGGATATAAACTCTGAAATTTTAAATTCTCATGGAGAGCTACATGATTTTCCTCCTTTTCCTCTTTTTAAATATAAATAAATTTATCTGAAAGACATTTTAAACACTCTACTGTGCCAACTGGTTATCAGCATTTCATTTCAGGATCCTCTTGTATTCACTGAGTGTGCTGCTTGATGTCTGTTTGCTAATATGCAAAGACTTATTAAGGACCTTCTGTCCAGGATGGTGGTGAAGGTGAACTAATATATGATTATTAAGCACCCTACAAATAAAAACAGCCATGAATAATGTTAGCTGTGCAATAGAAAATTAGTAAATGTTATTTCTTTGGATAATTACATGTTTAAAATGCCTTTTACCTAGTGGGAACTACACAGAGGTGATACTGGCAGTTTTTAAAAGGTTGTCCTATGTAACAGATTAAGAGCAAAGCTGTGATAAATATTAGCTATCACCTGGAGCATTCATGTAAAACTTACAATGTATTCACATAACAAAGATCCTTTTTCATCTCTATCATGTTCATCTGGAAACAGTGAAGAACCAGTCTTCTGAGCTTTTACATGTGTTCTTTGACATTCTTCTTTTTTTTTTTAAGAGAAAAATGTATCAAAATGAATAACACTGTAATAAAATCTCACTAATTTGGACCACTGATTTGAGATTTGGATGTGGCTGAAATTCATCTTTATACTACCTATTCAAAAGTAATTTGATCAGTTAAACAAAATTAAATGCTGGGAGAAATGTCTGTGCAAAGAGATAATTGTTTTCAAACTCTAAATGTGTAGGTAGCTGAATTCAGGTTATTCTATTAATTTGAAAATAAAGTTTACAAATTTATTTTTATTTCCATTTCTTATTAATGTAATTTTTTCTTTGTTCATGAATCTTAATTAGTGAGAGATACAGATTCTTCTGTATGATTTTCTGTTTGGGAAAGTTGATCTGGAAACAAACAGTAGAATTCTGAGTCTAACTTCTTTCTTGAGTCTGTTGTGTGTTAGGTACAGTGCTAAACACAGTACTTAAAAAAGATGGGGGCTGGAAAACAGAAAACCCCAACAGAACCCCCCCCGGGGAAAAAAAAGTTTCCCAAAAAAAAAAAAAAAAAAACATTTAGTATGCATCATGCCCTCCAGTGGGTGAACAAGACTCAGCTGCTTCCCTCAAGAAACTCAAAAGTCCAGGAGAATAATGCAGCGGAGTTGGTCAGTGAAGAGCCCTTCCTGCTGGAGATACGCTAGTGTCTGAGCAGGTGCAGCTGCTGCACAGATGGAAGCTAGCCTCCTCAGGATGAGTGAGATGTGCATCTTGAGGACTGATTCCAATCCTCGGAGAGTTGGAAGGGGCGTTAGATACTGTCTGCTCCTAGCTCTGCAATGTGGCTCCTCTACACCGTATCCTCCTCCTGTTCTCCTTGCCTGGAATATGACGTCAAATTATAGTTCAAGCCCTGTTTTCTGTGGCAGCTGCAGGAACTGTGAAAGACATGAACTGGTTTTCTCTTGATCTTCCTGCTTCTAGAACGTTCCATTGTTATTTCAAACTGTGTTTTTACAAGTAATGTCATTCACTCGGAAATTTCCCCATCTCATCAAGCTGTGCTCTGAACTGTCATGTGGGGCTACCTGCCAGGCAAGTGTTCATTTTCAGCAGAGTAGCCATCTGTGACTGTGTGTTAGTGTTTGAGCAATCATTTGGGCAAATAATTGCTTTCATTTATTTTAATGAATATTTATTAAAAAGTGGAAAATGTAAATATGAACGAGTTGACATCAGTGTCAGGAAACGTGGATTTACTAAAAATCTATACTAATTGCTGTGATGGAAGTAGGCAATTGTTATTCTTTGTTGGATGCTCATTGAACTTAAACTAAATGGTCAGTGGTGAAATAAAAGTATAAAATCAAAGACATACACAGAAATGGGAGATGTATTGCTGGTGTGGTGCCACAAGGAGGAAGATTACATTTAGATTGTTAATTTTTGTGTTTTGTGCCCAGCACAGAGCACCCCTTTAATGTGTAACATTTGCACATGAGACTTGATTGCGTGTTTTTAGGATTGCAGTATATATAAAGATACACAGCTATTTTCACATGCTGATGAGCTGCTTTGGGAACCCGATTTAACACTGTATCCAAACCTGAGTATTTTTTTTAAAAAATAAGATTTGCTTGATTCCCTGGGGTGCAGCAAACTATAATAGATAAAACAAGGTATTGGATTCAGATTAAGAATAATAGCTAACATTTAAAATGTGTTCTGTGTCTCGTTCTGAGTGAAGTGCTTTAATGGATTGTCTTAATTTTACAGAAACTCTGTGTCAGTCATACTTTGTAGAGGAGTGGTTAAGAATGTGAGCTGTGGAGACGGTACCATTTATATCCGTGCTCTGCTTCTTACATAATTAAGCATTTAATTTTGACCTCTTTTTGTTGCACTTGTTTTTTTTAATATAAAGATGAAGATAATAATAGTACTGTGTCATGGGGTTGTTTTGAATATAGGGTGAGAGAATCCATGTAAGAGCTTGACAGTACCCGCCTGGCCTATAGTAACATTTTCAGTAAGTCCTGGCTATTAATACCACTGTATAACCGTAGGCAAGTTAGCACTTTCTTTCTGAGCTCCTTGTTTCCTCATATAGGAAATGGAGTTAATACTATTTACCTCAGAGTAATCGTGACAATCCAATTGGATTTGCTATTTAAAGCATTCTGTGGAGTGCTTGGCACATAGCAGCTGTTTCATCCAACATGGATTTCTGAATCCTACATTGTGCTTTGTGTTTGTACATTGAGACTTTATTGAACAGGTACTTGTTATATACCGGAGTTATAATGGTGAGAAAGAGAGACCAGCTCTGTGTCCTCAAGAGTTTGCATTTCACTGGTGGGTAGAGAAGGGCAGCAGAAATGAGTAAATGATGACCATCTGCATATGCGATCAAAACTATGAGGGATAGAACAGTGTCTCTCTGGGGAGCAGGGGGGATCTCCTTGAGGCTGGGTGCTAGGGAAGTCTCAAAGGAAGGTGTGAAGGGTGAGGCGAGTCAGCTGTTTGAACAACAGCAAGAACATTTGAGGCCGAAAGGTGTAAGGGTTCCACACCTGGACATGGAAAGAACATGGGGGTTCATGGAGCAAACTGGAGGTCAGTGCGGCTGAAGCTCCCTTACTGAGGGAAGGCTGTGAGACCAAAGCATGTAGGACCTTTGGGAAAGAGGATTTTATTACCTAGTGCAGTGGGAAACTATTGAGAGGTTTTAAGAAAGTGAGTTAGAAGTCAACTGTATCTTGAATGGGAATCTCATGCATTTCCTCACCTTGGCCTGGTGTCTTATTTCTCTATCTGGTAACTTATATACAAGATCCCACCCTGGTCTTTGATTAGAGATGTCCTACTTTTCACTAAAACATATTCTTTTCCATTATTCACCTCTCTTGACCATCTCATGTGGTATCAAGAGAGAGGAAAAACATTTTTAGAGTACAGACTGTGTCAAGACCTCCTTGGCTTTTAAGCACACCTCGTATTGTTATTCACACTGTCTTGTGTGTCAGGTGTCCCCATGTCTAACCAATGAGAAAAAGGCTTCAGGTGATTTACTGAGGCAGTAAGTGATTAACCTTAATTTTTTAATGACTAGTGCTGGAGCCAGGTTTGCATCTATGTGCTGTCTGACCCCACCCATGCAAAACATGTGTGACATTGCTTCACAGTGCAACATTTATCTTATTTATTTGAACATTTTTCAGAATGATTTTTCTAATAGCGTGGGTCTTATATTGTCTTATGATTGTAGTCATTCAGGACTGGAATATAGTGATATTCTCTATGTCCATTTTGGGCTACATTGACTTAGTGAACAGCAGGGAAATTTCCTCTCTTCCTGTAATTTCCTTTTTTCATTTGATCTTCAGCTCTCATTACTAACAATGCAAGTTGAAGTCATTGAACTATAACTTCCATTCTACATAAATTTAATAATTTAGTTTTCATGAAAAATAAAGAAATGAGGTTGATAGGTTATTTTGCAACATTTAGGAGAAACTTGCCTTAAGTCTACATAATTCTTTTTAAGAGTAAGAGTTTTTACTCTGATGTAGAATTTCCCAGCATTCTAATTGGAAAAACTTTAGTAATGATTATGCTTCTCCTTGGAAGTGGAGGAAATTTTAAAATGGTCTAAAGTTAATTGAATCTACCCAGTTAAATTACATTGACCTCTTTTCAATATTATTCTTCCTGTAAGCAGGGGTGTTCAACCTTTTGGTGTCTCTGGGCCACACATTAAATACACAAACACTAACGAAAACTGATGAGCAAATAAAAGGTTTTAAGTAAATTTATGATTTTGTGTCGGGCCGCATTCATAGCCACCCTGGGCCACAGGTAAGGGTTGGACACCCCTGAAAGGATTGGTTAGATGGCTAACAAAGTAATTAATCTTTTATCATTTCTAAAATTTTGCTAGTTTGTGGCTGCTCATTTTAACATATCTGTTAATGATGGAGTTCTCAAAATGCTTGCAGTATTTTGAGTTTCAGAAACTCATTTCCTCTATTTTTAGAGGTTAGTATATTAATAAAGATTTTCCCATTATAAAAACATATGTTCTTGTGGAAAAAAATTAGAATATAGGAACAAGCAAAAAATATCCATAATTTATATTTTCCAGACTTTTCTATGTATATTTATACCCAGACAACCTGCATTTAAACTCCAACTTACTAAATGTCTTGGGAAAATTAACTTTTTTCTGCCTTAGTTTCTTCATCTGTCAAAGGAGTTCATATCTTATAGTGTTATTGTGAGGGTTTAAATGAATTAATACAGGTAAAATGCTTAGAATATTACCTGGCCCCTACCAAGAACCACATACTTGGGGCTTATTTATTTATTTTTAATAAACAACAAATTTAATTTCTGCTGTTCTGGAGGCTGGAAGGGTGGGTTTAGGGTACCAGCATAGTTGGATGAGAACCTTCTTCCTGGTTCATGGCCAGTGTCTTCTCTCTGTGTCCTCACGTGGTGGAGGGGCTAAAACTTTTGTTATGGAAAATATCAAATGTATGTAAAAATGAAATAGTGTTGTGAACTTTAATGTGCTCATCTATTAACTTTTAGATATTTTTGTTTTTATTATTATTCTCTCTTTTTTCTTCCTTCTGGAGGTAGACTGAAGTATTTTATAGAAAATCCCAAATGTTATATCATTACCCCATAAATACTTCAGCTTTTATCATGTTAATATTTGCCAAGAAGTTATGTTACAGAAACAGTGCACAAAATTTGAGTCATTTTTGAGGGGAGGAAATATACCTATAAAATACACATGTGGTGTTTTATTAGATTTTAATAACTGAATGGTATTTGAAGTAAGATTATGAATATGGGGATTTTAGGTAATCGGATTATTTTTTATATTTCTAAAGCGTCTGTTTCAGTAGCTTTATTATTCCTAATGTACATGGGTCCAAGGAAGTAGAGAGAGGTTGAATTTAAATAACCACTTGTGGTAACACAGCACCCGTTATACACTCTGGGGCTGTTTCTGTCCTCTGAAGATGACTATGGTGGGAAGTAGAGCTGACAACACACTGGTGCCGTCACAATTATGGGTCACACTTCAACACTTGTTTAAACGGTTCCATTAGGTCCTACTTAAAGTATATATATATGTATATATGTATTATATATATATATATTAATTTTAGCATGTATTTCCTGTTTTAAAACAATTAATCTTTATTGTATTTCTCTATTACCATTTTGTCCCTTTATACCCCCCTCCTCCCAGCAATCACCACACTGTTGTCTGTGGCAATGAGTCCTTTTTCCTTTTTGCTCAATCCCTCCACCCCCTAACCTCTTCCCAGTCCAGAAGCTGTCATCTGCTCTCCATCTGTGAGTCTGGCCCCATTGTCCCTGTTAGTTCGGTTTGTTCATTAGATTCCACATGTGAATGAAATATGGCATTTGTTTACCTCTGATGGGCTTATTTCATTTAGCATAATGTTCTCCAGGTCCACCCATACTGTTACAAAGAGTAAAATTTTTTTTTTATGACTGAGTAGTATTCTATTGTGTAACTGTCCCATAGTTGTTTTATCTACTCATGTACTGATGGACACTTGGGCTGCTTCCATATCTTGGTGATCGTAAATAATGCTGCAATGAACATAGCTGTACTATGTTCTTTCAAATTAGTGTCTTGGGCTCTTTCAGATGTATTCCCCAGAAGTGGGATAGCTGGGTCGAAGGGCAGATCCATTTTTAGTATTTTGAAGTATCTCCATACTGCTTCCCACAGTGGCTGCACCAGTCTGTATTCTCACCAACAGTGCAAAAAAGTGTTCCCCTATCTCTACGTCCTTGCCAGCACTTGTTGTTTGTTGATTTATTGATAATAGACATTTTGACAGGTATGAGATGATATCTCATTGTGGTTTTAATTTGTATTTCTTTGATGATTAGTGACATTGAACATCTTTTTATTTATTTTTAAAGATTTTATTTATTTATTTTTAGAGGGGAAGGGAGGGAGAAAGAGGAGGAAAGAAACATCGATGTGTTGTTGCCTCTCGTGACCCCCCAACTGGGGACCTGGCCTGGAACCCAGGCATGTGCCCTGACTGGGAATTGAATTGGCAACCCTTTGGACTGAAGGCCGGCAAGCAGTCCACTGAGCCATACCAGCCAGGGCAAGCGAGCATCTTTTCTTATGTTTTTTTGCCATCCATATGTGCTCTTTAGATGGGTCTATCAAGGACATTTGCCCATTTTTTAATTGGGTTGTTTGTTCTTTTTGGTGTTGAGTTTTATAAGTTCTTTATAAATTTTGACTATTAACCCCCCATCAGATGTTTCAGTGAATATGTTCTTCCATTCTGTGGGTTGTCTTTTTTACTGGTCCTTATTACCTCTTTAAAATGATTAGGCATCAGTTTTATTACAAATACACGTTAAAGATTATTTGTATCAACATAAAATGTTTATTCAAAAAATGTACTGAGCAATTTGAGTATTTTTTTGGTGGAGCAAAAATATTTTAAAATGATAATATTGGAAAAATGATGTCATAAAGGAGCCAATTTGGAGGCTTTTTTGAAAACTTAGATTGGATACTGAAATTTCTAGAGATAAATAAGTCTTTAAATAAGATTAAATAATAACTATTCATCTATATTCCCTTATAGACTTATATTTTTATATTATGTGTAAATACATATAAAATGTGACATTATATTAGAGGTTATTTAAGAATAATTAGAGAAAATATTGTCACAAACCAGGCATTATTCAGTTGGTGGTTTTGTTTCTTACTTTAATGCCTGGTTCTTCTGGACAGCAATAGATCTAAACTTGAAATTTCCTGCCTTTGATTTTATTTTAGATTACCATGTCAAAATCTATGAGTAAAGTAGCATGTGATATAACTGAGAAAGAAATCAACTGTAAAGGCAGGAATTTGACCGCAATTTGATGCATTTCAGTAACTTACAACTGGTGAGATCATCAAAAGTCATAGTACCTAAATTTGCTCAGCACTTTAATTATACATCTTACAATTCTTGGGATGTGATGTTGCCCGTGGTGCTCACGTCTCATGTTACTAATGGTCCAGGGAAACACTGGGTTGGAAGTCAGGAAACCTCTCTTCTCACTTGAACTGCCAGGGTGATTTGTCTTTTTGGCAAGTTGCTTAACCTAACATTCAGTTTCTTCATTTTGCCAATTGAAAAAAGGACAGAAGAAAGGTGATCTCAGATATTATTATCATCATCATCATTATTATTATCTCAGGTGTTATTATTATGGAACTACTAGCTAGTGCAACAAAGAGGCCCCAAAATTCAGTGGTTCAAACGAAGTAGAAATTTTCTTTCTCGGAGTTCCAGGTATGCAGTTCTGCTTTAATGTATCATCTAGAAATTCAGGTTCTTTCCATCTTGTTTATTCAACAATGTCTTAAGAGTGGCATTTTTTAACCTTTTTCATTTCATGGCACACATAAACTAATTACTAAAATTCTGCAGCACACCAAAACATATATTTTTTGTCAGGCTGACAAAAATATTAAATAACCATAATTTTGTTTTATTCACACCGAATGACTGTTGTGTTGACTGCTGTCATTTTTTTTATTTGACGGTGTAAGGGAAACGATGTCAGTACCCCTGATGAAATAGTCAGGTATTGCATGTTTTAGAAATTATTGCAGCACATTGCTTAAAAATCACTGTCTTAGAGGCACTGTCTTCATGCACATAATTGACTCTTGAGTTGTTGCCAAGACCTGGTTTTGGTTGGAAATAGAGTAAAGGAAGCAGTCTGCAGCCCAAAAGTGGCATATCACATCTGCTTGAACACCACTAAAGAGAACTTGATTACACACATGGTCAGACAAAGCATCCTTGAGACTAGAAAGTGTAACTGAGCTGATCAGGCTACAGTTTTATTAATGTCGGAAAAGGAGAGCACTGATGTTGAAGTTCATGGACTCTGCCACATCGATGCAGTTTCTGCTTTCTCTGATTATAATATTGACCGAGTAGCTCTGTCACCCCACATACTTGCCTTCTGCCTTGGCTTGATTTTGCACTTACTGCTAACATAAAAGTATTTTCTACTCTTAGCCTAATTTAACAACGATTTAGTCATCTCTTTTAAAATGTAAGGATTTGAAATTGCTGTTTTCTTATACTTATTGTTGAAAACTTTCCATTATGATTTCCCCACGATCTCTCCATTTTTATGAGCCATATAGTTAGAGGCCTCTCATTGTCTTGTCCTGTTAATTGGAGAATACAGGTGACAGTTGGATTTTGTAGCTTTTGAAGCAAGAGCTCAGGCTAAGCCTGAGTTTGTAACAGGTGCCAGGATTTCATATAGGGCGATGAAACAGAACCTACCTGCCAGGTCTTGGAGAGGTCAAGTAGAAATACTTAGGGCCCAAGAAGTGGTAGTTGTGATGCAGCAGGCAGAAGTAAGTATAAATATTGAAGAGCAGACAGCAGAACAAGGTGGGTGGTTGAAAAGTATAGACAGTTTCTTTCTTTTTTGAAGGGGCAGGACAGAGCAGCTAGGAGTGTCTGGGACATACCTCTGAGCCACAGTCTCAATAAACTGATTAAAATCATCTCAAGTTTATTGATGGTATCAATTAGCATTTCTGTAAGCCATTTAAAAAAATAGTAAAAAAGAAAAATTGCCCAAATATGTGTTTAAGATCCTCAGGCTTATGGTTCCACAGCTTAATTTGTGGGAGGAAGAAGCTAGATATATGCATAACATATAATTGGTATAGTTGATAAACTGTTAGAAAATAAAAGTCCTAGATGTTGTGTCTCAAACATAGGGCCCCATTAATGTGAGTGAAATACGTATTTTCACCCGTCTGCTGTTGACATTGCTCATGTAAACTAGATTCAAGAATGTGTTCTCTATAACCCCAACTTTTCCTACATCGCTGCTCTGAGCTCTTTTTATGTAGAAATTTCATAGTCAAGAGTGCTGAAAGTCATCTTTCTCTGACCAACAGACAACTCACCCCCACACCCTCCACCCCAGCCAACTACCCTGCATAATTTTTCTGCTGCCTTTTCTTCGCACTTGTGAATGTAATTAGATAGATTTTTCATGTGTTTCACATTGTGCCCTTCATTTGAAGTTTGACACTAAATACTTTTGTGTGATATATGGTTGTCTATTGTTGTATCCTAGAGACACTATTGAGATAGTTGAAAACCTGAAGTGCTTTATCTGTCTGCTGCTCCTTTATTACTTTTGGAGTGCAATTGATAGTTTTATTTTCTTGAAAGTGTTCTCAAGGGGCTGAAATGCCTTGACAGATAAGATAATTGCTTAAGTTAAACAAATGCTTTGATTCACTTGGAACTTTAGATCTCATTAAAAATTCTCCTTCTGATTTAGATTTAGACAAACCAAAAAAGGCACAATGACGGGTTGCAGATAAATCTTTTAAAACCAAGCATTTCTTTTCTTGTATCATGTGGTTTATGGAGCATGTTGAGCTTCGTTTCTTTTTGGTACAGAATGCCATGGTAAGAAGAAATTGTTTTCTTTTTAATGTGTAAAGTACCCAAGGGCAGTTGAAGTTAAAATAAAGTAGGACACACACTATAAGGCTAATGCTAAAGCAAAGGTATGTGCTCCTTTTTGAAATTCCATGAGAGAATATGATATTTTAATACCTCAAAAGGCCCCATGGTCGTGATTAACCTTGAGATGTAAGTCTCCAGCAGTTGAAAGACCCTTACAATTTGTAGGCCCAGCATAGCAAATCAAGGATGATATCAAATCATATTCCGGCTTGGGTAGTGATTTTGAGAATGCTTAATGACCATTTGTTAGGGAAGATAAAGTTACTATAGATTCAAAAATGTGTTCATTCTCTAAAGTGTCACATCAAAACAAAGGCTGTCTTTTGTCAGCATAGGTATTTGCCGTCTATACTTAAGTAATTTTGAAAAATCGTACTCTCACTTCATTGGCCACATTTTGGAGACAGTTGTTTTTCTCGGTGGTTTGGCCTCCTTGCTGCCATAAAAATCTGTTAGCCTAACCAGCTGCTCATCCGGCCCCCAAAGTACTTTGGAGTTCCCCTATTCTCGGGTTAGATCCTAGAGTGTGACCCCACATTTTATTTTATTTAGCTCTATCACTGTTGACACTCGGGTAAGTATATTCTGTGATACACCGATAACCATCTACTTCTCTGGATAATGTACAGTCTATTTTCTGTTGAGTTGGATTAGATCATCAGAAAACTGCACTTGGATCCCTCTATCTGGGGTTCTTTTGCTGAATTACATGTTAGATTATACCCATTGCTTTAGCCAAGGTTTGTTTACAAAAGAAGTAACATAAAATTCCCTATTGCTTATGTAATTAAGAATATTGCTTATTGTATATCACTGCATTCCATATATAAAGCCTAACATGAGGAATTTCCTTCAGAATGTAGGGGCATGAAAAAGCTTTAGATAATAAAAGATGTATAATTCACCTTATTTATATATTTACCTGAGCCTGAGGCACAGGGGCCAGTTTGAGTGTCAGTTGTTGCAATTGCATCGACAAATTTTATAAATTAATTTGAATTATAGTAATTATGTAAACCAGAAGTCAGTAAGCCATGGCCTACCTGCCTTCTATTTTTGTAAATAAGGTTTTGTTGGAGTGCAGCCGCAGCTGCTTTCCTGCTACAATGGCAGACTTTAGCAGTTGCTGTTTGACCCTTTACAGAAAAATGTTAACAATCCTAATGTGAACAGTCCCATGATGACACAGGTCAGACCAAATGTAACAGCACTGAGGAATGTAAAGCAGAGTGATTACTATAAGATGTCGCTACTTGGGAGAATCAACAGAGAAGATGTGGTACGAAAGGCATTTCATCTTTAAACAGTGGGAATGCAGAAGGGCATTTCATGTGGGAGAGAACAGCATGAATAAGATCTCTTAGGAATGATTAGATTTTGAGCATGTGGGACTATTTTGAAAATGGGTTTAGCCAGATTGGAATTAGAAAGAAGTAAAAATGCAGTTGAGCTGGTGAGATGGTTGTCAGAGGGCTTAAAAACTAGGAATTAGAATTTGCATTTAATCTGAAAGGCTCTTGAAAACTTGGTCTTAATTTTTCACAGGGACATGATGTGATGGAAATAACTTTTTAGGACAATTTATCTGACAGTGTATGGAGTGAATTCAAGCAACACTAAGTAGTTATTAGAGTATACTAGCATGAGAAACTCGGATGAATAGTATAGAGATAGATAGGAAAAGTAGACTTCAAGATGCTAAAAAAGAATGAAGTTGACTTTGGGACTGACTAGATTTAGAGAATGGTGGGAGGGAAATTGTGAGAGGAGAATTGGGAACAGATGGACTAAAATGTGTACAGTTTTAAAAAATGTATTTTACTGATTACTTTTATAGTTCTCCCAATTTTCCCCCCTTTGCCCCTCTTCACTCAATACCCCTACTCCGTCGGGCAATCCCCACAACAGTGTTCATGTCCATGGGTCATGTGTATATGTTCTTTGGCTACTCCATTTCCTATACTGTACTTTACACCCCCATGACTATTCTGTAACTTATAATTTATGCTTTTTAATCCCCTCACCTCTTCACCCATTTCCCTACAACTCCTTCCCATCTGGCAACCAACAAAACATTCTCCATATTCCCGATTCTGTCTCTCTTCCTCTTTATTGCTTACTATGTTTTTCAGATTCAATTGTTGATGGATATGTATTTACTGCCATTTTATTCTTCATAGTTTTGATCCTCATTTTCCTAAATAAGTCTCTATTTCATATAACAATGGGTTCATAACGATTAACTCCTTTAATTTTTTTCTTGTCTATGAAGCTCTTTATCTGCCCTTCCATCTTAAATGATAGCTTTGCTGGGTAATGCAATCTTGGCTGTAGGTCCCTGTGTTCCATGACTTTGAATCTTTCTTGCCAGTTTCTTCTAGCCTGCAAAGTTTCTTTTGAGAAATCAGCTGACAGTCTTATCAGAGCTCCCCTATAGTTAGCTAACTGCTTTTCTCTTGCTGCTTTTAAGATTCTTTCTTTATCTTTAACCTTTGTTTTTTTAAATTATATGTCTTGGTGTGGCCCTTGGCATCCATGTTGTTTGGGACTCTTTGTGCTTCCTGGACTTGCATGTCTATTTACTTCACTAAATTAGGGAAGTTTTTTTCATTATTTTTTCAAATAGATTTCCAATTTCCTGCTCATTCTCTCCTCCTTCTAGCACCGCTGTGGGTGAATGTTGGAATGCTTGAAGTCCCAGAGGCTCCTTACACTATCCTCATTTTTTTGGATTTTTTTTCTTCTTGTTATTCTGATTGGTTGTTTTTTGCTTTCTTATGTTCCAAATCATTGACTTGATTCTCTGCTTCATCCACTCTACTGTTAAGTCCCTGTAATTTGTTATTTATTTCAATTAATGTCTCCTTCATTTCTGACTGGATCTCTTTTATGCTGTTAAGGTCCTCACTAATTTCCTTGAGAATCCTTTTAACTAGTGTTTTGTACTCTGCATTTGAGAGATTGTTTATCTCCATTTTGTTTAGCTCTTTTTCTGGAGTTTGATCTGTTCTTTCATTTGGGCCATGTTTCTTTGTCTCTTCATTTTGGCAGCCTCCTTGTGTTCGTTTCTATGTATTAGGTAGTGTGACCAAATGTAGTAGGTGTCCTTGTAGGGTACAGTGGCACAGTCTCCCCTATCACCCAATCTGGGTACTCAAGGTGCACTCTTCTAGTGGGCTGAGTACACCTCCTCTTGTAGTTGAGCCTTGAGTGCTGCTGGCAGGTCGGTGGGAGGGATTTATTTACCCAGGCCAGTCAGCTGCAAGGATTGTCTGTGACCACTGACCACTAACCTCTGCCTTTCATGGAGAATCAGCTGTGTAGGGGCAGGGTGATGGTGCTCTGATATGGCCTGTAGATGTCCCCTGGGTCCACAGGCTCTGGGTTTCCCAAGTGCTGTAAGCCAAGGTTAGCCTGAACCGTGTCCTGCCCTGGGGCCACCTTGCATGAGCTATAAAGCAACTGCAGATAGCTGCTACTTGTGCTGGGCTTTGAGATTCCCAGGTAAAACCAAGCTGTGAATCTAGACTGGCTCCTGTGAGTGCAGGGCTTGGGGCCACTTAGCAAGAGGCACAGGGGCTGGGGTCCTCACAGAGGCCAACCATTGCTTGTTTGAAAAGATTTAGAAGGTTGCGAAGCAAGAGCCAAGACCAGCCATTCATATGGAAAAGCCACTGTTAGCAGCTTAGGTGAGCCCATAAATTCAGTGGGTTAGAACTTCATGGTATCTGTATCTCCAGGGTGGGGCAAACAGTTGTTAGCCTGGTTGATGGAGTCTCTGATATGCAATCAGCCCGCCAGCTCTGTGGCTCAGTAGGTAGAGGGTTCAGAATAGGGACAATAGCATCCGCCCACCTTTCTGTTGGAGAGAAAGCTGTCTCCAGCTCTCACCTTGATGCCAGACACTTCCATTTCTCCTTGTATGCCAGTGGCATCTTTCAAGCAACTACCCTGGTGCTAGAGTCCAGAGAGAGTAAGTCTGAATAAGTCCATACGTGGGTGTGGGTCCTTTAAGAGGATCTGCTTTGGACTCCCAAAAGTTTCCCCCACACATTCAATTCCCATTGGTTTTTGCAGCCAGGAGGGATGGGGACTTATCTTCCTGGCACTGGAACCCTGGGATGAGGGGCCTCGTGTGGGACTGGGACTCCTCACTCCTGAGATATCCCTCCCAAATTTTTATTTACCACACATGGATGTGGAACCAGCCCAGCCTGTTCCACATCTCCACCCCTCTTACCAGTCTGGATGGGTGTGGTTTCTTTAATTCTGTAGTTGGATTTCCATTCAACTTGATCTGATGATTCTGAGTGATGGCTGTTCTGTAGTTATAATTTTGATGTCATTGTGTGTGGAGATGAGCTGTGTTTACCTATACCTCTATCTTGACTGAAAGTCTGCTAACGGTTTTTAAGATAGAAAATGTGTTTTGATATTGACATCTCCAATTTCTGATGCTCAGAACTTTGTAAGAGAGACTGGGTATTTGGAGATATGGACTGGATGAAGGCTCTGGGAGAGTTTACATAAAGGAAGAGAGTACAAAGTACGAGACTTCAGGTGCCTTTGGGAAGGAAGACGGAGCTCAAGAAGCAGAGAGGACAGAAGGAGGATCAAGCCAGAAAGCTAGACTGAACGTAGAGGGAAAAAAGGGTGCCATAAACAGCAAAGTTAATCAAACTTCTTGCTCAAGAACTTCTCAGATTCTTTAATAATATGCACTATTATTTAGATTAGTCATTCCAATTATAGATTTACGTATCCAAGTTTCCACCTGCCATTTCCACTTGACTATATATTAGTCCTCTAAAACTTACCTGTTCCAAACGAGTTCCTCATCTGCCCCCACAAAACTTGTTTCTTACCTCAGTTGATGGCAACTGCATACTTTTCTTTTTTTAAATGCCTTGATAAGTAATATTTGAGTAGTTTTGCTTAATGTGTAAAATTTCCAAAAGAAAGGAGATTAAAAATAAAGTGGTTCAGATTAAAAAACATGGAGTCACCCTCGACCCTTTCTTTCTCCTATACTGTTACCTAATCCTTTAGAAACCGTGTTGGCTCTTCCTTCAGTGATATCCAGAATCAGATATCATTTCTCATTTCAAGTGATTCTATTAAAATCATACCACCTTTTTTTTCCTTTCTGTAGTTGTTTCCTGTTTCATTCAGGATAAATGCATCAGTCCTTCCAGTAGACTACAAGGCCTTTTACGATCTGGCTTCTCACTGACTCTAATTTACAATTCTCTTCCTCTTCCATTCTGTGCCCAACTCATTGCTGTTTTTTCTGGAACAGGTCTTAAGCATTTAATTAGCTAAGGGCTTTTGCAGCCACTGTTTTCTGTGCCTGTGACACTTTCCAGAAATATTTGTATGGCTAACAATTCCCAATGCTACCTACTCTCTGTAGGAAAGACCAACACTGGCCACCATATTTAAAATAGAAAGTTTGTCCTTCCCTCATATCTCATCCCCTTTACTCCATCTACTTTATTACCTTTTTCTCCATAGTGCTTATCAGTTTTGAACATGCTGTTTTATTTATTATTATTATTTTTTAATTCACTGTCTACCTCTTCCTGCTAGACTGTAAGCTCTGTGAGTGTAGGGAGGTGTGTCAATTTTGTTCACTGAGGTAGCCTAAGCTGCCAGAACAGTTTCTGATACACGGTAGGCATCTAGTGAAGTAAGTGAGTGAATGAGATCCTCAGGATGGCAATATATACTTTTTTCCTCCCCATTGAGATTTCTTTATTGTGGGCTTCCCAGGGACACACTTTGGAAAATTCTGTTATGATGTCTTAGGGAATTCGAAAGAGAAGCAAACTTCAAGAAAGGTGAGGTTAGTGCACCTGGGAAGTTGAAATTTTGACCTGTTTAAGCTAAAGAGTAGATTTAGATAGGGAACATTGTTTGCAGTCTTAGAACAAGTTTCAGTGCTGTGAAATATCAAATTCAAGGGAGGAAAGTAGGCCTACATGTTGAAGAAGAAGTCTGGGATGAATTTTTTATTCAGGGATGTTAGCTGAATAAGGGAGGAAAGTAGCTAGAAAGAGCCTCAAGTTCAACACAAGGGACCTTCAATTTTGAGATCAGGAGAGCTTGGTTTTGCAACCCATTATTTAAGTAACTTGAGGTATTATAGTGACATATTTTTTTAAAGTTATATTGCAGTAAATAGGTGAGCTAAGACATCTATTTTTCAAAGTAGTAATTTAGCGAGTTTCAGTGCTGCATGGGAAATAGATAAATTGGGATCCTGAGGAAATCTTCTTATTCTGTGCTTTTGATTTATCACCTGCCCTCCTTCATCCTGTAGCGTGTGCGTGTGTGTGTTTTGAAGACCCCAGTAGGAAGGAGAGAGGTGTGATGTAAATATTAAAGTTTGTTGCTAATTGCTTACTGTTTTCTCTTTTAGGAGACAAGCAGTCTGTTCTGATGTGTGAGTTTCTAGGCCATTTCTATACTACCCGAAAAAAGCTCACCTAGGCTTCACACTTGTCACTAGCAGTTGGATTAGTGTTTAAATGAAAGATTTGTTCAAAAGCAAAGCACAGTTTAAACAATTTTTTAAAGTTTATTTCTCCCTGAGAAGTTTTGATTGATAAAACAATTAATTTCTATTTCAAATATGCTATTGAACTTTAAAAATTGTGTTGCGTAGGCTAAAATTTTTGAATTTTTTTAGAGTGGTTCATCAGTTTCTGTACTAGCTCCAATGGGAAAAATAAAGAGCTTTGGGGCATTTTGGCTTATCAATCATGGCATTTGAGGACTGCAGTTGTTAACAGTGAAGTGTATGGCAGGGATTACTTTGCAGAGCCCTGTGCTTTATTTCCATTGTTGACTTTGGAATTAATTACTTTCGTGTTATTTGAGGAATAATTGGTTTGAACTCCTTTTCCAGATTAACAAATATTCTTTTGTTTTGATTATAGAATCTGCATACATACCTGCAAGAGAAGCAAAAATGTCAGATGATATCAGGAAAAGGTTTGAGTTTCCAAATTCTCTTATCCAATCACAGGTAATTTTATTTATTTATTTATTTATTTATTTATTTATTTATTTATTTATTTATTTATTTATTTATGTTTCATGGTGACAAATGTTGAATATTTTACTCTCTATATAGAGATATAATTTTATTAAATGACTTTTATATGAGTTAATTTGAAAATTTATATTTGGCAAGAAAGTAAATGTTTGAAATTGACCAATCTGAGCTTCAATTAAAAATTTTTTTTTCTTTTTATCCTCACCTGAGGACATTTTTTAAATTGCTTTTAGGGAGAGGGCAAGAGAGAGAGTAAGGGAGAGAGAGAAAAACATCGATGGGAGGGAGAAGCATTGATTGGTTGCCTTCTGTACACGCCTGAACTGGGGATCCAACCCACAGCGTATGTATAAGTATGTGCCCTGACCAGGAATTGAACCCACAACCTTTCAGTTACGGGATGATGCTCCAGCCAACGGAGACACAGTGAAGTATGTCTGAAGCTGAGGCCAGGGCTCAGCTTCTATTCATGTCATACTTTTCTTCTTAGAATAATAAAACCTTGATTAACTACTCGTATATGTATTTTTGGTATATAATTAACTATTGAGAACATAAATAAATGGTTATACATTTGATATATACATCTACAGAGTATGAGAGATTAACAGGTTTCTTAACAGGTTTATTCTACCCCAATGCAACTATTAAGAATAATCAATTTTTATAATAATGACATTTAATAAATAAAATATTCTGGATTTTAAAACTTCAGTCTATATACTATCTCAGGCAAGAGATTCTGGTTTATTTTAGAGAGCTTTTTAATGATTAGGGTTAAAACAAAGATGGCTTTCTGGTTAGCCATCAGCTAACTAGAAGCATTGAGGTCAATTAAAGAATCATAATAGCTTACTCCCTTTTCTCATGAGAATAAAGCTTAAAGGAACAGCAGACCTGTCTGAAGACTTAACAATATATAGCATCTTGAAGAACTTCAGCAGTTAATTTCAGAGGCACCTGCTGGGGTACCTTGGCTGGCTATGGGGAACCAACCCTTCAATGAGGAGGAGAACAGCCCTTATGCACGATTCCCTTCCACCTATGCACAATTTTTATTTTTCTGTGCCTGGTTTCCCTTCATTAGCACAGATAATCAAGAAATGCCTGTGTGTTACTGTTAAAGTAAATGAAAAGCATGTATGTATTGTAGGACATCTATTTGAGTTATTCTGTTATTAGAAAACTAGAGTAACAGTATAGGCTGACACAGCCTTGAATTTTGTATTTTCAAATTAATTTAGGCTATATTCTCAGATTTTAACATCTGTGATATTGGGGTGTATCTAGTAATTGATAGTAGTAGTCATCAGTCAGTTGGTATTGCCTGTATATTTGTGAACTTGGCCCTGATTTTCTAAATGAGTTTGAAGGAGCTATTTTTTAATATAAAACAAAAATTCTAAGTTATATGAAACACTGTATAACGTGGGTTAATTGGCAACCTTTTTTCTTTCATTCTAGTACATAAAACAATGCTATATCTTATAATTGATGGCCAGTTACATTCAGTGAAATATGGTATATTTTGTAAACAGGAACCAGATCTATTCACTGGTCCTCAATTCTTGTTACTATCCCTTTAACTAAGAGGTAAGAGAAATTTAATTGATCTAAACTTAATATTCATGGAAACGACTGATTTTTATTGCAAAATTGACACCATCAAGCATTGAGGTCTTTAATCATTTTTAATGTGTGAAATACAAAAAGAAATGAAGGACTGGGTGCTCTGTTTCTATTGAGCCTTTCTGGAAACTTTGCCAGACTGACAGGTATTCACAGCTGTATCATACATAGGTCCCAAGTGCAGGATCAACA
This sequence comes from Artibeus jamaicensis, assembly GCF_021234435.1. NCBI lineage: Eukaryota > Metazoa > Chordata > Mammalia > Chiroptera > Phyllostomidae > Artibeus > Artibeus jamaicensis. The sequence goes on from NW_026522030.1 coordinate 57,196,018, forward strand.
GTTGTTGCAGTTGCCAACTATTTCCATCCCCCACACACAGAATGGCTGTCCTTGTTGCAGGACTGGGTTCTGTGACAGTGGAGCTGGGTAGTGCTGAAGAGCTAGAAGAATGAGATTGAGGTGGTAGGAGGTAATAATATTTACCTATTTATGTAATCAGTATTCCTCTAAGAATATTAGCTTCAAATTTGAGGTTATAGACCAAAGCAAGATATGGGAAAATTTTAGAGATTTAGGCTGAAAGCTTGTTAAAGGGCTAAAACCTGTGAGAAAATAATCAAGAAATTAAATCATAGAGCCTAGAGGAGGGAGAACAGCTGTGGTCAGGGGAGACCCATTGGTTCAGATCCGTGTGGGCCTTGGTCACAGATGAGGATGCATTTTTTCCATCTTTGTTAAGAGCTTGATGAAGCAGGAAGTTCATTGAGATGCAAAGGTGGATTTTAAAAGCTTATTTGTCTTACAGTTTCATGTACCAGGTGATCTCAAGGCATCTTATATTAAGGGACAGCAATTCGAACTGAAAATCCAGCAAGTTTCTTAACATCTGTGAACTATAGTTTGCTTACTGGGATAAAAATCAGGGTAAAAATGCTTACCTTGACAGATGTTGGGATGATAAGAAATTATGCATGTGGACTGATTACCACATTTTGCCATGTATAATGCACACCCACATTTTTGTGCACATTATACACGGGATTATTATACCCATGGTAGGTAATCATTATGCCTGTGTATAATGTACAAAGAAAATTGGGCAAGAAATGCCCAAAAATTTGGGCAAGAAAATGTGAGTTATATTTGGCAAAATACAAGTAATTCAGTGCATTCTACATAGCACGTACTCAGTGACTTGGAATTTTGTTACCAGTTGACTGGCATACTCATACTCATATCAAGTAGTAGTTACCTTGATATCGTTACCTTGATATTGATATTAGTTACCTTCAAATGCAATATTTAAAGAGAATTTCTGAGAAAAATGTATTTTTTTTTAAAGGCTGTGGGTCATCTTATTGCTGCAGTCCTGAAGGAAAATGGTTTTTCAGAAAAGATCCATCAGTCCACAAACCAGGTGTGTGTTGAACTTTGTGCTTTCATTCTGTCCAGATGTTGCTGCTGCCTGGATCATATGTGCATGTCTTTTGTTTCCTTCACAGCTCAGGTCACTGCAGAAATGATTTGAAATTGTGAGAAGTATATTGCCTTTTTTTTTGCTATTATTTTCTTCCAAATAGTTAAAAAATTTTAATTTTTGACAACAGACTCCAGGAATAAGATATGGAGGGGGTAAGAGGAGTAATTTTATGGTTATTAATGAAGAACAACATGGGTGGGATGAGAGTAGGCCTGCTTTAGAGAAGGTTGATAGGGTTACCTCTGAGGGAGTATTTTTGTTTCATAGAGAAAGTGGACATAGTGGCTCCCTTTGAGTGCAGGAGATATTTCATGTTGTAGGTGGCCCCATATGTGGAAAAGTCACGAAATGACAGTTGGAATTGGAGGAAAAATTCTGCACCGTGCATAACGCAGGTGAATGCTCACTGTTGGAGCAAAGCCAGCTTACTGAGTATACATATCACTTGGGTTTTGGTTGACCAGTGTTGTGTATCTTGACATGCTGGTTGGAAATTGTACTGAAGTAGCTGCTCTAAGGTAAACTCTATAGAGAATGTAGGTAACGGAAATGAGATTATTATTTTTTTCACAGCAGAAACAAATTGATTTCCTTTCTCTTGCATTCCTTTTGATTAGCTGCTCCAAGTTACATTTCTTTACTGCTTCTGCTGACATGCTGAAGGAAGTGTAGGGGTATACTTCACTGATTGGCATTTATCTGGTGTTTGTATGTAGTTATCTAAATGAACTTTTCGGAGAACTCTAATCTTAATCCTGCCTGTAGTCTCATTATGTATTCTGACAAGAGCTAGTGGTTTTACTTAAAATGCCAGGGTTTATTGACAGTGTCAGCCCCTATGACCAAATATTCCCTTTTGCATTAATAAATGAACACTTACTTCCAGGGGAACATAGTAGTCCCTGAAGGGACAGTTATTTATTTATTTATTTTGGTTTTCTGACTTAGTAATGGAGTGATGACATTTAGAACCCTTTGATATTATCCAAACAGGTAAATAAAACTTCCCTCTGAATAAAAGAAATGGAATATAAATATTACTTTCCTGCAGTGACCCTTAACTATATTGTTCTGGTATAGTAGGATCCTACAATTGAAAAGGCTCCCAGAGCCACCTACAGAGGAAAGTGGACACAATAAGATGTTGATTTTCATTCCTTTAGTTATTCTTTGGGAGCTGGAGGTTTTAATCTTTGTCTCCAAGTTATATGTTTCCCCAAAAAACTATTGGAGGAAGAAAGGAAAGGAAAAAATAGTTTCACTGTGTGTGTGTGTGTGTGTGTGTGTGTGTATGTGTGTGTGTGTTTTTAAGCCACAAACCGAAAAGATCCCCAGACTGTATGTAAATCTAAATGGACTTGATCCACAATACATTTAAATATGGGGTTATCATTACTAGTGAACCTTTTATTTTGGTGAGAGGATTATGGGTTCCTGAGAAGGTTATGAAAGTTAGAACCTCTGCCTTTATGGGATTTTTCAAAATAAAGAACTTACATTTTCTTACATAACTTTCCAGTGTTTTTCTATGAATGATAACAGATTCACGGCATGAGGGCGGAAAAAGTCAGTCTCTTTCACGGGCAAACAGTCTTTCTAGGCTTTTGTTGGCAGTCATGGAACCAGCAGGTTGCTGGTAGCCAGCCCTACTTTTCTCTGTTCCATCTGGGCCCCTTTGGGCAGGGACATTGTATGTGTGGGGGATGGGGTGGGTTGGGGGGGAATGCATGTAGGTAATAAAGGTTGTTACCTTTAGTAGAGCAGGAACATTTTCTGAGAATGGGGTTGTTGTTGAGGGCTTTGAAGCATAGGTGTGGATTCGAATTCAACTGAGACTAACTGGTCTGCTGATGTCCTTGGTGTCTGATGCAAGTGGGCTTGCTCTGCCTAGAGCCCTGTGCTGGAGCCAAGTCTTAGTTCTGGTCCCCTGTTCTGTTGTGTTGCTCCAACTGATGTCATACCTGTTGGCACCCAGGCTTATTTTCAGCAAATACACCAGATGAGAGAGAGTTCCTGTATCAGAATACATCCATTACCTCTCTTGAAAAACTGACTTTAGTGTATTCTGCAAATGCTTTGACAGCAGCTTTATCTTTGTGTGGGAGAGCTAGCCCACTATGAACAAATTACACTTTGATGCAGGGCTGGTAGTGTGTGTGCATTTGTTGCTCATCAGAAGTGTCCTTTAACTACTGGTTTGATTTCAGACTCCTGCTTTGAACTTGCTGTGGGAGAAGTGTTGCAGTGATAATGTAGTGGTCCGGACAGCCTGCTGTGAGGGCCTGGTGGCGCTTGTTGCTCAGGATCACGCGGAGTTCAGCTATGTTCTCAATGGGATACTCAACCTGATTCCATCCACCAGGTACTCTTCATGTTCGATCAGTTAACATTTTACATGTTTAGAAAAAAATATACTAATTTCCATTAAGGATCAACATTTACCCTACTTGCCAGTTGTTTGAATTTCTCTTAAAATGTCATGTGGTTGATATTTCATATGTGATGAGAACATGCTAGTTTAAACTCTACAGTTTTGTGATTTGTGGGCATTTGCTCTACTTAAGTTTGGGGGCTCTGTTTAAATTTGTCATTGTTCTTTTTTATGAAGAAAATAGCTAACTAGTTTAGAATTCACAACTGTAGTGCAAATTCCTGACTTACTTTAAGAAAGAAGGTTGCCTGTAAGCAATGCTTCCATAATGGTAAAATTTTATACACCATTGAAAATATTTCGGCATTAGTATACATATGAAAAAATAATAGCACTGACCCCTTTGAAAAGTATTTTGTGACTTAGATATGTCTTCCGTTGATTATTATCCAAGTAAATAATGATAGGTTTTTGCATTTGTTTGGTACGATCATATTTATTCCATTCACAGTCTGAGGTTAGTGGAATCACAAGGGATGAAAGGGGGACAAGGCATTCTGAGGATGCTGTATCGGAAACAGGTACAGGACCGTATTTGAATCCTCCCATGGAAGTAAGCCTCTCTTGTAAAATACTCCCTGAAAAAGAGATGCCACTTTTTGCTTCAAAAAACAGTCTTGATCTATACCCTCTCAATTTCGCCTTTAAGTCATTTGAGTTTCTGCCTCCTTATCCTAAGTCTTTCCAGTGTTTTTTACTCACCTTTATTGTAGTATCATCAGAATTGAATACTTAATCTTTTTTTTTCTTGCTCTTGTTGCCGGTGTTCAGGAGGAGGAATCACAGTCTCATTCTCGGGCAAAACAGTTTTTCTATCAGTCTGTAGAAGATGCTTTCCTGGGCTTGGAGTGTATTAGGTTAAATAACCTCTGGCCTTTTAAGTACCTTTTTTTTTTTTTTTTTACAATATTTTGTTCCCTTAAGTCATCATATCTTTTTGGAACCTTGATTTTTCTTTATATTTTTCTGCCTATAGTTGCACTTCCCAAACTACCTCCAGCCTTCTGTTTTACCTGCATTTCCCACCATGAACCTTCCGTCCGTCCCTGTAGCTACATACACTCGTTCCTCATTCCCAAACCTTTGCATGTGCTCAGCCTCTGCACAGAATGTTCCTTCCCCTTTTCTCACTTCCTCTTCATCCTTCCAACTCAACTCAGATGTCACCTGTATTGCCTAGACACTTCCCTCTTCTTAGCTGGGCTACTTACTCTTTCACAGTATTCTTTTAAACTTGTATTTTCAAATCTAGCATGCTTTTTGACAGAAAGGGACCAAATATTTCTCAGTAAGGAATTGATGATGGCTAAAAATTCATTTATTTTCTGTCCGTTTCTTTGTGGGCATGCCCACACTCACACACAACACACACACAGATGCTTTTAGAAGGTTCCTATTGTCTAGCCATTGAAAAAAGTAGTTTTGAGGAGGCTTTTAAAAAGTCAAGTTTTAATGTGTCTTTCCTTTTGTAACTTATTGGTTGACCTTAATTAAACAAGTCACTTAGATTTTGACTTACCCCTTTTTTCAAATGCAGGTAATAATATTTGTTCCCCCATAAATAATTTTCAAATGCCTTAAAATTTACAAATATAAAATCCACTTACATTGTGTTATACTATTTTTATTTCTTTTAAAAATATTGTATTTATTTATTTTTAGAGAGAGGGGAAGGGAAGGAGAAAGAGAGGGAGAGACATCAGTGTGTAGTTGCCTCTCACGTGCCCCCCTACTGGCAACCTGGCCTGCAACCCAGGCATGTGCCCTGACTGGGAATAGAACCAGTGACCCCTTGGTTCACAGGCTGGAGCTCAGTCCACTGAGCTACACCAGCCAGAGCTGTACTATTTATATTTAAAAGCAAGGGTATTAGCAGCTAAGGGGGCCATGATAATGTCTCTGTCTGTGTAAGGGATAATCAAAACAGGTTAGATTATACCTTTAATTCTAGAAGATCATGAAAGAAAATTATGCTGGTATGAGATATTCTTCACACATCAGTATAAATGCATCATCACTGTTGTGAATATCATTATTGTAAACTGAAAAGCATAAACTTTACTGATAGTGAATCAGCATACCATTTATATATTATATTTTTTTCAGTAACCTTAGATTCTTTAAAATTAAAAATGTATTTTTTTGAATAGACAGTACATGGAAAAAAGTTCAAAAGGGTGTATGAGGCCAAGTCTCTGTCTTACTCCTGTATTTGTTTTTCTTCTCAGAGACAAAACTCTTTCTTACCAGGTCTTATATTTTAAGGGTGTTGAATGTACATGCAGCTGAAAATTTATGTGTGTATTTTTTTTTAAATTTATTTTTAGAGAGAGGGAAAGGGAGGGAGAAAGAGGAGAGAAACATAGATCTGTCGCCCCTTGCACACTCCCAGGTGGGGGCGGGGGACTGGTCCTGTAACCCAGGCTTGTGCCCTGACTGGGAATTGATCCATTGACCTTTCACTTTGCAGAATGACACCCAACCAACCAAGCCATACCAGCCAGGGCTATGTGTATATATTTTTCTTTACCCCCCCCAACAGAATTAGTAGTCTTCTAAACACAGTATTCTTTATTTTGCATTTTTCATTAGAAAATATATCTTGGAGATCCTTTCTTAACGTACATAAAGTGCTTTATAATTTTTCCATCTATATTTCATCCATAGTTTGAATGAGCCATTATTTACCAATTCCCTATTGTTTTCAGTTATTTGCAATTATAGGCAGTGCTTCAGTCAATAATGTAATCATATACATTGGTGACCATTAGTTTTCAGAGATCTTTGGAAATATGGCCAAAATATAGAAGAAGGCCTTACATTTTATAGCATGCAAATATGGGAATTTTAACAACTGAAGTATCCTGGAAATTTTCTTTTCCATAAATTTTTTTATTGAGAATGTTCATGTTGTCTAAATTGTTAGCCCCAGGGAAATGGTAACAGAATAGACCCTGAAGCTAAATAATTTAATTTTTGAATCAATTTGATCATGTAATGTGTTATGTATGTGCTAAGTTCTCTTTATTGTTGCCAGTAGAAGTAATAATTATACGTGAAAGATTTTCTTTACTTCGTTGGTTTCAAGTAGCAGAGCTATGTGGTTTATAGCGATTTCAAAGGCTATACATTGTTTTTTGAAAAAGCCAAATGAGAACTTTAAGAAATTAAACTAAAGTTAATTAAAAAGCAGGAGATCCAAATAACCTCCTCCACACGCTGCTCAGGTAATCTTCTAAGACAGAAAACCATGTTTATATTTGGAATCCAAAGGCAGAAATGACTTTGTCACTTGCTTGTGCTTCTTGGCTGAGACATTTTGGATCTTCAGTTTCCAATATTCAAGTTTCTACTTGTCTCTGGAAATCTCTTGTTCAAATAGAGGTTTATCCAAATTTAGAGGCACCTTGGGGACAGAGCCACTCAGTTTTGATGTAGAAAATAATTCTGAAAATTTCTACCTGCAAGGCTAACATCCCTCAGGAACAGATAGAGAGAGCTACAAGGGAAAGAGTGCTCATGCAAGATGGAGGTGGGGGTTACAGAGTGATGGTGAGAATGCAGCCTTCTGTGGAATAGGTATTTAGAGAATGTAGCAGTTTCTGGAACTTTCTCAGCATGGTAGTAAATGTTCAGGTAGGTGGAGGTGGGCCGAGGGGGTAAATGGGATGAGAAGAGACTTTGCTTGGGGTGATGGAACACAATGCAGGGTGCAGATGATGTTTTGTTGAGCTGTACACTTGAAACCTGTGATGGAGTGAGCCAAATGTCACTCCAGTAAATTCCATTTTTTAAAAAAGCTGCTGGTGTAGCCAGTGTGGAAAACAGTGTGGAATTTCCGTAGGAAACTAAAAATGGAACAGCCTTTTGACTTGGCAACCCCACAGCTGGGACTATACCCTAAGAACCCTGAAACACCAATTCAAAAGAACCTATGTACCCCAATGTTCATAGCAGCACAATTTACAATAGCCAAGTGCTGGAAGCAACCTAAGTGCCCACCAATAAATGAATGGATCCAAAAACTATGGTACATTTACACAATGGAATACTATGCAACAGTATAGTATTCCATTATACTGCTGGAAAGAAAGAAAGAAGGAGCTCCTACCCTCTGCGACAGCATGGATGGAACTGGAGAGCATTATGGTAAGTGAAATAAGGCAGGAGGTGAAAGACAAATGCCATATGATCTCACCTTTAACAGGAACCTAATGAACAAAATGAACAAGCAAGCAAAATATAACCAGAGACATTAAAATAAAGAACAAACTGACAGTAACCAGAGGGGAGGGGGGAGAGGGATAACATGGGAAAGAAGGAGAGAGGTTGTCAAGAAACATGTATAAATGGGGAGTGGGAGGAGGAGAGAGGGAGAAAAGTTACAGAGAATAAGTAGCATAGATGGTAGGTAGAAAATAGACAGGGGGAAGGTAAGAATAGTATGGGAAATATAGAACCTAAAGAACTTATGACACATGGACATGAACTAAAGGAGGGGAATGTGGGTGGGAGAGGGTGTGCAGGGTGGAGGGGAGTGAAGGGGGGAAAATGGGACAAGTGCAATAGCATGATCAATAAAATACATTAAAAAAAGAAACATGTATAAAGGACACATGGACAAAGCCCAGGACGGTAAGATTGAGGATGGGAGGTGGGGATGAGATGGGAGGGGGGAGAGATGGGAGGGGAGGGAGTGAGTGGTGGAGGGAAAAATGGAGACAACTGTACTTGAACAGCAATAAAAAATGCAGGGAAAGATAGAAAGAAAAATCAGTGAGGTCATCTCTTCTAACTTTATAACCTGCCCCTTAGCCCTTTGCAGGTCTAGTCTGTAAATTTTAGAATATGTATGAAACACTCCACCTCCAGTCGCCTTCCACCCTTCCACCCCTCCACCCCTCCACTACCACCTCAACTGTAACCCACATTGTATAGTCTAACTTTTAAAAAAGATTTGACATTAGCAAAGCTCTGGTTGTCTGAACTTCAGGGAGTGGCTGGGAAAGTGTCTGGCAGCTGTGTTTGAGAGACTTCCCTTCAAAGGAGTAGCTTGATGTCCAATAATGTTTTTGTTTCAAAGCTGAGGCTATACTGAAACAATTGTAAACTGGTTTTTATAGCTTCTGTAAACAACGAAATGGATTTCAGAGGTCAAAAACGTTCTTCTAATCAGTAAGGAAATTTGAAAAAAGATCCCTAGGGAAGGTGAAGGAAAGAAGGGGGACCACAATGTCAACATACTAAAGAAATCATTTTCACCAGTTAAATATAAATTTTGAAGTTAAAACTGAAATTAAAGTGAATGATACATAGTAACATGTACTTTTCTTGTCCTTTAAGGAACCGCTTGGTTTAAGTTTGAATAGTTTTTGGTTTTCCTTGTTCATTTGTTTTTTTACATTGGGTTTATCCTCAGAAAAAAATTCCCAAAGCAAGGAGTTTCCCCATTTTTCTTAGATTTCCTGCCCCCTTAACTGAGCTAGCTTCTAGAAAGCTGATGCAGCCATTGTTATAGTTGCTTAGTAACAGGATTGTGAATAAAAACCGTACTGTCCTGTGGAGACAGGTACTCAGTTTTCGGTATTGAGATGTCATGACAGCCTGTAATTTCAGTTTAACTGCTTCCCCCCCACGGCCCCCCGCACCAGCCCTGTCTTTTAAAACTGTGTTTGGTAGAATGGTTATGCTCTGGATAAACTAGGCTGCTGCTTGATTTTTGTGCCTTTTATGCTTTCAAACAGGGAAGAGACCTACAATTTACACATTTGGGAAAATAAAGTGTATTAAGGCATAAGAGATTAAAACCTATTTTCTGAGGTTCCTAAAGTCTAGTTTTTAATGAAATTTTGCACAGGGCATTAAAAATGCCCATCGTGTGTCATGACTAAAGCTGTTGGATTCGGCGAGTTCTTAATCGTGGGTTGCTAAAGGTCTAATTTGGTTAAAAAGTGATTCTGAGAACTATTTGGAATTAAGGTATAGGGTAATTTAATGAGAACATTTTTGTCTCTTTGGGTCTTGTATCGATGACCCTGTTCCTTGGGGATACCTAATTGCTTTGCTATCATGTAGAAATGGCTAGCAACTAAGGAGACACTGTATTTGTATCTTGTACTCTGCAGGCTTTTCTGTATTATTTAGCTTCCTTATCTTTTTTTATTTGGCAGGAAAAGAATCAAGGAAGGGTGACTTTGTGAGGTTTCCTCCAAGGTGTCCTCTAAGGACATCTTCCCTCTGTCACAGTGTTTTTCATTAATTGAGATGGTTTGGGGGCTTAAATCTACATTGATTGGTATCACTGCTCATTTAAATCTTATCTGAGAGTGACGGAATTACTAGATCATGTCTGTTTTTCTACCTTTTCTTTTAAATATTTTTTAAAGTTATTTAGCTTGTTTCCAGATGTTCTGTTTTCCTTTTTTCTAAGCCTTTTTCTTTCACTAAAAATCCTAGAATCTCTGTTAAATTTCAGCTCATAACCAGAAAAGTAATTCTAGCCAGTTTTATTGTCTAGGACATTCTGCCCTTTTTGTCTTTTAAGTTGGTTGATCTGGTCGAAGGCTTTGTTTGTTACAAAAATCTTCCAGTCACGTGTTTATGCTAAGCCATTTCCAGGTGATTTAAGGAAAGTACCTACTGAGCACGTGACTTTCATAATGGAAAAAATGTCTCACAAGGAATCAGGCTGTTTTCTGGCACTTAGAGGACAGATGAAGGTACAGAACTTTCCCAAGCACAGCTCAATAGCATTACATCTCTTAGGGTTTTTTTGTTTGTTTTTTTTTAAGAAGCATTATTTTTTTCTGTCATTCAAGTATGGGTTCCTCAGAATTTTTTAAAAAATTTTTATTTCCTTCTTTTCTTTCTGGCTCTCTTTTCTCGTAATTTTTTCTAATAAATTTAGAAAATAATTTGTTAATCTGGTGTTTAGCATTCTCTAATTTGCTGGTGACTTACTCTGCTTAGGGCAGATAAGGTATTCTTTCCAGTTAAAAAGGGACTTGGCCACATTCTTCCCTTTTGTCTCCTTGAATGCCCCTTTTGGGGATGTTTATATCATCCTCTTCAACCCTGTTTATCCTCATCCCTGGCCAAAAAATTAGTGTGGGTACTTCTTTATACCTCATGTTTGGAATGTATCGAAAGCAAAGAACCAGGAAAACCTCAAATTATTTGTTGTATTCAAAAGGAAACTGAAATGAAATGCATGAGCAGTGCTGAATATTGTTATCAAATGAACCCCAAACAAAGGAAACCTGATACATGTTATTCATATGCACAGTAGTAATTGTGCAATTTTTCTTGTGAAAAGCAACTTTTGGGGTGGTGTTTTTCAATTTTTTTTTTTTTTTTTACTTTTTATTGTTTACACTATTGTGATGTCCCCATTCTCTCCACCTGCCACTCTCGTACCCACTGCACTTACCTGGGTGGTTTTATTTAACATAGTTTGTATAGCATGACCAAAAAATATTTTCTTTTCTGTTTTATTTTTATTTTTTGGAATGATTAGCATCATTTTTGACCCACACTCCTCTCAGGATAAGATCTGGGTCTCTCGGCTTTCATGCCCAGTGAAAATTGAGTTTCTGTTTTACATCATCTCTTGCCACTTTACTTGTAGCTAAGGCCTGACCTTTTCCTTTCTCTTTGAGGGTTCTTGAGTCAATTCTGCTTTTCTTGGCACCCACCCAAAAAAGGGCTTGTCACAGCCGAGTTTTACTGAAGGACTTTTGGCAGCAGGCTTGTGAGTGTGTAAGGACTCTTTGGGTGACAGCTTACAGAAACCCACTTGCACTAGTTTGAGATAAAGGGGCCATATTTATTTATTTATTTATTTATTAAAATATATTTTATTGATTATGCTATTACAGTTCTATTTCCCCCCTTCATTCCCCTTCCCCCAGCACACCCCTCCCCCATTCCCCCCTTTAGTTTATGACCACGTGTCTCAAGTTCTTTAGATTCTCTATTTCCCATACTATTCTTACCCTCCCCCCATCTATTTTCTATCTACTGTCTATGCTACTTATTTTCTGTACCTTCTCCCCCCTTCTCCTCCTCCCACTCCCCTGTTGCTGACCCTCCATGTGATCTTCCTTTCTATGGTTCTGTTCCTGATCTAGCTGTCCTCCTACTTTGCTTTTGTTTTAGGTGTGGTTGTTGATAACTGTGAGTTTGCTGTCCTTTCACTGTTCATCTTTTTTATCTTCTTTTTCTTAGGTAAGTCCCTTTAACATTTCATATAGTAAGGGCTTGGTGATGATGAACTCCTTGAACTTGATCTTATCTGAGAAGCACTTTATCTGTCCTTCCATTCTAAATGAAAGCTTTGCTGGACAGAGCAATCTTGGTTGTAGGTCTTTGGATTTCATGACTTGGAATACTTCTTTCTACTCCCTTCTTGCCTGTAAGGTCTCTTTTGAGAAATCCACTGACAGTCTGATGGAAACTCCTTTGTAGGTGACTGTCCCCTTATCTCTTGCTGCTTCTAGGATTGTCTCCTTCATTTTAATCTTGGCTAATGTAATGATGATGTGCCTTGGTGTGTTCCTTCTTGGGTCCAACTTCTTTGGGACTCTGAGCTTCCTGGATTTCCTGGAAGTCTATTGCCTTTGCCAGAATGGGGAAGTTCTCTTTTATTATTTGTTCAAATAAGTTTTCCACTCATGGCTGTTCCTCTTCCCCTTCTGGTACCCCTATAATTCAGATGTTGGAGCACTTAAAGATGTCCTGGAGGTTCCTAAGCCTCTCCTCATTTTTTTGAATTCTTGTTTCTTCATCCTTTTCTGTTTGGTCATTTATTTCTTTCTTCTGGTCCACTCCCTTGATTTGAGTCCCAGTTTCCTTTCCATCACTATTGGTTTCCTGTGCATTTTCCTTCATTTCAATTAGTTTAGCCTTCATATGTTCCTCTAATTTGTGACTAAAATCAACCAGTTCTGTGAGTATCCTTATCACCAGTGTTTTGAACTGTGCATCTGAAAGTTTGGCTATTTCTTCATTGCTTAGAGTTATGGGCTCTGGGGCTTCGAGTTCTTCTTGAGCCATGTTTTGATCTGTTCGTGCCTGTTAGCGCCTGTTCTGTATGAGGAGAGGTGCCTTAGTTGTTTACTAGGGCAGGTCCACCCAGGTTGCTGGTTTGTGAAGCTGTATGTGGACGCGGGGTCAGAGAGGGAGCAATGGTGGTTCCCCTCTGCTCCTTCCCGCTGCTGGGGCCTGTGTGGTTTGTCTCACTGCTCACTCCTTCTCTGGTTTATCTGTGCGTGAATGTGTGACCGCGGTCACTCTGCCACTTTGAGCCTTCACTGGGTCGGCCCGTCGCTACCCCACACCTGTGATTCGCCCTTGGCTACCTGCGTGCCTCTGTCGGGGAATCTTTTTTGCCCTGCCTGCTCTGCTGCTGGCTCCGCCCCTCTTACTGGCCTGGCTTAGTGGTTCGTTGTTGTCGGACTCCTATATTGCTCAATTTTCTGTGATTTGGCTGTGTTTTTTGTTGCTAAAACTTTGTTGTTTTTAGACTTGGTTGTGCGAAAAGGCAGTGTTTCCACCTACGCCTCCATCTTGGCGGAAGTCCTCTTATGTAAAAAGCTGTCCCAAAGAGCGAAGGAAGAACTGTGATGCACCTGGACCTCAGGAACAATTGGACATAGGCTGTGTTTTTTTTCTCTATTGCGGCTGACTTTCTCTGCTTCCTAGTCCATGGCCACCACTTGCTCCTCAGTTAATATCTCTTCTGTGCAAGAGACGGCCACACTGCAGTTGCAGTTTCTTAGTTACATTTAAAGGTGACCAAGGCTGGGACCCAGCATGTGTGAGGTGTCTACTCCCAGACCAGTCAGCTCTGCCAGGGACTTCTGTATTGATTTTCCAGGGCTGCTGTCACAAATGACCACAAACCTGGTAGCTGTAACAACAGAAATTTATTATTTCTCAACTCTGGAGGCAAGGAGTCCAAAATCAAGATTTTAGCAGGGTCGGTTTCCTCTGGCTGTGAAAATCTGTTCCATGTCTTTCTCCTAGTGTTCGGTGGCTGCCTGCTGCCCTTGGCATGTGGCTGCATGACTCTGCTCTCTGCCTTTGTCCTTTCATGACCTTCTCTGTGTGTCTGTGTATCTCAAATTTCTTTCCTTTCTTTTATGAGGATATCAGTCACTGGGTTTAATACTCACCCAGGATGATCTCACTTTGAGATTCTTAATTATATCTTCAGTGATGCTATTTCCGAATGAAGTTGTACAGGTACTGGAGTTAGCTCTAATATGCGTTGTTTTGCTGGACATAGTTTAACTCTGTACTGGCTTTGTCTTTATTGTGTGAACATATGAGTGCTAGGATCCCTTGTATAGTAACCATACAAATAGGGAAGGAATGGTATTTCCCAAAACAGAGAAGAGGAGACTGGAACACTAGTCCTGAGGAGTCTTCTGCACTGGCATTGAACTTGGGCAAAGTCATGACTTTGGAAATAGGTATCTCTCAGCCTCTCAGCTCAGCTCCAGTTTTGAAACATAATTGCACTCAAGTATGAGTGACTAATATTAGATTTGTGTTGTTCTGACAGGGACAGAGGGTAGAGAGATTGAGTGGATGGAGATTCATTGTCAAAGATAACATATCTTGTTTTACTGTGATGGCAAGATGCCACCATGTTTCCTATCTGCATTACCATTATCATCAACCTCTCGAATATTTTTTTTGAAACTGTAATATCTCTCCAGACAGCAATAATGATAGAAACAGCCATTGCCTTGGTCGCCAGGGGAAGGTAGATAAAGGAAGAAAACAGCTTGGAGTATGACACCCAAAAATAACCAAGAAAATTTTGGAAAAACATGGGTGTTTTAAAGAGGAACTCTTCTTATGATTTCTAAACCTTTTAATGGAGAATTTCAAAAGTGTGCAGCGCAGTGTTGTGAACCCTCCTGTTTCTGTCACTGAGCCCAGCCGCCTGTGGCCCGCGGCCAGGCCTGCTCCCTCCGCAGCCCCATCCAACTCTGTCCTGCCCACATTCTTTAGGAGAAGATCCGACATTGCATGATTTGTTCTGTAGATATTTATGTGCGTAGCTTCATTTTAAACGCATCATGACAAAGGTGTTATTATACCTAGATATACGTGTGTGTGCGTGCATAATGTTTTCAATGTCCAATCAGCCTCCAGGTTTTTAATTACCTCATAACTTTTCTTTTACAGTTTGCTTATATGACCATCTAAATAAGAATGGGTTGTTATGCCATTTACATCTCTGTTAATATACAGGGTCCCCTCCTCACATCTGTCTCTCTCTACCTCTGTCTCTTCTTTTCTTACAGTTTGTTGAAGAACCTTGGTACTTGGCAGAGATTTCCGTGGTGTGGATTTTGCCGATTATATCGCCATGTGCTTTAATTTATTTCTCTTTATATCCTGTACATTGAAAGTTTGCTTCTAGAAATTTGATGATATTTAAGTTAAATCTTTGTTGTTGTTGGGGGTGGGTGTTGGGAGAGGGAAGAATTCTTTGTAGGTGGTAATGTGTTCTTCCATCAGTAGGCACATAATGTCTAGTTGTTAACTGTTGATGTTCAGTGGCTTGATCCATTAATTCATTAGGAGATTCACAATGATGAAGTGCTAATTCTATCATTTTTTGTTCACTTATTACCTGAAATATCACCATAAAGAGAACCTTACCCAAGCTTACTATTATATTAGTTATCAGTACAGTTTGTGTAGGAAAGGCAGGTTATATATCTGATTCTTTTCTCTTTATTTACCAAACTTCAAAATAATCAGTTTTTAAAGTATCCTTTAGTGGCGACTAATTTGATTTTAAATAAAATCAGATTTTATTTTATAAAGTATTATAATAAACTCATGGATTTAAATAACTGATGTATTTTATTCCTCTTTTCTCCTCTTTTAATGATTTTTTGAAGCTATCTTGTCACTCTTTTGAGTGAGTTTGTTTTGGACCCATGCTTAAGAAGCAGCTTGAGAGAAAGGGAAAGAGAGAAGAAGAGGGAGAAGAGGGAGAAGAAGATTGAGAGAGAGAAATTTAAGTAAAGATTTAAAAAATCCTATTGCTGTTGAATAATTTTCATATGTGATAAGTGCTTTAAGAGGGAGAGGAGTAAACCAAAACAGCATCTTCCCAAGCGGCTTTGGCGCAGTTGCTCTGGTGTTTAGGCACAGGAGTGAGTTCTCAGCGTGGCGAGTTTAGCTGCCTGGCGGGCAGTCGTGACCACGGTAGTTATATCTCTTATTTACCATGCTAAATGTTTACCTTTTACTTTACTTATTTTACAAGGAGTCTTAATTTGCTTTAATGTTGTGAGGACATGGATTAACATGTATTGAAAAATCTAAAAGCAAACCAAAACACCTGCCTCTCTCTCCCCAGCAGGGTTATTTCATTGCTTGATAATATAAAAGCATTCTATGTCAATTTTGTCTTCCTAGTATTTACAATGCCCTCATTTGCTAAATGTATAATTCCTAAAATGAAAGGCTTATAATCACAACTAATAATACCATTTATATTTTTTAGTTTAGTAATAAGCTAACAAATTTTTATAGTAAAGATATCAGATACTGTAATTTTCATGTTCACGTGTAAAGTCATGTAATTGCAGAACTAGAAATTACCTTCAGTGATCACCTCGGTATGCAAGCAAGGCAGTACCTTTTAGCAGTCTTTCATCCATCTATCCATCTGTTAATTAAAAATAGTTATTGAATATTTTCTATATACCTGTGCTAAGTGCTGTGATATCATGGTGAGGAAAGCAGACATAGTCACTGCACTCATGATGCTTTTGGTTTACAGGGAGAAATTGACATAATTACAGTTGCACAATTACATATTGAATGGCATCCTTGTTGGCGGTCACAGAGTATTCCATAATATAGACGGGTCATATTTGGACTCTATTAATAGTCATGAAAATTTTTTTATTTTTTAAAAGAAGATAACAAATACAGTGTAAGATTTTTTTTCAGGTGTATGTATGGGTAAGTTTTTTAAAGGAGGAGTTCTTGGAAGTGGAATTTACGGGAAAAGGGATATGTGTATTAAACATTTTTATAGGCACTGCCAAATTGCTCTCCATAAAAGTTTAACCACTGTATACTCAACATGAAAATGCATGTTTCCCCATTCACTCATCAGCACAGGATATTGTGATTCTTATTCTGTGATTTGCATATCTATATTCTCTGCTATGTTTCTAATATGACTTACCTTATTTTGTTGCTTTTCTTGTTTTATTGATATTAATCTGTTCTCTGTCATATATAAGTATTTTCTGTCAAACAATCTCTTATTTTTAACTTTGAGTTTTCTCTTCTCTGAAAATGCTTCCTATTAACTTTGCTAAAACTATCTGGGATTTTACTTCCAGATTGTTTTTTGTTGTTGTTCTTTTTCACATCTCCCTACCAATTCTCTCTTAACAATTGCTTTAATTTTCATAACTACCTTAGAAACATGATAAAGACCTTATTGTGAGTTCTTCTTGTATTTACTTTAATCAAAGTTCTTTGTAGTCTACATCTGTTTCATTGATTATTTTTTGCGCTTTATCTTAAAAAAAAATAAAAGCTTTATATAACCACCCTTTAAAAGTGTACAAGCAGTTTTAATATATTTACAAAACTGTACAATCATCATTATTATCTTTTAACTAGAGAAATTCTTTAAGAAAAATTTTTAGTGTTATGTGTGAAAATATTTGTTTTGTCATTACACATTGCTCTCAAACGTTTGTGGGTAGGTTTAGATTTATTAAGTTACAGAAACCTTTCCCCAATAATTCTGTATACATTGGTTCATTCAGTCTTGCAGATGAGAATTCTGATGCCAGATTAGAAATTATGTAAGTTTAATGGTCTTTATTTTATAGATGTCATTTAAAAATCTGAGAATTCGTAGGATTTTCTTTGTATCTTTGGATTTGAAAAATGGTAGCAATTAATTTTTTCTGGTATCTTGCACAGTACTTGGTAATAATCCTTTCAATTTAAAAAATTAAGTTCAGTGAAATTTTCTTCTATGCTTTCTTTGACTTCTGCTTTTTCAGTATTTGTTTTCTTCTTCATTATTTTGATTTTCAGCACTATTCAAACTATTGTAACCTCTTCTGTTAATCATACAGAATTCAATAAAAATGTTTAATTTTGTAAGAACAGATCTCAGGTACAGAGTAGCAGTGTCTTGAAAACAAGAAAAAGAAGGTTTTGTGAGGAGAGATGGAAAATACTAGAAATTAGGGTAGGTTTACAGTTATTTTAGGCTTAATTCATTAACTGAGTGATTAAAGAGTAAAAAACATTACAATCTTTATGGTACACTTATACATATTAGATTGTCACAACTTTTTGAAAAAATAACTGGGTACTTTATTGACATATTATTTATTCTTTAAAACAACACAAAAGCCGGGCTTGTTCTTGTAATTCTAATTTTACAGATGAGGCTGTGAAGGCTCCTAGGTGTTAGTGGCTTGCTCAATATTCCCCAGCTAATTAGAATTAAAGCAAAGATTTATATAAACACATTTACAAAATCTGAAATCATCCCTCTCAACACACCTGGAATATTTAAATAATTTAAATAGTTATTCCATTGAATTTAAGGTAAATGTGTTACTATTTGAATAGTTCTGTATGTGACTTGACTGATACCATATCTTTTAAAAATCGTAATCTAGTAATGCTTCACTGTTACTTAAAATACAGTAAAGACACAGTTATTCACATGGTAAAATCTGGATCCATAAGTAAGACCAAGCAAGACCTAACTTAAAGGTTAAAAAAGTGAAGTTCATTTGTCAGCCTTGGCGGTTCTGTGAACTCCCTGGAATTCAATGCAAATATGATGTGTGTGCTCTTCTCTGGTATTCTACTGCTTTTGTAAAGGGTGGGTGGCTCATGTTGGTTAAAATTATAGGTCTGTTATCTGCCTCTGTAAAACTCTAGTCATATGACAAATAAATCATTAGAAAAGGAAAACCAATCTAGTTTCATGTACAAAAAGGGATTATAGCCACACTTCATTTTATTGTGCTTTACAAATGTGATTTTTACAAATTGAATACAAGCCCCTCCATGACAAGCAAAAAGATTATGACCCTCTTTATTGTGGTTTGGAACTGAATTCACAGTGTCTCTGAGGTATGCCTGAATTTAATGAGTCCATATTTCTTGGAAGGAATTCAGCCAGAAATTCAATTAACACTGATCATCTAAAATGAATACCATTTAAACTAATGATTAGGCCCAAGAGAAGTGGCTTTATGTGGTTACTAGGTACAGCCTGGACTTTCTCCAGGTTTATAAAGTAGAGTCATTTTAGCTTAAATCAGACATTAGAGCTGATTTCCAGTTGCATAAACATTCAAGGCTAGAATCTAGACAAGGACACTTCTGATCATGTAGTGATCCTCCGAGCAATGCAAACCAAAGTCAGCCCCCTATGACAGATTCCAGCCAGATACTACAATGTGGAAACTGTTCACTCACTCTGATGGTGAGAATTTATCTGCTAAATATAGCTGCAGACCTGAGATTTCATGATGCTGTATAACATCTAGGCATAGGCGTGGGTCAGAGCCATAGGGGTTTGTACTATTCCAAGGAACTACCTGTAAAAATGCCAAGACTGCAACCCTGAGGCCTGGTTTGTTAGCGTTAGTGAATCTTTGTATTTGGGGGAGTCAGGCTGTCCTGAAGCTCTGAGGAGCTTCTGTAAGCTCTGTCCTCTATGACTAAGTCTAGACATTCATACCCAGGAGTGGGTGCTTAATAAAGTGTTTATAGAACAATTATGATTTCCATGCAAAAGAATATCCAACTCTTTGTAAATGGAAGTGTGAAGGGCTGTGAAGAGCTAGAGGACATACTGGAAGATACTGTTCCTTAACATCCAGCATCCTCAGCTACAGAATGGTTTTGATTCCGTAAAAATGAGTGGTATGAATAAGGAATCTATTCTAAAAGTTTGGATGTTGAGATCTCTCTTTTCCCTAAGCTTTAGAGGAGAATAATTCTAGAAACTCAGAGTGTCAATAGAAAAGGTCATCAGAAGAATGTGAGCAACACCTCTATTCCCAAGGAAAGCTCGGAGAGATGCCATGCAACTACAATTCACTCCAGTTTTTTTAAATTACTTTTTAACTGTATTGAGTCCCAGTAGGATTAACTGGCCATAGAGTGCCATGGGATTGACACAGTACCAATGTAGGGTATGTGAGGAAAACTAAATCTCTGACATCCTCCAGAGAACACGTGCTGGAGAGAGAATCTTAGGGGAAAGGCTTTATGCAGTGATGAGACCTCTGTGTTCACCATAGAATCCACACAGGAGAGAAACCATACACATGTGATAGCTTTCACAAAAGATTCATTCATGACACTACATTGCATGTTGTAAAGATTGTGGAAAATGCTCCAATTGCAAGGGAAACCTCAATGCTCACCAAAGAACCTATGTAGGAACTATATCATGTGAGTGTCTACAGCAGTGCTGAGTAATAAAAATATAATGTGAGCCACAAATTTGAGCCACATATATAATCAAAATTTCCTAGTGGCCACATTAAAAAATAAAAAGAAACAGGTGATATTAATTCCAATAATGTATTTTATGTAACTCCCACATGTCAAAATATTATTTCAATATGTAATCAATAAACATTATGCATGGCTATTTTACATTCTTTTTTTGTGCCCTAAGTCTTCTAAATCCAGCATGTATTTTATACTTATAGCTCATCTCAATTTGGATTCACCACATTTTAATAGTGCTCAGTAGCCACATGTGGCTATTGGCCACTGTATTGGACAGCATTGCCAAACCTTCAGTCAGCTGGAAAACTTTAATAAAAGTTAAAGAGTACACTCAGTAACACCTCACTCAATAGCACCAACAGATATCAATTGCTTATTTCCAAATCCTTGTCCTAGCTATAAAATAAGTTAACAGTGACTTGTAACATTATTATTCTGGATAGCAAATGATGTAATACATGCTAAGCACTTAGAAGAATACACTTGTTATAAGCTGTTTCACTTAGCTTACAATAAGTGCTCTGAAATATTAACATAACTATGTTAATGTGTTATATATGACTAAAGTATAATTAATTTTTCATTTAACAAATATCTTTTCTTATTTCTAGAATTCCTTTTTAGTTCCCAGCAATGTCCTTATACAAAAGGGCAGGACAATTTGTGCCAACAGGGATGAATCTGGAGGGCATTATGCTAAGTGAAACAATCCAGACAAAGAAAGACAAACAAAGTGGTATTACAAGTGGAATCGAAACAAAAGAAAAAAAGTTGAACTCATAGAAACTAAGGTGGTTGCCAGGGACTGGGTGGGGGGTGGAGGAAATGGAAAGAGATTGGCCCAAGGGCACAAACTTCCTGTTATAAGATGAATAACAGGATCTAATCAACAGCATGCTGACTGTAGCTAGCAGTGTGGTATCGTATACTTGAAATATGCTAAGAGAGTAGATTTTAAGCCTTCTCACATACACAAAAAATCAATAAATGATATCAGAACAGTTATTTAATTGTATACTCAATTATATTACCAAAGGATCAAATGAAAATATAAAATCAATAAAGAACTAGAGTAAGTATTACCATAAGTTGGGAGAATGTGAGCTGACTGGGAACCGACAGTGTGGGAAGGACCGCTGACGTTCCTTTGCTCTCTTCCACCTGCGTCCCCACCTTCTTCCTGTCCCATGACTGGATAGAGCGCACAGCTAGTGGAAGAGAGGCAAAAGCCCTACTTTATTGACATCACTGTGGTTCTCTGTTGACTCTTGCAGTTTTTTTTTTAAAGAAAGGTAGCCAGGTGAGTCATGATGTATCAATTATGGTAATCATTTCACAGTGTACAGTATATATATCAGCTTGTACACTTTAAATATGTTATAAGTGTATTTGTTAGTTTTACCTCATAAAGCTAAAACTGGGAAAAATCCCATTGTGTAATTTAAAAAATTAAGCATAAGGAAAAAATAAAACAAAAAGTGCAGGCTATTCTTCTTTTTGATGTATTATCCTCCTGCCTCTTATAGGAATAAGGAAAAAATTGAAAGTTTTATTCCCCACTCCCATTAACTTTGTTTTAATGGGGGTTATTTGTTCTGATTGGTCCCCTGGCCTACTGTTTGGAATGGCTGACTTATTTCATGTCTTGTTATTCATATGTCTGTAATAATAATTCATGGTCTGCTAATATTTATAAATGAAGGACCTGATTATTCAGTACGGGTAACTGATGTGGTCACTGCTTGCACTTATGCAGGCTCATGTTTATTTTTCCTGATTGATTTCCCCTCCGAGTGTGTGTAGTTAGGTGATTGATAAGTTGGTGGTTAATTTTTTGGCCCCACTTCTCCTTTTTGGGAGCTGTCGGTCTGTAGGCCTCTCCTTGGCTATGCTGTAGAATGAGCTGGGTGGCGACTGTTCGGTATGGGTAGCAAGTGTTCAGTCATTTAAAAATGGTCAAATTAAGCCCTGGCTGGTGTAGCTCAGTGGATTGAGAGTAGGCTGCAAACCAAAGGGTCACTAGTTTGATTCCCAGTCAGGGCATGTGCCTGGGTTGTGGGCCAGGTCTCCACAACCCCAGTGGGGGCCACCTGAGAGGCAACCACACATTGATGTTTC
The DNA here is from genome assembly GCF_021234435.1 of Artibeus jamaicensis. Taxonomy (NCBI): domain Eukaryota; kingdom Metazoa; phylum Chordata; class Mammalia; order Chiroptera; family Phyllostomidae; genus Artibeus; species Artibeus jamaicensis. The sequence goes on from NW_026522030.1 coordinate 57,218,262, forward strand.
TCTCCCTCTCTTTCTCCTTCCCTTTATTTTTATTTATTTATGAAAATAAATAAAATCTTTTAAAAATGGTGAAATTAAGTACCTCATTAGAATATTTGCTTTGTATCTATAATATTTAACATGTTGTTATATTTTTTTACAGGAATACACACGGCTTCCTAAAAGCCATTATGAAATTATTACAAATGCAAGCTGTTAAGGAAGGACAAGCTGGGGAGAAGAACATTCAGGGTATATATTCTATTAGGTAAGCCTTTTCCCCCTTTCTTTAAAAAACATGTTTTTTATTGTGTGAATTGTTAAGTTATGAACTGAGACATGCTAATCCATTAAGAATTAGTTATTTCAGAGATTGAGCAAGTGTACTTAAAGCAGGAGGGTAAACTTTCTCACTGTAAAAAATAATAGGAGACTAACAAAGGGTTATTACTCAGGGATAGGTCAGTAGTTAGGAACCTTGATTTGCCTTTTCTTTGTCATCTATAGAATATAACATGGTAGAATTACTTTACAAAGAAAAACCACACAGCAACAATTAAAGTAAAATGCAGTGGATTTTATTTGTGAGTGTGACCTTAACCGCTGCCTTGAAGGTCCTAGAAAGCCATTTCTTAAGAGAGGAGCTCCCATCCAGTGAACAGAGTACCCCAGAGGATGCCAGTAACCAAAGCATATCGTCTTAGGAACTCTGTTTAGTGATGAGTCCAGAAATGCCTGCTTCAAAAGAATGAGAACATGGGACCATAAACAAGGGTACTGGTTCTTGGTGGAAAGTGGCTTACACAGGCTAGGACAATTCAACAGGGAAAGTAAAAGATACATGAAAATCCTCATTGGCTTGAGCATACAGCACCTGCAGTTTGGAGCATTTGACACCACGGAAACCAGAAGCTGAGAGGAGTTTCTCCAAAATGTTGAGTGGTGCCTACTTATGTATATGTATAGTGTTTACCTTTTGAGAATAAGTCAACTGTGTGTCTTGTGTTACAATGATCTTTCCTGAAATTGTAGTGCTGTTTATGATCTCTTCTTTTTATGAGTATAATATTTTGAGTTTTTAAAGCCAGTTTTTTCAAACAAGGCCAGATTTCCATTTTACAGAGTTTTTTCTTAATATGTCTTTTGAATGTCTTCAAACACACAGAAAAGTTGGGAGATTATAGTACAGTAAGTTAATAAATTCATTTACTTATTAACTCAATTAATTTTTCATTTTTATTTTTTTTAAAGATTTTATTTATTTTTAGAGAGGGAAAGGGAAGGAGAAAGAGAGGGAGAGAAACACCAATGTGTGGTTGCCTCCCATACGCCCCCTGCTTGGGGACCTGGCCCATGACCCAGGCATGTGCCCTGATTGGGAATTGAACCAGCAACCCTTTGGTTTGCAGCCTACTCTCAATCCACTGAGCCACACCAGCCAGGGCCATTAATTTATTTTTAAACAGGGGAAGCAAAAGGAAAATTATTTGCTATTTGAAAATACTGTGGAAATGGGATGTGCAGCATGAACTTTTCCAAACTGATAAATATGTTGTTTTTTTTAACATAGTTTTGCCTCCTGAGGTACAGTTTCATTTCAGGTTTGTCTTTGATCCATTACCTTGACCAGAATTGAACCTAAGGAGTAGATGAGCAGATCTTAGTATTTCTAGATGTGTCATGTGAACATCTGTGTTTTTTCTCTCTCTTTTTAAAAAGAAGTTCAAATTCTTGGGCCAGAGTTTTAAGGTAGAAAATGATTTCATTTCATTATTGGATTTCATTTCATTATTGTTCACAGCAGGGGTGGCGGGGGAGGGGGGTTATTTATTTATTATTTATTTTAAGATAGGAAAGCTATTGAAGTTTTTAATTTTTTATATAACAGTTTTATGACAGAAATTGACCCATTTATAGTATATGATACCCATAGTTTTTAGTATGTTCATAAAATTATGCAACCATCACCATAATAAATTCTAGGACTTTTTTTTTTTATCATTCCAGAAAAGAATTCCTCACCCATTAGCTGTCTTTCCATATTTCCCTCCACCTAGTGGGGTATTTTAAGTTTAACTTAATGTTCTCAACCCTGGCTGCTCATTAGGAATATCTGGGTGTGGAACCTATCAAAAATCAAATACTCCTGCCCAACTAAGTCAGAACCTTTGCCATGAGGCCTAGATGTTTGTATTTTTAAAAAGGCCCAGGTGACTCCGATTCACAGTGAGTGCAAGATGGTAGGTTAGCTGCTCATTAAGGTGAATTCTCATCACCTGGGACCTTGTTGAATGGCAGATTCTCTTTCCTTATGGCTAGGGCAGACTCCAGATTCTTCTCTGACAAGCTCCTAGGTACTGCTGGTCCCCCATCAAGTAGCAGAGCTATGAACAGCATGAGCAGTACCTGGGGGTTTGGTGGGAATGCGGCTTTTCAGACCCCATCTCTCACTGCCCGAATCACAGCCTGCATTCTGGTAAGAGTTTTCTGCATTCTGGTAAGGTAATTTAGAGGCACCTTAAAGTTTAAGAAGCCCTGTTTAGATGATGGTAAAGGGAATTTTCTGTCACGCATAAGAATTAGAGTTACTCTTATTTTCATACTGATTGTCCTCACTGGCTGTGAGTGCTAGACCTTCAGTCGTCTGTAATCTTTCACTTATTTTTCTATTTATAATTTATATTCTCCTGTACTTGGTTCTTCTAACTGCAGTCTTATTTTCACAAGATAATAGGTGCTAGGCATGGATAGGGAGCTTAGTTTGAGGAGCCGATATCATAGTGGATACATAAGGTTTGTCCTTAGATTGGTGGCACGTTAAGAGGTCCAGAATCAACCACCTGAGTTGGCATAATCCAGTAATGTTTATGGAGAGCCCTTATGTGAGTGGCTGTCTGGCACTATAAATCAGTAGAGAGCAATCGAGTGTGTAAGGGCCTTAAGTTCCTCCAGGGGGGATTGTGGATGACAGAAACCGGGGAGAGGTGAGCCTGAAGAGCAGATTCCCCTCGAGAGAGCTGTGATTACCTGAGTCAAGCACAAAATCGTCATGCTGTTTTAGAGCCTTCTGTGCCACATGTTGGTTGGCATTATCACACAGCCTTGGAGCGGCAGCTGATGAGCTGTGTCTGAAAGCATAAACCAAGATATGAGAGGCTCAGAACTCCACTGAGAGGTGTTCCCAGTTATGCTGTAGTAGAACAGAATATGTGGTCATTTTAAGTGAGTCTGTGCTGAGTTACAGAACTCATGCCAGTATGGGAGTAAAGAGAGAGGGAGATGTGAGGGCCCAAAATGTGAGCCAGTGGCTTCCATGGTCCCTGTGAATTTCTTGAAGGAGACCTAGGGAGGGTTTTCTCTTTGTTGACCCTGGACCTCAGTGTCCATAAGAATCACCTGGGAGCTTATTAAAAGTATAGCTTCTCAAGCCCACTTACCAGAGATTCTCATTCATTCAGTCAGTTTTGTGTAAGATTCAGAATCAGCATGCTTGTCCAGTTAGTCAGTACTATGGATATAGGTCCTTTGTGGATCACACTTGAGAAATACCGCTTGAGCTCCTGAGAGTTTTATGGTACCACATATGAGCTGCAAGGAACCCCTCAGCTACACGAGCAGGTGGTTCTTACGTGGCCTAATCATGTCTCCTTGCCTCTGTTCCCTATTTGGGAGGGAAAAGGTCTGTATGTTTTTAAGTCGCAAGGCACCAAGTTCCTCTTGTCATGTCCACTGTGTTCAATAGAGGCCTAGAGCAGAACCAAAGAATAATTCTAAAGGAAAAGCAGTCCAATGAGAGCAAGCCCCATGCACATGCAGGGGGAAGAATATAAGAGATTTAAACCTCATTGCTCTGTTCAGTGAAATAATGCCATGGCCAGAACACATTAGTGTTCTTCCTGGTCAGCAGGTAGATGGCTGGAGGAGGAGGAGGAGGAGAGAGCCCTCAGCACCCTCCCGGAAACCACCACTGGTTTTTAGTGTTCACAGTGCATAAGCAGCTCATGCTCAGTGTTTGATGTGTATGTCTGGAACATGCCTGCAAACCTGCATTTTAATAAGAGACTTGGATGTACAGATGGTCTGTTCACCATGCTTTGAGATGCACTAGATTAGATTGTGTGCAGCTAATAAAGTTCCTGTTGCTTAACCGTATCCTTCTTTAGTTTTGTGGTTTAAACAAGATTAAATGGGGATATTTAAGTGGGGTTTCAACTTCCAGTGCCTTTGAGGCTGGGGAAAGTTGGAAGAACAATGCAGTAGGTTTGCCTAGGTGATTAAATGAAGAGCATATGCCAAGTGTTAAAACCTTGGGCCTCTCAACCTGCGAGCACATAGAGCCCCCTGCGGAGCTTTGAAGTGGGCAGGTGCCCTGGTCCTTCCTACATGACTGGAGTATCAGCCTTAGGCATTGGTGTTTTTTCAAGGCTTCCTGGGTGGTTTATTTTTTCCCCTTTCACTTTTGTTTGGTCTGAATTTCCTTTGGGTTAGCCTCAACTCCACATTTTTCCTGTAAAACACGTATATTTAACTAAGTTAATTAAGCATTCTTGACTATTGACCATATAGGAAGTTTGTCAGAGAACTAATATTTGGCTGGTGTTTTGGTTTCAGGAAGAATAACTAAACTAAATTTTTATTATTTATAAGATATTAAATGCTCAATTTCTCATTTGCTTTATAATGTGCCATTTTCCACCCTTAAATTTTATCACGTGCTTTTGCTTTTAATTTTTCCTCTGCATATTCATATTATGGCAGTCTCCTTAAGATCTCTTCTCTCAGTTGAAGTGAGGAAATAGCTGTGAATTCATGAGCAGTAACTGCTTGTTCCAGAATTCTGCATCTTTCTGATGTGCCAGACAGTGGCTGACATGCACAAATATCAAATGTTAAGAATGTTATTTGTGGAAAGGTTTGGTCTGATCAACATCAAGCTGTACTTTCTGAAATAAGAGAATATTAAATGTTTTTGGCAGATGTGTGCTCTGAAATGGGTGATTAGGCCAATGGTAATGGCTAGTTAATATCCTGAGTAAATTAAAGTTATGAAGTCTATATGTGTATTTTTCATCCATTTGTGCAGTGTTATATAGTGTATTCAGATGGAGATTTCATTTTAAGAACTTCAAGATGTGTGTTCTAAAGGCTGAGGTACTTTGTAATGAATACTGACTTTTTTTCATTTATCTCTTAAGGCAAATGCATCTATTCCTTGGGTGAAAAGAGGAAAATGAGAGAAAGTTTCAAGATAATATACAGAGTTCACTATGACTAGTTTGTGATTGTTGACATCAAACAATAGCCCAGTCCAGACCGGGTGGTTCAGTTGGTTGGAGCGTTATCTTGTACACCAAAAAGGTTACGAGTCCCATTCCCAGTCATAACTCCTAGGGCACATACCTAGGTTGTGGGTTCAGCCCCTGGTTGGCGTGAATATGAGAGGCAACTAATGGACATTTCTCTCAAGTCAATGAACGTATCCTCAGGTGAGGGTTGAAAAAGGGAAGGAAAAAAATCATGGCCCAGTTTTAATTCTGGTAACTAGCTTTTTCTTAGCATTAAACTGTTTGCTTTTCTTAGCATTAAACTGTTTGCTTTTTCTCTCATATCCATTTCAAAGGACTGGATGAAGTCAGCCATGCAGAGAGCACAGGAAGAAAGCTTCCGATACAAGGAAAAGCATGTGCTTAGATGCTGCTGTGTGGACAGGCCTGGTGCACTAGAGGAACTGACAGGAGGCAAAGTAGCTGGAACTTAGTGTTCAGGGGAGGCAGCGGCCTAGGCAAGAGGCTCAGGGTGGGTGGCTGTGGCCTAGAATATAACAAGATCATAGCAAAGACTTTGGGTTTTATTTAAACAGTGGTTGGAATTCGATGAAGATTTTTCTTTTTAACTTATTATTTTAAAATAATTTTAATGTTCCAGAAAAGTTGCAAGAATAAAAGACTCATTTACCATTTACCAAGATTTCATCAGTTTCTTTTATACTTTGCCACATTTTCTTTATCATTCTCTGTATAAAATTGAGCAGAAAAAACCCAGAATATTTGGGAGTAGATAGCTTATATTCAATAGTATATGTTTCCTAAGAACAAAAATATTCTCTTATATTACCAGAGTACAGTTATCAAATTGAGAAAATTTAACATTGATACAATATTTCAATCTATAGTCCATATCCCAGTTTAATCATTTGTCCTTTTATACCTTTTTCCCTTTTATTTTCAGTGTATAGGATCTGGTGCAGGATGATATGCTGCCTTTAGTTGTCATATCTTTTTAGTCTTTTAAAATTGGGAACCGTTTCTCATTCTTTCAACTTTCCTGACAATTTTGGATGCCATGGAAGTGACACTTGTCAGGATATTACAGCTGGAGGCACTAATGTTGTCTTGCCCTCATTGGTGATTTTAACTTTGGTCACTCATTCAAGGTGATAATCTGATTTCTCTACTGTATAGTTATCATTTTCCTCTTGTAACTAATACGCAGTCTCTGAGACACTTTGAGACCATGCAAATATTCTGTTTCTCAGTAAGCTCACAACCCCCCCAGTCAGTTTTCTCTGATGATTTCAAAATGGCTATTTCCCAACCCCAACACTCCCTTCACTTATACTAGTGACAGTGGTGATACAGGTAAGTTTTAGAAGTGGAAACGATAGGAATCCCCAGAAATTTGCTTAATATATAGATTCCGAAGTTCCACCTTTGTAGATCATGATTTAGAAAGGTTGGGTGGGAGTCATTGTGAGTATTAGAATTTGTATAGTTTTAAAAAGTCCCAACGGGTCCTGATGTGGAACTAGGTTTGGAAATCACTGGATAAATGGTTCATGTACCAAACAGTGTCCTGATGTTTTGTAACGACATTTGAAAAAGACACACTTTTTTCCTTCCACATCTGCATCTTTAAGATGGATAAAATTAAGCTCTCAATCTGGGACATTGAGTAAATAAATGAGACTGTGATTTGAACTTATTTCTTTATAGGTAAATCTAAGTTCTTATGATTGTATTGGCCATGTACTTATGCTTCACATGCTACATATGAATTTTTCTCAAGTCAAGAATAGGTAACCTAGACTTCTGCCAAGATGGAGGCGTAGGTGAAAACATTGTGCCTTCTCGCACAACCAAGTTTAAAGACAACAAAGTTTTAGTAACAAAAAACGCAGCCAAAACACAGAAAATTGAACTATACAGATGTCTGACAATAATGAACCCTTCAGCCAGATCGATAAGAGGGGCAGAGTCAGCCACTGGCAGAGTGGGGTTGTGCAGGAAAACTTGGTCAGACCAACCCAGGCGCCAGGTGGCGGTTGGCGAATCCCAGGCGTGGGGTTGCGACTGGCAGACCCAGTGAGGGTGCAAGGTGGCAGGCTCACCACAGTCACACATTTGTGCACAGATAAACCAGCAAAGGAGTGAGCAGTGAGACAGACCACGCAGGCCCCTGCGGCAGGAAGCAGCAGAGGGGACCACTATTGCCCCTCTTTGACCCCGCCCTCACATACAGCATCACAAACCAGCAACCTGGGTGGACCTGCCCTGGTGAACACCTAGGGCTCTGCTCCTCATACATAATGGGCGTGAACAGATCAAACATGGCTCAAGAAGAACTCAGAGCTCCAGAGCCCATAACTCTAAGCAATGAAGAAACAGCCAAACTTTCAGAAGAACAGTTCAAAACACTGGTGATCAGGATGCTCACAGAACTGGTTGATTTTAGTCACAAATTAGAGGAACATATGAAGGCTAAACTAATTGAAATGAAGGGAAATGCACAGGAAACCAATAGTGATGGAAAGGAAACTGGGACTCAAATTAAGGGAGTGGACCAGAAGGAAGAAATAAATGACCAAACAGAAAACAAGAATTCAAAAAAATGAGGAGAGGCTTAGGAACCTCCAGGACATCTTTAGTGCTCCAACATCTGAATTATAGGGGTACCAGAAGGGGAAGAGGAACAGCCATGAGTGGAAAACTTATTTGAACAAATAATAAAGAACTTCCCCAATCTGGCAAAGGAAATAGACTTCCAGGAAATCCAGGAAGCTCAGAGAGTCCCAAAGAAGTTGGACCCAAGAAGGAACACACCAAGGCACATCATCATTACATTAGCCAAGATTAAAATGAAGGAGAGAATCCTAGAAGCAGCAAGAGATAAGGGGACAGTCACCTACAAAGGGGTTCCCATCAGACTGTCAGCAGATTTCTCAAAAGAGACCTTACAGGCAAGAAGGGGCTGGAAAGAAGCATTCCAAGTCATGAAATCCAAAGACCTACAACCAAGATTGCTCTATCCAGCAAAGCTTTCATTTAGAATGGAAGGACAGATGAAGTGCTTCTCAGAAAAGATCAAGTTCAAGGAGTTCATCATCACCAAGCCCTTACTATATGAAATGTTAAAGGGACTTACCTAAGAAAAAGAAGATAAAAAAGATGAACAGTGAAAGGACAGCAAACTCACAGTTATTAACAACCACACCTAAAACAAAAGCAAACTAAGAGGACAGCTAGATCAGAGTGAACCATACAAATGAAGATTACATGGAGGGTTAGCAACAGGGGAGTGGGAGGAGGAGAAGAGGAGAGAAGGTACAGAAAATAAGTAGCATAGACAGTAGGTAGAAAATAGATGGGGGGAGGGCAAGAATAGTCTGGGAAATATAGAATCTAAAGAACTTGAGACACATGATCATAAACTAAAGGGGGGAATAGTGGGGGAGGGGGTGCAGGGTGGAGGGGAATTAAGGGCAATAGAACAACTGTAATGGCATAATAAAAAGAACAAAAAAATAGGTAACCTAAATTTAAAATGGTATGTGGCTAAGTTTTGAATATTTTAATTTTTTTTATTGAGATATAATGTTCTATACAATGAAATTCACCCTTTTAAAGTAAACAGTTCAGCGTTTTTTATTACATCTACAAAGTCATTTGACCATTGCTGCTCTCTGATTCCAGGATATTTTGGTCACCCCCAAAGGGAGCACCATGCCCATTTGCAGTTAGTCATTTCCAGTACCGCATATTCTCAGCCCCTAGAACATGTTACTTTTATCTGTGGGTTTGACACTTCTGGACATTTCATGTGAATAGAATCATATAATGTGTGGCCTTCTATGACTGGCTTCTTCCACTTAGTGTAATGTTTTCAAGGTTTATCTATATTGTAGTATGATTAGTACTTCATTTTTTTATCACTGAATAATACTACATAGGATGGATTAACACATTTGTAGTATTTTTGGATGCTTACCGATTTTTAGTGTTCTTGCATTTTACATTTATTTCTGAAGGCAAAGCACTTCTTTTTTTTAACGATTAACTTTTTTAAAGAAGATTTTATTTATTTATCTTTTAGAGGGGAATGGAAAGGGAAAGGGAGAGAAACATCAATGTATTACTGCCTCTGGTGCGTCCTCTACTGGGAACTGGCCTGCAACCCAGGCACGTGCCCTGACTGGGAATCGAACCTCTGGGAATCGAACCTCAATTCTCTGGTTTGCAGGCCCACACTCAGTCCACTGAGCTATACCAGCCAGGGCTGCAAACCACTTCTTGTACGTTCCTGAAAAGAAACCTCTTAGTCTTTAAGAGTGTGTTTTTCATTTCTATGCAGATTTCCTTATTACATTTACTATTTTAATGAGGTTGCCTAGATTCTTGCAAAACTAAAATATTGACCATCAGCTCTTAAATTATAGTTTTGTTGTCAGAGTAAGCAGTTTGCTTTTTGAGGGGTTTGATTATTTCAATAATTGAATATATTATCCAGGGATTGCCTGAGCTGCAGATGCTTGTTTTTATTTAGCATAAAGTAAGCATGACAGCACGATTTAATCCTCTGTACTGTGCACTCAAGCTTCCATAAGAGATTGGAGCTAGCAGAATACATTAATATAATTTATTTTGCTGAAATTACAGAAACTTTAATACTTAAGGAGCCCAGATTTCTGGGCAGAATTCATAGTATGTAACCTTTTTTTAGGAGCAAGTGGTTCCTGCTTCATAGTGTTTTTGGAAGTGGTGTTTTAACAAAGCTTCATTATAGCAGTTACCTTAGATACACTTCGTTTTAATGCACTGATATGTTTTTTTGAGTTGGGGCAGGGGGTCAGCATCTTCCTTGATAATCTCACAACAATTTTATCTTTCTCCTAGAAAATGTACACACATATGTACTTAAAATTTTACATATAATTTCAGAGGGCTTGTGAATTTTTGCTTTAATGGATTAGTAGACATCTTTATAGGAAAATCAGGGGAAAAGAAGATGGATGAGAAAGGAGGATTCATGTACCTGAAAAAGCCCAGCAGGGTTAAGGGTAAGAAAGAAGCGAGGACTGTAGTTGGGGAAGTAGAGCTAATAATACTATCCAGGGGCTAGCTGTCTCTGCATTTTGATTCTTTCTGTCGAACAGCATGTTTTGCTTAAGTTTTTATTTACTCTTTTTCTCTCCTCTTTCCCACCCAGGGAAGTCTTTGCTCATGGTTTGTGGTTCTAATCACCTGGCATTTAGCCCTGGGACTTAGAATCAGACCTAATGAATAAGCTACAGATATCGAACAGTCATGTAGTTAGTAATTGCCACTAGAAAATGCTTCATAAGCTACTCAAAGTGTGGATGTTTAATTTAAAATCGTATGGTAATTTGCCAGTAAATGTCTTAAGGCCACAAAATATTATAATTTTTGCCTTATTAACTTATTTATCTCTAGTTTTGTTTTTGTTTTTTACTTTATTTTTGCATTCATGCATGTAACTTAGTAATATAAGCTCTGTATCCCTAGCTCCGTATTTTTATGTTTTCCCCCAGCCGTGGCTCTATACCTAAAATAGCCCCATACTTTTGACACTGGCAGACACCTTTGCATTAAACTCCTGATCCTATGAAGATGATATATCATAGAATTGCACACTTGAAGCCTACATAACTTTATTAACCAGTGTCACTGCAATAAATTTGAGAAAAATCCCTTCCCCTCAAAACAGGGATTCTGTGAAAGTTCATCATGAGGGCAGAATCATCATAAAATGAAGCATATGTATTTTCAAATAAATGCTATACTCTCCTTATTTACCTTATCCAAAGAAAAAATAAATTTAGTCAAAAATGTCAAAAAAAAAAAGCATTTTTGCTCCAATTGTTTTTCTTGGAACTTGTATGGAAAGGATAAAACGTTTTTTCTTAAAACAGTATAGAATATATAATGAGTCATAATTATTGTTTTATTTTATAGTAATATTCAGTGTGGAGTCTTCATAATTTTTTAGTAGGTATTTTTTTAACTTAAAATCTACAGAGCTTTTAAAAAATCCCTTTTTGGCTTCTAACTAGTACATTCAAATCAAAATTCAGAGCAGGTAGAGAATAGCTTTTAAAATGCATATTTGATGTAGTAAGTGCTATGCTGTGCTTCTGGAAGTGCCAGGGTCACAGCTGCACACAGAAAAGGCATGGTGACTGCAGGCATTTTCCCCTCACACAGAAAGGCATTCTCTGTCTATCGTTGAATTTATGATGTAAATCAAATCTTGGCTTTCCTATATTTAGAGATGTAGCAGAGAAGTTGAGGTGACCTAAAGGTTACAAATAACTTTTGCTTTTTGGTTTGCCTATATCACAGGACTAATTTTTAACTACTCTTTTCTGTTAAGATTAATGCACTTGGAGAGGTGAATCTTGTTACACACCTCAGTTGACCATCACTTCTGTGCTAGTCTGGTGGAACCATGAATTAATCCTTCCTCCTTCCCCCATTCTGTTAAGATGCACGTATTGCAGTGTGTTGAAAATATTACTAAAGGGTGGGAGCACTGAAGTATTAGGTTCCAGTTCTGAATGCTTCTTGTGTTTTTTTCTTTAATCAACATGGACTTTGAAACAGTGTACTAGTGGGGCTGTGATAACTTGGTTTAATGATCCAATCAGAGTTTAAAAATGTGGTTTGGGGGAAATGTGTGTGTGCGTGTGACATTTATTGTAGATGTGCATTTAATACTGAAAGGGAAACAAAGGGCACGAGGCATAGACCCAGCTTTCAATCTGCTTTTGCTCTAGTATAAGATACAAACCTACCTGCATGATAATCATCATAGTATCCCATTTATGGAGTATGCTGCGTGCTGGTACTATGGTAAATGCTTTCTTTAAAATAGCCATTAAAACATTTACAAATTATGAAATAGGGAAGTGAAGTGCCAAAGAATGTACAACACATTCATTCATTGTGGTAGGAGGAGAAAAACAACACACAGTGAGGGAGAGATTAGAGGCACTAAAGGCCAATGAAGGGTGACCTGGCTGCCCGGTTCGTATTGATTTTAATCTTTAAAACAATGTTATTTATTCTCTTTTAAGAAGAAAGCAGATGTCTCAAGAGTTAGAAAATTCTTATCTAAAAATTTCTGTGGGCTCCTCATTGCAACCCTTCTCTCTGAAATAAAAAATATATAGGCTGATTTATCTCTTTAAGATAAAAATAGGATACCTCTTCTTTTAGGTCTCAGATTTTAATAGATATTGTTCTTAGAGCCGTTTTAACTTGACATAGAATTATTAATAGTTGAGAGCTGTCTTCACTGCTTTCTGCTTTTACAAGGTTTGTTTCTACCTCTAGTTCTGAGCAGTATGAAGGTTAGGGCTTTAATGGATGCCTTGGGTTATATAACTTTAGCCCTAGAAGGTACTTAGCCTGATTTCCTTATTTTACAGGTAAAGAAATTGCCTAAGAAAGGTTAATTATCTTGCCTGAGGTCACACAATTTGTTGCGGAGCCAGAATGTAAATTTGGAACTCTTGATTCTGAATCAATGCTTTCCTCTATTATTTCACCTCATCTCTCCACTTGTATTTTTTTCTGAGACAAGAAAGTGGCGGTATATGAGTAAATGATTTTGATGATACTATGTAAGCATTGGTTATATATAATAATAACAATAACAATGCCCCAAATTTGTTTATCAAAACTTGAATAGCTTATCATCTGCCACTGTTTTACCAGTGATCAGGTTGATTGTATGGTGAACCCATCTATCATTTTGAATGAAGTAGTATAGTAAACTAACTGTAACTTGAATAGTAAGCTTGAGGATAATTGAAATTTTTAGGTATAACCCAGGTTTTGTTTTGGTGTTTTTTTTGTACCACATTATTTGTTTTTTGATCAACAATGCTTCTAAAAAGAGCAAAGTTGACTTATTTAAATTGTGAGTTTTTCATTTTACCTTGACCTTTCTCAGTTAAATGTGCTTGAAAGAAGTGGAATGGCTAACAAGCACTGAGTGAGAGAGTAAGAAAGAAAAAACTTAGTAATCCATGAATTTAATAATTAATCCTTGAATATATGAAGAGTGAACTATACTCAGCCTTATGACATTTTAAATGCTGAAATACCTTATTTTAAAATTTTTAAAAAAGATTTTATTTTTTAGAGAGGGAGGAAGGGAAGGAGCAAGGGAGAGAAACATCAGGGTGTGGTTGCCTCTCATGCACCTCCTACTGGAGACACTGCCCACAGCCCAGACATGTGCCCTGACTGGGAATCAAAGCAGTGACTCTTTGATCAAAACTAACTTTTAAAAAGGAGATAGATATTTAACATTTTGGGGGCATGAGGAGCGGGAAGGGGTGGAGGATGACTTACTTATAAGGGGAGTGTATTAAGAAGCACTTACGTGCTTTGTGATCACACAAAAACTGTGTGGTAACTTGTTTGATTTTCTTTTTTTCTTAAATTGTTGTTCCCAGTACAGTTTTCTGCCTTTTACCCCCATTCCAGCCAACCCTGCCATCAGAGACATTGATTTTCTTTTTAAGTTGTCATAAATGCCACCACTAGCTGGCTTCTTATTTCATTATAGTGCTTTTCAGAAGTAAAAAACATAGATAAAATAATTGCAGTTGCTGTACTATTCTTTTTACTCATGTTTACTTGAACATGACCTACTGAACTCTTCATTTAAGAATATCAGTTGATGTGTCATACCTGAGATGCTTTTAGGATTTGTTAAATTTGTCATTAAGTATCAGTGTCAACCATAGTAGAAGCAAGTTCTACCAACATAGGTTTAACTGCCAAAGAATTTGAAATTTAGAAATGTGATTTCTATATGATTTTTGAGTTTTGGCATAAACAAATTGATTAGAGTGATTCCTTGTAATGGTAGTAACCTGATCAGTCAGAAATAGCCTGTGTTTTAAGCAAAACATGCTGCCAGCGAGTGACGTTAGTGTGTGATAGATTAGGTGAGGTTGAGGAGAAAATAAATAGATGGTGTTATAATAGCCAGAACTGTGTAGTAGTGTCAGAGAGGTGTTTAAGATGAGTGTTCGAATGTGATGGATGTGACATACTTTTCTGTTTAAGAGAGAAAACAAAAATCAGACAGCTTTCTAATTCCTAACAACTTTCCTCGTCTGTGGTGGTTTACTGCTAGTGGTTCTCAACCCTGGCAACACATTAAACTTGCTAGAGGAGTTTTTAAAAATCACTAATGCCTGGGCTCTCCATTTCCAGCAACCTGAGTATAATTGAGACCTGTATGTTGGTATTTTTTAAAGGAGCTCCACAGATGAATCTAACTTGCAGCAATGGTTAAGAACCACTGTTTTATAGAATTCTGCATCAGAATTATTTGGAGGGCTGTTAGGTCTGGGCTGGAGCCTGGGATTTATTTACATTTCTAATAGGTTCCCAGGTGATGCTGATATTGCTGGTAAGGTGATCACTCTTTCAGAACTACCTAGATGGCTGTCTTAAAAAACCATTTCAGTGAAACTAGTCTGCTTCTTTTTATTTTCTTTAAATCATTACTAGTAATATTTTGCTCAGTTAAAAATTATATTATGTATTTGATTCCTTTTATATTAAAAACATGGATACGTCTCTTTTTGAATTTATAATGACCATTTACATTTTACTTTTAAAATTCTTTGGAGGAAAAAGCCACATCCATGCTAACTAAATACTTTGTATATAGTGCTTCAGAGTTTAAGATTCTAATGAATTTAGAGTTTCTTATAGACTCTTTGAGCTATTTAAAATAACTTGTGCTTTTATTCTTTTTCTTATTTAAGAATTCTTCAGATTTCAGATTTTATGTTTTATATAGATTTTTTAGGTATCTTAATGAATGTAGCCCAAATAAAAAGATTCGTTCTCATTCAAGAGAAATTTCAAGCATTTTCAATTTGGACAGATTGTTATTTGAGGTGGAAGGAATATTTTCTTTTTCTCATCTTAAATATGCTGAGGGAACACGGAGTCGTACCCTGAGAAAAATGGGTAAGTGGGGACAGAAAAGAGATAGTGCTTATAAGTTGGGGTGATGTTAGAGAAAATGGAACCTTCCAGGTTCTTAAGGAGAGTAGCAGGAGAAGGAGGCATGAGTTTTAGGAGTAAAGGAATCAGGGGATACAGATGAGAGAGCTACTGGACTCAGGAGCTAGGTTGAGTGGCACAGTCCATTCTCAGCTCTGGGTCTCTAAGACTTGAGGTTCATTCTATTTTTTGCAAAAACAGTTTAAAAGAAAAAATGTCAGTTCTAACAAACCAACTTACCAACAAATGAAGCAGATGATAATTTTATGACAATTATGAATCCTGCAAAAAAAGTCTCTAGATGGCATTGGCTTTTTTTTTCCTGCTGTATTTGGATATTGAGAATGTATAGTCCTGAAATGACAGTTTCCAATGTGGCTTTTCTTTGTGTTTCAGAAGTCACCCTCAGCCTTTGATCACGGTGCTTGAACACAGACCTGATTGCTGGCCAGTACTTTTGCAGCAGCTGACAGCTTTTTTCCAGCAATGCCCTGAAAGGTAATGTAAAGTAAAATAACTGAGGGTGATGGAATAGTATGTGCTAATTATATATATTGGTTTTTCTTTTTAAGCTGCTTTGGCTGAAGAAATGTCTTTAAGCATGTATACTTTTATATTTTCTTAAGAGTAAAGAAATAAAAATCTATCACATTTATTGATTGTTTAAAATTTAAATATAAGGCAAGCTATTATTAAAGAAGTTAAGCATTGGTTAGTTAGGAAAGTTTATTAGAAATATTCATTGAACTACTGTACATTTAATGACAAATCATTTTAATAGTTGTGTTAAACAATTAGTGTAAAACAAAAGAACATAAATTAATTAGTTTCTCCTATAGCAATAATATAAAATGGGGTATAAAGCCTTGATACTCCCTACACAATCCATTCAGAAGAATGCTCCTCCCCCTACCCTGCAAATTGATTAGTGCGTTAAACTCTCCCTGTTTGAAACCTGCCCATTGGGATCAAGTGATCGTTCCAGCTGAGATTAGATAGCAACCATATGAGCAGTTAGTTTATTTTTATCAAGACCTCCTGATGTTCCTCCATGCTACCCCCTTTCTTCCATCCTTATTACCATGACAGCGGCTTAGGTCACCATCTTTTGGCTTTTGCCACTCGTATGTGACTGACGTCTTTGCCTCTAATTTTATGTTACTCAAATCCATTCTCTGCACACCCATCAGAGTGATAGATCAAGGGAGCAGATATTATTGTACAAATCCTTTACTTAAATCACCACAACTGTGGTTTTCATACTGCACTTGCAATGTATGGGCTAAGTACGGGGAATCCCCTGCCCACTTCTGGTCTGTTTTTATAGAACTTATATGTTCTAAGCTTATGGAAGCTTTGTATTTTTTAAAAAAGAGAATTTGGTTTCAGAAATAGTTGGAAAGTCCCCAGGCTACAAGATGAAATCTAGTATATTATTCTAGGCTCTGTGTATGATATGGTTTCACCTGTTTCATCAATTTTATCTTCTATCTTTATCTCACAATTTATGACTTGTGTATTCAGCAATATCCTGACTTCCGCACAGGAAGCAGTGCTATTCCATTGGCTCTGTGCTTCTGTGTGTTAGTACCCACCTTCATCTCTTTTTTTTTTTAAAGACTTATTTATTTACTTATTTATCTTTAGAGGGGAAGGGAAGGAGAGAGAGAGAGAAACATCAATGTATGGTTGCCTTTCATGCATCCCCTGCTGGGAACTGGCCTGCAGGGAACTGGCCTGCAACCTCAGTATGTGCCCTGACTGGGAATCGAACCGCGAGTGTCTGGTTCGCAGGCCCGCGCTCAATCCACTGAGCTACACCAGCCAGGGCGCCCACCTTCATCTCTTAAACCTCACCACAACCCTTTCCGAATTTCTCTCTTAAAACTCTGTTTAGGCTTTCGCCCTCTTAGAAGGTCATTGCTTACCACGGACTCAGGTATTTTTTATATGCTCCCATAATTTTAGTTGTGATTTCTTACATCATTATATTCACTCCATTGTCTTATAATTAACTCTCCTCTGTTAACTGTGAAACCTTCCTGAGGGCATATATAAGACTGTGTCATTTTTTTTTTGAGTTAATAATGACTGGCAGATTTCTAAGTGCTCTGTAAGTGTTGGATTTACATACATGAAACTCACGGACCTGTGGGCCCAGGCAGTGGGTTGTAGCGTTCCTCCTACTATGTAATATATACATAGTACCATCATGCAAGGTCATGATAGGATACCATTGTCTAGAGTAATCCAGTGCCTGAGTTCCGTTCACCATACCAACTTGATTCATGTTTTCCTGCTCTTGAAGTTTTTACAGTACCCCAAGATGCGGTTTCTTAGAATACCACTTGAGTCCATAACTTCAATTTTAGATGGAATTTCTAGGCAGGATATAGTGGTATAGGAAGTTTTAAAGAGATATAGGAAGCCTTGTAATCATCTCCCAGTAAGGAAATCCATGTGCCATTTAAATGAAAAGCCAAAAATAAACATCATTATCCTTTCTTCTCTCACCTAGGACTGCATTTTCAAAGGTAGGATTAGTATTTACTAAATAAGTCTTTCATCAACTATGTTAGAAATCAAAAATAACAAATTCATAATAAACACATTTGTTTAATGACATTTCTCTTATTAAATAGATGGGGATAGTTTTTAAAGGATGTTGCTGCTAGTTTGATCAATTCGTCAGTAAGCTTGTTAAGAATCTCTTTTTCAGTACTTTAATTGACAGGTAATTAATTTAGCTTTTGGCTATTTTCATTTTAAAGGAGTATTGTTTTGGGATTTGGGTATATTTATTCTAATGAAATTTGTCCAGATATTCATAAGAAACAAAATATTACTAATAGACTTTGGTTTATTTACTGATAAGCTTCTATTGACTTGCTCTTTTCATTTAAATTCTCAGGTATTAGGATATGCTATCTAGAGCCTTTTGGAAGTTCTAAATTATTTTATATTTATTTATAAAAATAACCACAGTTGCTTCATTTCTACTTTTGCACTATAAGATTATTCTTTGCATTAGAAATTGTAATTGTGATTGCATTTTGAGCAGACTGTTAGTTTTCTTCAGGTTTAATTTTAGGGTAAGTTAACTTAGCAGTTTTAAGTTGTTGTTTAGAAAGAAGGTGGATACTGGGGTAGGAGCTTGAAAGGCCCCAGCGGCACACTGGGGAAACTGAAGTGCCCGGCGTCAGCAGGTGCTGAGGGACAGCTTCCTCCCAGACAAAAGAGCAGGCATAGGCCATCTTCTCTTTTCTGAGCCCTCCCTCCACAGAGCCACAGAGCCACAGAGCCACAGAGCCGGCAGGCAGGTGCCGTATCTGAGACTCTATCTACCTGGCTAACACTGTTTGCTTTGCCCTTGAGATCCCCTGAGACTCTCTCTCATCCAACTTACGGGGCCACTGAAACTGCTATGATGACTCTTAAATATGAATGGGTGGTCTAGGCTCTTGCTTCACAACTTCCTAAATCCTGTCAAACAAGCAACAGCTGGCCTCAGTGAACCCCTAGTTCCTCAGCTCCCACACCTCTTGCTAAGTGGTCCCAGGTCCAGCACTTGCAGCAGCCAGTCTAGATTCATAGCTTGGCTTTGCTTGGGAATCTCCAAGTGCAGCACAAACAGCATCCATCTCAGATTGCTTTATAGCTCTACTGGGTGGCCCTGGGCAGAACATAGGTGGGAGCTGATCTTGGCCTGCACCACCCAGGAAACCCCAGAGCGCGGGTATCCAGTGGATAGTTATAGACCATGTCAAAGCATAACACGCTGCTCCTGCACAGCTGATCCTCCATAGAGGGCAGAGGTTGGTGGTCAGTGGTCACAGCCAATCATTGTAGCTGACTGGCCTGGGTAAATCATTCCTATTCACCTGCTAACAGCAATCAAGGCTCAACTACAAGAGGAAGGTGTACTCAGACCAAATAGAGGGCACAACTCAAGTATCCAGCTTCGGTGATAGGGGAGCCTGTGCCACTGGATCCTGTAAGACACCTACTACTTTAGGACATGCTACCAAGACAGAGGGTCATAGCAGCTCTACCTAATACATAAAAACAAACACAGAGAGGCTGCCAAAATGAGGAGACAGAGAAACATGGCCAATTGACAGAACAGATCAAACTCCAGAAAAAGAACTAAACAAAATGGAGATAAACTATCTATCAGATGCAGAGTTCAAAACACTAGTTATAAGGATTCTCAAGGAACTTAGGATGTCAACAGCATAAAAAAGAATCAGTCAGAACTGAAGTATACAAATTGAAATAAAGAACAATTTACAGGGAAACCACAGTAGAGTGAACGAAGCCTAGAGTCAAATCAATGATTTGGAACATAAAAAAAAAAACAAACCAACCAATCTGAACCACAAGAAAAAAAGAATAAAAATATCAAGGATAGTGTAAGCTACCTCTGGGACAACTTCATAGGGGTGCCAAAAGGAGAAGAGCAAGAAGAAGAAATTGGAATCTATTTGAAACAATAATGAAAGAAAACTTCCCCAGTTTGGTGAAGGAAATAAACATGCAAATCCAGGAAGCACAGAGAGTCCCAAACTAGATATATGCAAAGAGGCCCATTCCAAGACACATCATAATTAAAATGCCAAAGGTTAAACATAGAGAGAATCTTAAAAGCAGCTAGAGAAGAGCAGCCAATTACCTATAGGGGAGTTTCCATGAGACACTTTGCAGACTAGAAGGGATTGGCAAGCAATATTCATAGTCATGAAAAGCAGGGACCCATAGCCAAGATTGCTGTACCCAGCAAAGCTATATTTGGAACTGAAGGGCAGGTAAAGAGCTGCCCATACAAAAAAAAAATTCCCAAAACAAAAATCCCCCAAAACTAACAACCTAAAGAGTCATCATCAAACCATTATTACATGAAATGTTGAAGGGACTTGTGTAAGAAAAGAAGGAAGATGAAAACTATGAACAATAAAATGGCAAAGAATATATGTCTATCAACAATTGAATCTGAAAAACTAAGGAAACAAGAAGAACAGAGACAGAATTATGGATACAGAGAGCATTCTGATGGTTGGGTAGGTTGGGGGAATGAGTGAAGAGGTGAGGCAATTGAGTACAAATAAGTAGTTACAGAATAGCCATGGGGATGTAAAGTACAGTATAGGAAATGGAGTAGCCAAAGGACTTACACACATGACCCATGGACATGGAGAATGGTATGGGAATTGCCTGAAGGAGTTGGGGGTCCTTGGTAGAGGGTGGCAAAGGGGAAAAGAATTCAGACAATTTTAATAGCATAATCAATAAAATATAATTTAAAAAAGAAAGAAGGTAGATAATTTAATAATCTAAATAGTGATTTGTAACTATGGGAAGGAGACAAAGTATTGTGGAGATAGCTTGTAATCTATATTTTTCTGTGTTGGGAATTATTGATTAGACTAGCTGTTTGCATTCAGTTTTTTTTAAAATTGTTGTTCAAGTACAGTTTTCTGTCTTTTACTCTCATCCCAGCCCACCCACCCGGCCCCCCCCTCCCATTTCCACCTTCCTAGTTTTTGTCCATGTGTCTTTTTCACTTGTTCTTGTAAACCCTTCCTTTTTTCCCCTGAAATTCCCTCCTCTCTCCCCTTGAACACTGTCAGCCTGTTAGTTTTTTAAAAATATTTTATTTATTTATTTTTAGATAGGGGAAGGGAGAGAGAAAGAGAGGGAGAGAAGCATGGATGTATGGTTGCCTCTCGTGTGCCCCCTTACTGGGGACCTGGCTTGTAACCCAGGCATGTGCTCTGGGAATCGAACCAGTGACCCTTTGGTTCCCAGGCCCACACTCAATCCACTGAGCTACACCAGCTATGGCAATTTTTACTAAATCTTAAAAGTGACAAAATATTTTATTTTTTTCCCCTGTTCCCTTTTAATTTATTTATTTTATTATTGGGAACCCAACTGGTGATCCTTTGTTCATAGGCTGGCGCTCAGTCCACTGAGCCATACCAGTGAGGGCTGCATTCATTTTTAATAGTATGTGTTTGTCTGGAAATAACAGTAGATCATTATGCAAGGTTTTAGAGGGGTGTTACTTTATGATTAAGTTCTGTATTCATTTATGGAAGGCCCTATAATGTTAAAACTTCACCTTCATGGAACTGAGAATCATGTAAATTGACAGGGATGTTATGGTCTTTAGACCTGTATACTTCAAGGTTATATAGCCTAACATGTTTTTTTCACATGAGGGAACTAAGGAGAGCAACATTAAATGACTTGTTCAAGGTCACATGGCTAGTGAATGGCAGAATGGGGCCAAAAGCCTCAGTTTGTTATTCTTATTCCAGGTCTTTTCTCGCCACTTCTCTCTTAATGGTAAACAGAAATATGAAAGATGTATATGTAGGAATCGAACTTGGAAGGAATTGAACTATGTAGGAATACACACTTGGTTACATTTTTAAATATTCTTAATCACTTTGGGATTTCTGGTTATGTTTTATTATTTTCTTTTTTCTCATAAGTCCTGTCAATTTTATGCATACTGAATTTATAGTTAATCATTAGATACCACATAGGAAATGCAAAGGAAATGCAATATTCAAAATTGGGACAGATTAAGCCAGGAAGAGTTCTAAATAGTGTAATACTATATTGTCCTTAAGAAAGTTCAACATTCTGCTCCCGATGTCAAGTAATAACAGTACCTTGGAAATATACTTCTCTATATGAATCTTGCATTTCACCTTCCGCATCTCAAAGTAGGAGAAAGCCGATAAGCTGGTAGTGGATATTGTTGACACCTGGATTGTATTCACTCTTTGGGAACACATCGTTAGAGAGATGGGGAAACTTTCTAACTCTCTTTTCTGGAAACCTGTGCTTCGTAGTCTAGCTCAGAATAAATTGCTTGATCTGTGAAACTGCTTTTAGTTTTCCAAACTGGGTGGTGTGATAAAGATATGTTTCAGTAATAATTACGAACTCAAGAAAGTCCTTCTTCTGTTTTTTATAGATTGTGTAAGTATGTGTGCTATTGAGGAAATAATATACCTACAGATTGTGAGCTCCATCAGAACAAGGATTTAATCTATTTTTGTTTCTGGTACATAGAAGAGTGAATGATGTATAGGTATTAAGTACATATTGCCTAGAGAATAAATAAATGAATAAATTAATTAAGTCTTACTAATATGGTAACTTTAAGGCTTTTACTAGTGGTAGTGTTTTGAAATCACTTTGCTGTAAAATGAATAGTATTATAAAATTACATGGTCAATCATAATTCACTGATTCACTGAGTTGGTTGGGTGTCATTCTGCAAAGTGAAAGGTTGCTGGTTTGATTCCCAGTCAGAGCACATGCCTGGTTTCTCTTTCACATCGATGTTTCTCTCTCTCTTTCTCCCTCCCTGCCCCTCTATCTCTAACAGATAAATAATTAAGTAAGTAAATAAGTAAATAAATCCTAATGCAAATACTATTTCTTCTATGCGGCACTGCACTTTATATCTTTCTTTTAGTGATTTTCACTTTCTGTCCTCTAGTCCAGGAACAGAAGTGATTGTTCTGTTAGATTCTTAAGAATAGATAATGCCTGGTTCATCTTTGTATCTTACCTAATAATTTCTTATGTATAATAAATATGCAAAACAAAATAATGATTTAATTGATATGTGCTAAATTGTAAAGCTACTCTACAGTTTCGTGTAACTGAATTTAGTAATCAAATAAGCACCTCGTTAAAGGCCTACTGTGTGTAGTTATTGGTTATACAGAAGTGAACAGAAACCCATGTTCCATGCCCTCATTTGGCTTATAGTCTGACAAGGGTTAGAGACATTGAAAAAAAATGATGAAGTCGTTGTCCTGTGGGAGCACAAAATAGGGCTCCGACCGAGGTTAGGTGTCAGGGAAGGCCCTCAGGAAGTGCTTTTAAAGGAGAGACCTGAAGGATGATAGAAATTAGGTAGAGAAAGGAACAGGGAAGGAAGCAAGAGGACAGTATTACAGACAGAGGGAACAGCAAGTGAAAAGAGAAGCCTGATGACAAGAGATCTGATAGTTCAGTGGTCAGTGGAGAGTGGAGAAGAGCAAAAATAAGGCCGGAAAGATAAGCAGTGGCCAAAATATGGAGGGTTTGTGAATTGGGCTAAGTGTTTTATCTTAAGGGTAAACTCCTTTAAACTAGTTAATGACATGATAAAATTTTTATATTTGAAAGGTCCTTTGGCATTTTAGTGGCTTTGGACTTGGAATTATTGGGATATATTGAAATCTAAAGATCCAAAAGATTGGTAAGGTCTTCCTCTTTTGAGTGGGAAAACCTTCAGTAGATGGCCTTGGTAAATTACTTCACCTCTGTCGGCCTCAGTTGCTGCATGTGATACAGTGTTGGGCTTGCCGAGAAGTTTGTTCTGTTTTTCCGTAAGCTGGCTTTAGTAGTACTTAGCTGTTTTTAAGTTCATTAAAAAACAATGTTATTGGATTGTATTGTGATAGCTGCGCATTTAAAAGAAAACTTATCAAAATCAATGAATTTTTGTGTAGCCATTTTAATATATTGAAGATGCAAGAAAATATGCAATATTTTCAGCATATGATGCTTTATTATTTCAGGAAAGGTAAAACTGCAACTAAAACACACAAAAAATTTGTGCAGTTTATGGAGAAGGTGCTGTGACTGATCAAAGGTGTCAAAAGTAGTTTGCCAAATTTCGTGCTGGAGGTTTCTCACTGGATGATGCTTCACAGTTGGGTAAACCAATTGAAATTGATAGCAATCACATCAAGACATTAATTGAAAACAGTCAACCTCATACCAGTTTGAGTGTGTGGGAGATAGCTGTCATACTTGAAATATCGAAATCAATAAACTTATTGGTGAAAATGAAAAATGTGTTTTATTTTATGGAAAAAAACTAAATGAACTTTTTGACCAACCCAATGTTTTTTATTTTACAGAGTTGTGTTGAGGATTAAATTACTCTAAAAGCATAAAGTACAGTTACTTGCACTCCAGTTAACAAGTTCACAAGTAAATATTAACTGTTACAGTCTTCTTGGGTTGTTACTATGGCTTTGTTTTACATAGAATCACAACTACAGAGTTTTAAAAAAAAAATGTACACCTGTGGCATATTACTGGATAATGGGCCCTAACATCTGTGAGTCTAAACAGGCTCTCAGATGATTCTGCTGTTCACCAAAGACTGAGATGTAGATGCTGGTCTAGTGTGCAGGTAGAGACTCTCCTATTCCTGGCCATCAGGCTTATGGTCTCCAGGTGCTGAGTCATTTTCTCCACTGGACAAAGAACTGTTTGGTGTGGGTCTGGGTAGGTCATGATGTAATAGGAGAATTATGAAAAAAAGTTAAACTTGGTGATAACATATGATAGGTCATGAGCTATTAGTTGATATTCCACTGCTTGATACTCTTTAACTCAGTGGCTGGCTTCTGTGTTACAATTTTTGCAGGTCAGAAGTTTCGTGTGTCCAAATAATGGCACCATTTCTATGGTATCTCTATTGTGAACCATCCCAGTTACAAGAATATGCTAAACTCAGACTAGCCCTGATAAAAGTCTTACTTCAACCCTGGGCTCCTTGTGACAAAGAAGAGCCATCAGTGTTGGAACAACAGATACTTCAGCTGTGTTGCGACATGGTTCCATGCTTACAGGTAAGGCCTTTCATCCTCCTTCATTCATACAGCATCAGCAAGTGTTAATTGCTCTTGTCATACAATTAGTAAAACTGGTGTGGCCTGGCCAACCGACACACAATCCTGGTTCTAGAAACGCTCCCAGGCTTCTAGAAATGATGAAGGAAGTGAATTTAGGTTTAATATATATATATATACATATATATATATATATATATATATATATACATATACATATATATATATATAATGTTAACTAAATTCACAGTTCTATAGATCAGCATAGTCCATTTTAGGATTAGCAGGAATGAAAACTTTTCTTTGTTTAAGAGAGGCTTCTTAGGGAAAAGAAATCTTGAGCTGAATTTCTCCTTGTGCAAGACACTGAATTATAAGGAAAAAAAAGAGAGATCTTTTTGTGCAAATTAGAAAAAAAACGTATCTCAAGGCAGATGCAGTCCTAGACACGGGGCTTGACCAGAGCAGTGCTGGCTGCATTTCAGTTCCCCCATTATCCCCTTACAACATGTGTGGTGACCATGATGCACCCTGCTTTTGAGAAGCTCATGGTGTAGTAAGAGAGTTAAAACAAGTGTATGAAGTGTCATAGTTTAAAAGTGGTTGGATGAAAGATGTTTGACAGAGGTATGGATAAAATGCCTAGGGAATTCAAGGGAGAGATAAATGTGAGCTAATGTCTCCATAACTGCCAATTAAAAAAAGACAAAGAAACCTCCAGTTGGCAGTGTGTTGTGATTTCAGTGTAGTGATTCATTTATCAGGCCATCCCATCCCATCATTGAGGTTTGACCTTTGCCTAGAATCTGAGCCCCATGCTGCTTAGCTAATGGAGAGAATCTGCGAATATTTTTCAAAGTGATCACTTGAGGTCACAGATGACCTGTTTTAAGTTTGTGTTAGCAAGGAATGGCTACAGTGAACCTTTCCTCTGTGACTCATAAATTGGCTTTCCTGTAATCAGAGAATAGAAAAGTTAATTAAAATGAATTCTCTTGTGGCTTTTCCAAAGTTTTTGTGTGGGAAGTAATGTATAGGCAGAACATCTTTTTTTTTTTTTTTTTAGGTTGCTTCCAACTCTTGGCTATTGTAAATTGTGCTGCTATGAACATTGTGGTGCATAGGTTCTTTGAAATTGATGTTTTAGGATTCTTGGGGTATAATCCCAGCAGTGGAATTGCTGGGTCAAAAGGCAGGTCAATTTTTATTTTTCTGAGAAAATTCCATACTGTTTTCCATAATGGTTGTACCAGTCTACAATCCCACCAACAGTGAACTAAGGTCCCCTTTTCCCCACACCCTCTCCAACATTTGTTGTTTGTTGCTTTGTCTATTATAGCCATCCTGACTGGTGTAAAGTGGTATCTCATTGTGGTTTTAATTTGCATCTCTCTGATAGCTAACGATATTGAGCATCTCTTCATGTGTCTCTGGATATTCTGTATGTCCTCTTTAGAGAAGTGTCTGTTCAAGTCCTTTTCCCATTTTTTAATTGGGTTCGATGTCTTCCTAGCGTGGAGTCGTGTAAGTTCTTTGTATATTTTGGAGATTAAACCTTTGTCTGAGGTATCATTGGCAAATATGTTTTCAAATTGGGTTGTTTTTTATTTGATTCGTTTTTCTTTACCATTGCTTTTTTTTTGGCCCTTTGTTTTTTTTTTTTCTTTTTTTTTCGTTCCTGGGGCTCTCAAGATGTGTTTCTATCCCTTTGATGTATTTTATACTTATGTTGTTTGTGGTGCTGTTGCCAACTTCAAAATGAGGGTACACTTTTTCACACCACCCGGTTCTTTGCTCTTTGATAGATGTTTGTCTTCATCTTTGTGAATCTATATTGACAAGCCTAATACTTCTGGAAGTGAGCTCTGTAGAGTGTTTTTGGCAATCTGTGGCTTGTTAATATAGTTGAGATAGTTGAAGAGAAAAAGGGTACATCATTTGAAACAAATGAAACTGGCAACATAACATCTATTCACTTAACATATCAGCTTTATGAGAATGAAGAATCTGAGCCTTTGGAAGGATTTTAGCAGCAGTGTAATCCATTTTCCCATTGATTGCAGGTATTTCTTATACTCTTTAAAACACAACCATTCCATGAAAAGTGAAATATTTTAGTGATAGGAGGTGTGTTATTTTGCAAGCAACCATTTCTTTCTTCTTCTATTTTAAAAACTTTTTATTGATTATGCTATTACAGTTGTCTCATTTTTTTCCCTTTGTTCCCCTCTGCCCTGAACACCCCCTCCCACTTGCATTTCCCCCCCTTTAGTTCATGTCCATGGTTCATACATATAAGTTCTTTGGCTTCTACATTTCCTATACTATTCTTTTTTTTTTATTTTTTTTAGACTTTATTTATTTATCTTTTAGAGGGGAAGGGAAGGAGAGGAGAGATATATCAATGTATGATTGCTTCTGGTACATCCCCTGCTGGGAACTGGCCCCTGCTGGGAACTGGCCTGCAACCCAGGCATGTGCCCTGGCTGGGAATTGAACCGCGATACTCTGGTTCGCAGGCCCGTGCTCAGTCCACTGAGCTACGCCAGCCAGGGCTTCCTATACTATTCTTAACCTCCCCCTATCTATCTTCTACCTACCTTCTATGCTACTTATTCTCCGTACGTTTCCCCCCCTCCCCCTACCCACACTCCCACTGATAACCCTCCATGTGATCTCCGTTTCTATGATTCTCTTCCTGTTCTAGTTGTTTGCTTATTTTGTTTCCTTTTTGTTTTTGTTTTAGGTTTAGGTTTGGTTATAACTGTGAGTGTGTTGTCATTTTACTATTCATATTTTTTATCTTCTTTTTTTTTAGATAAGTTCCTTTAACATTTCATATCATAAGGGCTTGGTGATGAAGAACTCCTTCAACTTGACCTTATCTGGGGAGCACTTTATCTGCCCTTCCATTCTAAATGAAAGCTTTGCTGGATAGAGCCATCTTGGATGGAGGTCCTTGACTTTCATGACTTGGAATACTTCTTTCCAGCCCCTTCTTGCCTGTAAGGTTTCTTTTAAGAAATCAGCTGACAGTCTTATGGGTACTCCTTTGTAGGTAACTATCTCCTTTTCTCCTGATGCTTTTAATATTTTGTCCTTATCTTTAATCTTGGGTAATGTAATTATGATGTGTCTTGAGGTGTTCTTCCTTGGGTCCCACTTCTTTGGGACTCTCTGAGCTTCCTGGATTTCCTGGAATTCTATTTCCTTTGCCAGATTGGGGAAGTTCTCCTTCATTATGTTTTAAATAAGTTTTCAATTTCATGTTCTTCCTCTTCTTCTGGCATCCCTATGATTCAGATGTTGGAATGCTTAAAGATGTCCTGGAGGTTCCTAAGCCTCTCCTCATTTTTTTGAATTCTTGTTTCTTCATTTTGTTCAGGTTGAATATTTCTTTCTTTCATTTGGTTCACACTGTCGATTTGAGCCCAGTTTCTTTCCCATCACTGGTGGTTCCCTGTACATTTTTCTTTATTTCACTTAGCATAGCCTTCATTTCTTCATCTAATTTGCGACCATATTCAACCAGTTCTGTGAGCATCCTGATCACCAGTGTTTTGAACTGTGCATCTGATAGGTTGGCTACCTCTTTGTCACTTAGTTATATTTTTTCTGGAGCTTTGACTTGTTCTTTTGTTTGGATTATTCTTTTTGGTCTTGATGTGCCTGGCCTGTTATGTAGTGAAGAGGGGAGCCATGGTGAACATGGTGGGGCAACCCATGTCGCTTCGTTGTGATTCTGAATGTGGGGAGGGGGTCTGAGAGGAAACAACGTTGCTTGCTCCACTCTCTGCCAGTTTTCAGTCATTTCCCTCACTACCCACAATGAAAGTGGGCCCTTCTGGTGCTGATTCCCTGTGGGTGGGCTTGTGTACTTTCTAGGTTTCTGTGGGTCTCTCCAACAACTCTCCTGTGAGGCTGGAAGTTTCTCCTGCTGCTGCAACCCCCACAGGTGTTTTCAGACAGAGGTTTGAGGCTTTTTGTTTCCTTGGGCAGGAGCCCTGGGTTGCTTGGTCTGTCTCCCTCCTCAGTTGTTCCTCCTGGTTTATCTGCATGCAAATGGGGGACCTCCTGGTCTGCCAGGTGCCACCTTGCCCACCAGTCAGTCCTCCAGTTGCCACCTTGCCATGAGTCCTCTCTTCCCGGTTGCCCATCTCTGCCCCTCCTATAGGTCTGGATGAGTGTTTCTTCTTCAACTCCTTGGTTGTAGGACTTCCATACAGTTCAATTTTCTGTCTTTTCTGGTTGGTTTTTTTTGTTTTAAATTTGTTGTTGTCCTTTTGGCTGTGCAAGGGGGCACAGTGTGTCTACCTATGCCTCCATCTTGGCCAGAAGTTCTTCTTTTTTTTTTTTAAGCAAGTACTTCTAATTGACCTGCATTTTCCTAAGACTATTAATTAGTCACCATTCTTAGAACAAAACAAGCTTTTTAAAAGCCAGTCTGCAACCTATTTTCAGTTTTCTCTTTGCCTTCTCTTCCTTTCCATCCTTCCCTTTCTCCTTCCTTTCATTCTTCATCAATTTTTTTACTTCTCTACATGAAATGGTGTCCAGACTTTTCACTGTTTTTTTTGGCAGTAATTCTCTACTTTATTGGTGCGCACATTGTGTTACTATGAAATGTTCTTCCTAAAGCCGAATACAGTATTGATCCATACTGAGCCCTTGCAGAAAACCACAGTAATTAATTTTTTTAAAAGAAATAGCCATGCCACCCTACTGACCTGTGATCAGGTGGTAGTCAGAAGAACTCCAATTTCCTTTTCTTTTAATGCCTGTTGTCCTTCAGTTTTAAATTTTTGGCATTATCTTTATTTGGACTTACCTGTCTTAAGCTTTACTATTGACTTTGGTCCCAGTTTTTCTTTCTTTGTAATTACGACTCTTGTCATTGTGCATGTTGTTCATTGCATGTGGTCTATATCTACATAAAGAGAGAACATTACTTGAAAGCTGTCCTTGTTAAGAATTTTGGTCATGATAAAGATTACAGAGCCCTTTGTAATCTTTGTATGATAAATTGCTGAGATTGCCTTTCAAAATTTCTTTTATTATGAAAAATTTGAAATATGCACAAAATATCAAACATGAAGCTTTACTTCATTTTAAATCCCTTTTTTTTCTTGATGGCCCTTTGCCTCAACCACCATATATTTGAAAAGAGCTAAATAATTTACTGAACCTTCACATTTATACAACAATATTTTCTGCTATATCCTCCCACTTGATCTTATTATCTTTTTTTGTCTTGTTTTCTAAGAATTAATTTTTTTCTCTTTGTGTTAGATGTATAGTCATCTGGGGTTATTATGGCGGTAGTGACTGGTGAAAGGTACAGCTGGGTGACTGTAGGGCTTTCCTCTTGATGAGTTTGATAGACACAGGCTTCTGATTGAAGTAGATGGTTTTTTGTTTGTAATCTCTAGGGAATTCCAATGTGTCTGCTAGAAGGACCATGTCCTTAATACCAACTCCAGAATTTTGATCAGAACAGCTGGGTTAGAATTGAATTGAGATTTTTCAAGAGCATCCATGTCTTTCCTACCTAATTGAGAAGATATTCTACCATTTGAATATGCTCTTTCCTCATACCTGCTGAGACTGAAAACGATGTTCTCAGTTAAGGTTTTCTGAGAAAACACCTTGGCAGATGAAGGACTTAATAGTGCTTTAGACCAATATGCTAACCCTTCTCTACCAGGTAATTGTGTTGCAGTTGCAGAAAGGAGAG
Organism: Artibeus jamaicensis; assembly: GCF_021234435.1. NCBI lineage: Eukaryota > Metazoa > Chordata > Mammalia > Chiroptera > Phyllostomidae > Artibeus > Artibeus jamaicensis. Next base: position 57,248,963 of record NW_026522030.1, read on the forward strand.
TTCATTTGGAGAGCTCAAAACCAAATTTAATTTCCTTCAAAATGTTGACGCTGTTGTATAATTTGGCTGAAGAAATATGTACTTAGAGAAGTTAGAAAAATTAGTGAAAACGCCTGGTGTCAGACAGCAGTAATAAAACAATCATAAGTTGTATTTTGTTTAGCGACAAAAGGAAAAGGCGGGGTTGTATAGTCTAACTGTACTTGAGTTCTGTACATTTCTGCATCTTCTTAAGGCTTTACAGGTTTTGAAAAAATATTTTATTGTTAAGGTTTCTTGTATAGCTTTAAATTATTCTTTGGTTTGTACATTATTGTAATGATCATATAATGACTTTTTTAAACAGATAAAAGATTTGATGCAGACCACAGAAGTGATGCTGTTCATGGAGGAGGTATATTTAAGCCTTTCGCGTCATCCTGTTTTCTGGAAAATTCAGCTTACCCAGCTGACCCTTCAGCTGCTGTGTGTCTGTGAAGTCAGCTTAAAGATAACTGGGGAATGCTCATCTTTAATTCACCTTTTGGCAAACAGTGTTGAACTTCTGAGGGAGGTAAGAATAGTAATAAATGTTGATGTCAGTTATCACTTAAGTGAGTCTTTTATAAAGAAGCTGGGTGGATGTGCTCTTTATATCAAAGGTGTGTTGCTCTAACATGATTAAATCACAGTGCTAATGTACCACAACTACTAATATTATTTATTATAAAAATGAATCATTAAATACTCTTTAGAGCAGAGGTGTCAAACTCATTTTCACTGGGGGGCCACATCAGCCTCGCGGTTGCCTTCAAAGGGCCAAATGTAATTTTAGGGCTGTATAAATGTAACTGCTCCTTAACTAGGGGCAACGAGCTCTACATTCAGCCTTTTGAAGGCAACCATGCATGAGGCTGATGTGGCCCCCGGTGGAAATGAGTGCGATACTCCTGCTTTAGAGCTTCAGTTAAGGATCTACCACTTTGACATTTTTTTCATTTATTCATGTAGAACACAAGTAATTAATATTTATTGTATGCCAAACCCTATAGAATACATAGATGAAAAGGTACATTGTGACCTCAAGGGACTTACAGACATGCAAACAAGTAGTTGTAAAACAATAAGGTAAATGCTTTAATATATTTAAAGATCACAATTAGGGAAAGTAGGGCATGGGTTTAGATTTGAGAAGTCTGAGTGGGACTTTCCCTAGTACACACCAGAGACTGGGAAGGCATTCCAGCTGCTGGAACAGCACGTGCTGAAACTCGGAAATATGAGAGGGCAGGCAGGCAGGCAGGCTGGCAGGCAAGTGTGGCCTCTTCAGAAAACAAAAAGGTGTTGAGTGTTGAAGGTGTTGTTGAAGGATTAAGGTACAGGAGATAATACTTGAGTATGCATTTTATCTTCTAGGTAATAGGATGCATAGAGGTGCCTTGCTATTTTGTGTGTGGAAGGTCATTCTGATGGTAGAGTAGAGGAGGGTTTAGAGAAGGGCAGCACACACAGGGCAGGAAGTGAGGAGGGATGCCTTAGACTGCCAGGGCTGCCATAGCAAAGTACCACAGACTGGATAGCTTAAAGAACAGAATTTTTTCCTTCCAGTTCTAGAGACTAGAAAGTTCAAGATCAGGATGTTGGCTGATTTGATTCCTGGAAAGGGCTGTCTTGCTGTGTCCTCACATGGTAGAGAGCAAGAGTGAGCTCTGTATTGTTTCTTCTTAAAAGGACACTAATCTGACTGGTAAAGGCCTCACTCTTAGGACCGCATTTAACTTTAATTGCTTCTTTACTCCAAACACTTATATTGGCAGATAGGGCTTCAGCGAGTGAATTTGGGGTTGGAAGGACACAAGTTAGTTTGTAGCAAGGTGCTAATTAGGGAAATGAAATGGGAAAAGAAAAATATAGGAGATTAAAGCCAGTAGGCCTTGTGGTTGATTAGATGGTGAAGGAGAGGGTCCTTGGTAGAGTGTGAGATTTCTATTTTGTACAACTGGGTAGTGCCATTCATTTTGAGAAATGGGGGCTGGTGTTAGAGGGAAAATGGTAAATTTTGTCTGAGATATGCTTGGTTTAAGGTATGTATGCATCATAAATTATTGGCTGCATGGTTTTAAAATTCTGGATGGAAGCCTAAGCTAAAGGTATAGCTTTGTAGATACTTACTTTGTGATCAGAGATTTACTCTGGGACTGCAGGACAAGGCTTGTGTGCTGGTGAAGAGGAGTCTGGGAGAGTATGGCTAGAAGATTGTACGACCAACAGAAGAGACGGGTGGCATGAAAAGCAAGGGAAGGGAGATCTCAAAAAGGGGAATGGGCGACAGTGGCATGGAGAGAGGATTTAAAGTAAGAGGTATAAAGTCAGGATACTCTTGTGATGCAGTGAGCAGTTGGTTGTTCACATTGGAGGAAGCAGGTTTAGTGGAGTGGTGGTGGCAGGAACCAAATTGGATGAAGAGAGTGGCCAGTAAGGAAAGGGAGAGGTTGTTGTGAAAGGAGGGACTTGATGAAGGCTCAGATAATTCATTTGTCAATTTGTCAGTCTTGTGGTTACAGGGATTTCACATATGTTGGGGCTTTATAGATAATGCTATTTTATACTGTTATATAATGATATATTTATGTTATAATATTGCATGTATTATCTACTATATACAATATGCCTTAATATATAGTAATATATATCTGTCATAGAATACCTATTATATAAATATATATAATATCATATATCACATTTAGATATATAATTATACCTATATTATATACCTATATAATTATATCATGCATAGTTATACCTATTAGATATATGATAAATAATATATAGAAAAATATAAACATTTTATGGCTAAATATTATATAAAATATAGCTAAATTACTGGAGTTGTGTGTTTTAACTATACCTCATATTTTTCTTTATGGTTGTACCAGGTTCATTTGAATAGTGGGCATAATATCAATTATAATTTTGTAGAGTTACTATAAAATTACTGTCATTCTCTGACCATTTTATTGTATAGCTGCCCCTCTCCCACATACACATTTAGTATATATTTATTAAGCTTCTATAGCAAACACTTTGCTACAAATAATTAGGTGAAAACAAACAAGGGTTGTGAAGCTTACCTTCCAGTGAAACGGTTCAAACAAGTGTGCATAAAAATCACTAGGCAGACTTTATTAAAATGCAAGTGCCTGGGTCTTACCTCTATAGATACTGACTAGCTGAGTGGGCCTTAAGCATCTGGATTTTTAAACTAGATCCTCAGGTGATGCCCCACTTCCCCCACCGCATATAAGGCAAACACCCTAGTAAGTATCACACAGTATGAACTCTTTCAGCCGCCACAGAAGTTTCCCACAAGCTCCATCCTAATGTTACAGAACCCCGCCACCTATGCTGTTCTGGAACACCTGTGGGGTTCGATTGCCCACTGCCAAAAAGCATGACTCCCAATGCAAAAGTTTGGGGAAAAAGGAAAGGGTTGTTTATTTAAAGCTTATATAGATTCAGAATAATGGTGGATTTCTTCTGTTAAGTCCCACTCCCTTTAAAACACCTAGAAAACATATAATCCTGCCCTGCTTTGCCAAACCAGGCCAGTTTCGGAATATACCAGTAAGAGGTATGATTTTTCAGAAAAGCAGAAGTCCGTGGCTCAGCATTCCTGGTACATTGTTCAGCATTCCAGGCATCTCCCACTCATCCATGTGTGATGAGGCAGGTCCCCATAATTCCCAGCTGCATCAGATCTGCCTCTGTGTTCTCCAAGCAGGTTTCCTAGCAGGTCTCCTCTTGTACTCCAGCTCGTAATCCAAAACTGCATGGCATCTCCTTACTTCAGACCGTGTGGCACCTCCTTACACACCACACTTCATGGCCGAATCCTCCTTCCTCATGGCTGCCTTCCTTATGGCCGCCACTCACTACTGTCCTCATGGCTGGCGGGCGGATGGCCCTTCTATACCCTTTCAAACTGCATGGATGCTATTTACGGCTGCCTGCCCTTATTTTAAAATTTCACCCAGAACTTCCTATATGACCTGGCATCCAGTCCCTCCTACAATGAGCTGCTTTTGCCAGTTCCTGAATCTTTTTACCTTCATTGGGCTGCCATCTTTAGTCAGGGCAAGAGTACCCCATGACACAGGACATCCAGGTGAGCCACCTGCCCCGGCCATGTCACAAGTCAGTGAATGCTCTTAGAGTCATGTCCACATTTCCCCTGGGGCAGCTGCACAGCAATTAACTTGTCTTTTGTTATGAAAATATCTTCTCACCATATCATGTGCTTCCCACATTCCCTACCATGGGCTGTGGTGAGTATGATTTGCTCTTTTTGCCCCCCACCCCCAGCTCTGCACCCTGTTACATTAATCACAAACTTCTCTGTTCCCTGACCACCCTGACTTCTATAGGAATATCTTTCTTACATGTTTAAAATAGTTTTAACACCTAAATGTGTGCGCCTACACATGGTATCCTTTTGGCATGCATGATCTTTCAGGTATCTGACACTAAAGGTGTCCCCCTCCATGCCCCCCCTCACTTTTTTTTCTTGAAATACAAAGGGCGAGGCAGAAGTAGGTCTACAGTTGTGAGCATGCAAAACAGTTTATTCTTATATTATTATTAATTATTGGATTCCACATGAATAACCGTAAACTTACCTTTGCCCCATTCTGTAAGTATTGAAAGACCTAGCTTCCTTGACCCTGTTTTGCTGCCATTTTTAGTAAGGGCAGAAGTTCCTCAGCCACACGCAGGCCTCTCTTTGCCCGGCAGCATCCGGCCCCCTCAGCTCAGGGTTGCTATTGTAATCTGCCCCCTGAGTGCCTCCTAACCAGCACTTCTGCAGTTCCCTTCCTTCTGAGTGGGAAGTGGCTGGCCCTCACCTTATCTAGGGTACCCTGCTCAAATTGGGGTCCCTTGCCTGAGTCTGGTAATCTCTGGTCTAATGTACCCCATTGTGTTTCCACAAACCTGAGGCTGATGTGGCAGGAGTTCATTTGCAAGTGTGATCATAGGAAGCAGGTGGGAGAGGGACAAGAAGAGTCAGTAGAAGTACAGCGGAACCTCTGTTCTCAAACCTCATTCTGGAAAACTGTCGGAGAAGTGGTTTGTTCAAAAACTGAATCTCCTTTGTTGCCCGAGAGACACCTGACTGATCATATAGGTATTAACATGAGGGGGTTACTGGGTGGAGAATCAGAAAGTGAAGTTTTGTTGGGCATCTGAGATATTTTTTTCTATAAACAACTTGGCCGAGAATTGAATTGTTCCAGAGCTGAGATGTTTGAGAACTGAGGTTTAACTGTGTTATCAGGTTGACCACTGCTACAAGCAACCAGTTGCTCCATCCCACAGAATATTCCGAGAAGTAGAATGTATATCTCAGAATCTTCCTGAAGGAAGGGGAAGGTATTTGTCCTTGGGCTTCTCTTGCCCATTTCTCAAGCCTTGGCCTGTGGGGCTTTAACGTCCCTGTGCTTCTGCATCTCTTACTGGTCTGGGCAGGAAGCAAGAGTAGCTACAGCAGTGGCTGTAGTGTTTGAAGTAGCACATGGCATGTCCAACACAGGCTTTTATTAAAAGATCTCATGAAATGGTACCATTTTTGATGCCCATCAAAAATCAATCAATCACATGTGATGGTGTCAACAATTTAAAAAAATCAGCCATTGGAGGATCTTTCACCTGCCTTAAGGAGCAAGGAAGGATCCACACTTAACCTTTTCCTATTGTACACCAAAAACTTTTATATTCTTCGTCTATAATTAACAGAATTGTACCTGATAAAAATTTTAATACACACCCTGGCTGGTGTAGCTTAGTGGATTGAGCGCGGGCTGTGAAACAAAGGGTCACTGGTTTGATTCCCAGTCAGGGCACATGCCAGGGTTACGAGCCAGGTCCTTGGGGGGCCACGTGAGAGGCAACCACACATTGATGTTTCTCTCCTTCACTTCCTCCCTCCCTTTCTGTCTCTCTAAAAAATAAATAAATAAAACCTTAAAAATTTTTTGATACAGATATATAAAAAATAAAGAGAAAAATCAAACAAAAACCTTGTAACCTCTCAGAAGTGTAAGTAGTTTAAAATTATTTAGTTTAATCCTCCACAATTACTTTTTCCTATTTTTGATGTCCTGAATCTCTAGCTGTTTTTCTTTCACCCTCTATTCTGAACAGGCTAGTCTTGTTTATGCCTTCATACCTTTAAGTTCCATCCACTTAAAATGCTTGTAGGCCATTGAAGAACCCTGAAGAGCTACACTGTGACCCTTTCGGTGACAGCTTGTGTGAAAAGGCTTTCCAGTGATAACATTAGCATACAGTAATACTTTTGTCTCTGATCCTCTTGGTAGCCAGTAAGTTTGAAATTTGAATTCCTGTGCTGGTTTTCTTTTTTGTGTTCTTATGCACTTGCACAGTTTGAAATGAAATTGAGGAAAAGATAATGGGAAAGAGAAGTGTGATGGTATATACTGTAAGTGTATTTGTTTCAAGTGCATTTATTGTCTTCAAATAGGTAACAGTTGCTTCATGGTTGTTGATGGTATTTTAAAAAAAACGACTATATGTAAGATGCAAAAACGCAAATTATAATATATTTCATTCCAGAATATCCACAAATTAATTTTCCTCTTTAGTTGAGTTTTTGAAGTTCATAAACAAGCACTCTAGAAGATTTTGCAGTTTAATTAATTTCACCTTAAAAAAAAAAGATTTTATTTATTTTTGGAAGGGAGGGAGAAAAAGAGGGAAAGAAACATCAGTGTAGGGTTGCCACCCATATGCCCCCTACTGGAGACCTGGCCTGCAACCCAGGCATGTGCCTCGACTGGGAATCAAACTGGTGACCCTTTGGTTTGCGGGCCAGCACTCAGTCCACTGAGCCAAACCACTCAGAGTTAATTTTACCTTTTAATATGTATAACCCAGATTTATAGATATATATTTATTCATTTGTGCCAGAGTTGATGGCATCTCCAAGACTGTGACTTCTGAATGGCTCAGACTGTTTTCTCTCAGATGTTTCTTTGACGTGGCTCTACCTCACATGTCCTTTTTTCTCTTTGCCTGTCCTCATTATTTATAGGTATTTCTCTTCTGTAGGCACTTCCATAAAATTTCAGAATGAAGTCATTTTAGCAACACGTGGTGGACCTTTCTTCTTTAGTTCCACAATGCATTCATTTTCTCTGTATTTAGAATCCTCAAATAACATCTAATGTCATTTGCATCTTATTTATTGGAACTTAATGTGTGTAGCCTTCTCTTTTTCATTTTGTTCAAAAACCTAGTGAAATTAATAATTTTAACTTTCTATGGTTATTGCTTTGCTGCATTTAATTGTGCTTAATAAATTACTATAATTTATAAATAATCTCTGCCTCCCTGGGTACTAATGTTTCTTTTATTATAATGTGATTTATTAAAATTTGTTTAGTGTAATTCATTATGCAAATTAGATGGGTGAATCATGTCTGTATTAGGTAAGTAGACAATTGAGCTACTTTTCAGAAATGAAATATTCTTAAGAATTTCAGGTAGTTTTCAGTGGCTTGCAAAGATTCTGTTTTCAAAACTTGCAGCTCTATTGTGTTAAGGTGTTATTCCTCTAATTTTTTTTGGCCTATTGCTTCTTGTTCAGATATGATAAGGTTTGGAATTTATATATGACTTCTCAGACATTCACCAATTCTTCCTTTAGTAGAGCAGGTGTACTGTAGGTATTTTGTATATAGTCATCCCTTGGTGTCCTTGGAGGATTGGTTTCAGGACCCTTGTGGATACCAACCTTAGTGATGCTCAAGTTTCTTACATAAAATAATGTAGTTTCTGCAGATAGTCTATGCACAGCCTTCTGTGTGCCTTAAATCATCTCTAGACTATTTATAATACCTAATACAATGTAAATGCTATGTAAATAGTTGTTATAATGTATTGCTTAGGGAATAATAGAGAATAATGACAAGAAAAAGAACCCTGTACCTCTTTGGTACAGGTACAACCATTGTAGGTCTTAAGTACATAGTAAATGTCAACAACAACGTAACATTTTTAAAAAGATGTTATTGATTTGTAGTTGGTTGAATCTGTGAATATGGAGCCCACAGGTATGGAGGGACAACTGTCATAGGTTTATAATCTGTCATGTAGAGCATACTCTTCCTGGATACGTGTTATAAAGCCATGGCTCTGGGCCTCTCAGCAGCGCCTTTTGTTTTCTTCTTCAGGATTTTCCTGTTGAACTGGTCATGATTGGAATAGCTTTGCTGCTTTTACAGACTCCAGCAAGTCAGCAGAAGCCCATCTTAAGTCTCGGTAAATAAACATGTACTCGTTAGAGTAAAAAGTAGATGTAACAGGAGTGTTGGTAGTAGTCACTTGAACTATGTATATCCTGTTATGCTATAAAATCCTGTATATTTTACGTTTCCGTTCTGGAAATTTTTGAATTAATCATTATCACCTAAAACCTTCTTTTTCTTGTCCAACAAGGTTCCATGTGTCAGAACCTACTAAGTATTTTGGCTGTTTGTTAGGACATTTCAATGTGAATCTTGTAGCAATGACATTGATAAATATCTTGAAGGGCAGTGGTACAACATACTGAGAACCAATAGCATAAAACCCTTGAAACAAAACAAATGTTTAGCATTTATATTTGTTTTTTAAAATTATGTACCCTTACTATTCAAAACTCTTGCCACATTGCACAAGATTTAATTTATGGTTATTGTATTAACTAATCTAGAACAAATGAAAGGTAACATTCTTCTGACTGTCTAATGTGATTTGAAGAAAAGTGAGGAATGGGGCTAAAGGGAGGTAAAAATGTTCTGTTTAAGAATAATGTGGTAAAGAATCAAGGTGGCAAGTAAGTCTCACCTTTAATTGCAGCTTTTACATTAAAGTTGCCTGGCTTTATTTGGTCTAGTATAATCTATGTGGTATTGGAGACTCTGTCTAAATTATGTTGTATAGAAGCCCTGGCAGGGTGGCTCAGCTGGTTAGGTTAGAGTTTCATCTTGATATGCTGAGGTTGCAGGTTCAGTCTTCTGTCAGGGCACATACAAGAAACAACCAGTGAATGCACAAATAAGTGGATTAACAAACTGATCTCTCTCCCCCCTCCCCTTTCTCTCTCTTTAAAATCAATAAATTTAAAAAAATTATGTTGTATAGTAGAATGATACACTGATACATTCCCACCCTCATTTTAGAAACATGCTTGAGGTAATTGCCGATTGTGTAGTTTATTATTCTAGGCATTTTAATTCATTATGGTTTTGAGGGTGAATTGCACTTGCACTTATAGTCTACATTGGTAACAACTTTAGCATGTGGAAGAGCCGCTTGACTTTTTGGGTTTGATTGATTTCTACCCTGCTTTTGCCTATCAGACTTACGCTCATTTGTGCCTTCGTCACTCGTCCTCTTTTTCTTTTTTTAAAAATATTTAATTATTTTTAGAGAGAGGGGAAGGGAAGAACAGTGGGAGAGAAACATCAGTGTGTGGTTGCCTCTCATGTGTGTCCTACTGGGGACCTGGCCTGCAACTCAGGCACATGCCCTGACTGGGAATCGAACCAGCGACCCTTTGCTTCACAGGCTCGCGCTCCATCCACTGAGCCACACCAGCCAGGGCTCTCTTTTTCTTATAACAGAGCTCATGGCATCCTCCCATTTGTCTGGTTTCCGAGTGCTGCTGCTTCTGACAACCATAGGTTTTTAAACAGCTTTATTGAGATATTACTTATTTACCATGATTTTTACCATTTTAACTGTAAAGTGTCCTTTCACTAAATTTGCAGAGGTATGCCACCAGAACCACAATTCAGTTTTTGAACATTTCCGTCACCCTCCCCCCTGGCAAGTGTCTGTGCCCACTTACAGTTAATCCTCAGCCCCAGACAAGCACTAATGTCTTTTTTGACAAAAAGAAATTTCAAAGCTGTCGGGAAAGCCCATTTTTAATTCCGAAACTACACTCTTGTTGTGTTTCATGTGTAACAGGATTCTACAGGCCCAAACACTCCAACAATTTTGATTTGCTGGATATTAGAGTTTTTGTTTCATGAGCCTGTATCTTCGATTGGAAGTTAATTTAGTTAGCTTGAATAAATCATATTGGAAATTACTGAGCCAGTATGTTTTGTTGAAAAGTAAGGAAGAACTATTGTTTATTATATTGGGGACAAGTATTCAAAGAAATAGAATAACCAAGAGTATATTGATTAGTTCAAGTTTGAAAAATGTACCACATTAACAATATTATGCTTTTAATGATTAACCCCAGCTTTGATTGTAAATAGCAATTTACAAAAATGCCTGAAAGATTTATAATATAGAATATATAAATATTTGTATTATATGCATTTCCTGCTTTGTTAAACATAATGAATTTTCAATGTATCTCAGAGACAATTGTGTGTTAAAAGTAATATTTAGGGAAAAATGTAAATTAATAGTTAGAGAAATAGTTTCTCTGTTTCTTCTAATAATATGAAGTACTTCATACTATATTTGTACTTCATACCATATTCAGGTTTGACTTCCAGGTGATTAAATAGCAAATACTGGCAACTCACTGACATGATTTAAGGCTTGTAGAGTTTTTTGTTTTTGTTGTAGTAGGCATATCAGTTCATTGGTTTGATAATTTATTATAGCTTGGAAGTCTATGAATAACATCATTCAGTAACTCAGGGTTCATTTGATAACCATGAAAAAAGTTCATTTATGCCTTAATTCAGTCTGCTGTTAGTCTAGGGAAGACCATACATTTAACTAAGTCATTGTACATTTGCTCATATGGTTCTGATGTGGAAATTGAGTTTCCATGTTAAAAGAAAAATCATTTGTAAAACTGGGTTTGACTGTTATGCTGTTTATGAACTTTGGGACTTCCCTGATCTGTTTCTTAGTAATTAAAATGGAAAGATAACCCTGTTTCAGCTTGTGTATTTACTAATCTCTTCATATAATTCTCAGCTGGGCTTGTAAGGGAAGCACATGCATCAGCCTCGCTACCCACTGACGAGAAGCTGGGTGGTCTCTTGGCCATGTCTGTTGAAGGCAGTGCAGGGATCTGACAGAACAGGGACAAAAGTTGGACTGTATTTCAAAGAAATTTGTATTGACCAAAGAAAGAGTTGATTTATACTTTATGATATATGATATGTATTAGGTTTTCATTTATATATAGAAACAAATTACTTTAGATGCTAGTTAACTTTTATGTTCCTTTTATTTCCAAAAAATAAGATTTATCATCTTCTTTATATGTCTGACCCAGTTGTATAGGGCTAAGAAAACTTCTTGCATATCACCCTTTAATAAAATAGCATTTTGTTTAGCATGGTACTAATTTTTTAAAAACACCAATTGTTGTTTTGATGAATAGCTTTGAAGCTCCTCTCTTTTGCTGAGGGTCAGAAAATTCCACAGTCATCCTCGCTGCTGGTAATGCCAGTCCTGCAGATATTATCTTCTACTGCCTTGGAAGACTGCATGTCCATGGATGAAGACGGTCCCTCGCGGCAGCAGTTGGCTCTAAAGCTTCTGGAAGCAGTACAGCAGGAGTGCTGTAGAGATGACCGCCAAAAGGTAATGCAGTCCATCCTTGGTTCCCTTAAATAAAGGGAAACTGGTAATACGGGATTTACGTGTCTCTGCAGACGACCTCACCTTCTGATGAAGTACGTGTTTGGGTTTAAACTGTCTTTGTGGACTTTACCATATTGTCAGGCAGGCAGTTTTGTCCATGTTAGTATATTTTTCTGGATAGTGAAAGGGAAGGATAATCCTGTTGTAAAATAAGTTTTGGAAATGCTGTATAATTTTATCCTCATTGAGGACATGCTTTATTGATATTTTAGAGAGGAAAGGAGGAAGAGAGAGGGGGAGAGAAATATTGATAGGTTATCTCTTGCATGTACTCTGACCAGGGACTGAACCCTGAGCCTAGGCCGGTGCCCTGACCGGGAATCAGTCCTGCGACCTTTCAGCTTACAGGTTAAGGCTCCAACCAACTGAGCCACACTGGCCAGGGTGGAAATGCTGTGTGATCTTTTCTTCTGTTTCCAGTGTGCATTAGTAATTAAAGGTCCTGAGTAATCCTGCAGAAAAGGAACTAGTTCTGTTTAACCCAGTGCTTCTTCTACTTATTTGACCATGGACTCCTTTTTTTTCTAGTCATACTGTTTGGTAAGGGCAGCATATTGCTGGATCTGGGACAGTCCACGGTGGGGAACCTCCCTGACGTTCTGGGATCTGTAAGAACTAAGACTTCACTTTTGAATAGGGCACCTTGGGCCACATTCCCTAACATACTGGCCGTTGGTGTCTCCTATGTGTGCCCTGCTCTGCTGCCTTCAGCTGGAAGATGGCAGGACGGTCATACTCCCTCCCTCCTCCTGCCTGCTGGGCCTACCCATTCCGCCCTGTCAGTCTCACTGTTCTGTTCCTTTGTACATCATCGTGTTGTGAGTGTCTGGATGATGGCTGGGTTCTCGGCCTATATTCGTCAGACCTTCTCTCTTTTGCTATTTCAGTTTGTCTTCAGTGAAACTTATTACTTCCCAATTATTACTTTTATGGGGATTAAATGAGGGTACAATGAGATAAAACTGGTGAAGCATCTTAAGTTTCCATGGAGAAAGGAATTACATAAATGCAAGCTAGGGCCATAGTTGTTCCACCTGCAAAAGCAGATACCTCTAGTATTGTTAAATGTCCTCGCAGTAGAAATCCAGGCATTGCTATTTGTTAGAACAAGCAACAGAAACTAGCCCATAGGCAAATCGAATGTATCCTGTAGCTTCCTAAATTCTTATTGTTTGACTGAATCTTTAAAACTCGAAATATGTAATTGATTTGTATTAAGAGAAGGAAATTCTTACATCTGCCCTAATGGGAGTATAAAACGTAGCCAAAATTTTCTAGTAGCTTTTTACCTTCCCTTTTGACTTGCCCATGCGGAACAATGATTGGATTCTGAATGGGGCTGGGAGCTTGGCAGGATGTACTGTGTTTAAGAGCTCTGTTCCTTTAAATCATAAGTGATATTTACTGAGGATCACCCTAACTCTAATACTAAAGTACTCAGCTTACTATTTGCTCAGGTGTGTGAATCTTACCAACACTAATAGTGAGGCTTTCTCTTCAGCAGCCGGGAGAGACAGAGGAGGGAGGAATACTATTAGAGATATAAACACCTCCTGATGATAGTGTGGTGCTTTCAGGCTTGTAGTAGATACATGATCACCCTTTCTAAAAATTTAAGCCTTTTGGCTTTTCTTCTGTACCTGTCCTGGACTCTGTATTCCAGGCATACTTATAGTTTTAACATGCTCCAAAGTCTCCAAGTGTTTTCCAGAGTCTTTGCCTGACCTATTCATCCTTTAAGACCCATCTAAAAGTTCTCAGCCTCCCTGAGGCAGAATTAGTTACTACTCGTCTTTGCATCCATAGCACTTGACTCAGTAATGTTTTGTTTAATTTAGGCGGCAACATATTTGTACCTCCAGCTATGCTATGAGCTCACTGAGGGAAAGAATCTTGGCTCTTTTCATGCTTTGCCTTTATTTTCCAAGCATGTTAATATTTAAATTGCAGCAATTGTTGAAATTTTTTATATTTTTTTCCACTCAAAACATTTCTGCTTTATCTTTTTTAGCTGACCATAAATGAGATAATCAGAAATATTTTAGCTAATTATTAAATTAAATACTTCACTATTTTCCACATACTTAAAGAAATAGGTAACATCCTAACCGATCTTGTCATCCTATCCTATACATCTGACCCATTGTTTAGCACATGGTTGACATTCAGTAAATTTCTGTTCAGTGAGCAATGTGTGCTTCTGATAAGGTCATTTTACCATCTTGATTTACTATGGAAAGACCATGGTTGTTTTTGTTTTTAGTAGTTCACTGTAAATTGGTGACTCCTACTTAGAGTGTTTGGTTTAGAGCTAGCGCAGGTCTTCAGAAGCCGAGTCCTGGTGCACGAGAGCAGGAGTGCATACCCTGTGCCCTGCAGTTCTGTATTGCCTGTCCTGCGTCTGAAGTGTTGATGACCATGAAATACATTTTAGTTTCTTTTTACTTTTAAGAATTAAAACATGTAAGATACCAAACTAGGCATTCATCTCTTTAAAATAAAACGTTAATATAATCTAGTAAACGTAACATTTTTGAGCACTGTGTGGAAAACAGGATCCTTTTCTATTAGGCTATTTGTGTTCTCCTAGGTTAAAAAAAAATCAAACACTGGTTCTAAGTTCTAAAGTGCTTAAAATCCTGCTGCCCTTGCCCCCGGAGAACGTGGCAGAGGTGGGTAGGGGGAGAATGCACCTGTGTTTGAGTCAGGGTTCAGTCAGGAGGCAGAAACCACTCTGGTAATTTGAACAAAGGAAAATTTAATACAAATAATTATTCATTAGTAAATAACAGGAGTTACAGGGAAATAGTAAATCAGTAGTAAGTAGAAGTAAACTGCTTTCTTAAAAGCTTTTAGTTGAAAGTTGAAAGGAATTAGTAAGTCTTAGATCTTATGCTTCTATCTGTATGTTCTGATTACTATGGATACAGAGGAGGGTGTGGGTTATCTTTAGGTAGTAATCAGCCACCCCTAAACCTCTCAGCTCTGGAGTAGATTCTTCCTAAAGGTAGACAGCAGAAAGACCCACTTGAGGCTTTAATCTAATCCAGTCTTCTGTTTCTGGTACCGTGAGTGATTAAATCCCTTCTAACAAAACCTATCTTAAAGGCCTCCGGGTGTGAGTTTCCATACTCCTTCTCCTGATCAGCTCTTTGCTCCATTTTTGTTAAGCCTGTTTTAGTTACTATGAGGGGATGAGTATTATTCTTTAAAGTTAATAAAAATTTGTATTGTTTTAAAATAAAGATTCTTAAGTCTTTTATATCCATAAAGGATGTTTTACTACAACCATGTAATATTCATTGAAATGCTACTTTTGTATGGCCTTTTATTTTTTGTTGAGATATAGTACATCTAACATAAGCCTCTCTCATTTGTAAACACCCACTTTCTGCTCTAACACATAGCCTACTAGCACATCCACAGGTCCTCCCGTAGGCTGGAGGGCCAGGATTTGAGAGAAAACCCTTTGTTGCATCCTTGCACCAGGGAACTCTACCAGTCCCTCCTTGGACCAGAGAGACTGTCCCGTGATACCTTACTCAGCACTGTGCCTGCCTCCTGCTACTCTAACTTAAGGCAAGCAAACAAGAAACAGAGCCCAAACCTGGACATAGCAGTTCAAGCAAAGTAGGATTTCTTTTCTGTTTCAATATATTACTGATACATGTCTGTGTAATATTGCTTCTTTTGGCTTAATTTGTGGTTCATGGTGATTTCCAATTATTTTCTTTTATACTCTTATCTACCAGTTTTATTTTTCTCTCCTAAAGATGACACTGATAATATTTCCCTGTATTTTGCAACTTTAGATACTGTGCTAGGCACTTGATTCATATTATCTCACTATCTACCTCAGTAATCTTGCAGGAAGGTAGTCATAACTTCCATGTTACAAATGAAAAAAGGCTGCTTCAGACAGATTGTGTAACAGCTAGTAGTTGCCATGGCTGTGCTGAAATCCTTATCTTTGAAATCTCAAGTCCAGTGCTGTTCGTTATTAGTCTAAAGAAATTGACTCTAGTCTTTAATGAATTTCATTTTAGGAAAAAAGTATTTATTTATATATATATATATACACACATACATATATATATATATATATATATAGAGAGAGAGAGAGAGAGAGAGGGCTATAATAAATTTAGGTATTTAATTTTAAAAATTTATAATTTTAATAAATTATAATACATAAAAATGGTTCAAAACATATGAAAAGGTATACAATGAGTAGTCTCCTTCTCACCCTTCTTGGTTGTCCAGTTCCCACCTTGTCAATTCCACCCTCTCCAAAAGAAAATGAAACCTAGGGCCCTGGCTGGTGTCACTCAGAGGATTGAGTGTTGGCCTGTGAACTAACAGGTTGCAGGTTCGATTCCCAGTCAGGGCACATGCTTGGGTTGCAGGACAGCTCCCCAGTGGGGACAACTCTATGAATTACTAAAATCCATTGAGCTGTTGTTAATTTTAAAAGGATGGATTTTGAGTTATAGCTCAATAAAACTGTTACTTAAAAAATTTATAAAGCGTAACTTTTACTCCCCATTCTTTCCATTGTTATCCTTGTCTGTATAAATCAGTCTTCAGTAGCAAGATGGTTATAATCTAGAGATTTCTAATTTATATCTAATTATACTCTTAATTAAATTATTTTATTAGCAGGCTGTATCTAATGCTTCTTTATGTCTGTGGCTTCTCCTGAGCCATTTGGGTACACAGTTCACCTTGGCAGAGTTCTATCTATTCTCTGTCCCTGACCGCGCTGTTTTGTTTCTGAGGAGCCACTTCAGGTTGACTTAAGCATAACATCATCTTTGGGTGTCATTTCAGTTGAGAACTGTCAGGCTATTTCCTATTGCAGAAGTTATTCACAATTATAAGTGAATTCCCAGGCTCCAGCTGAGTCAACCTGTTCCTGACAACATACTGTCTATTATAAAAATAAATTGTTCTCAGTCCAAGTTTGCCATTTGCCCAGGGCTGCCTCTTGCCAGCGTCTGGAGCTGGGCAAATGCAGTGTTTTTGTTTTCATTTCCTATTTTCCCCTCTTACTAGAGAATACTTTCTTAGTGATAATGACTTTTCCAAACTGTTTTGCCTCTGGATCTTATTTATTGATTCATTTTTTTTTTCTGCCTTAACTGGGAGTGAATGGTGAGCAAGAGGAAAAGTACTGATAAACTGTTCTAGAGTTCCTTGTAACAACTATTTTCTTCTTGTGTAATTCCTTTAGCTCAAGTACATGCAGAGAAGGTTGGGACAGGCATTGAAAATTCTGTATTCATTTTGTTGGAAGGATTTATGTCTTACAGTGAAATATAAAATATAAATGAATGTCAAATACATTTTTGACCGATACATTTACCTCTTTTGCTCATGCCTTTTTTGCATTTATTTTTCAGCTGTCCTACAAGCTTGCATTTCCCATAACCAGCACATATGGTTCAGTATGTACAGCCTGGAGGATCCTTGAAGTACTGAGTGAAGAGTCTGCAGTGAGTGACTGGTTGGCTTCAGTGGAGTCCTTGCTCCCTATTACTACTGTGATCCCTGAGCATGTTTTTCTTCTGCTGGTTCACCTCCTTGTTGAAGATAAAGGACGAAATCTTCGCCAAATACTAAAGGTCACTACAGAATTAGCCCAAGCAGATTCTTCTCAGGTAATGAAAGACAGTAATGGAGCGGTTATGGAGGTTAAAGCTTAACTACTGGAATTATAGGTTATTCTTACTTTGTGGATGATTTTTAAATTATGGGTTGATTTTTTTTCTTTTTTGCTATCCTTAATATCCTAACTTGTTGTTTTTTCTGCTCACTCTGAGTTATATGTACTTAATGATGTAAAAGATCTTTAATGAAAGCATATTTTGCAAGGAAATTTGCATATGATGCTATTTTGGTGTTTTTGTTTGTTGGTGGATTTGTGAATTTGTAATTCTTTTGTTAACTCTTGCATCCTATTCCAAAGTGCATATCTCTTGGGTTGATGCAAAGTAATTAATTGAGTTTAAAGGTGCCTATGTGATAAGCATTAATCTCTTCTTAATTTGTTGCAATTTGATTCTATTTTTATTTAGTCATCTGATAAGCTAAAAACATTGGTTTCTTCCTTTGTAGGGTATTAATCAACATGCTGAGATGTGAGGATAAATAGTTCTCCTTATCTGCGCTGAACTTGTAGTGTAATAAGAGAACATTTAGATATAAGACTCCCCCCTTTTTAAACTAACCATATATTTAGCATAATATTCTATTTTTTCCCATTGGATGGAGTCTATAGAATGTATCTCCTGTGAAAGGGGTTTTTCTAACTAAGTAGAAAAACCTAGCATCTCTGCTTGTATTTCTTTTCAAGATGATTAGGAAAAAGTCCATCTCTTTATGGCAAACTATGTGGTCCTACAGGGAAAAACTTGGTAGTGAAGGTGGATAAATGTTTAAAATATGAAATTAATGCGTGTGGAATCCATTTTCATCAAAAAAGTAACTACTGCTACCTCACAAAGAGTTTTCCTTGTGACAAGACCTCTTCTGGTCTGATTCTGCAAGTGGGTCTGTAATGTACTCAAAGTACCTTTGCCCATGATGTTTTGTGTGTATAATGGGACTCATTTCAACTTGCTTTCTACTTTATTTCTCCCTTCACTTTCCCTAATGATCTTGCTTCTACCCAAATGTTTTCTTTCAGTGTTGACATTTTATAGGAAAATCTCTTTAGAATAGTTATTACCTAAACAATGTCTGGAGATTATCTAAAGAAGTTTCACAGTAGGTTACCTGACCTGTGTATGCCACTGATGTAAAATATGTATTGCATACAATGCACATGTGTGTCAATACTCAGGAGATTCATTGAGTCTTTGAAATTCTGGAGCAGTGATTGTCAGCCAATATACAGTGGCTGAAGTTTTAAAACATAGAATACCTGACTGTGTAGTCAGGGGCACTGACCTCTTTTCCCTTAGATTGTCAAACAAAAAAAGTGATGACAGCCAGCACGTAGTAGCTGTCCGGTGTGAGTGAATCAGAAGGAATGAACCAAAAGCTTGAAAATTGCCATGTGGTAGATTTGGTTACAAGTAATAGAAACCCATCTGTTGTGAACTTTTTATTCACTCTAGAATTTAGAACAACCATGGTCTAGACTATGTATTCATTTCAAAGTTTATTTCCTCTACGAACTGGTGGAAGCCCAAAACCTTATAACCTGTTATTCACAATCCACAGGGAAGAGACTGGTTGAGGTTTTGGATGGGCTTTGCCTGGGTCACGTGCCCACATTGGCTCAATCGTGATAGCAAGATAATGGGTCACTTTAATTGATTATCCTCAGTAGAATGGGGGTGGATGAAGTGTCAGGGTCCTGAAGTTATCTACGCCACCAGGATCGTGTAGAACAAGGGACGGATGAGTTGCCGAAGGAAGAATATTTTTTAATTAACAGTATGCAAGATAGGAGAAAATGTGGAGAAGAACTCCCTAGTTAGCATTTTGGGGACACTGAAAAGCTGTAAATGAGTTTCAGGTGTTTCATTTGTGCTGCCATTATTCCTCCACCTCTCAGCTCTCAGGTAGCCAGGTAGCAGTGTAAGCTCAGGGTGCCGGCAGCCCTTCGCTGGTACTTTCTGGCCACCTGGCTCCTTTTTTTTTCTTCTTACTCCAGTATCCTTATACACATTATTTTTCATGTGTGCCACGAAAGGGAAAGATTGGGAAGCACTAGAGTGACCATCCAGGTTCACTTATTTATTCAATAAATGTTTATTAAGAAGCAGTGCCATAAACTGAAGTCAATATTTTATACTTCTGTTGATTACTTCTTAGTTTTTAAGGAAATGAGAAAAAATACCTGGTGTAATTGTGCTTGTTAAGATGAATGGCAGGGCGAAATATTTAAATATAATTACACAAGTTTATGCGGAAGTAGAGGCAGTGACATCAATAGCAACTTGAAAGAATTGCTCTGGAAAGAATAAATAAGTGTCCCAGAAGTAGGATGTAGTGTTTTTTACTCACTTTTTTAATGAAGTGACCATGTCATATCATTTCACTGGCCTTTAGCTATAAGAGAAAGCAGCCGAAAAGAGAAGACTGAATATTTTGAAAAAGCAAATTTTCTGCTTGTGAATAGGCGCTTCAAGTAAATTCAGTTGAAATGAGTTAGGGTTGTAATTTATTATTGGAGGAGTGTTATCTATTTCATGTTGACAAACTACATGAAATGTATTCATAGTTCATGTGTGTTTGTTCTTACCTCATAGGAAGCAGCTGTATTACATACAATCAATCATTGGCTCAAATTCTGTTTTGGTAGTAGAATTCTATAGTAGAATTCACTGGCCCACAGTATACTTATCTAAGTGTTACATTTTACAAGGTTTGTCTGGAAAAATTCAGCCATTGTTAATATAACAAGTATGGTTTGAGAAACATCAGTGTAATCTGGCAGCCAAGGAGAGTAGACTGGAATGCGCATGTGTGAACAATGATGACTTCACTGTACCAGTCAGTGGGGTGGTAGACACTGTTGAGTGATGTGTGTACTGTGTGGCTGTCACATTCAAAATGGCTGAGCGAGTAGAGCAGCAACTCTGTATCAAATTTTTCATTAAGCTTCAACATTCTTCCATGGAAACCGTTTGAATGATTCAGAATCCTGCAGCTGTGGGCAACTGGTGATTGGCAGCAGCATCATGACAACATGCCCACTCATGTATCACATCTCATGCAGTTTTTTGGTGAAACATCAAGTCACCCAGGTAACTCAGCCCCGTTACAGCCCAGGTTCACCACCCAGGAACTTCTGGCTTTTCCCAAAACTTAAATCACTTTTGAAAGGGAACGGATTTCAGACCATGCATGAGATTCAGGAAAGTACAGTGAGCAGCTGATGGTGATTAGTAGAACTGTGTGAGGTTATAAGGTGCCTACTTTGAAGAGGACTGAGGCATCATTGTCCTGTGTACAGAGTTTCTTGTATCTTGTATCTTCTTCAATAAATGTCTGTTTTTCATAGTACATGGTTGAATACTGTCCGGGCAGACCTCGTATGTGACAAATATTGAAAGAGATGTACCACCATACATGAAGTATGCTTTGGTATTATTGTTATTATTATACTGAAGTATCAATATAAATTATTTTTAGTAATACTAAATAATAGTAATACAAGTTATCAGTATCAATTAGTAATGTTAATTAGTGTTAATAATGGTAAGAATATGTGCTTTTAAAAAACATGTGGTTTTATTACTTTTTTACTTCTCATGTAGTTTGATGGGTGCCCCTTCCCCAATAAGTTTTTATCCTTAATCTCTCACTTGGTTCCCTTGTGACATGCATTTTCCATCAGGTTTAATACATTTAGGGCCCTGGGAGACTATGAAACTAAGTATTCTGAAGGGAACTTGGCCTTGTTAGTGCCATTTTAGAGTTAACTGGATGCAGATGATGTTGAAATAACTAGATAGTTACCCAAAGCCACAGCAATAAATCAATACTTGAAAAAAATAGTAAGGAACTTTTTCCCCTGTGTCTAGAAATGTTGTCAGTAGTTACCAATAATCCCTATAGATTTCTTACCCAGATATGAGACTTAATTTGCAGAGGAGACAAGCTCAGGTCAGGCAGTGCTCAGTACAAGTGAAGTACCTGTTACATTTTCAGTGGGAATGTCTTAGAGTGAGAGCGTTCTAGGGAGAGATCCAAGAATGGGAATCCTGTGTGAATTTCCATGGGTCTTAAAAGTTTTCAACACATTGATTTAGTGTAGAGAGAGGTCTTTGCTTATAATAAATGGAGTGCCATCTATTTCCTTAATTTGTGTTTTGTTTTTTTCCTGGAAGTAACAGTTGACAGTCACATGCTTTTTGGTTATGTTTATATAACAGTTACTGCCTTTCTGATAACTGTAATTTAAAAAAAATAATTGGAAGTAACTTATTCAGGCTGCCTTCAGAGATGCCTGATGACTATTGAAGCACATTGCTTCATACCTCATGTACAGTAATGTCTAGCTGGCCTTTTTCTCTCCTCTTCAGAGGAAAAGAGAGCTATTTTCTACCTTTTATCTGTCCAGGATCTGGTCACATCTGGTGTGAAATCAATGATAGTGAATGTTAAACATAGGCTCTAGTGAGTTAATTGAAGACTAATCTGGACCCCTGGCCTAAATGAAGACATTTTCTGAACTTTAATTTAAAGCCCTTTAACTCTTAGCCAGGGATTGACCAAACTGTGTAACATGATTGTGGACAGTTTGGAAATGTCTGAGATTGATATAACCCCCCTTAAGAAGACATTAGTAACTCTTTGTTAATAAGTGAGTATTGATTGACCTCCTATCTCCTCATTAATAAGAGCCCAGCACAGTGACCTCTCACTTGTTAAGAAAGACATCGGGCTCTGTGAGCTGCATGGTGTGCCTCTGATGCACACTTCCTAGGTGGGATCACACGGTTTGTACTTCCTCAGCCTGTTCCACCTACCCGATTGTACCTGGCTTCTAAGACTCTCAGCCAGAAACCTTACTTTTCCTTCCTATTCTTCCAACCCCTTCCTTCCATTTTGGATTTTATGTGTCGTTCTTTGCCAACTCTGACCTTAGCTTCCAGTAATTGCCACCCATGCTCCCTCTGGCAGCCTCAGACAAACTATATCTATCCGGGAAGTGTCCCCCAAACCCCCCACAATGTTCTCTGGCCCCCGACCCCTTGAGAAGAAAGAGATACTACCTCTTGAAACCTCTAATATGTATTCCCTTAGCTGTATTTTACTAGCTATATTATTAGCTAATTACTTAGTATGTAATTATTAATGCATCAAATATATAATTATCAGTATATTAAACATAAAATTATAATAGTTATTTATTATATTAGCTGTATAATTAACTATGGCTTCCCTGTAGCTGTTGGTATTGAGATTTCTCCATCTGAAGCATTAAACCCTAGAGAATAATAGAGATGTTGGAGGAAGCTGTTTTTCCCACAGCTGTATGAGTCCACAGAAACCTTATAGCAGTTACTGGTTAGTGGTTTTACAACTTAAGAAAATGTGTTTTTCCTTTGTTTCTACCTACATTGTGAAGAGTTTATGGCAGTATTAAATATTTATACTTAGCTATCTAAACTGAACACTAATCACTAAGATTAGTCATTTTTTAGATAGGTTGAGTGTTTAAAATCAAATCTAGTAATAGCTCAGTATGTCTACTTCAATGGAATAACTCTAAATATTATATGTAAGACATATCAATTTCTTTTGATTGATTTATAAAATAGAATGCACCAAAGAGGAAAAGTTAATAATCTTGGCTTCAGAGAACCACAAGTTCTTAACCTTAAAACCTTCCCTCACTGAGGAGCTTCACAAATTAAGCTTTGTAAAACTCAATATCTCTTTCAAACCTTGATACTTGCTTACTTCTCTCTTTTTTGGAAGTAGAGATAGATTTGTGGGGTTTTTGTCTGTTTTGTTTTGTTTTTACTTGCACTGTACAACTTTGCGGCCTTTTACTTTGTTTTTATGTTTTGGTGCGTAAGTCTAGCTAAAGGTCTTGCTTAATGGGAATAATTGCTATCTTTGATAATTTTATTTTATCCTTTAATGTTTCCATGGCTTAATTTGTTCCATTTGTAAAAGTGTATACACTTTTGAGCCATTTGAAATCACTTACGTGGCCAGGTTCATGGCCCATGACTTCCTAGTCTTTTAAAAGCCATATATTATCAAATAGTAAAAAACTTGACTTCCAGGGCAGAATCCTGTTCTGCTCTGGGTCATAAGCCATATTTTAACATGAAAAATGAAAAGGAAATCTGTGTAATTTAATGGTCTGTAAGTTACTGCTGTGAAAAAGGGAGAAAATATATTCTATAAAGGAACTTGCACAAAGAGTCCTTGGACAATTTGCACTCTGTTCTTTTGTCACCATGTTCCATGAATTGCTACCCCCTGAGGTCAGTCTGGTTCCTGAAGTCTGGTGGTTCTTCACAACAGCAAAAGAAGCCAGAAAGTACAGTACTTTTAATAAAGAGCTTTACAGATAATGAGTGCTATACTACTATTCCCATCGATTGTGCCCAGAGCAAAATTGGGATGAGCTTGTCAACAAGCAGCAATCAGACAAAGGAAAACAGACCAAAATGTGAAGTCAAGTATCTTTTCTATCTTGTGGCAAAATATTTCTTCTTTATAAAACCCACATAGATACCTCTAGAATCAATGCTTTTAGCTGGCATTTGAACCTTTAAATGTTTTGCAGGGTTTTTTTTGGTTTGTTTTTGTTTCTGCAGAAAGCCTAGAGTTTATACTCAGGCATTCCTGTGTCAATTTCTGGCCTTTAAAAAAATTTTGAATTGTTGTTCAAGTACAGTTTTCTGAATTTGTTACCTTTTTTGAGTGTTAATATTGTGCTGAGTCGCTGCTAACAAGTCTACAGATTTATAAGTTGCTTACAATACTCACTGAGAAAATTGAGATTTTCAGTTCAACTTTCTATCACTGTGCCACTTAATAGCTTTACTAATAAATAAACTAAAACAAAAGCCATTTGTCTTGTTGTGCTACTGAAAACTGAGCATCAGAAAGAATGGGGTGAAGTTTGATGAGGATGGGTCCCAAAACTGCATTGACAACAGTGGAGTGTGTCTGCTCCATTTGAATGTCAGGTAACAGTAGCTTTGTCTTCTGGTTAAAACCCGCTTAGAATTGGCTTTCAGCGTGAGTGAAGGACTCAGAGAGAAATCAGATTTTGTGGTAATTTTGAATTTCATAACAGGCATGAGGAATTCTGCTAAAGGGGAAAATACATGGAAGTCCACCATTG
This sequence comes from Artibeus jamaicensis, assembly GCF_021234435.1. Lineage (NCBI taxonomy): Eukaryota > Metazoa > Chordata > Mammalia > Chiroptera > Phyllostomidae > Artibeus > Artibeus jamaicensis. The sequence continues at coordinate 57,273,456 of NW_026522030.1, forward strand.
CCGGAATTAAGTGTTTCTAATTTAGTCAGTGACCAGGGAAGGGAGAGGGAATACTGGTTCTCTTTCCCTATTAAAGTCATGGCATGACAACCTAAAGTGCTGCTGCCAGTGGATATCCCTTACCGCTTGATTCCATAGTCAGAACTTCCAATAAGAAGGGATTCTTGTTTACAGAAGCATTTGCTTAAATTCTACAGACAAATCATGTCAGCTTCCTAGTCTTTAACGTAGTCTAGTCATTTAGAAGCTGAACTGTCTTCTTCTTCTTTTAATTATATTTTATTGATTATGCTATTACAGATGTCCCAATTTTCCCATTTACCCCCACCCACCCAGCACCCCCTACTCCCTCAGGCAATCCTCACACCTTTGTTCATGTCCACTGGTCATGCATATGAGTTCTTTGTCTACTGCATTTCCTGTACTGTGCTTTACATTCCCATGATTATTCTGTAACTACCTATTTTTATTTCTTAATTTCCCTGTCTCTTCACCCATTCCCCCAAACACTTCTCCTCCCATCTGCCAAACATCAAAACGCTCTCCATATCCATGATTCTATCTCTGTTCCTCTTGTTTACTTTGTTTTTTAGTTTCAATTGTTGATAGATATGTGTATTACCATCTTACTGTTCATAGTTTTGATCTTCTTTTTCTTAAATACCGTATTGTGCTATGTATAGTATGGAATTCCTTGCCCATATTTTTGAGATGAAAATAAGGATGTGCATTATACATGGGTGTAATGATTATGTACCATGGGTAAATGATCCTGTGTATAGTGCGCACAAAAACATGGGTGTGCATCATCCACGGGAGCACATTATACACGGGAAAGTATGGCAACTCCCTTTAACACTTCATGTAATAATGATTTGATGGTGATGAAGTCCTTTAGTTGGGTTTTTTTTGTTGTTTTTTTTTGGTCTGGGAAGCTCTTTATCTGTCCTTCGATTCCAAATGTTATCTTTACTGGGTAGAGGAATCTTGGCTTTAGGTGCGTACTTTTTATAACTTTGAATATTTCTTGCCAGTCCCTTCTAGCCTGCAAATTTCTTTTAAGAAATCAGTTGACAGTCTTATGAGAACACCCCTGTAGGTAACTAACTGCTTTTCTCTTGCTGCTTTTAAGATTCCCTCTTTATCTTTAACCTTTGGCATTTTAATTATGGTGTGTCTTGGAGTGGGCTTTTTTGTATCCGTCTAATTGGGACTCTCTGTGTTTCCTGAACTTGCATGTCTATTTCTTTCACCAAATTAGGGAAGTTTTCTGTCATTATTTTTTTCAAATAGATTTGCAATTTCTTACTCTTTCTCTTCTCTTTTGGGAACAACTGTGATACAAATGTTGGACATCTTGGAGTTATCCTAGAGGATGCTTAAACTATCCTCATTTTCTTTTGGATTCTTTTTTCTTCTTGTTCTGATCGATTGTTTTTTGCTTCCTTATGTTCCAAATCATTGATTCGATTCTCGACTTCACCCACTCTGCTGTTGTTTCCCTATAAATTGTTCTGTATTTCAATTATTGTATCTTTCATTTCTGACTGAATCTTTTTTATGCTGTTGAGGTTCTCACTACATTCCTTGAGCATCCTTATAACCAATATCTTGAACTCTGAATCTGATAGATTACTTATCTCCATTTTGTTTAGCTCTTTTTCTGGAGTTTGATCAGTTCTTTCAATTGGGGCATGTTTCTTTGTCTCCTCATTTTGGCAGCTTCCCCTGTGTTTCTATGTATTAATAGAGCTGCTGTAACTTCCTGTCTTGGTAGCATGACCTAATATAGTAGGTGTCCTGTAGAGTCCAGTGGCACAGCCTCCCCATCACCCAAGCTGTGTACTTGAGGTATGCCCTTTGGGCTGAGTACAGCTTCCTCTTGTAGTTGAGCCTTAACTGCTGTTGGTAGGTCAATGGGAGGGATTTACTCAGTCCAGTCAGCTGCAAAGATTGGCTGTGACCATTGAACAACCAACCTTCACCCTCTGGAGGATCGGCTCTGCAGGGGCAGAGTGTTGGTGGTCTGTATCTGTGCACTGGGAGCTCAGGCTTTGGGGTTTTCTGGGTGGTACAGTCCACGGTCAGCCATCACCTGTGTTCTGCCTGAGGCCACCCAGCATGAGCCACAAAGAAACCTGCAGATGGCTGCTACTTTTGCTAGGCTTGAAAGTTTCCAGACGAAGCCAAGCATGAACCAAGGCTGGCTGCTGCTAGTGCTGGTCTTGGGCCACTTAGCAAGATACATGGGGGCAGGGGACTTGGGACAAGCTAGGGCCTGCTATTGCTTGTTTAAGAGGATTTAGGAGGATGTGAAGCATGAGCCAAGACAAGCCATTCATATGGAAAAGCCACTGTTAACAGCTTGAGTGGGCCAGAGAGCCTCAGGGAATCACCAGAGAAAGGCAGACGGTAGGTTCCAGGAGTCTCAGGTATGGCCCTCACCTGCCAGCTCTGTGGCTCTTTTGGGGGGAGGCTTAGAAATAGAACAATCAATAGCCACTGCCTGTTGCTCTGTCTGGGAAAAAGCTGTCCCCCAGTTCTCATGTTGATGCCAGAGACTTCAGTTCCTCCCTATATGCCACTAGAGCCTTTTAAGCTGCTACCCTGGGGCTGGCGCTCAGGGAGTGAGTCTGAGTAAGTCTGTGTGGACCCTTTAAGAGGAACTGTTGGGAGTACAGCAGTTTCTTCCATCAACTCAATCCCTGTTGGTTTTTACAGCCAGAAGTTATGGGGATATATCTTCCTGAGTTGGGGGCACTTGCTCCTGAGGTATTCCTACTGAATTTTTATCCATCACACATGGGCGTGGAACCAGTCTGTTCTGTGTCTTCATGTCTCTGCTCCTCCTACCAGCCTGGATGGATGTGGTTTCTTTAATTCTGTGATTGTTGGACTTTGATTCAACTTGACTTCTAAGTGTTGTGAGGGATGGTTGTTCTATAGTTTAGTTATAAATTTATGTGGTTGTGTGTGGAAGGGAGTCACGTTTACCTATACCTCCATCTTCTGAACTATTGTGTGAGCAAAGCAATAGCTAATAAAAATAGGTAATATCGACAAGCTTTCATATACCAGTCACTATTCTAATCACTATGTTTGCATAACAGACTCAGCGAACACTCATAGCTCTTTGAGATTGTTACCACCATTATTTAGGAAATTGAGGCACTGAGTTTGATGAACTTGCCCGAAGTCACACAGCTCGTAACTGGCTGTCAGGATTTGAGCACCGATAGTTCCAGAGTCAGTGCTCTCACCCATACGCATACCGTCTCATTGCAATATTTTGTTAAAATATTTTAAAATTTGTTTTGAAAGAATAAACAAGGTTCACTAGCTTTACGTTCTTTAGATTGGTCTCATCAGTTGTACAGCTAATTAAATGCTAAGAGAGGTGGGAACCTCAACTGTTTGAAATCTGGCCAGATCTTCAGTCTAGAGTGATTATTTTTGCCTCTATTATGCTAGCTCCCACTGGCCCTTCTATAAATAGGCAAATCACATTTACACAGACATTTATGCCTAAATAGGACACATACACAGGGTCATGACTCATGTGAGCACACATTAAAAGAAAGATTGAGAAAGTCCAAGTGAGTCAGCATCAGCAAGCATGCTTGCAATTGGGTAAAAAAATTATTCTTTTATATTTTTTGTAATTAGTGATCATAATTGCAATATTCTGAAATCTAATAAAACACAGGACTATTTTTTAGTGAACAGAAAAGTATGTTGTATTGTATTCCCTAGTTTTTTGAAAAGTGTTTACAAAATACTGAGAAAATTATGCCTTGGCTGTTATATTTGAAACATTTAAAAGGTTTGGCTTGATATACAGTTAATTTAGGATCATCTAACAGCATGAAAGAATCAGTCATTCAGTAAATAGTCATGGAGAACCTTTTGGGACTGTCATTTTAATTGAAGCTTGGGGTACAAAGATAGTTATTTGGGAAGTCACAGTGCATAGAGAAAATGGGCGCTATGCAATCGGAATAACCTGTGATAAGTGCTATGATGCAGGGAAGCACAGGGTGTTGTGTGAGCCCAGAAAGGGGCAGCCAAGTCATAATAAGAAGACTGTCTGGAGTACATGATTTATGAGCTAAATATTATTGAACAAACATAAGTTTGAAAAGAACATCTTTGAATAAAATCTTGGTACGATTGTTCCTATTGCCTGAGCACTAAAGAAAAAATCTCATTGCTGAGGATAGACAACCACTCAGTGCTTCGACTTCTAAAAAAAGTGGGGTCCTGTACTTCCTCCAGAAGTTACTAAAAGGTAACAGAGCCCATCCTGTTACTATAGGCCTCCCAGTCTGTTAGAACACAGGGGAGGTGGGGGGTTAAGGGACCTTAGTGGGAGGGCAACGTGAACTCCCTAATCTTCCAGGCACCCAGCCTCCCAGCTCACTCCTGCCCCCACCAACTGGTGGGTGTACCAGCAGAGTCATACAGAGATTGGGGGTGCCTTCACCAAAGACCTCCACCACCCACAAAAAACAACATCTTTGAAATAAACTAAAAGAAGCACATTGCCTATTTCTATTGCATATGAAGTGCTTTTTATGTGATACGTGCTCTTCTTTGAGTACTGCTGTTGGGCAGACAATGGAATGAATACATTTTTGGTGGTGGTCTTGGAGTAGTTTTTTGTGAAACAGGTTCACTAGCAGTAATTTTCTATTTCAGGTTTGATTTTCTTGTTGGAGAGTAAGAGAAAGCCATTGATACTTAGTTGCAGTTGTAGCTACTGTCTGGTTGCTGTCATTGACACAATGCACCATGATTTGGTGGGGAAGGTCTACTCCAGAATTCTTGAAGTTGAGCAGCTACATCAGCTCTCCTAGGACTGTGACCCCACCAGTAACAATTTTGAGCTCTTCGTGATAGATATAGTGTAATAGACTCTGGCAAGTTTTCAAGACAGTTTATGTAATGAAATTGGGCAGTCTAAAGTGAGTTTATTTCAAATGGGTAGATGTGGTTCCAGATTCAGTGGAGGCAGACAGGTAGTTAGGATGTGACTTGGGATGATTTCAACATGTCAGGCGTCCTGTGTATTGATTAGACTTTTGGAGACCTTGTTCCCTGCCACACTTGTTTACTAACATTCATGTGGGAGTGGGTCACATGTGCATATGAGACACTTTATGTATTTATTCTCTATCTAAAGAAAACAAGCATATAAAAGTATATGTAACCTGAATTTATCATATCAGAGTCAAATACCACGAAAGATGAATGAGATGAGTAAGGACAGATGCACGCTTGGAAGTATCCTGTATTTATCATGAATGTAAGCAGTCTTCAAGGGAAATTTTCAGTAAATTACAATTAGATTTAAAATTCTTAAAAGGAATTCCTGGAGGGAAACTGTCTTGCATGTTTTTGTCTCCTAGTAACCCTGGACAGTTTTGGGGCTTTACCTGTTTTGTTGCCTGATTGAATTAACACATAGAAATATTAGATGTATGTACTTACCATCCTGAAAACAATAACCTGTTTTCTAATATTGTCATGTGTTACCCAAAGTAATTGAGAGAACAGCGAGTCCGGGGAGAGGGATTAGATTAGATTACAGTAAAATCTTATTAAATGAAGTCCTATTAATTTAGGGATCTGGGTAATTTGATATAGGCTGAGTTAAAACGTAGCTGATATTGAAGCTTTTTTTTTTTTTTTAAGACTCTTTGGGTTTGCTCATTTGCATTAGTACAATGAACGTGCCAATTTGGGACGATCAAATTATCTGTTCATTAAGGCACCAGCAGGGACTGGTACTTGGCAACACTTGGCTAATTAGTTTGTTACAGTATTTTTGCGAAACTAATTGAGTTTTATTTCTTTTACCATTATTTTTAATCCATCTCATCTACTTTCATTGTTTTCAGTAGTCTAAATGATTTTTAGTGATAATTATACCAGTGACATTTTACTATTTATGCATATTTAATTGTTAAATCGTATTCAATTTTTATTGGTGAACTTGAACTGTGTGGAGTTATCATTTAGCTTGAAACACTGTAGATACTTTGTTTTTTAGGTCCTATTTTATTTATCAAGAATTTTCAAGTTATTGATTTGTTCATATATATTATATTGTATTATATGTGTGTGTGTGTGTGTGTGTGTATGTGTGTGTGTGAGAATTAGTTGGTTGACAGAGTCATTAAAAATACTGTTGAGTAGGAGATGGTATTGCCATATGGAGGGATGTAAGTATCTTTGGAACACACATAAAGAGGCCCATAAGTTTCCTTGATGCAGGGGAACAGGAGGGCTTCCTAGGCAGCGTGAAGAGCGTGTGCAAAGACACAAATGTGTGGCAAGGTCACATTGTGCTAGTGAGACTGGAAGTAGTACTGTATGAAACTGGGATGTATAGGGTGAGGGAAATTGATCCTGGAATGGATACTGGGCAAACATTTGGAAGCAAAAAGCCTTGCAGGAAGGCAGGAGGTGAGAATTTAAAGTATTGGGGTAATCAGATATAGAGGAGGTAGTTATATAACAGGATATTAGAAGTTTTCGTGGGGACCTTGAGATACCAAGATGAGTTTTGGGGCAGAACACCTGGTAGAACTTAGAGTATTAGGAACAAACCTTGATATTAGAGTATTGTTGCAGTTTGTAGCCCTCACTCATATTGAGGGTCTGGACATTGGGAATGAGAAGATAAAGAGAAGAAAGAGGATTCTTGCAGCAAGATGCTGAAATGCTGAGTCATCCTACAAGGGCTAGCTCCTTATCTCAATCCTGACAGGAACTTCAGTGGGAACCCACTTCCCCAAATCCAGCTGGATATGTTATCTCTTGTAGTTGGGAAAGACAAAATATATATATATCACAAATATATATATATATCACAAATATATATATATATATATATATACACACACACACACACACACACACACAAATCCACCCAAAAGAGTCTAAAAAGAGTGATGGACTGGCTAGCTTGTGTGATGGTGGAAGCGAAGAGGAAAGTACTGCAGTGTGGAGATTGGCTTGAACGCTTAGAATTCATCAGAGAAAAGGCATGTTAGTGTTTTTGATGGGTAAAATGTGGGCAGCACAAGCAAGAGAACTTTAGCAGAATTGTCTGTTTTCATCCCATAGGTCTTTTTACAGGATTGCTAGAGGATCAAAACAATTAAACCAGAAGAGAGCATCCTACCTGCATGAAAAATCTAAAGAGAACTTAATCTTGCAGGTTCAATCCCTCTGGGGCATGAGGGCTGTAAGGACACTCATAGCCCAGTAGGAAAGGAGTGCTGACTCTACTCCTGGGGAAGCCTGCCTAGATCCAGAGATGGGAGGGGAAATCCAAGCCTATCAGCATCAAATAAAATGTAGTAAGGTTAAGGGAACCCCTGAGAATTCCTCCAAATGTCACTATAGCCCTCTGCTGCAGAGATTCTCTTTATAACCTTCCTAATCTCATTAGCAAGTCAGTAAGAACTGTGTAGATGTTCTCCAATTTAGGCTTTTGCGGGCAATGAATGGTGCCCACAAAACCATTTATTATAATAGAGATCCCACATGGTTGATTTATTTCACACTTTTTTCATTGGTGTCCACTTTTAAATTTGTTGTGCTTTGCTGAGGTTTTCAAATGGGGATCTCAAAGTTTACTTTATCTAATGTTTTTCTTGATAATGTCAAATTGTCTTTATAATTAATGATACATTGCTCAAATGTTTTCAAGCATAAAAGTCATTGCAGTAGTTATGCCCACTTTCTCCTTTTTCATGTTTTTTTTCCTTCTCCTCTGGAGACAGTGGAATGTCACTTACCCCATATAGAAATGAGGAGCCTTATGCAGTTTTGTTGCTTGGTGGAGAATTCTTGGTACCTGGTTTAAAGTGCTCGGTGAGCATCAGATGATATCTTAGTTATTTTTTGAAGCCAGGGAGGGTTCAGGCAATAGTGTGCAAAATTGCTGAAGAGAGTAGAGGAATCTTTTTTTTAAAACGATAGAAAAAGGAAGAGTCATGCATGCATACATTAAGTTGTCTTAAATCAAATCCTAGCTGAAGCTGTACTGACACATGCTGTTCATGAAAGACTTAATATAGTCCTCTTAATCGGATGAATTGTCTTGTTGTGCAAAAACTGTTATTACACTGTGTGTGAAACCAACCATGTTGCAGGGGGAAAAATTGAATCGCCTGACTGAGAGGTCACTTGTGAATAGTAACACAAGATCTATTACCATTATTAGAGACTCTGGAGGACATTCACCCTTTTATGGTCTTTCAACTGCTGGAATGAAATATTTTAATGGTAAATGACACCCTTCTGGGAAATCTTACTAAAGACTCATTCCCCCCCCCCCCTCCGGCCGCTGTTTGTACTGTAAAAAGGGCAGGGAGGGGCCTCAGAAAAAACCACAATTTTCTCTTAAGATCACTTAAAATTTTTGCTTATTTTGATTTGTTGTGATGACAGTTGCCTTTGAATGTTCCTCATTACATACCTTTCTTAATCTGCCTCTATTAGTACCACACTTTATCTTTTGTAACATGTCATGTACATTCTGTAATCCTTTCTGTAGGGAAATTCATGATGGAGTGAAAGCTCAGAGACCAGGGTGTGTGTGGTCTATGCCAAAATCTGGATTCAAGCACTTTAAGATACACGAAATGAAAAGTCTGTCTGCTTATTTTGTTTATTTTCTTTAGAGGGTCTTCTGAATATATATAAGAAAGATTATGTGAGTACATAATTTAGTTCTGCATGACAGTGATGGTCAGTGGTAAATATTTTCAGAAGTAAGTGGGTATTGATCTGAGGTGAAGCTTTATAACATAGTTATTAAATTGGAAAGCAGATTTCCCTTCCAGTGGATTACATTCATTATAAGCTGTCAACACATTTACTATAGTTTATTACCATTCAGGAATTTTCTGCCTCTTTGGTATTTTGCTAAATTATTGAGATTAGGTTTTGTGGGAATAAGAAAGAAATCAGAATAGCTATTGATAGCATGGCAAATAATTTGTGTAAATTTTTTGTTAATTTTAAAGTCAAATAACTGACTTTTTCCTCTCCCCATTTCAGTATCTTTTTCCAGCCTGTCTTTTAAATCTTCCTTACTTTATTGCCTAATAGATAAGGAACTGTTAGAGAGTTGTGAATAGGCACATAAATTCTGTTGGATTTCTCATCGCCTGCTTTTGTTACAGGTATTTTGGTGGGTTCATTAAAACATATCGTTGAAATGGGGGTTGGTAAGAAGAAGGAATGGAGGGAAGGGAATACATTGTCAGTAGGAATAACATATAGCTATTTGAGCTTCACCTGGAAATAAAAATAATTTAGTAAAATGGGAGATAGAAACCCTTTCTCAGGTTGCTAATGAGAGGCTTGACCTAGCTGCTGCTGCAGCAGCATCTTTGGGGATGATGAGAGATGCAAAATGCACTGTTGCTAGGCAACTCTCTTGGCTGTCTTTGGAGCAGGTTCATATGTGCTAAGAGCTAATGAATCCTCCTATCTGCTCTTTCAAACTGTTCAAAAGCCAGTGAAGACATACCCAGACATTTAGTATTTACAAGTACCTGAACCATTCTTGCCATGTCATTTACTCATTAAAAATTAAATTGGCCATTTACTGTGTACTGAATATTGCTTATATTTTCAAGTTGGACCAAAATTTGAGCCCTAATAAATATGTTTTCACAAAGGAGCTAAATAAAGGATGACTTAGTTACAACTTAATGCTAAATTATTCTATATGAAGACTTCTTTTTAAATGTAAATGCTTTTCTTTTTTTTCAAAAGTGGTAAGTTATTTGAAACTTGCTCGTTTAAGCCTCCCCCAAAAGCTGTTAATTATACTGTCTTCATGCCTTGCTCAGCCCTTTGAGACTGTTATTTCTGAAGATGATAAGAATCTGGAACCCAGAACCAATTTTGTATGGCCTGTCTAAAGCTGCCTCCTTACTCCTAACCCCCACCCCCTGAAAACAAACAAGAAATAGCCTGTAGGACAAGCCCCAGAACAAGAAATAAAGCCTGATGAGGAGCATCCCTGGATCAGATAATGAATCCAACTGTTTGTAAGATCCCGCCCAACCTCTAATAATACCTAACCTCTCAGGAGTGTTGTGGAGATTATAAGATGTTGTGCATGAAAAAACATTGTAAAGTGTCATATGAATGCTAGTTTTCTCAGTGAATTCCAAGGGGTTGTCTAAATTCAACAAAAATTCTGTGTTGCTGGATTATTAGCTATTAGTGAGGCTTGTTCATATTTTGGTAGGCTATAGGATAATTATAGTAGAATTTATTTGTAACAGAATTTAATCTATAACTCTTTATATTTCTGTTGCATTAACCTATGATTTTTCTTATTGTCACATCAGCTAGTATAATACTGTGTGATAGAAGGTACTCAGTAAATATTTATTAATTAAAGTTGTGTTAACCTGCTGTATAGACTCTAAATTGAATTGATTCATTTCTTCAAATATTGCAAAGTACACCGGTGATTCTGTTACAATTCTGTGTATGTCTGCATTTTTACATCTGTAAAATGAGAATAATAAAAGAACCCACATAATTAAATTCATCATGTGGGTTAAATGAAATAATCCAGAGTAAAACAGTGTAGTACCTGGTTTATAATCAGTGCTCAATAAAAGTTATATATTATTAAAATTATAGTTGATTTTCATAGGTCCTTTTATTCATTTCACAATTATTTTTGTGCTGTATTATGTTCTAGTACCAGTGCTAGGCTATTTAGCAAATCAGTCATGTTCCTTGCCCATTTGGGGCTTATTGTCATACTTTATTCCCCAAGTACATGGAGAGACATTACTGTTTTCTCTGTGTGTGTGTGTGTGTGTGTGTGTGTGTGTGTTTTAAACTATACTTGCATACATAAAAGGGATAGAGAATAGTGCTGTTCAGTAGAAATACAATATGAGCCACATATATAGGTTTACATTTTTTTGTAGCCACATGACAGAAGTGAAAATAAACAGGTAAAATTAATTTTAAAATACTTTATTTAACTCAATATATCTGGAATACTTCAACATATAACAAACTATTAATGAAATATTTTAGATGTAATTTCTGTACTAAACCTTCCAGATCTAGTATGTACTCTATTCTTAAGGCACATCTCCATTCAGATTAGCTGCATTTTAACTGCTCATTAGCCATATGTGGCTAATGGCTACTGTGTTGAATAGAGCTGAGGTACTAACAAATTCCAATGCTCATTTCTTTGATATAAATGTAAATATGTATCTAGGAATACTCTTCTTATTGGTTTTATTAGCTGAAAATAGCTTCACAGTCTCTGCAGTGCAATAGAGAACTTTTAAAATAAAAAAATTAAAACTTCGCAAAATATTGTAAGAACTGTGTATGCTGTCAGGTGGGTACTAGAAATATCAGAAGGAATATGTACTTTGTAAAGGATATGGTTGTCTAACCACTGTGCTGTACACCTGAAGCTAATATAAAATAACATTGGATGTTTACTGTAATTGAAAAAATTAAAGAAAAAGTATTTTAATAATGGATAACTAAAGACTAGTGTTAAGGTAGTTAGAAAGCATGGAAATTTCAAAAATGCTGAACAGTAAATTAAAATGCAGTTCTCATTAAAAAAAGAATTAAAAATCTTTAGGAAAAATAATACTTAAAATAGTTTTTAGAAAAGTACTAAGAGGGTAATGGAATGTCTGGCAGCATTTTTTGAATGGAAGTAGTCTCAAAATTATACTTTAACCTTTTCTTTCTTCTGTAGTTAATCTTAAATTTAATTTACCTCTTGTTTACTGAGTGTTTGCTTTGTGTGTGCTCCTGAGCAAATACAAAGAAAAAGAGGAGGAACAGGGTTGCTGCCTGTAAGGTAGTTCCTGGCTAGTGTGAACATCAGTGTTAGAAACAAGACTGTTACTCAAAATAAATTGACATGAGTTGTGCACAGAGCTAGAGTGACAAGCAGTGTTTAGAATGTTATTTTCCTAGAAAGGGGCAAAGAATTACTCTAGGATCCTTTACTATTTTTCCTGATTGTATTGAATAAAACACTATTTTTCATGGTTAGTGCATGAGTGGTTGAACTATCAGTTTGAAAAAGAAACATCAAAATTAAGTGGGCAAGAAAAAGGGCTAGATGTGCAGAGTAAGAAGGCAAGGGAGAAGCATAATCAGACTTTGTTCCTTGACATCCAGTATCTTCTTCGGGCAGAAATCTGCCCTCTGTCTCATTCCCTCACTGAGCAGTTGCTGGGTCCTACTGCTGCCACAACGACTTCATACTCTTCTGCCTACTCTTCTCCTATAGCTACTGGTCATTTAATACCCAGTTCAGGCCCATCACTTATTGAAGCACTGCTGAAAATAATTTAATTTTACTAAAGTATTCTAATATGTAATAATATGCAAAATATTTAAACAATATAATAGTATCCTCTTCTACGTATAAAATCTCCTTACTGCCCATTGTGAAGCATCTTCTGCATGCCTTGGCTTCTAAGCTTAGTGTCAGCTAAGATTCCATTCATTGTTCAGGTTATTTGTTGGAAGATAGCCTAGAAGCCAAGTTTGGAGCAAGAGGAAGTGGACTCAGCTTCTGCCTACTTGGCTGCCAACTTCTCTCTGCTCTCTCACAATTTGCACTTCTTAATCCCTTCACATTTTTTTACCCATCCTCCTGACCACCCTTCCCATCTAGCAACTATCAGAACATTCTCTGTATCTATGATTCTGTTTCTCTCCTTCTGTGGACTTCTTTTGTCTTTTTAGAATCAATTATTGACAGACACATATTTATTGCCATTTTTAGGTACATATTTTTGGTGTTCTTTTTTCTTATATAAAATTCTTTAAGATTTTATATAATACTGGCTTGGAGGTGATGAAATCGTTTAGCTTTTTCTTGTCTCGGAAGCTCTTTATCTGCCATTTGATTCTAAATGATAGCTTTGCTTGATAGTGTAATCTTGTTGTAGGTCCTTGCTTTTTATTACTTTGTATTTCTTGCCAATCCCTTCTAGCTTGCAAAATATCTTTTGAGAAATTAGCTGATATTCTTATGGGAACCCCTGGTAGGTAACTAACTGCTTTTAAGAGTCTCTCCTTGTCTATAACCTTTGGCATTTGAATTATGATGTGTCTTGGCATGGGCCTCTTTGTGTTCATCTTGTTTGAGACTCTGTGCTCCCTGGACTTGTATGTCTATTTCCTTTACCAATTTAGGAAAGTTTTCTGTCATCATTTTTTAAAAATAGATTTCCAATTTCTTGCTCTTTCTCTTCTCCTTCTGGCATGCCTATGATGCACATGTTGTATGTTTGAAGTTGTCCCAGAGGCTCCTTACACTATCCTCATGGTTTTGTGTGGGTTGTTTTTTTTTGCATTCATTTTTTTCTTGCTGTTCTGATTGGTTGTTTTGCTTCCTTATATTCCAAATCACTGATCTACTCTAAAGTCCCTATAAATTGTTCTTTATTTCAGTTAGTGAATCCTTCATTTCTGACTAGATGCTTTTAATGCTATTGAGGTCCTCATTAATTTCTTTTTTCCCCCCTCACAATTTTCTTTTTAAAAAATATATTTTATTGATTATGCTATTACAGTTATCCCATTTATTCTCTTTATTCCCCTCCCCTTTATTCTGCTCTGCCTTGTACACCCCCCCCCCACCATCATTCCCCTACCTTAGTTCATGTCCATGGGTTGTATATATAAGTTCTTTGGCTTCTCCATTTTCCATACTATTCTTAACCTCCCCCTGTCTATTTTGTGCCCACCATTTATGCTTCTTATTCCCTATACCGTTTCCCTCATTCTTCCTCCTCCCCCTCCCCACTGTTAACCCTCCATGTGATCTCCGTTTCTGTTATTCTGTTCCTCTTCTAGTTATTTGCTTAGTTCATTTTTGTTTTTTTTTTTTGTCTTTTTTTTTAGGTTCAGTGGTAGATAGTTGTGAGTTTGTTATCATTTTATTGTTCATATTTTTTATCTTCCTTTTCTTAGATAAGTCCCTTTAACATTTCATATAATAAGGGCTTGATGATGATGAACTTCTTTTACTTGACCTTATCTGAGAAGCACTTTATCTGCCTTTCCATTCTAAATGGAAGCTTTGCTGGATAGAGTAATTTTGGTTGTAGGTCCTTGTCTTTCATGACTTTGAATACTTCTTTCCAGCCTTTTCTTGCCTGCAAGGTTTCTTTTGAGAAATCAACTGACAGTCTGATGGGAACTCCTTTGTAGGTAACTATCTTCTTTTCTTTTGATGCTTTTAAGATTCTCTCCTCATCTTTAATTTTGGGTAGTTTAATTATGATGTGCCTTGGTATGTGCTTCCTTGGGTTCAACTTCTTTTATGACTCTCTGAGTTTCCTAGACTTCCTGGAAGTCTATTTCTTTCACCAGATAAGGGAAGTTTTCCTTCATTATTTTTTCAAATAAGTTTTCAATTTCTTGCTCTTCCTCTTCTCCTTCTGGTACCTTTATGATTCGGATATTGGAATGTTTAAAGTTGTCCCAGAGGTTCCTAAGCCTCTCCTCAATTTTTGAATCCTTGTTTATTCATTTTATTCTGGTTGAATGTTTATTTCTTCCTTCTACTCCAAACCATTGATTTGAGTCCTGGTTTCCTTCCCATCACGGTGATTCCTGGTACAGTTTCCTTTATTTCACTTTTTATAAGCCTTTTTTTCTCTATTTTGTAACCATACTTCACCAGTTGTGTGAGCATCTTGATTACCAGTGTTTTGAATTGTACATCTGATAGGTTGGCTGTCTCTTCATTGCTTGATAGTATTTTTTCTGTAGCTTTGATCTATTTCATTTGGGCCATATTTTTCTGTCTTTACGCATCTATTACATTGTAAGGGACAGTGCCTTCGGTATCCACCAGGGCAGGGTAATCCACTCTGCTGTGTTGTGATGCTGGATGTGTGGGAGGGGTCTGAGAGGGAACAATGCCACCTGCTTAGCTCTTGGCCAGCTTTCAGTCACTTCCCTTGCTACCCACAATCAGATTGGGCCCTTCTGGTCCTGATTCCCACATGGGTGGGTTTGTGTACGTTCTAGGACCCTGTGGTCTCTCCAACCAACTCTCCTATGAGGTTGGTAGTGTCTCCTGCCCCCTAACCCCCATAGGTTTTATCAGTCAGAGGTTTTGAGGCTTTATTTCCCCCTGCAGTGGAACCCTGTCTGTCTGACTCCCCACTTGTTCCTCCCAGTTTATCTGCATGCGAATGTGGGACCTCCAGATCTGCCAGCCATTGCCTTGGCTCCGGTCCTCCAGCTGCCACCTTGCCGCAAGTGCTCTCCCCGCCGGCTGCCTGTCTCTGTCTCTCCTACTGCTTTGGATGAATGTTTCTCCCTCAACACCTTGGTTGTCAGACTTCAATACAGTCCAGTTTTCTGTCACTTTGGTTATTTTCTGTTTCAAAACAAGGACACTTTGTTGTTGTCCTTGTTTTGGTTATGTGAGGGGGCAAAGTGTATCTACCTACACCTCCATCTCAGTAGGAAGTTGAGGTCCTCATTAATTTCCTTGAGCATCCTTATAAGCTTTGTTTTGAACTCTGCATCTAGAAGATTGCTTGTCTCCAACTTGTTTAGTTCTTTTTCCTGGAATTTTGTTCTGTTCTTTCATTTGGGCTGTTTCTTTGTCAATTCCCCGTGTCTTCCTTCCTGTGTTTGCTTCTCTGTTAGGTAGAGCTGGCATATCTCCCCAGCTTGGCAGAGTGACCAACTATAGTATGTGTCCCATATATTTCAGTGGGGCAGCCTCCTCTATAATCCAAGTTTGCACTCAAGTTGTGCCCACTATGCAGTCTATGTACACCCTTTTGTTTTAGTTGAGCCTTAATTGCTGTGGACATGTCCAAGGTCAATAGCTGACTGTATTCTGTCCAGGATCACACAGCATAAGCTATAAAGTGATCCACAGATGGCTGCTACTTATACTGGGGTTAGAGGTATCTAGATGAGGCCAAGCTGTGAACCAAGGTCAGTTGGTCCTGGTGCCAGGCCTGGGGCAATTTAAGAAGAGGTATGGGCTCACTGAGGCCAGATGTTGCTTGTGTGATAGAATTTAGGAAAATCTGAAGCATGGGCGAAAGCCAGCCATTCATATGGGAAGGCTACTGGAAACAGCTTGTATGGGCTCAAAAGTTGGGTGGGGCAGGGCCTCAGGGATTCACCAGGGTGGGGCAAACAGTGTAAGCCAGGTTGGTGAGTCCCACATATAACTCTTGCCTGCTGGCTCTGTAGCCTACTGGAGCTCTGTGAGGAGAGGGCTCAGAAAGGAACAGTGGCCTCTGCCAACACTTCCGTCTGGGAAAAGCTGTCCACTAGCTCCTGCCCTGATGCCAAGCTATTCAGTTTCTCCCTGTAGGTCCCTGATGCCTATGAATCTGCTGCCCCTGTGCTGGAGCTCAGAGGGAATGCGTCTGATTAAGTTTGTGTGTAGGCTCTTTAAGAGGAACTGCTAGGGATTCTAGTAGCTTCTGTCTTGTACAGCTTTAATACTCACTGGTTTTTACAGCCAGAATTAATGGGAACTTCTGTTCTTGGCACTGGAGCCATTGGCTGGGGGACCTGGTGTGGGGCTAGGACACCTTGCTCCTGAGATATCCTTCCTAATTATTATCCACCACATGTGGGTATTGGACGAGCCTGTTGTCTCTGCCCCTCCTACCAGTCTCAGTGTGTTTCCTTTAGTTCTGTAGTTGGTTTCTTATTTAATTCTGTAATATATGACTTGCATTTAGCACAATTTCTGATCATTCAGAATGATGGTTTCAGGGGTGTCTAACCTTTTGATGTCTCTGGGCCATGCTTTAAATACATTGCTACATATAATCACAAAAAAAAATCTCAATGTTTTAAGTAAATTTACAATTTTGTGTTGGTCCACATTCATAGCCAATCTGAGCCATATGTTGCCCATGGGACACTTTTGTTTACTTTTAATTTTTATGTGGTGTTTTCAAGGAGGTGAGCCATGTTTACAAATGCCACCATCTTGACCAGAAGTCTAGAAGTAATTCTTTTAAAAAATCCTACATAACATTTTTTTCCTGAATTGTTACTTATTTTTAAAGAAATATATGAAATGATTCTAGGTCAGGGGTCTTCCTGACTACACTGAGGTGTATTGATTTGCTGTAAGGCCTCACTGGACTCAGTGTATAGTTGCAGACATGACTATGATTCATTATAGCAAAAGGATAAAAGCAAAATCCATAAGGGAAAAGGGTCATTTGGTGAAGTTTAGAAGAAACGAGGCACGAGCTTGTAAGAGTCCTCTTCTAGTAGAGTCAGGGAGCATGTATTTTATTATTCCAGCATCAAATTGTGACACTGGTGAAGTGCTGTCTAGTAGGAAAGCTCATTATAGACTTTGTGCCCAAGGGTTTTAATGTGGGCTGGTCGGTTCGGCACGATGTTTTGCATACGGTGTTTGTACAAACAGATTAGGCACACTCCTATTAGTAAAAAGTGGTAGGAAGCTTCTTCAAATCTACTTTCCAATGCCCACCCAAGTGCTAACTTTGCAGGCAGGCTTTTAAAAGTTGGCAGCAGGTTCAGGCCTGCCATGTTAACTATTTTCTGCACAAATATTTGCTTAAATGTTGTTTAAATTGGGTTATGTTCTCTATTTTTCAGTAGTAGATTCTAAATTAATCATTAGCATTTGCTCTTTTTTTGATATTTGAATATATACATGATACATCTTCTAAGTACTTTTGGTTATAGAAACCCTAGTACCTCTTGGGGGTAGCCCACTTTATTCTCTAAATATTTTTTTGAAACCTCTTTTTTCATGTTAAATCCATATATGCCTTTCAGCATGGGCCATGGGATTATAAAAATCAAACCGGGTTTTCCTTTTAGGTTAGCCTTTTTAAATATTAGAAGATGTCAGTTATTTTTCTTCAGTTCTTCTGTTCTATAGTTACAGGAACACAGAAGTTTCTGTTTCTCTAGTGCCCTTTTTCTTTGTGGTTTTAACAAAAATCTCATTTACAGCATTTTTTTCCTGGCATAAGTCTTGTACATTGTATTTTGTGGATTTTAATATGGAAGGTTTATTTTGTTTTGCTTTTTCAGTTGGTTTACTCTGATAGGAATATAATACATGCTACTGTATGTATATTGTATGTGTATCTGGGTATATCTTGTCTCTTAGATTTATTGAATTTCTGCTTTGTTTTTAAAATTTTTTTAAATTGTTTTTAAAACAATTTTAACCTTTATTTTGAAAAAATTAAGCATATTCAAAGGTGGGGAGAACAGTATAAATTAGTATAAAGATAGAAATATATATCCCATGCCCCACCAGTTTCCATGTTTTGCCATGCATACTTTTTTTGCCAACATTTTTGAGGTAAGAATGAGAATGCACATTATACATGGTAGTATTAGGTACTTAAAAAACCAGCTTTGCTTATTTTTGATCACTTCAAAGCCCATCTTAAACAAAGTGCAAATCAGTTGCAGCAGACTTGAAAACCCAACTTGCTGTGATACCCGGTGGGCTAACCAGCCAACTGCAACATCGTGATGTGTCAGTAAACAAGCCCTTTAAAGCCCTAATGAAGAAAGATGGACATCGTGGATGCAGTCAGCTGGTAGTGATTTAACTCCTACAGGCAGGATCAAAAGTGCATCATTGCCCAGGTTTGTGATGGGATCCTAAGACTGTGGAATCGTGTAAAGTAGGAAATGGTTGTGAAACTGTTTAAAAAAATGTGGCATCAGCAATGCTATGGATGGAACTGAGGATGATGAAATTTCCTGGGATGAGGAAAACGACTCTTCAGAAGAACCTGGTAATGTAGAAATTGAAAAAGACAACACTTCTGATATTGACAGGGACGAAGAATTCTTGGCCTTCTATGATGGGTAAATATCATGAATTTGTTACTAGTAAATAAAATTTCTTGTACCTTGTATCTGTTCTTGTTTTGTAATTATTTGTTAAATAAAATTTCTTGTACCATAATATGTTAAAAAATAAATGCTAAAATTCCTTTATAATACAAAAAGCATGTACCTAAATATAAATAGGTACAAACAAACAAACAAACAAATAAACAAACAAACTTAAAATGGAAGTGTTTTTTTTTTCTGAATGCTGTGGCCAAGAACATGGGCGTGCATTATCCTCAGCAAAATACGGTATTTATCATTGCATAGCTAGTCTGTATTTTCTGTACCCCACAGTTCCCAGTCTCCCATTCTATGTTATTTTGAAGTAAATATTAGAGCTGAACTTTATAAATGAAGTTTGAACATTTTCTTTTTAGAAACATTGCCTCACCATTTACTCTCCCAAAATTATGTGAGGATATCAGTTTCACTACCTTTACCCTAAATTTTATAATTTAAAAATATTTTACAGCCCTGGCTTGTGTGGCTTAGTGGATTGAGCACCATCTTGTGAACCAAAGGTTCACTGGTTCAATTCCCAGTCAGAGCACAAGCCAGGTCCCCTGTGCGGGGTGCATGAGAGGCAACCACTCATTGATGTTTTTCTCCCTCCTTTCCCCGCTGTCCAAAAATAAATAAATAAGATCTTTTAAAAAATTTTTACAGTCTAGTATGTGAGAGAATTATCTTGTTATAATTTCCAGTTTAAAATATGAGATTAAATGTTCTTAAAGTTCTTATTTGCTTAATTTTTTTTCCTTTGAGTTTTAGACTTATATGCTATACCCAAATTTAGTGGGGAGAAAATCTGTATTTATCCTAAAAATTTGTATTCTTTATTTAGATTATCAAATCATTGGTTGGTAATTAGACATGCACACACACATATATTTTAAAGCAAACTATTAATGAGTGTGTTTTACTATGTACAGGTATTTAGTTACCTTGGCTGGGTGTAGAATTCTGGCTTGGGAACCATATTCTTTCCCAGTCTTGTTTGTTTGCTTCCATAGCTCTCAGTGTTGCTGTGCAGAAACCCAAAGTTACTCTGATTCCTGAGTTGCTGAGTATATGTTTATGTGAATCTAATTTTTGCTTTTTCTCTCTGGAAGCTTTTAATATCCTCTTTTTGTTCCTGGTACTCTTGTAATTTCATTACAATGTACCTTTGTGTGATTTTTTTATGTTGTACTGGATAATTGGTGTATCTTTTAATCTGGAGATTCAGGTCCTTGAATTCTTGGAAATTTAAAAAATAATTTTTCGTTAATTTCTTTTTCATTACTGACTTTTCTTAAATTTCTGGAACTTTGCTTGATTGGAACCTGAGTTACTATACTAGTCTTCTAATTTTCTTATCTTTTCTGCCCCAATTCTTTTTCTCTGCTTTCTCACTGTGCTTTTTGGGAGATTTTCTTAACTTTTTATTTCAAATATTACTGAATTTTTTGTTGTGCTATTTTTAATTCTACATCTCTTTTGGTTTTCTGAATATTCTTCCTTTTTAATTATATCCATCTTATTAGTCTTTCATTGATTTAATGCCGAGTGAGTTCTTTCTAAAGAACATGTAAATATTCACTTAATATTTCTTATAGATTCTTCAAAGATTATTTCTCCATCTAGAATTTTTCATTGCATGTTAATATGTTAGAATATCCCTTCCCCTATAGCTAACCAGTGTTTATAACACCATTCATGAGTTATTTTTTTTCTGTTGGTTTGCAGTCTGGTTCTATCATGGATGTGACTGCAAGTGTCTTTGTACTAATATTTATTTCATCTTTTTAGTCCCAACAGTTTTTCATAATGCAGAAGATTATGCAAGATAGAACTTACTAAGTTTGTTTTATTTATCAGTACACTGTCTACTTTAAGCAATGGAGTCAGTCTTCTTTGCTATTCTTTGTTCCAGAAATTTAAGTCAACACTTTTTTATGTTTCTGGCTTTTAAAATTAATTTTGCTTCATCCTGGGTGTAAATCTTCTTGGTTAATATAGTATTCTAATTAGTGTACTTGTTTACCATTATTTATGTAGACACCATTTAATGCTCAACCTTATATTTGACCATTAAATGATTAATTTAATGGATCTTGACTTTTGACCTTATAAAATTCATGGTATAAGATAATATTTACCACTTATTTAAACTTAAAAGGATTTTTGTCTTTGAAGAAGGAGAGATGATTTGGAGTCTTACTTTATGTTTAGCCAAGTTGCATTAGCAATTTAATTTTTTCCTCTTCAAATGTAGTATGGATTAGTATACATTTTACCATTGTCAATCTGGCATAGTTTTTTATAACTCAATAAAACTCATCTGACTGTTGTAACTTTGGATTCTGTTATTTACTATTTTAATAAATTCAAAAGCATTGAATCTCTCTAGTTTTATTACATAGTTCCTTCTCTAGCTGAGCTGTATTTAATTAGATCTCATTGTTGTGAGGCATTCAGACTTCTCCCAACTGTCTGATGTAAAACACATTGCCACTGACAGAGACAGTGGTGGAAATCGATGTACGTAACTGAAAGGAAAAATACTCACATTATACTTATAGGACATTAACTTTTAACTTTT
This sequence comes from Artibeus jamaicensis, assembly GCF_021234435.1. NCBI lineage: Eukaryota > Metazoa > Chordata > Mammalia > Chiroptera > Phyllostomidae > Artibeus > Artibeus jamaicensis. The sequence continues at coordinate 57,294,979 of NW_026522030.1, forward strand.
ATTCTACCAGTTGGACTACCAAAGATTTAGATCTCACTGTGATAGAAATGTAAAACCTACTTTTGTTCAGGAAGGAAATTTTATGCTCATAGGAATTCAGTCATTATAGTTATAATTTATAGCAAGTTGTCAAAATGTTAGCAACTGAAAAAATTAACGTTGATTATATTCCTTTTTCTCATTGATGGTTTTACATGTTGATAGTATGGCTAATCATTAGTTTATGAGCTAAGTTTTCTTATACAACTTTCTAAATATTTAGTTGTCTCTGACTTTGAGAGATAATGAAAATTCAGATGGCTAAGGTGATTAATGTGGAAATCAAGTTTCGGTTGGGAAAGTTCATGGTTATTGTACTGTAATTTTTTCAGACTCCTAAAGTGATAAGATACTTTATCTTATTTTAACCTGTGAGCTTTCCTCTATTTTTCCATATTTGGAGCTCCTGTGTTCTGTAGCCCTTTTTTTCTATATACTGGGAAAATCTGACCCCAAATTCTGATGCTCTCCTGGTAATGTTTACCTAACAGGTAAATTTTTCTAAGTTAATTTGGTTATAGTACTTTTTAAGTACTTTGCAAGTGGCAGGCTTTCAGTAATTGTTTACAGATTCAGATACTAGCTGCAGCACTATTGCAAGATCTATCTCACTGGACAGAATTGGAGCAAATAAAAAAAACCATTAGGGATGGTTTGTGCATTTTAAAAGTATTTTATGGTATGCTGGGAACCAGAGATACAAAGATGAAGAAGATGTCCTCCCTGCTTTTGATAAAGAAACATGTCAAGTATATGAACTTTGGAGTCAAATTGCTTTGGTCAAGTCCTAGCTTGAGTATGTGCTGGTTCTGTTACCTTGAACAAATTATTTGGCCTTTATGAGCTTCAGTTTTGTCATTTGAAATCATGATTTTCTATAACCTGGTTAGGAGAGTGTTTATAGTAACTCTTCAGTAAATGTTAGCTGCTGCTATTAGAGAAGTCAATATAGATCAGATGCTGAAGCCGGCCTGAAATAAGGCTAGGATGAATATTAAATAGAAAGAAAATTGCCTGGTAGGGGCCTTTGGTGTTCTAGATACCTTTCTTCCCTTGACAGTATTTAACTCTCAGAGGTCAGATTTCAAGACCCTAGAAGACTTCATTATTATGTTATGATATAAATATAATTTGAACCACAGAAGAATAAAATTATACTGTGTTTACACTTCTTTGATGTTGCTGCATGCCTGCAGATTCCTCATAAGTGGAAAGGATGGTTAGCTTTTCAGCACTTCTGTCTGTGGACTGCTTTACAGTGCATCACTTAAGTAATGAGCAGATACCGTGAGTAGAAATGGCAAGTCATTACAGGGTGGGATTAACTGATGCTCAAGAGCATGATAGGAATTATGTCCTTTTTCATAGAATAATTTTTGAAGGTTTCATGTTCAAATTATTAAATAATGCATTTATGCTTCTCTTTATATGAACCATTCAAGCATATTCATTCTTTGTTGTATAAAAACTCATGTTTTATTTTTCATATTAAACTTACTGGTAAGACACTGTTATCTTACCACTGTTTTATAAAAGGCAAATACACTTGTGTACTTAGAATGTACTTTCATTTTTTCACAAAACAGAGTGGTTCAGCACTTATCGAATCCAAGGATATGAATAAAATATGAACTAAGAATTCACTTTTGTAGTTCACATCTAGGTTTATAAAATGTAGGTCTGAACAGTTAAAGAAAAACAGATATTGCTACCAGTTTTTGCCTCTTCCAGTAGATGATCATGTCTTGAGTTATTTCTTTTTATTTTCCATTTATATTTATTTATTACTATATTTATTACATAGGCATAAAGTGTGTCTTATTTATCATACTTTCAAAAGGATAAGTTGTAAACATTAATTATATATTCTGTCATTTGATAACTAAGATGAATTACAACAAACCATTTTTATTTCTCAGAATTTATGAGTTGATAACACCACTCACGATTTTCATTACAGAACTGTCTGAAAGATTATATGTAACCTCATACAGTGTTGCCAACATGGATGTTTTTCATGGAATCCAAGTTAAATTTTTGTACTCTGTTCCATATATTATTAACTCAAGGGAGATGCTGGTTTGTGTCTCTTCTGATTATCTTTTCCTGTGTGTTTTGTTCAAATATAGGAAGAAGGCTTACATGATAGTTCTTTATTCCAGTGGTCTCCAACTTTTTTTGCATCATGGATCGGTTTTGTGCAAGACAATTTTTCCACAGACCATGGTTGGGGGGGATGGTTTCAGGATGACTAGACAAGGCTTTACATTCCAGCTCACTTCCTGCTGTGCAGCCCAGTTAGGAATAGGTGTCAGTCCGTGGCTTGGGTGTTGAAGACCCCCGCTTTATCCCGTTACAGATAGCCTGGACTCTGGTTGCTTTAACTCTGCCAAGGCAGAATGGAGGGCTGAACTAGAATGTGGGCTCCCATCCTCACTCTGCCACCAACTCACTTTGTGATCCCTTTGGGCACCGAGACTACTCTGACTCTTAAAAACCAATCTCATGGTTCTTTTTTTAACATCGTAATAAAAACATAACATGAAATATACCCTATCAAAACGTTAAATGTATAGTACAGTATTTTGTAGTTTTTCATCTTACAAGAGTGAATATCCGAATCTATTGACACACACCTCACCGTTTCCTCTTCCTGCCAACCCGGGGCCAGCCCTCATTCTACTTTCTTCTGAGACCGAACCCTTTGGATACCTTGTACAAGTAGAACCATGCAGATGTGTCCTTCTGTGACTGGCTTGTTTCACACAGGATAATGTTCTCAAGGTCAAGGAAATTATGCGGCAGGATTTCTTTCTTTTCATAAGGCTGAATAATATTACTACATTTTCTTTAGCCATTCATTCGCCGGTGGATATTTAGGTTGTTTCTGTATTTGGGCCGTTGTGAAGAACATTGCAGTGAGCGTACAAGTGTGACTCTTTGAGATCCTGATTTTAGTGACTCTGAAATATTTTTGAAAATGCCCATGTGTGATTTATTGTAAAAACTAACAGTGCCAAGTTAAACAAGTCAAGCAGTTAGTTTCTTTATATAATATATTATAAATTGTTCAGAAAAGTTTGTTTCAGTAAAAAGGCTTATTTTAGAACAGGCAGCCAATGGCAACTGTGCAGTTAATGGTTTTTTTGTGACTACATTTTATTTATTTAAAACTTTAATTTCTGTTCAAGTACAGTTTTCTGTCTTTTTGCCTTGTCCTGAAATTCCCAGAAATAAGATGGCTAGATCATCTGTTAGTTTTACTTTTAATTATTTGAGGAACCTACATACTGTTTATCATAGTAGCTACATCATTTTACATCACGCCAAGAATTCACAATGGTTCCAATTTTTCCACAGCCTGACAACACTTATTTTCTATTTTACTGATAATGGCTATCCAAACAGATGTAAGATCCTTTCTGTTTTTCAGTGTAGGCATTAACCTTATCAATTTTTGTAGTTCTGTTTGTTCTGCATTTGTTCCGTAAGTTTTGGTATGTTTTGTTTTGTTTCTGTTTGTCTCAAAAATTTTTTTAGTTTCCTTTTAGATTTATTCTTTGATCCATTTTTTTTGTTGTTGTTGAAGAGTATGTTGTTTAGATTCCATATATTTGTGAATTTTTCTGTTTTCTTACTCATATTGACGTATAGTTTCATTCCACTGTGGGTAGAAAAGACAGTTATATGATTTTAATCTTCTTAAATTTGTTAAGAAAATTATCTTGTGATCTAACATGTGATTTCTCTTGGAGAGTATTCTGTTTGTTAGAGAAGAATTTCCATTTTGCTGCTGTTGGGTGGAGTACTTTGTATATGTTTCATAGGTGCATTTAATCTACAATGTTATTTCTTCTCTTTCCTTGATCTGTTTGGATGTTCTGTCCATTATTTAAAGTGGAGTGGTGAAATATTCTATTATTTGTGTTTTGATTGTCCCCTTTAGTTTTGTTTGCTTCATATATTTGAGCATACATTTATTGACCTGATGTTGGGTGTGCATATATTTATAATTGTTTATCTTCCAAGCGAATTGACCCTTTTATCTCTATATGATATTCTTCTCTGTCTCTCGTGACAATTTTTTATTTAGTCTGTTTTGTATGATATAACTGTGATTACACTTGCTCTCTTTTGGTTACTATTCCTCCTTTTTTTAAAATTATTTATTTATTTTTAGAGAGAGGGGAAGGGAAGGAGAAAGAGAAAGAGAGGGAGAGACACAGCTTTTTTGTCTCCTTTTTTCCCTGTGGCTGTCTTATGTTGTGTTTCATTCGTTTTTGTTGTTGTTGTTGTTGTTGGCCATGACATGCTTTGTTAACTTCCTCATTATCTTTTGAGTATTTTCTGTAGGTATTTTCATGTGATTGCCCTGAGGCTTATAGAAAACATCTTATAGTTATAACAGTCTATTTTAGGCAGATAACAGTTGTGATTCCATACCAAATTTCTACATTTTTATCCTCCCTGACATAGTTTGTTCTTGATGTCACAGCTTATATCTTTTTATATTGTTTATCTGTTAACATATTTTTATAGTTATTCTTCTGTCTTTGAACTTCTAGGCCAGAACTAAAAGTGAGTTATGTACCAGTATTGTAGTAGGCTGTATTTTTCTGTATAGCTCCTTTATCAGTGAGCTTTATGCTTTCATATGCTTCTATGTTGCTTTCTAGGGTCCTTTCCTTCAACTTGAAGGACTTGTGTTAGTATTTCTTATAAGGCAGGTCTAGCAGATAAACTACCTCATCTTTTGAGTATCTGGAAAAGTCTGAGTCTTTGCTTCGTTATCGAAGGAAAGTTTTGCTTAATATAGTTTTTGGCTGGCTTTTTTTCCCTTTCGGCACTTTGAATGTATCATGCTATGCCCCCTTTGGCTGTCAGTATTTTTGCTGAGAAATCTGTGAAATGGGGGCTGCTTAATAATCCCATCATCCTAAATCAACTTGTTTATCAAGGATTTGTGTTCTGAAGGAGAGAAGAAAGCGCTGAGTTTTAAGAAACCCAAAAGGTCTTTTTTTTTTTTTTTAAGATTGTATTTAATTTTTAGAGAGAGGGAAAGGGAGGGAGGAAGAGAGGGAGAGAAACATCAATTGGTTGCCTCTTAACAAACCCCAACAGGGGACCTGGCCTGAAACCCAGGCATGTGCCTGGCTGAAATTGAACTGGTGACCTTTCAGTTTGCAGGCTGACACTCACCCCACCGAGCCACACCAGCCAGGGCAGAAACCCAAAAGGTCTTGATTCAGTAAATTACAGGGCACTTATCAGCTTATTTTAAATTTAAAATGAAATCAGAGCATTTATTCTCTTTTCTACCTCTGTACTGTAGAAAGCCCAAGAGCAGAGCCATCAAGGGCTCATAGTGACCTCTCAAGTGTATATATATATATACATATATATACACACATACACATATATATATATATATAACTTCAGTAGGAAAACAATAGTTCATACTTTATGTAAAAAATTTTTTCACACCTATGTATCTATATATCTTTTCCTAATGAAGTAACACCTAGTTTATGTTTTTCCCATTGATCTGTGGATTTAATTTGTGTTATAATATATTCAAAAACTAAGCCTAAGGTTAGTATAGTTTTCTGCACTCCAAGTGTGTTCTTTGTTTGTTACTGTTCAATTACAGTTGTCCCCATTTTCCCCCATCACTCTCCCCTGCCCTACCCATCCCCACCTCCCACATTCCATCCTCCCCCTACACCCCATTGTCTTTGTCCAGGGAGCCTTTATACATGTTCCTTGACTTTAAGCCTAAGATGATTTACTGTAAAAATTTCCCATTTTGTGTTTTCATTTCTGATCTTGCCAGAGAAAATAGGTACCTTTACATACTTCTTTAGTTCTAAGGCTCATAAAGGAACCACACTCTTTAGCATAAATAGAGTACTTTATTTCTTTCCTGACAATATAATTAAAACAGTTGTTTAAAAGCCATAGGACTAAATAAATTATTTTATAAAATGCCACTAAGTGTACTGATTGCCCTTCCCAGAACTAAGCATCTGTCAAAGCGTCTGGGTAGACATCTTCCCAGAAGAGGTGATTCACTGAGACATGTACGGACAATCTAAGATAACCTTTTATTTCTAATTTAAACGGGGAATAAGAAGCCAATTCAAACATTTGTCTCCTTTCATTAGCTCAAGGTGAGGATGATGAAACTTCTGTTGTAATAGAGCCCCAGCAATTGTTAAAAAATCATAAATTCTGGCTGTGTGTTGTTAGTCTTTAACCATTATATACATAGCTCTAAATACTGCCCTCACATAATATGGTCAGGCTCGTTAATGAATTAATTTTTAACTGTTACATTTTTGTTGGTAGGGTTAAGATTTTTTCCTTCTTGAAATCGAATTAAAGTAAATGCCTTCTAAGTTAAGAAGGAATAGGAGTTCTAAGATTACAGCATATAAAAGAAGTTCACCAAGTTTCTGAGCAAAAAAACTGAAATGCACTCTAAGAAAAATAAAATTTTTGTGTATTCAAGTAGTTTCTTGCTCATAGTAGGTATTCATTCAATAATTTTGAGTGGAATTAAAAAAAATAGCTTTGCTGTGGCCAGTGTGGCTTATAGGTGGTTTGATCGTCATCCTGTAGACTGAAAGGGCACAAGTTTGAGTCTCAGTCAGGGCACATAACAAAGTTGGGTGGGTTTGAGCTCTGATCGGAGTGCGTACAAGAAGGTAACCAATTGATGCTTTGCTCTCACATCGACGTTTTTCTCTCTCTCTCTCTCTCTTTTCTCCCTCTTCTTCTCACTCTCTCTAAAAGCAATGAAAAAAATGTCCTCAGTTGAGGATAAAAAAGTTTTTAAATAAAAATTGTTTATTAAGATATACTTTATGTGCCACATAATTAGATCAAAGTGTGCCCTACAATGACTTTTAGTGTATTTACAGAGTTGTGCAAACATAATTTAGAATAATTTGAGAACATTTTTATCTCTCCTCCAAAGAAACCTTGTACCCATTAGCAATCCCACCTTATTTTTCCTGCAGATTCCTAATCCTAAGCAATTACCTTTTACAATTAGAGTTTTGTAAATAGATTTGTCTATTCTGGACCTTTTATATAAATGGAATCATACAATAATTGGTCTTTTGTGACTGGCTTATTTCACTTCACATAATATTTTCAAGTTTTATCCATATTGATTCCTTTTCCTTTTTATGGCCAAATAACATTACATTGTATGGTTACACTACATTTTATTTATTCATTCATCAGTTGATGGACATTTTGGATTGTTTCTGCTATTTGGCTGTTCTGAATTATGCTGCATGAACATTTACATTCATGTTTTGTGTGGATACATGTTTTTCTTTTTGGTAGATCATATGTTAATTCTCTTTAGCCATTTGAGAAACTCCCAGACTGTTTTCTGAAGGGTTTGCACCATTTTACATTTCCACTGGCCGTATATGAAGGACTCAATCTCTCCACATGCTTGCCTATACTTGCTATTGTCTGTTTTGTTTTTGTTTTTTTTTTTGATAATAGGCATTCTGTTGGGTGTGAAGTTGTATATCATTCTGATTTTGATTTTTATTGATGTCAAGGCTAATGATGGTTGAGTATCTTTTTGTCTCTTTGTTGGCCATTTACCTTCAGAGAAATATCTATTCAGCTTCTTTGCTCTTTTAAAATTGGGTTATTTTTCCTTTTATTATTGAGTTAAAAGAATTCTGTATATATTCTGGATACAAATTCCTTATTAAGTACATGATTTGCAAATGTTTTCTCCCATTTTAAGGGTTGTCTTTATTTTTCTTTATAGTATCTTTTGACAAATATTTTTAACTTAATTAAATCTATGTTTTCCTTTTGTTGCTTGTGATTTTGTTGTCACATCTGAAAAAGGCTTTGACTAACCTAAGGTCACAAAAATTTACTCCTATAGTAGTTACATGTGAATTTGTGACTATGTGGGAAGTTGATGTGTTCTTTTAGGGTCAACTGTATTTTTCTGAAGTCATACTTTTAGATCTTACATTTTGCTCTAAAATCTATTTTGAGTTCACATTCACATGTGGTGTGAGTAAGGGACCCAAATTTATTCTTTTGCATGTAAATATCTGGTTGTTGAGACCCACCACCAGTTTTCAAAGAACCTTTTCTTTCCCCAGTATATTTTCTTTGCATTTTTGTCGAAAATCAATTTAACATCAATATAAGGATTTATTTTTGGACTCTTGAGGTTTTTTTTTTTTATTCGTCTATATTTATATTTTTATACCAGTATCATACTGTGGCTTTATATTAAAATTTGAAATTGAGAAGTTTTAGTTCTCAGGCTTTGTTCTATTTTTTTAAAGATTATTTTGGCTAGTTAGTTTTGTTGATTAGATTCTACTTGTAGGTGACATCAGGATTAACAGTGGGAATGAGAGGTGGGGTGGGTGGGGGGGCAATAGGGGAAATTTTGGGACAAGTGTAACAACAAACAATAAAATAAAAAGGAAAATAAATCCTCACATTAAAAAAATAATGAAAAATAAAAAAGATTATTTTGGCTATTTGGGGTCCCTTGCTGTTCAATATGAATTTCACAATTATTTCCTTAATTTTGCCAAAGATGGCAGTTGGTGTTTGAGTAGGGATTGCATTGAGTCTGTAGGTCTACTTGGGAAATATTACTATTTTAACATTATTAAGTCTTCTGATTCACAGATGAATTGCTTTTCACATTTCACTGTGTTATGCATAGTGATTGAAATGGGACCTTACTTACTAACCCTTCCCACCTTACAACTGATTTTAAGCATTTCATATTGGAATAACATAACTGAATATTTCAATATGTGGAATTATTTTATTATTTATATATCCTAAGTATTAGCTGCTCATTAGAACTGTAAATTTCTTTGGGACAGTATATATCTTAACTAACTTTGTGTTGCTGAGAGTAAATATATCATATCATAGTTGTTTAAGGAAAAAAACACATTATTTTGATTGGTGTTTGGAAGCTAATTTTATTTTTTATTATTATTTTTTAATTAATTTTATTTAGTTATTTTTCAAGTACAGTTTTTTGTCTATTTCTCTCATCCCAGCCTCCCCCACTCCTTGCTCCCCACCTCCCTCCCATTTCCACCCCCCTTAGTTCTCGTCCCTGTGTCCTTCCTATTTGTTCCTCCAAGTCCCTCCCCCTTTTTCCCCTTAACTTCCCTTCCTTTTCCCCTCTGGTCACTGTCCCCTTGTTCTCTATTTCAGTGTCTTTGTTTTGTTTTTTTTTCCTGCTTGCTTGTTTGTTTTGTTATTTAGCTTCCTGTTAAAGGTGAGATTATATGGTATTTGTCTTTCAATGCCTGGCCTATTTCACTCAGCATAATGCTTTCCAGTTCCATCCATGTTGTTGCAAAGGGTAGTAGCTCCTTCTTTCTCTCTGCTGCATAGAATTCCATTGTGTATATGTACCACAATTTTTTGATCCATTCATTTACTGATGGGCACCTAGGTTGCTTCCAACTCTTGGCTATTGTAAATTGTGCTGCTATGAACATTGTGGTGCATAGGTTCTTTGATATTGATGTTTTAGGATTCTTAGGATATAATCCCAGCAGTGGAATTGCTGGGTCAAAAGGCAGGTCGATTTTTATTTTTGGAAGCTAATTTTAAAAGAGAATATTAGTGGTACTATAAAATTACCATTAACACATTGCTAACTTAGTTTTTAATCTTCCAATTGATGTATAATTTATATTTATTTTACTCCTCTGAATAAAAATGAAATAATTGCTTTATAGATTGATTCATTAGGCATAGTTAATATCTTCTTTAAATTCACTTTAGGTACCAAATTTGATTCCAGTTTTGATGTTCAAATTGGGAAGACCACTGGAACCTGTATTATACAATGATATTTTATATACTTTACCTGCACTTGGTGTTCACAAGGTTTGTATATTAACCAATTTACTTCAGGGCAAAAAGAAAGTAAGGCATGAGTAATGCACTTAATTTTGGTTGTAATCATATGAAATTTAGAGTCCTTAATTTTGCTGTGATTACTGCTTCCCTTGTTGGGCCGAAAGTATTCATTAAAATTGGTAAAAAAATTATTTTAAATCAATAGAAAAATTTTTCCATTGGCTGTTATCTGAAGTAAGGTCTTCATATTCTCAGGATTGGTAGGTAACCCTTCCTAAGACTATCCCCAACCTTTGAGAAGATGGGTAAGACTATAGTAAGCTTCCATTTAGGTCTTTATTTCATAATAAAGGGTTTTAAAAATCTCTTGGTAACTTTAGGATTATCTACATTTACATTTATGAAACCTAAATTTTAAAAATATTTTCTAGGTTTGCATAGGACAAATTCTACGAGTAATCCAACTTCTTGGAACCACTCCACAACTAAGGGCTGTCACTTTGCGCTTGTTGACATCTTTGTGGGAGAAGCAGGTATGCTCAGACATATACTTGTGTACTAAACATGTTTCTTTTAGTGAAGGAAACTAATTTGCATCATTATGTGTGATGGGACTTTGATATAGTAGTACTGTGTGACATCAGTGATTGCATTTGAGAAATTTTGATTTAGCATGACACCTTTGATCAGTAATGCAGTCAGTTGTGATTGACTCTCAGAGAGAAACCGAGAATAGAACATAATCTTATTTCTTTAATTCTGAAATTTAGTTTTCCATTTGTGTGGAAAAAGTAACAGAAATATGATTATAAGTGATTAGAGCCTTTGTCATTAGGGTTTGATTTAGCCACTTTTTTCTTGTTTTATGAAATGAACAGTACATGGGACTGTAAGAAATCCCTAGTAATCACAACAGCATTCTTCTCTGCTGATTAGAAGAAATACATTATAATTTGCAATGCAGATGGGAAATTGGAAGATGAAAATGCTGCATAAAAGTAGATAATGATTATTCTACTCAAATTGGGAAATTACCTTTTTTTTTAAATTGTCTTGGTAGGATCGTGTCTATCCTGAACTTCAGCGGTTCATGGCCATGTCCAATACGCCCTCTCTGTCTGTGGGCAAGGAAGTCCAGTGGGAAAAACTGATTGCTAAAGCAGCATCGATCAGAGACATATGTAAGCAAAGGTAAGATGTGTTTAATTAACCCTTGGGAACATATACCATGATACTATTATTTTGCATTTATTTTTTTATTTGCAAGCAAGCCTCTAGGAAAGATAAGCAGAAAATATTTGATTAATATTTTAATTTTAAGTTTAAGTTTTCTGATGGTAAAATTTAGCAATATTGGAAAATAACTTTGGGAAGCAAGTATGTCTTTTCATTTCAGGCCTAGTCTTATAGCTGATCTAGCTTTATAAGATATTTATATCTTTTTTGGGATAGCAATTTAGTATTATAATAAAACATGTTATATATTTTTTTATTTTTCTCTATATAAATCATTGAAACCTAAGCAGTTTTGTCAAAGATTGAATATTCACTTTTAGAGAGTTTTGAAGGAGTGAAGCAAGACCTTCTAGTTTATACATTTTTTGTAGAGGGAAATCAAACTGTTCTTACATTCTTGTATGTTATGTCTGATTTTTATCTAGTTTTAATTGAGAAGACCGTATTGGTGATTTATTGCAGGGAATTAATTGTTAGGAATTATTACAAGGAAGGACATGATCTTGAATTTCCATGTGAACTATAGGGTTTAGAAAAACATGCAGCTATTAGGGAGATGACTCTGCTGTTCCAGGGGATGAACTGATAAACAGGAAGGAGGGGACAAGACTGCAATAACACTAAGCGAAGCTCCAGTTTGCCAGATTTTTTTTTCTTTAAGAGAGCAAGGTAAAAATATTTAGGGAGGAAATAGATTTGACACATTTGAAATGAGCTATAATCCTGCCACTGCATGTGTTTAGCCACTGCACTGTAGAATTCCTGGGACCATCACTGCATTTGTCAATACTGACCCTGTGAATGCCTTTCCTAAAGTTGTGCAATGGGTTGGCCCAGGTGCTGATAGCGTGGATGATTCCTGTTTCAAGTAAAATCTCAGATGAGAATATATCTAAGCCTCAGCAAGATGCTCTTTCCTAAGCTTCAGCTTTCTGGCAACACAAAAATGACCTCAGTCTTAAAGTTCTACACATGGGGACATAATACCTGAGAGTTTGGATGCTCTTGAGGTAGTGGCATGGAAAAGATTCAGAGGTGAGAGATTACTATCTGACACTTTAATTTTGCATTCATAAAGCTCTGCTCAGGAGAGGTTAAATATCAGACCAGATCAGGGTCTACTAAGAAGTTATTCAGTGTTCCTTTCAATTACCACATCAAGGTGTGTCAGATTTTCCCATTTTGGAAAATGACTTTCGTTTGTCAAACAGTGAAAGTGTAGAATCCAGTCAGACAACTTCATCAATTGATATTTTGTTAACTAGGGAAAAGTATTATTATATCACTGCAGGGTTGGTTACAAGGAAAGCAGAGGATGGACCTGAGCATTTCCTTATGCAGTTGAAAGCATCCTGGGGCTAGCACAATATATGTAGCATCGAGAGGAGAGGAAGGTGGGAGGAGAAAGGGTGAGTGAATTCAGCACAGTGGCCGGGTAGGTGTTTCATCAGTTGTAATTCATATTATTATTTTTATCATTATCTTCATTTTATCATTATCTTCATCAGCATTGTGATAGGTATAGCCACTTTAGCTAGTATCACTACTATAACAAATCATCTGCTGTCCAATACCCACTTCTGTAGCCAGTGTCTGACACCTGAGCAGCTTCCAGGCAGGGCTAGCTCTCTTCTTACTGATAATCTGAGTACGTTTCTTTCACCATTATACCCTTGAAATTTTGTCAATTCAGACAACTTATACTTTTGTGAGAATACTATTTAATGTCTTTGGATAATATTCCTATATCGAAAATGAGCCTTAACTTAAAGCAAAAATGATGATGATGAAAATCTTTGAAGAAAAATATATGGTGTTATTATATGAGGGTCAGTATTTAGTAGACACAAGGGTAAAGGAAAGCATTAATGCTGTTGGTTCAAGCAAAAGACAAGGGAGTGGTACTGTAGCTCTCTGGCTGTAATCTTCTTTCACTTCCTGTAGGCCATATCAGCATGGTGCAGATATGTTGGCAGCTATTTCCCAGGTGTTGAATGAATGCACCAAGCCTGATCAAGCTACTCCAGCAGCCTTGGTGTTACAAGGTCTTCATGCACTCTGCGAAGCTGAGGTAGGCTTTTTTTTTTTTAATTTACTGGGATGACATTGGTTAATAGAATTATATAGGTTTCAGGGGTACAGTTCTACATAATAGATCATTTGTATATTGTATTGTGTGTTCATCATCCCAAGTCAAGTTTCTTTTCATCACCGTTTATCCTCCCTTCACCCTCTCCTATTTCCCCCACCCTCCTGAAGTAGGCTTTTTTTGAATTGGTATGTGTGATTTCTAAACAAATTATATACAAGGTATATTAGTTACAAGAATGTAAGATTAGATTCAATTAACTGAACATTTGAATATTCATTCCCAGATTTTTGGTTGCAAGACTGAAAGCAAGACCTTCTACTTTAGGCATTCTTTGTAGAGGGTAGCCTTGAATTATATGGTTATATAGCCATTCTCTGGAGAGGCTTATTTACTCTCTATTTTTGTTAATATAGAAGGGGATGTTTTGCTTATAGGAGAACTCTTGAATATATTTGCTTTTTAGTTTCATGATTAGATAGCCTTACAAACAGATGAGTTGAGGAAATTGGCATCTGTTAGTGGTAGTTTTATAGCCAGAAAAAAATTACTGAAGACTAGCAAAGGAAGCTTTCTTTCCTACTGGTCAGATTGGGTGGATCGATGTTAGAACTCAACTTCTACATCATTTTCTGAGCTTTATACAATTCCCCAAATTACAGCACAGCAGAGAATCTTTACTGTTTTGGAGAAATGTGGTAATTACATCAGTGATAATTCATTGATTATACTTTGGTTTATGACAGTGAACACAATTGTAGTTTTGTTACTGAACAGCAGGTGGGGGTCCTGCTGCCTGCTGCCCAGCACCACCTTCTAGGCAAAATTCTGGAGGCAAAAAGATTTGGTGATGAAGAAAAGGAGTCTTTATTCAAAAGCTACACAATTTTGGAATAACAGCTTTCCACATGCATTAGTCACTTAAGTCTGTTAATTAAGGCTAAAATCTTTAACTTGTTAGTTATACTTTAATTACTTAAGTCTGTCAATTAAGGCTAAACTCTAACTCTTTAGTTATACCCTTAATCATGTAACCCTCTCAATTAAGACTAAACTCTTTAATTCTTTAGTTTCCCTATCATTCCCCCTGTTGCTTTTTAATTATCTTATTTCTATAGGATTAGTATACAAACTAAAACAACATAAGATACAAAAGCTATACCATTTTGGAAGAATGGTAGGTTTCTGCCTCAGAGCCTGCCCCTCTAGGACACCTGAAGAAGAATAAGCCTGCCACCCTGCCAGGTCAGCCAGACCCTGGGCTGTGCCCAGAGTTTCTTCTCCCATCCCAAACACTCTCTCTTGGGAAATGCAGGTAGCTGCAGCACAATCCTCTGGGCATCCTCAAGGAAGAGCCAGACTCTGCCCTCCTTTTATTTTAAATCTTCTGGCCCATAATTCCATGCGCTTCAGAGGTATTCAGCTTCTCAGCTAATCCCATCCTAGAATGCTTATCTTTACCTCAGGCAACCTCCTCCTGTGGCCCCTCTCTGCCCCTCCCCAGTTATCTGATCAGATCTCTGTATCAGTTTTTTAGAGAGTGAGACTTAAGTAGAATTCTTTTAGCTTATGGTAATTATTCTGGATTTGATGATAATGGATATAGTTTAATAATGCAAGCAGTGACTGTATTGAGTGTTTATAAGCTCATGTCCCTGGGCTAAGTAAGCACTTTTAATTTATATTCTTCAACTCTGCAATATAGGGATTATAACACCATTTATTAATGAGGAAAAAGTAGGTTAGGTGTTTACTCAGGGTCTGGGTATAAGAGTAAACTAATGCTCTTCTGGGTAAACACTTACTTTAGCGGGTGTCATCACATGCCTGCTAAAGTAAGGAACTGATGTTGAACTGATGTGTATGAAAGGTGGGGTTTTTATTGCCCAGTCATTGGCAAAGTTTTTAGGGTTCCTAGCAGAGGACTATTGCAGCAGGGAAAATACTACACATTACCAGGGACTTGTATTTTATTACTTCAATTCCAGTCATCTAGAATTGGGAAGTATCACTTTAATCATTGTTATTTTCATAAAACCTGATTTTTAAGTGTGTTTTAAGAGAAGTTTTGAGAGAAGAAAGAATTTCATATAAGAACCTCCAAAAGGTGACCACTGTCACCATTTTGGAGTATTTCCTTTTCATTAGTTTTTTCCAAACAGAAATCAATTTATTTCTGAAATTAACTTTTCCCCCTAACAAATAGTAATTTTGTAGTATTGGGTCTGTAATTCCGTTGTGTTCTCCATCTGTCCTCCGCTGTTCCTCTAAGGCTCTGTTGTCCATTGATGCTCAGTAACTCCTAAGAGATTCTCAGAGTGTAGTACCGTATTTTGTCATTCTGTTTCTTTAAGATATTCATTGTAGTTATTACCAGAGATATGAAAAATGTTCTCTAGTGTGGTGGAAAGCATTTTTTAGGTGGTCATGGGACAATACCTGATATGGAACATTTATTGGTGTATCCTGTCTAACTTTAACTTCCTGAGTCTCTATTTCTTCAAATCAGGATAAAATGGTATTACACACGCAAAAAGAACTAGCATGGCCCTGGCTGGTGTGGCTCTGGATTGAATGCTGGCCTGGGAACCAAAGGATCATCAGATCAATTCCCAGTCAGGGCACTTGCCTGGGTTGCAGGCCAGGTCCCCAGTAGGGGCTGCTCAAGAGGCAGCCACACATTGATATTTTTTCCCCTCTCTTTCTGTCTCCCTTCCCCTCTCTAAAAATAATTAAAATCTAAAAAACTGGGGAAAAAAAAAACCTTGCATAATTTGTGCCCCTATAGGTGCTCTTTAGATGTTGAACTTGCTTCTGAAAAATTGGTACATAATTGGATATAGTCAGTGCCATCAGAAAGGTTTCAAGCAGTTTGGTTTTTTTTAATCTTTCTCTTAAAACTCATATAATGATAGTGTCTTAATTTCTTTCTTCAAATACTATCCTATCCCTTCACCACTAAGGAAGCTCTTGGTACTTGTTTCTATACTTAACAGAGGCCATTGAGGATTGTTAAATATTTAGCCCCAAATCCATGTTCTCAATCCAAAGTACTACCTACAATAATAATTTTGAGCCCAAGTTTATAGTGTATTACTGTCTGAGGCCATCTGGGCTGCTATACCAAAATAAATATAAATCAAATGGCTTATTAACAACAAACATTTATTCTAAGAGTTCTAGAGTATGGGAAGTCCAAGGTCAAGGTATGGGCATATTTAGTGTCTGGTGTGGGCAAACTTCCTGGTTCATAGATGGTCATCATTCTCATAGACAGCTGTCTTTTCACTAACACCACACAGCAGAAGACGAAAGATAGCTCTCTGGAGTCTCTTTGTAAGAATACTAATCCCAATCATGAAAATTCTACCCTCATGATCTAATCACCTCTCAGAGATCCCATCTCATAATACCATCATCATGGGGATTAGAATTTCAATTTATGGATTTATGGATTTGGAGGGGGATATTGAATATTTAGCCTATAGAACTACCTCGCGCTCCCATTCCATTTGTCCTCTAAAGGAATTGAGGTATTTTACTTAATAAACCCTATTTTTCTTTTGATAGTTCAATAATTATTTGGTTAACGGCATTTCTGCTTCTCATTGTGTATCTCTCTCCCCTCTCCTTAATGTTATGAAATCCAAAATCAAGATATTTTTACCAAAATTCACTTTTAAGAAACTTCAACTCAAATGGTGCAAATGAAATAAAAATTCAACATGTTGTCTTTCTAACAAATAGATTCTAGCCCCTTTAAATCTTTTTTGTAATAAGGTAGACATTAATAAATCATAAAGCCATATCAGCACTCAGTTAACTTCATTTTATTGTGAGGAAGACTTATTTTTTATCTCATATTTTCATTTCTTTTTCTTGTTTAGAGGATGAACCCACTATTTTATTGATATTTACTAAAGATGGATATCATTATTTATCATGTTTTCCTCATAGATATTACTAGTGTCCTGAGTTATGGAATTTATTGAAACTGACGGCATCATTATTAATTTTGATGACAAAAATATTCTATGTTATGTTTGCTGATGAATAGCTTTATGTTCATCTGAGTAAGTAGAAATAATCTATTCTCCCTTGAAGAGCATAGAAGGTAATGATATATCTTTCTGTTTTAAGCCTTTCCAAGCTTCTTTTGTGTGCGTTCATTAGTTGTGAAACTGCTGTTGTTATGTCCTGTGATGTGTGTTAAAGTTGTAAAATACACACAATTCAGAGGCTCTTGCCAGGTCACATTTACTAATTTTGAGCTAATCTTTTGTTTTTTTTGCCAGCATGCTATCCACGGGAGCCAGCATGCGTTCTGTGAGGCTGTTTATTCTGTCTCCTAATTGATATCATGTGTGAAGCATCTCTAGCTGCCAAGAGTTTCAAGAATGAAAATATTCAGCATAGTCATAAATCTGTTTCCCAGCAGCATTTGGTAGTGATTTGTCTATTCACTACTCTTGAGATCCCTGACTATCAGATATAATTAAGAATACAAAAAAGACAGCCTAAGACAAAGAAATTTTAAAAATCAGTAAGGGTAAGAGAATAGCCTATCTTTAAGAAAATACCCCAGTTGGAAAACCATATAAAATTGGATTTTACTGGGCTTTCCCATCCTTACCTTTGTATAAAAAGTAGAGCTTTTTTTTTTTTTTAAGGTTGACAGTGGACTCTGCAGTTTTGAAAGTCACAATCATGAAATTCATTTGTCCCTAGTAGGATCAGATTGAAACCCCACAACTATAGCTGCTTAATCATTTATCATGATCACCAGTGAAAGGTTCAAAGGATGTATACCATCCACATGCCAACTCTGACAAGGTGAAGAAGATTGTGTGTGCAATATGGTTTTCTTTGGTCCTACTTTACTAAACAAAAAGTGGAGGGAGAGAGTCCTAGGTATCTTGATTGACAGAAAAGACAAGAATGCAGTTTGGCATTTTGGAATTGGAAAAGAGAATCTTTTCTTAACACTGTTGATATATTGATTCAAGACTTGACAAATTTATATTTTATGCTGAAGTACTTAAAAAATAGTGGTAATATGTCTTGTGTTCCTCATGTGAATTTGAATATTTTGTGGTAGGGGAATTCATTTTAGACTAACAAACAGAGGCTCTGGCAGTTTGTCACTTTCCCAGGTCAGCAGGCTAATATAAATGGAAAAAAAAAAAAATGTAGACACAGGACTCCTCCAAGTCTGATGCTCTTACATTACTCTGTCTTTCCTTTGAAAAGTGTGGGGATTGGAAGAAAGTAGTTGTATCTTCAAGTTGAAGGTTTGTCATTGTGAAAGAAAAATTAATATTTTTGCACTCTTAATTTTGCCATTCAGCTTTTTTCATCACATTTGCCCTATTCACCTTAATTTAGTATAAAATTCTGGCTCCAAGACCAATGGTCTCTCATTTTTAAAAGTTTTACAGAGATGTAATTCATGAACCATTTATTTCACCCATTTAATGTGTACAACTTAATGGTTTTTAGTACATTTACAGAGTTAAGCAGCCATCACCACAATCAGCTTTAGAACATTTTAATCCCCTCCCCTCCCCCAATCCTGTATGCTTTAGCTGTTATCCCCAAGCCCCCTCTAGCTGTAGGCAACCACTAATCTACCTTCTGTCTCTATGGATTTTGCCTAGTCTGGACATTTCAGATAAATAGAATTGTATAATATATTGTCTTTTGAGACTGGTTTATTTTATTTCAAGGTTCAGCAATGTTGCAGAATGTACCAATACTTTATTTTTATGCTTGAATAATATTCCATGTTTATCCTACATTTTATGTATCCATCAGTTGATAGACATTTTTTTCTGGTTTTTGGCTATTATGAATAATCCTGCTCTGAACATTTATGTACAAGTTTTTGCATGGATATATGTTTTCATTTTGAGAAATATAATCCAGGAGTGGAATTGTTAGATCATGTAGTCACTCTTCGTTTAACCATTTAAGGAACTTCCAGAGCTCTTTTCCAAAGTGGCCGTATGGATTTACTTTTCCACCAGCGGTGTATACAGGTTCTATGTTCCCGAGTCCTCAGGAGCACTTGCTATGATCTGCTATTTTTTTTAAAACTGTAGCCATTTCAGTGAGTGTGAAGTAGTATCACACGTGGCTTTGATTTGCATTTTCCTGATGACTAATGTTATTGGGCATCTTTTCTTGTGTTTATTGACCACTTGGTATATCTTCTTGGAGAAATTCAGGTTCTTTTAGTATTCTCTTTTTTATTGCTTTTAACTTCCCTGGTCAGCCAAGTTACGTTTAATTCCTACAGGAATGATTATGAAAATAATTTCAATATTATGCTTCTAAGTAAAGGAAATCATAAGGGTTTTTTTCTTTTTTTTAAGGGCCTTTTACTACACAGAGCTTATCAAACAATACAAAAGATCAGATAAAGATACATGTTCTACTTTGATACTTTGTGTATAACTCTTTTTGTTTTCATATGAAAGTAGTGGAATGCTTTTAGCTGTAGAGCTCTTAAGTATCTATTGATGTACCAAGTGCTTTCTGTATTTTAAAAGCTATATACTATAATTATTATATTTGTTATCATTTAAACTTACTAAAACTCACTTGTCTGCAATAGGTACTATTTTCTCTGGGAGACCGACAGAGATTAAATAATTGCTCAAGTCATTCAGTTAAAATAGGGCAGAGTCAGGATGCAAACTTAGGTCTGTCTATTCAAGGGCAATTTCCTAGGAACTCAGGATGTCAGAGGAGTAAGTGGAAGTACACTAACTGCCTCCCAGTACCAACCTGGGATTACAACTAAATTAAAGAAAAATTATCTTGAATAAGCAACTGAATGCTATCTGGAGAGAAGTTTTATAACCAAGTGGTAATATAAGAAACCACTTTCACCACAGTGTGACTGGTAGGGAGTATGGAGGTGTGAGAGGGCAGGTTGGGCTCCCACGAGCAACAGCTGAAGTTCCGGAGCAGTATTTCATCAGCTTGGGGTTTACACCTGAGAAGTGTGGGGTCTAAGCACCAGAACCAGGAATGGAACTCAAACAATATGAAATGGAACTGAAACCCAGCTGTGAAAACCAGCAGGGTTTCCGTCTGCCAGAGAGAGATGGCGTGAGATTCAGAGAGCCTCCTAAAAGTCCACTGTATAAAATTTTCTTTGCAGCCACTTACCCTGGCCTCTGGCAAAGGGAGGGCACAGTGGACTTGAAATGTGTTAGGAGAGCCTGGGGTCAGTGGCACTGGGGAGGGAACTGAAGGAACAGCCCCCAGGATCCCTGTGCTGAGTCATTCCCCATACTGTAGGAGTCATCTTTCTTAGAGCACTCCCATCAGAGTGGCATCAGCCAGAAGGAAAGCAATAGCTCCACCCACTGTAATCCCTTTTGCTCCACCCTGTGGAATTTAAGTCAGTCTGCTGAGTACAGTTGAAGGCTATCTCAGTGATTAAATCTAACAGCAAAGAGCGATCTTAAGGAGCTCTGAGACTTTAGCTAACCCTTTGTCAGGCCTGCTAAATTAAAACCGCAGTGAGATACCATCTCTCACCTGTCAGAAGGCTGCCGTCAATAAGTCAACAAGCAAGTGCTAGAGAGGATGTGGAGAAAGGGGAACCCTTTTGCAGTTCTGGTGGGAATACACAATGGTGTGTCCACTGTGGCAAACAATATGGAGATACTTTAAAAAATCAAAAATTGACCTGTCTTTTGACATGGTGACCTCACTTCTGGGGATATAGCCAAAGAAACTGAAAACACTAATTCGAATGAACATAAGCACCTCTATGTTCTTTGCAATGTTATTTACAGTCACTAAAATATGGAAGCAGGTCAAGTGTCCATCAGTAAATGAGTGGATAAAACAATTGTGGGACATGTACACAATGGAATACTATTTGGCCACAAAAAAAGAAAATTTCACCCTTCGCAAGAGATGGACTAAAGAATATTATGCTAAATGAAAAAGTCAGAGGAAGATAAATACCATATGATTTCAGTCATATGTAGAGTCTAATGAACAAACTGAACTAACAAGCAAAATAGAGACAGACTCAGATGGAGAGCAGGTTGACAGCTAGTGGGAGGGGCGGTGGTCGGTGGGGGTGGAGGGATTGAGCAGAAAGGAAAAAGGACTCAAGGATATAGACGATAGTGTTGTGATTGCTGAGGGAGGGGGATGTAAGGGGACTAAATGGTGATGGAAAAAATATAACAAAGGTTACATTTTAAAAAACTATAATAAAAATCAGAGTAAAAACAAAGTCAATTTCTTAATCATTGTTTTTTAATACAGCATTTTTGAGATATAAATGATATACTTTTAATATGTGTGTTTGCTAGTCTTGTTTGTATTTAGTTGATCATGTCATGTTGTGGTATTGGGAAAATCATTTGTGAGAATGACATTTAGACTCTTCTCATACTTTTTCTTTTGCGATTGAATAATGCATAAGACTTTCTATTATTTAGGATTTACATTGAGATTATAATGGAAATAATGTTTTTATTATAAAATAGATTAATTTTCAGTGTTTTTATGGATTATGTATTAATTTTATATTTTAAACATGCATTAAAGTGATTTTATGCACTTTTTATTTTTTATAATATTTTTTATTTTTCCATTATGGTTAATATACAATATTATATTTTTACAAGCGTACAACATACTGATTTGACATTTATATAACTTATAAATTGATCCCTCTAAATTAGTGTAGTACTCATAATCATACATAGTTATTATAATATTATTGACTCTATTTCCTATGCTGTACTTTACATCCCTGTGATATTTTTATTTTTTAATTCTATTTTATTGATTATGCTATTACAGTTGCCCCAGTTTTCCCCCCTTAGCCCTCTTTAGCACCCCCGACTCCCTCAGGCAATCCCCACACCATTGTTCATGTCCACAGGTCATGCCTATAAGTTCTTTGTATGTCCCTTTTAAAGACATCGTTTTTATAGCATTGCTTATCCACTTCTTATAAAGCCATTTTAATTTTTCCATATCTCTTCCCATTGCATTTTCTTTACACATATTTTGTACTTTCCTTCTCTATTTATATTTTCCTAGAAAGTTTTTTTATTTTCTCCATATTTTAATGACATAATTACATTTCATTAAGTGAAAGTATCATAAGTAATCAAATAATTCATTTTTGGTCAGATTTTTAAGTTACTTGCCATTTTTCTTATAGTCAATAATTTAAGAAGTATTTATAATAAAGTTTTTCCTTTCTTTTGGGTTAAGGATACGATTTTATTAAATAGGTTATTTTTTCATAACTCTTCATGTTTACCTGGGCGTGAGAGAGAGAGGTGGAATGTAGCAATTTGTACCTAAGTTTTCTCAGTATTACTCGTTACTAGTGAGAACAGTTGAATTGTGTCCCTACTTCAGTGAGTCTCGGGCAGAATTGCTTCTTGTTGTGATCATCCTGCTTGTTACCAGGAGGCCAGAATCCCTTATGTCCAGAGATTACAAACTTATAAAGGAAAGGGAAGGTCTAATTGAATGCTTTTTCCTCTCAGTGAATTTGCCCCAGTTAGATTTAGCTTTCAGGCATTGAAGAATTATGAATAAAAAAGAATGGTGGTGATTTAATAACATTATAGAATTTTAAGTAAAAATTATGAAAAGTTAAATGTATTTTAATTAGTTCTACTTTGAAATCATTTGTGTATTGTCATGATGAGTGTTTTTAAAATTCATCTTAACTAGAGATCATATTTAAATCCACACTAGTTTTTTTGGCTTTTACTTTACTTTTTAAATATTTTTGCCATTCTTTTCTCTATGGATTTATGGGTTGTAAGTTTAAAAGAGATCCTATTTATCTCATAAAGTCTGTTGCCTGTTCCAGAAGATGTTCAGGAAGAAGGGTTCGCAGCCTTTCAGAAGTGTTCTGTCAAGTTGTCATTTATTCATCCTCTGGTGAGTAGAGGTGGTGATCAGGGCAAGGGAAAGGGAGCTGGTGCCACTTCCCTCTCAGACTCTGTGTCCACCGCAACAGCACACAGAGGCAGGCATTCCCTAGGCAGAATACAAACAGCAATCGCCTTAAAATAAAAATATTGAAAAAACATAAGCCAGGCTGTGCAAGAACTTCTGTATAAAAAGAGGTTCTAAAGATTTAAGCGGTTAAAGAGGTAAAAAGATTTATGAGACATTTTTGGCCTTCTGTGAACTCATGGGCTAGTAGGGGAGAACATTGTGTTAAATACACTAAATATATTTGAAATTCAGAAATATTGCAGAGGAGAGATGTAAGACATGAAAGGAACATTTCTCTATACCTTAAACAGCAGAGGGAAGAATATTTTGGACTAGAAGAGAGAAGCTGTTGCTCACCAGTACCTTTAGTTTTTCTTTCTTGTTTATGTAAATAGTGGTAGTGAGATATAATTCATGTACCATACTACTCACCCATTTATAGTGTACAATTCAGTGGCTTTTGAATATTCAGTTGTGCCTTCTTTATCACAATCAATTTCATAACATTTTCATTACCCCAGAAAGAAACCCCACACCCTTTATGCCCTCCAGCCCCAGGAAACCAGTCATCTGTTTTAAGTCTGTATGGATTTGTCTGTTCTGAACATTTCATATAATGAAATCATATACATGGCTTTTTGTGTGTGTCTTCTTTCATTTAACGTAGTGTTGTTGAGGTTTATCTGTGTTATAGCATGTATTGGTGTTTCATTCATTTTTATCGCTACGTAATATTGCATTCTATGACTGTACTGCATTTTACTCATCTGTTCATTAGTTTATGGACATTTTCCTTGTTTCTACTTTGGGGGTGTTATGAATAATGCTTCTGTGAACATTTATGTGCAAAGTTCTTGTGTGGACATGTGTTTCATTTGTCTAGGGCGTATATTTAAGAGTGGTTTGCTGGATCATTTAACTCAGTATCTAGCCATTTAAGGAACTCAGACTGTTGTCCAAAGCAGCTATTCTGTTTTACATTCGACCAAAATATATCTTTCTTTTGCTCTCCCCAAATAATGCAGATACTATGAGGTAGGCATTGCTATAAAACATTGTTAGTTATTTTCTTCATTCTTACTCAAAACAAAAATGTACATGGTGAATATAGTCATTTAAGAATAAAATGACAGTAGCATATATTTCTTCATGGTAGAGGGTTGCTAGGAAAGAGGAAAAGGGAAGTGCCCTGGCCAGTTGTTTGTTTCCAGCTTTATCTGGGACATTGTTGCCTGGCCACTCAGAGTGATTTTATGATCTGCCTTTGGTGGATTGCCAGCTCTGTCTTAATAGGTGCCATCTTTGACCCCAGTAATCAATAACAATCCTGAATGGTTTGATGTTTACCATAATAAGGATATTTCCATAAAAACCACTAACATTTATATAAATAAAAGTGTGAAAACTTACAGCCTATTTTGATTATCATAGGATTAATAGTTTAAATTAATTCTAGTATTAGCCCTGGCTGGTGTAGCTCAGTGGAGTGAGTGCCAGCCTGTGAACCAAAGGGTCACTGGTTCTATTCCCAATCAGGGCACATGCCTGGGTTGTAGGACAGGTCCCTAGTAGAGGCTGTGTGAGAAACGCACATTCTTGATGTTTCTCTCCCTCTCCTTCTCCCTCCCTTCCTCTCTCTCTAAAAAGAAATAAATATTTAAATTAATTTTAGTATTAATTAAAAGTAAAAATACAAATATTAACCAATTCTTGGTGAAACAGGAAGATCATGCCATACCTGGCCGGCTTTTACACATGAAAAGGCCAGTGACCACTTGGTGCCACATTGCAGTAAGCTTTCCGTATTTGAGTCTGCACTCTAATGGCTGTAGTACCCTTGGCTTCTAGATTTATATTATCTTTCTGGCCCAGGTGGTCCTCACAGATGTGTTTCTTATTTTAATGTCACAAATAATTTCATGTAAGGAATCTCGTTTTGTCTTTGTAACAACTTCACCTTTCCAAATCATTCTTCAAAAAAGGTTTTATATGGCTATTAAACATATGAAAAAAATGTCACGTTGTTGGTCATTGGGGAACGTGTACACCACTGAAATCACTAAATTTAAAAAGACTGACAAAAAGACTTCCGCCAAGATGGAGGCATAGGTGGAAACATGGTGCCTTCTCGCACAACCAAGTTTAAAGACAACAAAGTTTTAGTAACAACGTAGCCAAAACACAGAAAATTGAACTATACGGAAGTCCTACAACAATGAACCCTTCAGCCAGACCAGTAAGAGGGGCAGAGCCAGTGACTGGCCAAGTGGGGTTGCGCAGGAAAACTCAGCCAGACCAACCCAGGCGCGCGGGCAGTGGTTGGTGGGTCCCAGGCGTGGGGTTGCAACAGGCAGACCCAGTGAGGGTGCAAGGTGGCAGGCTCACCACAGTCACACATTCGTGCGCAGATAAACCAGGGAAGGAGCGAGCATTGAGACAGACCACACAGGCCCCAGTGGCAGGAAGCAGCAGAGGGAACCACTATTGCCCCTCTTTGACCCTGCACCCACATACAGCGTCACAAACCAGCAACCTGGGCAGCCCCGCCCTGGTGAACAACTAAGGCTCTGCTCCTCATACATAACAGGCACAAACAGAGCGCAACATGGCTCAAGAAGAACTCAAAGCCCCAGAGCCCATAACTCTAAGTGACCAAGAAATAGCCAAACTTTCAGATGCACAGTTCAAAACAGTGGTGATCAGGATGCTCACAGAACTGGTTGATTTTAGTGTCAAATTAGAAAAACAAATGAAGGCTACACTAAGTGAAATGAAGGGAAATGCACAGGAAACCAATAGTGATGGAAAGGAAACTGGGACTCAAATCAAGGGAGCGGACCAGAAGGAAGAAAAAAATGACCAACCAGAAAAGAATGAAGAAACAAGAATTCAAAAAAATGAGGAGAGGCCTAGGAACCTCCAGGACATCTTTAAACACGCCAACATCCTAATTCTAGGGGTACCAGAAGGGGAAGAGGAACAGCCACAAGTGTAAAACTTATTTGAACAAATAATAAAGGAGAACTTCCCCAATCTGGCAAAGGAAATAGACTTCCAGGAAATCCAGGAAGCTCAGAGAGTCCCAAAGAAGTTGGACCCAAGAAGGAACAAACCAAAGAACATCATAATTACATTAGCCAAGATTAAAATGAAGGAGAGAATCCTAGAAGCAGCAAGAGATGAGGGGACAGTCACCTACAAGGGAGTTCCCATCAGACTGTCAGTGGATTTCTCAAAAGAGACCTTACAGGCAAGAAGGGGCTGGAAAGAAGTATTCCAAGTCATGAAATTCAAAGATCTACATCCAAGATCGCTCTATCCAGCAAAGCTTTCATTTAGAATGGAAGGACAGATAAAGTGCTTCTCAGATAAGATCAAATTCAAGGAGTTCATCATCACCAGGCCCTTATTGTATGAAATGTTAAAGGGACTTATCTAAGAAAAAGAAGATAAAAAATATGAACAGTGAAAGGACAGCAAACTCACAGTTACTAAGAACCACACCTAAAACAAAAGCAAAGTAGGAGGACAGCTAGATCAGGAGCAGAACCATAGAAATGGAGATCTCATGGAGGGTTAGCTACAGGGGAGTGGGAGGAGGAGAAGGAGGGAGAAAGTACAGAAAATAAGTAGCATAGACGGCAGGTAGAGAATAGATAGGGGGGAGGGCAAGAATAGTAGGGGAAATATAGAATCTAAAGAACTTGAGACATGGTCATAAACTAAAGGGGGGGAATGGTGAGGGAGGGGGTGTGCATGGTGGAGGGGAATAAAGGGGGGGAAATAGAACAACTGTAATGGCATAATCAATTAAAAAATGACCGACAATACCAAATATTGGAGGAGGTGTGAAGTAATTGAATTATCTCACATGTTATTGTCAGCAATATAAAATGCTGTAACCACTATGGGGAAATATTTGGTAATTTCTTATAAAGATGTTCAACATACACCTACCTTACACAACATTTCCTCCAGGAATTTACCTGAGTAAATGAAAACATAACCGTAAAATGACTTGTATAAGACTTTTCCTTTCCACTTTATCAATGACAGCATTTTTAGGAACAACCCAAATGTCCATCAGTCGGTCAATGGGTAAACAAATTTCATGTATTCATATAGTGGAATGATATTCAGTAATTAAAAGGATTGGACTCACCATGCTACCTGCAGAAACATGGGTGAATCTCAGAATCATGCCCTTTGAAAAAAGCCACTCACAAAAACATTCATACATTTTATTTTTATGAAATTTAAGAACGGACAAAATCAATCTATGGGGGTAGAAATCAAAATAGTGGTTGATGGGGTGGGAAGCAGGAGGATAGACTAGAAAAGGACATAAGGAGATTTCTGGACTGTGGTCTCTATCTGCACTGTCCAAAGTAGAAGCTGTTAGCCATATGTAGCTAATAAGCACATGAACTATGGCCAGTTCAAATTGTGATGTGTTCCAAGTGAAAAATATACAGCAGATCAAAGCCTTAGTATAAATAAAATGTAAAACATATTATTGATAATATTTTAAAAATCAATTACATACTGATGTGATAATATTCTGGATATATGAGGATAAATAAAACATTCATATTAATTTCATTTGTCTTTTATGTTTAAAAATGTCACTAGAAAATTTAAAACTGCACATGCGACTAACATTTCTATAGTCTATATCTTGATTAGGGTGGTGGTTACAATAGCATGTACATTTGTCAGAGTTTACCAAGTTGCATAATTAAGATTTATATGTTTTACAATACATTATTATACTTTAAAAAACCAAATGTATAAAAGGTGTGTTTTTTTCATGCTAGCTATATGTTTGGCATTTGACATCCATAATCTCCTTCACTAAATTTCATAATAATCTTGTAATATAGGTAATATTAGCTGATGGGTGTAGGAAGCTAACATCCAAATTAACACAGAAACATGGTAACATGGGGATTTGAACACTCTTTTCTTTAACTATACTTTGTGTATCTTTCCCACTTTATCATGTTGCTTTACCAATTTTATAAAGCTGTGAGTGTACTTTGGGGACAGTTTAAGTTTTGCTGCTTCCATCATTAATTTCTAACCCTGAGGTGTGAGTGATGGTGATTGTGTCCAAGTATATTTCTGTAACTGCATAGAAATCTAGTAACCTTACTACTGACGTTTCAAAGAGGAAAAGAACTTCCAGTCTCAGAAAATTGCTGAAGATTGAAGGAGAAACAGTTTACGGTGTGTGCAGAAATGAAAATGACTATACTGCAGTGAAAAGAAGGCTCATTCACTTCTAACATTTCCTCTCTTCAGTCTTGGGATGGAGAAGGGAGGCAGTATTTTCTTAATCAGCTGTGAGTCTGTTGTGGCAAAAATTAATAGGCGTTTCAAGGTCATGAAGAAAAGCTCTTTCATCTTGCCCGTCTCCAAGAGGGTGTTATATTTTCAAAGCAGAGTATTGTACAATTCAGCAATAGATAAGGAGGGGAGGGGCCTTTCCTGGGGATTGTTGACCGCTGGAAGGGTTCACTTCAGGCCATGTGTCACAGCAGTGATTTTCCCGGAAATACCCGATACCAAGGTTATGTTTTGGCCATTCTATCCTCTCTTACTGATTTATTTTCTGAAATCATGCGGAAGGTAGTTGTCCTTGCCCTCTCCCATCCTCGCAACCCTTTGTCCAGCGGCTCCCTCTGAGCACCGTGGGGTGGGAATGATTTTCAATGGCACTCAGCAGGTTGGGAGGTTTTAGGGAGTGAGTGTGGGATACAAATGGCCAATAGAAATCCTGTATTTTGTTTAAGCACTTTTCAGCATGATAAATATAATTTAATATGGAAATGTGATCCATTGTCTTGTGGCAGGTTTTTTTCAGCTGTGTACAGTAAGGATTCTGTCTCCTACTGTGGATTGAGTATTTATTATACCCTGGAACCTCTTTTGTTGCTCTGATGTTTTGTTTGTGAGGACATTTAAAGGTATATTGCCTGTTCAACCTTGCAGAGAAGTTGATTAAGTTTAATTTGCTATGCATTAGAGAAGGAATTTGCTGATCTTTTTGAACTGAGCTCTATGTTATTTGTAGCTGGGGCATGTTTTTTGATGCCTTCAGTTCTTCCTGGGCATGAAAACGCTTTTTGTACAGTTGTTGAATCTATTTCCATGCTGAGCTTTTTATATGCTACACAATGACTCTTTGCAGTTGAAAGTTGTAGTTTGGCTTTATTTTTAACTTTAAAAGGACAGCAGGAACTTGCCTTTTATTAAACATTTGTGGATATTATAACATTTACTTTGTCATTTTGTAAGTAGATTTTAAAATATGATATAAAATGGTTTTTCATTTTCAAAATAAAATTTTAACCGACTGGTATGTTCATATAATGGGATACTATTAGCACATAAGCCATGTGTGAAATGTGTGGGAAACTAAAACTGTGGTTTTTTTTCTTTAAATAGAGAAGAATTAAGCTTTCCACCATTCTTTAATTGGTTTTCATTTTTTAAAGAAAACATTTTCAGATCATGTAAAATTGAACACTATGTCAAAACTTGTAATAGAAAACTTTAAATAGAAGCTTTTGAATTTCACCATTTCTTGTTTTTGCTTTTATACTTCCATCTTCTTTCCTCGGCTCTTTGCCCTTTTCCGTACTCAGATGTGCTGTGCTCTTTTAAGATACTGTACTCTGAAGCACTTATCGTTTCAACTTTTAAACTTAAAACATTTAGGAGATTCTCCTATACATTATTTCAACTAATTTTCTGTTTATTTTGTGCTTAAATATTTTTTATGTGGAGTACCTTCTTTCTTGAATTGGAATCATGGTCTCTGAGGATTATTAACTGATGTGTGAGTAG
The DNA here is from genome assembly GCF_021234435.1 of Artibeus jamaicensis. NCBI lineage: Eukaryota > Metazoa > Chordata > Mammalia > Chiroptera > Phyllostomidae > Artibeus > Artibeus jamaicensis. The sequence goes on from NW_026522030.1 coordinate 57,325,094, forward strand.
TTTGTGACCAAACGTGAACACCGTTCATGCTTTCCAGCCAGGAGTTTCTGGCTTTCAGTCACAGACCCAGGGCATTCTTCAAAAGATCAAACGAGCTGGACACTGGGAGGGTTTTAATGATGCCAGTTAACATCAGAAGAGCTAGGCTCAGAAGCTGCAAATTGTGCTCATCTGAATAAATGCTGCTGAGCTGGAAATAATGACATGATCGAAATGATGCTAATTGTGTGCCATTCTGAAATTCCAGTGAATAAAATATATTGGTTTAAGCTTATACAAGGGGTGGTTTTTTCTTCGGGGGGTAAATGGGGTGTCGAGAGAGAGTCATTGAAGGAGGGTAGGAGGCTAAATGGCATCATCAGTGGTTTGAAAGCCTTTAAGGATTTTGAGATCTGATTGAAAGTATTATTTTGATATCCTCCAAAAATTAATCGGTTCATTAAAATTTTTATTTAGTGAATGTCTCTGACCTGGAATCAACCTTTTTTCAAAAATGGAATTATTTGCAGTACTTAAGCTCCTTTCCTACTATATGAATGTGTTGATAAGAGATGTATCTCACCTTCTCCTTGTCTAAGGTAAAATGTAACTAAGAGATTCATTTCTGGAAATACTAATAATTCCAGATTAGACTTCACCTTGATTGGATGACTAAAATCACTTGTTAGTGAAAGGCAGTGCTTAGGAAATATTTGGCACTAAGGCAGCAAGAATTTGATAAGTCTTTGCAAAGTTACCAAATTACTCAGAATGCCTTTCTAACAAGCAATACAAATCTAGCAATAGTATTTTAAACTGATAATATATGCATTTGGTTTTGAGGTTGTTTACTTTCAAGTTTGAGACACTTTTCATAGTTGACAGTAAAGGAGTTGTTAGTCTGTGTACTACTGTTAGTGGGATGTCATTCTAAAGGCTTTTTCATGGTTTGACTGCACATTACTTATCTTTTATGACTATTTAGATGACTCATGTGATATAGACCTTGTTGTCTGGTGTTTGAGCTTTATTAAAAGCTGAATTAATTCTTTTCACAATAACATAGTGGAATGTATTGTCCTAGGTTCTAATTCAGCAGTAATGAGTAATTTGTTCTCATGGGTACTATTTTTTTTTAATTGCTTTAGAACCCTGGCACATTGCTTCTGCTTATGTCAGTGGTCATTTGAGCAATTTACATGCTTAAATATTTGTCAAGGTCATATAGCATTGAGCTGAAATGGTTGAAATACAGGTCAAAAAAAGAATGCCAATGACCTTGTTTCTTTATATTACACTTTTAGCTTTAATTGGAGTGTATTTTATCATTTTTTACTTGTTTTGTTCAGCTACTCTATCCCAGTTATGGACTTCATAGAAAGATGAACGGCGGTGATTTGTAGTGTGCAGAGTAGGTCTTTGAAAGCTTGTGGATAGCTTGGGCTACTCAATTAAAATTACTAGTGATGAAGCTTAAACTTTCTATTTTGTTATGAGTTCCCTGGAGACTTTGATGTGCAGTGAAGTTTGGGAACGTTCTCAAGAGCAGCAGTCTCTAAAGTGCTCTGTGTGTAGGTCCACCCATAAGGTATAGGAAGGAAATATTTATCTTAAAAATAGAGAAATTAATTCTTAATAATGTTTAATAAGTGGAGTGATCGTTTCTTTACTTGTACTTCCATCAGATGACCGTGTGTCACCTGTATGTAGTAACCAGGCATCCCAAAGGGAGAGTGGGAGTCCATAATGAGACCAGTTGTAGCAACATCTCTGCTTTGTTAAAATGGCTATCAATTGCAGTTTATGGATATGCAGTTAAATGAATTTATAGGAGATATATGTATATGTATTTAGTTACATTATTTTATTAAACATGCTGATTCCAGGTAGATTGTTAAAACTTTATCTGAAACACCGTTAACATCAGCTTTATGGGATTTTCTTATTTCTTCATATTATGACTAAGCACAACTATACACAAATTGTCTTTTTAAAAAGACATTTTATTTATTTATTTTTAGAGAGAGGGAAGGGAGGAAGAAAGAAAGGGAGAGAAACATCGGTATATGGTTGCCTCTTTCACACCCCCTACTTGGGACCTGATCTGTAATCCAGGCATGCGCCCTGAGAGGGAATGGAACCAGTGACCCTTTGGTTCACAGGCTGGCACTCAGTCCACTGAGCCACACCAGCCAGGGTTCACAAAATATCTTTTAAAACCATTAATAGCTATATTTTCTGATAAAAGTCTCCTTTTAAGAAAATAATAGAGAGTAATTAAAATATCATAAAGTTCACTCTTTTAGAATGTACAATTCAGCAATTTTTAGTATATTCACAAAGTTGTACATTGACCACCACTATCTAATTCCAGAATATCTTAAACCACTCCTGTGGTAGGCTGAGCAATATCCAGGTCTTAATCTCTGGAACCTGTGAGTGTTGTTCTACATAATAAAGAGGACTTTGTACATGTGATTAAGTTAAAAATTTTTAGATGGGGAGATTATGCTGGATTATGTAGGAATGGAATTACTGGGTCATATGATAAGTCTATTTTTAACTTTTCAAGGAACTGCCAAATTTTTCTTCCAAGTGGTTATACCATTTTACATTACATGCCAGCAATGGTATAGAGTTTCCATTTTTCCATATTCTCACCAACATTTGTTACTGTCTTTTTTCTTTACTATAGCCATCCTCATTGAGTAGGAAGTGATATCTCATTGTAGTTTTGATTTTTCAGTTTCCTGATTTTTTGTTGTTGAGCACCTTTCACGTGCTTATTGGCAGATTATATTACTAACATTTTTTACTGAGATTAGAATTATCCCTGAAAGATATTTTTTATTACATGAAGATTCAAAGGTTATTAAATTTAAAGATGTTATACATTTTTTAAAAAATAAGGACCATTGTTCCAAATAGTCTTGCTTTGCCTAATATTTTTCTTTCTATAGCTCATGTATATAACATATAAACAAGTATACATATATGCTGGTGTGCTAAAAATTTGTGTACCAGTAGAGGTATACAAACAAGAATGTTTGTAGGTCACTGGTCTAGGAAATGTTTCTGTGGAACTTAGGCTAGGATGTCTTTCAAAGGTGTCATACAATCAATCACTATGAAGAGGTCTCCTTATGATGACTTTTTCTTGGATTTTGTTTTACTAGGTGATATAGAAGTGTTTTGAAGGAATGAGGACCTGACCCTAAAGAAACTAAGATAGGTCATTTATTTAGAGAAACACTCTTCACATGGGTAATTTAGGAATGAATGTCTTTATGCAACAAACCCCAAAAAGGAGAAAAACAGCTCCTGTTTCTTTCATGCAGTGGTCAAGGCACAACAGTAAGTGTGTGACATAGCTTCTTTCATTTAATCATGACAACATCTCTGTGAGCTGGTGGTTTGTCCTTTATATATGATAAGCTAGGACCCACAGAGTATGAGTGATTTTCCCAAGGGGATGGTGCTAAGGAAGAGTCAGAGTTGGGCTACAAATACAAGGCCAACTCTTTGCCCTTTATTCTGTATTATATGTGTGATGTAATTAGTTCTTCCCCTCTCTTCCCATCCCCTATCCTCGCTACCCCAAAGGGGAGAAGGTGAGAAAGGTACAGCCACTGCTGCTTGATAAATAAAAGGGTAAAGGAGAATGGATTAGAGATTAAGAGAGCAAGAGAAACAGCATTAGCCATGGAAAATTTAAGAACCACCTAGGATGGGTTAGGATTTAGGATCTGCAGTTGGAGAATAATATTAAAGAGGGACTTGCTCCCCAGGTATAAGTGAAGACGTCCTTGTGCCAGGCAAGACAACCAACTTTCTGAACCAACCCTATGAAGGAAAGGTAAACTGACAATTCTCACTTAAATTTATTCATTCCTGTTTATTTATTCAAGTACAACTTTTTGTGCTTACTGTGGACTAAGGCATTGTTAGACCCTGAGCTGTTATGACGTAAAGGACAGACAGTGTTCTTACCCTTGGGACCTTTCAGTCTAAGGTGGGGACCTGGAGCAAATGGACACTTAACCTTTCCTGGTACACTGACCTATTTGTAGTTGTGGTAATTCCTACAAAGAATGAGTGGGTGTAAGTTACTTTAAAGTTTAGTGAATGTAAACTAATCTAAGAATGCCAGTAAACCTCTTATTTTTAGTGGGACACTTCATAGCTGTTAATAATAAGGTTTGAGTGATACATGTTTCTCTTTTTTGAAATCTCCTTACCCGTTAGCTGCGCGTGCTTCCCTCTTCGACCCACAGCATCCCTTCAATATGCTCCCTCTGATACGGGGGCATCAGAGCTTCCCGTAGATGTTTGCGTCCTGTGAGCTACTTCTCGGGCGCAATAAGTCCTTTTCATTGATCTCTGTCCTAGTTCTTCACAGAAGAGTTGGCCTATTACGAGATTTTCTTCTACCTTACTTTTGAGACATTCTTGACTAGTTCAGGAAAATTTTGATTTTATGTTTCTGGTTCCATTGTTTCAATGCATTTTTTTAGAATACACCTATGGAGTTTTTAAGGTGTCTATGTTTTTATTTATTTATTTTACTACACAGGATGTTTGTTGTAAAAAAAAATAAGAAAATATCGATAAAGGAAATTTGAAACAAAAAAATTACCCATGATGTCACCATACAGAGATAAACTCTAAACAATTAGCCATCTATAGTTATGTACCCTTTTCTGTACACATGTATGTTTATAGATATTTTTAAATTGGAGATGGTACCAAGAATATTGTTTAGCCTAACCTGATTTTTTCTTTTTCCCTCTTCATATATTATGTATATCTTTTGGTAGCAGTATGTGTAGAAGTATTTTTAATGACAACATAGCATTTTATTGTACATTGCATGTATCATACTCTATCAATATTTTATTGAGTATTTTATTTTCTATTTTTTACTGTTGTCTACAATACTGCAATGACAATCCTCAGAGCTAAGCCTTAGCACACATCTCTTCTTTTCTTGGGGTAAATACTTAGAAATAAAATTGCCAGTCCAAGGGCATATGATATCTGTCCATAAAGATTTCCCCCTTTTGAACTCCAGTTTGCATAGCATGGGAGTGCCTCTTTCCCTATCAATATAGGGAAAAATTGTTGTCTACATAGGATATATATTTTTCATATGTGTCCTGATATTTTGGAAAACAAGGTTGACCATTGTAACTAAATTCTTTATTCTTTGTTTACTAAATGTGAGTACTGTGCAAATGCTAATGTGGTAATAGTTACTTAGGAATAAATTATATGGCCCTGGCTGGTGTGGCTCAGTGGACTGAGCGCTGGCCTGTGAACCAAAAGGTCACTGGTATGATTTTCAGTCAAGGCACATCCTGGGTTGTGAGCCAAGTTCCCAGTGGCGAACATGTGAGGGGCAACCACACACTGATGTTTCTCTCCCTCTCTTTCTCCTTCTCTTCCCCTCTGTCTAAAAATAAATAAATACATAAAATCTTTTTTAAAAAGAATAAACTACATGATACATTGAAATAACTAAGAAATACAAGGAAATCTCAAACTATTATTACTATTATTATTACTACTTATTACAGTAGAAATTTACATTTACTTTCCTGTTTGTTGTATGCAGTCACGAGTGGTGGGAAGGCCCTGGACCTCTTCTACACTCAAATAGACACTTGGATGTACCTTTGGAGATTCCAGGCTAGAACTTGGCTATTCGTTCATTGTGCTGGAGCACTTCCTTCTCAGCCACGTGTGCCTTGTCTGGACATCTGTGCCTGTGCTCAGTTTCTGAGGGTTGAAACTCAAAAGCTACTGCAAAGAAACACATCCCCTTTATTCCTACATGGAAATTCTGTCCAGTCTTGCGTTCTTTCCAACTTTGGAGGTTAGGCTGCATAGTTAAATAGAACTTCCAAATCTCCTTTATTTTTATTTCTTAATGCTTAAAGCTAGCACCAGCCTAGGTAGAAGCAGCCAACTTCCTGGTGCTTATCTTTTTCTTTCATGGGACTTTGTTAGCTTCAACCCCAAACTGTTTTACACCCAAAAGTTTACTACAAAGGAGTAAGGGTAAAAGAGCATGAAGGAGAAACAAGAACTTAAGAATCTTTTTACATCTTCCACTTGGCCTGGGAGACTTCCACAAATAGTGTTCTGGGACTTTCACGGTGACTACATTTGGCATTGTTGGATGAATCAGATGCTAAATGAACACCCCCAGATAGTCTGTTCTGACCAGACCCCAGAAAAGGTGTTGATTAAATACCCACGGAAGTTGAATTCTGATGAACCACAACCAGCCTAGTGCTGAAAATAGATGGTCATCCATTGTCTGATCTATCTTTGGAAAATTACCCAAGTTAAAAAGGAAACAGTGTATTCTTAACATCGATGCCAGGAGCAGACATTTGTTGAGTGCTTGCCCTCTGCCAAGTACTGTTAAGTTTTTTTTACAAGCGTCTTCAGAGTAACTTTGTGAAACTGGTTAACACTGTGATGACTAATTTTATGTGTCCTCTTGACTGACCTAAGGGATACCCAGATAGCTGGTAGAACATCATTATTTCTAGGCGTGTCCGTGAGGATGTTCCTGGCAGAGATCAGCATTTGATTCAGTCAGCTGACTGAGCAAAGAGACCTACCTGCCCTCCCCAATGTGGGTGGCTTCATTGGATTCATTGAGGCCCCAAATGGAACAAAAAGGCCAAGGAAGGGCAAGTTCTCTTCTTTATCTGGGATATTTGTCTTCTGCTGCCTCAGACATCTGAGCTCCTACTTCGCAGGTCTTCAGATTGTGGGACTTAGTGCAGTGCCCCACCTGGTTCTTGGGCCTTTGGATTTGGACTAAATTATACCACTTCCCTGTTCTCCAGCTTACTGCCGACTGTTTATGGGACTTCTTGGACTCTGCAACTGCATAAGCCAAACCCTCTAATAAATCTCTTTATATCTACCTAATTTGCTATTCTGCTTTTTGGAGAATCCTGATTAATACAAATACTACCCTAATTCTCTGATACCAAAATACCTGTTCTCCTCGTATTAAGCAGGACCACACTGAATCTAAACTCTGTGCGTATGTGCGTGTGTGAAAAGATTTATTGATAAAATTCACATGTAATATAATTCACCCTTTATAGTTTGCAGTTTGATGGTTTTAGTATATTCATAGAGTTGTACAATCATCACCACAATCAAGTTTAGAACATTTTTGTTACCCTCTCAAAAGAAACTTCATACCCCTTAGTCACCACCCCACAGTGCCTCCATCCTTCCCTCCACCTCACCCCTGCATAGTTGATAAGCTACTTTCTGTCTCCATAGATTTGCCTGTTTTCCATTTCATCTAAGTGTGGTCATACAATGCAGGGTGGAGCAAAAACAAAGGTTTCGAGTTGTTCATATGGAAAATAATGAAACAATTAATAAATAATAATACAAGAACAAACTCTGTTTCATGTACTCACAACTATAAACCTACCTTGCCTCCACCCCCCACCCCGACCCCAGTGTGTATTTTGTGGCTGGCTTATTTCTTAAAGACTAATGTTTCGAAGGTTCATTCACGATGTAGCAGCTTAAATATAAACTGTTATGTTGCTGAATGATGCTGGCTTCATAAAAAGAGTTTGGGAGTTTTCTATCCTTTTGGATTATTTGGAATAGTCTGTGAAGGATAGGGGTTAGCTCTTCCTTAAATGCTTTGTAGAATTCTCCTGTGAAACCATCTGGTCCGGGGCTTTTGTGTGATGGGAGTTTTTTGATTACTGCTTCAATTTTTTTTGCTGTTATTGGTCTGTTCAGGTTTTCTGCTTTTTCATTGAGTTTTGGAAGATTATATTTTTCTAGAAATTTGTCCATTTCACCCAGGTTTCCAAATTTCTTGGCATACAGTTCTTCATAGTAATTTCTTACAATACTTTGTATTTCTGTTGTAATGTGTCCTCTTTCACTTCTGAGTGTGTTTATTTGGGTCCTCTCTTTTTCTTTCTTGATGAGTCTGCTTAAAGGCTTGTGGATTTTATTTATCTTTTCAAAGAACCAGCTCCTGGATTCATTCTTACAATTGTGCTTTTAGTGTCTGTGTCATTTAATTCTGCTCTGATCTTGGTTATTTCCTTCCTTCTACTTGCTCTGGGCTGTCTTTGTTGTTGTCCCTTGAGTTCTTGTAGGCTTAGGGTTAGGTTGTTTTTTGAAATGTTTCTATCTTTTTTAGGTTGGTCTGTGTTGCTATGAACTTCCCTCTCAGGACTGCCTTCACTGTGTCCCATACGTTTTGGGTTGTCTGTCGTGAGTTCATTTTCATTTGTTTCCAAAAACATTTTGATTTCTTCCCTGATTTCATTCTTGATGCAGTCATGGTTTAATAACATGCTATTCAATCTCCATGATTTTGAGTGTTTGGGTTTTTTTCCCTTGGGGTTGGTTTCTAGGTTCAGTCCCTTTTGGTCGGAGAAAATGCTTGGTATGATTTCAGTTTTCTTGAATTTGTTGAGGCTTGTGTTGTGTCCTATCATGTGGTCTGTCTTTGAAAGTGTCCCATATGCATTTGAAAAGAATGTGTATTTCGTTTCTTTGGGATGAAGGGCTCTATATATATCAGTTAAGTCCATTTCATCTAGGGTGTTGTTCAATGCCACAATATTTTTGTTGATATTTCATTTGGAAGATCTGTCCATTTTTGACAGTGGGGTGTTAAAATCCCCTACTATAATTGTGTTGCTGTCAGTATCTTTCTTGAAGTCCTCTAAGACTTTCTTTATATATTTGGGTGCTCCTAAGATGGGTGCACATGTATTTACAATGTTTATGTCTTCTTGGTGGATTCTTCCCTTGAATATTATGAAGTGACCTTCTGAGTCTGACTTTATGGCCCTTTTTTTTGAAGTCTCTTTTGTCTGATGTGAGTATTGCTATCTGGCTTTTTTTTTTTTTCCTGGTGTTTGCTTGGAAAATTTGTTTCCAGCCCTTCACTTTCAGTCTGTGAAGGTCTTTTGTTCTGACGTGAGTCTCTTGTAGGCAGCATATCAGATCAGTGTCGGTCATGCTTTCTTATCCATTCAGCTATTCTATGTCTTTTGACTAGTACATTTAATCCATTTACGTTTAAGGTTATTATTGATAGGTACTTATTAATTGTCATTTTCATACCTGTGTTCCTCTCTCTCTTTCTCTCTCTCTCTCTCTGTTTCTCTCTCTTCCTTCGTTTCCTTAGAGCAGTCCTTTTAGCATGTCTTGCCAAGCTGGTTTGGTGGAGGTGTATTCTTTTAGACTTCTTTTGTCTGGAAAGCTCCCTATTTAGTTTTCTGTCTTGATTGAGATTGTTGCTGGGTAAAGTAGTCTTGGTTGCAGGCCTCTGGTTCTCATTACTTGGAATATCTGTCGCCATTCTCTTCTGGCTTGGAGTTTTTTCATTGAGAAGTTAGCTGCTAACCTTAGGGTTAGGAGCTCCCTTGTATGTTACTTTCTGTTTCTCCCTTGCTGCCTTTAAGAGTCTTTCTTTGTGTTGGAATTTTGCCATTTTTATTATGATGTGTCTTGAAGTGGGCCTCTTTGGGTTCCTCTTGACTGGGACTCTGTGTTTCCTGGATTTGTGTTCCTTTTTCTCTCATCAAATTGGGGGAGTTTTTTATCATTTCTTTTTCAAATAGGTTTTCTATCCCTTGTTGTTTTGTTCTTCTGGTATCCCAATTAATTGGATATTACTACATTTCATATTGTCTTGTATTTCTCTTAATCCCTGTTCATTCTTTTTGAGCCTCTTTTTCTTTTCTTGCTCTTTCTGAGTGTACTTTTGTACTTTGTCCTCCAACTCGCTGATGTGATCTTCTGCTTCATCGATCCTGCTTTTGATTCCTTCAGCTGTGTTCGTCAGTTCAGAAATTGTTTTCTTCACTTCCTTTTGGCCCTCGTTGATATTTTCTATTTCCTTCTTCATGTTAATATAGTTTACAGTGAGTTCATTGTAGTTTCCCTGTAGTTTCTGGTAGCTCATCGTGAGCTCATTGAGCTTCCTGATAACCATTGCTTTGAACTCAGTATCTGATAGTTGAGTTGCCTTTATTTCATCTAGCATTCTTTCTGAGGCTTCCTCCTTTCCTTTCATTTGGGTATTGTTTCTTCGTCTTCCCATTGTTTGTGAGACTCTTCTTGTTCGCTTCAGCTTCTTAAATTGATCTGTTGTGGCTTCCTGGGTTTACGGTGTGAACTTCTGTGGTAGGATACCTGTGAGATTCAGTTGTGCGGTCTCCTTTGGGTATCCTGCTGTTCACAGCTTCCACCTACTCATTTTTGTGATAATTTGGAGGGGTAAGGCAAAATGGTTTAAGACATCAAGAGAGTATTCTATGCTATTTATAGTAGCAGTCAGTAGAGAAGAGATAGGAGATCCTTTGGCTATGTATAGTGTTAACCGTGATCTTCTGCCCAACTAGCCACTTTTTAGAAAGGATGGAAAGAAGGTAAGACTCTTGTTGGGGAGGGAAGGATTGGGAGTTGGATCTAGAAAGCAGTGAGGTTGTGGGAGGTCAGATTCTGAGGTAAGGTGAGAGTAGAGGATAGTAAACAGGTGTAGTGTGTGAGAGAATAGAGTTAACCACTACAGTAATAGAGTTCAGGAAATCGTGAAGTGGGTATGATCCAGGAGGGGTGTTGTATAGTATTTACAATTGTATGGAAGAGCTATTATTTATAATAATATTAGAGTAACAATCATGTGACAGAATCTAGGAAATCTAGATACCAAGAATAGGGAGTATAGGACCTTAACTAGTGTGCTAATAGAACACAAATGAAGGGCAGTAAAGTAGCAATACACTATGAATGAGAGAACAGGGGAAACCTGTCAAATTATACAGTATAAGTAGCCAAGCAAAGAAGACTAAACAGAAAGAAGAGGAATGCAAAAATAGTATTCAAAGGAAAAGATGTAAGAATAATGAAAAAATAATAAAAATATGCAATAACTTGCAGGTTCTCTGTAATAGCAAATGAAATTTGTCTCTCTGTGTCAATTGTTGGGATGCCCCCTCTTTGGGTCCAACTCTGGTCTTTTCACAGTTCTGGGTCTTGTCTCACTTGTGGGTATTTAAAAGAAAAAAAAGGCAGAGGAAGGAAACAAGAAGGGATAAAATTGGAAAGAAAGGAAGAAGGAATAAAACAAGAAAGAAGGAAAGAGAAGCAAAAATAATTGAGAGATAAAAAATAATAAAAATTAAAAAATAAAATATTACTTTAAAAAATCAAACAAATAAAAACCAAAAAACCTCTTGCTGGTTTTAAACTGGTTAAACCATTTTTTCTGTTCTTGCTGGCTGTAGCAGGCTGAGGAGTGACTGGTATCTTGTTGCTCCCTTCCTGTTCAGCACTCAGTCAACCTCTTGCTCACTTTACCCAGTCCTGGTCACACACTGTCCCTAGAGCTAGCCAGGCATCTCCTCCTCACAAGGTGTGGGCTTTGGGCCTCCTGAGATGCACAAGCTCTGTCTTTGTCCAGGTCCACGGGTGTGGTCCTGGGGTGTTCTACAAAGCTTTCTCTTCCTGGGTTTGCGGACCTGTGCGCCTGGCTGCCTCCAGTCGCACAGGCTCGGGTGCACACTTTCCCAGGGCTATGCATGGGTGCTCACAGCTCCCGTGTGTCTTCCACTTAGTCCTTACTCCCCTCTCTGTGACTTCAAGCAACCAGGTCTCTCCCAGTTCTGCTCGAACCCTGTTTGGCCAGGGAGGGAGCACCGACCCAGCTCTCTCCCAAGAGCCCTGTGGCCGGCCTGCTGGCACTGGGCCTGGGGCTGCAGCCTCCCTGGTCCCTGTGCTGATCCCCGGGCCTTTATTGTCCTGAAGCACTCTTTCTACCATCTGGTTTTTCAATGTCCACTACAGTTTTTGATCTGCTATGTTCATATATGCTGTGGTACTGGTGGCTCTTTGCTCTGTTCCTCCATAGATCTGCTAGGTTTTTCTCCCCTGTGTAAGGGGGAAGTGGAATCTGCTCCCTCTTACCTAGCCGTCATCTTCCTTCCGACCTCTGTTCTTTTCTCTTGCATTTGTAGTTTTTATTTTCTTAATCATGAGTTTGTTTCTTTATAAAGGGGTCACATGTATGTTTTCTTCTTGTTGTTAGGGAGTTTTAGGTAGATCTTTTATAAGCCTTTCAGGCCCAAGAGGCTGATCTTCACTGTTGTTATCCCTGAAGAATACATCAGTTCTATTATTCTAAAATCTGGTACCTAGAGTGGCTAGAGGGGTATAGAAGAATTATTTTCAGTGAACTTGAAATGAGGTTAAGTTTCAGTAACTGTCTACATTAGTTACTTAGAAATGTATTCACAAAACTCCATAGTTTAAAGTGGACCGAACTCAGTAGCTATTCCTAAAAGCTTCATCTTTGCAGTCTCACATTGCTCTCCAAAGTGTTTTTAGAGCCTCTAAAGTGACTGCTTGATTCATCAATTATTTTTGGTACAGAGCATGTTGATTTTTTAGTAGGAAATGACAATAAACTGTATTTCTCAGTCTCTTTCGACAGTGCAGGCACGATAGTCTCTCTAGCTCTTTTTAAAATTTAGATGGATGATATTTGATGCTTGCTGATGGTGGATACTCAGTTTGCTTTGCTTTTAATTTTGGATCTGCTGAACAACTTTCTGGCAGTTGGGTTTTGGGGGGAGGGTTAAGCTATTTTGATTGAATTTCTATTTTTTTTTCTTATTACTTCCAAGTTTAACCTCTGTCTGAATAGGGGAAGGAGATCGGGAGGGGGGATAAGGCACTAATCATTTTCTTCTGAAAGGATATTTCTGACACATTCTTACTGAGAGTTTGCTAGTTCATGCCAGAATGTTCGACATGAAATAGGTAATTAGTCCAGGCAGAATCTAGCAAAACTGAAAAGTGAACGTCCCTGCAGGGAGCTCTTTGTGTCATTCTTTCTGTTCCTGCAGAGAAATCAGTGGAGTTTGCATGGGAAGATACTGTTCCTTGTAAGGAGTTATCTCAGAAAAGCTGCAACTTCTCACATGGGGGAATAAAAGAGAAACCTAAAATCTCTGGCTGCTGAGTAGTGAGTCCCGCAGGTGACTTGATCGTCTAGATCAATCTGTTTAATAAATGCCTCTCTGTTTTTACATGTGTTACTTACACAGTTCTAAGCCTTTTCTACTCAGATATTAAAATTACAAGCATGCATTACAAACTGGTAGACAGTTCTTCAGAAATACAGAGTAATTTGAAAGGTCTCTGGTGTATCTCTTTATGAAATCGCACAGTGATGTTAGGGATTCTTGATATGAAACTGCTTTACCACATCAAGTTCAAATATTTTTGATTGAACAGTTTGGGATTTAGATATGTGCCTTTATGAAGTTGAGCAATTCTAATAGCAAATCATAAGAATTACTGTCCTTTAGATTATAAGGGATTTGAAAAGGCAAACCCAATATTTATTCCTATTTTCTACAGCACTGCCTTTATAATAAACTAGGTTCAAACATAAAAGACTGAAATTGCTTAAATAAACTTGTGCTAGTCATTTTTTGATACTTATAACCTTTAGCCCCCATATTATTAGGATAAGAAAGAATCTTATTTTTTTCATTGTTTCTGCTCCATCGATTGTGTCTCCTTAAAGTTCCCCTTATCCCCTGTTTTGGTAACAGAGCATCCTGTTTTGTGAATTGTGTGTGCTGAATTAGCTAAGAGGGCTTCACTGCAGGATGATGACTTGAGTCCTTTAATTGTGAAGGCAGCTTCTTTTACCTTCATTATGAAAAGGGAAAACGGCAGTTTTCATAGCCTAAAGGTTTTTATAAAGCTTTTTCCCCACTTAGAATAAAGCACCAGAACAAAAGGAGTAGGCTGTTCACAAGAATTTCTAGAAATAGCTTTTGGAACTAAAATTGGAAGATAGCTATCTGTTCCCCTGCAAAGGAACAAAGTCATTCTTATAGCACAAGAATTAGAAACAAAGGCTCTGAATCTTTTGGGATTCTTTATTTTTTCCATTGGTTATAATAGCAATAACTGTCATTCACTATGTATAAAGCACATTTGCATACAACTGTCTCAGTATGGCCTATACTGTTAATCTGGTGCTATACATAAAACAGATATTACTAGTATTGTGTTTTGCAGCTGGAGAAACAGATTGAAGTAGATTAATGACTTTTCCATAGTCACATAGCTACCAAATGGGAGAACCTGAGATTTCTGACTCCAATCATGTACTCTTTCCAGTACTCCACACTGCACAGGGTCTTTTTAATCTGCACTGTTTAGTGTGGCTAAAATGGAATAACAAGAAAAAAAATATCATTCTCCGGGAGAAACAAAAATGGCAACAAAATATGTATAATGTAAGCTTGTAAAATGGGATGAATGCTCCAAAATTTAATAGACAAACAAAGCAAGATGTTTTGAGTCATTTGTACATAAATATTCATAGGCTATATATGCACAATACCTAGGTCATGTTCCTTCTATTTTATTTATTTATTTATTTTTGCTTGTTTTGCCCTTACTCTTGAATGGTGGGTTTAGTATTGTAGGCTAATAGTTTCCTCAGCACTTTTAAGATCTTACTGCTTGATCTTTTTAATTTTGAAAAGTCTGTTGTTACTCTAAATTGTTCATTTGTAAATAGTCTTCATTTTCAAAGATTGTCTATTTGTTTTTGGTGGTAAACAGTCATAATGTATATAGATATAAACTTATTTTTATCTGTCCTGCTTAAGACTTAGAGAATAGAGATCCTTCTTTGATTCTGAAAACTTTCAGCTATTATTTCTTTAAGTAATACATTTTTTTCTATTCCTGTGATGTAACCTTTTATTTTGAATTAACTTTAAACTTACAAAAAAGTTTTAAAATGTAGTACAGAGAGAAAAATACATAGAATAGATTATTATTTGAAAATTAAAAGCTTAAATACAGGAGGTTACAGGGTGGAGGGAAATTGAGCCAAAAGGAAAAAGGACTCATGAACATGGACCGCATTGTGGTGATTGCTGGAGGATAGCAGGATATGAAGGGACTAGAAGGTAATGTAAAAAAAATACAATAAAAATTAATTTAAAATGTTAAAATAAATAGGCACTCCAGATCAAGATGGAGACATAGATAGGTACACCTTGCTTCCTTGCACAACCCAAAGAAGGATAGCAACCAATGTAAATACAAAAAACAACCAGAACTGCCAGAAAATTGAACTCTATGGAAGTCCAACAACTATGGAGTTAAAGAAGGAACATTCATCTAGACTGGTAGAGGGGTGGAGATGGGCAGCTGGGGTGGAGAGGACTCACAGTAAGCTAGTGGCTGGACTAGGAGGAAAAACTAGGGAGTGAGACAGACCATTCAACCCAGAGTTCCGATGCAGGGAAATAAAGTTTCAACACCTCTAGCCGTAAAAACCTGTGGGGGTTGTGGCAGTAGGAGAAACTCCCAGTATCACAGGAGAGACCACTGGAGGGGCCTGGTAAATACACAAACATCATGTCCTAGTATATACACAAACCCACCCACCCAGGAATCACCACCTGAAAGGAGGGAGCAATTCGTTTGTGGGTAGTGGGGGAAGTGACAGAAAGGCGAGAACCAAGAAAGTGGCATTGTTCCCTCTCTGACCCCTCTTCCGCAGACAGCACTCACAATGCAGCAAAGTAGGTTGCTCCGCCCTGACGAATACCTAAGGCTCTGCTCCTTCCATTGTAACAGGTGCACTGAGACAAACAAATGCGGCCCAAATGAAAGAACAAATCAAAACTCTAGAAAAAGAACTAAGTGACAAGGAGATAGCCAGCCTATCAGATGCAGAGTTCAAAACACTGGTGATCAGGATTGTCACAGAAATTATTGAGTACAGGTACAAAATAAAGAAGTAAAGCCTATACAAAGTAAAATAAAGAAAAATATACAGGGAACCAGTGGTGAAGGCAAGGAAACCGGGACTCAAATCAATGATTTGGAATGGAAGGAAGAAGTAAACATTCAACTGGAATGGAATGAAGACACAAGAATTCGAAAAAATGAGGAGAGGCTCAGGAGCCTCCAGCACAGTTTTAAATGTTCCAAAATCTGAATCATAGGGGTGCCAGAAAAAAAAGAGGAAGAGAAATAGAAAACTTATTTAAAAACACAATGAAGGAGAACTTCCCCAATCTGTCAAAGGAAATAGACATGCGAATCCAGGAAGCTTAGACAATTCCAGAGAAGCTGGACCCAAGGAGGACCACACCAAGACACATCATAATTAAATTATCCAAGATTAAAGATAAAGAGAGAATCTTAAAAGCACCAAGAAAAAAGTAAGACTATCAGCTGATTTCTCAAAAGAAGCTTTACGGCTCTGGCTGGTGTGGTTCAGTGGATTGAGTGCAAGCCTGTGAATCAAAGCGTGACTGGTTCAGTTCCCAGTTGGGACATGTGCCTGGATTTCAAGCCAGGTCCCCAGTGGGGGGCAAGTCAGAGGCAACCACACATTGATATTTCTCTTTCTCTCTTTCTTCCTCCCTACTCCCATCTAAAAAATAAATGAATAAAATCTTAAAAGAAAAAAACTAAAAGAAAAGAAATCTTACAGGCAAGAAGGGGCTGGAAAGAAGTATTCAAAGTCATGAAAAGCAAGGACCCACATCCAAGATTACTCTATCCAGCAAAGCTTTCATTTAGAATGGAAGGACAGATAAAGTGCTTCTCAGATAAGGTCAAGTTCAAGGAGTTCATCATCACCAAGCCCTTACTATATGAAATGTTAAAGGGACTTACCTAAGAAAAAGTAGATAAAAAACATGAACCGTGAAAGGACAGCAAACTCACAGTTATTAACAACCACACCTAAAATAAAAACAAACTAAGCAAACAACTAGAACAGAATCACAGAAATGGAGATCACATGGAGGGTTATCAGCAGTCAGGGGATGAAGGGAGAATGGGAGAAAAGTTACAGGGAATAAGAGGCATAAATGGTAGTTAGAAAATAGACAAGGAGAAGTTAAGAATAGTACAGGAAATGGAGAAGCCAAAGAGCTTACATGTACGACCCATGGACGTGAACTAACAGGGAGGATGCTGGATGGAGTAATGGCACAGGGCAGAGAGGGATAAAGGAGAAGGAAAAAAAGGGACAACTGCAATGGTATAACCAATAAAATATACTTTAAAACATATTTAAAAGTAAATAAAATAAAATTGATTTTTAGAGAAAGCAAGAGAGGATAAAAAGGCATAAGTACAGTCATATGCTACAACATGAAGGACCCTTAAAAGCAGTATGTTAATTGAAAAAAGCCAATAACAAAAGACCACATATTGTATGATTTTATTTCTAGAAAAGGTCTAGAAAAGGCATATTTATACAGACAGAAAGTAGAGTTATGATTGCCTAGTACTGGGAATTATGGGAAGAAATGGGGCATGACAAAGGATTCCAAGGCTTCCCGTTGGGGAGATGAAAATGTTCTGAAATTGACTGTGATCGTGGCCACAACAGCTTTGTGAGTGTACCCAAACCACCGACTTGTGCTCTCAGTCTATAAATTGTATGGTGTGTGATTGATATTGCAAAAAGCTGTGGTTTTTAAAAAGAAAGAGACTTCATATATATATATATTTTTTTTCATTTTGTTTTCCTTAATGTTAACATTTTGTTTTCATCATTATAGCACAGTTATCAAAATAAGAAATTAACTTTGGTACAATACTATTGACTAGATTGTGCACTTTATTCAGATTTCGCCACTTCTCCCACTAATGTCTCTCTAACTCTGCCATCGTCCCACATTGCATTTAGTTATCATGTGTCCTAACTCTTCCAATCTGTGCCAGGTTTTTTGTTGTTGTTTTTCCTTTCTTTCTTTTATTAACTAGACACATTTGAAAAGTTCGTTATTTTATTGAATGGCCTTTGGTTTGAGTGTGAGGATGATTACTCATTAGATTAAGGTTATGCATTCTGTAGTATTTTAGAATATTGCAGAAATAACCTGCCTTTCTCAGTGTGTCATATCAGGGGTACATGATGTTGGTAAGTTTTATTACAGGTGATATTAACGTTAGTAACTTGGTTAAGGTGATGAATTCTGAGTTTTTCCACAGCAAAGTTACTTTTTTTTATTTTGTAATTAATAAATGTCTCACTGGTGAGACTTTGAGACTATCCAATTGTCCTGTTTGTCCTCAGACTTTTGCCCATAATTTTAACATCCATCAGCACATCTTGTCTGCAACTTATTCCTGTGTTATTTAATGATGATCTTTTTTTTCCTCCATTGATTCTACATTTAGTAGTTAAAATTCTTCTGTAAGGAAGAGCCATTCCTTCTCTTTTATTCATTCATTCATTCACTCATTTACTTATTTATACTAGTGTGGACTCATGGATATTTATTTGGCCTTTAGGAACTCTTTCACATTGGCTCCTATACCCTTTCAACAAGACCACAACCTTTTATGGACACTTCCTTCCTTTCTGGCACCAGAAGGTGCTCCAGAGTTAAAGTTACAGTTTCCCCACCCCAGCCCTGGAATCAACCACTTCTCCATGGGCCATTCTAACATTAAACTTTGCTAGGGACTCTTGGTAAGCATAAGAAAAGCACCTCAGTCAATGATACCTGACTTTGAACTTTAAAAAATTGTTTTATAACTCTAATCTCTGGTCTATATATAGGGTACTTCCTGTTTGTTGGATTAATATATTTTTCACTTGTAGAGATTCTGTTTGGTTCTTTTCCAGGTTTCTCTGTTTTCTGTCATGCCCTATTCTTTTACTTGGAATTTAATGTGTTCTTTCACCTTTTATTCTTTTAGGCGCTTTTGTGTTATTTTCTACTTGCTCTGTTATCTGAAGGTAGTGGATGTTTAATCCTGTTGATTATTTTTGCTGATTCTCGCTCATGTTGGACTCATGCATCATTACATGTTTTGAAATTTTTCTTTTGTTGTGACCTCCTATTTAGAGGTTCTTATTTTATTTTTCTGTGTGACTCCTTGGGTTATGTGTTTTGGGAGTACCCTTTGAGAGTGGTTGAGGTGCCCCTAGCCCATGACACTTTTTATTTTCATTTCTCAACTCATTGGTTTCTAGTTCAACCATTACACTGGACGTACTGCCCTACAAGGGTGCCGGTTTTATGTGGGAGTGTCAGTTCCAACTCCCACCTTACGTAGGCTAAAGGCTCTATCTCTTCTTCCTGTGTGGACATTTAAACTCAAGCTACTAGGTTATGGAAACTGATACATTCCTTATAGTACCTCAGCTCAGGTATTTCCCTCTTTGTCTCTAGCCCTGGGTGATATCTCCCCATCCTCCTTTATTTCCTTTCCAGCTCAGCTATGTATTTATAGAATTTTCTCCTTTATTAACCATTTCACGTGTGGCCCATCACATTGTTAGAACCCCAGAAGTCAATCTGTATTTTTGAAAACAAACAAGTTATTGGATAATGTGCAGAAGAATGCTGAACAAGCCAGTAGAGGACAGGATCATGAGCCTGAATAATCTGATATAATTTGACAGATCTCACAGTTCTAAACACTGGTGGATCAAGGAGATGGACATAGCCGGAGGGTACCAGGTTCAATCCAAGGAGCTCTCAGAGCCAGAAGATCTAGTGAAGAGTAGCTCAGGTTGGGGAAAGTCAGAGAAAGCAGTCTTCTTTACCGGAGGCCTCTCTGTTCCTGCTTCTGTGTGGGCAAGCCTGGATTTGCAAATATCCTCCATAGGCATGCCTTGCGTATGCATAAAGCCATTTATGACTGGATTCTAGAATATTTTCTCACAGTCTGTATGTAGAGTACCATTTCAGGCATTAGATTGCGAATGTTCTAGGAAGAAGACTTTCAAAAATAAAATTGTAAACTCTTGAAAATAGTTGCAGTATGCAGCCTCACTTCCCATCCACCCACCACCCATGGAAAGGGCAAGATTTGTTTCATACTTCTGTAGCTGGCGGCCAGAGATCTTTTTTTATTGATCTGCAAAGTGCATCAGGATGTCTCTGAGGCCATACTTCCTTGTATTTTGATTTATGGAAACACTTGCATGACAGAGCTGTTGATCAACCTCACATCTGAGTTACAGTCGTTTTTTCCTCTTGCCTGCAGGATATTTCTATCTGGGTGTCTTTTTATCACCTCAAACATATCTCAAGTGGAACTTTTTGGCCCCTATCTTTTGCAAATATGCTCCTTTTTTCAGTGTCCACTCCTTTTCAAATGTTACATTTTTAAAAATATTTATTTATCTTTAGAGCAGAAGGGAAGGAGAGAGGGAGAGAAATATCAATGTATAGTTGCCTCTTGTGTGTCCCCTGATGGGAACTGGCCTGCAACCTAGGCATGTGCCCTGACTGGGAATCGAACCATGGTTGTTTGGTTCCCAGGCCTGCACTCAATCCACCGAGCTACACCAGCCAGGGCCTCAGATGTTACATTTTTTAAAAAATATTTTACTCATTTATTTTTTAGAGAGAGGGGAAGGGAGGGAAAAAGAGTTGGGAGAGAAACATCAATGTGCGGTTGCCTCTCACGTGTCCCCTACTGGGGTCCTGGCCCACAACCAGGCATGTGCCCTGACTGGGAATTGAACCAGCGACTCTTTGCTTCACAGTCCGTGCTCAATCCACTGAGCTACACCAGCTTTACATTACACTGAATTTACATTTTATTCACCCAGGTCTCTAGGCTCATCATATCCAACTTTCCAATTCATTCTCCAAGTTCTTTTCATCTCTACTTCAGATTTACCATTCCTCTGGTTTCAGTATCATCAGTAGTTAAGAACTAATAATCTCTCATATACTTTAGTACCGTGCTCAGTAATGGGGAATGAGAAGTATAAGACATCATTGTTTTTTAAGAATTTAATATCTAATTGAGACAATTTACGTTCACAAAAAGAGTGAACAATACTAGGCAGTATATAATTAAACACTAAATTAGGTGACACAGAGCTTTAAGAACTAGAAACTGGAAGGAAAAAAGCGATACAATGAGAGTTTGAATTGTAAGAAAAAACATAATTGTGGAAATGGGATTTGAACTGGGTCTTGCAACAACATAGATTGGAATTGGATAGGCATTTAAAGTGTGGAGAAAGCATGCACAATTACTGACTAGGTTGAGCATACAATTTTTAGAAAACTTTGAAGCTATTTTATGTGCCAGGGATTAGCGAGAGATGGAAATTGGAGAGAGGACTGCTTTGACTTTAGCTATAAGACTACTGGGTGGATCTTTCAAAAGTCATACTTTAGTTTTGTTTATTCCTCAATTCAGAAATTTCTAGAGGCTGCCTTTTCTTTTTGATCCTGGTACAAACTGCTGTGGTATTTTAGATCATCTCTCACCCGTGAAGCATTCCTCACTGGTACTCAAGCATTTTTGTGCCTGCAACATGCCCTTTTTTTGTGTTTTGACTTAAGCTTTCCATTTCCTGGTGGATCGTTTGCTCATTTCTCTTTATCCCTTCTTCAAGTCCCATCTCAAGATTAACTGCCTTTTGCCCTGCCAGGTAATTCAGTTGGTTGGAGCATCATCTGTACGCCAAAATGTTGCAGGGTCAGTACGCAGTGAGGTGGGGCACAGGCTGAGGTTGTGACCTGGGCATGTCCAGGAGGCACCACTGACGTTTCTCTCTCACTTCGATGTTTCTCCTTCACGTGGATTATTTTCTCAACCATTAAACATATCTTTGGGTGCGGATTTAAAAAATTATTTTAAAAAATAAAAAGACTAACTGCCTCTTGAAACCCTCTCTGCTGAATTCCACCTACTGTTATCTTTCTTCCCTAGATTCATCTTGAAAATACTTTCTGTTGAACACAGTTCAAAATCTAATCATATACCTTTTGTTTTTTGATAATTTGGAATTACATACACTTCTCTTGTTTTCAATAGGTGCTGAGTTCTTTGAAGGTTTGGGTTATATTTTATATTTTATTGTTTCCCTTAGTACAATATACTGACTACTCTGGGAATACACTCAATGTTGAAAGATTTTAAGAAATTTTCTTTTAAATTTCAAATACAGTGATCCCTCACCTATTGTGGGAGTTACCTTCCAGAGACCCCTGTGATAGGTGAACATCTGTGAAGTAGCAGTGTTATATTTATTTTATTATTTATATATATTTTAAGGCTTTATAAACCTTTCCTTCATTGTTATAAACCTTTCCCACTCTGTTATTAACCTTTCCTACACTCTTATAAAGAATTCATATGCTCTTAAACACTTTCTACACTCTTAAGCCTACGTAATTTGAACAACATATAAAATTCCATATAGGTACTCACCAGTGAGGTACACAGTCGTCCCTCACTATATCGGGGTTCACTTATTTGCGATAAGTGATAACAGTGAAGCTGCAAATAAGTGAACCACAATATAGCGAGGGACAACTGTACTGGCAATTTGTAATATTAGAGCTACTTCTTTATATAAATGTGCCTACTTTCATGCCTGGCACACAGTACTGCCCTTACTTAGTAAATTTTATTGGAATCCAACGTTGCAGTGGATCCCAAGTCAGAGAGTATCTTTCTGCTGTTTCATGGAAAGTAGGAAACTAGAGCAACGGCGCTAAATCCAAGTTTTCTGAGATACTTTATCCTGTCTTCTCCTCTGTGCACCTCCTCAATATGTGTCCTTAAGTATATATTATTCACTTATCTTTGACATCTGTTCTCTGACTACCTCCTGTAGCTTTACTAAATAATGTATGTGAGTAGATGGAGATAAATTGTGTGTGTTAATTCAACCCTAAGAGAAGAGATTGGAGTATTTTAGAAAGATTAATCCTTGTTAAACTCTATGTAATTGATCTGTGTTTGCACTGTTCCTGTCTGAGTTTTAAAATTTTAATAAAATACATATTGGAATTGAACTTAAAGGACATTTGAATATCCATATGTTAGATATTAAAATGAACTAAAAAAACTTGGTTTAAGGAAATTGAGCTTAAACATTTTTGTTGGGCTTTGGTTTTTATTTTATCACTTAACAGCCTCTTAAAAAATCTGAGATAACTTTTAAAACCATCTTAAATTATTATTTTAAATAATATAAGCACTCTCCTACCCTCTTTAAAAGCATATAAGACAATTGAAGAGTGTTCAGTTATATATATATATACACACACATATATATGTATATAAAATGTATATATAGACAATTTACATGTTCATATAGGTATTTCTATACATATGTGTATACATGCACACACATATAAATGTGCATATATATATATATATATATATATATAAACATCCCAATTTTTTTAGTGGTGTCATAGTTTCAGCAGGGTTGAAAAACTATGAGAACTGTGGATACCTGGCTTTAGAAATGTCCCAGCATTGTCTTACCCTTCTTTGTTTCAGAGACCGGTTCTTCAACAATGAATGTTGCTAATCTGGAATTTAATTTCATGTGTGTGCATGTGTGTGAGAGAAAGAGACAGAGAGAGACTTTTTTCCCCCTTGGCTAACCAAAGTACTAAAAAAAGTAATTGTCTGAGGCAGCCTGGGTCTTCTTCAACAGCATTTATATTAGTTTAAATAATTTCTTTTGAGGGCAATACCTTAGCATATCTTAACTTCTATGAATTTTCTTATATTTTCTCAAACAAATTTTTTTATAATACAAGATAATGCCCTTGTCATGGGGATGTAGAGTACAGCACAGAGAGAATAGTCAATAATATTGTAATAACTGTGTGTGGTACCAGGTGAGTACTGAACTTACTGGGGAATCACATGTAAGTTACAGAATTATATAACATGAAATTTAAATAACATTGAGTGCCAACTGTAATTTAAAAATAGAACATATTTTAAAAAGTACTCCTTACTAATGGCTTCATAGGTATTGGGGTTTTGTTACGCATTGACTTTTTACTTGCTTCGCAGGTGGTGTGTATTCGCTCCACTTGGAATGCTCTGTCCCCAAAGCTGAGCTGTGACACGAGACCTCTCATTCTGAAGACCCTCAGTGAGCTGTTTTCTCTGGTTCCTTCCTTAACGGTCAATACAGCTGAATATGAGGTATGCATTTGCAGCTCAATAAATTGTCTGTTTTTACATGGGAAAGACATGTTTTATAATAACTTTTGGGGGAAAAATTGTAATTCTTTGCCAAAAATCCTTTAGCACTTTTTATTTTGAGAACATTTTGATATCTTTATGGACTTCTAGGAGTAGGAGACTATCCACTCTTATCAATTCTGTGTCTTTAAGACTTATTTATGTAAAGGATACCAAGTTTTTATTATGAGAGTATAGTCAAGATTTGAAAAAGTCAGTATGTTAAAAATAATGTTTCTAAAATAATAGAATTCATTAGGCCAACAGTTGAAATTCATTTTGTTGGTATTTTAAGGTCTAAAAAAATGTACAAAGACTTTACAAAAAGCAGGACAGATGCTCTCAGTAGTGTGGACATACTGTCATTTTGTTTCGGGCTTTGCCATAGAGATTTGATTTTTACATGTTGGTTCCCATTTTCTATATATACCTGTCATTTTTGTCTCTACTCTGCAATGAGGATGATTATAAATTAAGCCATCCTACAAGAAGAAAATAGTTTTATGAATGACTCTAAGTTTGTCATTATAATAAATTGAAGCACTAAGTGAAAGATGCTTTGCTACATTCAGACATTCCTGCTTAACATTTTCTTCATTAACTCTTCTTTGAGTGAAATAGAGAGAGTGGTGAATTTACTTGTGCTTCCTCTTGGTAGCCATACTCCCGTCCATGTTCACCTTTTTTCCTTTTCCTTTAAAGGGGAGCAGTTGATTCTCACTGCAAGTCTTGGTGGACTTTTAGTTTGATTCACAGACTTTGATAAACTACCCTCCCATTATAGTCCAATAATAATCCCTTTCAATGTTTTAGATCACATGGTAAAACAGAACTGTAGGATAATACTTCTAATTATTCTAAATAACCTCGAATAAAATCAAATTTGTCCTACTGAGTATGCAGCAGCTAACACAGTGCCTGGCACATAATATATATTCAGTAAGTAGTTGTTGAATGCATGATTGAACCAGTACAGGATACTGTGAGTTTATTCTCATATGTTATTCTCAATATGTTTATTTTCAACATTTTGTTTTACTGAATCAGAAAAAAAATCAATTTGGGATTTCTAGAATACATAGTTCACCAACAGTCTTTTTTTATGGCCACTATTCACTGGTACATACCTTATATGTTGTCAGAAAGTCTACCAGGCTACTGAAATGGAGCTAACACTAAAAATCAAAGTAAGGGCAAGTTGTGTGTATTTATTTTCTGTTTTCAAGGACTGAATTCACATACCTTTATATTGCGTATACTTTGAGTTACTCAGATTTTATGATAGGTTAATTTATGAAGTGATTTATATGTACATTTCTTATGTTTACTTGCCAATGGCTATAAATTGTCTTTTGGATTAGAGGGTGTTTTATTCTTCTTCAAATTTTACATTGCCATTTTATTTTGGTTTACCTTCATGCTCATATTAATATTAAGGTTCCTCTGTTGTTCATTCCATCCCCAGTTTCCTGGGGGAAAGGTGGTCCCCTCAGAGACCTAGTCCACATGGAAGGAGAGGTAAAGAAATGTAGAGGGAGACATCTCTTCATCTGTCTTTCCCTGTTCCTCTTTCTCCTCATCACCCCCCACCTCGTTCCTCCTTCCCTGTGTATGTTTAAATAATTTGTTTTCTGTTAACTGCTTAGACTTTGTTTGGATGTAAGCCAGAGTTGAAAAAAGTAATGTTCCCAAAGCATTTCATTGGTCATTGCTATCCCTAGTCACCTCAGTGCCTTGTGTTTGCCTGAAGTGAAGCCCATTCTCTTCATACTTAATCAATCAAACCTTTTAGAATCTGGCCTCACTCTTTTCTGCCTCGTGCACTCCAGGAAAACCGAGAGCCACTTACGGCTTCCTTATCTGTCTCTAAACGTTTCTGTTTCTTTTCCTTTGTTCATGTTGTTCTTTCTGCCTAGAATCACTTTCTTTTTCGTCTCTAACTTTAAAATCTATATTAGGATATAAAGAATTGATTTAACTCATTCCATTCTTTGAGAATTTTTCTTCAATCAAGAGTTTACTTCTCCAAAACTTCATCTATACTATTCTAAGAATGTTTATTTCTATTTTATACTGCAAGTATATGTGTATATATATTATTTTACCCATTAAAAGCTTGTTGAAAATAGAGTCCAAGAGTCCATGTTTCAATTACTGTATTTTCTGAATTGCTTTACAAAATGCTAATACATTTATTCATTGACTCAGGATATATTTATTAAAACTATGCTAGGCCTTAGAGGTACTAATAAATAATAATAGATACTATTATAAGGTACCAATTCTGTTGCTGTAGCTGGTAAGACTCAGTTGGTTGGAGCGTCATCCCATACATCTAGAGGTTGGAGGTTTAATTCCCAGTCAGGGCACATACCTAGGTTGCAGGTTCAATCCCCAGCTGGGATGTGCATGGGAAGCAACTAACTGATGTTTCTCTCTCACATCCATGTTTCTCTCTCTCTCTCTCTCTTTCTCAAGTGCACACCCCCCTCTTCCAATCTCTTTGCTTCTCTTCCTTCCTCTCTCTAAAATCAAAAAACATATTTACAAATTTTAAAATAATTTAAATACCTATTATACATTTCTAGCACTATTCTAGTTACTTTATACCAATTAGATCTAATATCTGACCAAAAGATATTATTTTTTAAAGTTTTTTTTTTCTTTTTTTTTTTTTTTTGAAAATTCTTTTTTTTTTTTACGTACTTTTTTTCTTTTCCCCCCCCTCCGCTAAAGAATCTGACTTTTTACACGGTTCATTCATTCATTAAACAAATATTTACTAAGTGCCTGCCATATGCCAGACAGATAACTTCATCAACATTGTTGTTTTTAAGTGAAAGCTGGTGTCTAAACGGAGAACTTCATAGCTCGGCAGCCTATGTTTTTCTGTTACACCAGAAACATATGTTTTTCTGCTTTCGGTCTCTGCCTTCTGAGAGCTCAAAGACTGGTAAAGAAGGTAGACAGAGGCAATAGTAATTCTAACACTGAATGAGTACAGTTAATCTTAGGGCTTTGAGAGTATAGTGGTGGGAGTGAGCAGCATTCTTAGGGGGAATCTTACAGAAACCTAATTTAATTGGTGCTATTAGACTAGGATCTTGAAGAATTAATGGAATGTTGCTTCCCACTGACATCTGGGGAATAGAATATGCAAAGTCAAGGAGGTATACAAGAACCTTATGTAATTTAGATGGGCAAGAATTTAGAAGTTGGAAGATGATTTTATGTACAATTATTTATTAGTTATCATTTGAGAAACTGGGATTTGTGTTCTTTATGTTCTGGGCTTGATGGTCTAGGCCCTTAAATGAAAATGACAGGCACTGCTCAGAGGTGTATACAGTCTAGCAGGGAGTTACCCACACACTAGATGCCGAAATGTGCCATGTGACTGCTTGGAGAAGAGAGATCTTTGCTGGGTAGGGGTCAGGAACAGTGGCGTGAAACACGACTGTAACATTTGTACTGGGACTTGAGAGCTAAGAAAAGATTAGGTTTCTAATTTTAATAACCTTAAAACCCCATTGTGTTTAAATATCTGTGTATTTAAGTTATGAGTCTGTTTTTGAGTATTTTCATTTTATAAATGGGAAAATACAGGTTAAGTCAATTACTAGTGGCATAAATTTTAAAGTGATTTAATTTCTACTATAAGCTATTTTAGGTTGTTCATTTTTGTCTTAAAAATTTTATTCTGATGTTTGTTGATTTTTCAGAATTTTAAAGTTCAAGTCCTCAGCTTCCTCTGGACCCACACTCAAAACAAGGTACTATCACAAGGGGTATCAGCGAAACAGAACTAACTGGGAAGAACCATCAGATAAGAGTCTTGGAATAAAAAATATGACAGCTTCCTGATTTTTAAAAAATTGTGATTATTCATAAGTTTCAACTTTAAAAATTATTCTCAATTTACTTTCATTAATGCATTTTTACCATAAAGTTGACTTATCACTTTGTGAAGCTGACATTTGTCTGGAGAGGAACTGTTGCCATTGTCTCATATTTTTCATGGCCCTTCCTTCCCTTTTCCTGCTTTGTCCCTCTCCCACCAGCAAGCATGGCAAACCAGCAAAAAGTTCCATCCATTCTTTAGATATTGTTTCCAGTTAAGGAGCATGGAGAAGTTATACCTGGGTGATGTTATACCTCACTCATAAGTGAAAGAGCTTAGACTCCTAAGAGCTAATTTTCCCTGTTAGTAGTTGGAACATCAGACTCCAGTTCCAGGCCAATCAGACTTTAAGCCTCACACATCTTCCACTAAGGCATACTACCTTATGGGGCCTGAGCAATTACAAGTTACTTTACGTTTAATGTCTAAGCTTGGGTAAAAACTTAGCACTTCTGATTTCTCTACCCTATGCTGTTTTCTCTATTTCTATTGGGACAGCTAAGGCAAGTGAATACCATTTCCAAATTGCTTCCTCCAGAGTTGAAAGTGTTTAAAATGTGCTTTCTGTTAAATTTGTTTTACTGTCTAGGACCCAGTTGTAGCAAACGCTGCATATAAATCTCTGTCACACTTCAGCGCCGGAGAGCACACCATTCTTCATCTGCCTGAACAGGTAAGCCTCTCTGCTCTCTCTCTGGTATCTCTTTACTGCTTGGCTTTACAACGTTATTCGTATCTCCCTCCCACCCCCCCAACCCCTTAGAAGATTCATACCTGATGGATATATGTGTAACTCTGGATAGTTGCCTAGAAAGATAATAATTTATATTTGTTATCTGCGTAATCTGTAATGGTCTTAGAATCACAATGAATTTAAATCTCTTTGTAGCAGATAGAAGACAGCTATGGTGCAAACGAGGTCTCCTTCAGATGACAGAGTGTGTGACTACATGCCGGTGCCCGTGGCTTACTCCAGACCTATGCCACTGAAGGAACCGCTGTGCCCAGTTAGTGTGCCATCTTGGACTTCAAATCCAAGCCTGGCCTGTACCAACTAAGATTTATACCCCTGTGCAGCCAAAGATGTTTATTTATAATATAGAATAGAGAGGCCATGTGGAAAAAATCGACTATTTATTAGTTTAGCTTTAAATGATGTGTAGGTGAGCACCAGAGAACTGAATGAGGAACGTATTACTGTCTTATATGAGTTAACACATAGTGTAACATTATCTTAGCATTTAAACTAAACTAAAAATATTCAACCTTTTCTAGTATTTACCTAATATAGCCATCTTTAAATTATCAGGTTATGTCTGGAGTTGTCTGATTTCATATTTAGTGTTACTACTAATTCAAATGCACAAATGCCTTTAGAGTATAAGGCAGACATTGTATTAGAAGTTATGCGTAATGTTTCCCAGAGTCTGTCCTTGAGGCCAAAAGGCAAGAAATTTTAGTGTGAATTTGTTGGAATCCTCAGGCATTAAAATGGGTTTGTTTCATCTTCTACGTTGATCTTATATGGAGATTAGATGTCAGTAAGAACCAGGAAAACTTCCGTATATTGAGTTGAATAGGAGCCACCACATGAGGGGCACTGAAGGACAGGCTCTTGTAAAACCAGTTCTAAGTAAGGCAGGGTTTCCCGTGTTATCAAGGACTCCCAAGGTAGATTGGCTGCCTTGCCATGCAGTTAGCACAAATAGGAAGCCTTAACCAAAAGTGTTTTATGACTCATAAAATTTAAAAATATGGGACTTCAGACTGTACTATTGTAACTGGCAATACCCATAGATTCTTTAAAATAATTTTTTAATCCTTACCTGAGGACATTTTTTCACTGCTTTTTAGAGAAAGAACCATCAGTGCAAGAGAGAAACATTGATTGGTTGCCTTCCATACATGCCCAGACTTGGGGTGTTGAGAAGGAAGGAAGAGAGGGAGAGAGGGAGGGAGGGAGGGAGGGAGGGAGGGAGGAAGAAGAGAAGAGGAAAGGGGAAAGAAAAGGAGGAAAAAAGGAAGGGAGGAAGAATAAAAGAAGGAAAGCAGGTAGGAAGAGGAGAAGAGGGAAGGGCAGGAAAAGGAAGGAATGAAGGAAGGAGAGAAAGAAAGGGAGAAGAGGGAAGGGGAGGGAAAGGAAGGGAGGAAGGAAAGGAGCTACATGTAAATTTGATGTGCAAACTCCTACAATAGATTAGCTTTAGCATCATATTATTTTTAATAAGCAATTGCTAATTTACATCACAATGTAACAAATACTTTTAGTTTTAGCTATTATTCCTATAATATTCCACCTGGAATATACAGCTTATATTGAACAACTTTCACATTCACTTGACTGTTTCGTCTCTACCTCTTTTTTAAAAATATATTTTATTGATTATGGTATTACAGTTGTCCCGTTTGCCCCCCTTTGCTCCCCTCCTCCCTGCACACCTACTCCCACCCACATTTCCCCCTTCAGTTCATGTCCATGGGTCGTACATATAAGTTCTTTGGCTTCTACATTTTCTGTACTATTCTTACCTTCCCCCCGTCTATTTTCTACCTACCATCTATGTTACTTATTCTCTATACCTGTTCCCCCCTGTCTCCTCCTCCTAATCCCCTGTTGATAACCCTCCACGGGATCTTCATTTCTGGTGTTCTGTTCCTGTTCTAGTTGTTTGCTTAATTTATTTTTGTTTTTGTTTTAGGTGTGGTTGTTAATAACTGTGAATTTGCTGTCATTTCACTGTTCATGTTTTTTATCTTCTTTTTCTTAGGTAAATTCCTTTAACATTTTATATAATAAGGGCTTGGTGATGATGAAGTCCTTTAACTTGACCTTATCTGAGAAGCACTTTACCATTCCATTCTAAATGAAACCTTTGTGGGATAGAGCAATCTTGGATGTAGGTCTTTGGTTTTCATGACTTGGAATACTTCTTTCCAGCCCCTTCTTGCCTGGAAGGTCTCTTTTGAGAAATCTGCTGACAGTCTGATGGGAACTCCTTTGTAGGTGACTGCCTCCTTTCCTTTTGCTGATTCTAGGATTCTCTCCTTCATTTTAATCTTGGCTAATGTAATGATGATGTGTGTTCCTCCTTGGGTCCAAATTCTTTGGGACTCTCTGAGCTTCCTAGATTTCCAGGAAGTCTATTTCCTTTGCCAGATTGGGGAAGTTCTCGTTTATTATTTGTTCAAATACATTTTCCACTTGTTGCTCTTCCTCTTCCCCTTCTGGTACCCCTGTGATTTGGATGTTGGAACATTTAAAGATGTCCTGGAGGTTCCTAAGCCTCTCCTCATATTCGTGAATTCTTGTTTCTTCATTCTTTTCCAATTGGGTGTTTCTTCTTTTCTTCTGGTCCACACCATTGATTTGAGTCCCATTTTCCTTCCCATCACTATTAGTTCCCTGTAAATTTTCCTTTATTTCACTTACCATAACCTTCATTTTTTTCATCTAATTTGCAACCAATTCTGTGAGCATCCTGATTACAAGTGTTTTGAACTGTGCATCCGATAAGTTGGCTATCAGTTTGTTGCTTTGTTGTATTATTTCTGGAACTTCGATCTGTTCTTTTGTTTGGGCCATTTTTTGGTCTTGATGCACTCGTTATATAGTGAGGGGAGGAACCTTAGGTGTTCACCAGGGCAGGGCAATTCACGTTGTTCGGTTGTGATGCTGTATGTGGGGGAGGGATCCGAGGGGGAATAATGGCACTTGATCAGCTCTCAAAGGCTAAGGAGAGAACCCTGTCAACTTCCCCCCTCTGTTTTGTAGGTGATGACAATGATGCAAAACAGGCTCATTTTCCATAAAAGTTTATTTTCAATTGTTTTAGAAGTCCCTGCCAGGTAGGGACTCTTATAATGTAAAAACTAAGGTCCTTTGCTGTCAGAGACTACTCACTCTGCCTTAAGGGCAATTTCATATGAGCAAAACTGAAGGTTACCCATACAGCTTTCCAGTGAAAGTATGTCTACCTTCTCTTTTCTATTTGTGGAAACTTGTGAAATAATCTTCTAAATGAGCACAGTATGAATTTGAAGTAAAAGATTTTTTAAAAGATACAATGTATCCTTATCAACATGACTACATTTGTGGACTATAATTTAGCTGCTTCTGTAAGCACTACCTTTTTAAAATGTATTGAAGAAAGATTTCTTGTTGACTGATACATTAATTTAAAACCCTAGAGCTTGTTGAAAGCTAAGAGGTGATGGAGCAAAAGGTGTTAGAGGAAGGCCGACATCAGAGAAAATGAGGGTTGAGTAAGACATTGCATCCAGCAGGAGTATCCAACCTTATGGCGTCTCTGAGCTACGCTGAAAGAAGAGTTGTCTTGAGCCACACATTAAATACACAGTGACGTATAATCACTAAAAATCTCATAGTGTAAGTAAATTTACAATTTTGTGTTAGGCCACCTTCATAGCCATCCTGGGATGGGTGCAGCCTTGGGCTGCAAGTTGGACAGTCAGCCCTGAATTAAGGCAAGATGGAAAATATCCATGGATAATAGAGCTGAACGAAGATACCATTTGAATTAAAGATAAAAATTCATTAACTCATCTTTCTTGTCATTGGTTTGTTTTTAAGAAGTTCTGTGAGATTAATGGTGATAGACACTTAACACTTGAATTGTTTTAATCATTATTTATTGGACATACACTAGGTTCCAGGCTATTTTATGAGCTGAGAATGTTGAATGAATCCATGTGTTTTGTTGGTTTGTAAAAATGTTGTTAATTACTTGAAACTTGCAAATCTATAGTTGGTCAAAAAAATTGGGGGGCTCATTGAGGACCTATTGATCCTAATGTTAAAAAATAGACATGAATGCTTTCTCCTTCTTAGTTTGCATTTCATTGTTCTGTTTTTAGCTATTTATCCTTCTCCTCTGCCTTAGTTTGTTCCAAAAAAAATCAATCTCCCCCAAACAGCCAACCAAACCAAAAAAACAAATAGAGAATCATTTTCCTGATAAAACAATCAGTAATGGATAAACATTGAGGTAGAAGATTGGCTCTTCTCTCTGTGATTTGGGTTCATTTAAAAATATTTAGTTATTTAAAAATTAAACATTTTTATTATAGAGATCTGAAAATAAGTTGTCTTATTGACTTCTGGAGTTAACTTTAGATGTGAATATAATAGAAGATGGCTTGTTGTCCATGCCAGCTGGGTATTAATACCGTGTTGCCTGTTAGGCTTTGATTTAAGTGAATGTCACTGCATTCATCAGAAGCTGTTTATCTTTTTAGAGGAATTTATGCAAATACTTGATGTGTTCCAAATAAAACCCTCTGCTTATGTGCAAACTCCTGGATTTTTATAGGTTACACACAAAGAAAGGTAACTGAAAGGTTATCTAACTCAGAACCAATAGTAAGACATTTAGTTTTTCCAATATAAATTTTTCAGTATTCAGTGGGAAGCAGATTTTAAAAGTAATTTATCATTTTATAGTTGGTTCTCCATTAAAGTTTCTCCAGTAAAGCTTAGCTATAATTTGAAAGTCATAGTTGTGTGTGTATGTGTATGTGTGTGTTTATGTTGTAAATATATGTGCAGTTTTCCTGGGTGTTTTAGCAGCTAATGTAATATAATCACCCACATTATATAATGTTAACAGGCATTTTTTTTCATATGATGTTTCTTGGTTTTCCTTAGTTATACTCACATTGATCGTATTCAGTTGTACACAAGCCAAGGGAAAATGCTGGAGCTCACATTGGGAAGCTGGAATAAATAGCTCTTTCAGAGATGAGCAGAAAAGGACAGAAATGTAATGAAACCAAGTTCGAACAATAAGTGCTAATTTGTTCAGGAGAATCAAGTTACATTTGAAGAAGCAAAATTGAAGGAGTCGTTATAGCATTATAAGTAGGCAGAGTATGTCATCTCTACTTAAATTATAGTATATCTGTAGCTTCCTTGTTAAATATATGCTACGTAAGGTATAGACATGTGCTATTTACCATATAGCAGATAAATTAATATAGGCATTCAGTTATATGAATATGAAATGTGACAGCTTAAGATGGATGAGTGGATCAATTTTTTTTTAATCCCCAACCTAGTAGGTCTTTCTTTAGTGGCTCTCAGAAATATTGATGGCCCAGTTGCTGTGACTTATTTAACTAACTTAGGTTGATGGAGCAGAAAGACTAGGTAGGCTAAAATCTGTGGGAAAATGATTGTTTTACTTTTATAGTAAATAATTCTGGAATTAGAGGCATTTGATCATTTGGCGTAGTTCATACACCAGTTAAAGTCCCACTGGAGGTGATGGTGGTTTCCATTCCTGCTTCTTATTCTTCCTCTCAAATGATGACACCTCCCTCTCTTCCTCTCCCTTCTCCCATTTCCTCTTGGCCTCTTTTTTGTAGCCTTCCTTCCTTCCTCCTTCTTCCCCTCTGTTCCCCCCATGGCCTTCCTTCTATTTAAACAGATTAATTGAGACATGATTCACATTCCATTTAATTCACCCACTTAAAGCATATAATTCAGTGGTTTTCGTTTATTCAAGGAATTGTGCAACTAATCACAGAGCAACCACAGTCTATTTTTAGAACACCTTATTATCAGTCAATTCCCATTACCCCTTTCCAAGCCCTAAGCAACCATTAATCTACTTTCTCTCTCTAAATTTGCCTGTGCTGAATCTTTACTATAATGAAATCATATAGTATGGGGTCTTTAGTGACTGGCTTTCTTCATAGCTTAAGGTTTTCAAAGTTCATTTCTGTGTAGCTTATCTGTACTTCATATCTTTTTTATGACTGAATAATATTCCATGGTAAAGATATGCCACATTTTGTTTATGTTTTCATCAGTTCATGGGCATTTGAGTTGCCTCCATTTTAAAATAGCTATTATGAATAATGCATTAACATTGATGAACATTCATGTGCAAGTTCTTGTATGATCATATATTTTCACTTCTCTTGGTTACATACCTAGCAGTGGAATTTCTGGGCCATATGATAACTGTGTTTAACATTTTGAGAAACTGCCAAACTGGTTCCCAAGGGGGCTCCATCATTTTCCATTCACACCAGCAGTGTATGAGGATTCTGATTTATCCACATCCTCACCATTCCTCTGAGTTTTCATATTAGCTTAAGTGTTTACCTCTGCCCTTCATCTCCTATCACTCCAATGTGATGTGTAGCAGAGCTTCCCAGTGCTTTGGTGGACTAGTGTGGTAACTGGTACTCCTGATGTAGTCTCTAGCTGTAAGCATTGTCTGTTTCCCCAGTATACTGTTCACATATTATTTTCAAAATTTGCACTGTGGATATGTAAAAAGTCAGGAGGTAAAGCAGATGGACCCAGACCAACTCCTTTATTGGGAACTTTTTAGCCGACTAGGACTGGTTAGAATCTTTAAGATAATTCCTGATGACATCAGCTCTGGCAACTTCCAAGTATGCATGCAGACCAGACTTTGAAAAGTCAACTTGTCAGAACTAAGATGTTTGCAAACATGCCAGGGTTTCTCTCATATGCATTAATATCAACAAATGCCCCATGTGAAGCATGGATTATTGTTATCTCTGTAATTATGGCTGGCTCAGTTTTCTGAGAATTAGGTACTCAATATTGAATCAGAATTAACTTTGTCTTTGAAGGTGCTCAGGTGGTCAGGTTGTTTTCTCTCCTTAACTGTCGAAGAGAACACTAGTTATGGTTGAAAGGCTTCATTGGAGTTGAGATTATGATACTTATGAGAAGCATTTCCTCTTGTTTTTAAAATCCCCCTCCAAGAACCCTGACTTAGTGCAGTTGCTAAAAGGAACAGTGCTTTGGGGACCTATGAAGAAGGCAGTCTGCAGGAATTGTTAATTATTTCTAAAAATAACTCCAGGAGACAGGCTAATGGTAATGACTGGGTTCTGGCACTTTATGGTTATAGCAACTACTTTTATATATTTGGATTCCCTTTCCTAATGCTTAATTATCTCCATGTGGACATCATGATGGTGTGTCATTGAAAGTATTAAAAATTTAATTAATTGCTTGACAGTTATATCTTGTGTAAATTACAATAGTGATAATCTTTTTACATTTTTTATTTTTGGTTCAAACAACCCTAATCACAGAGCAACCACAAAATCTTCAAATTGCAAATCACACACAATAAAGTATAGCTACCAATTATAGATTTTAGTGTTTTTATATTCTAGAGCAACAAACTGCCAAGTCAAAAATAAACTCAGCTAAAGCACTCTGTCCTCTCCTGATCTCTACTATACGTCTCACTGGAAGATTTTAATTTCGACATGGAGATATGCCTGGAATCACAAATTTTAAGAAAATGTATTCAGACTAGGAAAATATTTAATTATAAACCATAGCAGTTCAATATATTAAATGTGGCAGTGTTTGCATTTTACTGTTGGATGGTGTAAGATTTTATTAGTTTTCCATAATCATCATTGCTTTTGTTGGTTTATGGTGATTTTCTTACTATATTTTATCATTAGTTTTTTACATGGATCTGGGATTGTATCTGATAAGATGATGAGAGGTTAACAGTTAATCAGAAAATGAATAGTTTGTTAAAATTTTTAATGGTCTTTTGATATTATAGAGCAATGAGTCAAGCTCAAATTTTAAATCTTGACATAAAAAGGACCAAAAAAAGATTTTACATAATGTTTTAGTGTTGTCTTCTCTGTCATTGCAGATAAGACCAGAAATCCACATTCCTGATGAGCTAGATGAAGATGAAGATGATGAGGGTGATGAAAAGGAAGTGGATCTTTCCGTTCCTGGCTCTTGCTATCTCAAACTGTTGTCACTCACCTCACCTTTGGTTTTACCAGGTGATGCTTGTTTATTTAGGGGCAGGGAAGCTAGCAGTTCAGTGGTTTTTACCTATTTGATTGTGTTCTTTTATGATGCATATATATTAATAGCTCACTTTAATCTTGCATACATATTTTCTGTCTGAAATGCCAAATGCATCCATCTGTTCTATAGGGCTCCTTGAAGAAGTACAGTGTTCAAAATATTCTGAATATGTTAGACTTGAATAAAATTGAATTGGAAAACTAATTTGAGCAACCATTTTTACTGAGAAATTAAAATTTCTTTCAAATTCTAATTTTTTTCTGTAAGGCAAATTTGCAGTGGGACTTTAGGTCACTGATTCAAATAATGGTTTGTTATGATATAAGGTAAGTGAAAAGATCATTAGAATCTTCCAAGATTTACTGTCTACTTTCATAATTATAAATTTAATCTTTCTTTGGAATTACTCCAAAGATGGTGCCAATATTGGAGAACTATAAATTAATGCCTTTAAAAAATAGATAAAATTGTATGGTCATTTAGTTTCAACATAAATTTTACAGAACCATGGCATTTAAAAATTATTATAATTATGTCGAATTATTCTAATTCAGTATTAGCCAGCATTTTGCTGAACATGCATCCATAACCTGTCCTGTCCCAATTCTAGCTTGGATGTTCATGGATGTAAAAATTTAATTTCTGAAAGTTAAGTTCAATAAACCCAAGAAATGTCATCTCATCTTCGCAATCATAATTTCACTGTAATGTCGGAAGATTTTTCCTTGGTTTTATCTCACATGGAGATTCCTGAGAGACTCAGCCATATGCATATTATTTATTTCTTGACAAAGCTCCTGTCCCAAATCCCCACCTCCTTTTATGAGAGAAAATTGAATGGCACAACTTAGACAACGACTTCGCTTTTTATTTTTCCCTAATGTCTTGAACAAGCAGTAAATACTTGTTTCCCCTTCCTCTTTTCTGTTTTCCCGACTTCCTCCATCAGGGTTCTTCAGAGTCGAGGACCTTTCCTGTAGTTAATATTGAGTTGAAGGAAAGAGACATCAGTTACCAAAGTTCTTCTTGTATCCTAAAATAGCCTTAGAGTTAAAAGTCCTCTTGAGCTTTTTAAATGTTGATGTTTCCTTTTACACGGACCCCTCAGCCCCTGGGCTTATGGTATGAGAAGAAGGGGAGATACTTGTTGCTATGGCATCTGCTGTTTCTGTCCTCCCAGTCTGTGCAGTGCTGTGCTGGCCACAAGGCAGCTCCTCTACATAGTTCTTGATGGCTGTTAGCTCCTTTCCCTAAGAAGGGGAGGATTTGATGTCAACAATTGTATCTGTTTGAGAAAATTCAATAATTAGAGTTAGGTGGGTAGTGTAGATGCTGTCTGTGTGTAGCGGACATGTCACCATGTCACCATGGACCAAGTTTTTCATTTTCCTGTGCCTCACCCTTCCTGGGATTACTCAGAGGAGAACCAGGAAAGAGCACCAGTCTCAGGAATGTACACCCTAAAAGGTCCAGCCTGGATGATACACATTAGGCAGGAAGCCAGAATGCATTGGATGTAAGTGAGTCCTGGTCCTTTTCTCTTCTTACTTCCTTTTAAGTAAACAAAAATGCAGCTGCAGAGTAAATTCAGTAATTTGCATTATTTTAAATATAGGTGTTACTAGCATCAATTTCATTTTTTTAATTTTGAAATAACTTCAGACTTACAAGTCACAAAAATAGTTTAGAGAGTTTCTGTGTACTTTTACCTGAGCTGCTCTGGATTGATAACATCTCGCATACCCAAAGTTTAATATTAAAACCAGGAATTTCATATTGGTACAACATTGTTAACTATAGACCTATTCAAAATTTCTAGGTTTTTAAATATAGTATATAAACTTTTGGAATTAGCACTTTTTTTTTAACTCAGGACATTTTGAATCCACCCAATACTTGCCTGTATAACTTATTCTTTTTTATTACTGAGCCGTATCCCATTGTAGTATGTACTACTCTTTCTTTATCCACTCATCTGTTGAAAGACATGTAGGTTGTTTTAAAAAATTTATAACTAACAATGTGACCTACAAATTTTCAGCTTTTTTTCAAATTCTGACCTCGTCTTCTGTAAGGAAAGTAGTAGGGCAAGACTCAATGACAGTGGGGAAGAAAATTCTATGTGCTAGCTTAGTGGCTGGGGAAGATGGTGTGTTTATATCAGTTGCAGTCTGGTATCATATCCTCATTTAAACTATTCTCAGGGCTGGAGTTGGCGTGAGAATCCTTAGTTCTCTGAAGAGCTTGACAAGTACACAAATTTACATTCCTGGGTTAGTCTGTTGCAGATGTGGACTTATTTCTTGACATATATCAGCTTTTGCCAGAATAGGATTCCTTCTGAGGAAGCATGAAATTACCTTCTCTCATCATAGCGCCTATGTCCTCACAAACAGTGATTGTAGCTGCATCTCAAAAAGTCTATACTCATCCTCAGCTGGCTTGCAGCAGTCATACGTGTGCATGTGAATGCCAGTATTGGGTATATGGCCTGCAGTTGGATATTATTTTATCTCTCTTTCAGTTAGATATTGATTAGGGTCTTGACAGGAAAGGCACATTCAGATGAAGTAATTGATCGGAATGTAGTTGAATGAAGGGACTCTTTACTCTTACGGTGTCAAGGTTAAAGAAAAATCACAAGCCATGGTGAATCCTCCCAGAGTGGTTAATGTCTCTTAGCTAGAAGAGGTAAGGGGAAGTAACAGTTAGGAAAATGAGAGAGAGCATCTGTGTCATAAATAGGGGAGCCAGGGCCTTCCGGAGCAATGTAGGCTACCTGTAGCAAACCTGCAGATGGGAATCGGGGAATACAGGCCTGACCCTACTGTGTTTCCACTCTCTGGCCTCCCGCCAGTGTTTCCGTTCAGTGAAGACAGAGGACAGGGGAGCCTGATGATGCGTTTGTTAAAGGTTATTCTTACAGAGCACAGAGCACAGGCGAAAGGGCAGAGGATGGTCCCAGAGGGGTAAGTGGAAAGCATCCCACACAGTGTTCTCGTGGCTCTGAATGGAGAAGCTTGGTTGCAGCTAGGGAGTTTCTATATGGGCTTAACAAACTAGGCACCTAATAGATGCTCCAGTGAGCACTTACTGCCTTTAATTTCATCATGGTCATTAAAGGAGACTTTTTTTATCTATTCAGAGTGAAATTCCAGTTTTGTTAGGTGTATCTTTGCCTTTTTGTTCCTGTAAGAAGAGGCACATGCAGTAGTTTCCTTTTTTGTTTTCCATACAGTTTGCTTACCTTTAATGTTTTTGTTTTTTGCATTGGGCAACCTCTAGTGGTTCTTCGGAAAATAACTCTTGAATATGAACCTATAATCTTATCAAGCATTTTGTTTGAGTATCTATTATCTTCTGATCTCACATTTCTGTGTTACCTTATAATAAGTAAAAATGTCAAGTAATAAGCCTTTTGGGATTAATTAAACGCACCACAGCAAAGAAATTAATATTTTGTTTTTTAATAATTGTACTGATATTACTACAGAAAGATGAAAAGCTTCTCTGAAAATACCTAAAGGACAAGAAGCAGCCAGTCACGTGGAATTCTGGGTCTAGTGTGTTCCATGTAGAAGGAGTAGCAGGTGTCATGGCCCTGAGTTAGCTATGAACTTCATGTTACTGAGGAATGGGAAAAAGGCCGCGTGGAAGTGCGCCTTTAACATCTCTAGTGAGGAGGGCAGGGGGTTAGAGAGAAGGTAAGAGGGGGAGTCAGACTTGATTATAGAAAACCTTGATCATTGTCAGAAGTTTTGATGTTATTCTATCTACAGTGAAAAACCTTTGGAAGATGTTAGGAAGGGGAATGACATAAATTTCTGGGTTTTGGGTAGAAAAGATGGTTTGTAGGGGTGGTCATGAGGAGTAGAAAACAACAAACTTGTTCTTAAATTAGGATGAGGAAGAGAGGAGATAATGACTGGGTAAGTAGCAGTGAAAATGCAGAGAAATTGTTGGATTTGGGATGTATTTTTGAAGGTTGACCTAGGCCTTGCTAATGGAGTACATATAAGGAGTGAGGGAAAGAGAGAAGTTAAGGATGGCTAAGTTTTTAAGCTTGAGCAACTGGGTGCCATGGTCTGACTTGGCGCACTAAAAAGAGGATAAGGATCAAGAGTTCTCTTTTTACTTTGTGAAGTTTGGCCTGAAATAGGCTAAGTTGTTGTTGTTGCTGTTGTGTGCACGTGTGTGTGTGTGTGTGTGTGTGTGAGTTAAGAATGAATGTTTCTCTTCTAGCATACTGTAATATTGTACTTTTGATCTCCTTTTATCTCTTTCAGCTTTGGAGGAATTTTTTACATCACTCATGAAACAAGAAATGGTGAATATGCCCCGTGGGGTCTATCACTTGGCATTGAAAGGAGGCGGCCGCTTAGACCAAGGAAAGACAGTAGCAGGAATCCCCAATTTTATGTTAAAAATGTACGGAACGAACAAGCAGCCAGGTTTGAAACCTGGCCTTGCAGGTGAGCATATTACACAGTACTCAGCTACAAGTTTTTTTTTTTTTCTTTCTGTCTCAGATGTATCTAACTTTAAAATATATCTGGTTAGGGAAAAATTAAGTCGTATATGTACTTTATGTACTTTATTGTTGTACTTTCATTTTTTTATGTACTTTATTGTTGTTCAATTACAGTTGTCTGCATTTTTTCCCCACCACTCCCCCACCCCACCCTACAAGTTTTTAATATAATCTTTTAACTTACATTTTTGAGTAGGGTGGAGTATTCATGGCAAGGCATTGCTGCCATTGCTAACATGTAGACACAGCAAGATAAATGACAAAATAAATCCCATTTTAAAGGCATCAGGGAACTGTAGAAGCAAAAATGAATAGAAGACAAAAATACCAGAATAGGAGACCCCTTGAGGACTGCTCCCATCCCCAAGAAGGGTATTCAGTGATTCTAGTTGTGGGCTAGGGTTGGGGTTTGGCCGGGGAGAGGCTGATTAGAGGACAGAGAAACCAGTGGACCTTTTATAGGTTCCACTGAACTAGGGTGATGTGATGGTAAATTTTATGTGTCAGTGTGATTGGGCGAAGAGGTGCCCAGGTAGCTATTAAAACATTATTTTTATATATGTCTGTGAGTGTGTATTCAGAAGAGGTTAGCATTTGAATCTGTAAATTGAGTAAAGAAGATCACCCTCACCATTGTATTTGGGCATTGTCCAATCTGTTAGAGGCCTGAATAGAACAGAAAAAGCATGAAACTGTTCTCTTTGCAGGAATGAGTATGTCTATCTTCTGCCCTTGGACATTGTCCCTATTGGTTCTCAGGCATTTGGACTCCAACTGAATTAATTATACTGCTGGCTTTCTGTTTCTCCAGCTCACAGATATTTACCTCTTTTTCCTTCTGTTTCTCTGAAGACTTTGACTAATATAAGAGACGAATTGGAGATTTTCCTCTTAAGATATTTGCTAAATTTTGAGTTTGCCCTGAAAGTCAAAGAACTAGGCTGATGCTTCTTCTGAGAGGCAAAGTGAAATCTCCTTCAGTCTTGTGCGTAGGGAGCAAAGACTGGCTAGGAGAATGGGTCTGAAAACAAAGGACATGAGTAGTGAATTAATACTAAAGATATAGCTCGTTGCACCTGGGTGCATTTACTGATTTCGACTTGAGCTAGAGGCTGAGTTAAGAGGCTGATGCATGAGATAGAGAAACCAGTAGAGATCTTACATGGTGCCTGAGTGACAGCACAGGAGACTTGAGGAACCCCCAATACACAGCCTGTGTCTGCCTCCAGATATTTGCCAAGATTTGGAACTTTAAGGGATGGGAGAGGTAAAGAGGTAAGCTGAAAACCTATGAGAACAGATCAGAATCTCTCATAACTATTCCATACTTAAGAGTCCGAGTAGACTGCCAATTGAAAATCTTGGGGAGGCATATTCTAGGAACAGGGTTGAACCAGACATAGACTGAGATTTACCAGAGCTATAAATAAGCCTAACCCAGTCCAGTCCCTGATTTGATTGTGAAGATCAGTCCTTCACTCTATCTGCCTGACAGAGGAGAGGAGTTTAACACCATTTCGACTAAAATTTCTGTGGTTCTTTTATTTACTATCCCGTATGCAATGAAAAAGTTCTGGACATATGAAAAAGGAAGAAGCTAGAAATGTAGGGACATTTCATGGAGATAATGAAGTCTCTCCATTAAGAAAATATCACTGTTTTCAGAAGGGAGAGGGAAGGAAATTTAAGGGGGAAAAGGGGGAGGGATTTGGAGGAAC
The DNA here is from genome assembly GCF_021234435.1 of Artibeus jamaicensis. Classification (NCBI taxonomy): domain Eukaryota; kingdom Metazoa; phylum Chordata; class Mammalia; order Chiroptera; family Phyllostomidae; genus Artibeus; species Artibeus jamaicensis. The sequence goes on from NW_026522030.1 coordinate 57,368,140, forward strand.
AAGTATGAAGGACACAGGGACGAGAACTAAGGGGGGTGGAAATGGGAGGGAGGTGGGGACCACGGGGCGGGGGGCTGGGATGGGAGAAATAGACAAAAAACTGTACTTGAAAAATACTAAATAAAATTTAAAAAAAGAAAATATCACTGTTTTAATCAGTGTACACAAAATAAAATAGCTTCAAATTATATGACAAAAATGAGCAGACCATTTTATTTTTCAAAAAGATGAAATAGACCTGCAGTAAAAGTGTTAAACATTAAAGTGTCTTTTTCAATAGCTTGATGAGTAAGCAGACAAATAAAGTCAGTAAGTTTGCAGAATATCTGAACAACACTCTGAACAAACATTACTTAGTTGACATACATAGAACAGTGATAGAATTCCTATGCTTTTTGCTGGTACATGGGGGAACTTACCAAAATGACAATATGACAAACCATAAACTTCAACAAATTTCAAAATACTGAAGTCATTTAGAGCCTGTCCCCAGATGAACATGGAATGAAAAGTAAATACTCGAAAGATAACGGGAATGGCTCCAGTCGCCTAGAAATGGAACATTACATTTATAAATGATCCAAGAATTAAACTAAAAATCAAAATGGAAATCAGAAAATAGCTTAAACTGAAGTATAATAAGCCAATCACAACTGCTAAAAGAGTGTTACAGGGAAACTTATACCTGCAGAAAATATATTCAGAAAGAAAAAAGGAAAAAATAATGATTTAAGTTTCTATCTCAAGATGCTTAGAAAAGAACAGCAAATTAAATTTAAAGAAAGGAAAAAGGAAGGAATAATAAATGTAAGAATAAAATTTAGTGCAGTAGAAAACATAAAATCATCATAGCCAAAAGTTGATTCTTTGAAAATTTAACAAAATGGTAAACTTATATAAGTTCAGATAATAAAATACAGAAATGTAGATATACGCATGCTTGTTATCACCATTGTTCAGTATTGTAATGGAGGACATAGCTAGTGTAATAAGCCAAAAAAAAACAACTCATAAGTGTTAGAAAAGAATAAATAAAATAGTCATTATTTGCAGATGGCATGATTGTGTACACAGAAAATTATCTACAGATTAATTGGGTTAATAAATGAATTCAGCAAGATTACTGCATATATACAAAGGTCACCATATAAAAATCAGTGATAATTTAAAAGATTTTAAAAAACTAAATAATCACTACAAAATTGCCCCCCAAATCAGTGAGATATTCTATGTACCATTCAAATAAAAATATGATTTAAAATCTATACCATTTATAGTAGTATCAAAAAATACCAAGTACCCAGAGGAAATTTATCAAAAGCATGCAAAACCTTTATGCTGGAAGATACAGAACATTACAGAGAAAAATTAAACAAATTCTAACAAATGGAATTATATACAATGCATATGGACTAGAAGACTGTGTTGTAAAAATGTTAATTCTCTTCAAATTGATATTTAGGTTCATCCCAATCCAAGTCAGTATCCCAGTGGGGTTTTTTGGAAATTGGTAAGCTGATTTTAAAATATGCATGAAAATGCATGAATAGCCAATGAAATCTTGAAGAATAAAAACAAAGTAGGAGGATATACATTACTGGATGTCAAAATCTATTATAAAACTGCAATGATTGACCATGTGGTCCTGGTGCAAGGACAGACAAACAGACCAATGGAAGAATATGGAATGTTGAGAAATAGACACACATAAGCAAGGTCACCAGACTTATTACAGAGGCGGCACTGCAGTACTGTGGAGAGACGGGATGATCTTTACAACAAATGATTCTGTAATTAAGTGCTCCAGTTATAAAAATAATGACAAAATATATTAAAATCAGGAACATGTGTTAACCAGAATGTACCTTAAAGAGAGTACTAAGGCAAACCACAGAATGCAAGAAGAAATAATACATATATCTGATAAAAACTCTTATCTAGAATATGTAACACATTTTTGCAAATCAGTGAGAAAAAGACAATCAGAAAACAGAAAATAGAATTAAACACCCTTCAGAATGAGAGTATTCAAATGTCCAGTGAACATATGAGTAGATGATCAACTTAGTCAACTTGATGAAATTAAAATCTTCTTATATAAGATACTACCCCATAAAGCATAGGAATTCTGTCACTCTACTTACTATATGTCAACTAATTAAACTTTGTTCACAGTGTTGTTCAGATATTCTGCAAACTTACTGATTTTATTTGTCCGCTTCATCAAGCTATCGAAAAAGGCACTTTAAAGTTTAGCACTTTTACTGCAGGTCTATGTCATCTTTTTTGAAAAAAATCTTTTTGAAAATAAACTACTCTGCTCATTTTTGTCATATATTTTGAAGCTCTTTTGTTTTGTGTACACTGAACAGATAGGTTAAAATGCAAAAAAGATGAGGGTTCCGGCCAAGATGGAGGTGTAGGTAGAAACCCTTCACTTCCTCTCACAACCAAAAGGAGGATAACAACCGATCTAAAATCAATAAACAATGAGAAGCACCAGAAAATTAAACTGCATAAAACTTCAACAACCAAGGAATTAAAGAAAAAAAATCAACCAAAACAACCAGACCAGTAAAGCAGACCCCCATGGGGGGAGTGACTCAGAAAAACAGCTGAGGGGTGGGGCTGACTTAAGGGGGAAGCTGAGACTCAGAGCTGACTGTGGGCTACGGCTGGGGTTGCTGCAGTGGGAGATACTTCCATTCTGACACAGGAGTCTGTTTGAAGGTGCGCTAGAGATGAGCAGGCGAGCTGCACTGTTCCCTCTCTGGTCCCTCCCCACAGGCAGCACAGCAAAAAGGGTTGCCCTGCCTCGGCGAACACCTAAGGCCCTGCCCCTTACAACCTATCAGCTGCACCAAGACAAAGAAATATGGCCCAAATGAAAGAACACAGCAAAACGTCAGACCTAAGTGATGAGGACATTGCCACCTTAACCGATGGAGAATTTAAAGCCTGGTAATCACAATGCTCACAGAACTGATTAAACTTAGTCAAAAAATGAAAGAACAAATGAAAAATACTCAAAATGAAATAAAGCAAAATATGCAGGGAACCGACGGTGACAATAAGGAAACCAGGATTCAAAGCAACAATATGGAACAAAAGGAAAAAATAAAACATTCAACTGGATCAGAACGAAGAAACAATCCAAAAAATGGGAGGCTGAGGACTCTCTGGGACCACGTGAAATGTTCCAATATCTGAATTATAGGGTTACCAGAAGGAGAACAGCAGCAGCAAGAAATTAAAAACTTATTTGAACAAATAATGAAGGAAAACTTCCCCAATCTGGTGAAGGAAATAGACTTTCAGGAAGTCCAGGAAGCTCAGAGAGTTCCGAAGAAGTTGGACCCAAGGAGGAACACACCAAGACACATCATCATTTATTTACCCAAGATTAAAGACAAAATCCTAAGAGCAGCAAGAGAAAAGGAGACAGTTCCCTACAAAGGAGTTCCCATAAAACTATCAGCTGATTTCTCAAAAGAAACATTACAGGCAAGAAGGGGCTGAAAAGAAGTATTTGAAGTCATGAAAGACAAGAACCTGCATCCAAGATTACTCTATCCAGCAAAGCTTTCATTTAGAATGGGAGGGCAGATAAAGTGTCCTTCCCAGATAAGGTCAAGTTAAAGGAGTTCATCCTCACTAATCCCTTACTATATGAAACGTTAAAGGGACTTAACTAAGAAAAAAAAATGATGAAAAATATGAACAATAAAATGACAACAAACTCACAACTATCAACAAACCTACAAGAAAAAACTAAGCAAACAGCCAGGACAGGAACGGAATCAGAGAAATGGACATCATACAGAGGGAGTTTGGTGGGGAAGGGGAAGGGAGGAATAGGGGGGGAAGGTACAGGGAAGAAGAAGCATAAGTAGTAGGCATAAAATAGATGGAGAAAGATAAAAATGGTATGGGAAATAGGACTCAAAGAACTTACAGGTACAACCCATGGACACGATGAACTGAGGTGAGGGGCAGTGTTGAAGGGTCGGGGGGGAGGCAGAGCAGAGGGAGGATAAAGGGAAAAATTGGGAAAACTGTAATAGCATAATCAATAAAAATACTTAAAAATAAATAAAGAAAAAAAGATGGAAAATACAAAGTGTTGGTAAATATGTGGAGCAACCGGAACTGCTGCTGGAATGCATGTTAGTACAACCACTTTGGAAAACTGGTACTGAATAAATTTATACTGTTACCGAGGTATGTCATTCCTAGGGATAAACCCAAATGAAGTCACTAGACGACAGGTGTATATATAGTGTGTGCATGAGCAGCATTGTTTGAGTTGCCCTGTACTTGGAGGCTATCTAAATGCCTATTGACAATAAAATGGATAAATAAATTGTGGTTTGTTCACATGATGGAATATTATTCAGCAATAAGAATGAATGATTCTTGCAATGATTATGCTGACTGAAGTCAGATTTTTAAAAAGCCATTTTACAGTCTAATTCTATTTATATGAAGTACCATAGTAGGCAAAGTGGTTTCTAGAAGGTTGCTACCTTTGAGACAGGGTTGCATGTGACTGGAAGGAAACAGGAAAGGCTTCTGGGATGTTAGTAATGTTTTGTTTCTTCATCTGGGTGGAGCTCAGACATGTTTGTTCAGTTTATGAGAGTTAACTGAACTCTGTATGCTTATGGTGTGTATACCTTTGTCTGTGTATACCATTCTTCAAAACGAGATGTTTAAAAATGTAATGATCTCGGTTTTAAATTATCTTAGTCCTTCAGTGTGTCTTTCATTGGCTTAAAATTACCCAGGCAGTTTCCAAGACTACCCCAACTCACTCTAGCACTTGTCTGCCTGTCCTTACTTTTCCCCTAATACTGGTGGTCAGCTGGAGCTAGAAGTTCAGTTTGAGAACTTAATACATCAGGGTAGGAAGGACTGGGAAGAGAAGGGTTAGAGGAGCAGGGAGGGAAAAGGGAAGAATCAATGTACATAAGTGCTGGTATGAGGAAAACCTTGTCCACTTGTAGGTATCAACTGAAGGAGCCCATGGTATCAGGAGATTGATATGTGCAAGCATTTCTCTTTAATTGTAATTTTTTTTAAAAAAAGCTTAATAAAATCTCTAAAGCAACAGTTCATAAAATTCAAAGGAACTCATGACTTGTAAACTTATTCATTTATTTAAAAGTGAATAAAGCTTTGATGAACAAGCAAGCAAAATATAATCAAAGACACTGAAATTGAGAACAGGCTGACAGTGACCAGAGGGGAGAGGGAGGGCATTCTAGGGGAAAAGGGTGAAGGGTTTGCAGGAACAAGTATCAAGGACACATGGACAGTAACAAGTGGGGATAGAAATGGGAGGGAGGTGGGGAGGGCTAGGGTGTTGGCCTGGGGTGAGGAGGAAAGGCAGGAAACTACTGGAACAACAATAAAAAATGTTGAAAAAATAAATATGTAAAAAAATAAAAGTGAATAAAGCTTTGAAATAAGTGATAGTTTAAATATAAGTTATACATTCTACTTTTTCCTTGGACACCTATAGCCAAATATAATTTGCTTGGCAAATTCTTTTAATTTGTAAATTCTCTATATATATGGATTGAATATGGATTACTGGGAATCTAATCAATGAAGTTTTCAAAAGAAATGTTTTTCTGTTGTTTTTTTTAAGGTGGTATGTTATTTTGTTACGATGTTTCAATGTATCAGAGTAAAGATGGTAAACCTTTGAATCGACTGATGGCCAATAGAGGGCGCAGTTTCAAGCAGACCTCACTTGCTCTAGTGCATGAGGTAGGTGCCTTCCAAAACCCTAACAGGTTCTTCTTCCTTGTTTGTTTTGATATTTTTCTTTTTACTTTATGCTCATGAAATTTAGTGTATATTTGGAAATTTTTCTCTTTATCATAATTAATTTAAGTTGTTTTAAAAGGCAACCAAAATAGCTGACCCAACTAAATACTAAAATATTTTAATAACCCTCTGGGAGAAACTGGCCTGCTTCCCCTAATGCCCAGCCTAATATTTGGGAATAGTCTCTATTGGGTTATTTCATCAATTTTTAACTTCCATTGTAAAGAATAAATACCAACTTGTTATTTAAAGATATTATTTTGCATATTTTTAAAATTCTAATCCTTTGCAAGTATGTAGGGCATGAGTGTTTATATTTTGTGAATGTAAGAAATTAATAGTAAATAAAAATGCTTAGGTTAAAAAAAACTTTGATTTTAGTGTTTATTTTACTTTTCAACTACACTTTTAAAATAAAGCTTTGTGATGCCATTGCAAGATTTGCATGAAATCTGATCATTGCAAATATAGCAATACCTGAAGGATGTGGAAAGATGGAAGTTACTTGGGAAATGTGTGTTTTTATTGTTGTTTTTTAAACTTTTTATGGCAGTTGCTCATTCAAATGTATATAAATTAAAATGTATGAATGAAAGCAAAATATCACAGCAAAGAGATTTATTTTATATATATGTAATTTATACAGCAGCTATAAATAGAAAAATATAAATTATACTAGAAAAATTAATGGAGATGATGTAAAAATAGGGCTTCTGTGCTATGTACTAAATCTTATATTGATGCACAATTTATAAATCTTGGCATTATTAATTTGGTTTAGTTATATTCCAATTACCACCAGTTAGCAAAACTGATTTTTAAAGAAGCATCTTTATCCTATGCCACCTGTGCTCCTTTAATATATTTAGTTGGAGTTCAAATTATGTAAACATTTGGTTCAGAACCATTTTCGTCTAATACAGTATCTTCATTTAACGAAGGAGGGAAGAAAGATTTGGGAAGATCACTGATTCTCTACGAAGTAGAGAGGTTTACTTTTATGAAAGAAGGAAAAACATAGGTGATTTCTAGATATGTTTTTTCTAGAATCTTATTAGTTGGTGTAGAGATGGGAGAAATTTGTTACCTTTTTGTGCTTATAAGCTGTGCACTTAGGTATTTGAAGGATAATCAAGGTATCAAATATTACTGGAAAGCTGATTTTAATATTCAGAATCAGAACAGAAACAAAAAGTGCGAATGTGGAGGATAGCAGTAGGTATCTAATAAATTCAGCAAATGGTATCAAAACTTATAAGGTATGCTTTAGATATGAACAGATGAAATATTTGGGTTAAGATACTTACTACTACTGTTATAGAATGTCTAGAAGATTTCAAAGAGATGAGAAAATTAAGATCATTATTTTAGGAGTCAATCAAAAGATATGTTGGACAGGATTCTGCCAAAGCTATGGTAGGATTAATAACAGTTTTAAGAGCTGCTTAACAAGAATAACATTTGCAATAATAATAGCTAATAACCAGCTCAGGCACTTTAAAAATTGCTACATAGATGTTAATTTATTTTATCTTTACATTAACACTGTGAGGATGGTACTGTTAACATGCTCGAAATCATGGAGCGGTGCCTGCAGGCTGAAAACCGTGCAGGGTCAATCCACAGTCCTTGAACTACCCTATACCAGGTTAAGCAGAGCACATTTTAAAAATACCTTTGGATCGTTAGAAAATGACTCTAGTATTTCCTAGCTCTTCTTCTTGCTTCCAGTCTTTTTATTGTTGCGGTCCATTTGATATTTTTCTAGCTGAAGTTTCTTAAAACTCCATTTTGCTTCCTATCTCTACATTATTCTGTGTTATTTTATTTTAAGAAAAAACTATCATGGGTGTTTCAAGTTCACCCATTTATGGGTCTTTGGGTTGTTGCCAGTTTTTGGCAATTATGACTAAAGCTGCTATAAGCATTCCCATGCAGGTATATTTGTGGCCATTTGTTTTCATTTCTTTTGAGTAAATAAATACCTAGGAGTGGGTCTGCTAGTTTATATAGTGGTTGAAAATATTAATAAGATACTTCCAAAATGTTTTCATAGTTGACCGTCCCATTTTGAATTCGCACCATCTCTATTTATAGACATCATAATGAAAACAAAAAGAATCTACAAAAAAAGTACAATACTGTGTAAGTGGGTTTATTAAGGTCATAGAAACATATTGATTATGTGTTTGCATACTAGTAATGAACAGTTGGAAATGAAAGCAAAAACATCTAATTGAATTTCTGGTCTGTGGATATAATACATACAGAGTGTCTGCTCTCACCGCCTCTGTATACATTTGCCTAATTGCTCTGTGTAGGGCTCTCCAACGCAGTGTTGACGAGGAGTGCTGAGAGAGGGTGTTCTTGTGCACAGTCTTCGGGGAAAGCGTTCAGCTTAATAACATTAAATGTGATGTTAGTATGGAGGGTTTGTACATATCCTTCATTGGGTTGACAAAGTTTCCTTTTGTTCCTAAATTGCTGAGATTTTTTTTGTTTTTCAGGAATGAATGTTGAGTCTCGTCAAATGTTTTTTTTCCCACATCTTTCAAGATGATTGTATACTTTTTTAGTGTGTTAATGTGGGGAATTATTTTGGTAGATTTTTCTATTGTGAACCAAACCCGCATTGCTGTGATAAACTCAACTTGATCACAATGTATTATCCTATCTATACATTGCTGAATTTGATTTGCTAATAATAATTGATTAGGAATGTTTAAATCTATGGTCATGAGGGATATTGTTATGTAGTTTCCTTCTAGTATTTTTGTGTGGTGTGTTGTCAGGGTAATGCTATCATAATAAATAATATTTCTTTACATTTTTGATACAATAGAATATTCCAGGCTTGGAGGTTTCTTTAGGAATCTTTGTAACTATGAATTCATTTTATCTGGCCAGCTGTTTGTCTGCCTGTCTATCTCTCCATCTGTACCTGTCTGTCTATTCACCTATCCGTTCATATCTGTCTATTTGGTCTACCTACCTACCTGTCAGTTTGTCTGTACATCCATTTATTCTTCCATCCATCCGTCCATCTGTCCCTACTAAACCTGAAGAATGGATTTGATTGGCACAGCACACACAATTAGTGTCTTTCTGCCTTTTGAAAGTGTAAAATCGGGGAGGTCTTTGGGTTTGTTTTTTTTGTCATGTTTAGCTCCAGTGCCTGGTATTACTGGTATGTAGTACACACTTCATAAATGTTTGTTGAATTAATGATTATGATCTTTTAATGCTTGGATGTATCTTATCTTTCATATGTACATGTAGTGGGATAGTTTTCTTTTCCCAAAAATGTTGTTACTAAGTTGGTGGTGAATCTTATAATTGTTAAGGTCTTACTAAGAAACGACATTATTGTCATCTGAACAAGCTCTTAGGTACTGCTTTGTATTGTTATTCATTTATATGGTTTAGCCTCTCCTCCCTGCTAAAGATTACATACCCCTACAGGATATTCTGTGGCCTTCTTAAGGCTCACAGCTATAAGTGGGTGAGTGAGTGAATAAATTCATATGGGTAAAATAATTTTGATATGAATATTCAAGAGCTATGCTCTTCATATTTTGAAGTATATTTTGCTTAATTTAATTGCCAATATTTCTCAATTAACTATGTTAGTTAACTCAAGTAATTTCCAAATCATGGGAAGCTAGCTATTTCTAGAATTAGTGATGAATCATTTTGGAAAATGTTATGTCCTGTTCTTTTGGAGGAAAATTCTTTTTTTCATTAACTTCTTTTAAAATTTAATCTTTATTGTATTTTTGTCCCATTACCATTTATCCCCCTTATATCCCCATGCCTGCAGTAATCACCACACTGCTGTCCATGTCCAGTTCTTTTCCCTTTTTTCTCAGTTCTTCTACCCCTCACCCCCACCCCCTCCACAGCTGTCATTCTGCTCTCCATCTGAGCCTGTTCCCATTTTCTTTGTTAGTTCGGTTTGTTCATTAAATTCCACATATGAGTGATATCAGATAATATTTGTCATGCTCTGCCTGGCTTATTTTACTTAGTGTAATGTTCTCCAGGTCTGTCCATATTGTTTCAAAGGGTAAAATTATCTTTTTTACAGCCAAGTAGAGTTCCATTCCGTACCTGTCCCATAGTTGTTTTATCCACTCATCTACAGATGGATGTCTACTTGAGCTTCTCCCATATCTCAGTGATTGTAAATAATGCTGCAATTAACATAGGGCTGCTGTTGTTCTCTGGAATTAGAGTTTTGGGTTCTTTCAGATACATGCTCAGAAGTGGGATCACTGAGTTGAAAAGCACATCCATTTTTAATTTTTTGAGGTATCTCCATACTGCCTTCCACAGTGGTTGCTCCAGTTTGCATTCCCATCAACAGTGCAAAAGGTTTCCCCTTTCTCCACATCCTCGCCAGTACCTGTTGTTTGTTGATCTCTTGATGATGATGATTCTGATAGAAATGAGATATCTCATTGTGGTATTAATTTATATTTCTCTGATGATTAGTGATGTTAAACATCTTTTCATACATCTATTGGCCATCTGTATGTCCTCTTTGGATAAGTGTCTAGTCTGGTCTTTTACCCAATTTTTAATTGGGTTGTTTGGGGTTTTTTTTTCGGTGTTGAGTTTTGTAAGTTCTTTAAACTTTGGATATTAACCCCTTATCAGATATATCAGCGAATACTACCTATTCTGTGGGTTGTCTTTTTGTTGATTATTTCCATTGCTGTGAAAAAGCTTTTTAGTTTGATATAGTCCCATCTATTTATTTTTTCTTTTGTTTCCCTTGCCTGTGGAGATGTATCCAATAAAATATTGTTACAAGCAATGTCCAAGATTTTGCTTCTTATGTTTTCTTCTATGATTTTTATGGTTTTGTGTCTAACATTTAAGTCTTTGATCCATTTTGAATTTATGCTTGTGTGTGGCATAAGGAGCTAGTCTAGTTTCATTTTTTTGCATGTATCTGTCCAATTTTCCTAATACCATTTATTGAATAAACTATCTTTAGCCCATTGTATGTGCTTGCATCCTCTGTCAAATATTAATTGACTATAAAGGTGTGGGTTTATTTCTGGGCTCTACTTTGTTCCATAGATCTATGTGTTTATTTTTATGCCACTACCATGCTGTTTTGATTAGTATGGCATATAGTGTAATTTCATATTAGGTAGTGTGATTTCTCCAACTTTATTCTTTCTTAGTATTGCTGTTGGTACCCGGGGCCTTTTGTGATTCCATACAAGTTTTTGTTCTAGTTCTGTGAAACACATCATTGGAACCTTGATAGGAATTGTATTGAATCTATGGATTGCTCTGGGTTGTATGGACATTTTAACGATGCTAATTTTTCCTATCCATGAATATGGTATGTGCTTCCACTTATTTGTATATTCTTCAATTTCTTTCTTCAGTGTCTTACAATTTTTGGTGTACAGGTCTTTTACATCCTTGGTTAGGGTTATTCCTAGGTATTTTATAATTTCTGAAGCAATTGTGCATGGGATTGTTTTCTTAATTTCCCTGTCTATTAATTCATTATTGTCATATAAAAAGGCAGCTAATTTCTAGATATTAATTTTGTTTTCTGCTAATTTGCTGAATTCATTTATCAGTTCTAGAAGTTTCTTGGTGGAATCTTTGGGGATCTGTATGTACAGTATCATGTCATCTGCAAATAATGACAGTTTTACTTCTTCCTTTCCAATTTGGATGCCTTTTCTTTCTTCTTTTCTGACTGCAGGGCTAGGGTTTCCTGTACTATGTTGAATAAGAGAGGTGAAAGCCAACATCCCTGTCTTGTTTCTGACCTTAAGGAGAACACTTGTAGTTTTTGCCTATTGCCATGTATAGCCTTTATTATGTTGAGGTATGTTCCCTCTATTCCCACTTTCTGAGAGTTTTTATCATAAATGGGTACAGGAATTTATCAAATGCTTTTTCTGCATCTATTGATATGATCATTGATATTCTTCATTTTGTGTGTGGTATAAGGAGCCACATTTATTGATTTGCAAATGTTGTACCAACCTAGCATTTCCCGAATAAATGTGGTGAATCACATTTATTGATTTGCAAATGTTGTACCAACCTAGCATTTCCTGAATAAATCCCACTTGATCATGGTCTATGACCTTTTTGATGCATTGCTGTATTCAGCTTGCTAATATTTTGTCAAGGATTTTAGCATCTGTGTTCATCAGGGATATTGGCTTATAATTTTTTGTTTTTATCTTAATGCTGAGCTAGAAAATGATGGGAGTCTTCTCTCCTTTTGAATCTTATGAAATAGTTTGAGGAGGAGAGGTTTTAGTCCTTCTCAGAATGTTTGGTAAAATTCACCTGTGAAGACGTCCAGTCTAGGGCTTTGGTTTGTTGGGAGGTTTTTTGGTTTTTTTTTTTTTTTTTTTTTTTGGATTACTGCTTCCATTTCACTAGGGATAATCTGTCTATTCATATTTTCTTATTTTCCTGATTTAGTTTTACAACATCGTATGTTTCTAGGGATTTATCCATTTCATCCAGGTTGTCCAGTTTGTTGGGATGTGGTTGCTCAGAATATTTTCATATAATCCCTTGTATTTCTTTGGTGTCCGTTGTTATTTCTTCTCTTTCATTTCTGAATTTATTTACTTGGGTTCTTTTTCTTTTTTTCTTGATAAGCCTGGTGAAAGGTTTGTCAAACTTGTTTATCTTTTCAAAGAACCAGCTCTTAGATGCATTGATCTTTTGTGGTGGTTTTTTTTTTAAGACTCTATTCCATTTATTCCTGCTATGATCTTTCTACTCACTTTTGGGCTTTTCTTGTCATTTTTTTACAAGTTTCTTTAAATGTAAAGTTAGATTATTTATTTGAACTTTTTTCTTTCTTTCTTTTTTTTTTGAGATAGGCCTGTAATGCTATTAATTTCCCAGTAAGAGTTGCTTTTCCTGTGTCCCACAGATTTTGGATTATTGTGTCCTCATTTTCATTTGTTTCAAGGTATCTTTTGATTTCTTCCTTGATCTTGTGTTGACCTATTTGTTGTTTAATAACTTGTTATTTAGCTTCCATGTCTTTGCATGTTTTTCAGTGTTCTTGTGATTGATTTCTAATTCAATAACATTGTGGTCAGAGAAGATGCTTGATATGATTTCAATCTTCTTAAATTTATTGAGACTTGTTTTTTTTGTCCTAACATGTAGTCTGTCCTAGAAAACATTCCATGTGCACTTGAAATGTATGTATATTCTGCTGCTTTGGGGTGAAATGCTGTGAAGTTATCAATTAAGTCCATTTGATCTAGTATATGTTTAAGTCCACTGTCTCCTTGTTGATTTTCTACCTGGCAGATCTGTCGATCAAAGTCAGTGGGGTGTTAAAATCCCCAACTATGACTGTATTTCTGTCTATCTCTCCCTTTATGTCCATCAAGATTTGCTTCACATATTTAGGTGCTTCTGTGTTAGGTGAGAAAATGTTTACTAAGGTTATATCCTCTTGTTGGGTCATTCCCTTTATCATTATATAGTGTCCTTGTTTGTCTCTTACTATAGCCTTGGTTTTAAAGTCTATTTTGTCCGATATAAGTACTTCTACCCTGGGTTTTTTTCCTTTCCATTTACATGAAATATCTTTCTGTGTGGGTATCTTTTGATCTGAAGTGGGTGTCTTGGAAGCAGCATATATGTAGGCTTAATTTTCTTATTCATTCAGCTACCCTGTGTCTTTTAGTTGAAACATTTAAGCCATTAACTTATAAGGTGATTATCGATAGATATTTTCCTATCTTTTTTCCTTTTCTTTTTCTTCTTCTTCTTAAAGCAAGCTCTTTAACATTTGTTTGCAGTGCTGTTTTGGTGTTAACAAATTCCTTTAGCTTTTTCTTGTCTGGGAAGCTGCTTATTTCTCCTTCAATTTTAAATGATACCTTGCCAGGTAAAGTAGCCTTGGTTGTAGGTCCTTGCTTTTCATCATTTTGAATATTTCACACCACTCTCTTCTGCTCTGAAATGTTTCTGTTGAGTAATCTGATTCCAGTCTAATCCGTGCTTCCTTGTAGGTAATTACCTGCTTTTCTCTTGCAGCTTTTAGGATTCTCTCCTTGTCTTTAAGCCTTGTTATTTTAATTATGATGTGTCTCGGTGTTAGCCTTTGGGTCCAACTTGTTTGGGACTCTCTGAGCTTACTGGAATTGTGTGTCTTTTTCCTTCACCAGATTAGGGAATTTCTCAGTCATTATTTCTTCAAATAGGTTCTCAATCCCTTGCTACCCCTTTTCCTTTTGGTATTCCCATGATGCAAATGTTATTACACTTCGTGCTGTTCAAAATATTTCTTAGGGTCTCCTCATTTTTTCAATTTTTTTTCTTTTTGCTGCTCTGCCTGCATGTTTTTTTCTACCTTGTCTTCCAAATCACTGATTCGATCCTCTGCTTCACCATTTTATTCCTTCCAGTGTACTATTTATTTCAGATACTGCATTCTTTATTTCTGACTGGTCCTTTTGTATGGTTTCTATGCCTTTTTTCATGTTGTTGAGTGTTCTTATAATCATTACTCTAAGCTCTCTATCTGATAAATTGCTTACCTCCATTTCATCTAGTTCTTCTGGATAATTCTCTTGTTTTTCATTTGGGGTCTCTTTGTCTTCCCATTTTAACTGTTTCTTTGCATGTGTTTCTATATATTAGGTAGATCTGCAGAGACTCTGGTGTAGACCTTTGTCAGAACTGCATGTGACTGGCCCTGGTCAACTTGTTTGGCGCCATCACTGACTTTTTTTAAAGTGAAACTGACTCACATTACTTTTCGAAGACACAGATCTAAACTGATTTGGGTTTGATCTGACCTACCAGGAGCCATTCTACATATAGTATTCTCCCCTTTTTCAACGGGCCTTACATCCCAAGACTCCCAGGAAAATTCCTGAAGCCACAGATAGTACTATACCCTATATTTACTGTGGTTTTTTTCCTGTGCATACCTATGATAAAGCTTAATTTATAAACTAGGAACAACAATAGTATAATAGAATTATTGTAATAATATACTCTAAAGTTATTTGAGAGAGAGTGGTCTCTCTCTCAAAATATTTTATTGTGCTGTATTCACCCTTCTTCTTGCAGTGTTGTGCGTTGATCAGTTTTTTACATAATAAAGTGAGGTAAATGACATAAACATTGTGACAGCATTAGGCTACTATAAGGGATACTTGAACACAAGCACTGTGATATGGCAACAGTCCAGCTGATACCTGAGACAGCTACGAAGTGACTAACCAGGAGGTAGTATATACATCATAGAGACACAGGACAAAGGGATGATTTATATCATGGGTAGGGTGGAGCAAGAAACCTAAGATTTTATAACAGTACTTGGAATGGTGCTCAATTTAACAGTTATGAATCATTTCTAGAATTTTCCTTTGAATATTTTTATATTGCAATTGAATATGATAACTAAAACCTCAAAAAGTAAAAGAGCAGCTAAGGGGGACTGCTGGAAGGACTACTGTGATCACTCTCCTGTTGAGATTTCTTTAAAACTAAGTGTCCTCTCTCTCTTTGCTCATTTGAACAGGGCACAACCAGGGGTCATTTGAGATCTACTGGGGCTTGTCCAAGCTCAAGGGACTGTCCTCTTCTACTCTGATTCCTAACTTCTATATCTCATCCTGAAGCTAACTTGGTACCTGTTAATGAGGAAGTTGAAGGTGAATAACATTTTCCTTCCCTGTCTCATCATCCATGGTATTTCTAATTCTGACATCACACTCTCATCTACGTTGAATGATACTGGTTTGTCCCTGGTGAGAATGTCAGTCTTGCTTCATCATCTCCTCTGTCTTTGGGCACATGCAAATTCTCCCTGGTCCTGCTGCTGCTCCCAACTATATTTCTACCTCCACATTAGGCAGTGAGTTCTTTTCTCATTTTTATTTCAGCATAACCTTATCTGGACTTATTGGTGGCACTTCTCTGAAGGAAATCTTTGCTTCTAAATTCTTTCTTCTTATTGATCATCATTTGATTATTTTTACCTTATAAATTAGTTTTCATCATTCTCCTTTAATTTTTTCCCTAGATGCCCAAAAGTACATGGTATATGTAGCCCATTATTTAAAATACAAGGAGTGTATTTGCCTTTTTCTTTCAGTTTCTTCTTTATTTAACAACCCTTATATCTATAATAAAGAACATGTAGTAGTAGAGCCATTCATGCAATATGAAACCGTTAGATGAAAATTCTGAATAGTAATTGGGAGAAGTAGTATCTGTGCTTAGTATACACTCCCCTTAGAAAACACCGTGAAAAGTATGGTTTGCTGTATTTTAAAGACTCCATAATTACTATGTGATGTGAGTTGTTATGGTAACTGGCTTTCCCCCCTTCTATTAAATAACAGTAAATGGTTGCTTGAGATGTGATTGAATTGTCAGCTTTCCAGCTGACATTACCCTGATGGGGAAGGGGGTTAGGGGTGAGGGGAGAAAGACAAACTGAACAAAGAGAGAGAGAATGAATGAAAGAAGAAGGGGTGAAGGAGAGAGAGAGAGAGAGAGAGAGAGTTTTAAATGTCCAGAAAGCACCTTCAAAGAGATGGGTGTCATTTTAAAAATGTGTCCATAAGTCCTCCCTTCTTGTCTTCCAGTCACTGTTTGTCATAGAATAGGAATAAAAAAACATTGTTTTGGGCAAACAAGATTAGTATTGACAGAAAATTGAAGCCTATTATGTCTTATATGTAAACAATGGGATATTGAATGGCTTTGGGGGTCTCTAACACTAAGTACAAATGATTTTTCTCCTGGGAATGTGGGAGGAGTGTGTGTGTTTGTCACAGACCAAATGTGGTGGCTTGCTATTCATGTGTCTGTAGCAACTGAAGTTAAATACTTTTATTATTTGGATAATACATATATCTGGGGAGCATGAAAAAATGCCTTTGTGAAACTGGGGCTTTAAATCAATAGTCAGAAGTTTACTTGTCATTCTTACATGCTGCCTTACTTTATCTCGTTCTAGTTTGACAATTAAAGCTTGCCTTATTGATTCGTAGTATTTAATGAGGGGCTGTTAAAAGGGTATTTTCTGATAAACAAATAATCTCACTTGTTATGATCAGCCAGAGGCAGGAAATAATACCAAATTTTTAGGCAGTGTATTCCGAACAGTAAATTAACTCATTGGGGCACCATGTAGGCCTTCCAGTAAGACATGTATCAGTGAGGAAACAAGATCTACTTTTCATTCTGTTGTCAGAATTGCCCTACATTGTGAACTGTGTGCCTGAGCAGAGTATTTTCTGTTCAGCTAGTATTTCAGATCTACTTAATTAGAGGCTGTAAGTTTGGTTAGGAAATTTCAAACTATAAATTTTATCATACTGGCTTTAAAGTTTTGCCTTGTCACGCACTGTGTTCTTATCTGGAATGAAACATTTCCTGGCCAGAACATTTTGGACAAGCTTTTATAAAATTTCAAATAATTGCATCCTCAACAACCTGTTGTTTGAGTTTTGGTGTTTCCACTAAAAAAAGTTTTCTAAAATTGTGCTTCTAGCATGATTGAAAGTTGTACATCGTAATCTTTTGTGATCACTTGTTATGGTAGTATAGTTTTCACTTGACAAAATTTTGTTTTAAAGCAAATACATTTAGTTTGTTTAAAGTCAGCAGGTACTTAATTGAACACTTACGTGCAAGACACTGTTATGGGTGCCACAGGAAAGATTCCGGGATGAACAGGACATGCATGATCTCTGCCTGTAGGATTGTATGAGGTTAAAATCCTTACACAAATAATCTAAGATTGAACTCATTGACTGTCAGAGGAGAGGATCGTGTACTAGACATTATTTCTGTAAGTACCGATGAGAGGGAAATGGCATTAAACAAAGAGGAAACAGTGGGTGCAAAGGTCCTATTGAATATAGGGGAGGCTCGGTGACTGGATTATAATCCAGTTCAGCCAGAATACAGGTTAAATGAAAGAGAAGAGCAGAAGATCAAGTGGGGAGGTGGGTTGAGGATCTTGGCCAGCAGAGTTCTAACATAAGAACAATTATTTCTTAAAGTAAATGTTGTACTTTTGAGTCTAAAAGTCTTTGAACAAAGTTCAAAAGAGTTTGAACTTTATTCTTTAAGGAACCATCAAGGGTTTCTGAAGAGAAGTTCTGAGTTAATGTGATAGTAGCTGTGCCATTTAGGGTGCACTAGAAGGAGGAAAGGCCCTGACTGGGTGGCTTAGTTGGTTGGAGTGTCGTTCCATGCACCAAAATGTTGTGGGTTCAATCCCTGGTTGGGACACTTATGGGAGGCAACAGATCATTGTTTATTGCTCACTTGCTCTGTCTGAAATCAATAAACATTTCCCTGAGTGAGGATGAAAAAAGAAGGAGGAAGAAAGATTTTAGTTTTAGGGGATTACTTAGGTGACCTCAGTAATCTAGGCAGGAATTAGGACTAAACCTATGAGGAAGAAAGTAGGAACAAATATAATAAACATTTCAGAGCAAAGGTAGGGTTGGTAGTTGAGTTAGGGGAGATAAAGAAGTCCAGAAGAAACCAGAAGTTTTAAACTTGTGTGACTGAGAAATTGATAGATAGTATTGGTAGAAAAAGGAACAATGAGTACAAGAGTGGGTTTTGAATGATGATGACTAAGAAATGTACAGTGTGTAATAGGTGGAGCAAGGTGTGTGGGTGAGAAGTACATGTTCTAAAAATAGTGATTTCTATTTAGTAAAGAGAAACTATGTCTTTTTAATTTTATTTTTGTTGAGGTATAATACGCATACAGTAGGTTTTATACCGTTTAGTGTATAGTTCTATGAATTTAAACAGTATACCCCTTCCTGTAACCAGTACCACAGTCAAAATGAGAACAGTTTCATCACCCTAAAAATTCCCTGCGCTCCTTTGTAGTCAACCCCATCCCCCTCCCCTGTCTACTTAAAACCACAGATCTCTTTTGTATCCCTCTGGTTAAACTGCTTAAAGAGTCCTAGGAGCCACCACAAACCGGGGTCTGATGATCAAGAGGGCTGAGTGCCAAATCCCCAGCCTTTGCCCTGACTTCATCTGGACAAGGTTGAATTCTCTGTCTTCTGTTTTATATGTCGGCATTTTCCTTAACAATTTGGGTGGGGCAAAAATATCTACATAGCTAAATACTTAAAGACTATTATTCTGTAGTGTTACTGGTACGACTGTCTGAGCCACCATTATTCCTTACCTGGCTTGTTGCATGCAGTAAGTAGCCTCTGAGTCGGCTTCCTCATGTTGACCTTTGCCCTCCACAATGATTATAGTGGTCAGCATGATTCCTTTACAGTAGATCAGATGATATCCTCCTCCTCCTCAAAATTTGTAATAGCTCCCCATTAGTAAGAATAAAGGCAGGTCCTGAAAAATCACCTAGAAGATCCTATGTCATTTTAGGGTCTTTTCTCTTTCTACTCCCTACTCACCAGCCTATTCTCTTTCTACTCCCCTCCGTGCTATAGGTACCGGCCTTCTGTCTGTCCTCTAACAGATCGCCGTGTGCTATGCTCATTTTAGGACTTTGCCTTATTTTTTTTAATTTAAACTGAACTGTAATTCACATAACATAAAACTTAACCACATTAAAGTTTACAATTCATAGCATTTAGTACATTCACAATATACACAGTTACGTCTACCTAGTTCCAAAACATCTTCATCCCCCTCACGTGAGACCTGTGTCCCTTAAGCAGTGGGGAGGGGAAACTCGCCATTTCCCCTGCCTTCTTGTTCTAGTCGCTTCCCTCCTTCATCCCCACACTGGAAACCACTAATTTGCTTCTGTCCCTATGGATTTACCTATTCTGGATATTTCATATAAATGAGATCACATAATATATGACCTTTTGTGTTGGGCTTCTTGCACTTAGGATAATGTTTCTAAGGTTCATCTACACGGTAGCCTGTGTCGACACCTCATTCTCTTTTGTGGCAGAACGATATTATATTGTGGATATACCATATTTTATTTATCCATTCATGCATTCATGAACCTTTAGGTTATTTTCACCTTTTGGCTATTTTGAAAATGCTGCTATGAACGTTCATGTACAAGTATTTGTTTGAATACATGTTTTCATTTTACTTGGGTATATACCTAGTAGTGGAACTGGTGTGTTATATGGTAATTCTGCCTTTAACTTTTTAAGGAACCACTAAACTATTTTCTGTAGTAGCTGAATAATTTTATATTCCCACTAGCACATACCTTGGATTTTACATCTTCATGTCCTTCCAGTTTTCAGTCAGACTTCTTCTCAAAGAGACCTATTCTGACCACCCTGTTTAACTTTGTCACCTGCTCCCATCTCCACCCTTTCCTGATTAGCATTCTTGTCCCTCTTACATTATTTGCATGTTTCCCTAATGTAGTGTCTTTTTGAGGCATGTGCGTAACATTTCATTATACTTACTACCTCTTACACACAGAAACTCTTGCTCTTCCCTAAATCATAGGACTCACCCATCTCAGCAGTTCACCAGACACCTGTCCTTGCAAGGGAATGTATAGTTAGTTATAGGAAGAGTAACCTCCACATAGTCCTTGCAGCTTGATGCACTGTGCTTGAGAACCCTGCCATATCATCTGCTGAATAACAGGGTTGCAGCTTTATTATTTGAATTTTTTCTCCTAAAGACCATCATTTAGTCCTTTATTTTTATTTTATTGTTGTTCAAATACAGTTGTCTGCATTTTCCCCCATCACTGCCCCCACCCCAGTCAGCCCCACCTCCCTCCCCCATTCCACCCCCACTAGGTTTTCCCATGTGTCCTTTATAGTTGTTCCTGAAAACACTTCCCCCACCCATTATCCTCTACCACCTCCCTTCCTGAACAATATTATATTGTGGATATACCATATTTTATTTATACATTCATTCATTCATGAGCCTTTAGGTTCTTCCCCCCCCCTTTTTTTTTTTTTTTGAGATGCTCTGTTTAATCTTCTTTAAAAATATATTTTATTGCCCAGGCTGGTGTAGCTCAGTGGATTGAGCACGGGCCTGCGAACTAAATGACCGTGGTTCAATTCCCGGTCAAGGCACACGTCTGGGTTGCAGACCGGTTCCCAGCAGGGGGACACATGAGATGCAACCACTCATTGATGTTCTCTCCCTCTCTCTCTTTCTCCTCCCCCCTCTCCCAAAAAATGAATAAATAAAATCTTAAAAAAATAAAATCAATGAAAAATAAAAATATATTTTATTGATTCTGCTATTACAGTTGTCCCATTTTCCCCCCTTCATCCTCCTCCACCCTGCACACCCTCTCCCACCCACATTCCTCCCCTTTAGTTCATGTCCATGCGTCACAAGTTCTTTAGCTTCTACATTTCCCATACTGTTCTTGCCTTCCCCCTGTGTATTTTCTACCTACCATCTATGCTACTTACTTCTTGTACCTTTTCCCCCTCTCTCCACCTCCCACTTCCCTGTTGCTAACCCTCCATGTGGTCACCATTTTTGTGGTTCTGTTCCTGTTCTAGTTGTTTGCTAAGTTTGTTCTTGTTTTAGGTGTGGTTGTTAATAATTGTGAGTTTGCTGTCATTTTACTATACATGTTTTTTATCTTCTTTTTCTTAAATAAGTCCCTTTAACATTTCATATAATACAGGCTTGGTGATGATGAACTCCTTTAACTTGACCTTTTCTGAGAAGCACTTTATCTGTCCTTCCATTTTAAATGAAAGCTTTGCTGGATAGAGCAATCTTGGATGTAGGTCCTTGCCTTTCATGACTTGGAATGCTTCTTTCCAGCCCCTTCTTGCCCGCAAGATTTCTTTTAAGAAATTGGCTGATAGTCTGATGGGAACTCCTTTGTAGGTTACTGTCTCCTTATCTCTTGCCGATTCTAGGATTCTCTCCTTCATTTTAATCTTGGCTAATGTAATGATGATGTGCCTTGGTGTGTTCCTCCTTGGGTCCACCTTCTTTGGGATTCTCTGAGCTTCCTGGACTTCCTGGAAGTCTATTTCCTTTGCCAGATTGGGGAAGTTCTCCCTTATTATTTGTTCAAATAAGTTTTCCACTCGTGGCTATTCCTCTTCTCCTTCTGGTACCCCTATAATTCGAATGTTGGAACATTTGAGGATGTCCTGGAGGTTCCTAAGCCTCTTCTCATTTTTTTGAATGGTTTCTTCTTTCTTTTCTGGTTGGATGTGTCTTTCTTCCTTCTGGTCCACACTGTTGGTTTGAATCCCAGTTTTCTTCCCATCACTATTGGTTCCCTGTATATTTTCCTTCATTTCACTTAGGGTAGCCTTCATTTTTTCATATAATTTGCAAGCAAATTCAACCGATTCTGTGAGCATCCTGATCACCAATGCTTTGAAGTGTGTATTTGATAGGTTGGCCATCTCTTCATTGCTCAGTCGTATTTGCCCGGAGCTTTGATGTGTTCTCCATTTGGGCCATTTTTTTTTTGTCTTGATGAGCCTGTTACATAGTGGGGACAGGGCCTTGGGTGTTCACCAGGGTGGCACAACCCAGTATCTGGGTTGTGACACTTTATGTCGGGGAGGGGTCCAAGAGGGAACAATGGCACTTGCTTCGCTTTCTGTCAGATTTCAGTCTCTTCTGCACTTCCCCCAAGCAAACTGGGCCTTTCTGTTGCTGATTCCCTTGTGGGTGGGCTTGTGTACATTCCAGGACCCTGTGGGTCTCTCCAACAAATTCTCCTGTGAGTCTAGGAATTTCTCCTGCCACATCCACCCCCACAGGGGTTTTCAATTGGTGTTTTGAGGCTTTATTTCCTCCTGCTAGAGCCCTGGGTTTTGAGGTCTGTCTCGCTCTCCAGTTTCACCTGGTTTATCTGTCTGTGAATGTGGGGCTGCCTGGTCAGCCAGCCACCTTGCATGTTGTGCCCAGCTTCACAGTCACCACCTTGCTGGTTCTGTTGTTGCTACCCCACACCTGGGGTCTGCCTGCTGCCAACTTGCATGCCCAGTGCCGCCGCTTTTTTTGCCGTGACCCCTCTCGGCTCAGCTGCCTGACTCTGCCCCTCCTACTGGTCTGGATGAATGTGTTTATTTTAACTCCTTGGTTGTTGGACTTCCATACAGTTCAATTTTCTGTCACTTCTGGTTGTTACTTTGTTTCTAAATTGTTGTTGTCCTTATTTTGGTTATGTGAGGAGTCACAGTGTGTCTATGCCTCCATCTTGGCTGGACCCTTTAGGTTATTTTCATGTTTTGGCTATTTTTAAAATGCTGCTATGAAATTGTTCTTAATTTCAATGTCTTTGGTTATATTTTGCTTGCTCGTTTGTTTTGTCGATTAGGTTCCACTTAAAGGTGAGATCATATGGTATTTGTCTTTCACCGCCTGGCTTAGCATAATGCTCTCCAGTTCCATCCATACTGTTGCAAAGGGTGGGAGCTCCTTCTTTCTTTCTGCTGCATAGAATTCCATTGTGTAAAGGTACCATCATTTTCTGATCCACTCATTTACTGATAGGCACTTAGATTGCTTCCTGAACTTGGCTATTACAAATTGCGCTGCTGTCAACATTGGGGTACATAGGTTCTTATGGATTGGTGTTTCGGGGTTCTTAGAATATAATCCCAGCTGGGTCAAAAGTCAGTTCCATTTTTTAGTTTTCTAAGGAAATTCCATACTGTTTTCCACAGTGGCTGCTTCAGCCTGCATTCCCTCCTCCTGTGCACTAGGATCTCTTTTCTTCACATCTTCTGCAACACTTTTGTTTGTTGGTTTGTTTTTGATGGCCCATTCTCAGTGGCATGAAAGGGTATCTCATTGTGATTTTAATTTGCATCTCTCTGATGGCTGGTGATGCTGAGTTTCTTTTCATATGTCTCTGGGCCCTCATATAAGTCATGACACCATAAAAGTCCTAGAGGAAAACGTAGGCAGGGAAATCTCAGATAGTCCAGCAATATTTTCACCGAGATGTCCCCTAGAACAAGGGACATAAAGGAAGGAATAAACAAATGGTGGTCTCATGAAAATGAATTTTTTAAAGATTTTGTTTATTTTTAGGGGAGAAGGCAGAGAGAAAGAGAGGGTGGGAAACATTGATGTGAGAGAGAAACATCAATCGGTTGCCTCGCACATACCCACAGCCACAGACCTGGGTCGCAACTGAAGTATGTGCCCTGACTGCAAATGGAACCAGTGACCTTTCAGTTGCAGGATGCCATCCAACCCACTGAACCACACCAATCACGGCAGAAATTATTTTGTTGATTAGGTTGACTTCAAGGGCTTCTAACAAGTAATGCAAATAATACATAACTTTCATACTTTAAAGACGTGAATTGTATTTTCCAGCCTAGCAACATTAACCTTTATGGGTAGCTGTAGGTAGAATTGGAATAGCTTCCTCTTTTGCCTATAACACAACTGGAATGTGGGTGTTGACTGTCTTTAAGCTGTTTCCCCACGTCTCTCTTTAGTAAGAGAAAGAGCAAGAGAATGAATGCATCTTTAAGGAGATTTGTTCACAGCTAACTCCGTAGAACGCTAAACCTACATATAATCTCATAAAACCTAAGGAGCACAGGCTGACGTCTAGGCCCAAGGTTCCACTGGGTCCCTGCACCACCTTCAGATGTGGTTGGAGCAGCAGCAGGAGGATTAGCTTTAACTTTCAGTTTATAACTTCCTTTTAAATAGGTTTCCTGGCATGCATGTCTTTGTTCTTAGAAGCTCAACATTTGATGTGCTCGTTTGCCTTTACATTTTCCATAATACCCTCTTTTTGTTTAAACCATTTGAGACCATCGTCTTTCCAAAAACATTCAGTGCTCCTATCGCCAGTGTGCTGAGGCTCTAGATCGCCTCAGTCGTGCAGTGGTAATGATGTCCATGAATAATTATATTTGGCAGGCAAATTAATATTTGGAGGTTCTGAAATGAGAGATAAAAGTGTTCGTTGTGGTGTTTGAGTGTTCTTTCTGGTAAACCCAGATCTCAAAATACAATTTAGAGATAGTTAATATAGTTTATGAAAAGTGAACAGAATTGATAGGAAAAAGTTAAGAAAATTCCTCTCATTTTGGAATCAAAGGGCAAGAACTGAAGTCTGATTAACGCCTCCCAGCTTGAAACGTGGCCTCGGCTGGCCCCTCCCTTCAAGGATGTTTAGTGCCGTGTGGACAGGCCTTCCCCTGCTTTCCTCTGCAGAGAGAACACTTCATCAGAAAAGGAAAAAACTTGCCTTTATCATTTTCAAAGTTCATTTCATGGTTTCAATACCTTTTTCATGCTGTATGAGTATCTAACTCTTTAAAACAAAGCAGCGGATTGAGAGGTGATAGGTGGCAGGCAGAATTAATCCCTTCGTTCTCCATCGAGTCTTCATAATGTTGCCTTGTGACCTGTTTGTGCCTGTTTCTGATCCTCACACTGGAAAGCTCTGGGAGGACACGGATTAGCTGATGTTCTTTATATTTTCTCATAAAACCTTGTGGATAGTGAATTAAGACTAGAGTTAAACACCAGAGGCCAGGAGACCCAACTCTATTCAGAGAGGCTGTTCTCTTCCCTGTCACAAAGCAATCGAATCTTATAATACAATAAAATCTCTTAAGCACTCAGGATTTCTTGATTCTGGGCTAATTATGTAGAAATCTGGAGGGATTTTTGTTTCTTGTTTTTTGTCTGTAGGACACAGACTGAAGTTTTTGTTGTTTGAGTCGGAGGAGATGAGTTACAGGAAACACAAAATGTGCTGTACTGTGGCTGTCTGTCTGGAGTGATCTTTCTTTAGCAGAAGCAGACCTTGGGAAGATTTGTTTCAAGATAGCCGTATACTAATAGGTAGAAACAGAAATGACTATGAAAACCAGATGTTGTATCTGGGCCTCGCTTCAGAAACAGGGTTTCCGTGCTGGCCTGCTTCATTTTTCGCTTGTTTACCCACACTGATTAAAGGGCATTTACGTGGGGGTGTGCGCAATTGCTGACTGCGGCGCTCATTTGCATGCTCTTGCCATCATGGTTTCTACACAACATGATATTTCTTTCTGCAATTTAGGTTTATTACTTCAGAAACTGTCAGAATGAAAATCCAGGATGTGAGCAATATTTATTTTTATTTTAAATTACTAGGGAGATTTGTTAGACAATACCTCGTTTCCTGACATTGGCAAGAGGTTTTACAGAGTTTCTCCCTAATTCTCAGGGACACATTTGTATTATATATACATTTTAACTTGTTATTATTGTAAGACTCTATTTGCTTTAATTTAGAAAATTTCAGGCTTATTTTATTTTGTCTTTACAGGACTCTAAGTTCCTCTCCTTTGAAAATATTCCAAGACCTTATTTGTGGTTCTGATCCCAGACTGATTTGGTTTGTTTTAGAACATATAAACCATTTAAATAAGGGGAAGGAAAGAATTGATGATACGGTTTAATTTTACAATTTAATGCTGTGTAGTCTGACTCACGGTGCGGTGCATCTTTCCTGCAGGTACACATCCAGCTTTCTGAGTGGCACCGGGCCATTTTTCTCCCGCAAGCGTGGCTGGCATATATGACTCGAGCTTATCATGCCATTTTACAGGTAATGAAACCATTGGATGGTGTGTTTCAGAGGAGTGTCTCCTTCTTCCCTCAAATTTTACTCCAAATATGTATTTAATAAAAAATCACTTAGGAAAATAACACTGTTGAAAATGCAGTGGTTATAATTGCTGCTAAAGAATGTAAGTCATAAATGTATATAATGCACTTAACTTTTTTTTACCTATCAATAATGACTTTATTGTTTTTAATTTAAATTTTAAGTGCTGATTTCTTCCCAACACGTGTCCTGTCTAGAACTCCCTCATGAGTGCTACTGGTTTTACTTGATGCTGCTCTTTGAACATCTCCCCGATGTCCCAAATGTCCCCCTTGGCTGTCCCATAGCACCTCACCTTGAGTGCTTCCCAGACTGAGCTCATTGTCTGTGCTAACCTCCTCAAGCTGGCCTTGCTTACTGCTCCAGCCTTATCTTATTTTCTTTCCTCTAGATGTTGTATCTCAGCCTTGCTAAATTTCTTTGTTTTCCAAACTGAGCAAGTCTCTCTTAATCTCCTGACATTGACACATGGTTTTTTCTGGTACAGGTACTTCCATTCCCTCTTTGCTCACCTAATTTCCATGTGGTCTTTATTTAGATCATTTTATCTGGGAAGGCACCAGTGTGTGCCCCGCCCCCCGCCCCACTGGATTGTCTCCTGCCCATGTGTGCTTCCTTAGTACACAGGCTTCTCTCTTAGAAGGTTTATCAACATAGTTATTTGTCTGGAACCTCCATCCTGTTGTCTCTGCTCCTTAGAACTCGAGCTTTGCCATCTTGAGCACTTGACATGGTGTCTGAAACACAATAGGTGCTCACTAAATAAATGAATTCCACTCAATTCGACTTCATTTAAGCCAGTATCATAAGTTAGTTTGTGGATTTTTTTAATTAGAAATAATTCTTAATCGGTTTGAGAATATATGAACAGTTAACAATATAAGAAAACAACAACTATTTTTCCTAGGTTAAAATTTCTTTTTAAAGATGATAGAACAAACTCTGATGGTATTGAGTAATTTCTGGCCCAGTATCAGATTTTCATGGAGTCTCAGGCGTTATGGTCAAAGGTAACAGCTGTACCAAAAGATGGTTGGGGTTGAGGGATGAAAGAAATGACTAAGCATCTGAGCTCCAGTGTTCTCATCTTATATTAAAACCTTATTGCAACATATTTTATTGAGTCTAGATTTTATGAAGTACTGAGGTATGTCCAGAGATTCCTATCATTAGAACTGCTTAGGGGGACCAGGAATCTCTGTGTTTACCAAGCTGCCTGTTAATTTTAACTCAGTTTGTCAGCCAAGCTCAGAACACCGGTGTTTTAGATGGTTCCCCAAACCACGCTGGGAGTCCGCGTCTTAAAGATGTTTCCTTGGAACAATGGTTTCCTTTTTCTCAGCTTACCCACTTTTTTATCCTCAGCTGCATCTTGGCACTCAGTTTTGAGTAGATGCATGAGTGAAAGAGTGTGTTACTCATATACACCCCTGACCAATTACAGTTTTTATTCAAGGTGAGTGAAATTATAAGTTGGACTCTGCACTTTTCCTCACATTTATTTCTTCACCAGACATTTATGGAGTGTTTTTTACTGGCCAGGCCCTGTATGCCGGGTTCATGGGACACAAAGGGGAGTAAAGCACTCCTTCTCGGTGAGCTGCCAGTCCCATGCAGGAGACCAGCATGTCCAGTAGCAATTCCAGCACAACCCCTGAGAATTGTATTTAGCTGTCAGCATAAGGAAGGCTAAATTGAACAGGATGATGGTATAACTCATGCAGATGGCTTGCAATTGATTAAAAAAACTTGCATAGTTGTCTTTATAGTTAGAGCTACCATTTTTTGAATAACTAGTGTGTGTCCAATACTACCATATATAATTTCAATAAATCTTTACAGAAACCCTTTGAAGCGGCTGTTGTAAACCCCCATATAATGGGATTAGAAATGGGGAAAGAGGGTTAGCTAGGAAAACAAAGCAAATGGTACAAAACCCAACAGTCAGTAAGTGAAAGAACTGGAAATTAACTAGAATCTTTTGGACTCCAGAAATTCAGTCCTTCCCACTGTAGTATGCATTTTCCCTAACACATAATGCCACACATTAATAGTAACAATAATGCAAATTGCTTTAATATTTTAAAGGACAGATCTATTTTGTAAAAGCCAGCCAAGTATTTTTAGTATGCAGGTCAATTGTTCTGCTTTTCTTCTGTTGTGATAGTTAGTGTACATCGTTTTTTATTTATCATTTAAAATGTCTTTACTTTGAATTTTTAATCTAGTTCCATTGAGAAATGGTGATAAAAGTGAAAAAACGTCAACTATAATAAGATTTTGAGTGTTATTTGAAAATACAGCATTGCTTTCTAGGCTGTCACTGTGACTTGAAGGTACACTGATGCATTTTACTGTTTGACAAGTTTTTGTAAATGACTCCACACACTTAAATAGGGTGGTGGGATCTTAGAAGAATGAGAGCAACTGCTAGACTCCTTGTCCATGTCAAGAATTTCTGTCCTAGAGGATACTTCTTCTGCACAGGAGTTACAGTTACTTCCCATCTGGTGCTAGATATATTTTGTAGCACTAAACTGAAGGATCATTCTTAGGAGCCACATTAATCATGTCTAGGAGACACATTAAAGGGTACATTCTACATTGTTTCCTGCAGGTTGATTTTGATGTGAATAAGTTTGAGTTCTGAATACTACAGGCAGCTTTTGCTTAGATGTCTGCTTCAGCCGATATCTTTCCATAGTTTTTCCAAAAAAATGTGGGATTTGGACTTATAAACATATCCAGGTGGTTGACATGGGGAAGAATTTGGATTTCTTCTCATTAAGATGAAAAAATGCAGATACATTGATCGACAATTCAGAGTCCATTTTGATAAAGAGCCCTTTACAGCCACCTTTACCTTGCTGCCCTTGTGGGATGCAGAGAAGGTTAAGGTCTCCAGCTTCTGTGTAAAGGGCTCGTGGGGATTTTGAATATGACCTCAAACAGGAGAGAGGAGTTAAAACAGGTTGACTTCAAACACTTGTTTCCTGAATCAGTCAGCTAGCTGCAAAATAATCTGAAA
Organism: Artibeus jamaicensis; assembly: GCF_021234435.1. Lineage (NCBI taxonomy): Eukaryota > Metazoa > Chordata > Mammalia > Chiroptera > Phyllostomidae > Artibeus > Artibeus jamaicensis. Next base: position 57,397,611 of record NW_026522030.1, read on the forward strand.
TCAAAACCAGGGACAAAACTGTGACCCCTGGTAAATTACTCTCTTGCTGTTTGAAGGGTTGTTTGTTTCTAATGTATAGGTTTGGAGCAGGATAAACTTGCTCACTCTAATCAGTAAGCTCTTGGTTACGTAGCCTGGAATTTTTTTTTTTAAGTAAGAGGGATTGATAGATTAAGAATTGGAAACTCCAGGCAATCCAGAACTCAATTCAGGTGACCATTTCAGCCTTTCCTGTCCCCCTGAGTGCTTTCCAGTCATACCCACAGCTGTTCGCCAGAGGCAGGCAGAGGTGACAGAGCGGAATGCCACTGGGTCTCCGTTACCAGTAGGCTGAGAATTGGAAGGCAAAGTACGTCTGGACAAATAGCCTGACATAGACTTGTGGGAGGGGTTAGAGATTTTCAAGGGGGAATTGAGAGGAACAGAGACTCTGAGAAAGAAAAAATGTCTATTTGGTCACAACAGAATCATTGAACTAGTTACAAGAGAGATGAGAAAAATAGGCCTTCTCAAAAGGCTGCATGTGTACTAGTTTTTTTGTGTTTTGTTTCTAAACAGATTTTAACATTTTAATTTCTTATGCCTTTTTTGGTACAGCATTATGAAAAGTAAGTGTTTTAGGAAGAAAGAGGCATCATTTACAAAGCATTACAAATAGGCAATAAAAATTATTTTCTCTTTTGCCTACCCTCGTAGGGGGTCAGTATCAACATTAAATATTAATATCAATATCTTGACAGTTTAGTCACCTTTAATACCTTGCCCTAAGAGGTAAGGGGAAAAAACAATAAAAATAATAATTTAAAAAAAAACAAGAAAGGACCAGGATTGTATCTTGGAGCATGGGGAGATGGGCATGGGTATGAGTGAAGTAAATGGAAGCTATGAAGAATGTGACTAGAACGCTGGTGAAACCTCCGAGCATCTGGACTGGTGAGCCTCAGGACGTGTGTGCTGGAAGTGGTGCTGTGCACAAGGGCTCCTTAGACTGATGGAGCAGCCTTGCTTTCAGTGAGCTCACCGGCTACTAACTGAGAGTGTTGGTGAGAAATAAAAGGCTATGCAACTGCCTAGGCTGGATATTACATTTTGGGGAACCTTTTGCTCAATAAGAGTATACAGATGAAAATAAGAATTATTTTATGAAGGATTTCAATATATTCATGAAAGAATGCTTTGTAAGAAGATTATAGGGGAAGTGGGATTTTTCGTTGTTATTAACAATGAACCTGGTAATAGTAGGTATTGTTTGTATCAGGCACTGTATTAAATAGACCGTTTTCCACGTTATTTAATATGATGCTATAATACTGTGAGATCATTGTTAGCTACATTTTATAAATAAGGAAATGAAGCTTAGAGAAGTGAAGTAACTTGTTGAAATAGATACTTCAACTAAGTGGAAATGGCATTAGATTCTGATTCCAGAGTCACATTCTTAACTCACCAAGCTGTATTGCTTCCCGCTCTTGAGTATATATAGAGACATACACTTTGCTCTTGTAGAACATATGTTAGAACACTATAATCAATAAGAAAAGGCAACCTATAAAAAATGGACTGAATAAGGAACCCAAATAGTCAATAAAAACTTGAAAAGATGCACAATCTCCTTAGTAAACAATAAACTGAAAATGAAAACCGTAACAAAAACCGTTTCACACCCACAAGAATAGTAAAAATTGAAAAGCCCCCTGGCTGGTATAGCTCAGTGGATTGAGTGTGGGCCTGCTAAAGCAAAGGGTTGCAGGTTTGATTCCCAGTCAGGGCACATGCCTGGGTTGCCGGCCAAGTCCCCAGTAGAGGGCGTGTGAGAGGCAACCACACATTGATGTTTCTCTCCCTCTCTTTCTCCTTCTCTTCTTCTCTCTCTAAAAATAAAATAAATAAAATCTTTAAAAAATAAATTAGAAATAAAAATAAAAAGCCTGACAATTCTAAGTGTTGGTGAGGATGGACAGTAACTAGAACACCCTTACTGCTACTGAGAACGTAACCTGCGCCACCACTTCTGAAAATGGTTTGATATTACTCAGTAATATAATATGCAGTCTAAGTTCTTATTCAGTTCAGGGTTCACCAATAAACCAGCATTTTAATTACATTTAAATAATGTAACTGCTTATTGAGAGGAAGGGAAAGCATCTGATCAAAATAACTGAGTGTAAAAAAAGGATAATAAATGTTTGAAGGTCTTTGCTTTTAAAGGGATGACATTAACTATATTTTTATTACATAGTAGAGATTGAGCATTATAATATCTATTTTTATATGTTCACTCAAGAAATAGAAATATAATGTGTAGCTGTTTGAGAATAACTTTTGTTATAGATTACCTGAATCTTAGATGTTATATACCATCCTTACTATTCTGTTATGATACTGGTACCCAGACCCCAATTTTGGGATAGTGGCAGTTGAAGTTATTAGCTGTTGACACAGGCTGAGCATTGCTGTGCAGCAGACTTTTTGGAATGGGACCTATGAAATTCTGCTTTTAATAGGCATCCCAAAATGTAGCACTCTGCGCTAAATTTTTCTGAAACATAACTTCTCTGGGATATGCTTATTTGGTGAACGTGGAAATATCTAAGCAGGAATGTAATTATCTCACTTACACATCCTCATTTATAATTCAGTAACCTACCATGAACACTTAGGGTGAATTGGGAAATGTTAGATCTGTTATCTTTGTGTTTTCCACAGAAATTTTAAGAGAATTTTGGCCATAGAGTTTGCATGCTGATTTATGCTGTGTTTGTTACAGGGCAGAATAGCAGAGCTGGAGTTGCAGTTAAAACACGGAAAAGAAGGGGCTGAGGAGGTGCAACACAAAAAAAGCACAGCCTGGCTCTGGTAAGGGGGCAAGGAAAAGGGCGGTGCCGAGGTGTCGTGGGAAATGGACTGTGAGAAGGTGGCTACTTCAAAGGCTTTAATGTTGGGGCTTTTAACTTCTGTGAGAGTCTGGAGGGGCGGGCAGGGAACTGAAGATCTGATAGCTGTGGTTTTCATCTCCTTAGAAATAAGAAGGAGGGCTTTATTCATAAATTTTATTTTTTTTAAAGCACTGTGGAAATGGTTTGCTTGTCCCTTTTTTCCCTTATAGCTGATCATTTTATATGCTTTTGAATGGATTTTTTTTTTTTTGCTTTTCCCCACTTAATTCATTGCCTTCCTAGCTCATAATAGTCAAGAATACCTTCCACTCCCCCTGCCCCTCTCTTCCCAAGATGGCTTCATGATTAGGAGCAACTTTATTACCACATCAGGGTTTTAATTTCTTTGGCAGACATCTCCTTGTGAATTCCCACTATGTTTTCAAGAAATGTTTAAGTGCTGGCACATTAAAGGCAATTTAAATTGTTACATAGGTTGGGATTAATACCTTGTCAGAGTAATGTTGCAGCAGCCTAAATCTAAGAGAAGTTCCCGGAATCTAAATTGTTTTGCCTACAGTGTCAGGTTTCTTTAATCTAAAAACCTGTTCAAAGGCTACTTGGTTTTAGATTTTTTATTACTGACAGTTGACATATGTAGAAAAGCAGAAGCTGTGTGTGTGCGCGCAAGTGTGTGTACACATGTGTGTATGTCTGTGACTAATTCTAACTTTCATTTTCTAGATTTAGTTTTTAAAATAACACGGCAGTTGAAAACATGACATTGGATTTATGATTAGAGATTAGGAATTTGGATTTTGCTTCCTATTTGCTATTATCTTGTACGTGTAGTTTTAATTTCATCTTCTGAAAATGATCATTCGGTGGAGGTGGTGTGTTGGCTGTACTTTTCAAAATATGTAGAGATACGTTAAATGAAGAATGTGAGAAACAGATGGATGTCAAGGATAACTGCAATATTTTAACTCTGAATAACTGAAAGTATGGAGATCCCATGTACTAAGATGGGGAAGACAGTGGAAAAGCGGGCCTATGTATGGAAGGAATCAGATTTGTGACTTGCTAGGCCAGAGATACCGAATTGGACCTCCAGTCGGTGATATCAGTTGTCAACAGATACGTCCCGGTAGTGTCCCGGTGCCTCCCTCAGCACTGAGCATGGGAGGATCACCACTTCTATTTGACTTCATTCAGGAGGCATGAGGCTGAGGGGTGATCATATTAAGTGCCTCTTTAAGAAACTACTGGTAGAAAGCTAGCCTACAAACCAGAAAGTTGCTGGTTCACTTCCTGGTCAGGGCAGTTGCCTGGGCTGTGAGTCAGGTCCTCAAGTGGGGGCGTACAAGAAGGAACTAGTCGGTGTTTCTTTCATATATCAATGTCTCTTTCCCTCTCTTCCTGCCTCCCCTTTCTCTAAAAATAAATAAAATCCTTTTTAAAAAAGAAACGGAGAAGATGAAGAAGGAACCAATAAAGCACACAGAAAATGAGTAATAGGTGATATAGGAAGAAAACCAAGAGAGCTTGGACTCTTAAAAGCCAAGGGAAGAAAGTGTTTCAAGGAAGAAGCAACCAATTGTGTCAGATGCTACTGTGAAGTAGCAAAAGATGCGGACTGAGAGTTGGGAATTCTATTTGGCCTCTTGAAAGTCGTGATGGCCAGGATAGCAGCTCCTCTGGCAGAGTTCAGGGAACAAAAGGCAGGTTACGGGGGGCTCTAGAGAGTGGAAGGAGATGAACTGGAGTCAAGTATAGAGTGTTTCAAATGAGTTCTGAGGTATGAGAAGCAGGGAAATGGGACCATAGTTGGAGGACTCTTTCTTATTTAAAAATGGTAGTTATTTCAGTATGTTCACATGATAAGGGGAGTAGTACAAGTAGAAAAGGAAATATTGATGATGTGGCAGCGGGAAGAGATGGGTAAAAGGAGAGAACTAGTTTATGAGTGGTTTGGCCCTGCGTGGAAGTCAGTACAGGCCTGTCATCATGGAATATTTGTAGATATTCCATGTTGACCAACAAAAGAGTACATTAACTGTACTACTTTCCATTTAGGAAGACTGAGATTGTACAGTTTAGAGAATTTATTGTCCAACGGTTTTATAAAATACAAGTTAAAAGTCTATAGGAACAGTTTGCGACTGAAAAACTTAAGAAATGGCCCTTAGGAATGACATTTCTCAGAGAGTGGGGAATGGCTGAGATTTTGTTAGATTTTGAATGAAAATATTTATGAATGCAAATATAACTTATATTTGCAAAATGTCATAATATTTATAAAAACTTTGCATCTAAAACTCAAAGTAGGTAGTGAAAATGTCTGTATCCTCTTCCAAATATAAAGGTGGCAGTCAGTGGTTGTTTTTCACCTTGTCTCCAGGCTTATCTACTGAAAGAATTTTGTGTCCTGTGGATATTTGAATCGAGCATTACCTTCCTTCAAATGTACAAGTGTAGTTATTTTGTTTTAGCTTCAGAGTGATTTTACAACCAATGTTTTGAGCTTTCTTTCATATATGTACATAGTGACTACTCCATTATCTACAATTCAGAAATAGTAAATTGCTGTTCTGGTGCATTCTTGTGTAAAAAAAACAGTAAATGTCTTAGTTCAGGCTGTTATAACAAAAATACCATAGATTTGGCTTAAACAACAAGATATTTACTTCTCACAGTTCTGGAGGCTGGGAGATCATTGCTTCCTTCTCCCTGTGTCTTCAGGTGGGGGAGGTGGCAATGAGAGAAGGGAGGGAGAAGAGAGAAAGGAAGGGAGAGGACAAAGAGAGTGTTCTCTGGTGTCTCTTTTTAAAGGACTCCACCCTCATGACCTCCCAAGGGTCCCATGTCCAATACCGTACATTGGTATTTAAGATTTCACCATGTAAACATGGAGGGATGCAAACATTCAGACCACCGTAGACAAAGTATTAAAAAAGGACACACATACTCTCCAATTCGTTCATGAGGTGACCCCATCACAACACTGCCTGCACATCCCTCCTTAGTTATGTTCACCTCCTTCTCCCTCCACTAAGTGACCGAAGGAATAGGAAGATGGCAGTCTTTGAAGTAAAGCCCTTATTACAGTCCTGTCACCTTCCACTAAAATTCTACATATGTGGTATTTAGATCTGGAATAATTTCTAAACATTCTTATTAATTGGTGAATAAGCCAAAAGATTGGATTCTTGCTTATAAATGCTTATACCTGTTTTCTTTCCATCATAATTGCAGGGTTCGAGACATGTTGACTGATGAGATCACCAAGTCAGCTGCAAAGTAAGATCTGTTTACTCTCTTGCTAAAATTTTTCTGTAAACCTTTTTTTCCATGCCATGTACATACAATTTCCCCTTTTAGGTATTTCATAACTTTAATAATTTTGAAGGACTTTTCAGTTATTTTTTTAAAAAATCAGTTGTTATCCTTTCTCATATTAAGTTAATTCTTACTAAATGTCTTTTTGTGAAAATACAAAAGAATCAGTACAAATACATACTTTTACATCAAGAGTCTCCTGAGGTTATACAGGTAACAAAGTGCCCCGTGCTGACTTAGATTTTTTTAAATTCTCATTTAGTTCATGTGGGAGAGGGGTGGTGGGTGAGAGGAAATTGCTAATGTGTTTTAATAAATACATTATTAAATCTCAACTGTCAGCAAATAAAGCAGAGTAGTACTTCCTTTTATTCCTTTTGTGTTATCGGGTCCAGGGTATCTAAAAATCAAATTTTTAAATGCTAGAAATGAATGTGAAGATCCAGTAAAAAAGGCAGTTTCAGTCATATTTTATGGTTGTTTTAACAAAAAATAATGAGTATTACTATCTTGAGGCTTTTTATCTTAAGCCAGCTAAGAAAATTATACTCTAATTAATGTGCTTAGACAATCTCATCAGTTTCACTTGTTAACAAGCTGACTGATTGTTTCGGGCAATAAGTTACAGCCAGCTACATACACTCCTCCCTTCCACCTTCACCTTTAGCTGCCGACATTCTTGGACATCCTTTGACATCCTTTCTTCTTACTCACCAAACAATACAGATATGTCTCTGACCTAAAAGATTTCATGTGCCCTGAAACTCCATTATCGGGAAATATTTCATTGCAGTTTAGTTTATCTCTCTCTAACTAAGTAGATTTTGCCTTAAAAAAATGATTTACCTTGGAGTTAGCTTTCTACCAGTAGTTTCTTAAAGAGGCACTTAATAGGATCACTCCTCAGCCTCATGCCTCCTGAATGAAGTCAAATAGAAGTGGTGATCCTCCCAAGCTCTCAGTGCTGAGGGAGGCACCTGGACACTACCGGGATGTATCTGTTGACAAAATGAAAATCAAAGTACCAAGAGGCTTCTATAGGGACTCATCTGTTTCTACTTATCTGATTTGGTGAATTACAGCCGCGGTGGGAGAGCGCTCAGCTGCATGTTGGAAGGGAGGAGGAGGTGCTGGGATGGGGGCTGCCTTCCACCTTACCTCTCATTGTTTGCTCTGTCTTATTAGTCTACTTATATACTAATAACCTGTTTAAAATGGTGCTCTGATATTTGCAGCAAAAAGCTTGAGTACTGAAAAAACTAGCATCTTTCCTTTAAAACAGACATAATTATGCCTCTCCAGTTGCTTTTATATTTTCTGTTCGAAAATTTTATTTCAACAAGACTTTAATCTTCAGACTTCCAAAGCATTGTTTCATGGCTAATCCCTAAGATGTTCCCATTCTCAGTGGTACAGAGTAAGAGTAATTCATGTTTTCGTGGCACTACCTTTTCATCAAAAATTTCAAAGCATTTTATAGACCTTATCTTATTAAAGCAATCCTGACAGTACTGGGCATGACAGCAAGTGAGCAGGAGGTAATTCAGGTCTGGAGGCCAAAGGACTAATGACAGAGCAGGGGAAAAATCACTCTGCCGCCCTCCCTTTACTTTTCCCTCTGACTTCCTCCAACCAAGTGAGGACCCCAGCACCACCTCCTGTCTGCTGAGCTTTCTGTTCCTTGGACCAGGGGCCGTCCAGCCTAGGACTTACTGTGGGCTGCTTTGGGCCAGCCTAGGACTTATTTTGTTCTGAGCTATAAGTTAAATGCAGGAAGTAAAACATCAGCCAACAGGATTAGACTGATTTGCTCACTTGAGAGCATTTGTTTCTAAAGTGTCTGGGATAGGGCTAAGGGAGAATCAGAACACAGATAAAACCTGATGATTGATGTAAGTTTATTTTCACTGTTATTAGATAGATTTGAACCTGAAAATAAAAATCCCCAAGGGATTGGGTCACTTTACTAATATGTAACATAATACTTTGTCCCTGAGAAAGCATCATCATAGCTCATCCTTTTATGCGCTTTTTAATTAGGTTAATGGCATCAGTTTGTTTCAGAGGACAATTTAATTAAAATGTCAGTGGTGTTGCCTAGATAAATATTGTACTGATGCTGACATGTCATTATGCAAATTAGTGACTCCTGCTTGACTGTAGGGGATAGTTATTTCATCAATAAGTTGATGAGTTTTTGCTGAACCAGTTGTAGATTTTCACCTGGCCAGCTCCTCCTTGACTTTATTTCACTAAATATGTGCTGAGTGTCTTCTCTCCATAAGTCACTGGGCTAGGCGTGCAGGGAGTACATAGATGATGAAGAGCTAGTCACGGCACCTTCGTGAGACACTGAGCAGGGCTGCGGACTAATTTTTTTCTATTCAAAGATTAATGTCCAAATTCTCATTTAATCTGTAATCAAAGTCCTAATTAGCAGTAGTTTAAAATACATCTTCCTCCATTTTACAAGAAACAATACATGCTCTGGAATGTCAAGACCAATAAAACTTTTGAAATAAAATTATTTAGAGCACTGTTTTAAAACAAAGGCTAAATTCTCTTTCAGAATTTCAGAGTTAAAAAGGTACTTTTTATTTTATCTTGTTTACTATCCTTGTTTTAAAAGATGTGATACCAATTTCCAGTGACCATCTACGTTTTGGGAATTCTGCAGATAACGGAGAATTTAAAACTATTTTTTTCTAAATTTAGGAATTTATGACCATTTTGTAGCAAGACAGGCTTCAGGACATTCTCAGCTAAAGGGAAGAGATCAGAGAAATAAAAGATTTAATTTTGGTTTTGTTAAATGTTTTTATGGCTAGGCTACCTAGGAGTGCCCAGATCTTGCCTCACTTCTTATGCTATTGTTAGCTCTATGCATCCCCAATAATCCCAACTGCAGAACTCAAGCAAAACCTCAGTGAAGCCACCTGCTTGGATCCCAAGTCTTCCTTATTTTCTCCCTCACACAATCCCCCAATATAAATGTTGTCTCATCAACTTAAGGCAGGTCTCATAGAGGGTTGAAATAAGGAAGAAATTGGTGAACAAAATGACCAAGTGTGCAGAGTGAGTCTTCACTGAGCCTAACCAGCCCCATGTGGAAGAGAGAGAAGGAAGGAGGGAGTGGATGAATAGATAGACGCACAGATTTGATCATGGCATATCCTGAGTCCGATTCCTGCCGAACAGAAGCAAAAAATGCAAGGACACATGTGCATACTAGTTTTTTAATACTCACTAACTCACATTCAGTCATGACTCTGTCTTCTTTATCCTACATATCTTTTCTATTCCAGCACTGGGATAAATAGGGAACAGTTCTTTATTCAAGTTTAGGTATCAGGTCTAGGTTTAAGGAAACATTCTTGGTGTTTATGGGAACCCACAGTCCATCCTAGGGCTAACTGAGAACTGAACTATCTGACAGTATGTGTGCTCCGCTGCCCAAGTTCTGTTTGGACAGAGTTGGCAAGCCAGGAACATCTCATAGTGTACAATTTTGGAATTGTGGAATAACACTACATGTGTATTTTCAAGTGGTGAGTATGTTAAAAGGGCTATTTCTTGATACTAAACTCAGAAGTCAAATTTAAGATTTTGCTAATAACATTAGAAAACTACCATTTGGATGATGGAAAGGAAAACTCGCCATTTAGCCTAAAAACAGGTCTTTTTTTTTAATGTCTTATCTAGGGTCTCAAAATTACATTACAAACTGACTTTAAGGTTGCTGGCTTTGACGTGGTAAGAGATGGGGGAGGCTAATAATGAGCGAGGAGAGCTGCCAGTCGTCAGGCTGCTAGGAGAGTGTGCTGTCTGAGTGGCTCGCTGGAAGCCGGTTCCACACACCAGTGCTCCCAGGAAGGCAGAGGCCAGTTCCATCCAGTTGGACCTACTCCCCTAACTGTCCTTGGTCGTGTTTCCAGAATAAGTCAATACATTTATATTGGCCCAAAGAAGATAGCTAAGGAAATATAATGTCAAATGATGAAATAAACATTTTAGGAAGAACTTAGTTATGATGAGCTTGGATTTTTAAGTTACAAAAAAGTAGACTGACCTTCCATCTATAAGCAGAGTTAAAAATCAGCACCAGTGTCAGAAGATAGAAAGGAAGCTACTGGCGTCAGAGAACATCAGAGTTGTGTCTACGAGATGCAGTGAAGGCGTAGAAGTGCTATTTGATCTTTCTGCCGTCCCTATAATAGCTCCTTCTTTTCTTCTAGTTAATGCCCCAAATTCATCTCTTGGAATTTTTGTTTTATTTTGTTTTAAACAGGGACAGCCCAGTGGTTAAAGGCAATGCACTGTTAGCCTTAAGCAGCCTTGCTGTCGTCGTATCCAGACATGAAGCCAGCCTCTCCTCAGATGCCGAGGGGGTCCTGGAGGTGAGCTAAGGGTGATGTGAACCAGTGGGGTTTGGCTGTGTGACATTTGAAAAGTGAGGAGTCTCTGGAAGCCTGACTCTGAATTCAGGAGGTTCCAGTGTGTGCCTGCAGCGCCAAGTTGTGCTGGTGGATGGGCCTTTACACTGTGATCTGTAGTGTCCTTCAGACACTTTGCAGCTTTTCTGTTTTGCTTTCTCCATCACAGTTAAGTGGTCATTTCAATTTGAAGGTACCAATTTTATGCAACAGGGGTTGTCTTTTTGTGATTACATTAGTGGTAACCAATCTTAGGAGGTTAACTAGGCTTACTGAAAGGGAACAGTGCTGTCAAGAAATGATAAATAAGCAGTGTTTACTGACTGAAAAGAAATTATACTTTGCATTTTAATTGTAGATGTCAATGACAAAGTGCCTATTCATTTTTGCAAGGCATTTATTTCTTAATTAAACATCTGGGGAGCTGGCCAATGTTCATTTCCAATATACTTTTTCAGATAATTCATATCTGTCAAAATAAAAAGGCATGGATTTATTTTTCTTAGAAGCCCCATTATCTAGTAGCTATCAGTATCTGGAGACAATATAGTCCAGTGGTAAGAGCATGGGCTTCGGAGTGGTAGAGTTCTTTATTCAAATCCTGATACTTGCACTTACCCATATTCTTTGGACTATAAGACGCACTGTTTTACATTTTTTGCTTCAAATTTTTTTTAGCTATGTTCCTCCTCTAAAACCTAGCTATGTTTTATGGTGTGAACCCCAGACGCATCTAGGTTTTAGAGGGGGAAATTTTGAAGCAAGAAATGGTAAAAACAGTGCGTCTTATAGTCCGAAAAATGCACTAGCTAGCTCTATGGCCTGCTGTTGCTAACTTTCCTTTTCAGAGCCTGTTTGCCCCCTAAAATGGGGATAATAGTACTAACCACACAGGATTGTTAAAAGGTTAAGTGAATTAATATGGAAAACACAATGGCTGGTAGGTACTAACCTCACAATAATAGTCACCATTATCATCAGCATCACCATATACTTCTTCACTTCTTGGTGCAAAAACTAGACTTTTTCATTGTTATTCAGCTTGTCTCTGTTGCCACAGAGTGTCTTATGGACCATCTGTACTGTTTTTTAACTTATTTTATCTTTACAGCCACCCAGGAGGTAAGTGTAATATTCTTGCCCATGTTAAACACAAATGCTCAGAGAGGCTACACAACTTTCCTGAGGTGACACAGCAAATGCAAGCCCAGGATTTGAACCCAGGCAGTCTGGCTCCAGAGCCTATGTTATTAACTGCTAAGCCAACCTGCACTATTGTACTGATTTATTTCATGGTGGAGTTTTTGGTTGCAAGCAAAGAAAATGGCTCTCATTTAAAAAAGAAACTAGAAGGATAAGGAATCTGGGCGCTCAAGGGACTGAAAGCAGAGGTTAAAACTTGGATTTTGGGAATAACAGTAACCAAGCCAAGTCTGACAGGTACCGAGCCATCTCAGCAGATCCTTCCCCCAGCCCTCCCTCACACTGGGACGAATCAGCTCTACTCATTCACTGTCTTTGCATCACTCGTCCAGGATGTAGAGTTCCATGGGTTCCTACACTTCGGGTAGGGTAGGACAGGTAGCTTGACTGAGCATTTAATCAAGCTTCAAATCATAGGGGAGGAATTCCCCAAAGGGCACTATTACCAATAAACAAGAAAATAGATGATGCCGTGTGGCAAAAGCTACCAATATTAATTACATGTGCAGAAGGGAAAAAGGTCAAGGGAAATGTAACAGCAATTACTTACTATAGAAAAACTTACTTTTAAACCCAGCATCTTATTTTAATGATGGAAAGATGAAATTTTTAAGAGAGGAAATGTTTTGTATCCTTTAATAAGAGCCATGCAGCTGTACATGTTACTTCACCCCAGTAATGAGTGGGATTCTAGTTCAGAGTTTGAATTCCATGCTCTCTTGGTCTTCTTTATTCCCCCATGTCTTTGTTCTGCACTGTAATGTATAGTACACGGAGAAGCCACACAGTCTGGAGACAGGGCGTTGCCTTTATTTTTGATGACCTTGACAGTTAGCTGTTACTCAGTACAAACTCAAGATCTCATTACTTGAAGTTTTCAAACTTCATTTAAATCTGCATATGATCAACAGCTAATGATCTCAAGAAGGAAGTCTTCTTAGATTTGAGGATCACCCAAGGAGCTACTTAACACTGCACAGACCTTTAGTTTGCATGATCTGAAAATACCATGTGAGTTAATGAATGCTTTTGACATCCACGGTCATGAATGACTTTTAAAATCAAGTCCTGTTTTTCAAAGTGAGTTGAGTTTTGTCATTGGTTTTTTTTTTTTACATTCTCTTTTCCAAACTGAAAATTAATTATGTTTTCATAACTGATTACCTGGGGAAATGTTGTGATGTTTCTTGAAATATAAATATACGGTGATAGCAGAAATGCTAGGAATAGCGCTCAAAAATTTGCAAGCCGCTTTATTGCCCCCTTTGTGAAATGACATCATAAAATTGAGAAATTTCTAGCTGCTTTCTCTGTACATCTCTCCCTTTGACCCCCACTTTATTCTCACTGAACTCAGGAGAGCCCTGAGGGGCCCTTGAGTCCGTTCTGCGGTGCAGCCCCCATCCTCTCACTTCTAAGTTTTGTATGGAAGGTCAACACTCCTACTGGGGCACAGGGGATGTCTGTTCGTCAAATGCCTACTCACCTTCTTAGTCCTGGCAGGTCGAGTTAACTTTTTTTTTTTAAGATTTATATTTATTTATTTACTTCAGAGAGGGGCAGGGAGGGAGAAAGAGAGGGAGAGAAACATCAATGTCTGGTTGCCTCTCACATGCCCCAAAATGGGGACTTGGCCTGCAACCCAGGCATGTGCCTTGACTCAGAATCAAACCGGTGACCCCTTGGTTCACAGGCTGGTTCCCAATCCACTGAGCCACAACAGCCATGGCCTTGAAGTGAACTTTTTGATGATAGCACTTCATTCTTTAATTCAGAATGGGGCTATACCCTAAATCTAGAAATAATGTTTAAGTTTTTTAATTTCTCCATCATCAGTTCATGTTTTTCTTCATCTGCAGGTTCAACCTAATTTCCTTTCAATGAAAGAGTGGGTTTCCATGGTGTGTGATACTCTCCTGGTCATTGTGGATAGCCACTACCAACCCAGAGGACAACTTTTCTCCTGTTTTTATTACGTAAGTCTGAGAAACAAAAAATAATTAGAAAACTCAAGGGTTGATTCTACTCATATCAGTTATTCACATGAAATCCATGATGTTATATAATGATTCTTAGGTGTACATTACAATCACTTAGGGATATTTAAATAAATGTGTGTGTGTGTGTGTGTGTGTGTGTGTGTGTGTGTGTATCATTGGAAAAAGAAATACAGATGTATAGGCCTTATCTCTTAATTGCTCATGGGTAGGCCCTGGATATCAGCATTTTGGAAGCTTTCTAGGTTATACTCATGTGTGAGTCAGAGTCAAGAGCTTTTTTAGTCACAGTAAAATAAGCACTGGCTGACAATGGGGGATCCTAGTTTCTAGTCATAGGATTTCCCCCCCGTTTCAGGGGGTGTGAGCATAGGCAGTTCCTTTAATCTCTGAGGACCTTTATTTCCCTGTTTATTAATGAGGCAGTTGAGCAGTATTGTCTTACAGTGATTATGGCCTTAGCTTCATCCTTTATTAGTTTTGTTACTGTTGACCTGACACCAAACCCATCATCTTATTTTTCTTATCTGTAAAATGAAGGTAAGAATTAACACTTTGCCAACTTTATAAAAGGTTGTGGGCATCAAATTGTATAATATATGGAAAAAAACTTTTGAAAATTATGACATACTTTATAAATACAAAGTAATACCACTGATCAAAACAAAATACCTATTACTTAGTCATTTTCTTTCTCCTTGCTTATATTGTAAGATTTGAAGCAAATTGAAAACACACTTACTTTGTTTAGGTTTCATTTTCCCTTCACTGGCTAGAGGGAATGCTTTATTTACCTGTGTGGGAATTACAGTGGTCATGGGACAGTCAGCTGAGTGGCAGAGGATTATAGTCGATTAGAATAAAAATATAGCACAGGCCCCGAACAGTTGCTAAGATCCCGAATTCAGCCCGGAACTCCATCGCCTTGGGTCTTCTCTCTGTGCCTCTGCCCCCTGCCCTTGGGAGGACCTGGTATGTGTCCTTCGGGTGTGGAACTAGATTTTCAACCGTGCTTGAGGACAGTAAAATGCCTTACTAGATAATGTAGAATTAAATTGGAAGGTAGATTTTTTTCTCACAGAAATACTTTCTTGGTGACAGTTTGTTTTCTGTCGAGGTGTTCTTATTTCTTTAATAATGGATAAAAAAATTGTTAGCTTATGTGGAAGTCTTTGCAGTGACTATCTGAGCAGGACAGGATATTGTATAGATTCCTAATAACACTACTTAGTTCTTGCACACTAAAAACCAAAATCTCCTTATTAGCTAGGTCATTGTTGCCTCTTACCTTTGTGATTTTTGCCTTATTATAATTTTTCAAAGCACTGTTTCAAAAGTCACTTTTTAAATTTTCAGCGTCCTAGCAGCTGGGTCATTTGAGAAGCATTGCCATAATAGCGGTGTATTAACTAAAAGAATACCGTAGCACATGCTTGATTTTTATCCTTAAAGTACTAAAGCTTAGAGAGCAAAGGACTATAGAGTTAAAAACACTGTTTAATATGCTTGGTCTATAAGAGACAACACAGCCTTTATGGTGTGTCTGAAAATTTGAAGTGGGTAATAGTGAGGAATGATAAACGAACTTCCTTCCCCACTTGAGACATGTTTGTAAGTGTATATAATGCCTGCTGGAACTCTCAAATAGGAGGCTCTGTTGGAAGCTGTTCATATTCAGCTGCCCTGTCATGGTATTAGGGCTGTTACTCATTTCTTTTCCCATAACTGCATATAGGAAGGAGCATATAGGGCTCTCCATTTCATTTTCAGTAGCTGGTTATTGCTTTGTAACCAGAGGCTTTTAGGATTTCAACTTCCTTTTTAATTAAAAGGAATTAACCCCCTGTAGGAAATAATCCATCTACTGGGAAATGTTCCCACCAAAGATTTTGGGAGATCTGCCAATAGATCCTTGTGCAAAATTTACACTTGTCCCTCCACACTAAACTTAAACTGCTCCCCCACCCCCGACTCCCACCTCAGTCTGTCTCTCCTAGAAAATTCCTGGCTTTCTGGACCTTTATAATATGGCTTGGTGCTTTTTTCAAGCCTGGACTGCTTCACTTTGGGTTTTTCATTACATACACATGTGGGCTTTCAAAACATTGAAATTCTTTCAGGTTTTCTAGTGAGGGAATTCACACCCTTTAAAAGGAGGCACTTATAATTTAATTTTTCGAATTTAAAAGGATATTATTAGTTAACAGATTGTTTAGTAGCAAATCATCTCAGTAAGAGTGAAACCGTAAACCTATAGTCAGATGCAGAAACAGATTTTTTAAGTTATTTGTTTGCTTGGCAGAGGTGGATCTAAGAGAAGTTTGTATTGTTGCATAGTGTTTTGTGATAGGTATGTTTCCTTCATGTTTTAAACAAAAGGCCAACCCCCTGTTTTCTCTCTTTGGCGTGTCCTAGAAATCCTATTCTGGTGAAAACACAGCTAGTGCCATCGCCCGTTCTGCGGCCGCCACGGCTTTGTCTCTCCTGGTGCCAGTTTTCATTATCTCTTGCAAAGAGAAGGTTGAGGAAATCCTGAACATGCTGACTGCCAGGTTACCTGGGAAACCAAGTGCTGATGAGTCTCAAGCTGTGCAAATCCACATGGGCCTTGCTTTGGGGATGTTTCTCTCTCGTTTGTGTGAGGAGAAACTCAGGTACAGTTTATTAAAATAGCCTTGCTTTTCCTCTTTGTGGTATAGGTGGAGGATTTTACACACATACATACAAATACATAGGCATTTATCTGAAATTACATGCTTGCTAAACTTTTTGAGATAGGCAAGTTGATCATGTATTCTTTATGAGTGAATTTGTCTTTCTAAAATACCATCACATAGCTATTAATGTATTTTAAGGGTTGCTCTTATTAAAGTGACAAATGACTTGAAAATCATTTCATGCTTAGATGAAAGCACTGAATACATCTGTGTAATAGATATGAGGGGAAGTCTAATCTTATGGTGCAATAAATAAAGAAAAGCTGCTTTTGTTCCTGGCTTATAAGGGTGAAAATAATTGCCGATCCTTTACTGATATCACTGTAAAATGGAAGGAAAGGATTGGGGTGTTCCTTGTGCCTGAGGGTATGGGAATTGCGTGAATCACCTGAGAACTATATGTACCCAGTTTTAAATATTGCTCTTAACCTGTGGCCTGGCCACAGTTTTATAATCCTTAGAGAGTCTTAATCTGTGCATATTATACTGTGTGGTTTATTCATTCTGATTGCTCATTTTCTGGCTTTCCTCTTGAATGGTGCTAATAGACTATCAAAGACCCAGGTGGAAAATTCCACTAATGTGGAAAGTTTTCCTGTACATGAGTCTAGTTTTGATGTTCATTTTATTTTTTATTTTATAACAAATCTCAGAATTTTATATACCTAAATTTATTGCAGTGTGGTAGAGCATGAATATTTGAGTATCATGAATATTTAGATGTCACTGAGTTAGCATTTATCCCCGTTTTCCGGCATTGGAGATGGGGTAGCAGGGAGAAGAGGAATCCTGGGCGACATTAGCTGTCATTAAGCTTCCCTGCTTAGCAGAAGTGAACTGTCTGTCTGAAGGCAAGAAATGCTGTTGATGCAGATAAGCCAGATGACATGATGCTATATTTAGATTTTAGTGTAAAACCAGTGGTGAAGTTTCATTTGTAATTTACAGAGTTTTGTGCAAATGCCAATATATGAAACTTTATGAAAATTGCTATTGATTTAGGGAAATAACCTATTTCAAATAATCATTTTGGCTCTTGGAAACATCTGTCAAATGATTAGGAAGATTTGGATTAGTCTTTGTGATCATAAATGAAATATTTCCAGAATGTTCATTTTGTTCTGTTCACCAGTGTTAGTATAGAGGCCTGGACAGGAACAAAGCACTGCCCTTAGCATGCGAGTTCACTGCTCCATTGTGTGTTGGGGGGGTGTGAACGTGAAGTATTTTTGAAGACTTAAAACTTAAAAATGATTTTTCTCTTCCTTTGCCATGATGCGACAAATGGTAGTCTCTTCACCATCTGTGTCCGTGGCCTTTCTTTAGATCTTTCCAAGTAACGTGTTTCACGACTAAAAATGAGCCCTGGCAGTTTAATTCCAGGCCACTCATTTCATCCCGTGGCTCCCTTTGTCATGCGTTTTGGATGAGATGCTGCTGGTTTTAAGGCTTGACAGGCTTGTGTTAGTGGTTAATTTAATGGTACTACCTGGAGAAACTTATGGTGATTCCCCTAAAGCATTCCTCTCCGGCTCCTAGACTGCCTTGCACCCCATCTTCTCTAAACTTGACTTTGCACCTGCAGGAAACCCTGGGGAAGGCCTGAGGAAGCCCTTCCCGTGGCAAAGTGCCCTCAGAATATCCGCAGGTTTTAAATTTAACGTAATGATCCTGCGTTTGGTAGCATCTTCCTTTTGGCTGCTGTAGCCACCACTATAGTTTTTCATGGTTCTCACCTTCCTAATTTCTTAGAGCAGAGGAATCCGAAATATATGTGCCTTTAGTACTAAAAAAATATTTTGCTAGATAATGACTATGTCATCAGATAATGATATTTTTGGAGAAAGTTTCTATTTTTCTAAAATTAAGGTAAATGCTTTGAGGGCTGTCGACTCTGACTAGTGAATGACATCACATAGTGACCCAAAGTAGCCCGTTTAAGGGAACAGGATTAGGACAGTATGTTTTTCTCAAGAACGAAAAATCACCTTGTAAAAGAGAATTGTGACAATCAATCCAATTTTTGCTAAAGCTTATGAAAAAAAGTCACCTGAATTTAAATTCCAGTGTAGAATTTATTCAGGAAAGCATATTACTTCAAGCTTGCTTTTGTTATAACTCCCAGAGGATACTAGTACTTTAACATTTGTTTAGCATATTTAAATATATTTTACTCCACAGAACAGTTATACTAGGACTTACTTAGTTAAAGCTATTAAAAGTGTGTGTGCATGTGTATGTGTTTTCATTGCAAAATTTAATCTCTTACCTCAAGCAAAATCAGTGTAGTCTTGGTTTGAGAAGACCCAGAGAGAGCTCTCGTGCTGGTTGGCATTCCTGGGCCTGCGTTCCACTTAGTGGGGCCGAGGTGGCAGCGTGAGAAGCAGGCAGCCGCTGGGGCCCTTGACCATCGAGTGCCGGTGACGAAGCCCATAGCTATGCCTGAAGAAAACCACCTTTTAAGTTTATTTTACTGTACAAGTCATAGTACTCACCAAGACAGTTACAAAATCACATCAATTAGTGTAGAGAAAAATACAGGGCTGGTGTTCCCCCAACTTTAAAAAAGATTAACTAAAGGAATGTTATTTATAACCTCCATAATTGAGACATGAAATCAAAAGCAACAGTCTTTGCTAAAAGAGATTTGGAGCAGTTATTGATAATATCAGCCTAAAGGTTTTATTAAATATCTGAAGACAATCACTTCAGCACTCTTAGAAATATTTTTAGAATTCTTACTTTGGTTCTTATTCCGTAGTGATTTAAAACTTGAATGGGCTAAATTCACGATAACATGGGTGGACCTAGAGAATATTATGCTATTGAAATAAGTCAGAGAAAGACAAATACCATATGATTTCATTTATACGTAGGATAAAAAAAGAAAAGGAACAAACAAATAAATCAGAAACAGACTCATAGATACAGAAAACAAATTGGTGATTATAAATACGAAGAACAAACTGATGGTTTTAACACCAGAAGGGAGAAGGTGGGGGGACAGATGAAAAAGTAAAGGGAAATAAGAGGTACAGACTTCCAGTTATAAACTAAGTTAAGTTACAGGGATGCAGTGTACAGCACAGTAAATACAATCAATGATGTGACAATAACCTTTTATGGTAATAGGTGATTATGAGACTTACTGTGGTGATCACTTAATAAGGTATATAAATGTGGAGTCACCATAGTGTTCCCCTGAAACTAATGTAATACCGTGTGTCAACTATACTTCAGTTACAAAAAAGTTTTAATGAGCTGAGTTTTCTCAGCTCATTAAAAACAATTTTAGGATTTATTGGTAAAAGCAATTGTAAAGGCAATTTTAGGGTTTATTGGTTTGCAAATAATTCTAATGTTTAGAAACCCAACTATTGAATAAATTCTCGGACTCAAGTTTCTCTGTCTACAAAATAAGTATATATGAATCGCTGCTATTAGTGATTGTTACATTTATGTTTTTTGAAATAAATGCATCTTCAGTAAAATATTGAGAGCAAAATATTATATGGTAAGTATTTTAGACAGTTGCATGACTTTAAATAATTCGTTTCTTCCTTTCGCCTTTACCTAGTGATAGTTCTGGCCAACAGATGAACCTTCTTCTGATGAAGTCCTTGGATGCCCTGGAGAACTGCTGCTTTGACAGTGGTCTTGAATACAAGTATGTTGGCCCCCTTTCCCCTCTAAGAGATACTGAGAGATGAGTTTTCTCCACCATGAACTTTGTATTCTATGATGGGATATTTGTCAGACTTGATCTTACATTGGTTTGCAAAGAACTTTCAGTAATAATTAAAAATCTATAATTAAAGCTTATTTGTTCTGAAAACAGTGTTTCAGCAAGAGAAAACTTGCTTTACTACAAAGTAACAAATGTCATTTTATGGCTGTCATTAAGTTCTGTCTCAGAAATGTCATATTAAGCATATATTTGGAGGCTGTGTGCATGAGTTAGTCTTTTTAAATAAACTATTTTTTAAATTCACTTGGGCGAAAAGAGTTTTTGGCCCATAATTTAGATTTTCCTGTGCAATCCAGTACCAGACGAGTCACAGTGGAAACAAAGGCAGGTTACGCCAGGGTTTCCTAACCTCCTCCGTGTTGATAGATCCTTTTGTTGCCCCCCAAAATACATAAATGTTTAACATTTTTGTCCATTAAATGAAATATGTATTCTAAAATTTAATTCATTTTCTCATTGCCATCATGAAATATAACAGAACAAAAAAGGAATAATCAGGAAAAATACCTCAAAACAGTGTTAAACATACTCATTGAGTGAGACATTTAGTGTTTCAATTAGTCTGTGTGACTCATGTGGGAAAATATATGGTTTTACCAGGCTCTCTGAAATATTGATACCACTGACGACTAATTGTACCTTCTTGGACTTCACATGTTTGGGAATCTCAGGTTTGAATCATCTGGGATTTGTGGTTACTTGGAAACTTAATAGATTATAAGCACTAACTTCCAATTTATGAGCTTTACGTTTTTGCTATTATGGGCATTGTCCAAATAGGATTTAATTCAGAATTCACATTTCTGATCTTTAGGAACTTAGGATCCAAGGTTACATTGACACCTTCAAGCTTCTTTGTTCAGGCTAACAAAAGACTAGGTGGTAGAAGTCACTTCATGTGTCAAGTATTTGATCAGGAACAAACAAAACCAGATCTTCACGTAGTAGGTAGTCATGGCAGGTTCTTCCAGATTTGGGCTGAGATTGGATAGGAATCTTTGACACCCGCCCAGTTTATCACAAAGCACTTTAGAGATGACATGCCATGTTTAGAGTGTGGTTTTGATTATGGAAAAAGAGGTCAGTGGCATGATTGAAGTTTCTTGAATATAGAAAATGATTAATAGACAGTATAGAGCCATTTAACTGTTATTGGGTCTGATGAAAAGCTGAGATTTTAGGCCTAATCCCTGATGTTGCCTTTTACAACCAAGGAGTAAGATGGGTTCTCTCTCTCCCTTTCTCCTTCCCTCTGTTTTTCTGCCTTCTTTCCAAACGTGTTCATCACAGCTGCAGCTCAAGTATTATAAAGTTGGGGGGAAATTTTGTGATTAAGATGCTCCAAACTTTCAGCCAGTTGAAACAATCAAGAATGATTTTCATGCATTGAGTTGGCCAAAAATTTCATTTGGGTTTCTTTTTGTAAGATGACTCTAGTAGCATTTCAACTTCATTAGAGACAATTTTGTTAGATTGTATTGTAACAGCTGTCATATTAGTGTGCATTTTTTAAAAACTTATCAAAAATCAGTGAATTTTTCTGTAGCCTTTTTAATATTGAAGGTGGAAGAAAATATGCAACTTTTGGCATATTATGCTTTATTATTTCAAGAAAGGTAAAAACATAACTGAAATGCAAAAAATGTATATTTGTGCAGTGTATGGAGAAGGTGCTGTGACTGGTCAAATGTGTCAAAAGTAGTTCGCGAAGTTTCATGCTGGACATTTCTCACTAGATGATGCTCCACAGTCAGGGAGACCAGTTGAAGTCGATAGCAATCAAATCGAGACATTAATTGAGAACATTCAACATTATACCACGCAGGAGGTAGCTGACACATTCAAAATATCCAAATCAATAAAGTTATTGGTGAAAATGAAAAATGTGTTTTATTTTATGGAAAAAACTAAATGGACTTTTCGGCCAACCAATGTTATCTTCGTTAGTTTCTAGGTAGGTCATCTGAATGTAAAGATGACCATGGGATAGCTGAATTATCCACAGTATAGATATTCATGCCTGTAGTAACTAAATATGTCTAAGCACATTTAACTTTAAAATGAACTTTTTAAAATAATGAGATTCTTACTTCTTGATTCTTACCTTTATTCCTTATTCTCACCTTCTGAAGGAACAGCTGTGTTTGGGGGAGGGATGAGTGAGTGGGCCTAGACAGGGGACTGATCCCACAGAGTCAGGTAGAAATTTCCTGTCCGTTTTGTAAACTCTGGCTTGTCTTTCAGTGCCCAATTAAAAGCTCAGTTTCTTCAAGAAACCCTCCCCCTATCTTCTGAAAACTCCCTTTATTCCTACATTTAGTGATGGTTTGTATTTTGCCATTTCTAATGCTTTGTGGGTAGCAGTGCTTATCTTGTTCCCCTCTTTGGTTTGAGGTCCAATTAATAGTTAAGGAGTAGCCACAAATTGTGCTAAGCATTTTCACATTCAGTTCTCATGTAATTAAGCCCTGATTACAACCAAAATGTTGATACCAATATATGCGGGCATCATCGTCATTTTGTTTTACTGATAAAGAAAATGTCTCGAATAGGAGATTCATTCAAGGTCACACAATAAGTGACAGCTTGGAGAGAAGAGAAAGCCTAGGTTGTTTGACTCGAAAGCTATTTTTCTCTTAAATTGTACAGCACTGAGAACATTTCAACATAAAGAAAGCCCCAATATTACAATAAAAAGGAATGAAATCTTGCCATTTGCAACAACATGGGTGGACCTAGAGAGTGTTATGCTGAGTGAAGTAAATCAAAGACAAATACCATATGATCTCACTTATATATGGAATCTAAAAAACAATTGAATAAACAAAACAAAACAGAAACAGACCCATAGATACGCAGAACAAGCTAAAGGTTGCCAAAGGGGAAGGGGGTAGGAAAAATGAGTGAAATAAAATAAATATTTTTTTAATCAGAAAAAGTATATAAAACAATTTGACCCTTGACAGTGTGGAGGTTATTATTTTTCTCTGACATGCAGGTCTTGCTTGCCATTAAAAGAAAGAGTGTCTAATTGGTCTCAGGCTCGAATGCCTGGCTCATGGCATGAAGTATTCCTCTGTCTAATGAGAGTGCAAGAGTCTAGGGTAGTCTTCCCTCAAGTGAAATAGTGGAAGCATTACCAGGAGGTAGTTAATAGGTCTGGGAGCATGCTACCTCAAGTGATAGACTTCACCCAGGGCAAATTCACCATGTTTCCTTGATTTAGCGGACATGGCCCTGCTGAAAGAACGAAGCACCTGGGCTGGTCCGTATTTGTGCTCCTATCACTTACATTTTGCTGCCATCTAGTGGTACTTGTGCCATTGCAATCCTCACAAACCCTAACTAGTCATGCTATCCGCCTGAGAGCCTTGGTTAATTGCTATTGAGCTTTCACAAATACGATAATGTTTGTATAGCACTTTGTAAAGGGCAAAGTGCTATGCGAATGGTAACTGTTATTAGAACTAATTATTAGATGGCCCAGTACTTAATCTGCAAGATAGCCTACAGTAAACTAGGGAATTGAAGATTTATCTGTGGTTAATTTTAGAAAAATATAGCCTTATATCTCTGTTGGTATAGCAACACATATCAGAATTGCATAGATTTTAAGTTGCAGAATTTATTTTTGGTATTGATATTTTAATATACCTAGATAAGACATTCAAATAAGTAATGACATAATAGGGCATATAATTTTAAAACTCAATTTCTCTTTATCATTTATTAGTATTCTTATGGAAGACTTAACATTAGCCATTCCAAAACCTCAATTTTATACATAACTTGTTTTTATCTCATATGTTCGGCACGCTAACACTTAACTTCTTGTTGTTTTCAATGAACAGGAACATGTGAAAGCCACCTCTGCCCGAGTTAGCCCTGGTTTAGAGCCAGCAGATACGGCAAAGGGAAGCCAGCTTGCAGTCAGTGTGTAGAAGTGCTGAACCAAGCACTTGGGGGAGTCCTTAAGACTCAGGGCAAAAATAAACACATTAAAATACAGACAGAAGAGTTGGAAATCAGGAGGAAACATCAGAAATAAAATTTAGAACTACCTACTTGGTGCATGCTGGAAAAATGAGGCAGAATAGAAGGAAACAATTTAGTGGATCAGTAGGTGCATGCACTCTAACATTTATATTGGCATACATATATACAGTTGGATTATGTATTTGTATATTACAACAGTCAAGTAACTACCATTGTAGCATGAATAGAATTGTTAGTGAATGGTAACCCAGGACTAACTATGCTGTGATGTTGCTTAGATAAATGTGAACTGCAAAACTGGGATTAAAGCCTTTGTATCCATATGCCTGGAGATGGTGAAAAAGGAGCATCAGTTCAGGAAGTAGAGATTTTTCTGTAACCAGAATAACACAAGAAACAAGATTTAGATAACTGCCTATTTATTGAGAAACATGAACCCCAGAACTTAAGCAAGCCTCAGAAGGAATCCTTTTTCCCAGTGAACCTGACACACCCCTGTTTCTTAAATCAGTCTGGCAGGAGATAGAAATCAAGTTTTCTCGATGGAATCTTGCATGATGTAGTCATTGAATTTTTCAACTCAAATTTTGCCTCCAACTAAACAAAAGAACCAAGTCTTGGTTTCCTTTTTTATTGTTGTTTTTCTTTGGGGAGTGCTTCTCCTCACTTGAGACTCCCTCGAATCTCTGCATTTGGTCACTTATTCAGTAGGTGTTCGTTGGACACCTGTCCCCATCCAGCCGCCTCCTGGGTGCCACAGGCATTGTGGCGAGGAAGAAATGGAAAGGGCACCTACCCTCCTGTAGCCTGCAGGCTGGTGAGTGGGGTGGATGGTAATTAAACACTACCCCAAATAATCCTCATCACAGTTTATAATTAAAATTGTCTGAAGTAAATTAGTACAGGGTGCCGTGGGAGAATAGTAAAGAGGTCCCCTGCTGGGCTGGGGAAGGTGTCCCTGAGGAAGTCACATTTGAAATCTTAAGCATAAGTAGCAACTTAATAGTCCAAGAAGGAGCAAAAGTCAAATTTTTCAGAGTATTAACCACATTTTGTCTAACTAAATCTTTGGTATAATTCTATCAAAATTATATAATTCTATCAAAATTTTTAAATTTTCTATCAGTATAGACAGAAAAACTGAAAAGAAAGACTTGAGTCCATACTGATGAAGAGCAGCCTGTCTTTCAGATATGTGCTTTGTCTCAACAGCATGCAGTGTTCAGATGTTCGATGCCGATGTAACTGGTTGGAAATGCATTATGCTAGTTGAGCTTGTTGTTAAGTTCATGCTAGCTGTAATAGCATTTCTGCCTGACTAATGATGGATTATTACTGCAGCAGCTTCCTTACAAAGGATTTTCTAGTGCCAGACTGTTATGCAATAGAGCCTAGAAAAACACTTGAGCTATACTGCCTTCTCATAGGCATTCCATCACGGCAACATGCGGGGCACCAGAGGGGCCTGCGGTTTGGCAGATGGAACAGAAGGCTGGGAATTACCCAAAAAAAAAAAAAAAAAATCTGGCTGTGCTCTGCTGGAAAAGCTCTGTGTGACCTTGAGCAAATCCTGTATCATCCCCTTCCTTTGGGTGTCTCTTATCAGATGTGGATGTTCCGTTTGCACAGAGGTGTTGGAGGAAATAACTAACATGTTCATGAAACAATGCAAAGGTGATGCCAGCCAAGGAGAGAGATGCTATATAAGAGCAAAATAGTATAACATACAGGCGTCAAAATACGTTATTGGAGAAAGCCCTGGAATGTCTTCTTAAGCAGCGTCTATCATGATGGGAGGCAAGCCAAGCCAGAGTGAAGAGGATTCCTGAAAAACTCAACATTCCCTGAATTTGAAAAACAGCACCGATGACAAAAAAAACTTTTTTAGAAATAAATTACATCAAAGCCCTATTATCTTATACTAACTGGAAGTTTTCTGAGAGAACAATTCATTTCTTTAAATGGATATGCATTCTTTCAAAAGAACGGAGGCACAAAGTCCAAGATCCCAACTGAATCATCACATGGGGTAACTTTTGACAAACCTGTCATCTGTCCATTTTCTCCTCTGACCCATTGGTACTTTGAGGGATCAGAGGGGAGAACAGGATTAATGTCATTTAAGAAAGAAATTCAACTTCTTGAAGCTGACTAGGAAACATGAGGCACTTAGCAGGACCTCACATGTGTTACATTTTGTAATCACCTTGTTATTAGTCGTCCTTAGCTCATACCTTTAAATTGAGTCTTTTCTCTTCTTACATAGTTAATCATAGTTCACTCAACGTGGAGGTGGGGCCTGGAAAGAGGACCACAGATTTCTCTGGGTGCAGAGCTAGCACTTATGCCTCCTCTCCCCACCATGGAGTTTTAAGTCCAACTATTTCATGTTTTTACTTGTTTGTTGCTCTCCAGCAGATACACAGCACTAGCAGGGGCTACCTGTTTTGTTACAAAGGTTTCCTTTTGAGGGCGGAGGTGGTATACTTGTGGTGTTTCACAGGACACACTTACTTAACAAGCAGCAGAATTAGAATCCAGCCGTCTCACCTCAGGCTGCAGAGCACTGTAAACTCCCAGGAAGAGTGAAGGACGATGCCATGGGTTTCTGTGATTGTTAACCCTCATCTTTTTTTTTTTTGGCATCCAAGCACGGGCTGTGTCCTGGGAGTTGGACTTGTTCTGTCCCTCATGAGCCACAGCAGCCAAACGGAGTCGCGAGTTCACGTGGCAGTGTCGCTTCGCAAGCTCTCTGCATACCTCGATGACAGCGGGAGCCAGAGCAGGACGTTTCAGGAGGTAGGAGACCAGGTTGCAGCCTTCTTCCCGTTTTGTATTTTCTTCTTTTGTTTTCTTCCCTTTTCATTCTTTACTTCCCATATTTTGGTGACTGTGACATTAAATTCTTCTTCAATTTCAACTGGGATAAGGAGAAAAATCTGAGCAGCAAACAACCTATATGAGATCATAAGGTTTTCCAAATTGTGCAGCTATTTAAATCAACTTCAAGTTAAATGTGGCATATAAGATAAGAGCCTTGAGTGAATACAAAAACCTTAGTCAGCATCACTAGAAGGCAATTTCTAAGAAGAGCTGCAATTTCTGGAGGAAGGTTAAATGGAGAGTTTTAGAATTATGCCCTAGCCCATGTAACTTTAAAAGATGTCCCAAAAAAAGCTTAAGAGACTGCGGATCAAAAAGGCATGTTTTTTTTTTAATGTCAGCTAGCATGAAAAATTATTAAGGAAATTCCCTTTACCACATTAAATGAAGAGCTTTTTCTGTTATGGCACAAAAATATGCAGAATTGCAGTTCATGTGACACAGTCTCTGAGAGTTGACCGTGTTTGGAGGGAACGTGGGAGGCGTGTGTGTCTGCTGTGCCCAGGTGAAGCTGGACCGCCTGTGCTCTTCTCTGGGAGGAGCTAGAGACGACCTATTGGCCTGGCCAGACTCCCCCTCTCATTAGCGCAGATTCTATTTTATCCGTCCGGGCCTGCCCACGAGCTATTGATGAGGGTATAATGGCTCCTGTGTTTCCTTGCTCAGCTACTCTGCTTTCAGACATGGGACTTGTTGAATCGGTGAATTTCTTGGGGGCACAGAGGGTTGAAGTTTTGTTCTGAGACATGCACCACATTTCTATTTTCAAAGCAGAGCATAATTTAAAAGTACATTTTTTTAAGCAAAAGGAGAAAAAATTGAACCAAGGAGCAATTTGATTAATAAATGAAAACAAGGTTTTTATAATTGAGGCATTTGACCGCTCACTGTTTGATTTATAAGGCCTTGGACAAGCATTTTGTTTTCTCTCATGTTTTATTATACAATTTCTAACTTAGAAATCACTTTTTTCCCCCATGCCGTATAAACCAGTGTTAGGAGGTGAACATTTCTACTTTGTCTTAAAAGTATCTTTGTAAGGGACGTTGCATCGTGAAAATTCAAAATAGCAAGGAAGGGCAGTTAACTTTAATTTGCAAATTCAAGGCTCAAATAGATTGTTTAACTTGCCCGACGCTACTGAGCCAGTAAATGATGGAACATGCACCCGAGTATTCTGTCTCTTTTCCCAGCATTTTTATTTGTGATTTGTTCATTTAGTCACTTACTTATTGATTCATTTACTTATTAAATTACCCTACAGTGCTGTGAAGTAAGTAGTACTATCTCTGGTTTGCACAATCCATCTAACTTTGAAACCCGCGGTCGTGGCCCAGTGTGCTCCACTGTGGAACCTTGACGCCGTGGCGTCGCCATTTCCCCTGCTGTATGGCCTCGGATCAGAGCATGTATCGATCAGTAACGTCCACTGTGATGAGCATCTGCTTCTGCTCTTTGTAGACAGTGTGTCCTGCGTTGGTGAGGGAATTTTTTGGTATAGAGTCTCAGGACCTGATTTGAATGTCACCTCTGTCGCTTGCTAACTCGGTATAATTGAGCCTCAGTGTCCTTATCTATAAAGTAGGAATAATGACTCCCATCTCATGACATTGTTAGGAAATACGAGATGGGCAGCAAAATAATGGCCAGTTTGCAGTAGGTTTATTTGAATTTAATTCTTATCCCAGGAACAAGCTTGACCAATTATTTGTGTCAACTAAACCTTGTTCTTTTATTTTCCCTCATGAAGAAATTTTTTTCTGCTGTCTTTTCTTCTCAGGTCCTTGCCTATACCCTTAGCTGTGTGTGCACATCAGCATTCAGTGCTGGAATCATTGAAGCTGCAGAGGCTGAAGACATTATGGACAAGCTTCGACTGTTGGTAGAGAACAACCAGCAGGTTGGAATGCGCACCCTGAGAGTTTCTCTCTGTGGGTCTTATGCTGCTGTTAGGCCCTAATTTTGACTTATTCTGATTAGAGTGGAATGGGATATTTTTCATACCCAGAACTCAGGGACACCTGACCCACCCCTCGTCTCACAGCAAGAGCCAACAAGCACAGGCCTCCTCATCCCCTGTGTCCGAGAGGCTTTTCAATATGAATACGTAGAGGGTTCTGATTCAACTTTTAGCAGATTCAAGGCAAAGAATCTCTACTCATGACTGAATAGGTATAGGAAAATTTAAATGTCTATAAATTAAATTAACTACCCTTAAATATTGCCTCTGAAATGTTATTCAGCTTTAAAAAGGAAGGAAATCTTATCCTACATCAGGGCTGAACTTTGAGGACATTGTGCTGAGTGAAACAAGAAATCAGAAAAAGACACACACTATATGAGTCCATGAGGTAACTAGAGTAGTCAGATTCGTAGAGGCAGAAAGTAGAACGGTGGTTGCCAGGGCCTGGAGGAGTGGGGATGGTGAGTTGCTGTCTGTATCCACGAAGTGCGTTTTGCAAAGTGAAAAGATTTCTGGAGATGGAGGTGGTGCGGTTGCAGGACAGTATGAGTGTACTTAGCACCACTGAACTGCATAGTTAAAAATTATTATTAAGATGGTAAATTTTACATTACCTGTATTTTACCACAGTTTTAAAAATTGAAAAATGCATGTTTTGTCTGATTACACATACTCTAGAGTTTCCCCATTGATGGTGGTGGTGGTTTTATTTTTTTAAAGGTTTCTCTTAACTCTTATGTTGGCCATGGTGAGTTATTTCAGAATTCACTGGTTTTAAGCTTACCTGCTCGCTGTTGTTGCTACTTTATGATTATATGCCTGGTCACTTACAGTAGGTTTTGCAACTCCAAAATGTAGAAGTTTGCATATGCAGTGCTCGGTGTGAGACATTTTCTCTGCTTGTTCGGGAGTTGGCTGAGCTGTGCAATCTACTCTGGTATTTTCATCCCAGCCCCTTCTGAGAATGTGGATCCTATGAGCCAAGTTGCTCAATAGTGTAGTGTTATTTTCCTCAAATAAATCACTCACTGCAGCTTAATCGCTCACAGTTAGATTGTAGCTTCTCATGCAAACCAAAGTCTAGATTTTAAAAATCTGCCAATCTCTGATTTTCGGATGGCAAAAAAAACTTGTCAGCAGGAAGGGGAGCCCCTAGAAGGGCGGCTCTGTGTAAGCGTCCTGTTCTGCGCCATTCTTCTGCTTTTTTCCTTACCCTGTGTTTCTATCTGTTTATGACAGACTTCAGGTTTTGCCCTGGCGTTAGGAAACATCGTTCATGGTCTGTCTGTGTGTGGACATGGCAAAGCCGAAGACTTGGGCAACAGACTGCTCCCTGCCTGGATCAGAACTGTGCTAGCAGAGGTAGAAGCCACCTCCTGCATTTTGTTTCATTTTTTTAGAAAGGAAAAAGGGCTACTTAATTGGAGGGTTTAAAGGTACTGCTCAGGAATATAGCTTCACAATAAAAATTGGGCAATTTTAAATGGAAGAGAAACATGTAGTTTCCAGCCCTTATGAACAATACGTCCTGTCAACTATGATACTTTTTTTCCTGAACCGGTTATTTGGTCAGTGTTTTAATTGAAAACAACATTGTGGTTTTGAAAAATAAAAAACAAGAAGAAGCCACCTATGATCTAATAACTTTAACATGTCGCTTTCTTTAAGTCTAAGGCCATTTCTGGTTCAGGTTTGATACAGGTTATGCTGACCCTACAAATTCATACCATCTTAACCACTTATGTCTCCATGATGTCATAAGTCATAGAATTCAATCCCAGGGACTGTTTCCCTATTGACTTATTCTTTGTTTTCAGGGCTCATCCACAATGCTCTGCTTGGCAGCTCTTCATGGCATGGTGGCCTCAGTAGGCTCTGAAGGGGATGTAATGCAGGTAAAAAAGGAAAAGAGAAATCTAAATGTGTACATAGCCACAACCAGAGCAGAACACTAATAGCTCAGCATGCTAAGGACAAGAGAACATATGCTCACGGAAATGATAATACCAGGCTTTGCAGTGACTTAATGTGTGCAAAATTGTCCCTTGCTGAGAATTCTTTGTGTATAGATTTTTCCTTATTTTATTTGGTTTGTAGGGATTAAATCTAGTCAACTTCAGTACTTTCTACAAAGTTCCCTGCCTGAGAAAAGTGACTGAATCGTAAGAAAGTTCAGAAGTCATTCATAAGAAACCACGTTTTGCATCTGTAACATTTAAGTCAGTATCCAAGAAATTTTTTTCACTTAAATTTTTTTTTTTGTGGTGGACACATACATGCCTAAGTTTATAAGTAATTCTAAGGAGTTCCTTTGTTTATACAGTAAAGGTTTCTTAAGTGACGGCTACAGGCCACCCAGCTGAAACCAATGACAAATAAAGCAGGGGCCCTGCTCTCCGGGGCTGACAGCCTCTGCTTCTGAAATGTAAGGACATAATGGTAGATCGGTCTGTAGTGTAGAAGGTGACAGCTTATACTGGGAATATCACTCTTTACTTTCTGCGGATGCCGGAGTGGATATTCTTGTGTTTCTTTCAGCTGAAGTCGGAAGCCACCCAGAGCTTGCATTTTCAAGCCAGGCTTAATGAAGTCATTAGAACCTTAACACAGGTGAGAAGAGGAATTTATTGGATAAAACCCTTCAGCGGGAAAGCAGATTCTCCCCCTCTGTCTTTTTTCTCTTTCACAATACAAGCATTTTTACTTAGAAAATGAGGAAATCGTGGGTTATTGGTGGTGAATTTAACAGGTATTTGAAAGTGGTTTATGCCCCTACATTTGCTGACAAACATGCACTGCCTCTGGAAAAAAAAGGAAGCTAGCATTTTGAGATCACTTACGTTGGCATTAGTTTCCCTTAAAAATTAAAGCCCAGCACTGCAAGGGGGGCAGGGCGGACGCTGAGTTGCATGGTCAGGTGACACTGGTTCAGGTGTCATGGGCAAAAGCGTTTGAGTAAGTCATTGTGAGCATTATCCTTGTCTGAAGAATAAACATATTTATGTGCAGAGAAATGGTTTTATATCTTAACATTTTTACTTAAAGTACTGTGCTCATTGCATAAAATTTGAAGATATAGACAGAGTGGAACAAGCTGCAAACGTACTGCTGTTGGCCCCCCCAGCACAAGGCCGTTGCGGCTAATGTTGGTTGTACACTTTCCGAGCCTTCTCCTCTTCTTGGCATAGTTGGTATTCTTACCGCGCAGAGAATGCGTGGTAGTCATTTGTAGTCTTTTCACTTAGCATACTTGTTTTCTTCTTATAAAATGTAGCCGGTCGTAACACCTGAAAAGTTTTAGTAATTCATGCTTTTAAAGGAAAACAAATTTTGGAACAGAAGAAACTGTTTTTCATGTATGGATATGAATATTCTCACAAAGAAATCTACTTAAACTTAAGTTCTTTAACTTGGGAGAAAAAATGTATTTTAAACTATTGTAAAAATGCTTCTATGGATGGTCAAACATAATAGAACATTATTTAAGGAAGAGAACAAAATAATATCCTATTTTAGGGGTATTTTAATCCTAAGAAACTGTCACCTCTTTACCTTCTGGATTTGCTTCTCTGGTTTTTTAATATCCTTTGAGACCAATCTGACTCAGTGATACCTGGCACAGTCATTAATATGCTCTTCTGTCACCATTTGATTGATTGATCGATCAATCGATCGATTCAGTAACCCTTGTTAACCACCTGCATGTTCCTGGGTTAGTAGACTAGATGTAGAACTTCTCATTACTAGACAAGCCACCATCTCATAAAAAAGTAGTGACTTTCTGTGAATGACCTTTTGTTGAATGGAGTTTGGATTATGAACCATCACTGAATTGTTCCATTTTCATCCATAGGTCATCGGTGTGTCCGGGGTGATTGGCCTTCAGTCCAATGCAATCTGGCTTCTAGGACATCTTCACCTATCTACTCTGTCCTCAAATCAAAGTAGAACCTCTGGTAAGATTGGAGCCGTAGGATGCTGGGTCTGAAGGGAGGGATTGCCGACGTGGGGCTTTGGACTCTGTTCAGAGCATCTCCACAACAGCCCTCAGGGGTGGATATGGTCCCTGTTTTACATCAGAGGAAATGGGCCGTGGAAAGGCTTCCTGACCTACCCAGGGTCACGAGGCAGCTAGTGGTGGACAGCAGTTAAACTCAGATCTGTTAGCCTCCAACGCTCATGCTCTTGTCACTCTAACTGTCTGCCTCCCTTAGAGAACAATTTAGAAATTACATCTGACCCGTATTTTACAGGTGAAGAACCTGAAGCTTAGAAACATTATGTAACTTATGTACAGAGTTAGTTTAATGACAAATCCAGAAAAAAAGAGCCAGGTCCTTAAAGCTTTGAAGGGAGTTTGTTTTACTTTAATAGATGTAATAATCATGGTTTGTGTACAACTTGTATTTTATTAAAAGTCTCTTCATATATGGCTAGAGTTCTTCTGGCTCCTGCTCTTGAGAAAATAATGGGGTAAGTACATTTAAAGTTGTGCCTCTTGTTGGCTGAAACTGAAATCCTAGGTCTTAATGTATCAAGGCTTTTTCTATTTCCAGTTTTTTTTTATAACAAGCAATAAGAAATATTTGCAATTTCTGTATGCTTAATTTATGTTTGCACTTAAAGATTTTCTGGGGAAGCATCACTGTAATGTACTGGGACCTGTATCTGCCCCTTGTTCTTTATAGAACTTTGACCCACGGGTTCTCTTGGACCCAGGCCAGAGGGGTTTAGGTACCAAAGATTCCTCATTAACACCTAGGTTCACATATCGCCTGACAGGTAGTCTGTGGACAACATTACCATGAACATGGGCCCCTGTAATTACTGTCTCCCTCACTTTCAGTCACCCCTTAGCTACAGATATAGGACGTTATTCCACAGCATTCCCAACATAATGAACTTTGGACAGCTGGAAGCTGTCATATTAAAATGGGGAAGAGAAAAAGCTTAGTCATCAGAGGAAACCCTTAGTAACGTGAGTTTTGAAGGGCAGTGCTTCCACAGTGTCCCAGTAGAATAGCATGTTTATGTCAGGCTTTTGCTTTTTTACATGGGCTTTTAAATGTTCTGGGCTACATGGTCTGGCCCACATATCCTCAAGTCAGGTCACAGTGAATCATCCTACACTCAGGTTCTCTGGAACAAATGATTGTATGTCTGGAAAAGTACAGCTACTTGTTTCTGATGGAGTTTTCCAACTGAGCCATTTATTGCAGTAAAAACCATCTCATGCAACAATTACGGGGGACTGGGAGGGAATGAATCTAGCAAACTCCCCAGACTCAGTGAGCATAAATGTCACGCCTCACTGTTCCGGGTCAGCAACATCTGGTTATTTGTACATGTTGGTCACTTAGAGGTCCCTGCCTCACGAAGTAAGAGGCTGGTTGCTATTAATACTGATCATTATGTTTCATGCTTCATATATTTGATTCAGGATGTGTCGAAGTGGCTCCCAGAATGGTGGTCTCAGCCTGGAAGCCCAGCAACCTTGACGACACTAAGGAGGTCACAGGATTGGGACACATTGATGTGACAGGGTGGAAAGGATTTTTTTTAACCGCTTCAGTAAGATTTTCCTCCTCTGTGGTTTCCGACTTCGACTAGGTTTACTGCCATTTTTAAATAGCTTACATAGCCTAAGTGATTACTTCAAGGCCAGTCGCTTTAATCTAATAGAATTAGTTGCAGCCACAGAGTATTGTGCTGAGATTAATGGCATGAACATCTCTGGTTTGTCTCTAGGTTGATATGGCAGCATGAGATCATTATCTTCCCTTCATTAGTCCCGCCAAGTTCATTGGTTAATTTGATCATTTTCTGTCTCCACAGTTCCTACTGACTATAGCTATTTGCCTGAAAGCAGTTTTATTAGAGCAGTCATTGGCTTCTTCATTACGGGAGGAAAAAAAGGCAAGTAAACACATTTCTTACATTTTATCTCTTTTTTTTCTATATGTAAGTTTGTGTGCCCTGAGCACAAAAATTGCTTCTTTGTGATTAAATGACACAGGTCTGAAGGGGTGAGTATTTTCTTCTAGACCATCTTTGCAATAGAGGTAATCAGGATCCCAGCTACAAAAAATGGTACATGAAGCATACACAGCGTGTAGTCTCTTGGAACCACCGTATGTGACCTTGGGGGGCTCTGTGAAGACCTTAATCTTCCACTTGGTTATTTGAAAGGTATAAGCACACATTACTTTTCTTGTCAGTTTCAAGTGAGTATGACCTAAAAAGAGAAAACAGACCCTGGGTGCAGTTTGCATTTCAGGACCTGACTTGGAAGTAGGCCTCACCCCGAACCTGGTATGATCGCCCTGTGCTTGTTGGCTCTGGGATTTATTTTTAGCTTGTGTTTTTTTTTCTCTGCAAACATTTTTTCCCTTTGTGATTCTTTCTTGCTGTCACCACATTTGAGCACAAGCAATCTGAAGACAGAGATTGAGTGCCTTTTGTTTTAACTGGAGCCAGAATAATACCATGTATGTTATTAAATAAACACTCTTTAGTGATATACATGTACTCTTCACTGCTGTGAGGAAAAGACGGATTTGAACCGAACATGCCGCAGCTCAGGAACCAGTTTCATCCATGTAGTAATCTTTCACTGATATTTGCTAGTTTCATTCTTCCTTGGGCTGCTGAGGCCAGTGTGGACAAAACCAGGGTCTCTATCACAAGGCCATCCCAACTTTAGGGGAAGTTTTTACACAAATGAAAATGAAGAGATCTGATTAATGAAGATTGTGGAAGAATAAAATCTTACCATTGAAAGGGATATTAAGTGTTGCATTGTCTGATTTCCAACTGGGTACAGTAATCCTTGGAGCTTCTAGATTTTAAACTACTTTCATAGTTTGGAGATGAATTTCTTTTGTTTCTGGAGTTCTAGAAATTGTGCCATTATCCTGGAGTCGTGAGTTAGCATGATTTGCTTTTCCATATCCTCAATGGAAACTGATATATGGTTCTATCATTGTTGCACATAAATATTTATATATAAACATGGCATATATCACACACCATGTGGAATTAATTGTTTAAAGTGCCATGCTGCCATATCAACCCAGAGACAATTGTTTAAATATAAATTAAGTATCTTTAAAGTAGATATTATAAATAGAGATGTCTTCATTAGTAAATTATTAAATTTTCACCAAAGGAACATCTAAAATTTTCATGGCTAGAATAATTCTAGAGATATATATTTTTGCCAAATTTTTTGTTAGATTGCTCACTGATATAAAAGTTTTATTTTTTATTTCTAAAAATGTTTTATTTATTTATTTTTACACAGAAGGCAGGGAAGGAGGAGAGGGAGAGAAACATCAGTGTTTCACTCATCTGCCACTTCTCTCATGCTCCTAACTGGGGACCTGGCCCACAACGCAGGCCTGTGCCCTGACTGGGAATCGAATGACTGACTGACCCTTAGGTTTACAGCCCGGTACTCAGTCCACTGAGCCACACCAGCCAGGGCTCTTATAAAATTTTTAAATGATAATAATGTAAGGTCATTTCCATGAGAAAAAAATTCTTAAGGTCAAATGAAAGATAGGCTCTTTTCTAGTGAATAAATTGTCACTTGGCTTCCTAGATCCATATTTCTTGGCAGAGATGAATTTTCTCTGAATCCTGTGGGAAATTATTAGCCACATTTACATCCATATGGTTGGGCAGTCATGGGCCAACAAGAAGTGTCCTGCTGTAAAATAAAAAATCAGGGGGCTGGCATCAGTGACGATACGTGCGGTCTTCCTGAGAGCTGTTCTAAACAGATAAATGAAGTATTAAAAAATGCCCCATTGTCAATCAGATTTTTGGTATTTTTCAGGTTGTGGGAGAGGGCTGCCTTCTTGTCAGGTTTGCTGACTAGATTCAGAGGAAAATCTATTCAGCCTTACACATTACTAATGATGACCCCAGAGGAATGGGGGCCGTGGGAGGCTGACCTCAGTCTCCCAGGCCCATTTACAAAAACAAAACCAGACCCTGCTCTGTGGGGCTAAATGGGATGACCAAACGCGGAGGTGTGCATGCAAAGGAGTGTTTTCTTCTTCAATATGCCCAGCTCATTTGAATTTTAATAACTCCCTTCTGAAACAGCTTTTGAGTTTAAATGTCTGGATGTCACTCACCAGAGCCCAGTGGAGCCGCTGATAGGAAGGATGACAACTTTGGTGAGCTCTTTTGAGGAAGAAATGCCTTTTGAGGATAAAAACCATGCCTGGTATAGGCAGAAGAGAGCAAACTTTAGGGAGAGCATGGCTTCGTTGCCTCTGTTGCTGTTTAATAACTCACTAGAGGAGGGAAAACGGATTGAGTCCTCCCTCCGCCACACTCGTGCCAGAGATTGGGCATCGCATTCTCAGTTTTAGGCAATCAAATCTGAGGTCGTGAAAATGTTCATCTGCTCTCTGATGCTGAGGGCTTTTCTCACTCACGTGGCAGAACATAAAAGATGTTCATAGAATCGCACATGTTCATAGCAGGCCTGCATTTTCAAGCCATAACTAATAGATGAAATGCCTTCCAGTTATTAAAGACTTCCATTAATAATTTTGAATATCGCTGTTTTTGCTATACCCTGTCATCACTCTTCTTCCATCACAGCCCTGGCCTTCCAGCAGATGTGTTACTCCTTAACCTTCATCAGTATCTATTCCTATGGACATTTCTTGACTATGCTAGGCTTAAAATTTGCTTATCATCGAATTCTTTGTATCATGGAATTGTTTGTCCCCTTAAGGGCCTTTAAATTTTGACTTATATATGCTTCTTTTCTAATCATTTCTTTTTTTCTGACTTCTGATCTTTGGTTTTTTGTTTTCAACCTCATAGCATATTCAGATTTCAAGATTTTATTTGCCTTTTTATAAAGCATTTAAAGTGTATTAAAATTTGCCCTGGCTGGTATAGCTCAGTAAATTGAGCATGGGCCTTCGAACCAAAGGATCACGGTTCGATTCCCAGTCAGGGCACATGCCTGGGTTGCAAGTCAGTTCCCAGCAGGGGACGCATGAGAGGCAACCACACATTGATGTCTTTCTCTCTCTCTCTCTCCTTCCCTTTCCCTCTAGAGATAAATAAAATCTTTTAAAAAATAAATCAATAAATAAAATGTATTAAAATTTGTAATAAAATAATCATTTTTTGGTGCTAACATTAGGTATTTGTATCTAACAATTTAGGATTATGTTTCTTATTCCATTGCTAGGGCAGGTGGCTAATTTTCTAAGCTTGTATTTTTCTGTTAGACTTTAAAATTCACAGTAAGAAGTATTATTTGAGGGAAGTATATCTAAATCCTTGTGAGAAAGTCATTATGAGTGGAATTTTTTGTTATATGAATTCATTGGTTAGTGATCTGTATATATAAGTATTGATCTTATATATAAACTATAGATTGGTATATTTTTTATCATTTTTGGACTATTAATATGAGATATAATTGTTGACCAGTCTAGCCAAAGAAGCACAATTAGTGAACTTTGTAAAATAAATGGTATGAGAAAGCTGTCCTATTTTTTCTGATGAAATTGTGGGCTCAGTTGACAAGATTGTTATTTTAAAGTATTTAAATTTAGTAACAATTTTTCTGTACAGTTCTGTTTAACCAGTTCTTAGAAATGGCCACCTGTGTATGAATAATACTAAGGTTAATAATGGTATAAAGAAGGAAAAAGAATCCCCTACAGTCTCACCACCTATGAGCCACAATAGATGGTCCAGCATATGTCCTTCCAGATGTGCGCGCTATCTTAAATCATAAGATTTATATTACTTTGTTATCTGCTTTTGGCAAATTTAACAACTCCCCATATAAATGAACATACTCCCCACTGATCTCCAAAGGGGGACTTGGA
This sequence comes from Artibeus jamaicensis, assembly GCF_021234435.1. NCBI lineage: Eukaryota > Metazoa > Chordata > Mammalia > Chiroptera > Phyllostomidae > Artibeus > Artibeus jamaicensis. The sequence continues at coordinate 57,436,638 of NW_026522030.1, forward strand.
GAAAAGTATGAAAAGAATCCTTGCGTCCTTGATGTCTGTTAATGGGTATGATTTGGGAGTGTTTGATTTGGGAGTGTTTGATTTCTGTTTTTGTTGTAAACACCATGAAAATATATAGAAGCAAAAAAATGTCACCAATTTTTTTATCCCCATGACTCTCTAACAGCATCCATCATTTTTTTAATTTTATTTTTTAATTTGCTTTTATGTACACATAATTTTAACATATTTCACATTATGTGAAGTGAACTAAGCCAGGCAGTGAAAGACAAATACCATATGATCTCACCTATAAGTGTAACCTAATCCACAAAACAAACAAGCAAACAAAATATAACCAAAGACACTGAAAAGAACAAACTGACAGTAACCAGAGGGGATAAGGAGGGGAATAATGGGGAGGGGGAAGGGGAAGGATTTACAGGAACAACTATAAAGGACACGTGGACAAAACCAAGGGGGTAGAAACAGGGGAGGGAGGGAGGGAGGGAGGGCTGGGGTGGTGGGGATTGGGGCGGGGTGGGGGGGGAGGCAGAAAACTGCACTCGAACAACAATAAAATCCAAAGGTATTTAATGCAAGTTAATCAAAATTAACCATTTCCCTATTGGTCATTTTAAATTTTTCTATTATGAAGAACATCTTTATATATGTAATTTTCTCTCTTGTGCATATAGCTTTCCTTAGGAGAACTCTCAGCAATTTTTAATTGGTGACTAAAGGGATGGCATGACCTCCTTACTCTTCAAAGGGTGGTAGCAGGTTTCGGTACCTCAGCCTGCATGAGGATGCAAAGCAGTCAGTCAGGGAGGATGAAGCACAGGGGTCAGACTGCCAGGGTTCATGCCCACTTCCGCCACGTACTGGCCAAGCACCTTCAGGCAAAGCTGCTGTAGTTTCTCATCCTCAATTGCTCCTGTAAAGTGGAGAAAATAAATAATGGAATCAACTGTCTTTATAGTTTCGGTGAGGGTTATGAGCCTGTGAATTACTTTATGTAACAGTGCTTAGAAAAGGAAGTAGAGATTAAATACTATCTAGTTACCAAATTACAAAGCAAACCAACAGGTACATAAACAAATGACTACAGGCAAAACCAGGCAGGTATAAAAGGATAACTTAAGACTCTAATTTGCATTTCATTGCTAGAAGAAATAAACATTTTTACATGTATTTACTATTTAAGAGGTTGTTTATTTAAATTTTAGGCAGTTTTTTAATGTACCTTTTTTCTTTTTATTTTGAAATAATTTCAAACTTACAAAAAAATGAAAATAGCTAACTCCTATATTCCTTTTACCTGGTATTCTATTCAGGTTTCACCAGTAGGCCAAATGATATCTTTAGCATAAAAAGAATTTGATTTTGACTGTCACACTGTATTTATTTACCATATCTCTTCAATCTCCATCAGTCTGGAACAGTTTCTCAGTTATTCTTTGTATTTCATGACTTCAATATGTTTTAAAATTAGAAGTGACGTCTATCATAGAACAGTCTCCTGTTTGGGTTTACTGCTGTTCCTCGTAGAGAGTCAGGTCAGTCATCTTTGGCAGGGATACCATGAACTTGAAGCTCTGCTGTTCTCACCACATCCCACCAGGTGGCAGGTGACGTCTGCCTCCCTCCCCTGATGTTAGTTTTGATCACATAAGGGGTAGCTTCCAAGTTTCTCTACTATGAAGCTTGTGTTTTCCCCTTATCATCAATTAGGATGATGTGTGGAGGTATTTTGAGACTTTATCCTTCTTTCACCCATTAGTTTTAATATTCATTCATGTGTTTTTGCCTGAGCAAATTATTACTATAATGTATCAAAAGTAATTCTTAAAATTCTGTTATTCCATTTACATTTAGTAGACATTATATTATACTGATAATGAGCTCCTTCCTTCCTTCCTTCATTCCTTCCTTCTCTGTATGGACTACTAAATTTCCATTTTGTTTAATTTTTTATTCAGTTATTATTTTGATCCTCAAATTGTTCCAGATTAGATCAGTAAGAGCCTCTTGAAGTTGGCTCTTGTGTCCTTTTGACGTGATCCTATAGTTCTTTCAGATTCTTTCTTTGTGGCACAAGATGTTCTAGGCTCATTCTGTATCAGCCTCATCCCTGTAATAGCCAGATAGCTCAGGTTCCTTCTAGTGCAGAATAATATTTAGATGCCAGGATCCAGCCACAGTTTATGCATTTGCTACTGGGGTAATCACTATTCCCAGGCCCTTTTAGGGGACAGTTAGGAAATTCTCTCTCCCCTTCTCTGTCTTTCCCTCTTCCCCCTCCTTCTCCCTCTCCACCCCTTCTCTTATCTATATTAATTTTTAAATATATGTAAAAGTGTCTATATACATACACACACATATATGTGTATGTGTGTATGTATATGACTTGTGGTCACACATATATATATGACCACAAGTTTACGCTAATATTTCCTATTATAGTTCAGTGCCACAGGGTCCATTCACTCTACCTTTCCCTCTTTTCATATTTGGAAATTCTCTGACAGTAAGAAACCTGGCACCCATTATTCTCAATATATTTGCTCATTTCTCAGTCCCTGTAAATGTAACCACTCTCCTATCTCCACTGGGCCACAGCTGCCTTTCTGTCAGGTCCTGGTCTCCCGTGGGCAGCCTTCATGGTGTTAAGGGGCTCAGGGATGTTTTTGTTTCTGACAAGACTGAATGTGGTTGAAGTACTTGGTATTAAGACAGAATACCCTACCAACTCTTAGAATCTGACTGGCATCAGAACCATCAGCTGTTTCTGGTGGCTGTTACGATTATAGCTTCTGGCGGGGAGCTAAGCACCTAGTCCTCACAAATATGCCACCGTGTAATTACCTCTACCTGTGTTTTCTGAGGAATGTGGAAAATTTCTACTCATCTTTTTATCCTGGTTTAAATATTCTTTCCTCAGTGGGGAAGAGAGAAATTTCCTTGATAGTCCCAGATGGGTTTAGAGTTCTTTTCTTTTTTTTTTAAATGCAAAATTCTTTTTTTTTTTAATTTTATTTAGTTATTTTTCAAGTACAGTTTTTTGTCTATTTCTCCCATCCCAGCCCCCCCACCCCTTGCTCCCCACCTCCCTCCCATTTCCTCCCCCCTAGTCCTCATCCCTGTGTCTTTCATACTTGTTCCTCAAGACCCCTCCCCCTTTTCTCCCTTAAATTCCCTTCCCTCTCCCTTCTAGTCACTGTCCCCTTGTTCTCTATCTCAGTGTCTTTGTTTTTATTTCACTTGCTTGTTTGTTTTTTTGTTCAGCTTCCTGTTAAAGGTGAGATCATATGGTATTTGTCTTTCAACACCTGGCCTATTTCACTCAGCATAATGCTTTCCAGTTCCATCCATGTTGTTGCAAAGGGTAGTAGCTTCTTCTTTCTCTCTGCTGCATAGAATTCTATTGTGTATATGTACCACAATTTTTGATCCATTCATTTACTGATGGGCACCTAGGTTGCTTCCAGCTCTTGGCTATTGTAAATTGTGTTGCTATGAACATTGTGGTGCATAGGTTCTTTGATATTGATATTTTAGGATTCTTAGGATATAATCCTAGCAGTGGAATTGTTGGGTCAAAAGTCAGGTCGATTTTTATTTTTCTGAGAAAAATTCCATACTGTTTTCCATAATGGTTGTACCAGTCTGCAATCCCACCAACAGTGAACTAAGGACCCCTTTTCCCCACACCCTCTCCAACATTTGTTGTTTGTTGCTTTGTTTATGATAGCCATCCTGACTGGTATAAAGTGGTATCTCATTGTGGTTTTAATTTGCATCTCTCTGATAGCTAATGATATTGAGCATCTCTTCATGTGTCTCTGGATCTTATGTATGTCCTCCTTGGAGAAGTGTCTGTTCAAGTCCTTTGCCCATTTTTTAATTGGGTTAGATGTCTTCTTAGAGTGGAGTCATGTAAGTTCTTTGTATATTTTGGAGATTAAACCTTTGTCTGAGGTATCACTGGCAAATATGTTTTCCCATACAGTTGGTTGTCTTTTTAATTTAATACTGTTTTCTTTAGCCACGCAGAAGCTTTTTATTTTGATGAGATCCCATTTGTTTATTCTTTCCTTTATATTCCTTGCTCTAGGGGACATATCCGTAAAAATGTTGCTGCATGGAATATCTGAGATTTTCTTGCCAATGTTCTCCTCTAGGACTTTAATGGTGTCATGGCTTTTATTTAAGTCTTGTATCCACCTTGAATTTATTTTGGTGTATGGTGTAAGTTGGTGCTCAAGTTTCATTTTTTTGCATGTAGCTGTCCAGTTCTCCCAACACCATTTGTTGAAGAGGCTATCTTTACCCCATTTTATGTTATTGCCCCCTTTGTCGAATATTAATTGACTGTAGAGAGTTGGGTTGATTTCTGGGCTCTCTGTTCTGTTCCATTGGTCTATGTGCCTGTTTTTATGCCAGTACCAGGCTGTTTTGATTACAGGGGCCTTGTAATACAGTTTGGTATCAGGTATTGTGATCCCTCCTACTTTGTTCTTCTTTCTCAAAAGTGCAGCTGCTATTCGGGGCCGTTTATGGTTCCATATAAATTTTTGAAGTGTTTGTTCTATGTCTGTGAAATATGCCATTGGTACTTTAATAGGTATTGCATTGAATCTGTATATTGCTTTGGGTAGTATGGACATTTTGATGATGTTAATTCTTCCAATCCATGAACAAGGTATATGTTTCCATTTGCTTGTGTCTTCCTTGATTTCTTTCTTCAGGGCTGTGTAGTTTTCTGCATACAGGTCTTTTACCTCCTTGGTTAGGTCTATTCCTAGGTGTTTTGTTTTTGTTTTTGCTATATCGAATGGGATTTTTTCTTGATTTCTGCTTTTGCTGATTCATTGTTAGTATACAAAAATGCCTTTGATTTCTGGATATTGAATTTGTATCCTGCTGTTTTGCCAGATTCATTAATTAGTATGAGCAGTTTTTTGGTAGAGTCTATAGGGTTTTCCATGTACACTATCATGTCATCTGCAAACAATGACAGTTTTGTTTCCTCCTTTCCTATTTGGATGCCTTTTATTTCCTTTTTCTGCCTGATTGCTGTGGCCAAAACTTCCAAAACTATATTGAATAGAAGTGGTAAAAGTGGACATCCTTGTCTTGTTCCTGATCTTAGTGAGAAAGATTTTAGTTTTTGCCCATTGAGTATGATGTTGGCTGTAGGTCTCTCATATATGGCCTTTATTATATTGAGAAATGCTCCCTCTATTCCCACTTTGCTGAGTGTTTTTATCATAAATGGGTGTTGGACCTTATCAAGAGCTTTTCCCGCATCTATTGATATGATCATGTGCTTTTTGTCTTTGCTTTTGTTTATGTGATGTATTACATTTACTGATTTGCGATCATCGAACCATCCTTGCATCCCTGGGATGAGTCCCACTTGGTCATGGTGTATAATCTTTTGGACATATTATTGTATGCGATTTGCCAATATTTTGCTGAGAATTTTAGTGTCCATGTTCATCAGTGATATTGGCCTGAAGTTTTCTTTCTTTGTTGTATCTCTATCTGGTTTTGGAATTAGGATGATGCTGGCTTCATAAAAGGAGTTTGGGAGTTTTCCATCTTTTGGATTTTTTGGAATAGTCTATGAAGAATGGGGATTAGCTCTTCTTTAAATGCGTTGTAGAATTCTCCTGTGAAACCATCTGGTCTGGGGCTTTTGTGTGATGGGAGTTTTTTGATTACTGCTCCAATTTCTTTTGCTGTTATTGGTCTATTCAGGTTTTCTACTTCTTTTTCATTGAGTTTTGGGAGATTGTATTTTTCTAGAAATGTGTCCATTTCCCATAGGTTTTCAAATTTCTTGGCATACAGTTCTTCATAGTACTTTCCTACAATCCTTTGTATTTCTGTGGTATCAGTTGTAATCTCTCCTCTTTCATTTATGATTGTGTTTATTTGTGTCTTCTCTCTTTTTTTCTTGATGAGCCTACTTAAAGGCTTGTCTATTTTGTTTATCTTTTCAGAGAACCAACTCCTGGATTCATTGATCCTTAGAATTGTGCTTTTTGTCTCTATGTCATTTAGTTCTGCTCTGATCTTGGTTATTTCCTTCCTTCTACTTGCTTTGGGCTGTTTTGTTGTTGTTCCTCAAGTTCTTGCAGGCATAGAGTAAGGTTGTTTGTTTGAAATGTTTCTATCTTCTTTAGGTAGGCCTGTATTGCTATAAAATTCCCTCTCAGGACTGCCTTCACTGTGTCCCATAAGTTTTGGGTTGTTGAGAGATCGTTTTCATTTGTTTCCAGAAACGTTTTGATTTCTTCCCTAATTTCATTCTTGACCCATTCATTGTTTAATAGCATGCCATTCAGTCTCCATGATTTTGGGTGTTTTGGGTTTTTTCCTCTGGGGTTGTTTTCCAGTTTCAGTCCCTTGTGGTCAGAGAAAATGCTTGGTATGATTTCAATATTCTTGAATTTGTTGAGGCTCGTTTTGTGTCCTATCATGTGGTCTATCTTTGAGAATGTTCCATGTACATTTGAAAAGAATGTGTATTTAGCTTCTGTGGGGTGAAGGGCTCTGTATATATCAGTTAAGTCCATTTCATCAAAGGTGTTGTTTAATGCTGCAATATCTTTGTTGATATTTTGTTTGGAAGATCTGTCCATTTTTTATAGTGGGGTGTTAAAATCCGCTACTATAATTGTGTTGCTGTCAATATCTTTCTTGAAGTCCTCTAAGACTTTCTTTATATATTTGGGTGCTCTTATGTTGGGTGCATAAATATTTACGATGTTAATGCCTTCTTGGTGGATTCTTCCCTTGAGTATTACGAAGTGACCTTCTGGGTCTCTCTTTATGGCCCTCTTTTTGAAGTCTATTTTGTCTGATATGAGAATTGCTACCCCACCTTTTTTTCTTGTCCATTTGCTTTGAAAATTTGTTTTCCAGCCTTTCTGTGATGGTCTTTTGTCCTGAGGTGGGTCTCTTGTAGGCAGCATATGTGTGGGTCATGCTTTCTTATCCATGCAGCTATTCTGTGTCTTTTGATTGGAGCATTTAATCCATTTATATTCAAGGTTATTATTGATAGGTACTTATTCATTGCCATTTTTGTACCTGTGTTCCTCTCTTGTCTCTCTCTTTTCCTTCCTTTCCTTAAGGCAGTCCTTTTAGTATTTCTTGTAGAGTTGGCTTGGTGGCAGCCTATTCTATTAGACTTCTTTTGTCTTGGAAGCTCTTTATTTGGCCTTCTATCTTGATTGAGAGCCTTGCTGGGTAAAGTACCCTTGGTTGTAGGCCTCTAGTTCTCATTACTTGGAATATTTCTTGCCATTCTATTCTTGCTTGAAGTGTTTCCATTGAGAAGTCAGTAGCTAACCTTATTGGGGCTCCCTTGTATGTTATTTTTTTTTCCTCCCTTGCTGCCTTAAGATTCTCTCTTTGTCTTGGAATTTTGCCATTTTGATGATGATGTGTCTTGAAGTGGGCCTCCTTGGGTTCCTCTTGATTGGGACTCTCTGTGATTCCTGGATTTGCGTGACTTTTTCTCTCATCAAATTAGGGAAATTTTCTCTCATTACTCTTTCAAATATGTTTTCTATCCCTTGTTCTTCTTCTTCTCCTTCTGGTATTTCTATTATTTGGATATTATTATGTTTCATATTGTCTTGCATTTCTCTTAATCCATCTTCATTCTCTCTGAGTCTCTTTTCCCTTTCCTGCTCTTTCTATGAGATGCTTTCTACTTTGTCCTCCAACTCACTAATCCAATCTTCTGTCTCATCTACCCTATTTTTCATGCTTTCTACTGTGTTTTTCAATTCAGAAATTGTATTCTTCATTTCTTCTTGGCTCTTGCTAATAGTTTCCATTTCCTTTTTCATGTTGATATAGTTTGCGGTGAGATCATTATAGCTCCTCTGTAGTTTCTGGTAGCTCATTGTGGGCTCTTTGAAATTCCTGATAACCAGTGTTTTGAATTCAGTATCTGATCGTTGACTTGCCTCTATTTCATCTAACGTTCTTTCTGAGGGTTCCTCCTTTCCTTTCATTTGGGGATTGTTTCTTTGTCTTCCCATTGTTTGTGAGACTCTTCTTGTTAGCCTCAGCTTCTTAGATTAATCTATTTTGACACCCTGGGTTTATGGTGTGAACTTCTGTGGTGGAATGCCTGTGAAATTCAGTGGTGCAGTCTCTTTCAGTTATCCTGTCATTCTCTGCTTCTACCTACTCAAATATGCAGCAACTTTTGGCTTCTCTTCTACAGCAAAGTGCAATTTGTCTCTCTGACTCTACTATTGGGAGGCCTCTTCTATGGGTCCAGCTCTGGTCTTTTCGTATTTTCAAGTTGATTGTCACTCTTGTGGGTAAAAGAAAGAAAAGACAAGGAGAGAAATAAAAGGAAGAGGAAAAAAAGGGTTGGGGAATGGAAGAAAGAGCAATAAGTTTAGAGAGAAAAGAACAAGGAATAAAACAGAAAATCCGAGAGAAGAGGACAAAAGTATTGAAAGATGAAACAGTAATAAAATTTAAAAGAAATAACAGATTACTTTAAAAAAGCAAAAAGATAAAGAAAAGGAGTGGAAAAAGAAAGAAAAGTTAAAAAAAAAAAAAGGAATAAAAATAAAGTAAAATAAGAGGAAAAAAACAAAACAACAACAAAAAAAGGAAAAGTCACTTGTTGGTTTCAAACTAGCCGAACTGGTTTTTCTGGCTGCAGTTGGCTGAGGGTCGATTGTTGTGATTTTTTCAGCCAGCCCCTCTCAGGAGCCAGACACTTGGGGCCCCTCCCTATCTCCCTACAATGGGGAACTAGGACTTCCTCACAGCTCTCCCCTCCCAGAGGTTACCATCACGGGCTGGTTTGCAGTGCTTGCGGGCACCTGCACCGGCCGAGTTGCCTGCTTCCCTCGGGATTGAGCACAGACCTGCCCCCGTTCTGTGGGAAAGCTCTAGGCCCTTTGCCCAATCTCAGGTTCGCTGCCAAGCTGGGTGTGGAGCAGATCAGGCTGTTGTGTCTACTGGATTCAGAGCCCCAGGCTGCACCTCTCAGTTCTCCTGGGCTGGCAACCACAGAGTCCTCGGGGCCCTTTGTCCTCCGCACCCTCTCCACAAACTCTATCAAACAAATCTCTCCTGGCACCCCACCTTGCTTGGCCAGAAAGGGAGGGGGTTGAGGGTCTCAGCTCTTTCCCCAGGACCCCTCAGTGCCCGCGGCTTCCAGATCGTCTGAGGGGGATGGACTGGAAGCCGGGAGCCGACCTGAGGACTGGGCACCAACCTAGAAACTCTGTGCACACGTCATGACACCCTGTGTGGTGTGTACCGATCCCTTGAACTATGCACGGGCTGAAATCCCTTCTGCTCCTGTGTTTGTCTGGGTTCCCTGGCCAACCTTGGCCGAAAAATCCTAGGATGTAGCAGCTCGGGGAACCCGTCTGGGTGCTGAACGCTGTCCCACGCACCATTGGACACTCGCCCACACACGCTGCGTGCCAGCCGCTGGACCCCCCAACTGTGTGCAGGCTGAAATCCCCTCTACTCCCCACTGGTTGGGCCACTTGGTCAGCCCTGGCCGAAAAATCCCAGGGAGGGAGCCGTCCGGGCGCTGAACGTTGGCCCAGGCGCCATTGGGCACTCGCCACCGGGAGCTGGTCCCCCAACCATGCACCAGCGGAGATCCCTGCTGTTTCTCTTTGCTCCGTCCCCGAGACTACTGTACCGCTGCTGTCTCCCTACCATCTGTTTCCTCCGTGACCATCAAGGTTTCTGGTCTCTTGTTTTCATATATGCTTGGCAACTGCTCGCTTCCTGGCTTCTCCTCCTCTGATCTGACAGGTTTCTCTCGCTTTTGTACTAGGAACTGGTGTCTGCTCTGTCCTACTCCATCGCCATCTTGAAAGCCCCTCCTAGATTTATTATATGATACCTTTCTAGATCAGTTTTGGGGTTTGTTTTTTTTTTTAATTTCTAAAATCTGGTGTTCTTTTTTTCCTTTTTAAAATATTTTATTGTTTATACTATTACATTTGTCCCTCTTTTTCCCCCTTCTCCCCCTTTCACCCAGTCCATGCCCCCCCGACCTCCATAATCAGACCCTGCACCATTGTCCATGTCCCCTGGGTCCTTCACCTTCTTTCAGTCAGTCACCACCTTCCCCTGCCCCTCTTACAGCTGTCAGTCTGTTCCATGACTCTATGCCTCTGGTTCTGTTTTACTCATTAGTTTATTTTGCTCATTGGATTCCTCTTATAAGTGAGATCATGTGGCATTTGTCTTTCACCCACTGGCCTATTTCACTTAACATAATAGTCTTTCTATATGTTCCATACTACTTTATATATGTATAATGATTTGCTTAATTTTTTATGGCTCTTTGTTTAAGCCTGTCTTTCTCATTAGATTGTAATTTCTTCAAGGGCAGAAAGAATCTGTATTTTATCCTAAATGCTTTGAGAAGAGTACTTGGCAAGTAATAGTTTTCAAATATTTATTGATCTACAGCTTTAAGCCCATATATGGGAATAGGAATTCTAAGCTAAGTTGTTTCTGAAGGTAGAGAAAGTAAAGACATGTCCATACTACACAAACAGCGTGCTGGTGATGGGAATGAGTGTTAGTCTGCTTGTTACCAGATTTTTACTGGAGAGCTTGCACGTGTGCACTGTGGCACAGATCTGAAATCTGTGTAGCTAAATGTGATAATGGGTCCAGTTGTAATGCATTATGTTCAGATATGCCATTTATATCAGGGCTCTTTGAAGCTGTCAACTGGATGAGAGGTTAAAAGCAACTTTGTATCTGGATTTTAAAACATGTGGATCCTCTTAGTAAGTACTGTTAACCCCAAATCCATTGTCTGTAAAGCATTTCAGTGTTTCCTTTTGTCTAAGGTACTTGTTTGAAAGACAAAGCACTGTCATAAGGGAGCTGACAGTTCCCACTGCTGAGATTTGCATTCTTGTGTCCATTGCTAAAGATCTCTGGAGAAGGAACCATCTGACTTCATTCTTCCAGGCCTGTGGACTCCCTCTCTTTCCATACACGCCCCCCCACACCTCCAGATGCATGGAATTGTCAAGTATTTTCTTCATTCCTTATAGTTACTATAATTTCTTTTATTCCAGCTAGTGTCAGAATTTGTTGTCTGCAAGTAGTGGAAAATTTTGTGTGATTCTGTTTATGTTATCTGGTAGTGATTCTCTGCCCTTTAAAAGTAGATTTATTGTGTCACAGCACTTTCTTAATTTTCAACCCTCTGCTCCATTTTACAAGTTCTCCTTGTTTCTGACACTTGGTTGTCAGATCAGGGTTTTAGGGTTGATATCAGATCAACATGAAGAAGCAACATGAAAAGTGCACAGTAAAATGTACTTATTGGGAAAGTTCTACTGTCCTGTCAAAGGAGAGCTCATTGTCTAGGCAATAAAACATCTGGAAAATGGTCCTATTTCACCCTTGGTTCTGGTATTAGAGGACAGGTTGAATGTCTTTCCTGATTCCCTAGGCCCTCTGGAAAAATGCAACAATTTTATAGTGAATTTTGTAGAAGGACCTGGAGTAAAATTGCATGTAATTTTGAAGACACTTGATGTAAATAAAATTAATGGAAATCTGCTTATGAATTAGTCATATCCAATATAAAATTCTATTCAACTCCTTAACAGGAGAGAAAAAAGTAATTCTATACATAGATATTTACCCTACTGTCTGCCAGTTCATCAGGCCATTACTATGAATAATGAGCCAAAAGGACTTCCCTCCCCCTCAAAAGCTCAACTTTTGTTCATTTTTTTGTGAAGTCAAAGACTCCAATTTGCAGCCAATGTTGTATAGGGACATTGCCACCTGTGCGTAATCAGCACAGAGTTACGGGAATAGCTCACCAGTGAAGTTCCACAACTGCATTTTTACTTTTACTGCATCTGATTTTTTCACATCTGTTTGTCCTGACACTGGAATATCAGCTCTGTGAGCATAGCGGCCTATTCTGTCTTGTTCAGCTCCACCTCCACTCTTTGGAACAGTGCCTGGTACCTAGTAGATGCTCAGTTAATGGTTGGATGAATGAATGTTAATGAATACATTTACTTTTTTGTCAGAAATTCTTCTTGTAATAGCAATGGTTAACTTCCTGATAATATTTCTGTTCTCCTAGTATTACATCTCAAGATGGGCTAGAAATAAAGCTTCCATTACTGGTAACATAGAATAGAAAAGTGGCAAGTGTGTTGAGTTTTAACATTTTCAAAAAGCAGAAAGTGTTTGTTGGAGGCAAGAGAAACATTACTGGAAGGTACACAACTAGTTTTACTTTCCCAAGTTGGCAGAAGCAAAGGAAAGGAGGTGGGCTATTTGGTGGCTAGGCTAAGAAAACATGCGGATTTCTCAGGTAGCTCTAGTGGGAAACACAAGTCTAAAACATCAGAGGAAGGCCTGGGTTGAAATATGCATTTACTAGTCATCAGCATCTAAGTGATATGTGGACCTGTAAGAGGAGATGAGCTCAGGCGGTGAGACTCAGCAGAGGAACAATACAGAAGTTTAGAGAAGCATTTATTTAAAGAATGAGGGCATGATACAATTTTAGATAGAAAAGTATAGAAAGAAAAATAAACAAATGCCCTTGAATTTGGCATTTAGATAGCAATTAGAAATCTTTGTAAGTAGAATAGTGGGATCAGTAACTAGACAGCAATTATGGTAGGGCATTTTTATTACAGAAAGCGATGAACTCACTTCATCTGACTCGAAAGTAAAGGTATTTACTGCACGGATTGCTAACTTTTCTAGAAATTTAAGGGCAGTAATTATCTTTCAGGGGCTGCATAGAGTCAGTTTTTCTCATGGATTCTGCTTCTCTGTCCAGTGACAGTATCATCTCTTTCTGTGCTTCTTGTGCTTTAAAAATATATACTGTGGTAAGATTTACATACCATGAAATTACCATTTTCAAGTGTACCACTCAGTGACATTTAGGGCATTTACACTGTGGTGCATCCACCACCACTGTCCAGTTCCAGAGAGTTTTCATCACCCCAAAAGGAAGCCTTGCAGCCACTGAGCAGCTGCTCCCCATACCCACTTCCCCAGCCCCTAGCAACCAACAGTCTCCTGTCTGTCTCTGTGGATTTGTCTGTCCTGTACATGTAATGGAATCATGCACTGTCTGACCTTTTGTGTCTGGCTTAGAAGAATGTTGTAAAGACCCATCCACGTTGTAGCATATATCAGTATTTCATTTTTTATGGCCAAGTAATGTTCCAGTATGTGGAACCTTATCCATTTTGATTATCCGTTCATCACATTGGTGAACATTTATATTGTTTCTACCTTTTGACTATTATGAGTGGTCATGATGTGAAGATTTGTGTACAAGTTTTGTTTGAACTCCTGTTTTCAGTTCTTTGGGGTATATATCTAGAAATGATGGGATTGCTGGATCATACGTTAATTTCGTGTCATTTTTTGAAGAGCTGAAAAAACTTTTTCTCCAGTGGCTGCACCATTTCATATTCCTACCAGCAACATGCGAGGGTTCCAGTTTCTCCACATCATTGTAGAGAACGAGCCAACACATTTTTTCCCGTTGTTATTGTTGCCATCCTAGCGAATGTGAAGTGATGTAATTTGGCTTTGATTTGCATTTCCATAATAAACAATGATGTTGAGCATATTTTCAAATACTTGATGGCTATTTGTAGCATCTCTTCTTAAGAGAATTATTTACTCAAGTCCTTTGACAATTTAAAAATTTCGATAGCATAGTCTGGATCCTAGGCTCTTATCAAATATGCAATTTTTAAATATTTTCTTGCATTCTGTAGGTTGTTCACAATATCCATTGATGCACAAAAGTTTTTAACTTTGACAAAGGCCAACTTATCTATTTTTTCTTTTGTTGCTCACGTTTTTGGAGTTTTACTCCATTGTCAGATCAAAGGTCATGAAGACTCACCTCTGTGTTATCTTCTAAGATTTGTGTGGTTTAATTCTTGTATTTAGGTCATTCATTAATTTTGAGTTAATTTTTGTATACCATGTTAGGTAGGGGTCCAGTGTTATTACTGGAATGTGGCTGTCTAGTTTTCCCAGAACCATTTGTTGAAGAAACCATTCTTTCCCTCATTGAATCTGACCCTTGTCAAAAGTCAACTGACCATAAAGTATGGGTCTATTTTTGACCTCTCAAGTCTGTTTTATTTGTTTATATGTTTATCCTTATATTTGCCAATATCAGACCATTTTGATTACTGTAGCTTTGTAGTAAATTTTTAATTTAGTATGTGTGAGTCCTTCACATTTTTTTCAAGGTTGATTTGGCTATTTGGAGCCCTTGTAATTCCATATATGAGAATCAGCCTGTCCATTTCTAAAAAAAAAAAAGGCTGTTGAAATTTTGATATGCATTCTCTTGAATCCATAGATAGCTTTGGGGAGTATTGTCATCTTACCAGTGTTTCCAGTTCATGAACACAAGATGTCTTTCCGTTTGTGTATTTTTAAATTTCACTTAGCAAAGTTTTGTACTTTTTAGTGTATGTGTCTTTCGCCTCAAATAAATTATCCCCAGGTTATTTTATTCTTTTGGACACTGTTGTAAGCAGTATTGTTTCTTAATTTTCTTTTTATATTAATCCTTGCTGGGATATAAAAACACATGTTTGTGCATTTATTCCTTCTTCCTTCCTAATGTGATTGCCTTTTATTTCTTTTTCTTGCCTAATGGCTCTGGCTAGTACATCCAATACAAAGTGTTGAAAGTAGGGATCTTTGTCTTGTTCCTAATAGGAAAGGGAGAGCTTTCAGCCTTTCATCATTGGGTATGATGTTTGTTGTGGGGTTCTAACAGATGCTTTTTACCATGTTGAGATCATTCTATTCTATTCATAATTTTCTGAGCATTTTTTTACTCCCATCCCAGCATTTTTATCATGAAAGGGTGTTAGATTTTATCAAAAGCTTTCTGCATCATTGAAGATGAACATGTTTCCCTCCCTCTTTGACTCTGTTAATATGGTAGATCACATTGAGTCATTTTCTTATGTTGAATGACACATGCAGGCCTGGGGTAAATCCTGTGTTGTCATCATGTATGTGATCCTTTTAATATGCCATCGGGCACTGTTTGCTAGTGTTTTATTGAGAATTTTCACATCTTTTTTAATAATATTTATAAACATTTATATTGGTCTTTTTTGGAAGTAACTAAGAAGGACTGATGTTACTTCTTAAGTGTTTGGTAGAATTCACTGGTAAAATCGTCTGGTCTTGGATTTTTCTTTGTTGGGGGGGTTTATGATTACTGATCAGTCTTCTGACTTGTTATAGGTCTGTTCATATTTTCTATTTATTTTTGAGTCAGTTTGGATATATTACGTTTCTAGGAATTTGTTCATTTTATCTAGATCATCTCACTTGTTGGCATACAATTTTCCTAGCTTTCTGGTATTGTTTTTATTTTTGTAGAGTCAGTAGAAATATCTCCAGTTCATTTGTTGTTTTAGGTAAATTGTGTCTTGCTTCCTCATCATTATACCTTTTATTTTCCTTTCTTAGTACATAAAATAGAACTTCCAATATAACATTAAAAAGGAGCGTTGCTTTGGCCAGTGTGGCTCCTTTGGTTGGCCATCATCCTGCAAACTGAAAGCTCACAGATTTGATTTCTGGCCAGAGCATGTAGTCGAGATGCAGGTTCAGTCCCCACTCAGGGCACAAGCAAGAGGCAGCTGATCGCCATTTGTCTCTCATATCACTGTCCCTCTTCCTCTCTTTCCCTCTCTTGGAATCAATAAAAGAAAAAAAAATTTAAATAAAAGTAGTGTTGAAACACCTTTGCCTTGTTCCTGATCTTAGTGAGAAAGCTTCTAATTTCTCACTATTAAGTAGGATGTTAGCTTTAATTTTTTTGTACATATTCTTTATCAAGTTGAGGAAGTTTCTCTATCTAGTTTAATGAGAGTTTTTATCATGAATGGGTGTTAGGTTTTGTCAAATGTTTTTTCTACATCTATTGACATGTTCATGTGACTTTTCTTCTTTAGCCTGCTGATGTGGTGGGTTACATTAATTGGTTTTTGAATGTTAACAAGCCTTGCATGCTTGAGATAAAGCTCACTTGATCATGGTGTATAATTCTTTCATACATTGTTAGATTTGATATGCTAATATTTTATTGAGGATTTTTTGTCTGTTTATGAGAAACGTTGGCTTGTAGTGTTTTGTTATGTTTTTGTCTGGTTTTGATATTAGGGTAGCGCTGTCCTCATAGAATGAGATAGGAAGTTCTTCCTCTGCTCCCATCTTCTGTAAGAGCTTGTAGAGAACAGATATAATTTCTTCCTTAAATGTTTGGTGGAATTCACCAGTGAACCCATCTGGGCATTTCTGTTTTAGAAGGTTACTAATTATGGATTCAATTTTTAAATAGATGCAGGCCTATTCAGATTATCTACAACTTCTTGTGTAAGTTTTGTCAGATTGTGTCTTTAAAAGAATTGGTCCATTTCATCTGGGTTATCAAATTTGTGTGCATAAGTGTTGTTCACACAGAGCCTTCAGGATTTCATCAGTTACAGGTCAGGTCTTTCTCCCCAGCATTGGCTCCTGTAGTCTTTTCCACTCATGAGTCTCTGCTATGGGAGGCCGTGACTCCATGTACAGACATGCCTTGGAGATGTGGGTTCAGTTCCAGAATATACCACAATAAAGCAAACATCCCAGTAAAATGAGTCACATGAATTTTGGGGCTTCTCAGTGCATATAAAAGTTACACTTACACTATATTGTAGACTGTTAAGTGTGCAATAGCATTATGTGTTAAAAAATCTATATACCCCAATTTATAATACTTTATTGCTAAAAAGAAAAATGCTAGCTATCATCCGTTTCTAAATTGGGGGCTGCAGTTTTCCTGAGTCCGTCCCTTTTTTAGGGATCCAGGAAGAGTGTTGATTTTTCAGTCTGTTTAGCATTTTACGCATTGTTAGGACAGTGGCAAATTCCAAGCTCCTTACATGCAGAACCAGAAACCCCAAATCTCCCCTTTTAAAAATATTTTTTAGTTTTTAATTGTAAAATGCACATAACATAAAATTTATCATCTTACCCATTTTTTAATATACAGTTCAGTAGTGTTAAGTATATTCACACCGTTTTAAAATTAAACCAATCTCCGGAACTTTTCATCTTACAAAAGTGAAAGTCTGAAGAACAGCATAAACAAACAGGCAAAACAGAAACAAGACTCATCGACGGAACAGTCTGATTGTTGCCGGTGGGGAGGGGGTTGAGGATTGAGTGGAAGAGGTGAAGGGATTGAGAAGTACAGATTGATAGTTACAGAATAGTCATGGGGATGTACAGCATAGGAAACAATCAATGTTATAAATTTGTATGGTGCCAGGAAATAATGGTACTGGAAATATTGGGGAGAGCAGTTTAAGTATATGATTATCTGACTACTATGCTGTACACCTGAAACTAATGCAAAATAATACTGAATGTCAAGTGCAATTGAAAAATTTTTTCAAAACTGAAAATCTAGACCTATTAAACAACTTACCCTTTTGCTCTCCCCCTAACCCCTGGTAACAATCATTCTACTTTCTGTTTCTATTTGATTACCCCAAATACCTGCTATGACTGCTTGTTGCACTCAGTGCAGTGTCCCCAAGATTTATTCATTTTGTAGCATGTGACAGGTTTTCTTTTCTTTTTAAGGTTAAACACTATTCCATTGTGTGTAGGTATTATATTTTATTTATCCATGTATCTATCAACGGACATTTAGGTTGCTTCCACCTCCTGGCTATTGTGAATAGAGCCGCTGTAAACGTGGTATATGAGTATCTCTTCAAGACTCTGCTTTCCGTTCTTTTGTGTATGTGCCCAAAGCGGATTGCTGGGTCATATGGCAGTCCTATTTATAATGTTTGGAGAAGCTATCATATTGTTTTCCATGGCGGTTCTACCATTTTGCAATCCCACCAGAAGTACAAAACGGTGTCAGTATCTCCACATCCTCGCCAACACTTACTAATATTCTTTTTCTGTCTCTTTTTATAGAGTATCCATCCTAATCAGTGCACTATCTCATTGTTTTGTTTGGGTTTTCGCTCATGATTAGTGACGTTGGGCATCTTTTCGTATTCTTGTTGGCCATTTGTGTATCATTCATAGAGAAATGTCTGTTGAAATTCTTTGCCCATTTTTAGATGTTTCTTCTTTTCCCTATGCTTCTCCTTTCTTCAACTTTTTTTCCTTTTATTGACTCTGCCTCCACTTCTGCTTTTCCCATTTTTTCAACCTCTACTAGTTCTGCTTTTCCTACTGATTCTGCATCTGCTGCTTTTTCCTGTGCTCCTTTCTGTAACTGTCTTCCTCTTAATGACTCTGTCTCATCTTCCCCATGTTCAGCGTATCCTTATTCAGTTACTTTTCTGCCAACTTTACCTATATTTCTTTTCCATGTGTTTCTCTTTCCTGTGGCTGTTTTACCTACTGCTGGCTCTATGCTCACTTCTGGTTTTTCTTTTTTCAGGGCTTGCTAATTTTGCTGCTTTTTCTGCCTCTGCTTCTCCTTTCCCTGTGCTTCTCCATTCCGTGGCTGTCTTCCCTTTTGCTGGCTCTTCCCCTGCTTCTGCTTTCCCTTCAGTGTCTGCTGATTCTATGACTTATTTTGTAATTTGGCCTGCGCTCCTTTCTGTGTGCTGCTCCTTCTACAGCTGGTTTCCTTGTGTTGGTTCGGCCCCTGTTTATGCTCTCCCTTCAGTGTCTGCTGATTCCACTGCTTTTTCTGCCTCTGCTTCTGCTTTCCCTGTACTTCTCCTTTCTGCAACTAATTTTCTCTTGCTGACTCTGTCCCTGCTTCTGCTTCCCATTTCAGTGTCTTATAATTCTGCCAGGGGAGGGGGGTTGGCCTCTGCTTCTTCTTTCTGCAGTTGGTTTCTTTTTGTTGGCTGCTTCTGCTTTCCCCTTTCATGTCTCCTGATGTTGGTACTTTTTCTTCCCCTGATTCTGCTTTTTCTGTGCTTCTCCTTTTTGCAGCTGGTTTCCTTTTGCGGACTCTGTCCCTGCTTCTGCTTTCCATTTCAGTGACTTCAGGTTCTGGGGCTTTTTTGGCTTCCACTTCTCCTTTTCCTGTGCTTCTCCTTTCTGCAGCTGGTTCCTTTTGCTGGCTTTTTCCCTACTTCTGCTTTCCATTTCAGTGACGTCATGTTCTGTGGCTTTTTTGGCTTGTGCTTCTCCTTTTCCTGTGCTTCTCCTTTCTGCAGCTGGTTTCCTTTTTCTGTCCCTACCCGTACTTCTGCTTTCCATTTCAGTGACGTCAGGTTCTGGGGCTTTTTTGGCTTGTGCTTCTCCTTTCCCTGTGCTTCTCCTTTCTGCAGCTGGTTTCCTTTTTCTGTCCCTGCCCGTACTTCTGCTTTCCATTTCAGTTATGTCAGGTCCGTGGTTTTTTTGGCTTGTGCTTCTCCTTTCCCTGTGCTTCTCCTTTCTCCAGCTGGTTTCCTTTTGCTGCCTCTACCGGTTACTTCTGCTTTCCATTTCAGTGTCTTATAATTCCCAGGGAGGAGGGTTGGCCTCTGCTTCTTCTTTCTGCAGTTGGTTTCTTTTTGTTGGCTGCTTCTGCTTTCCCCTTTCTTCTCCTAGTGTACTTTTTCTTCCCTGATTCTGCTTTTCTGTGCTTCTCCTTTCTGCAGCTGGTTTCCTTTTGCGGACTCTGTCCCTGCTTCTGCTTTCCATTTCAGTGACTTCAGGTTCTGGGGCTTTTTTGGCTTCCACTTCTCCTTTTCCTGTGCTTCTCCTTTCTCCAGCTGGTTTCCTTTTTCTGTCCCTACCCGTACTTCTGCTTTCCATTTCAGTGACTTCAGGTTCTGGGGCTTTTTTGGCTTGTGCTTCTCCTTTCCCTGTGCTTCTCCTTTCTGCAGCTGGTTTCCTTTTGCTGGCTTTTTCCTTGCTTCTGCTTTCCATTTCAGTGACTTCATGTTCTGAGGCTTTTTTGGCTTGTGCTTCTCCTTTCCCTGTGCTTCTCCTTTCTCCAGCTGGTTTCCTTTTTCTGTCCCTGCCCACACTTCTGCTTTCCATTTCAGTGACGTCAGGTCCGTGACTTTTTTGGCTTGTGCTTCTCCTTTCTCCAGCTGGTTTCCTTTTGCTGCCTCTACCCCTACTTCTGCTTTCCATTTCAGTGTCTTCAGGTTCTTTGCCTTATTTTGGCTTCTGCTTCTCCTTTCCCTGTGCTTCTCCTTTCTGCAGCTGGTTTCCTTTTGCTGGCTCTTTCCCTACTTCTGCTTTCCATTTCAGTGTCTTCATGTTCTGTGGCTTTTTTGGTTTCTCCTTCCCTGTGCTTCTCCTTTCCCTGTGCTTCTCCTTTCTGCAGCTGGTTTCCTTTTTCTGTCCCTGCCCGTACTTCTGCTTTCCATTTCAGTGACTTCAGGTTCTGGGGCTTTTTAGGCTTCTCCTTTTCCTGTGCTTCTCCTTTCTGTAGCTGGTTTCCTTTTGCTGCCTCTACCCCTACTTCTGCTTTCCATTTCAGTGTCTTCAGGTCTTTGGCTTATTTTGGCTTCTGCTTCTCCTTTCCCTGTGCTTCTCCTTTCTGCAGCTGGTTTCCTTTCGCTGACTCTGTTCCTGCTTCTGCTTTCCATTTTGGTGTCAGCTGATTCTGTGGCTGTATGGCCCCTGCTTATTGTTCCCTCGTGCTTTTCCTTACTATCGCTCGTTTCCTTTTCTGACTCTCTCCTTGATTTTGCTTTCTCGTTCAGAGTCTGCTGACTATGCTGTTCTTTCTACTGATTAATAACCCTGATCTTTTTTTTTTCTGGTGATACTTTTGTTTTTGCTTATTCTGTTTCTTTTTCTGCTGATGCTGGGTTTTTTTTTTTTTTTCTGCTTCTCAAGTTGCTCCTGCTACTTTTGCTTCTCCTTCTTGGTCTTCTACTTTTCTATACCTTATTTTGGACCTCCTTTTAACTTCACTGTTGCATGCCCCTTCATGGCTACTCCAGTCCTCGCTGCACATTATGCTTCCACTTATAACTGCTCCACGCCTTATTGTTTTTTTCAGTTTCAACTTACTCCCCCACCTGAATAAAAAGAATCTGATATTAAAGTCATGGTACTGTGTCCTAGATAGCTGGTTAACCTGTCGATTAGCCATTACCTTAGGTGTTCACCTCTGGAACAGTCAGCCGCGGCACCAGCTGAGGAGTAGAACAGTGAATCACACGGGGGAGTACAGGCGCACTTGGGGCCCCGGGGACGGAAGGGAATCCATAGTCCTTAAAGGGAGTGTGCCTGCGTCGGCAGCAGTGCTTCCCCATCTGGAAGTGGACTGAACAGAAGGAGCAGTGAAGCAGCCATGCTGAGGAAGTGACTCTTTTTAGAGAGCTGGGTCCAAAGACATGAGAAACCAGGGAAGGTGGCTGAGCAGTTGTGCCACGGCTTCCTATCCAGACACGAGGGAAAGACTGGAGACAAATAAGGAGAGAAGAATAGAGGGAACAAGGTTTTGTAGTAAATGAGGATGAGATTAAGAACACAACAAGGCTGAAGGGTAGACCACAATGGAAAATGTGGTACCAAATGCCTTTGAAACGAGAACCAGGAGGGAAGCCGAACTGTTCTGTTATTGTGTCCCTTGGCGTTGCAGGTCCTGAGTCTGTGTCACCTTCCCTGCTCAAGGTCGTGATGAAACCCACAGCGACGGTCGGCAAGGACTACCAGTACCCGCCAGTGAACTGGGCCGCATTGCTCTCCCCGCTCATGAGGCTGAACTTCGGTAAACATCAAGTGTTTTTAGGTCTCTGGAGTCTGATTTTAGGGTGTGACCTGGGTAGAAAAATGTATCCTGTCTCACAGGTGGCACTGACCAGATAGACCTTTGGGATTTTGAAGTTTGGCTCCTTGGATGGAACCACTGGATTACTTTCACTGGTCACTTTGTAAACAGTTGAGGAAAAGGAGACAGACGTCTGAAGACACAGATGCAGAAAGACGCACTCATCAAGATAACACTTGACTGAGATGCGCTTGGTGTTGGGCATGTGTTGCAGGCACCAAAAAGCTGGGTTGGATGTTTGTCAGACTGCACTTCCAGAGCCCCGTGTTTCAGGGAGGTGGTCAGTGGAATGCTGCAACAGTCTCCTGTTGCCGCTGTAACAAATTTCCACACACTCAGTGGCTTGAACCAATGCAAATTTATTTCTTTGTCTTATAGTTCTGTAGATCACAATCCAACGTGGTTCCTTCTGGGCTGAGATCAAGGTCTTGGCAGAGCAGCATCATTTCCTAGGTGCTTTAGGCGGGTACTGTGGTCTGAACATTTATGCCCCTCGAAAATTTCTGTGTTGAAATCCTAAATTCCAGTATGATGATACAAGGTGGGGCCTTTGGGAAGCGATTAGGTCATGAGAGCTGGAGCCCTCATGAATGAGATTAATGTTCCCATAAAAGAGGCCCCACAGCTCCCTAGCCCCTTCCCCATGTGAGGACACAGCAGGGAATTGGCAGTCTGTCTCCCCAAAAAGGATCCTCACCAGAATCTGACCATGCTGGCACCTTGATTACGGAATTCCAGCCTCCAGAACTGTGAGAAATAGATGTCTTCTGTTTACAAGCCACCCAGTCGGTGGTACTTTGATATCAACCCAAACAGACTGTGATAGGGAGAATCTCCCCCCCCCCTTTTCTAGCTTCTAGAGGCCTCCCGTATTCCTTGGTCTGTGCCTCCCGCCCCTTCTCCTTCATCAAAGCAACAGAGGGCTGGTCTTCTCATGCTGTCATCTTCCTGGTTCTCCGAACCTGGACAGAGTTATCCACATTTAAGGATTCACTTAATTAAAGGAGTCCAACTGAGTAACCAGGATAACTGCCCTATCTCCGGGCCATTAAGTTTAATCACATCTGCAGAGTTCCTTTGCCATGCAAGGTAACATATTCACAGGTTCCAGAGATTGGCATGTGGACGTCTCTGGGGGCCATTATTCTGTCCACCACAGGTACTTTGTGGTGAGCGGCAAAGGGAATGCCTTCCTCCACACCTCGAATTCATCCACAGCAACCTCTTTTATAGACTTAGCATCTACAAATTCAAGTTCATGTACTTACCCCTCACCCCCGCCCCCCAAAAGATAGAGAGAGAGAGAGAATAATTTTGACAGCACTGCGGTTGTGGGTGTTTGTGTGTATTTGTCACAAGTGCTGTTTTTTATACTGGGGTGTTTACTTACGTATATAAGAAATATTTGTATACTATAATCTATGGGCAATTTAAGAGATAATCAAAAATTATTTTAACTGCGCATAATTTTCATTTAAATGTTTTCATTTTAACCCAGTCCCACCATAAGAAATGATGTTACTGTACTGTGTTATCAGAGATTTCATTTGAAAAATATGTCTCCTTGCCCCCCCCCCCCCCCCCGCTTTTGCATGCTTGGTTGAAAATGCTTGTGTTTTAGTAAAACAAACAAACATTTTCTTGTTTGGAGAAAACAAGAAAGTATGTCTGCTGATATGGATCAGACTGTTAGAAAGACTCAATCACTGCAGAATGCGGCTGCATCTTTAAGTCCTTCCAGATCTAGACAGATTTCTCTATATCCTGAATGCAAGGTTGAGAGGAAAGGAAAGCAAAGGCAAAGAGATCTTTAGCTAAAATTTTCTCAAAGTTCTGACAGCATTTGAATGTCTAGGTTTATCTGGATATCATAAGAGATATTATCCTAGCTACCTCAAGGCCTTATCTGTCCTAAGGCTTGGGATTCTGTTGCCAGTAGGTACATTCTTGTACCTCTTCTCCAGAAGGTCTCTTGAAATACCTCTTGGTTTACTGAAATTCTGTTACCTGTAGAAGATGCTTTGATTTGAGACACTTAAAGCTAAAAGTCAGAGAAGGAGCTACACGAGATACTCTTTTTCTTTCTTCTCTTTTAGGTGAAGAGATACAGCAGCTGTGCCTTGAAATTATGGTGACTCAGGCACAGTCATCGCAGAATGCAGCTGCACTGTTGGGATTGTGGGTGACGCCACCGCTGGTCCATGGTCTGAGTGTAGGTAGCAACTGAGGGTGCTGGGCAACAGGAGGGTATGGTTCTGTGGGGGAGATTAACATTGATTTGGGTGTGTGCTCTCAAAGTCAAGGGTGGGAAAGGGGGATTTTATAGAAAAATTGAGGGTTTGACAGTCACTGGCCAGCAGAGTGGAAAATTGTGAGACTCAGAACTCTGCCATAGCTGTCACCATTCCTGCCATCAGCTACCATCAAACGAAAAGGGAAAATGATGATGTGATGATCCGAGATACTGAAGTTCCCTTTTCAAGTTCGTACAGCTAGAAAGTTGTAGAGTTATTTGAGCCTAGGCTTATTTGTTTATATGATATACGTAATCATTTCGGTAGATATTAAGAGGGACAAGCCACATGTGCAGGATATATGACCCCTCCTTTTCACAGAAAAGACAATAATTAAAGTGAGCCTTGCAGGCTAGGTAGGATCTGGTTAGGCATCAAGTCAGAGACACCAGGAGACGTGCAGGGAGTAGGAAGTCTCAGCTAGGGTGTGCATCGTGAACAAAGTGCTGAGGAAGAAGCGATCTAGCCTGTCATTGGTTGATTACCTTAGGTCAGGGCCGATGATGCTTGTGTTTCAGTCTTCGTTCCTAAAGCATGAAGGAAGTGTTCCATGCTTCCTTAGAGGTTTCCCGATGGACAGTAAGTTAAATAACCTTACCTTTGTTACTCTTCTCTTCTCTTCTTGGAGGCGTTAATTCTTTGAGAATACTGCAAAGCCCTCCTATTATGCCCTCAAACTTTGGTTTCAGTCCCTACTCTTCACTTTTTTCCTTTAAGCTCTCCTATGTCTCCAAATACTTTTTAATTGACGGTCGATATTATTGATGTGTGCATCCTTTCTGTCAGCTTTTATCATTGCCTCTCTGCTCCAAGCAGCTCCCATCTGGCCACTACTTGCTGAGAGCTTGCTATGCACTGGCTACTTATAAGCACTCAGTGAGGATTTTCAGACATCAGATTAGATCTCTTCAACCCTGACAGGCTGATTTTTCTTACAGCTTTATTGAGTTGTAATTTACATTCCATAAAGTATAGCCATTTTAAGTGTAATTTGAGTTTTAGTATATTCATAAATTTTCCTCCCTCACCAAGCGTACGTCCATCACCCCAGAAGCTCCTGCGCCTGCTCGTCGTCAGTCTGCACTCCCAGGGTCAGACCCAGGTGACCGCTGTTCTTTGTCTCTGTATTTTTGCCTTTTTAAAAGAACTTTCGTGTAAATTTACATTTCCTGTAAAGTTCAGAAATTCTTTGTAGAAAATTTAGAAATTCCATTATAGAATGGAATCATATAATATGAAGTCTTCCATGTCTGGCTTATTTTACTTCTGAGCAGTATATTTTGTGATTTCCATTTTACAGGTTGATAAACTGAGGCAAAGTCCCCGTACCTAGCAAGTGGAGGGGAGTCTGAATGACTCCCAAGCCTGTGCCTTAAACACTGTGCTGTAATTCCTTCCCTTTGAATCAGCCAGTTTTGTTGACCTCAGAAATTTTTTTAGGCTTTACTTTTCTTTCCATTTCTCTTTTCAGATCTGTGCTGCTCTTTTGCATTTGTCCTTGATTATGGACCTTTTATATTATCTTCATTAATTAATAAATGAAGTTTGTGAATTCATTTACTTAATTATGACCCTTCTCATTAAAAAAAATCTGAAATGACACATTCTTTAGAGTGCTCACGCAATGACACTGATCATTTTAGAGATATACTGGTTGTTGTCTGGTTTGATTTCTTTATACAACTTCTTTTAGACTTGCTGCTTCTTTAGTATCATACTTAATGTTTCTGACAACTTTTGAAGCTGCTGTCTTAAAGTCTGCAGCCCAGTCCTGCGGTTAACTGTGCCTCTCCTTAGCTCTCATGACCTTTTAAGGTGCCATGGTCAGTTTCACACACTCAGCTGGTGCCTCTTCAGGCAGAGGTGGACTCACATGCAGTTCCTCTTACTTCCCCGTGCCTCCTCCGAAGAAGAAGAAATTAGTATCACCAGATACCCTGTTTCATTGATTCCCAGCAGACAAGCCTTTCATCTTCAGGAGCTTTTCTTCACAGAAGATGTGATCTGTTAAGACTGAATAGCGACAACTGGCCTGTGCTTCAGAAGTAGCATTTTACCCCCCTCACTGAAAAGATCCAAGGTGTAAGCTGAGTAGTTCACGGGTGGTTTGGCCGATGCCATACCTACACACAAGTCAGGCTGGATCAGAAGTCACTGCAGCAGCCAAAGTCACATGCACTGGTGGCCCTCTGGACGCTGAAGCTGTGGGAAACTGAGGGGCATGCCCCAGTTTACTCTCAAACACAGTGACAACCTGGAAGTTTTAAGCGTTGCAAATCCAGACTTGCCTGTTTACATCTGACCTCTTCTGTTTAACTTCCAGCTGAATATCAAGAAATACCTCCTAGTATCTGCACCTCTGTGGATCAAACACGTCTCCGAGGAACAGATCCTGGGTTTTGTTGAAAACTTAATGGTGGCAGTTTTTGAAGCTGCTTCCCCGATCTCCAACCATGAGCTATGCTTGAGCGCCTTGCAGGGTCTGAGCCAGGCTATGAAACTGCCCAGCCCTGCCCACCACCTCTGGAGTCTGCTCCGTGAAGCTACTGGGAAAATTTTTGACCTGCTGCCAAGTAAGATTCGGGTGAGGAACAAAAATATTTACATTCCTGACAATTTGTGTTTGGGATTTTTAAAGCCTTTTTGGCAAAGCAGGGAGGTGCATGTTTTAAGAATGTGGTGGGAAGGCTAGCAAGGAATAACCACGTTCTTCACTAAGAATGTGTTTGCTTCCAAGATCTAAATTGAGGTTGAATATTTAGAACCAAAGTCTTGAGCAAGCTCAGGGGCCTGTTAACCAGTGCTGCACCGGGACATTTGCTCCTACGCCTGTTACTAAACGCCTGCAGACGTTGAACAAACTCAGAAACACACACACTTTGCACCTGGGGAATCCCTGGGCATGTTTTTCAATATGCTGTTCATATGACCTAGCACTAGCCTTTGCTCCCACTCCCCAACAGACCTCTGAATTGTAGTTTTACAAAGATGTTAATAATCCATTTGGAATGATGGATCCTGATGAGAATAAAGAACAGTCAAACAAATACACAATAGCAGGAAAGGTGAGGGTTGTTGTTGTTTTTTTAATAAGAAAGAATGGCCACATGTTAAAATCTCACTCTGGCTGGGTGGCTCAGTGGGTGGAGTGCCGTTCCACACAACAGAAGGTTGTAGGTTCCATCCCCGGTCAGGGCACACACTTAGGTTGTGGGCGTGGTCCCCAGTCAGGGCGTGTATGGAGGCAACAGACCGATGTTTCTTACTTCGATGTTTCTCTCTGTCTCCCTCTCTTTCTAGAATCAATAAAAACATACCCTTGGGTGAGGATTTAAAAAAATTAGAACCTCATCAGTTGCTGTTCATGGAGATAAGCAAATCCAACAATTTGTTGGAACATTAAGAATGTACTTACCTTTCATTGTATTCGACATGCTTGTTTTTCTTTACCAGAGAAATGATTTGGAGCTGTATATCAGTGTGGCAAAATGCCTCTCAGAAATGACAGATGATGAAGCCAATCGGGTTGCCCAGGTTACTGAGGTAATAATATATCTATGTCTGTTTTCATTACTGAGGTGGGAATTACAGTTGAAGTGTTGATTACAGTATCCTTTTGGTTAAATGTAGTTTTGCTTGCTACTTGTTACTTTCAGAAACCTGCCTCACTCTGGTCTTGTGTCCAGCCTGGTAGTATGATTGGTTCTTAGAAATATTGTGTGTAATGATGCTTTAACCTAACTAATCCCACTTTATCAAGAACACTTCAGTGTCACCTGTGGGCAAAAATAAGTACAAGACAACATCTTCAATATAAAATCCTCAAAAATGGGAAAATTCCAACCAAAGAACTTTCTGGTACATGGAAAGTTCTTGCACCAGAACTATAGTTCAGGTCTCACATTTGTTTTTCATCACCTGGTACTTATCCTTTTGTAATAAAGAAGGGTGTCTGATTGAAAAACAGGCACCCTCAGACCCATGCCCAGTCAAATGAAGAGTGGGCAGAAGGTAGCGTGTCTGTGAGGTTGCCAGCTTTAGCAAATATGGCCTGTTAAATTTGAATTGCAGATAAACAAGGAATAATTTTTTAATTATAAGTACATCTCAGTGGACATACTTGTTCAAATGGCACCCTGCTTTCCAGGTAATATCAAAGTTCTGTAGAACTATGAGCCCTCACAGAGCAGGCCGACATCTTATTCCACTTTAAGGAGGGTTTTACTGTCCAGTCACATCCTTGAACTTTGGCATCATGTAGCAGTGATTCGTAAAATGTGCTCCCTGGACCTGGGAACTGATTAGATGTGCCAGTTCTCAATCCCGCCCCAGACGTCCTCCATCAGAAGCTCTGGGCTGGGGCCAGGAGAGTGCATGTCAGCAGCTCTCCCGGGTGCCTGGTGCTTCCCGAGGTTCGAGGACACTGGAGTACTCGGAACGCCAGCATTTTGGAGACACGGTCACTTTAAGGAAGGAAAAGCAGTATCAGGAAAAGCTTAAATGAATGGACTACGGAGCCTCGCATCCAGGCTTTGAAATCCAGCTCTCTAATTTACCAGTGTGACCTTAGTTACATTTCATAACCTCTCTCTGCCTAAGTTTCCTCATCTGTAAAAGGAGGTAAGAGCACCTACCTATTTGGATTAATTTGTGAGTTAAATGACTTAATTCACATTAAGTTCTTAGAAAAGTCCCTGACCCAAGGTGAGGACTCAATAATGATTTATTACCATAATTATGATTTTCATGTCACTTATTAATACTGTTATTTATTCATGTAATATACTCAGAGGTAGTGCATACAATTTACTTCGTGGCACCAAGTGCTAGAGGTTGCTGTGTTATTCCCTTGGGCTCCTAATGTTCCATTCAGGGCACTGTCACTACAACATACTAAATAGTCTTCTGATGTCCCCAGAAGAGTTAGTGCATTCCACTGAGGTCAGTGTTGTCATTTCTGGAAAGAATGGGGGTAAGAAAACAATAGTGGTGAAGACTTCAGACTCCACATGTTCCCATTTTTTTCTGCCACCAAAGCTGTGTGACCTTAAGCAAGTTACCCGACCTCTGTGCCTCAGTCTTCTCATCTGAAAAGGAGGGGTGGAAATAGTCACCTACTGCACACAGCTGGTGCGAGAAGTCCATGGTTAATGCAGAGGTTAAACTTTTTGGTCTCAGGACTATTATCATGTCTGAAAAATTAAGATATGATTGATGATTCCAAAAAGCTTTATTTACATGGATTATCTCTGTCAACATTTACTATATTGGAAATTAAAACTAGGAAATTTATAATTATTTACTTAAAAGTAATAATAAGCCCACTGCATTTTTTTAATATTAAATTTTATTTAGTTACTTTTCAAGTACATTTTTTTTTATCTATTTCTCCCATCCCACCCCACCCCCCCGCCCGGTCTCCCCCCTCCCTCCCATCCCCCCCCCAGTCCTCATCTCTGTGTCTTTCATACTTGTTCCTCAAAATCCCTCCCCCTTTTTCCCCTTAAGTTCCCTTCCCTCTCCCCTCTGGTCGCTGCCCACTTGTTCTCTATTTCAGCGTCTTTGTTTTTATTCTGTTTGCTTGTTTGTTTTATTCTTTAGCTTCCTGTCAAAGGTGAGATCATATGGTATTTGTCCTTCAACACCTGGCCTATTTCACTCAGCATAATGCTTTCCAGTTCCATCCATGTTGTTGCAAAAGGTAGTAGCTCCTTCTTTCTCTCTGCTGCATAGAATTCCATTGTGTATATGTACCACAATTTTTTGATCCATTCATTTACTGATGGGCACCTAGGTTGCTTCCAACTCTTGGCTATTGTAAATTGTGCTGCTATGAACATTGTGGTGCATAGGTTCTTTGAAATTGATGTTTTAGGATTCTTGGGGTATAATCCTAGCAGTGGAATTGCTGGGTCAAAAGGCAGGTCAATTTTTATTTTTCTGAGAAAATTCCATACTGTTTTCCATAATGGTTGTACCAGTCTGCAATCCCACCAACAGTGAACTAAGGACCCCTTTTCCCCACACCCTCTCCAACATTTGTTGTTTGTTGCTTTGTCTATTATAGCCATCCTGACTGGTGTAAAGTGGTATCTCATTGTGGTTTTAATTTGCATCTCTCTGATAGCTAACGATATTGAGCATTTCTTCATGTGTCTCTGGATATTCTGTATGTCCTCTTTAGAGAAGTGTCTGTTCAAGTCCTTTTCCCATTTTTTAATTGGGTTCGATGTCTTCCTAGAGTGGAGTCGTGTAAGTTCTTTGTATATTTTGGAGATTAAACCTTTGTCTGAGGTATCATTGGCAAATATGTTTTCCCATACAGTTGGTTGTCTTTTTAATTTAATACTGTTTTCTTTAGCTATGCAGAAGCTTTTTATTTTGATGAGATCCCATTTGTTTATTCTTTCCTTTATATTCCTTGCTCTAGGGGACATATCCGTAAAAATGTTGCTGCGTGGAATATCTGAGATTTTCTTGCCAGTGTTCTCCTCTAGGACTTTAATGGTGTCATGGCTTATATTTAAGTCTTTTATCCACCTTGAATTTATTTTGGTGTATGGTGTGAGTTGGTGCTCAAGTTTCATTTTTTTGCATGTAGCTGTCCAGTTCTCCCAACACGATTTGCTGAAGAGGCTATCTTTACCCCATTTTATGTTACTGCCCCCTTTGTCGAATATTAATTGACTGTAGAGGGTTGGTTTGATTTCTGGGCTCTCTGTTCTGTTCCATTGGTCTATGTGCCTGTTTTTATGCCAGTACTAGGCTGTTTTGATTACAGTGGGTTTGTAATACAGTTTGATATCAGGTATTGTGATCCCTCCTACTTTGTTCTTCTTTCTCAAAAGAGCAGCAGGTATTCAGGGTCGTTTCTGGTTCCATATAAATTTTTGAAGTGTTTGTTCTATGTCTGTGAAATACGCCATTGGTACTTTAATAGGTATTGCATTGAATCTGTATATTGCTTTGGGTAGTATGGACATTTTGATGATGTTAATTCTTCCAATCAGCCCACTGCATCTTAACAAATAAAAAATATTTTCCAGAAAAGCAAAATAACTAATGAGAAAAATGGCATTGTTTCACATTGTTGCAAGTCTCTTCAATGTCTGCCTTAATAGAAAACAGTTGGAGTCTCATAGCTGTTACTTCTTTCAACTTGTTGTCCATTATCGGGGTGAAGCCTGTGAAGAAAGCCCAGCATCATGCAGCTATGCAGGTAGAAAAGGGAAAAGTCTGTTAATAGGCTTGTCAGATGATTATGGGTATCTTTCTTTGATATTGCATCAAAAATTCAACACGTGGTACTTTCTTCTATGTTGGTTACAGTGTGGAACCTGAAATACCACATCTTTCAGACTATACAACGCACTTTTCCCCCACAATTCGGGAGGAAATGGGGGTTTGTCTTATAGTTTGAATGTAGCTTTACATTTACATTGGTGAAATGTTATGTTATTTATGTTATTAAATATTTTACCACATTTTTTGCTTCAAAAAGTTTTTTCTATTTCCCTCTAAAACCTAGGTACGTCTTATGATCTGAAAATACGGTAATCCATGAACTTCACACACTCTGTTACATTAAAATGCTTTGGTCTCCCCTGTGCTCTTGGTCTGTTACCAGTGCATGATTTTGTAATATTGTATGTTGGCCATTTGAAAAATTTTGAATCACTAAGTTTTGAAAATCTTTCAAATGTTGATACATTTCATTATATAATATCAAAACACCATATTTGTTAGTATCACCAGCAGTCTCATCAGAAAAGTCTTTTATGTATTGGGAAGCTGACAAACTCATATAAGCAGATACAGATTTTGCAAAAATCTAATTTGTGCTTGAAAGTTCAGACTTTATATTATTGGCAGTGAATATTGTCAAGTATTTTCCTTGAGGTGAGAGTCTCATTTCCTTCAGTTTTAAGAAAACAGTCATTCAGATACTCATTTGAACAACCATGGGAGTTCCATGGGAAGAATTGCCATTTCAGCTTCCAGCTCAGTGTTGCAAGTGTTTTTCCTTGAGACAGCTGAGGCCCCGGCATGCAGCAGAAGTCTCTCACGTGTGCAGACCTGTCTTGTCACACGGAGTGTTGGAAAGATGTGCCCTCAAGGGCAAAGGCTTAATGAAACTAATAATTTCTATTTACAGGGACATTTTAAGTGAAACTAGATTTTTAAAAAATTTTAAGTGGCAGTGGAAAATATAATGAATATTATTACTACAGTTTGATGCTATTATGAATATAGTTTGACCTCACAGATCCTCTAAAAGGGTCTCAGAGTCCCCCAGAGGTCTGTGCGCTGCCCAATTAATATAGGTTAAGTGCTCAGAATGGTGCCCCGCATAAGATAACTGCTGTGTGTGTGTGTGTGTTGTCATTGTTATTATTTGTGTGTTTTTACTAAATATCATCACCAGTTAACCCCCGAAATCATTTCTGGTTTCTGTAAGAAAACAGGAGGCGACACTACAGTGTTCAATCTACATGTGCATTTCAATAGAGCACGCAGGCAGCTAGGTCACACGCTGCAGGAAATAAGCAGTTTTAGCATTTGGAATAATAATCAACTTCACTCTCACCCTTTCTGTTTTGCCCTTGCCCTGAGGGCCTGTGACAACTTCAGTTAATTTAATAGCAACTGAACAATTTGCTTTTTTGCAGAGCAGCATAGAAAAGGTGGCCTTTGTCAGACTGTACTTGGTCTCTCAAGGACGGTTCCCCTTGATGGGCTTGACTGACATGCTCAGTGTTGCTGTTCAGCACCATGAAAAAGACACGCTGGCCTGGATGATGCTGCACAGCCTATACCACGCACGGATTGTGAGCCACGCCAACACAGGTGAGGCCCGTGTGGGTGAACATCAGGAACAGAAGGGTCTGCTGCCATCCCGTTTGAGTTGCCTCCACCTAACAACTGGTTTAGTGCTTCTGGACGCAGGCGAGCCTGCGTACCCCAAATAAGGAGCAGCTTGAGTGGAAACGAGCAGTTACATCTGATAACATCTGCTCGTTGGAGATGGGATCAAATTCTTGCGAGGATTTTTATCTTGTTTTTGGCCCTCAAGGATATAAACAAGTTTATCAGGTAGATTCTGCCTGCTTCAGTTTCTCAGACAGACTGCACAGCCATTGATTATGCCTGATGTTTTCATGAAAATGGCGCTTGGGTAGTTGTTTAGCAGACAAACAAAAAACAAACAATGAAATTAAATAGTTGTTCTATTTAGAACAGAGGTGAGAAGAACAAAATCTGGACAACCTACCCATGTCCTCAAGCCAGAAGTTCCAGGCCAAGGCTCTGCTAGTGAATTATAGGGTGCAACTATGAAACCCTTGTAGACATTTAGGGTTTAGAGTCGTCTGAAAAGGGAACACCTCCATTTCTCCCCCAGGGCCGTAGTCATGTGCTTAGACTTCTCGAGACTATGTCCTAGGTTCTGAGAGGCACCTGGTTACTCCCGTGAGATGTGTGGCTGGGAAGCCCTGTGACCACCGGCCAGTTACTGGCATTTCTTCGCTCAGTGTCCCCCATCTCTAGTATATGTGAAGTTCTGAGAGAAAGCCGGCACACCTGATTGTAATGTTCTTTCCCAAACTGCATGGGAAATTTTGATCCCTCTGCCTCTGTGGCAGTTGAAACAGTGGTCTCATATATGCATTAGTACTTTACCACTTGCAGAAGGAACCTGTGATGAGAAACTAGACTTTTTTCCTCTAAACCAAAACTGTATTTATCAAGAAAAAAATGCAGTAGGTGTTCCCAATTAAGCATGAAGATACATCAAGCAGATTGAAATAGATTTGATACTGCCATTGGTTCTAACCTTAACTTTGAAAACCTTTCCAAGTAGTTTTTACCCTAATGGGAATCCTCATTTTTTTTAAATAAAAAAGGAAAAAAATCAATATTTATGTTTATTCTCCAGTTACCCTGTAATAGCTGGTTTCTATTTTTCCTTTTATGTCTTTGGATAGGTTTTTTTCTGTGATTTTGGCATGAAGAGGGAACATTTACTCTAAGAACTATAAAAACAACTAATCCAAGATTCAATATTACTGGCTTTTGGTGTACCAGTTTTCCCCAAGTGTGTTTCATGTTCAGAAAGAAACTCTAAGAAATGCATTTTATCACCAGTGGGTGGGTAGGTTTGAAGAATAAGTTAGCTATTGAAAACAAAGACTAAAATAGTCATTTGGTATGAATGGCGTCCACTCTCACCGACAACTGCAAGTCTCCAGTACTGTGAGGGGCCTTCGCGTGAAACCCGCACCAGCCGTTCCTGAGTTATG
Organism: Artibeus jamaicensis; assembly: GCF_021234435.1. NCBI lineage: Eukaryota > Metazoa > Chordata > Mammalia > Chiroptera > Phyllostomidae > Artibeus > Artibeus jamaicensis. The sequence continues at coordinate 57,471,035 of NW_026522030.1, forward strand.
GCAGTTACTACTGTTCTGTTTTGCATTTCAAAGGAAAAACCATGGCTGGTTCGGAAAATGGCTTTTTTTCTTTTCAGGTGTGCTGAAGAGAATGGAATGGCTCTTGGAACTGATGGGCTATATCCGAAATGTTGCTTACCAGTCAGCACCTGTTCCCAATGTGGCTCTCGATGAGGTACAATTTAGAGAAGCAATTTGTAGCTTTCTTAAAATACAGAACTTATATTGGCTCTCCTAAAAGAGGAATATGTTGCTGCTTGTAGCTTTCTTTTCCTCCTTGTTTTTATTTTTCGGAAACAACAGTGGTGACAACTCTGATGTCACAAACAAATGCATGTTCTTACCAGGCTCTTGGAGACACCGAGGGCTGATGTCTGAAAAAATATTGCAACAGAATACATTCCTTAACAGGCAGCAGACAGAGGACACTAGCTGGGGAGGGGACTCAGGGTCCTTGTACTTACGCTTGATCCCACAAGGAGGTGGGCTACAGGATTCTGGCCTCTACACTGGCCCAGCAGGGCTCCCACAGCTGGTCCGAAGAGATTCCTGGAGCATATGCAAGTAACTTGTATGCACCAATACTTAGGGTGTGTGTGTATATATTAGGGATTTTTAGCATACCCCTAAAATGACCCGTGACCCAAAAAAGGTTAACAACCACTGGTATTCGGTAAGTTAAAAAAGAAAAAGACTGATAAATAAAGTGATAACAGCGCCTTCCCACGTGCCTCATTTTCTTAGCAGCCAACCGTACATTTTTTAGGGGAATTTTTTTCCCTATAGACATGTTTTACGTGTTTCCTTTGTGCATAAAAATGTATAGAACTTGAAATGTTGATAGAAAATCTGCCATACTTTTCTGAGGAGTCATGTGTGTTTTAAAATTTTAGTTAGCAAGAATAGGAATTTTAAGAAATTGAGGAGTTATTTTTAAACTTTTTTAAACTAGCATGATCTGTCCTCTTGTTCTTCTGATCTCCTGAATTTTTATTAGTCTTTTCTGTTTTCTTATGAAAATCTTTTCTAACCTAGACAATACAGACAGGCACAAAGAAGTATAGTTTAAGTCACAGTAACCCAACAGGGCAGAGGCAGCCTGCGTTGTCACCATTTCTACCATTGTCTGTATTAGTCTCAAATCTAAAGGGATGGATTCTAGGCAGATTCGTTAGAAAGGGATGAGGAGAGTTATTGGTTATTGTTCAAAAATAGAGTAAGACCAGAAATATATTTCTAAATATCTCTCTCTGTATCACTCTTAGTTTTTTAGTATCTTTGAAAACAGCAAACCAGATGAGTATTTGGATCTCAGTATGATTAGGAACTCAATTCTGTTTCTCCCGAAATGTTAGAGCAGTAACGATGACCCCGATAGGCCTTCTGTAGCATCCCGGAAACCTACCAAAGCCCTACGTTGTCTCTTTATTAAGCATGGAAACGGATTTTGTTCCTCAGTCCAGTTCCTCTCCTGGAGCGGGGTGAGGCAGGAGGAGGGGTTGAGTGAAGGGGAAGACAACATTGCATCATGATGGGGGCTGTGCATGTGAACATGTGTTATTTTGAATTGTGAAAACATGTGACCTAGCCTTGTTTCAATTTCCATTGTAGGCTTTGGACTTCTTCTTGCTGATATTTGCAACCACAGTGGTTGCATGGGCAGACCATGCAGCCCCTCTCCTCCTCGGTCTCAGTGCCAGTTGGTTGCCATGGCATCAAGAAAATGGCCCTGCTGAGCCAGCATCAAGCTTCCTTGGCAGAAGTCCAATGCACAGGGTCACTCTGCAGGAGGCTCTCACTCTTCTACCCAGTAGCATGCTTCTTCTGCTGCAGAAAGAGCCGTGGAAGGAACAGACCCAGAAGGTGAGGTTGTCAGCCACCTGCTTACCAGGGCAGACAGCCGTTTTGCTCCTCAGCAATTTCTGCTGTAGATTTGAAGTGGGAGTTAAGTGAAACTTGAATCACACCACAGGCTTTCATGCTCAGCCCCAAACCTCAGCCAGATGTGGAGCCTTAGAGATGGAGACTAACGATAACAGTAGTAACAACTTGCTTACAGTGGAGGTGAGGTGGATGGAAAAGCTTATACACGCATTCATTTATTGAAGGCACATGTGTTCTTGCTCCTGGAGATGAAATGATGAGTATCTGAGAGCTCAGAATCCCCAGTGAAGAAGACAAGTTCAAGATTGCAAGATGGTATGATAAAGGAGGATACAGTGGTGATGAACAAGGACTGGGTTGGTCAGCAGTTCCAGGGAGGGAATCAGGGACAACTCCTGTGGGGAAGCATGAGTCTGGAGCATCCATCCTCTTGTAGCTCAGCTCCTTTCACCCTGCAGCTAGGCCCGAGGTGCCGTGGTGCTCCTGGCTTGTGCTAGAGACTGCGGGGAGATTTGTGCAGATCTACTGTGATCACCCTTGCCCTCAGGGAAATCCACACTGTAGGAGGTACCTTTTGGCTTTTGATACTAAGATTCTCCAGGCTACTAGTTTTTGTGCAGAGCATATGAAAATACTGTGCTTTCCTGGTATTCTCATTATGTGGTTCCGACCTGTCCTTATTTTTATACAGTTGTTTGAAAGATTCTTTTCTGAATGTCATTTTAATCAAAATTGGATTTTTTTGAGGTAGAAAGCTTAAATGTAACTTCATGTAGCTTATTCATAAAACCTGAACACCAGTCTATAAAAAACACTTTGAACTGTGCACCCACAGTGCAGCTACACACACTCCACTGAGCATATTTACTTTACCAGTAGGATACTTTAAAACAAACTTGGTAAAAGGAAAATAAACAAAGAAACAAACTTTTAATTAAAGCACGGAGTTAGGAATATTTTTTTCTCTATTTTACTCTTTCTTCAGCACAGCTTGTATATCCGGAGTTCAAATGAGTCAAGGTTGGCAACATTCAGGAGTCGATAAAATTACCCCCTATCTGATTCACAACCAGTTCTGGACGCACCCTAGGAAATCAGTAAAACTCATGAGGAATATGAGTTTCCACTTTATTTGCAGGATTTATTTGCAGTTAACAAGTTTGGCTCTACCTAATAAATTATTTTATGCCTTTTCTCCTACATTTCCACTTATATTTCATATTCATTTGGGCATAAACTGGTCTTATCTACAGAAACATATTTTACAGTACACCCAGCCTGGGAGCCTAGACCTGTTGCACACAGACCCAGGTAGCAGGCAGCACAATGCAAAGAAAGAGTATAAGGCTTTGGAGCCAGGAACACTGGGGTTCAACTCTCCACTCTGCTCTTCATTGAGAGTGGGAATGGGCAAGGCTCTTGTCCTGCCAGGTCTTCTCAGAGTAACAGGAGAAAATGTTCATGGCATGCGGGAGGCCCTCGGGGCCCAAGTGTACCTCATTCTCACCACCCATAGCAGGGCTCAGAGAATTCAGCAAAGGAAGAAGGTTCGACTTTGTGGGTCACCTGACAAAATGAGAGTTACGTCTATCTTTAACATCTTGTGCCTAGTCCCTTTTTCCAGGGACTGTCCCAGCCCTGTCAGGTGTTGCCCAGGGACCAGTGCGCCGATCCACATATACGTAGGCGCAAGGGTCTGACTAATCTCTGACTAGTGGTGGGGTTGTCTTCACTAATACTGTTCTTTGTTTTCACCCTAGTTCATCGACTGGCTATTCAACCTCATGGAAAGCCCTAAAGAAGGCCTCTCTGTAAGATCCAAGGGTCTTTTAAGAGGTATGATTTCCATGCTCTATGCCCAGTGTAGGTGAAAAGCTAATGTCTGTGCTGCAAAACAGCATTTAGTGGATGTTGGTTCTGGGAAGGGCTCTTCTTGGTTCAGTTCAGAGAAGTCACCTGGAGCTGTCTCCAGTGTGGCACTGTGAGTTAGAAAGCAGGTTTAAAAAAGACTTTTAGTGTCTTTCAATTTAACTTTTATTTAAATGCATTGTCATAATTGTAAAATATGGTTTTAATTAAAATTTAGAAAATTCGTTAAAAGAAAAAGAGGAATCCAGAATCCCATTAGCCAACAATAACTTTGACATTTTTCCTAAGAAGTCTTTGCTTCCTCTGTGTACATGTTGTTTTAACATATTTAAAATTACAATTGACAAAATATACATAGACACTTTGAATACTGCCTTTCTGTTTTAAAATTATTTTTAAGGCATTGAGCCTGTTCTTACACTGGCTTCACAACAGTATTTCTAATGGCTTCCCAGTATTTTCCAAGGGAGTGGACATTCTCTAAGTGTTCAGGTAGTTCGATGGTCTTCACATTTTCATAGTGCTCCTCTGCTGATTGGTTAACCTGCGGCTGCAGGACCCACAAACATAGGAGATCTTTCTGTGAGAGTTGAGTAGGTGTTTTTACTCAAATATGAGAAGTCTTTTAGGCCTGGCTCTGTGGCCCGAGACAGCTGCAGTGCCATTCATGCCATAGGGCTGGGGCGGGGAGTCTGCACCCCGACCTGGTAAGGGTGCCTGCCGTCCGCCTACTCTCAGGGCAGTCTGGCAGGCCTCCCTCCAGCCTGGAGTCACAGCATGACCGTGTTTTACTTTAAGTGTGGTATAAATGATTACTTGCCAAACTGGTGAGAATTTCCTAAAATATTGGTTCTGATTCTCCCTACCCACAAAGTGCAAGTGGGGGCCATGTCTGTGAAGGCGATTCTGGTCAGTCACAGAACTTCTTTGAGATTAAGGGCTGGGGCCTGAAATATTTCAACTAGGTCCACCCCTGGAGATTTGCTGCTAGGATTTCCTCCATTTGTTTGCATTAGGCAGTTTGGACTCATTTCTAATGGCCGTGGGTCCGTAACACCATTGGTCGCTCCAGACATACACAGTCTTAGGTTATGAAGGTAACAAACAGTTGATACTGATGAGGAAAAGAGTATGTGGGTCAAGAAAGTACACACTCAACTTGATTATATATTCAAGAGCTTATTAGAGTCTTCTACAATAATTGTGTAACTCTGGCTTACCTACATTCCTTCACCCTATTATGTTTTAAATAACATCTCAATATATTTACATTAATATTCTAAAATAGTATTTATAATAAGCTACCTACACACATTGCACAGAACTTCCATGTTTTAAATTGATCCCTGAGGGACCCATGACAGATAAGAAAAGCTGTGGACTTACGGGTACATGTTCAAATATAGTTTAATACAGTTATGCTTGCTCCATCAAGTCCATGAGCCTAACTTCATTATAGGATCAGGTGGTGGGGTTTTTTTGTTGTTATTGTTTATTTACCTTATCATTAAGTATTTAATGGAAATATCACATTCATTTAGGAAAGTACTCAAGTCACAAGTAGATTTTTATAAAGGGAACATGCCTATGTAATCAGCACCCAGATGAAGGAAAAGACTGTCACCAATATCCCTGAAGTCAGTTTTTGTTATGATTCTGCAGAATTTCCCCCTGAGCTGGTTGCAAACAAAACAAAAATTTCCCCCAGTCTTTATTAATGGTGTTCTTCCATTAAAATTCTGCCTAAGGCTTGATGGGAAGTCTTAGTCTTGAACATTAGCCAAGTGAGAGAAAAAGGCAAGTTCTGTTCTGATACATTTTTTTCTCTAAATTACCTTTGCAAATGAAGCATCACCAAATACAGCAGTGCACTTTTTTTTGTCCCCTCAGCCACCCTGCTGTCCTTAAGAGTTCTCCCAGAGTTTAAGAAGAAAGCCGTGTGGACCAGAGCGTATGGCTGGTGAGCGGTTTTGCCGTAGCCAGCCACGTCCTCAGCTGGGAAACGAAAACCACACACACGGAAGCAGTTGCTCAGAATTTGCACCTGGGATCCCTGAGACATGATGCAGAGAGTTATTAGCCAACAGTCTGAGCCATGAATGCCAGGAGAGGGGGCACTGCTTTGGTCCCCAGGCCAGTGGAGACTGAAATGAAAACTTGAACTTTTTTTTAATTTGGCTAGAGTTCCACCTTAAGATTTTCATTGTGAAACTTTGACTGTAAAAATTCCTCACCTCCAAAAAAAATTCTAGTAAAATAATCTGAATTTTGTGAATTTTACTTATTTCAAGGCATAGGTAAGATTTTACTAGCAAAAGCAAACTATAGTATTGACGGAGGAATTACAGTTTATTTTTTATTAAGTATATAGAGGATATTCATTGATTCAATGAGTTAGACATCTTTTCTTATTGATGTATTCTCTTCGAACTGCTATACACATTTAAATAATAAGCATGGTGTTAAACAGTTGCTAAATCAGATTCATTAGCAATGACTATAATTTTCTTTTGCTTGAGTCTCTTGAATACGGGTGAAAATGACTTCAGCTAAAAAGGAGAATATAACTTGTTCACAAACCAAGAATTAAAGAGTAGATCTGTCCGGGCACAGCCGCATCCAGGGAGTCAGACAATGTCGTCAGGCTCTTCCTCTCGCGTCACCCCGTGTAGTTGTCAAGGTGCCTTTGCTCACAGGTGTGCAGTAGCAACAGGGGGAGGACTCCAGTTCATCTCGAGTCACATGTGAGCTCCTCGTAAGTGGGGTACTCTGGGTCGCATGTCCCCGTGTACTGGGTTCCCCCAGAAGAAAGATTATGGAATGCTAGGCAAGGAAAACATGACAAATACCTCCTGGAAAGATTAATCTTTTTTGTAAGTACAAATTCCTATCTTAATCAGGATCACTAGCAGCCTAATGATAAGTAAATGAAGACATGTGACAGTGTCCTCAAGGGTTGCATTTTACTCAACAGCTTGAGAATCAGCCAGCATTTTAATTTTGATGTTTGCTCATTATCTTCTCTTTATACAGTCATTAATCAGGGTTGCCATTAGCCAATCACTTAAACATACTGCTGTACATGTATACAGGATCACTGGGGAGAGATCTCGTGTCGCTGGAATAGCGTACTTTTGTGTCTGTCATGCTACACGCAGTGCCTGCTGCTTTCTAAGCGCCATGGGACTTGCGGCATTCCCGTGTGACAGTGCCTCAATGTTGTCTCCAGGTGTACCTACTTAGGATAAAAATAGATCGACTAATTTTGTTTTCCAAATAGCTAGATTTATGTTTTTAGGTCTGAAGAAATTGTGCTTCACTGTGTAACTCACATGCTGTTCCCAGGTCACAGTTCTTTCTTTGGCTGAGATGCCTACAGAAAAAAAAAAAAGGAAGGGAATGCGAGCTCTCGGGTGGTATTTACTCGCATTGCCGATATTTCATATATATTCTTCTTTAGAGGCTGAGCTAGAGAGAAATGAATTTAAAGGAAGCAAAAATGTAGAGTATTTACAGTAGAAGCCAGCTTCCCTCTTTTTCCCACCTACAGTTTCTTGTACTTCCTTCAGTGAGAGATTGCAGTTCATCTAATATTTATCGTTAGATGCCAGGCAGTGCAGTGGAGCTTTCGCTTGTGTTATCTTACTTAACTTATGCAACGAGACTGTGAAGAGGCATTATTTTCTATTTTTAAATGGAGAAAACACATCTTAGAAGCGACAGAGCTATTCCTAGAACCAAGCTCCTAGAACTTCAGATGCAGTTCTACTACATCAGGCTCATCAACACACACTTTAAGATGGAAACTTCCACCAATGATTAAACCTTAGTTTTAATATACTTGTGGTTTAATATGCTTTATTAAACCTATGGCTTATATGCTTAAGGTAGTTGCTGTAGTCAGATCAAAGAAATAATCCTGGCTCATGTTAGTAAGTCTCTAAAATTGAGAAGTTTAGGAGCTACAGTGCAGAGGAACAGGTCCTCTGTGGGTTGAAGGACTGTAGATTCCTGGGCCGGGTTGCAAACATGGATGGCAATAAAGAACAGAGAACAGGAAGTGGACACTGAGGAGCTACTCTGCAGTTTTCTCCCGAGAGAGAGCTGGCTGATACTCAGGGGAAGGATGAGGAGTCAGCCCGTTCTGTGCAGACTTCGTCCCTGCCCCTGCCCTTGACTAGGACACAGACGAGTACAAAGGCAGGGGTAAGATGTGCCTCCGACCCCTCTACCCTCACTCCCTGTTTTTGTCACCAGCATTCTTGTGCACAAAATGTGTGGGGTTTTCCTATTCATGGGAACCTCTAAAGAGTCTAAAATGGAAGACTCAAAATTTGAAAACCTAAAAATTTTAGAATCTCAACATTCTAAGGTATAGGACACTGGAATAGTAATACCCCTTCATTTGGTTACCTGTATGACCTTAGGTAGGAATTAATTATTCCCTTAGGATATTTTACTTTTTTCCTTCAAACCCAGAAGTCTGCTTTTTTAGACCAGATGTTCCAAACTCTATACAAAAGAAAAAGTTTCCTTACCAGTCATCTTCTGTTATTTTCTGAAATCATAAGTCACCAAGACAAACAGTATGTTGAGATATCCTAACAAGTCGTCATGTGGGGTTAAAGCCATGTCGTGTGTCTCAGAAATATCCAAATGCCCTGGTTCTGGATTTGAAAAGTGTTCATTTGGAACAGATGTTGGGATTCATGTAAGTGCCTAAAATCTTTTGTGTTATATTTTTATCTAGTGGCTCTGTGGGAATTAATCAGTTGTTAATAACCTTTTTTCGAAGTTAATTGATGGAGTTAATTTCTCCAAATGGTTTTAACCAAAGAGATTGATATATAACTATATAAGGAATAAGATTTTGTTAAGGACTCAACTAGTCTCTTGAAATAACTTAATCACTTTGAAAGTAAGCTGTAGGTGTAGATTTTTGGTAAGCACTTTGGTAAATTGCTGTTTTAGAAGATAAATCAGATCATTTGGTAAAGAGGATGGGCCCTCCCTTAAAGTCCGAGTCGTTGGCCACGTCTCTGGTCAGTTTGTGTCTCTGACCCAAACCAGCCTCTGGTCAGCAGCAGGCATTTCAGTGGAACCAAGGGGCAGCGTGAGGCCACCACGTCCACATCCCTGGTCACTCTTGGGGAAGCCACCGCCCAGCATCACCTCCATGTGTGAGTGTGTTCGTCACCACTCTGGGCTGGGGGAGGGGAACATGCTTTCAGATTTTCCGGAAGGAAATACTTTATTCTAAATCTGGAAATTCTAAAGTTTCTTAAAATGTATGATACATATTGTATTTATGAACTAGTAAGTCAACATGTAATCTATTAATATTCACAAGGTAAATTTTGTGAATTTTTAATTCACAAAAATTTTAAAAATTTTAAATTATAATTTAGAAAGAACATTCAATTCTTTTCAAACATAGGGAACCTGTGAAGAAATATCCAGCTAAATTATTGAATATGAAACTGAAGAAAAACGACGGGGATGACTCCCTGACTCTGGTTTTATTTCTTGGATAAAAGGAATAACCTACCTGACGAGGTAGCTGTGAGGGTTAAAAGAATACAAAAATGTGCTTTCTGAATTCTAAAATGTAACAGAAATGCTACCACTTTTATATGTTTCACTGAAAATAGTAGCTGTAATGCTTGGATACAGGCCTGCAGTGTACATGGGGACTTGGTAAGATATGGAAATTTCTTTTTTTATTATTTTTTTTATTGATTATGCCATTACATTTGCTCTATTCCCCCCTCCATTCCCCTCCACCCTGCATACCCCTCCCCCACCATTTCCCCCTTTAGTTCATGAACACGTGTCTGAAATTCTTTAGATTCTGTATTTCCCCTACTATTCTTACCCTCCCCCCTATATATTTTCTCTCTACTGTCTATGCTACTTATTTTCTGTACCTTCTCCCCCCTTCTCCTCCTCCCACTCCCCTGTTGCTAACCCTCCATGAGATCTTCATTTCTATGTTTCCACTCCTGATCTAGCTGTCCTCTTAGTTTGCTTTTGTTTTAGGTGTGGTTGTTACTAACTGTGAGTTTGCTGTCCTTTCACTGTTCATCTTTTTTATCTTCTTTTTCTTAGGTAAGTCCCTTTAACATTTCATATAATAAGGGCTTATCAGGTGTTCTCCTTAACAGTTAAAACACAGAAGCAAGTAATAGCACATTAAGAAAAGATACTTATATAAATTTTTAAACTATATTAGGTTTCTTCTGAACATGAGGTACTCTAAGATTAATCAAATATAATGGAAACATCACCCAATTTACCAGATTTCTTAAAATTTTTGTTTTCTGGATGTACTGGTAGTAATCCACAAAGTCAGATTTGCAAAACAATTGTGTCTATAATGCGCCACCAGAGAAGGTTCTAAGGTGCAAAGTGAACAGGACATGATGTTCCTGTTCTCATGGAGCTTATGTTCAGAAAATATAAATCAGGAAACCATCATGCCATAAAGGAAAGCTTCCAGGAAATATGCTACAATTTTTTTACTCCTGAGTAGCCCTTTATAATTTACAAAAGTTTAACGTACCGTCCTTCCTCTGCTCTTCACAACCACCTGGGGCGGTTATGGAAACGAACTTGGGGATTCACTCAGTACGTAAACATCGGAGCTGGATCTCCAGTCAACCCCAGTGTTCTTAACTCCAGACCGCTCTGCTCTCACAGGACCCGTGGTTCGGCCGAGCACCACGAAGTAAGTGCGCAGTGGACTCCTACATTATCTAATAAATTAAGGGATGTTTTTACTAATTGATTTTCATAAAGAATTGACTAACCTTCCTTAAAGCAAGATTTAAAATGCCAGATACCTTAGCAAAGATAGATTAATTGGTTAATAATTTCCACTGAGTATCTTGAAAAACTATTTAAGAGTAAGAAAATGCACAGAAAACGTTTTTTTTAAGATTTTATTTTCAGAGAAAGGGCAGGGAGAAAGAGGGAGAGAAACATCGATTGGCTGCCTCTCTCGCAAAACTCCAGCTGGTGCCCCGACCAGGAATCAAACTGATGACCTTTCAGTTAGCAGGCTGGTGCTCCGTTCACTGAGCCACACCAGCCAGGGCAGAAAACTTTAACTTAAATAGTTCTTATTCACAACTCTCTGTCCAAAGCTGAAACACAGTACATTCAAAAGCTGTGGTTCCCAAACTGTGGTGTGCATGAGGCTCATTTGAGGGCCCTATCAAAATGCAGGCTCCGGGCTCTCTGGTCAGATCTTTAGTGCAATCCAGACATCCAAAGACAAACACCATACAATTTCACTCATGTGGAATCTAATGAACAAACTGAACTAGTAAGGAAAATGGGGACAAACTCATAGAGAACAGAATGACAGCTTGTTGGGGGCAGGGGAGGTGAGGGATCGGAGCGACTGAGGGGAGGAAAAAGGAATCCGCATTTTAAACAGGCACTGGTTAGTTCTGTGACCATTGCTCCCTGGAGATACTTTGAGTAAATGATCTGGAGAAAAGAACCAAATCAAAATTAGCATATCACATAGATCCAGAAGAAGAAATAAAAATTATCTAAACACAGGAAAAACAAAATAATGTTTCAAAGTAAAAATAAATGAGGAAGATGTTGAGGAAAGAGGAGATAATTTTTATTTAAATTCCTTTGAACTTTAGCCCAATAAAATAAAAATGTAACTGTGTTGTATTTGTGCATAAATTTAAATAAATGTAAGTTTTTCCAGAGAAACATTTAGCTATAGATGTTATAGCTACTTCAACTTTTGGAAGAAACAGATTCTTGTAGGTGACAATTTGCACAATATAGGCAAAATTAGGTATGGTTAAATAAGTTAACTCTCTTAGGGACTTCAATGAGATGTGGTGCATTCTTTTTTTTAAAATATATTTTATTAATTATGTCATTACAGTTCTATTTCCCCCCTTCATTCCCCTCCACTCTGCACACTCCCTCCCCCACCATCACCCCCCTTAGTTTATGTCCATGTGTCTGAAGTTCTTTAGATTCTATATTTCCCATACTATTCTTGCCCTCCCCCTATCTATTTCTACCTACCATCTATGCTACTTATTCTCTGTACCTTCTCCCCCCTTCTCCTTCTCCCACTCCCCTGTTGCTAACCCTCCATGTGATCTTCATTTCTATGGTTCTGCTCCTGATCTAGCTGTCCTCTTAGTTTGCTATTGTTTTAGGTGTGGTTGTTAATAACTGTGAGTTTGCTGTCCTTTCACTGTTCATCTTTTTTATCTTCTTTTTCTTAGATAAGTCCCTTTAACATTTCATATAATAAGGGCTTGGTGATGATGAACTCCTTGAATTTGATCTTATCTGAGAAGCACTTTATCTGCCCTTCCATTCTAAGTGAAAGCTTTGCTGGATAGATCAATCTTGGATGTAGGTCCTTGCCTTTCATGACTTGGAATACCTCTTTCCAGCCCCTTCTTGCCTGTAAGGTCTCTTTTGAGAAATCTGCTGACAGTCTGATGGGGACTCCTTTGTAAGTGACTGTCCCCTTATCTCTTGCTGCTTCTAGGATTCTCCTTCATTTTAATCTTGGCTAATGTAATGATGATGTGCCTTAGTGTGTTCCTTCTTGGGTCCAACTTCTTTGGGACTTTTTTTTTTTTTTAGATTTATTTTCAGAGAGAGGGGAAGGGGAGAGAGAAAAACATCAATGTGTGGTTGCCTCTCACATGCCCTCTGCTGGGGACTTGGCCCGTAACCCAGGCTTGTGCCCTGACGGGGAATCAAACTGACGACCCTTTGGTTTGTAGGCCCACACTCAATCCACTGAGCTACACCAGCCAGGGCAGATATGGTACTTCTTTAATAAAAAACATGTTTGCAGGAAGCCTGATAAAGCTTTTATCATGTTGACCTGTCAGGCACATTTTGGCACAAAATAAGTGTTTCTTGTTGAGTGAAATAGGCATGTGTAAGCAGTCGCTAGGGCTCAACTCCTTCTACTAAGGTTAACATGTTCATTGGATCAAAAGCTACGACTGTTTCATGGAAAGCATACTACAGTAAAATAAAACTCATCTAACTGAATGAATATGTTGGAAGTGTTTGTTATTGTCTTGTTTCAACTGCTTTGATAAAGGAAAAGCTCAGGGACTCTGACAATACGTGTGTGTGTGTGGTATTTTTAGTAACTTTCAGAGTGATGAAGTAAATTCTCCACAGCAGTTAATTTGGTGTAGTTTTCTTTTTTTTTTTCCTCACCAGAGGCACTGCTGCTATGATTATTGTTCCTTTGTTTGGTATACTTGGAAGTTTAGGTAATTCACCTTGGCATTTGAAACTCCAAAGAAAAATCATTTAAAAGTTATATATTAAGCTTTCGAAATATCTCATGGTTTCTATTTCATCTATATCAATTAGATTTGAGAAACTAAGCCTTTGTGATCAAAGGCTGAGCAAAACAGAATGGAGATTCAACAGAGTTAAAACAGATAACCAAAGGAATGAAGTTTGCAATCTTGGTGACATCCAGTTAGCTAGATGGTTACTCTGTTTACTTAACCTTGGAACATGAACTTGAGTGGGAGAAGAAAATACACCATTATTTTCATGAATCTCTAATGAAATTTAGTATGTCAATTTTAATATAAGCAACCAACCACAGTAACACTAACAATTGTGACTATGTCCCCATAGGAAATTACAGATCTTAATAATTGTTGTAGATACCTCGAATTATTGTCAATGCCCATCTCTATTTCAAAATTAACATAATTATAAATTTACTTGTGTTTCTTTTTGGTCTTTCATTTTAGGAAGTAAGAAGGTTCTTCAGGTAATTGCTTGAAAAATTAAAGTATTATTTAGTAGTAAAATTTTAATTTATTTTAATGACCCAATTAAGTAGTTTCTCTAGTTTTTTATCTTCATTTTAGTGACTCCAGATGTGTGTCTTCCCAGGGTATGTAGCCCTCTGTATTGGAGGAAACTAGACTAAGGCACCTAAAGTTTGTGAAGGGTGCCTGTTCTCTTTGCACACTAAAGCTTTTAGTAATTTTTAAATTTACAAGTAAAATAAGCAACTTTAAAAGCAAAATAAAATGCAGCTTTTTAAGTGGCTAATCTTAATACTTTTAAAATCTAAATGACATTGAGTTTATAAAGATATCAGTTATTTTTATTAATTCTCAATTGTTTTATTTAGTGGTATAAGATTACCCTTTTTTTGTAATTACATTTTGCCACCTGGTTTATATGTAACAAAATGTTTAGCAACCTTTTTATATAGTCGCTGGATAAATAAGATTCTATAATTCTTCCAAGAAAAGTGAATGATATACCAATGGTTCACAAATAATCCATTAGTTATTCATATATATTTTAAATCTTCAAAGACAGGATCAGTTTTCAAAACTATCAGTGATGACTTATATTTGATATTATAGTAACTAGCAACAGTTAAATTGTAATAAATGATCTGAAACATGACCAGCTCTTAATTTTCTTACCTTCTTTAAATGACTTACTATATTTTTGTAACTTTTATCTCTCTGGAAGGTAGATGTGGCCTGATTATTTTAAAGGAATATGGGACATTGTGTATTTATCAGGGGTCTGTTTTATTTTCATCAGGTTCCTCTTTTAAGGCATCAAAACCCAAATCACTTGCATAATAGTAATGAAGACTCTTTCAGGGTTTGGAAGAATGTTTGCTGTTCTAAGTGTGTCCGATGTTTAAGGTGAGTGTCACCTCTCGGAAGGCCGACATCTGTCTGTAAAATGTTATTCTAACAACTGCAGAGCATGTTTCACATCACTGCCCTCCCATGGATCTGCTGCTACTTGTAAATCCAGAAGTGAAAAAAATAGATGTAAGTTAGATTAACAGCTTTGGTTTCTCAATTTAATTGAATCTACTCCAATTAATTTATTTCTCATTACCCTTACAGCAACATAATCAGGCTTCATACAATATAAATTTAACTTGTATAAAATCCAGAGCTTTAGAGAAACACATTGTTCAGAGTATACATTTTGAAAATATAATGTGTGAGAATCAAAGACTGCTGTCACAGATTGTTGTCAAATACTAGGTACTTTTCCACCAGAATTCTTCCTGTGTTGACTTTGCTGCAGCGGAATCCACGAGGCCTGTTTTGTCTTGCGTCACATCAGAACAATGTGCCTCACGTTTTCTTCTTTTTAATGGAAAAGACTCTGAGGGTGTCTCTTCTTTCTGAGTAAAGATGACTGTAGGTAAAATACATACCTAACGCAAGAAGGAAATGGTAAAAGTAAGAAAGACTGATTAGCCACTCCTTCGGAAAGTTTTAAAATGCAGTTAGAGCACTGCCTGGAGTCCAGGGCGAGACCTTTGCAGGGCAGATTTGAAGAAGGGATGCTTAAAAAGTGTCCAGATTTTCTGCGGAAGGAAAGTAAAACAAACTTCCTATCTCACTATTTTGTTCATTGCAAAGAATTTTTCTCTCCCTAATGTTTCACCGTTGTCTTCTCTTTTACATGTTGTTCTTACATATATGATAGTTGTTACCTTCTAGAAATACTTATTATCTGGAGGATGAGTGATGGTTAGAGCTAAGGAAGCTAAAATTTTGTAATGGAAGACTTTTTCCCAATTTTCTGAAAAAATTTATCAAATTTTTCAACTGTATTTTTTGTTGCATGCATTTTTCTTAAGTCTTTAGCACCTTCTCCCACTTGCCTACTAGGAAATGCTAGCACATAAAGACCAAACAAACAGAAAAGCAAATAGAAATAAATGGAAAAATCAGAAATAGACAAGGGTGCTCAATTTGACATCTAGATTTTTTTTTGTAGATACCTGCATCTGTGGTCAAAACTTCTATATTTCATACATAGCAGTTAGGTTTTCCACTAATAAATCTGTTCTGGTTCATCTCTTACTCATTTGATCTTGTGATATATTGAAAAAAAGTATTATAAGTCTGAGGTGCTTTACTACCAAGATCTAATTTGTTGTTTCAGGCTTCCTTTTTGTTCTTTCCCATATTTGTACACCTCTTTGTTAAGGTAGACAGCAGTACAAACCAAAACAGGAGGAATGCAAAAACAAAATAGAAAAGACACTTACCTATAAAGAGCATGATGAGATATATTTTCAGCACATATGGGAAATAGATGGATAAGTCAAAGGGCAACTTTGTGGAGTAAGTGCCAAATGATTCAAAATACGGCAGAGACTGATAGATGGCAAACGCTGTTTAAAGAAAGAAGAAAAGATCATGGAGGTGTCTCTGCTTCCCTTGCAGAGATGTATGTCTTCAAAGGATATTTTGAATCAGATAATGACAGCTTTATGACAGTTGTTGAATTCTTTCAGCAATAGATGGACAGATTTAGAAAATGCTGCATATATTCTCCCCTTGGAGTTTCACAACACTCATTAGTATAGTAGAGATTCTGAAAAGTTCTGCAATAAAGTAACTGGTTTCAGAAGTGAGTCCAAGATGGCCACGTAGGAAGACACTGAGTTCACCCTCTCCAAAGAACACGTCGAATGTACACCAACATTTAGAACAGTTCCTCCTGCAAGATAGCTGAAAGCCAGCTGCACATAGAGAGGGTTGGGGAACAGCGAGAGCTGTCCTGAAGCTGGGGGAACTCTCCAGGACTGGAGGAATCTGTTTCCCTTGCCCTTGGATAGTAGGTGGGGAGCTCTAGCCAGTGTCTCTGGCCAACCTGTTGGGCTGCTGTAGCAGGTCCCTAGCCACAGCTCTGGATCTAGTTCCAGCAAGAACAGAAGGCTGCCATAGTGTGCATGCACAGGGCCCCTCCCCTCCAGAAGTTAATGTAGCAAATATTGAAGGGCACTGCTGAATGCACCCACCGGACTATATGTGCAGGTGGGGCTGCCCACCAGGAGCAAGCGCCCCACTGGTAGGGCACTTCAGCACTAGCACATATGGTTTCCCTACCAGAATGGGAAGAAGGAGTGCTTTCAAAATCATTCTACAACACCAGCAGTACTGATACTCAGCAGAAGATATGCAGAAAATTCTCAACAATATATATTAGCAAACCAAATCCAATAATTAAAAAGATTACACACCATGATCGAGTGGGGTTTATACCAGGAATAAAAGGTTCAATATCACAATACAATGTGATACGTCATATCAACAAAATCAAGGATAAAGATTATATAACTCAGTAGATGCAGAAAATACATTTGACAAAAATCCAACATTAATTTATGAAAAAATTCTCAAAAAAGTGGGTACAAGAAGTAACCTACCTCAAAATAAGAAAGACTATACATGACAGGCCAGAGCTAACATCATAAACAACAGTGAAAAGCTGAAAGCTTTTCCTGTGACATCAAAAACAAGACAAGGATGCCCACCGTCACCACTGTTTTCAATATAGTACTGAAAGTCCTAGTCATAGCAATCTGACAAAAAGCAAAGGCATCCAAACTGGAAAAGAGGAAGTAAAACTGTCACTATTTGCAGATGACATGATTATATATATATGTGTGTGTGTGTGTGTGTGTGTAAATATACATGTGTGTGTACATATATATATGTACACACACACCCTAAAGAATTCACTAAAAAATTAATAGAATAAATGAACAGTAAAGTATTAGGATATAAAATTAACATACAGAAATTTGTCATGTTTCTATAGACTAATATCAAAAGGAGAAATTAATAATCCCACTTACTAGTGATATCCAACATAACTACTTATAAGGGAAATGCAAATCAAAATCACAGTGAGATACCGCCTCATACCTAGTGAAACAGCTGTTATCAATAAGTATTAGAGTGGAGGTGGAGAAAAAGAAAATTCATGCACTCCTTGTGGGAATGTAAGTTGGTGCAGCCACTATGGAAAACAGTATGACAGTCTCTCGGAAAATTAAGATGGGGCTACCATATCACACAAGGATCCCTCTTTTAGGACTCTACTCAAGTTTTTTTAAAACAAATGTAATGATATATGTACACCCCTCTGTTCACTGCAGCATTTATTCCCAATAGTCAAAACAGGGAAACGACCTAAGTGTCCTTTGCTGGATAACTAGATAAGATACAGTACATTTATATAACAGTACATTTATTCATCCATAAAAAGTAAAATACTGACATTTGTGACAATGATGGAGCTTGAGGATATTGTGCTAAGTGAAACATCACATGCAAAATTACAAGAAATATGATTTACTCATTTGTAAATTGTAGGATGTAAAACATCTCATTTGTAGGATGTAAAACAAAAAGCAACAAACAAAAAAGCCATACTCATAGATACAGACAACAGAATGGTAGTTACCACAGGTGATGGGGTGGTGATATGACAAAGGGTAAAGGGGACCAAACGTGGTGATGGAAGGAGGCTAGACTTTGGGGGGTGAGCATGCAATAGAGTACACAAAATTGTACACCCAAAATTTATATAATGTCATTAACCAGTGTTAACCCCAATTAATTTTTAAAAAACATAGTGTCCGTGAAAATGAGACAGAGAAACTTGTCCAAAATGAAATAACAGGAAAAACTCCAGCAAAAGAACTAAGTAAAACAGAGACAAGCAATCTACCAAATAGAATTTCAACAAATAGAAATATTTTTTAAAGTACCTATTAGAATTGAATATATTAACTAAAATGAAAACTATACTAGAGCAAATAAACATCAAATTAGATGAACCAGAGGACTAAATCAGCTATCTGGCTGACAAGGTAGTAGAAAACACCCAATCACAAGATTAAAAAGAAAAAAATCTTAATAAAGCAAAGATGTTTAAGGGACCTCTGGGACAACATCGAGCACACCAACATTCATATTATAGGGGTGCCAGAAGGAAAGGGGAGAGAGAAAGGGATTGAAAACCTACTTGAAGAAGTAATGACTGAAAACTTCCCTAACCTGGCAAAGGAATAGGCATCCAAGTCCAAGAAGCACAAATGTCCCAAACAAAATGATCCCAGAGCAGCCCACAGCAAGGTACATCATGATTAAAATGCCAAAGGTTAAGCACAAAGAGAATAAAAAATATCAAGAGAAATGCAACTAGTTACATAAAGGAAGCTCCCATAGGAAAACAACAGGTTTTTCAACAAAATTTTCAGGCCAGAAGAAAATGGCATTAAATATTCAAAGTGAGGCAAGGGGGAAAATTTACAACCAAGATTACTCTACCCAACAAGGTTCCAATTTAGAATTGAATAAGACTTCCCAGATAAGCAAAAGCTAAAGGAGTTCATCACCACTAAACCAGCATTACAAGAAATGTTAACAGGACATTTTTAAGTATAAAAGGAAAGGCCAAAACTAAAAATAAGAAAATGTGGGAAATGAAAAATCTCCAAGGCAAATACTTACTAAAGGTAGGAAATCAATTATAAAGCTAAAATGAAGATTAAAGGCAAAAGTGGGAAAATTATGTAGAAATACAATAATTAAGGGATATATACAAATACACATAAAATAGGTAAAAAGTGACAAAAATATAGGAAGTACAAAATATTATTTTAGAATATATTCTGAAAGCAGCTATCAACTTAAAACAGACTGCTATAAACATACCCTGTTATATACGAAGTACATGTTAACTGTAAAGCAATAATCTATGAGATACACAAAAGAAACTCAAACACAACAAAACACTACAGAGAGTCATTAATGTGTAAGAGAAAAGAGCAGGAGAAGAAAGAAGGAACAAAGACTCACAAAAACAGTCAGAAAAGGTAATAAAATTACAGTAACTGCATACCTATCAATAGTTACTTTAAATTGACTAAACTCTCCAATCAAAAAACATTGGGCTGGCTGAATAGATAATAAGACCTGCATATTTTTGGCCTATAGCTTAGATCAATAGACATAAAGAGACAAAGTGAAAAAATGTAAAAAGCTATTTTATGCAAATGGAAAATAAAAAAAGACAAAGGCTATAATGAGGGACAAAGAAGAACACTTTATAATGATAAAGGATTCAATCCAACAAGAAAACATAACTTGTGAGCATCTACACACCCAATGTAGGTGCACCTAAATATATAATGCAAATGTTGACAGACTTACAGGAGAGATGGATAGTTTAGTACAATAATAGTAGGGGGTCATTAACACCCCACTTACATCAATGAGGTATCTTGTCATCCAACAGACAATGAGTAAAGTGACCTGAAGACATTAGAACAGATGAACTTTAGATATTTATAGAACATTCCATTCAAAAACAATAGAATATACATTATTTTCAAGTACAGCAGAACATTTTCCAGGATAGATCACATTAGGCCACAAAGTAAGTGTCAATAAATGTAAGAATTTGAAATCTCATCAAGTGTCTTCTCTGACCAAAAGAGTATAAAATTAGAAATCAATTACAAGCCCTGTCCAGGTAGACCAGTTGGTTAGAACTTCATCCCAATACACCAAGTTTCAGGTCTGATTTCTGGTCCAGGCACATACAACAAGCAAGCAATGAATGCATAAATAGTTGGAACAACAAATTGATGTTTTTCTCTCTACATATCTCTCTCCCCCTTTCTCTCTAAAAATCAATAATTAGAAATCAATTACAAGAAGAAAATACAAAAAAACCCCACAAACACATGGAGTCTAAACTCCATGCTACTAAATAAGGAATGAGTTAATAATGAGATCAGCTAGGAAATAAAGATAGCTTGAAACAGCTGAGAATGCAAACACAATGACCCAAGAGCTATGGGACACGGCAAAAGCAGCTCTAAGAGAACTTCACATTCCTGCCTAAAGAAACAAGAGAAACCCCAAAGGAGTAGAAGGAAGTAACAAAAATCAGAGGGGAAATAAATGAGTGACTACAAAAATGAAAGAAAAGATCAATGAGACCAAGAGCTAGTTCATTGAAAAGATAAAATTGATAAACCTTTCACCAAAATCAAAACGAGAGAGAGAGATGGCCCAAATAAAATCGGGAATGGAAGAGAAATGACAAGAGGAACCACAGAAATACAAAGGCTTGTAAGAAAGTTCTAAAAGCAGTTACATGCTGGTACATTGAACAATCTAGAAGAAATGGATAAATTCCTAGGAACATACAATCTTAAGACTTGAATCAGGAAGAAATAGGAAATGTGAATAGACCAATTACTAATAAAAAACTAAATCATTAATAAAAACAAAAGTTCTGGACAAGATGGCTTCGCAGGTAATTCTACAAATAGTTGATAATTAATGCCTACCCTCAAATTTCAAAAAAACTGAAGAGGAAGGAAAGCTCCCAAACTCATTTTATTAACCAGCATTACCCTCACACAAAAACCAAACAAAGACACCACAAAAGAAAGGAAAATTACAGGCCAGTATCCCTGATGAACACAGATGTAAAAACACTCAACAAATGTTAGCAAATCAAATTCAGCAACACATTAAAAAGACCATACACCATGATCAAGTGGGATTTATTCCGGGATACAAGGTTGATTCAGTGCCCACAAATTAACATGATATATAAACAAAATGAAGGATAAAAATCCTATGACCATATTAATAGATGCAGAAAAAACATTTGACAAAATTTAACATCCATTCATGATAAAAACTCAGCAAAGTGAGTACAGAGGAAATATACCTCAACATAATAAAGGCCACCTATGACAAACTACAGCTGACATCATACTCAACAGTGAAAAAATAAAAGCTTTTTCTGTAGGGCCAGGAACAAGACAAGGGTGTCCACTCTCACCACTTTTATTTGACACAGTATTGCAAGTCTTAGCCACACAATCAGACCAGAAAAAGAAATAGGTGGCATTCAAATTGGAAGGGAGGTATAACACTCATTATTTACAGAGTGCATGATACCATATGTAAAGAACCCTGAAGAATCCACCAAAAAAACTATTAGCACTAATAAGTCCATTCAGAGAAACTGCAGGATACAAAATTAATACTCAGAAGTTGGTTATACCTTTATACATCAATAACAAGCTATCAGAAAGAAATTAAGGAAACAATCCCATTTATAATTGTATCAAAAAATATCTAGGAATAAATTTAACCAAGGGATTAAAAGACCTGTACTTAGAAAACTGTAAGGCGTTGCTCAAAGAAACTGAAGAAGAAACAAATGAATGGAAGCGTATATCATGCTTGTGAATAGGAATAACTGACATCATTAAAATGATCTTATTGTCCAAAGCCTCTCTCATTCTGATAAAACTGTGGTGAAGTGTTTGAAAAAAACCTCAGAACCACTAGGGAAAAAGAGTATTTCATACGAAGCAGGTTTTCAGGAAAACACATCTTCAACATTTAAATTCATAGTACATGTACTCATTTTAGTATGTGGTAAATGCTAGTGGTTTCTGAGATAAGTACTGTTTTGTGAAGTTCTCTGGAAGAATCTTTGTGAAATACCATTTCAGTGGTAAGTGTGATAGCAAAAGAGCTATGAAAATCACTGTTCCATGGGAAAAACAGTGAGTGGACTCATACAACTGTGTCAGTTTTGAAGTACAATAAGCTTCTGGCCCAGTTTTCTGCAATGTAGTCTTCCAAGCACCAAAGCATACCACACCGAGGGTAGTCATGGACACTCTGGTACATGAGTTTTGCCACACTGGTTTGTGAAGATCAAAGTGAATATGAACATAATAGTCCACTGTTGTCCTCCAAGTGCTTTGCATTCTGGAAAAATTGCAGTGAAGTGTTTGAACGCTTCAAAACCTCTGGGAATGGGAATATTTTGTACAAAGTGCATTTTCAGGAAAACATGCAGTGAAATGTTTACTCATTTCAGTATTTGATGAATGGTAAGGTTTCTGAAATTATAAATGCTGTTTTGTGATGAAAAAATAAAATAAAAATTAGAAAAAAATGTTCATGTTACCCAAAGCAATGTACAGATTTTATGAAATCCTTATCAAAATACCAATGGCATTTTTCACAGAACTAGAAGAAAAAATCCTGGAATTTACATGGGACCAAAATAGACCCCAAATAACCAAAGCAATATTGAGAAGAAAAAAGTTGAAGGTATCACACTACCTGATATCAAACTGTACTATAAAGTATAGTGATCAAACAGCATGGTGGTAGCATAAAAACAGACACATAGATCAATGGAATAGAATAGAGAGCCCATAAATAAGTTTATGCTATTTGGTCAATTACAACAGAGCAGGCAAGAATTTACCTTGGATTAAAGACAGTCTTTTCAGTTAATGATGGAAAACTGCACAGATGTACAAAATGAAACTAGACCCCTTTCTTATACCATGTGGAAAAATAAAGTAGATTAAAGACTTAAATGTAAGACCTGAAACCATAAAACTCCTAGAAGGAAACAGGCAATAAACTCTTTGACACTGATCTTAGCAATATTTTTTTAGAAATGTCTCTTAGGGCAGACAACAACAAAACTAAACAGGTGGGACTACATCAAACGATAAGCTTCCCTATTACAAAATATCTGCATCATATTTGCAGATATTTGATGCATCCGATGATATGGGGTTAATACCCACAATATATAAAGAACTCATACAGCTTAACATCAAAAAATAAATAATCTCATTTAGGGAAGGGTCAAGTCAAGGAACATGTATAAAAGACCCCTGGACAAAGACAGCTGGGGAGAGGATCGAATGTGGGAGGTGGTGGTGGGTAGGGCAAGGGAAAGCAATGGGGTGGGGGGGGGGGGATTGGACAACTGTAATTGAACAACAATTAAAAATAAATAAATGACCTCATTAAAAAATGGGCAGAAGACATGTAAACGTTCTCCAAAGAGAACATAAAGATGGCAAACATGAAATAATGCTCAACATCATTAATCATAAGAGAAATGCAAATGAAAATCACAATGAGATACCACCTCACACATGTCAGAATAGGTATTAACAAATCAACAAACAAGTGCTGGCGAGGATGTGGAGAAAATAGAACGAATGCTGGCAGGAAAGCAGACTGGTGCAGCCACTGTGGAAAACAGCATGGAGGTTCCTCAAAAAATTAAAATTAGACCTAATGACCCAGCAATTACAGTTCCTGGTATTTATTCAAAGGAACTGAAAACAATAATTCAAAAAGATATATGCACCCTTTTGTTCATTGCAGCATTATTTAAAATAGCCAAGATGGAAGCAACCTAGCATCCATCAATAGACAAAGGAATAAACAAGATTTTTTTACACATATACAATGGAATATTACTCAGCCATAAAATGTTGCCATTTGCAACAAGATGGATGGACCTAGAAGGCATTATGCTAAGTGATGTAAGTCATAGAAAGACAAATACTGTAGAATTTCAGTTACATGTGGAATCCAAAAAACAAAACAGAAGCGAACCCATAAATACATAGAACAAACTGTCAGATAACAGGAAGATTGGGGTGATGGGTAAAAATACTGAAAGGGATTAAAAGTAAGAATTGCTACTTAGAAAAATAGTCATGAGAACATGATGTACATAGAACACAGAGAATATACAGTAATAATGTGATAACTATCTGTCGTCAGATGGGCACTAGACCTGTTGTGGTGGTCAGTGCACAAATGCCTGATCACCGTGCTGTGCACCTGAGACTCATGTAACACTGTATGGCAACTGGAATTGAAAAATAAAAATTTTTAAATGCAATACATAATTGGACCTATTTTGATCAGTTCGTCTAGCACAAAACAGCGGTTAGACTTAATGGGTGAAGTCTGAATAAATAATGTGCTGAACTGGGAGTCCTGGATTTTTCTCTAGTTTCCAGGTAAAAATCAATGACAAATGCCAAGCTTCGTTAGGCCTTTAAAAATACTGCTTCCCACTTTATGAATTTAAGATGATGTATATTACATATGCCAGGTCTTTCTTCACATAATAGGTAAAAACTTTAAATTTCCTTTTCAAGTAGAAACTTTAATCAATCTAACATAATCTAATGATCAGCCAAATAATTACACAATTAAATGAGATGAGGAAAAGAGGTCTAGACATTCACCAAGGTCATGGACTGCTAAGTATGTCTAGATGACCTAATAGTGACTGAATGACTCTTCTGATTTTGTAATTCAGATGTTCAAGATGTATTCCTATTACCAGTATATAAAACTGTCATCACGAATACTCTATTCAGGTTAGAATTTGTCTTAAGATACTTAGAAATTCAGTTGGTTAAAGAAAGAAAAAATATATAACCAAAGCTAATTGCTTAACCTATTTTTTGAAATGAAATGTGCAATTGAAATTTGAATAAAATTCAAGTATAACAGCAACATTGGATAGGGAGACAAGTTGTAATGATAACCCAGACAAAGGTTTAAAATAGTTTAAGAAAACCTATTCCCACCCAGAGAATTATTGACCCCATTCAGGAAAAACTTAGTATAGGGCAGGGGCAAGGAGAAGGATACCAAATTAGAAGCTATGAGGAATGTCAAAGACACACAAGACAACATTCTTCCCCTCAAAGAGTTTACCACCTATTTGAGAACAAAAGATACACGTGTGAAATGACCGTAGGACTCTGTGCAGAGTGGAGGTGAGGTGGGGAGGAGGAACGAGGCAAGGAACAGACAATCAGTGCCTTCAGCCATAAAGAAAAAGGAAAGAAACCTTGCCATCTGAAATAGCATGATTAACTAAGAGTATTATGTGAAGTGACATAAGTCAGACAAGACAAATACTGTACAATTTCACTTAAACGTGGAATCTAAAAAACAAAACAAACTCAGAAACAGAACTCATGGTTACCAGAGAAGTGGGGGCTGGTGAAATGGGGAAGGGGACTAAGAAATGCAAGCTTGCAGTTATAAAATAAGTCACAGGTTGTAATGTGCAGCGTAAGGGAACAGAGTCAGTAATAACAGTAAGACTATGTATGGTGACAGTACCGTGCCAGTCACTCTGTGAGGTATACAGATGTTGAATCACTGTGTTATCTACCTGAAACTAATATTGTATGTCAACTATAATTTAAAATATTTTTTTTCAAATTGGGGGGAAATAATTGCTGAATCGGTCAGTGTTAACCCCCTTCTTGCTGAGTAAACAGACTAAGAGACTCATGTCCTCATTGCTCATCCAATACTTTGTCTACTGTGCAGAGCTCCTTCCCCCTCCAATTTTGCTTCTTCATGCTTTGCTTCTTTGCATCTAGGGAAGTGTGCCAGGAAAGACACATTGAGTCAGCTACGTGGTACCCAAAATAGTAATTTAACCACCAAAATATTTAGTGAAACATTATAACTAGACAACTGAGTGTTGTCAGTAAGCAACAGAGCAAGTCACTCTTTTCTTACCTTCAGCAAGAACACACAAAGGGTAAATCGGCATCCACAGTGTCTGACTGAGCCAGGTCAGGGCGGCGTAGGATATGCCTAGGATGGATAACATGCTGTACGTGTACCTAAAAGTGGACGAGGAACTGGTAAGCATCATTTGCTGCTCATGTCTGGAGAGTAGGAGAATGAAATACTTTACTGTGTAATTACACAAATAAAGCTGGAATGTGTGTGGATTCCATACTTTATTTCCTATAATTCAAGCAGAAGAGGTTTAAAAAATGGGGAGAGGGAACCTTGTCAGTCTGGCTTGTTTCACCAGGTATATCACAGACAATCAAGTTTCCTTGATTAGTGACTTCAATTTCACTCAGAAGCCAAGCCCATTTTATGCAACAGCTAGGTTTTGTTTTTTGTTTTTTTTAATGACAAACAAATCTTGTAACTATCTAGGGAGTGAATTTTAAAAATAGCAACATGACTTCCAAATCCCTATTGGCATCCCTCTGCTTACATAGCTGAGCCATCTTATGTGTCAATTAAAGAACTGTGCCAAGGACCTTGTTTGGGTTCCAGTAGATAGTTTAAAACCTGCTTTCGTGACACAATAGATGAAATAGGCTACATCTTTTTACTTCTCTGTGCCCTGAACAGCCCAGTTGTTCCCCAGTTTAGGCAAACATCAGAATCACCCAGAGGGCTTTCAACAACACAGATCACTAGGGCTGCAGAACCAAAGGGTCGCTGCTTTGATTCCCAGTCAGGGTACTTGCCTGGGTTGCAGGCTAGGTCCCCAGTAGGGGCGTGCAAGGGGCAACCACACATTGATGTTTCTCTCCCTCTCTTTCTCCCACCCTTTCCCTCTCTCCAAAAATAAGTAAAATCTTTTTTTAAAAATCAATTGACAATGGATATGTGTTCTCTCTGTACTATCAACTCTATTCCACAATATATCCTTATGCCAGGATCACGCTGTTGCTTATTGTTGCTTTGTGGTAAGTTTTAAAATTGGAAAGTGTGAATCTTCCAGCTATGTTCTTTTTCAAGATTGTTTTGGCTATGCTGGGTTCCCTGAGTTTCCATGTGAGTTTTAGGAGCAGCTTTTCAATTTCTGAAAAGGAGCCAGCTGGGATTCTGATGGGGATCGCACTGAATCTTTAGATCTACTAGGGGAGTCTTAATGATAGTAAGTTTGCAACCAATAAACATGGGATATCTTTTCATTTATTTAAATCTTTAGTCTTAACACTGTTTTATAGTTTTTGGTGTGTAAATTCTGTATATCTTTTGTTAAACTTACTCCTACTTCTTTTGATTCTATTGTAAAAGAAATTATTTTTTAAATTTTACTATAGGTCATTGCAAATGTATAGACTATAATTGATTTTTTAAAGATTTTTCTTATTTATTTATCTTTACAGGGGAAGGGAAGGAGAGAGGGATAGAAATATCAATGTATGGTTGCCTCTCGTGCGTCCCCTGCTGGGAACTGGCCTGCAACCCAGGCATGTGCCCTGACTGGAAATCAAACCGTGGTTGCTTGGTTCCCAGGCCTGTGCTCAATCCACTGTGCTACGCCAGCCAGGGCTTTATAATTGATTTTTTATATTGATTTGGTATTCTACAAACTTGCTGAACTAGTTTATTAGTTTCAGTATTCTTAGTGGATTCCTTATGATTTTTTATATATAAGAAAGATCATGTAATCTACCAATAAAGACAGTTTCACTCTTTCCTTTCCAATAGGGATCCCTCTTACATCATTTTCTTTCCTCATTGCCATGGCTAGAGCAATGGTGAATAGCAGTGGCTAGTGCAGACTTGCTTGTCTTGTTCCAGATCTTGGGAGGAAAGCATCAGTCTTTCATCATTAACCACCAAGTTAGCTGTAAAATTTTTGTAGAGGTTTTTGTCAGGTTGAGGAAGTTCCCTGATCTTTGCTTTTAAAAAGTCATCTTAGGGTAAGTTTGGAATGTAACTGTATTTCTATGTTATAGAAGAAAAAATGAGTTTCAAAAAGGTTTAGATACTCTGGAATTTTACACCTTTGTTAAGAGAAATGAAAAATATGCACACACAAAAGCTTGCGCATGGATATTCATAGCAGCATTCCTCACAACCAAAAAGTAAGAACAACTCGCCCTGGCTGGTATAGCTCAGTGGGTTGAACGTGGGCCTGAAAACTGAGGGCTCGTGGTTCGATTCCCAGTCAGGGCACATGCCTGGGTTGCAGGCCAGTTCCCAGCGGGGGACTCACTAGAGGCAACCATACATTGATATTTCTCTCCCTCTCTCCTTCCCTTCCCCTCTAAAGATAAATAAATAAAATTTTTTAAAATTTTTTTAAATTAAAAAAAGTAGGAACAACTCAAATGGAAAAGTGTGGTATATCAATATAAGGGAATAGTATTCAGCCACATAAAAAGAATGAAGTATTGACAGATGTTACAACATGGAGGAACCTTGAAAACATTATGCTAAGTGAAAGAAGCTAGTCACAGAAGGCCCCATATTATATGACTCCATCCACATGCAATGACCAGAACAGGCGGGTCCATGGAGACAGTACCGTCGTGGTTGCAAGGAGCTGGGAGAAGGAGGGAATGCGGAGTGACTACTAACCAGTTTGGGGTTTTTTTATGGGCAATAAAAATGTTCTCAAATTAGATAGTGGAAATGGTTGCACACATCTTTGAATACACTAAAAACCAAATTGTATACTTTAAATGGGTGGATTTTAATGTATGTAAATTATCTCAATGCTGTTATTTTAAAAAAAAGAGGTTCAGTGACTTGCTTAAGATCTTATAGCCAGTAATAGTGGAGGTGGGGTTCATCCTGCGATCTCCTTGTGTGTCCAAAAGTCTTTCCATGACGTCATAATACCACTCTCAGTGCACAAGTGACCTTGTTCTGTAACGGGTCTGCCCAGTTCACACGAGCCTGAGCTGACTCGGAAAGAGCCGTGCACGGCAGAGAATAACACATCAGAGAGCCGCCGTCTCAGGGGAGACTCTGTGTCTCATGAACAGGAAGTCATGGCCCACAAAAGCCTGTGAAAATTTGTACAAGTCTGCAAAATTATCAGTTAAAAATAACTTCCTAACATCCTAAGTTCTATATATAAAGAACTATAGTCATTTTCTTTTTCCTTTTTTTTTTTGTTTATAGTCATTTGAAGTCAACAAAATATTCTAATTCACTCTAGGGCTCAACCCATTATTTAGAAATATTTCAACTCAGCTAAGTTATTGACAGTGTAATAACAAATTTATATAACCTCAGCTAATTTGTTACCTGTCCGCATCCAGATCTTTTCAAGCAAGAGGGGCAGTTCTCATTTGTAAAAGCTGAATTAGCAGTTAGGACAACTCTTCAGGGTGAGCCACAGAGCAAAGCACCACTGGTGGACATAAGACTTGGCTCTCCTTGCAAAGTTCAGGGAAACTGGAGAGGATCTAGAGCAAGCAAGGGTTCTGACCAGCACTCCTAGGAAGTCCATGAAAGAACTTCATTTCAGGCTTTTGAACTCACTGAAATTGCATACAAAAATGTATGTGGAGGTACATTTTTTTTTCTGAGAGAGATGAGGGCCCTATATTTAAAATAATCATGAATTTACAGAAAACAACTTTGTAAGTTCTGACTATGATACAATAAAAAAGTCTTGCTTCGCTTATTAGAGTAACATGTTCCAGAGCAATTGCAAGGAATGTCTTTCATTAGCAAGCAGCTGTGAGGTTTATTCCAAACTGGTGTTATGCCAAGTCTCCTGCTAGATACCTGCACTGATTGGCTGTTGTAATCCCACAGTTGATCTTCATTATCATTGATATGCCCATTATGGAAAGCACTTAAAGTACATTTTCATATAAAGATAAAATCATTTGAAAAGGGTTTATTTTTTTCTCTTATTCCAAGTAACCAAACATACACAGCTATTACTGGTTTCACGGCAGAAAGCAATTTAGCTTTAAGAGGTCATTTTGCTTCCTTACCTAACCATATCCAATAGATTCCAAAAGATGAATAAAACACACACCACATATTTCTCTTGGACTTCCTCTTGACTGGTGATCACCACAAAAAGGATGATTATTCTTTCTGTGAGCTAACAACAACAAAAACAGCAAAGTCAACAATTAGAATCATCTGTTAGGCATGTAGGTAATTTTCTAATTAAAAAAAAAAAAACCAGAGTTCCTCTTACATGTATGCTTTAACTAGAAATGTATATCCTAAACTTAAAATGATCTCTGAGGGAGTAGGGTTATGGGTGAATTTCATTTCCTCCTGTTCTTTGTATTCTCCAACATATAGAATGACTGAAAAGATAACATTTTATCTGAATCAAGATAGTTCCCTTCTTGTAATACATACACACATGTTTTCATTCACTTTGGCAAGCTTGCGCTGCATGACTGTTAGGTATTAGATGCTAAGATTATGACAGCGTGGTCCTTGCGCCAGAGGGCGGCAGCAAGAACGTGTGAGGCAGTAACTGTGACACTGTGGATAATGCTGCCACTCAGAGTGCTACGTCCGGTGCAGGAGATACCTGGCTGGGGAAAGAAGGCAGAGACTTATGAAGACAGGCAACATTTCAGTTAGAACAGGCAGAAGTTTGTGAGGTAGACTGGATAAGAAAAGGGCCATCCTAGGCCAAGGGCGCAGCCTCAGCAAAGAGGCAGAGATGTGTGTGCTGGGGAGTCATGAGGACCCCTGGGGGCTTGAGCAGGGTGCACAGAAGGGAATAACAGGAGGTAAAACTGAAAATGCACTGGGGGCTGCATCATAAAGGGTATTGAGTGACAGGCCAATACACTTCTATTTCATCCAACAAGGAAACCATTGTAGCTTTATTATATTTTTTAGTGGGGAGGGCAGGGGGAAAGGGAGACTATAATCCTAACCCTCATAAACTAGTAGCAAATGAAAAAAAATACAATATATTCATTTTTTTCAGTCAGTAAGCATTTACAAATTATTGAGAATTCACACAAGTATGGCTTAGCTCTAAGTACTGACCTCAAGACATACATTCCTCTTTCCCAATCTAAATATAATGTGCCTTCTTATGTTGTATTGATATCCCCTGTACAGTCTGCATTTTTATGTTTTTAATAAAACATTTCACTTTTCTTTCAGTGGAGATTGAGGGAGCATATTAGTAATAAATGAAAGGGGGAGATTGTTTTATATTTTTCAATAGCCGTCTTTGTTTCTAAAGCAGATCAAGGAGAAAAGAAGGGGATAATCTATGACTTCGAATCATAGGCAGTTAGTCCTGGAAAATCACTTAGTGCAGAGAAATCCAAGATTTGCCAACAATGGGCCACGTGATGAGAAACCCACATGTATAAGCTCTATCAGCATGTTTACGCCCACAGCAGTGAGTCAAGAGGGTGCTGCTTAGCTATGGGAATTCCACATGATTCAAACCTTAGTCAAACTATGGATGCTCTCTATGGTTTCTCTTCTGTCCATCTTTTGTCTCTCTATTTAACTTAACTGTAGTTCTGTAATGAATTACCATTACCTGCAATGGTAGTTCCTGAATGACCCAAGATGGCTACCACAACACCCAGCTGCCTTCAGATAGAAGATCTTAGCAGCAAACAACAATTTAGGAACTACCTAATCTTTCATTTAATCACTGACTGCTAATTAGGAAATTCATCCACTTGGATAAAAGTTCAAAAGACACACACACATAACTACACACACAAATCCCCTATTTCTAATGACAGGGTTGACTACTGAAAGAAAAAACCCAGGTACCTCTTGATAAGATGGATCTGCAGTGTCCCCCCCATCCTGCCAGCTACTAACCCAACCCCACTTTTTTACAAATAAGGAATTTGGGAACCAGATGAGTTAAGTGACTTGCCCAAACTAGTGGCAGCCCTGAAAGTGTATACATCTCACGTTCCCTGGTTCCCAGAGTTGTGAGCTTTCCATGATGTCAGGCTGCCCCTAAATGACGAGTACAGAGAAGAAAATATCTTCAAAAGAGAGACTGGAGCTGCACAATGAAACTCACGCTGTTGAAAATCATCACTTGAGTGTCTGTGGCATGTTAGTGATAGAATCCCTATTGCATAGAAATCAGCAATCAACGTGCCCTCCCCCCCAAAAAAAACTACACAACCATGTACATACATGTAGGTATGTGAAGACTCACACACACACACACACACACAATGTCAGTCTAATTATCAAGTTATCTGGTGGTTATTTCTCCCTAATTGGACCATTCAATGGCAATACAATGGTAGAATTTAGGTGAAGATATTCTAAATTAACAAAAGTCAGTATTTATTGGTCACTTTATGCCAGATTCCAATTATACATCACCTTATTTAATCTCCCTAACAACCCTAAGAAGTAAGTGCTATTATTATTATCTGCTTCTGCAGTTCATAAAGTAAAAGTGACCTGCCAAAAGATCTGGAACCAAAATCTAGACAATGTAAATACTGCTGGTGAGGATGTAAAGAAAACATTATAACAAGTAAAATAAGCCAAACTTAAAAGACTTCCATGTAAATTATTTCTCTTATATGGCATTCCAGAAAAGGCAAAAATGGAAAGACAAATCATATCAGTGGTTTCCAGGGTTGGGTGAGGAGAGTGAATGACCTCGCAGGGCCTTGACGGAAATTTTGGGACGCTGTGCGTGTTCTGGATCCTGATTGTAAAGGCAACTGCCTGTGTAAGTTTGTGAAAATTCATCACTTGTACACCAAAAAAAAGCTGATTTTTACTATATGTAAATTATAGCTCAATAAACCAAAAAAGTCATTACAATAAGTCCAAAATTAATTACAAAAAAAAATCTAGACAATGTGATTCTAAATCCGTTGTTCCAAAACACGAAGACATGCTCATCTTTGTTCTTTGATGGCTGTCCCTGTGTCTTTCATCCAAGTTATATCCAATTCTCCCACAAAGTTTCTCTTCAAAAGTTAAACCTTAAAACAAGAACCTCCTTAAGTTTCTAAATTAATACCCAAACCTACTAAAGTCCATTTTAAATAGACTGTAAATTTTTTTCTTTTGTTTACACATAATAATTTCACCAGTTATTTGGAGCTGTACATTTGGGAGAACTTAGCACTTTGTCATTTTAAACAAACCCTATGAGAACATGACTAACTGCTAGTGAATGCCCTGTGATGTTTAGTGCAACTCAAACAGGTGGAATAAAAGTACAGTAAAAAATTCTATAACTTAGCCCAAATTAAACATGGTGGTAATGCGGTCTGCTCAAAAGTATGGTAACTATAAAATAAAAATACTTTGCATTTTAACATTCTATTTGGGAATCTTAAACTCCAGGTTAAGCAATGACTTAAAACCAAGTTGTTACATTAGACATGGCAGCTAGCACTTTAGTTATAAATTGTTCAAGGGGGCAAAAATGATACTTCAAATGTACAGAGAATTTCTATAATCTTAGAAAATAAATTAGTTTTAGCCCCAAATACTATTTTACTATTTCAAGCCTGTGTGAGCTTTTGTTGAGAACTTCAGAAACACACCCTTATATATGATCAAAAACCACCAATTGCTTTCTTCTATAAAACAAAAGCATTTAATTAATGGTAGTTTTAAATTTTTGGTTTATTTATTCATCATTCAACAGATACTTATTAAGTGCACTGTTCTGGGCCCTGCGGAGTAAAACTATGAACAAGAGCAAGTCCCAGCCTCATGGTATTTACATCCTATGTGGGGAGAGAGTTGAGAGATCAGAACAAAGAGCCCAAATCCAGATTCTTCCTGCACCAATCACAATTTATGTGACCTTAGGTAATTTATTTAATTTTTGTGCTCAGGGATTATATTGAAGATAATAATTAGTATTATATAGTTAGGACAAGGTTATGAAGATTAAATGAGATAATGCATGTGAAGAACTTAGAAAAATATTCAGTGGCACAGAGAAAGCCCTAAATAAATGTATGCGATTATTATTTTTAAAAATAGTTTTATTTAGCAATTAGTATTTTGTAGGAAAATATACTTTTCTCTATAGATAATCAAGACTACCACTGAATAAAAAGTTAATCTCAGTATCTTTAAAATTATACTGTGAATATAGCTTTATAATTACTACACTGAAGAACTCCATGAATCAAATGCAAATTACAGAGGAAAATCTAAAATCTTACCCACAGGGTGAATTGTGTGTATAGTTCATTCCCAGGAGGCTTTGAAGTTTTGAAAATCTCATGGCCTGACACTATTTTTAGTTTTATGGCTAACAGTATAAATCTGTCCCCAACAAAAACTGGAGAGAAAAATCTATATGATTTTATGGAAAAATCAGAAGATTATTTAATGCAAAGAAGTACCTGCTTCACAGCTAAAAGGAAACTAAGGTGAAACTTGGCTGTTTTACTAAAAGTTTATTTTAAAATATTCTCCTTTGGAATTTCCTTCATGTTTGTGCTCATAAGAATCTGTAACTGTGAGACCTTTGGAGTAGTTTTGCTTGTCCTCTCAGAGATAGAAAGTGAGATTCATAAATATAAAGATCATCTCGTAATTTGGGCTCACAAACAGAATGATAATGTTGGGGTAATAATATACTTCTATTGTTTTGGTCTATAGACTTTAAAAAGTGTGTAAAACATATCTGTGCAGCCATGTTTACTGTGAAGCAAAGGAAAGAATGCAGAATTTAACCACTGTAATTCAGTTCTGTATTGTATGAAGTCTTTGTATTTTGAGCATTTCTCAACAGGTGAAGGAGTAAACTGAATTACTCGGAGGGTTCCCTAAGGTCACACCAATCTAATGACACGAAAGTTTGCTTTGTGGCTATTTCCCCCACTCCTTGAGTCAAAGCATCCTCGAGCTACCTCAATACAAACCTCTTCCTCAGACTTCCACTCAAGGTTAGAACAAAGCCCTACAAAGATGTCAAAGTCAGTATTTCAGAGTTGGTAATATTTTTGCTCTGTAAAAGCCAGGTTGTTTTCTGATATCAAACCTACTGAAGTAAATTAATTTACCAATTCAAGCATTTTTTTTAAACTAAGCTAATAAAATGCTCAAGCTTGTTTGGGAAGAAGAGATTGGAATGGTGAGATACTTAGTTTTCATTTGTATCATCACTTCTAATAATAGATACCTGCATGTTTGGATCTTTTTTACTTTCCCATTTTATAAATTTGCAATAGCAAAAGTTAACTATATTTCCTTATATAATTTTAATTGGCATGAAATAATTTCCAAAAAAATGGATGTCTATAAATACCTATTTATGTGACCGTTTGCCCTTTCTCCTATGTGTGTTTCTTAAATGCATAAAAATATATATCTATGTGTTAAATTATTATAGTCTTATTATAAATCTTTTTCCTCCTTTTTTCTCTAGCAGTGCTGTGTAATTCTAAAAACTCATAATGGTTTTTCTCTGTCAAAATAAACATACGTGTATGAAACATTTAAAAATGCACAGAACAAAACACAGAGAACAAACATCCCCTAAACACACACCACCACCATTTGATATATACAATTCTAACTGTTCAAGTAATTTATCATTCCTACCGATTTTTGGAATGATTTACCTTGATATTTTGGAAGACCAGTTCCCAAAAAGAGAATTCAGCTGAGACTTAGCAACCTCGCAAAAGTAATGGCAAAATATCATCACAAATGTGCAGACATGTTCAGCCTGTCTGAAGCCACGGCACTGTGCATTTTTTTGAAGACACCATATGCAATCAGCTATGATTACTGTGTCAATAGTAGTCAGTAGCCACATTCTTAACTACGGTTTCTTCACTTAAAAATGGGGAAACAGGAAAACCAGGAAAGATTTCACAACCTTAGAGTTTTGTTTGGTTATTTTAAAGCAGTGGCCCTGGAGTCGTCTCATAACATCTCATAACAAAGGAATTCTAACTTCTGCAGAATGCTAATAAAGGAAAGGGGAGAAAATGAAACTTTGGACTGCATGACCTTTGTTTCTGAAGCTTTCTCCAATACCATGTCCTTTCTGAACACCATAGGAAAAACAGTACATGAATAAAAGAAATAGAGAACAGATGGAATCTTAAGAGGACCCAAATGATCACAAGAAAAGTGAATAATCAGCCCAGGATGAAAACGGTACAATGTGGTGATCCCTGACTTGTTATTTCTCCCAACAAAAAGACTTCAGAATCATCTGAGCCCCATCTCTACAACCTCACCTTTGAATAAAAAGTTTCAATGTATATTTGTCTTTTATTTTCTAATTACTAAACAAAAATATAGTTTGATTACAGTGATCATATTTCTTTCTACAAGCCATCAAAGTTTCGATTAATAGTGGTTAAAATCACACTTAGATATTCTGGAGTTTCTAGAACTCCAAAAAGTAGGATTTCTAATATAATAATTTATATAATTGGGCAAGCCTATATAAGTTTGGAAAGCATAAAAATGTGCCTATTTTTCTAGGCATATTCAAGGTGCTCTATTTTCTTTCTTACAAATTTAACTGTCCTGGTTCTGACTTGCATCATGTATATTAACAATAACTGAGATGACACCACTCTTAAATTTGAAAATGCTAATATTAATATTAGCTAATTTAGCTTACAAAAGTAAAAAGTCCAAAAAGGTATACCATAAGAACACATGACTTAGATTTTAGGCAAATTTGACCATGTTCCAAGAAAAATAATTTCATACAACAGAGTATACCTTTCATTTAACCTGAGTTAATTCTGTTCTCTGAAATTAGCATCATGGGGTGCTGGTATTATATGCATTCTGGCTGTTAACAAATAATAAACATCAATAAATCTTGTTCCCAAATAATATGCTTCTTCTGGGAAAGATATGTACAATTTTTTATTTTTATAAGGGAATGTGTTTAAGGGAATTCCATCTAGATCCTGGCTAACTGACTGTTAGCCAACCATTACTCTGTTATTAGTAGTTCATACTTTAAATAGCGCCCTGATTTTTATTATACATTTGATATTTCAACACTTAACATGTCCTCATCTTCATGAATACCATTTCTCTACTTTTATGTAATAAGTAAAACTTAAAATCTCCCATAAATTTATACTGTTGATTTATTAGGTTCCTTAGTATTATACTACTATTTCCAGCTTTTAAATTTTCATGGCATTTTAAGCGAATTTATACACAGATCTATGTAACTCCTTCATTTTACAACAACTCAAAGTGTGTGTTCATATTCTCCGCACTCTGCTAGGTGGTAACAATATAATCAGGTTCTGACATTTTATTTTTACAATCCAAATTTCTCAAATTTAGTTGTTTATCCATTTTTCCAACTTATTTTGTGAATAGTTAAAAGGCAATACTCATATAAATGCCTTTTTTCTGAAGATTTTAAACACATGTTCATATAGTCACCTAACCCTTAACACTTAAGTGCTGGCAACTTATGTCACCCATTTCCCCAGTTACTCCATGAGATATATGTTACTTTCACATCACATAGGGAAATAATGTGTGGACCACCCGTGTGACTTGTTTAAATGCATACAGCTACCAAGAGGTAGAACAGGGATAGAAACCCAAGTCCACTTGATCCCCAAGTCTATGGTTAAATACTACACTAGATAACCATGAATAATAACCACTCTTTCCCAATTGTCCTCAGTAAACGTGGCAGAGTGAACAGAGATGGCTAGGAAATATTCTGTTCTCTGAACAGGGATGAAAGGAACTTTTATTTTTAATTTAAAATTTTTTTTTAATTTTTAGTTATTTTTCAAGTACAATTTTTTATCTATTTCTCCCATCCCAGCCCCCGCCCCACCCCGTGCTCCCCACCTCCCTCCCATTTCCACCCCCCTTAGTTCTTGTCCCTGTGTCCTTCCTATTTGTTTCTCCAAATCCCTTCCCTTTTTTCCCCTTAAATTCCCTTCCCTCTCCCCTCTGGTCACTGTCCCCCTGTTCTCTATTTCAGTGTCTTTGTTTTTACTCTGCTTGCTTGTTTGTTTGGTTGTTTAGCTTCCTGTTAAAGGTGAGATCATATGGTGTTTGTCTTTCAACACCTGGCCTATTGTTGACACCATTACACATGTCCCCTACTCACTTCCCCCTTTTCATCCCTCCACAAAGCCCCCTTCCCCTGCCTTCACCACATTGTTGCGTGTCCATGAGCTATGCATAAATACATATATTGTGTTCTTTGGCTAATTTCTTCTAATACCTCCTACTCGCTTCCTTTCTGAAAGAAAATTTGTAAGCCCTGGCTGGTGTAGCTCAGTGGATTGAGTGCGGGCCTGCGAACCAGAGAATCGCAGTTCAATTCCCAGTCCGGGCACATGCCTGGGTTGCAGGCCGGTTCCCTGCAGGCCAGTTCCCAGCAGGGGACGCACGAGAGGCAACCATACACTGGTGTTTCTCTCCCTCTGTCCTTCCCTTCCCCTCTAAAGAGAAATAAATTAAATCTTTAAATTTTTTTGTAAAAAATTAAATTTGTAGGTGGTAATATTGGTTAATGACATAATTTTTAAGTGTACAAGATTATTATTCAACATCTGAGTCTAATATCCAAAATACACAAAAAACTCACATAATTCAACAGCAACAAAAAAATCCAATCTGATTAAAAAATGGAAAAAGGACCTGACTAGACACTTTCCAGGGAGACATACAGGCATAGGAAAAGATGGCATGGCCAACGGACATATGAAAAAATGCTCAATATCACCAGCTATAAGGCAAATGCAAACCAAAAGCACAGTAAGATAACACCTCACACTCACTACAATGGCTGTTACCAAAAAGACGAGAACTAAAACATCTCAACAAGAATGTGGAAAAAAGAGAACCTCATACACAGCTGATAGGACCATAAACTGGTGTAGCCTCTATGGAAAACAGTGAAGAGGTTTCTCAAAAAATTAATAGATTTTTTAAAAAATCATCTACTCTTTACCAGGTATTGTGTGTGGTGACCTTTCCCAGAAACAGCCCAATGATTGTGGGTGATTGGATCCCACAGTGTAGGGAGAGGAGCCAGGCACCCTGCCCAAGCCCGAATGGCTTCTCCTCAGCCCTCCCCTCCCCTCCCCTGCGCAGGGCACCGGGAAGCCCCTGTGAAATCTTCCAGGCGAGGAGCACTGCAGTCCTGCACAGAGCAGCAAGCTTCATTGCCCTGAACGTTTCCCAGTGGCTCTTCTAACGGGCAGTGTTTGAGGATGGGTACTTTTTACGTGGAATTCTCTGTGTTGGTGACTTGGGTCTTCAGTGGGCAAGGACTAGCTTTTTAATGGCTATAAGGTCAAGAAAGACTATAAATAAAAAGTTCAGTGTGAAACAGATTAAAAAATA
The DNA here is from genome assembly GCF_021234435.1 of Artibeus jamaicensis. NCBI lineage: Eukaryota > Metazoa > Chordata > Mammalia > Chiroptera > Phyllostomidae > Artibeus > Artibeus jamaicensis. Next base: position 57,510,343 of record NW_026522030.1, read on the forward strand.
ATAACATGATAAAAACCTACCTGCAGGAACCTAGGAAGAAGATGGCTTGGTTCGATGCCAGCATATATGTGCAGCAACTCCAAGAGGGAGATGGACTGGCAAAGTCTCATCACAAGTCCAATAGCATAAAAAGTGTCAACCATTGAATCTGCGTCCAGTGAATTAAAAATACAGATATAGTAAGTAAAAACTAGAGCACAGCCCACATCTCCATAGCACTTTTAAATAAAATTGAGATTTACCCCTGTTTTCATTGTACACGTGAGAAATTTCCTAGATCATCACATCATGAGGAGTATGCAACTGAAGAAATCAGTTCATATTACAGTGTATTTTAATTGTTCCTCTTCCAAAAAGAAGTAAAAACTTGAAAAAGAAGGCTCCATGTCCAAAGCTATAGCACTTATTCCCCATTTATGAGACTATAAAACAATTCCTGCATAAAAACCAGTAGAATTTAGACTACATCAAGAATAAACAAGCTGGAGCCCTGGCCAGGTAGCTCACTTGTTTGGAGCTTCATTCCGTACACCAAAATGTTTCAGGTTCAATTCCCAGTCAGGGACCATACCTAGGTTTCAGGTTCAATACCTATATGCAGGTGCAGGTTCAGGGCGCCTGCAGAGGCAACCAGTTGATGTTTCTCTCTCATATCAATGTTCCTCTTTCTCTTCCTCTTAAAAAAAATCAATAAACACGTCCTCAGGTGAGGATTAAAAAGTGTAAACAGGCTGGAGGTGAACTTATTACAGAAACTATTCTCACAGCTTTTCCACTGACAAGAAAATGAGAGATGAGAAAAATAAGATTTCAGAGATGCTTTACAGAAATGGTGTTAATGATGCCATGATATCAAATCATAGTTTATGTGTGTCCACTATGTATGCCCTATACTTAGTGTTCTCTGGATTTTTGTTAGTTTTTTTCATTAAATTTATTCTGGTGACAGCATCAGCTTCGGGCGTACATCTTTATAATACGACATCAGTATACTCTGTTGTGTGCCCACCGCCTGAATTCTAATCTCCTTCTGTCACCATGTATTTGGTCCCCTTTACCCTCCTCATCCTTCCCTTACCCGCCTCCAGTTTTGTGGGTTTGAAACACCAGAACTTGGACCTCTGGTGGGGGCTTTCGGAGTCTGCACTGCAGAGGGCCCAAATGAAAGACTGAATTTGGAGGGAGCTGAAATGGGAGGGAAACAAATATTCCTCCAAAGAGGACAAATATGCTGGTTTAAATTTTATTTTTAAATTTTTAGTATATTTTATTAATTATGCCATTACAGTTATTCTATTTCCCCCCTCACTCCCCTCCACCCTGCACACCTCTCCCCCACCACTCCCCCCTTTAGTTTATGACCACGTGTCTCAAGTTCTTTAGATTATATATTTCCCACACTATTCTTGCCCTCCCCCCTATCTATTTTCTATCTACTGTCTATGCTACTTATTTTCTGTACCTTCTCCCCCCTTCTCCTCCTCCCACTCCCCTATTGCTAACCCTCCTTGAGATCTTCATTTCTATGGTTCTGCTCCTGATCTAGCTGTCCTCTTAGTTTTCTTTTGTTTTAGGTTTTAAAATGAAATCTTTCCATATCAAGAAGTATCTAAGGAAGACTATGCTCTCTTGCCTGCCTAGTGACCATAAATTACCACTGAGCACTAAGGGTTTCTCTTCTCGGCAGCTCTGTCTGTGGACACTGTTAATACCATCCCCACTTCGCAGGTGGGCTCGGAGGCCAAGGCAGCCCGTGCTCTCACCCAGGGGCCTACACCTGCTCTGACAGCACCATCAGTTGCACAGCTGGGGGGGGAGCAGGTGTTGCAGGTTCAGGTCATCAGCTTCTATAAACTGCTAACTTCATTCATACATTGGTTCAAGAATTAAGAACAGGGGGACAGCAACTAGAAGGGAGAGGGGGGGGAATTTCAGAGGAAAAAGGGGAAGGATTTACAGGAACAAGTATAAAGGACACATGGACGAGAACTAAGGGGGGTGGAAATGGGAGGGAGGTGGGAGCACTGGAGTGGGGTTGGGATGGGGGTAAAAGACAGAAAACTGTACTTGAAAAATCATTTAAAAAAAGAATTATACTGAAACCCCACTTAGTCATTTTCAGTCTGCCTTCCATATGAATAGGTTATGTTTCTTTAATAAGTAGCTTTTATAATTATAATGGTAGAATAAAATTAAGAAATAAACACACTGTTCACTAAAGCAGTTTTTCTCACTGGAAAGGCCAGGTAGCAAAGGAGTTCATGGCTCATAACTTGGGCTGTGAATGACCTGTGATATGCCCACAAAGCCATAGCCAACTTCCAAGGCCTAGAAGTGGTTGGTTTGTTTTTTCTAAAAATATAAAGGAAGTTTTCCCATCGCCTGTGTTTTCTTCTGCTTGAAGACTCCCAACACAGCCGAAATTCAAGCCTGAGGTTTGTACTTTTGGGGGTTCTTACCAAAGACAAGAATTTTTCTGTAGATTTGCAGTAAGAAGAAAGCAACATAAAATAGTTTAGGATACCTCAAAAGTTGATTAATTTCCTGATGATACAGAAGTCTGAATTGATGAGCCCAGCACGACTTTTCCCAGATATATTTGACATGTTTGTTTTTTAGCTGAAACCAGCAATTGCTCAAATTGTCAAGTCACTCAACAGTTGTAAACTGTGATGACACCATGTGGGGATGAGACATGAAAAGAATTTTATTTTGACAATCTTTTAGTAATTCCTTTTTTTGAAAATTGAAATGTTATTTAAAAATCTTTACTTTTTAGGAAACTGGAAGAAGCTTATAACTTAAACCATGAATGTCAACTTCCATAGAAGTGATGAGTCACCTATAAAGCATTTTCTTAGGGACACATTAATTAGTGGTCTCCAGTTACCTTAAACCTGGGCAGTTAAAAATAATGGAAAAATTTGGTTAGTTTCTAATTTTTCTTCACAAAATATTATACATGCTGGAATTTACAGATTTCCTCAAAACACACCAAATCTGCCAACATTCAGTCCAAAACTAAGAGGGAAGAGAGAAATGGTATCAATGCCATGAATACTTTTCCAGGGGTAAGCCAAACCCCTTTTCCTCATTTTATCTTCCCTCTTCTCCAGAAAGGTTTTGTTTTTTGTACTAAGCATGGTTTCTGGAAAATGTGGTCACTATATTTAGAGGAGTAAAGGGTATTAGATAAAGTTCACAGAAGTTAAAAAATTAACATAAGCAAGACTAGGTGGAAACAAGGAAAAAAGTCCAAATCAAGAAGTGTTTTAGAGTTTTACCTTTTCCAAATGAAAAGAATCTGACTGTCATATTTGTAAATATCCATGAGTGGCCACAGAACTGGATTAAGTAGTAGATGAAAAGATAGGCATTCTTCCTATACCTATAAATACAGAAAAATCCATTAAACGCTATAAAAAACATCTTTGAATTAACCTACTGGTCAACCAGAGCAAACAAGAGAAAAGTATTCACTATCAGTCTATTATTTGGATACCTCTCTAATGCCCATCAGATTTTGAAAAAACCATAACATACACCTTCCATTAATGCCTATCCTATATTGCTTAAAGCCAAATGTGGTTCTATATTTCAAAATCCACTGCATCTTTGATAAACTTCTAACCTTGCTGCTCACCAACAGATAAAAGTAAGCATTGCAAAGCCCGCTTTGAATATTTTGGGGAAGGAAAAAAATACATGGGGGAGGGGTTGGTATAGTCAATATGTGTTGTAAGTGCAGAACTTGAGAGAGAGCTAGTTCACAGTCACCAAAGGGGAGCAGTGAAGGTGGCATTCTCCAATGGCGGGCAATTCAGTCATTGGACATACCTGACTTTAGAATGCGTTATGTGATTAGGGTATCTCTCCACTGCCTCCTGTGTGGCAAGGGCAGATGTTTCCTTCATCAGACACACACAGAAGGCAGTTTAGTGGCTCGGGCCAGAAAAAAGGAAGTCAAGCTGGGTTTAAAAAAGAGTTGCTGGAGAGATGACTTAAGAGATGATTGACAGATAAGCCTTTGAGGGACTCCAGCCAAGCACTGTCTGAAGTGCTCCCGGGGGTTCAGAAGGGTAGTGGGAGTGGCCCTGCCAGTGTAGACAAGATTTTCTCCTAGTTGGGGATGTGAAACCTCTGAACAGTAAGGCTGGAAAGGAAGCACAGTGTAGCTTTATGATTTTACTCAGGCACCCTAAAATGCCACAAGCTACTGACGGGGTAGGGAAGCGGAATACCTCCCTTAAACCAGCATTAGAATCACTTGGAGTCTCGGTTAAACATACAGTTCCCAAGCCTTACCACTGAATGAGTTTTTCTGGAACTGGGCCCTCGAATATACACATACAACAGGTTTTTCGGTCTCGGGTAGATCTAAAATTCACCCTGCTACGCCAAGTCTGAGAAAGTCAAGGGAACGGCACCGGTGGAGGGGAGGGAAGGGAAGAAGGACTGGTAAAGAGCGCACAAAATGAAGGGGTGGCCGCCCGGCCTGTCCTTCCTATTTCCTCATCAGTAAAATGAGGGAAATAACAGAGTTCAATAACCAGAGTTATCGAAAGAATTAAACTAGCTAATACCTGGTCAAGCGCTCGAGGATGTGTGGGGCACAGGGTTGCATTGCTACGCGCTCGCCAGTGCCCGCCCAGACGCCGATGGGGTGGGGGGACCTGGCCCCGGCGGCCCCTCCTCCCGCACCCTCTCCGCTCCGGCCTCGGCCGAGCGCCCTACCTGGGCTGCAGCCAGGCGGGCAGCGCCATGGGCCCCGTGGGCCGCCACCGCCAGGGCCTTCAGCGCCGTCCAGAGAAGGAGCACCGCGGGGGAACCTCGGGAGGGGCAGCCCCGCGGCCGGGTGCGGAAGGGCGGGGCCTCTCTACATTCAGCAATTTACCAAAAAAAAAAAAAAGCCCAAGGTTGTGCAACGGACACGCGAAGCAAACCAAGTTCCTCAAGTTCCTGCAGCGGCGGCAACGCGCTGAACCACAAATGACCCACCTCCTCCTGATCCAGGCTACCCCAGCCTGGCAGCGCCGGAACGTGCCCACTTACCCCCACCCCCGGCGTTACCTGCAGGTCCACGCAGCTTTTTACAGGGGGTCCGAGTCTCAGGGTTGAGACTCCGTTGCAGCTTCGTGGAAATTAACAGGCCCTCCCACCTGGGCTTCAAAAGCAGGCAATCAAGCCATTCCAAAGGCTCTCCGGGGGGTGTGGCCCAGGTGCGCGCCTGTCTCACCTGTGAGGGGTTCAGCCGGGAAGTTTGTGGCCACACCTTCCCTAACACCTTCCTTTCAGCTAATGGGCCTGATTCCCCCAGGATCAGGCGTCCGTGGCCTCTCGTTTCCCCTGGCTTCTCACTGATGCTCGCGCATCCTTTTACGTTTCTTGCACATTCACCTCCTTATCCTAGCCCACCACCCTGAAAACCTTCTCCTGTTCGATCAGCCTTTCTAAATTTTTTTAAGATTTAAAAATTAAAATTAAAATAAAGAACAAATATCCAAGAAAGTGGGACAATACCACCTGATTTGGGGAGTTGGAAGGTAGTACCCCATTTTACCTAAAGGAAAGTTGAGGCTTTGAAAAAAAAATGATAAGTGGCAGGATTAGAAGTTCAAGGTCGTTTGGTTGTGGGTTTTTTCCCCATTAGACCGTAGACCACTTTCTCGTAGTTCGTTCTGACCTCTCACCTCTACAATTGTCTGTACTTCCACCCACCCCACCCTCAGTCAGACGTGCACCCCTCCCCTGCATTTGCCAGTTCTCTCTCCAAGTGGCCCCACCAGCTCTTACCCACACTCACTGCCCATTCCTCCATCTGCATCCTCTCTCCTTTTCTCCTTTTCACTGGCTCTCACCACAGCTTAGCAGCACACTCAATCTCCTGCCCTAGAATTAAACATTATATGCTTACTTCTCCTCTCTTGATATAATTTTCTCTCTGCTTTTTCTCATAACTCCCTGGCCACCCTTCCATTTGTTGCTCTCTCCCTGTTCACGACACCTTATAGTCTGACTTTCCTTCCCAACACTCCTGAAACTCCTCTCAGGGAACTGCCTTTGTTTCTACCCTGAGTCTCCATCCATCCTGTACTCAATGTGTAGATGACCCCTCACAGTCCTTGCTTTGGGGGGAGCATTTAATCTAAAGGGGAAACTGACACCCAGGCAAGCACTGGTGGCTGACCTGTCCTCAATGTCATCTGGGCTCAGACCAATTAGAGAAGAAAGTCCTGGATGTGGGGCAAGGGGGAGGGCAGACAGTGTGCCTAGAGGGAGTGGCTCCTTATCATTAAGCACAGACCCTGCAGCTACATCCTCAGTCTCCTCCCCTTTCCCCTACAACTCTGCATATTCTACTGCTCCAGCTTTGCCCTCTCTTTCTCTCTCTCTCCCTCCCCCCTCAGATTTTCCTCTATAGATATGTCCCCTTCTCCTGTCGTATTCCCTCAAAGGTCTGCCCTGGGCAATCTTTTTCATTTGCCACCATCTGCACAAACAACTACCATCCATAACTTTATGTCCACACATGGAGACATCGGCTTATTACATCTCCAGCCACTAATTTTTAATGAACACCAGCTCTGCCTTTCAACAGCTTCTGGATATTTCCGCATGAAAATCTGATTCCAACCTCCAGTTGAACCTATTTTAAAATAAGCATATTGTCTTTATTCCAAAATCATTGTCTTATTTCCCAGAGGGAGCAACCATTTTCTTAGTCATTCAACTTTAAAATCTGGGAGTCATCATTAAGTTTCCCCCTTCAATCAAATTCTATTGCTTCCATCCTTTCGAGATCCCCTACTGATCACTAGTGTTCCATTTCCATCCCCTACTGTCCAGAACCTGGGCAAAAAACAGACACCAAAAAAATCTTCCTCTTTTGCCCTGGCCAAGTAGCTCAGTTGCTTAGAGCGTCATTCCCCATATGCCAAGGTTGTGGGTTCAAACCCTGGTCAGTGCAGACACAAGAATCAACCAATGAATATGTAAATAAGTGAAACAACAACAAAAAATGATGTTTCTCTCTCTGTCTCTTTGTCTCTCTAAAAAAATCAATTAATAAAAAAAGATCATTTTTACTGGCTAGATAAAGAACAAACTATAAACAAAAAAATCTTACAAATCAAGCAATTAGGGAAATCTAGCTTGTTTTTCAAGAAAGAAGTACAGGAAAGAGTTATGAGAGGACATTTTTGACGGGAGGTGAAACTGTCCCTTTCCTTTGGCAGGGCCCCAGGGCAGGTCCTCTACAGGTGCTGCCACCAGGACCTAGACAGCCTCCGCCAGCCTCCCTGCCTCCATTCTCTCCTCCTACCCAGATGACCACAGGCTGTCCTGACCCAGCCATCCACTGGTCAAGGTCCTGTGCTGGTTCCCTGTTGCCTGCTACAGTGACACCTCATCTTGCCCTCAAGCTCGTGACATGCTGGCATCTTGTACCACTCTACCCACCAGTGACAGCAACTTGCCACTCCATGACCACACAGGCATCTCTGGCCATCATGCCTCTACAAAACTCTCCCCTGCTACCTTGAGTTTCTTTTCTGCCTCCTTCCCGTCTCACGGCCCAGTATTTTCTGGTCAAATTTCTATCATTTAAAAAAGCCCTTCCCAGCCTTTCCTCTGGAAGCTATGCTGGGCTAATGCATAATCTATGATGGCATTTACCTTAAGGTGTTTTCATTAAGGTTCCTGCTTCCTCAACCAGATTCTAGATTCCCAAAGGGCTCTCCCTATTGCTAACAGTAAGAATTTGACAAGTTTTAACTTCTTTAACCAAAGTTTCTTTTGTCAAAACTATGCAATTGTTGGAATGAGTAAGTACAAAAACGTACAGGTGAAAACACGTAAAGACACCCAGTAGAATGCCTGGCATGGACAGGTGTCCATAATTGTACTGAGTGAATAGACGAAACCTGGTGTGAGTTTTTCTCTCCCATAATTTTAACCAAAACCGAACAAAACTTTCGGTGATGGTCACATTACTGTTATATATATAGTAAATGTTCAATTATCTCCTTGTACAGAAGAAATCAGAGGCAACAGCTCAAATAACTAAAAATTAATAAAATCTTGTCTTTAAAAGGAACTTTAATATTATTTGAACACGTGAGTCTTATTTTCCTTGAGCAAATGTTTAAATTTGTTTTTATGCCTCTGAACACCAGCTGGGAGACTAAAGCCTTAAAACATTTTATGGTAGTAACAGAATGGCTGAAGACTTAGAAAAATATTTATACAAAAAGTGATAAAGTATGTATTTCACAATGATCTTCAGAGAAATTAAATCCAATGGTTGAATACTCCAACTGTGGGTGCTTGTGCATCTACCCCGCCAGTGTCCCGTTCTTGTATTGCTTTCCCTCCCCTCCTTTCGCCATCTTATTTTTGAACTTCAATACTTCATGTGATATTCACTGAGAGCGAAGACCCTGGGAATGGGAAAGTGCCCCGTTTCCCACTTTTTCTTTCATTAGCCACAAATGGCTCTATAAGGAACCAGTTATTCTCTGATAACTTTCAATTCTAGATTTACTTTTTTATTTCAACTACCTGGCATTTTCAGGGATCACAAACTCTCCTTCTCCTCACTCCCCCCCCCCCAGCACAAATTGGAAATGTCATCGGCTGCTATGCCCATACAGAACCCAAGAGAGGATGTGGTTCAGTGTCCTTACTTCACGGGCACCAAAAAGCTGGTTAAAAGTGGCTGGAGATCTCTTTCCACAGGACTGTGCAAAATTTCATTTGTATTTTCTCCACTGTCTTGCCTGGCTCAGGAATTAGTCATAAATAGTCACTCAGGGTAATCTTTGACTAGGCATAGTCTTGGCCTCTATTATCATTCTTTTCTAGCCGATCCAAAGCATTGCTTCTACTTCCCCATTTACTATTCCATTCAGAAGATCACACCCTGGACTTGAACACCTGTCTTGTTGCATCAACATTGCCCAATCTGACCTCTATGCTATTCCAAGGCAATTGTGTCCAAGTGTGTAATTCATTCATTCAACAAAGCAAGAGTCATTTTTAAATCTGTTCTCTATGCCATGGCCACTCTCCTTTTGCAGTTTATATGATTACAGTACTGACTATTAGCTGTATGTGCTTCCCAGTGCTTCCCATCTGTAATCTCACTTAACCCTCAGAGCAACCCCATGATGTGCTTACCTGATTTATAGATGAGGAAGAATGGTCAGGGCAGTCGGCTATCTTGACCAAGATCCACTCAGCTAGTGCATGATGAAACTGAGATTAGAACTTCCAGCTGACTTCAGATTTTGAATTCTTAATCACTATGTTATAACTTGTTTCATATGATCAGTATTTGAAAGTTCTGGTTTTCTTTCTATCACATGTAATAGAGTCAAAATGTAACACTGTACATAAAACCGAAAGCTACAAACATTCTAGAAGAAAACACAGGAGAAAAATCTTTGAGGATTTGGGTTAGGCAGAGATTTCTTTGACATGACCCTAGATATTTCACAGACACTTCCTAGATGTGTATCAAAACAAGTATTTCTTAGATACATCTGATCTAAAAAGACACTTTTAAGAGAATAAAACCAACAAGGTATAGATGAGGAGAACATATTTATGAAGCATGTAACAAACAAAGAACTTATATGCAAATAAATAACTCTCAAAACTCAATAATAGAACAAAACCTAATTAAAAAACAGTCAAATAATTTGAAGACAAACTTAAGGAAAATACACAGATAGCAAGAACTTGAAATGATACTCAACATAATTTGTCATAAGAGAAATGTTAATTAACACTATAGTGAGATATCTCTATACATGCATGAGAACATCTAAAATCCAAAACACTCACTATCTCAAGGGTCAGAGACGTGGTACAACTGGAACTCTCGCACACAACTCTATTTGTAACAGCCAAAACTTAGAAATAACCCAATGGCCATCAACAGATGAATGGCTAAACAAATTGAGGCATATTCATACAATAGGACACTTATTCAGCAGTAAGAAGGGATGAACTACTAACATAAGCAATAACATGGCTGAAACTCAAAATAGTTGTGTTGCCTGTAAGAGCCAGGTTAAAAGGTATACTATTATATATGATCCCATGCATATAAAATCCTAGAAAATGGAAACTGATTTATGGTGACAGAGAGCAGGTAAGTGGTTGCCTGAGACTGAGTGGGGGAGGGGAGCGACAGAAAGGAAGGATTGCCACAGGGCATGAGGGATGGATCTGTTGTTCATTGTCCCTTTTTTAAAGATTTTATTATTTTTTTTATTTCTAGACAGAGAGGAAGGGAAGGAGAAAGAAAGGGAGAGAAACGTTAATGTGTGGCTGCCTCTCATGCGCCCCTCCCTGGGGACCCAGCCGCAGCTCAGGCTTTTGCTGAGTTGCTGCTTTTGCAACAGTGACTTTTGCTCTAGATCTTGTCCTTCCACAGCTTCCTTTTTTAAAAATCTGTCTTTCTTCCCATCCTAGAAACCTCCCCACTAATTCTCTAGGCAGGTGTGTCTTCCCTCGTTGTCAAATACTAAGTTCTCTGCCCCTTTGTCTTATTCTAAAACTCAGTCCACAGCTCTCAAAGTTTTGCTATCATAAAACGGAGTCTTTGTAGAATTTAGAAATTCCTTTTACTCCTGAAACAAAATTTGACTCTCAAAGCTATTGCCTCACTAGGAACCACAGAGGCCACTTTGGTAGGTAAAAGCTGAGAGTGAATTGAACCTTCCCATCCCCCTACAGTCCTGCTACACCCAGCCGACTTCTCCTGAGGCAAAAGGCTGCCTCGGGCAGGCCAGGAGGGAGGGCACGTGCAAAGAGAGGCAAAGAGAGAAACACATTAGTGTATTTCAAAATGTTGCCTGTTACATGTAGTTAAGGTTTTATTTAAATTCGCATACAGGTTTCATTCCTATATATTTCTGTTCAATGTCATGATTTATGAAAGCTACTTTTCTTAGCTTAATTTACTTTATAAACTATTGAGAGGACTCACCCACGGGAGAACAAATAAATGTGGTAATTTTTAAGATAAGTTTTAATGTTATAATGGTGGAAACATATAACATATAACATATAACATTTGGGTGCAGATATAAATATAGATAAAAAGATAATTTTTATATTGATCTCATTTGCTAAAAGTATTGTCTTATATTCAAATGACTTTTATTTTTTATTTATTTTATTTTTTTAAAGATTTTATTTATTTATCTTTAGAGGGGAAAGGAAGGAGAGAGGGAGAGAACTGGCCTGCAACCAAGGCATGTGCCCTGACTGGGAATTGAACCGTGGTTGCTTGGTTCCCAGGCCTGCGCTCAATCCACTGAGCTACACCAGCCAGGGCTCAAATGACTTTTAAAGTCAGAGTTACTTTTTTGTGTTTTAAGTTGAGAAGTTTTTTTAAATGAATTAAGCTTTGAGAATTTAAGACTTTGTAGTTGTATGATATATACAGAGTCAAGAAGCAAAATTGCAACACGTTTTACAAACATGTTACATTTTTTAATAGGGAAGCTTACAAAACAAGAAAGATTAAGTTAAAACAATCTACCAAATAATGGTATTGATAATTATAATAATGATGATGATAGCTAATGATATCGAGGGTGGCCCATTGCTAGTCTTTATTCTAAACACTGTATATGAATTAAGCTGCAATGGATATACTATTATCTCTTCATTTTACAGAGGAGGAAACTAGAACACATAATTTAAGTGGGTTACCAAGAGTTAACACTGCTAGCAAACAGTGAAGGTAAGATTTGAACTCAGGTTGACTCAAATGATTGAACCCAGCCTTTACACACTCAGATGATTGAACCCAGACTATATAATTGTTTTTTTTTAATTCTAGATTAAAACCTTTGCCTCAGAACTCTAGAAGGTGGTATTTATAAATAGACCATTGACTAGTCTTTACACCAATCTAAAATTCCAACCTGTGTTTCAGATGATGTGCTTTTCCTTCCAACCTAATTTAATTACATCTGAAACTGTTCAGATATCCATCTGTCAGCATTACATTTTCTGTGGCAGCTGCCATATTAAAGCAACTGAATCTGTCACCCTAGAGTCATGTTAAGACACAACTAACAGGCTTCTCTCCCTTGACTGTGCTTCCCACTCCAGCTGTTGCCTTGTCTCCCTCCTTCCTTCCATAGCCCAGTTCCATGCTTTTCAGATCCCAGCTCCCTTGGTTTTCTCCTTCATTTGACATTGTCGACCACTACCTGCTTCTTTAAGCCTTTTGTGCTCTATTGCTGTCCTCTTCCTCTGTCCTATCTCTTATTCCCTCTTTGGGTCTTCTTTCTCATTTCAGGCTCTACATTGACCATAACCTACAGTGATTATTATTATTTTTTGTACATCTGCATCTTCATCACACTTTGAGCTTTCTGAGCACAGGAATCTTTGCATCCACCTCCCCTCCCTGGAACATGGCACAATACTAGCTGAGGAGTCCTCACAAAATGTGTGTTTAATGTCATTTGAAATAGCTACCATTGAGAATATTGGCAGGTAACCCCCACCAAAACTCCTTACTCCTTAGGGATGGTAAAGAATCCAATCCCAGGAAAATCGTGCATTTTGCTCTCTAGGGAAGTTTTTCTCCACATTTGGGAGACTGTGCACATTTAGAGACCCAGGGGAAGAATGCTGTGGGGGATAAGTGATTCAATTTGTTCAAGAAATGGGCGGACCAGCCCCCAGAACGGCCCCAGGCCAGTCCAGCAGGACGAAAGGCAACCACCCCTCTCCTTTCCCTCTAAAGGTAAATAAATAAAATATTTTTAAAAAAAAGAAATAAAAAGGCAATACTATCTTGAGCAGGGCTGTGGGAAGGACAGTAGGGAACACAAAGCGGAGGAAGCGTCCTCAGTTCTCAGTTCTGCTCCTCCTGGGCTCTAAGGTTGCTCCTCTAGAAAACAAATTTGCTCAACATTTTCTCGAATATCAGAAATATTCTAGCAGGAAAAGTATTAGCTCTTCTGCAAACATACTACCATATTTTGCTGTGTATAATGTGCACTTTTTTGGCCCCAATTTTTGAGGGAAAAATAAGGGTGCACATTATATACAAGTAGTATTGATTCCATGTTTATATAGTGTTTTTAATTCTTTTATTCATGCTTCTGTGTTAAAAGTGTAACTCTGGAAAGCAATAATGATATCTGAATGCAAAATAATAGCCTGGAATATGATAAGCGGTTTTGTTTCTGAACATAAATAAATAACATTTGAATTAAAAAATCAAAATGAAAGATTTTTTTCCCTGAAAGTTTGGGCCAAAAACATGGGTGCGCATTATATACAGGAATGCATTATACATGCCCAAATACAGGTGTGTTGATCTTCAGTGTTTATGCATTTAACACTTTCGGCTTGGTGACATGAGAGCTTCTCCAAACCGTGACTGATTTTCACCTTCAAGATATGTGTGATCTCACTGAATTGTACCCACCTGTGCGGAGGCTGCAGTGCAGGTGGGGTTATGTAAGGGAAACTCCCAGAAGTGCCTCAGCCTCACCGGCGCCTGTAGCGCTGGATGGACCTGCCCCTGGCGGGTAGGTAGGGAAATCCACAGTGGTGGTGTTTGAGCGTTGCTGAAGGTCTTGAGGATGCAATCCTCACACGTCAGACTATATTTTAAAAGAGGATAACACTAATGGATGATGAACTGAGGAGAAAAAATCTTCACAATCATAACTAAACTCTAGTGATGTATTGTCAAAAGTATATTGAGTATTTTTTTCAAAAAAACATATGAATACCATGGTCAGGTTAGAATTGGGTCCAATGAGACCTCTGGGGTAAGATATTCATTCATTTAAGCTCTAGTTTCCTTAACCGTAAAGCAATTGTTTCAACCCCACAGCATTGTGGTGGGAATACACTAAATGTTGTTGGAACTGCCTGTGCCTGTGCACGTACTCACACATGCACACAGACCCAGGCACACTTAGAACAGTGCCTGGCACACTGTTATGGCTGAAACTTAATGAAGTACTTATTAAAATATATAATTTACAAGTGTGATACACCCACTTTTGTGCTAAAATATTTTTGCTACAAATCAACAGCAGTGGAAATGTTAACTTTTTTCTCACGTAACAGGTATCATCTCATCCAGATGGACTTTGTGGTGGGATAAAGGTCCTCCCTTTTAAAATAAAGCAGTAATTAAAAACAAAATAAACATGTTAAGTCAATTAGATTTTGTTGCCATTTTTAAAAATCTAAGTGACAAATAACGTAAAAATAGTTTCTTGAATTGGTTCGAAATGTACTTTTGGTAGGAGACTTAAGGTTCACATTGTATCTAATATTTTATTGGTTATTTTTATGCACATTATCTCATATACTCTTGCTAACAAGCAGGAAGGGTATATACTATTGATGTGGTTTTAGACTTAAGGAAACTCAGCCTCAAGGGATTAGGTGACTCTACAGTCACATAGCAAAGGGTGGTCAAGACCTGGTACTGACTGTGAGCCGCATTCCCTGACTTCAGCCATGCGCTCATCCCTCTTCACTCTGCCACTGCCTGCTGCGATCCTCAGTCCCTTCAATGTATTTAGGGAATACCCCTATGATTTAGTCTTAGGTACTAAAATGAAGAACTTCTTCTTATTTTTTTAAATGATTTCATTTATTTATTTTTAGAGAGAGGGGAAGGGAGAGAGGAAGAAAGAGAGAGAAACATCACTGTGTGGTTGCCCCTCATGTGCCCCCTACTGGAGCCCTGGCCTGCAACCCAGGCAAGTGCCCTGACTGGGAATCCAACCCGTGACCTTTTGCTTCACAGTCTGGTGCTCAGTCCACTGAACCACACCAGCCAGGGCCAAGAACTTCTTCAATACTGTACACTCTTTGTTAACCAACATCCAAAGACAGATTTCCAAATGTTGCTATGAATATATTTATAGTTCTGTGAAAATTAATTTCCAAAGCATGGATTTTGAGACACTGTAGGTGGAATTCAAAAAAACCTTTTGAAATAATGTCGTGTAAGGGAGGGATTTTTTTATTTTTTATTTTTGAAGTATATTTTATTGATTATGCTACTACATTCGTTCCATGCTTTTCTCCCCTTTGTCATCCTCTGCCCTGTATCCCCTTCCTCAAGCATTCCTCCCTCCTTACTTCATGTCCATGGGTCATACATGTAAGTTCTTTGGCTTTGCCATTTCCTAGTCTATTCTTAACCTCCACCTGTCTATTGCATGCCTGTGAATTATGCTTCTTATTCCCTGTATCTTTTTTCACCTTTTCCCCCCACCCCCTCCCCACTGATAACCCTCCATGTGATCTCCATTTCTGTGATTCTGTTCCTGTTCTAGTTGTTTGCTTAGTTAGTTTTTTGTGTTTGATTTTTAGGTTCAGTTGTTAATAGTTAAGTGTTTGTTGTCATTTTACTGTTCATAGTTTTTGACGTTTTTCTTAGATAAGCCCCTTTAGCATTTCATATAATAAGGGCTTGGTGATGATGAACTCCTTTAATTTGACCTTATCTGGGAAACATTTTATCTGCCCTTCCATTCTAAATTAAAGCTTTGCTGGATAGAGTAGCCTTGGATGTAGGTCCTCGCCTTTCAGGATTTCGAATACTTCTTGCCAGCCCCTTCTTGCCTATTAGGTTTCTTTTGAGAAATCAGCTGACAGTCGTATGTGAACTCCTTTGTAGTTAACTGCCTCCTTTTCTCTTGACGCTTTTAAGATTCTCTCCTCCTCTTTAATCTTGGCTAATATAATTATGATGTGTCTTGATGTGTTCCTCCTTGGGTTTAACTTCTTTGGGACTCTGAGCTTCCTGGACTTCCTGGAAGTTTATTTCCTTTGCCAGGTTGGGGAATTTTTTCTTCATCATTTTTTCAAATAGGTTTTTAATTTCTTTCTCTTTCTCTTCTCCTTCTGGCACCTCTATAATTCAGATGTTGGAACATTTAAAGTGATCCCAGAGGTTCCTAAGCCTCTCCTCAGTTTTTTGAGCTCTTGTTTCTTCATTCTGTTCTGGTTGAGTGTTTATTTCTTCCTTTTGTTCCAAATCTTTGATTTAAGTACTGGTTTCTTTCCCTTCACTGTTGGTTCCTTGTATATTTTTCTTTATTTCACTTTGCATAACCTTTACTTCTTCCTTTATTTTGTGGTCATACTCAATCATTTCTGTGAGCATCATGATTACTAGTGTTTCAAAGTCTGCATCTGATAGGTTGGCTATCTCCTTATTGCTTAGTTCTTTTTCTGGAGTTTTGATCTGTTCTTTCATTTGGGCCATATTTCTTTGTCTTGGCACACCTGTTACATTGTAAGGGGCAGAGCCTTAGGTATTCACCAGGATGGGGCAACCCACTTCTCCGGTATGGTGGTGCTGTAATTGTGGGAGAAGTTAGAGAGGAAACAATGTCATTTTCTTGGCTCACTCCCCACCTTCAGTCACTTCCTTTGCTACCCACTTTCAGTCACTTCCTTTGCTACAAGTGGATTATGCTCCTTTAGGTGCTGATTCCTGGTGGGGAATAGGGGGGTAGGCTTGTGTATGTTCTAGGGTACCATTGGCCCCTGCCAACAAATTCTTCTGTGAAGCTTGGAGTTTCTCCCACTGCTGCAATCCCCATATGCTTTTTTAGCCAGAGTTTTTGAGGCTTTAGCTTCTTGTTCTGGAATCTTGGGTTGTGTGGTCTGTCTCACTTCCCAGTTGTTCCTCCTGCCTTATACACACACAAATGTGGGATATCCCAGTCTGCCAGCTACTGCCTTCTCTTATATCCTCACAGCCCCAGCTTCCCATCTCCACCCCTCCTGCCTGTCTGGATGAATGTTTCTTTAACTCTTTGGTTGTCAGACTTCCATACAGTTCAATTTTCTGGCAGTTCTTGTTGTTTTATATTTTTAAAGTGTTTGTTATCCTTCTTTTGGTTGTACAAGGAAATGAAGCATATCTACCTATGCCTCCATCTTGGCCAGAAACCTCTGAAATAATATTTTTTAAAACATCAAATTATTGTTATTTTTATTTTACTGCTGTATTTTATTGTAGTCTAATTCTTAAATTTTACAAACCTATGTATGGCATGTATTCTCTATTAAACTCACTGGAAAATAAACAAAAGCTTTCAGAAGCTTTAAAAATTCCCATGAAATGTTTCTGAGACTGCACACAGATTTTGATGTGACACAGGAGAGGTGTTAACTCTTAATTTAACAACATGAGCATTTGAAAGGTGGAAGCACTAAGAGATCACAAAAACCAACTGATTACTCCCACATATACTAGCTAAGTATTTAATACTTAAATACTATTTAAGTACTGGGCTCTTCTGAGAAACTCTATTTCTCTGCACACTCAAAAACAAGGTCAGGAATATGCATCCTATCTCTTGGGGGGTGGGGGTTGAGAGAGCTAAGCAAATAGAAAAGAAAGCTGCTTGTTGGAACATGGGAGAGCATGAGACTATGGGAGAAGTTCATGATCAATGTAAGGTAACCAATGGCCATGATGTGAGTTGGGCCACTGAACCACATGAGCTGAAGTGACTATGTTAGTTTTGTAGGGCTACTATAACAAAGTACCATAAACCAGCTGAGTTAAAACAGCAGGAATTTATTCTCTCAGTTCTAGAGGCTAGAAATCCAAAATCAAGGGGTTGGCAGAACCACGTTCTTTCTGAAGATGGTAGAGGAGGATCCTTTACTGCCTCTTCCTAGCTTCTGGCGGCTCCTAGCATTCCCCGACATTATTTTTTTTTCTCTCTAAATCTTGTCTGAGGATGTTTATTGATTTTTAGAAAGAGGAAGGAAGAGTGGTGAATAGAGTAAGAGAAACATTTATTGGTCACCTTCCTTGCGCTCCAACCGCAGATTGAACCTACAACCTAGGTATGTGCCCTGACCTGGAGTGGAACCCCCAACCTTTTTGTGCAGATGATACTCCAACCAGCTGAGCCACCCAGCCAGGACTCCTTGACCTTCTCTAACTTGTAGATACATTGCTCTATTTCTGCCTTGTCTTCATATAACATTCTCCCCTGTGTGTTTGTGCCCAAATTCCCCTGAATAAATTGTGAGATTGAGAATGTGACCCCAAGCTTCACCTAAACTGAAGACAACACTGAATAAATACATATTGATGACTTATCATTTGTCACTTATGAGCTTAAGTGAAGGACAGGAAATCTAAGAAGGGGAGCGACCATCTCCCAGGGCTCCCTGCACTTTTTGGTGGGAGAGCCCTAGTAGGAGTCCAGCTCAGGAATCCTTGCCCCATCTTTCTTTCTTTCTTTCCCTCACTTCTTTTCCACCATCATGTTTCTCCCATGCTTTCCTTTGTTCTTACTCTCTTTTGGAATCATGTATAATATCCAAAATAGAAGATGGGCATGTTCAGAATTGCGATAATGGCCGGCATGGAAGATGTGTTTCTGTTCTACCTCAAGTTTAGGGCTTACTGAGAACAGAAATTGCCAGGTTTTTCATCACTGCCACAATCTTCTGTATCACCTGATAGTCCCACTATCCCATTACTCTTTCCTTCTACCTTGTGTGATGATCCTAAAGATTGTTTAAGATAACTATTTTCTCTGTCAAATGAAGCAGTCTGGAGATTATCCTTTGAGCAAGGTTATAAGAATACTGAATTTAGGGGATTCAGTATTATTCTAAAAGTAAAAAACAGAATATAGTACATTTTAAAATAATGTTACATATACATAATCAAATATATTAAAATTTTAGTAATAAATAAAAATTTAATTAATTGTAATAAACATTTAAATTAATATATGAAAATGATAAAATAATTGTATCACTTTAGAAAACTGACTGAAAATCTTACTCTAAGTCATAAAAAGAATAAACAAAAAGTTGCTTAGAAATATCAAACTGATTTGAGGAAACATCTAAAGTAATACTAGTAATCAACTCCATATTAGTTATATTTCTTGGCCTTGAAGTCTTTTCATGAGCTGCTCCATGAACAGAAAACACCTTTGGGTTTCCACACACATGACCGACCTCCCAGGCACAATGGCTGTAAGTTAGGTCTTGCAATTAGTCACAGGTCCCTTGGAAATAAGTCTTTGTCCCAAGTCTGATATTCCCTTTTGTGAGGGCAAATGTCCTTCCCATTTTTCTGCTCCAGACACAACCCTGTTTTTCTATTTGCTGATCAAGTCCACTTAGGAGTCTCTAAACAGCTTTCATTCCACAAAGACTGAGAGACACCCAGGTTGAAAGAGTTAATGATCTGCTGCAGTATTTCTTGCATGGCAATGAAAAAACTTTCTTTGGAAACTGGCCAATTTTTGAAACCTAGAGGAATCTGAAGTCGCTCCTGTCCTTTACACATCTCAGAGGGGATTTCCCTTCCAGGTTTTCTAATTGTAAAATCTCCCAGTTGCCCTTTCTCTTTTGAGAGTGACAATCCCGGAGCAGGCAGCGGCAACAGGAAGCAGCACCCAGGCCTAGTCTAGCAAGCCTGCTAATCACGGTGAGCCCCTTCCCAGGGCCAATCCTCCTTGGAGAGAGTTTGGGTGTGGATTGCCTCTGACTGATTGGATTCCACATATCCTCATTTACATATATGTGGGAATTCTGTTTGTGCATGACATTTCAGGGTCCCCATACACTCTCATGGGCTTTTCCACTTTTTGTTTACTATTTTTAATAATAATTTTAAAAAGCGCTGTATTGTCTTTGGACAGCAATATGCACATTTAATTTAAGAATTATGACGGATATAAAGTCTCTCCTATGAAAGACCAGCAATCAGTTAAGTGAAAACAAAGCTGGGAATGTTCTTGCCTTATTGGCATTTTCTATGCATAGCCTATAATGGCTTTCCATCAACTAAGTATGCTCCTTGTCCTTATTCCAGTCAAGGATGACCCTCTCAGGATACACACAATGCTTGTTTAGGCAGTTGGTATGGTTTTCAGGCTTTGTTTTAGCTAATTGTACTTTATCACAAGTTCGCATTGCAAAGTTTTTTTCTCATGATTATGTGCATTGAGATTTTCTTAGTTGTTTTTTTTTTCCTAGCAAAATCAGAATTGTAGAATGTGTGAAGTTTGTCTTTGGTCTTCCATCTACCTATCTAATTGTGGTCACCCCGCTGCTATTCACACTGTTCCTCCTTCCATCACTAAATAAGGCCGAGTGATGGAGAATGCCAATGCTGAGGATGGGCTGTCCTGGTTTGGACTGGACTTACAACCTTAGGTAGCTAATTTAGCTCTCTGGGCCTCAGTTCTTTGCTTATTCACTTAAATGACTTGGGACAGTGGCTCACACCCTGTCAGTGTTCAATGTTAGCTGCTCTTATGATTATCAAGCACTACCTATTCTTTGATGGCTGCCATGATTCCTCATGTGCTGCGAACTAATAAAAGACTCAATTACTAACAGTCCCCACTTCTTCTGATTTTATGGAAGCTTGACCATGTATAGTCCACTATGTTAAGTATGAAGCACATAAAAACAACAAAAAAGGTAGGACCCCTGCCTTAAAAATGTTTATATCTAGACATTAAAAAAAGACCAGGAAAAGAACAAGGAATTCTAGTAGAGTGGTAATGGCCATAAAATATAATATAGTGAGATGAGTAATAAAAAAAAGTCTACCAAAAATTCTAGAAGGAGTGAGTGAGTTATTCCTCTTTGAACAGGACAGGTAGTGAAGAGCCACGGACATTCTCAGCTAGTAGTTTGTTTACAGGAGAAGAGTTGGAGAACACTGGCAAGGCAGAGAGAACGGTATCGGCAAGAGCATGGAATGGCCTGCATTGGAAAGGCATGGAGAGGTCTATGGCTAAAGCGAAGATGAACAGTGCTCAGTCCTGGAGAATGAAGTTGAGAAATTAAGTTGAGAAATAATTACTTAAAGCAGAATGCGGCCCCAAACTTCACTTAGACTTACTTGACACGACTTTTGCAAGAGTAATTGCGGAGTTATCTGGTTTATATGGATGTAAATACTTTCCTGTCTTCAACAGTAATTGATGAAAAACACACCTTCCACCTGAGAACCACACTGTGCTCAACTCAGCTGCATTCTCTAGCATTTTTTCTAGCTAAGATTTATTGTGGCAAAACCTTAGTTCATATTTGTCTAAAAATGTCTCTGTTTCTAGGAAGCACATCAATAAATGTTTGTTGAAATAGTTGAGTAATAGATTGAGTTAAATAACAGATTTCTTATTTTTCAGTTACAGTTTACATTCAATATTATTGTGCATTAGTTTCAGCTGTACACCATAGTGGCTACACAGTCATGTGCTTTACAGAGTAGTAGTACCCCCAATATTTTAAGTACCCACCTGGACCAATACCTAGTTATTATGATATTGTCGACTCTATTCCTTATGCTGTAATGTATATCTCTGTGACCATTCTGTAACTACAAATTTGTACTTTTTCATTTCCCTCCTTTTTTTACCCAGCCCACCAAATACCCTCACCTCTGTCAATACTCAGTCTGTTCTCTGTATCTATGAGTCTGTTCTTATTTTGTTTGTTTGTTTGTTTTGTTCATTAGATTGCACATATAAGTGGAATTATATGGTATTTGTCTTTCTGTGTATGACTTATATCACTTAGCATAATACCCTCTAGGTTCATCCATGCTGTCACTAAGGGTAAGATTTCATTCTTGTTATGGCTGAGTAGTATTCCATTGTGTATATGTACCACAGCTTTGAAAAGACAGCCTACTGAATGGGAGAATATATTTGCCAATGATATGTCTAATAAGGGGTTAATACCCCAAAGTTATAAAGAACTCAGACAACTCAGAACCAGAAAAACAAGTAACCCAAAAAGTGGGAAGAAGACCTAAACAGACATTTTCAAAGATCAGTCAATTTTTAATTTTTCTAGCAAATGAGCTTTAAAATGCTATTACTATATTAGCCCAATAACTGAGCTAAATAATTTTTATTTCTTTGACCTGCTTTTTAGTTTTCTTTTTCTTTCTTTTATTGTAAGCCATATTACAAGATTTTAATTGCTATTAAAAAAAGCACTGTACAACCTAAGGGGGGAAATATAGGTGAAGCACAAATGACTACATTAAATATTCCTTAGTCTGTATTTATCAGATTTCTTTTCACTTTATTGAGGTGTAATTGACAAGTATAAAATGGTCACATATTGAGTAGAACACGATGATGTGATATATGTATATAAAGTGAAAAGATAATGTAGATTTAATATTGGTCTTCTGCTGAAATAATTTTTGAGTGAATTACCTGACAGTTTTGAGTAGCTTTTCTGGCTTTTTACCAATCAGCCAGAATCTCTCTACCCTGTGTCTGCTTGTTTTTCTGTCGCTATCTGCTTTTGCCTTCAATCTTTTCAGACCTAGTTAATATATCCATACTTCTACATACATCTTTATGTTTCCACAGTATCAAAAATTCTGTATGAGGTATCTAAAGGCCCAAATCATCCCCTGAGGTACAGATTTCCAGGCAGGATAATCAGGCAATGCCTGGACAGTGCACATCCAGTCCAGTAGCTGAAGGAAAGGGACTCAAGAAAGAACGATGGGCTCTGGCCCCATGCTGCTATCAACACACCATCTAGAACCAGACCTCCAGGGTTTGAATCCATACTTAAGAGTTTCATGACCTCCTCTGATGGTTGATCATATGCGTTTGTTATCTTAACTGGGCTAAGAGATGCCCAAATGGGTGGTAAAACATTATTTCTGAGTGTGTCTATTAAAATGTCTTCTAGGACTTCTGCCAAGATGGAGATATAGGTGGAAACACTGTGCTTTCTCGCACAACCAAGTTTAAAGACAACAAAATTTTAATGACAAATAAACTCAGCCAGAAAATTGAACTGTACGGTTCCGACAACAATGAACCTTTCAGCCTGACCAGTAAGAGGGGCGGAGCCAGCGACCGGCAGAGCAGAGTCGCACAGGAAAACTCTGCCCACCGACCCAGGAGTGCGGCGGCGGTTGGCAGATCCCAGGTGTAGGGTTGTGACAGGCAGACCCAGTGGGGGCAGAAGGCGGCTGGCTGACCGTGGTCACACATTCTTCTGTAGATAAACCGGGTGAAGGAGCAAGCAGTGAGACAGACCACTGAGACAGACCACGCAGGCCTCAGCGGCGGGAAGCAGCAGAGGGGACTGCTATTGCCCCTCTCTGACCCTGCCCCCACATACAGCCTCACAAACCAGAGACCTGGGCGGCCCCGCCCTAGTGAACACCTAAGGCTCTGCTTCTCATACCTAACAGGCACAAACAGACCAAAACATGGCTCAAGAAGAACTCAAAGCCCCAGAGCCCATAACTCTAAGCGACCGAGAAATAGCAAAACTTTCAGATGCACAGTTCAAAACACTGGTGATCAAGATGCTCACAGAACTGGTTGATTTTAGTCACAAATTAGAGGGACATATGAAGGCTAAACTAATTGAAATGAAGGGAAATGCACAGGAAACCAATAGTGATAGAAAGGAAGCTGGTACTCAAATCAAGGAAGTGGACCAGAAGGAAGAAAGAAATGATCAAACAGAAAAATATGAAGAAACAAGAATTCAAAAAAATGAGGAGAGGCTTAGGAACCTCCAGGACATCTTTAAACACTCCAACATCTAAATTATAGGGGTACCAGAAGGGGAAGAGGAACAGCCACGAGTAGAAAACTTATTTGAACAAATAATAAAGGAGAACTTTCCCAATCTGGCAAAGGAAATAGACTTCCAGGAAATCCAGGAAGCTCAGAGAGTCCCAAAGAAGTTAGACCCAAGAAGGAACACACGAAGGCACATCATCATTACATTAGCCAAGATTAAAATGAAGGAGAGAATCCTAGAAGCAGCAAGAGATAAGGGGACAGTCACCTACAAAGAAGTTCCCATCAGACTGTCAGCTGATTTCTCAAAAGAGACCTTACAAGCAAGAAGGGGCTGGAGAGAAGTATTCCAAGTCATGAAATCCAAAGACCTACAACCAAGATTACTCTATCCAGCAAAGCTTTCATTTAGAATGGAAGGACAGATAAAGTGCTTCTCAGATAAGACCAAATTCAAGGAGTTCATCATCACCAAGCCCTTATTATGAAATGTTAAAGGGACTTACCTAAGAAAAAGAAGATAAAAAAGATGAACAGTGAAAGGACAGCAAACTCACAGTTATTAACAACCACACCTAAAACAAAAGCAAAGTAACAGGACAGCCAGATCAGGAGCAGAACCATAGAAATGAAGATCTCATGGAGGGTTAGCAACAGGGGAGTGGGAGGAGGAGAAGGAGAGAGAAGGTACAGAAAATAAGTAGCATAGATGGCAGGTAGAAAATAGATAGAGGGAGGGCAGGAATAGTATGGGAAATATAGAATCTAAAGAACTTGAGACACGCGGTCATAAACTAAAGGGAGGAATGGTGGGGGAGAGGGGTGCTGGGTGGAGGGGAATGAAGGGGGGAATAGAACAACTGTAATGGCATAATCAATAAAATTAA
Source organism: Artibeus jamaicensis (assembly GCF_021234435.1). Lineage (NCBI taxonomy): Eukaryota > Metazoa > Chordata > Mammalia > Chiroptera > Phyllostomidae > Artibeus > Artibeus jamaicensis. Next base: position 57,534,818 of record NW_026522030.1, read on the forward strand.
TTAAAAAATGAAATAAAATAATAAAATGTCTTCTGAAGAGATTAGAGTTTGAATCAGAAGATTGAGTGAAGAAGATGGCCCTCAGTGTGGGTGGACATCATCCAAAATACTGCGGGCTTGAGTAAAACAAAAAGGTGGAGGAAGAGCAAATTCCTTCCACTTGACACATCCATCTTCTCCTGCCTTTGGACATTGAGAGCTAATGTTCCTGATTCTAGAGCTTTTGGATTCCCCCCTTCCTCCAACCCCCATTCATAAGCTTTTGTACTCATACAAACTTATATCACCAGCTTTCCTGGTTCTCCAGCTTGCAGATGACAGAAAATAGGACTTTTTTTGGCCTCCATAATTGTGTAAGCCAATTCCTACAATAGATCTCTTTCTACAGCTGTATCTACAACCTACATCTACATCTGTATCTACCTACATCTACATCTGTATTTGTACATCCAGTTGGTTCTGTTTTTCTGAAGAACCCTGACTGATACAACAATTTAATAGCTGCATGGACTTGGCAAGTTGTTTAATGTACCTGTGCCAATTTCCTGATCTCTGAAGTACAGATATTCTCACATGTGATTGTTATAAAAATTAGTGACCAATTACTGGCACATAGGGAATGTTCAATCAATGTTTATTACTCTCAGCAGCAGCAGCAGCAGCAGCAGCAGCAGCAGCAGCAGCAGCACTGTCAGCATCCCATTAAGGAGGGAAAGCCCGGTTGTCCCTGCTGCTGACATGCTTCTTTCCAGGGTTTTCCTTCTGTGAGGTAAAGTACGTTGCAGACACCTGTGGGTAAATGAGTAATGAAACCAGTCCTGATATTGTCTTTAAATCCTACTTTGCGACATCATGCTTTGGAAGCAGATGATAGTGTGAAAACCAACAGTTAGTGAATGAGTAACATTACTAAGAATGAGTTGGGAATAGAGAGTGGGCGGGCTAACATTTATAGGTAACCAATTAGGTGCAGGCATGCTAGCTGATGCACTACTCTGTGTAAGGCAGGCCAGCATTTTCTGAAGAGGGCTAATTATGATGGAACCATTAAAATGAGTGGAAAACAAATGCTTATATAATGTTAAGAGTAATAATAATTAATCTATATGTTTGCATGGTGTTTTATATACATTATCTAATTACAGACTCAGTGTGGGATAGTTAGTTATATGATCCTTGCTTTGTGGGTGAGGAAAGTGAATCTCAGAAAGATTAAGTGTACCAGACATTACATAACTGGCAGAGGCTTTTGGGTGAAGGAGCTACAAGATTTGAGGGACTGCACTCTAAACTGGAGATGACAAAGAGATTGCTTCCCAAATTCATTCATGTTTATCTTCTGCAGTGAGAAGGGTCCTGAAGCTTCAGATGAGTTAGGTGGAAAGAGTACTCTAATCAGCTAGCAACGACTGCCACGTGATGGAGGAAGGAGAGTCGCCATCCTCCTGTAAATATTACAGGATCTTGGGTATGTATCTTGTTTGATTGAGTGTGAATGAAGCAGCATTTAAGTCTGGGGTGTATGAAGGGAGATTAAACAATAAAGGTGATGACAATCTATAAAGAAGGCTGGCAGAATGAGGTAGTGATTTCTATAAGTTAATACTGTCTTTACAACCTGGTATCATAAATATATTTTTCAAATAAAACCACCACTTTTATTCCTCTCTCTTTCCTTTCCTTTTTTCCTTCCTTCTTCTCCCCATTCTTTCCTCCCTCCATTCCTTCCTCCCTTCTTTATTTATTTCTATGTCTGGACAGATAGAGTAATGTGTAAGACTTACAATATAGGGATGGTGAGTTCCTAGGAAACTTCTAACTCTGGTCCTGGGAAAGTCCCACAAGCTACTAAGGTTCATCTTTGTGGGAGAGAAGCCCAAGTGAGTGGGATGGCCGTGTCTTTCAGGGCAACTGTGAAAGACCACATGTGTAAATAGAAAATCTTTCCTTCAATTATGAAATGACATCAAGATCCTAAACCAAGCAGTCCTAACTTCAGGGCAAGTCAGCACCTGCTTCACCAGGAATGAAAAAAGGGAACCACCATCTCTTTGTATCTTTACTCTCTGCCCTCCACGTTAACACGGTATGTGTGCTTGCCTCTGCTTAGCTAGCAGTGGAAAACCACTTCCCCTCTCTGTTGCCTTGAAAATGACAACCACATGTTGTTCCAGGCTTTCCTCTCAGTTTTATTTTCCAGGTCTTAACTCATGATTGCCCTCTGGGTTTCTTTAATGGCAAGGGAATGTTTTCAATTGAAACAAGAGTTCCTGCCAAAACGAAAGAACATGAAAACATGATTCTTCATCACATATTTTAGAAAATCCCCTGCTCTCCATCTGAAATTCAGGATTGGGGGTTGAATTACAAGAGCACTTTCAAGTGTTGTTTTACAGAGAGAAAAAAAAAAAACTCAACCTGTGTTTTTCTAAAATCATAGGCAATCTTTGTACAAGCTTAAGTATTAAAACTGTTTAAATGCCATTTATTGAGGAAGACTTTTGAATGAAAATGAGTAAATATATCTATTGAAATCAACACTTAAATCATTGTTTAACTACTATTGCAAAATGAGCTGATTTCATTAGAGCATTCTAAGTTGTGGTTGCTGTTCAACATTTTAAAACAAATTGTTTTTACTGATGATAAAAAAAGATGAGTCTCTAGTTCTTATATATTAAGAATTCCTTTGATGGAATCCAGAAAATTCTGGGAGTAGAATTATGTCCCCCCCCACTAATGCCCTCATTTCAATATATCATCAAAATAAAAGTCTATTTTCTACTTAACATAATGGAGATACGTAGATATATACTAATAAAAAGTTAGTGTTCTCCTTCTCAATCTCATATATGCTCTTATTACTAGAGTTTAATCTGTGTTTGAGTAGAAGTGAATAATCCAGGTAGTCAATGATAACAATAGCTCTAGCACTTCCTATGTAGCAGGAATTGTGCCAGGTATTTAAACATAATACCTCATAACTTAAATCTTAAGAGATAAGTCATTTTATTAGCCAATTTTAAAGTGATAAAGCTAAACTTCAGAAGGGTTAAAAAATTCATCCAAGGTAACAGTTTATTAAATGTTGACTTATAGATACAAGATATCAAATATAGATATATTTTAGTTCAGACTTTTTGCTTTGGGTATATGAAAAATCAGCAGAAAAAGTTCTTTACATTCAATTATAACCTTAAAGAGAAATGGAAACCAGATAAAATGGAAAATCTTTAAGTGAAAAAACTAAAATTCTTATAGACTCAAGCTTCTGAACTCTTTCCTGGGCCTCTAAATAAGTCCTATAGAGAGATTTGCCCACTAGCTCTCTAGGAGAAACAAGTATTCATGCCTCCTAAATCCCAATCTAATGCATTTTCTACTAGCGATAAAAGTTTATGAGTGAGTAATTATGTTTTAAAATTGCCTCAAGGTACAGAATAATACCATTAAGGGCTTCTCAGAAATTAAATTGGGACTCCTGACTGTATCAACCAGAGTTTCTTTTCCTGTTATCCGTTCCTTTGTCAGGGATACAGCAGATTACGTGTAATGTCAAGATACAACCAGGGTTGTGATAAGATCGGAGACAATGTATTCTCTCTTCAAAACGGAGGTCACTTTATTATTATTAAATAATTATAAAAACATTATCTGATATGTTTTAAATGTGTTCAACATCAGAAAAAGCTCAAAGAAAAACAATAAACCTATTATAAACCTATCACTCAGAGATGCTCACTTCAGTATTTCATTTATAATTTACTATTTACATAATTCTAGGCTTTATTCTATGCATATATATATACATATATATTTTCTCACAAAATCAGATTATGGTTTTTAAATGAGATTATGTTGTTTTAAAATATATCTTTGTCACTTAACAGTATGTTGGCAATAGAATCCTTTTAAGTCAGTACATAGAGATCTAGCAAAATTGCTTTTAATGGCTATATATCATTCCATTTTGAAGTGATAGCATAATTTAATTAATCTTCTATGGTTAGAAATTTAATTACTCCCAATTTTTGGATATTCCAAAGTCTGCACCAATAGACATCCTTGTATAAGTACCTTTTCAAAACTTGTCTAATTATTTCCTTAGAAAAAGTTTCTAGAAACAATTGCTAAATACAAACACAATACACACTTTTAAGGCTTTTCACAATTATTTTCTGCTACTCTCCTCTATCATACCAGGTGCTAAATATTTGAGTGTTCTGAATTATAAATAACCTGAAAGTTGTATTATTTTGTGTTCAATGCCTATTTCTTTTACTAATGTTGGGTACTTATTATTTTTAAAACATGGTGTCAGTGACTATTGGCTGCTTCCCAAGCTTAATGGATGGTGTTTGACATTCACAGCACAAATAGTTCCCCACATCTTTCTAAAAAACATCCTTCTAAAATTAAGTTCAGGTAGGTATTCTTATTCAAATTTGACAGGTGGAGAAGAAAGTGAGCTTAGATTCCTGATTCTCCTCTTTGCGGCTGGCAAAATCATGAAGCAGATAAAGTTTGTAACCTCAATTTTGTGACTCCTTTTTTTTCACTTCGATTGTGATCCCTTCTGTGGTCCATGTGCCTCCATAGTCACTGTCCCTAGGGCTTATCAAAGGCTGGTTTCGAGTAGAAAGGCCAAAGGCCATTACTTTTATTATAAAAAAGTAATTTTTCATTCAAAAATATATGTTGAGCATATACTTTGTGCTGTGTTAGGTATTAGGCATATTTATAACAAATATGACCTGCTTGAAGTACAAAACCAGTGCACATTTTTCTCTCTCTTTACAGTTCTTGTAACTGTACCACATGCACAAAGCATGAGAAAGATTCAAACAGAATGGAACTGAATGAAGAAACATCCTTTCTCACTGCCTCATCCCTATTTCTGATCTACAAAGGCAAAGTGATGACTGTTTTCTATTGCTCTCTTTTTACAACTTATTTTTAGCTCTGCAATTCTGAGTAATGTACTATAATCTTTATTGATTGATTGATTGATGTAATAACTCTTTACATCATGTTCTAAATTATAGAGAAGAGAGTTTGTTTATATCTCTGCCACTTCCTTGCTTTTCTCTGGATTGTGTTAGATGTTGTTACAGTCATACTTTTTAAAACATTTCCCCAACTTCCACTCCTTCTTTCACCATATTAATGGAGGCAGTATGTCCAGCTAACACCCAACAACCCAGACTCCATTCGGAAAATAAAGGACTGTGGGAAAGCTTTTGCTTTCTTGAGTCACAAGTCACCCGTTTCTGCTTCTTCTTGTTGCAATGTGGAGGCAATGCCAATAGGTACAACAGCCATGAAGTGACCCAGCCATGAGGTGACAGCTGTATCAGTGACAATGAAAACAATGGAACAGAAATAGCACACCTCAGTCCCAGGTACCACTCTTCAAAATCTATTCCCATATAAGTAAAATCACATGGTACTACTTCTCTTTTTCTGACTGGCTTATTTCACTTAGCATAATGCTCTCCAGATCCTGTATTCTGTGTTGCAAAAGGTAAGATCTCCTTCTTTTTATGGCTGAGTAATATTCCATTGTGTAAATGTACCAGCTTTTTTTACCACTCATTTACTGATAGGCACTTGGGCTGACCTCACTTATATTGAAATCTAATGAACAAAATAAACTAACAAACTAAGTGAAGACACACTCATGGATACAGAGAACAGACTGACAGCTGTCAGAGGGGAGGGGTTGGGTTTTGGGTAAGAAGGGTGAAAAGATTAAGCAATGAAAAAAGAGGACTCCTGGACACAGAAAACAATATGGCGATTGCCAGAGGGAAGGGGGTAGGGGAATGTAGCAGAAGGTAAAGGGAAGATCAATGGTGACGGAAGGAGACCTGACTCGGGGTGGTGAGCACACAGTACAGTATACAGATGATGTATCATAGAATTGTATACCTGAAAGCTATATAATTTTATTAACCAATGTCACTCTAATAAATTCAATTTAAAAAATTTTAAGGAAATCAGTCTGTCCTACCCTGACTGCCTGTCTGGATCTATCGTAGGTAGGAAAATAAGCCATTTTCTGTTCTGGCTACTGCTAATAAGCTTGTTTCTTGCTTGTAACTGAAAACATGGCTAACAGAAATCATTATATTATTTTCATTCTTCACTCATGACTTTGTAAGCATAATATAATAACATACTTGTGAAAATAAATATGAATCTAAATTACATACTCAAATCATTGTCATATTTCATCCACATTAGGTAATACCCCATGACTCCACCCTTTAAACACTTGTTTACTGTTATTTTCAAGGATATATTGGGAGAGGAAGAGGTAAAGGAGGGGGGTTATCTGCCTTGTTGAATCAGGAACTTAACATTTTTTTTTTGATATTTAAGTTAATTGAATCAAGCTTCATGTGACCTAGAATTTTCTTTCCTTTCCCCTAGGCTACTACTTCTGCTGAAAAGTTCCTGAGGGTGGCTGCTGAAATCCTTACCCATTCTTTTTTTTTTAATTTAAATTATTGTTGTTCAATTGCAGTTGTCCGTATTTTCTCCCTCCCCCTCCCCCTACCCCAGCCAAACCCACCTTCCTCCCTTGCTTCCACCCTCCCCCTTGGTTTTGTCCATGTGTCCCTTATGGGAGTTCCTGATAACCCTTCTCCCCACTGTCCCCTCCCCCCTCCCCTCTGGCTATTGTTAGATCGTCCTTAATTTCAATGACTCTGGTTACATTTTGTTTGCTTTTTTCTTTTGTTGATTATGTTCCAGTTAAAGAAATCCTTACCCATTTTTGAGGACGTCTGTTTGTTGTGCAGGAATTGTGCAGGCTGAGGAAGGGAAGGCAATGCTCAGATCTCTGATCTCTTTGCCAACTCTGATTGTTGGATTGAAAATCCTATATTGAGAAAGATATGATATATGCAGAGAGCACTGTGACTAGACAGTGTGCCCTCAGGTCAGCTTTTCTGATCAAGAGAGAAATAATATTAGAACTAGTTGAGGATTATTGTTTTTGGAGCTCCTGCAAAATTATTACTGAGTGATCAAACCCCAGGAAAGGCCTATGAAAATATATTTTCCCCTATTTCATTTGGTTAATGGTAGGCAAGATCACTGGCGGGCCATTCTCTACTGGAGGCAAACTGTGTTCCACACACAGCCAGGTAGGGGGCCACTTAGTATCACAGCAAGTTGACAGTGGGGTCCACAGGGCAGTCTTCTCCAAGTTGCTAAACAGCAGTTCATTAAGGTCAACAAATCAGAATTGTAAATTGTTCTTCCGCTGCTTTCCTCTGTTACTATTTTCTCTTTGAGTTACGACCATTTGACACTTCCAAGATGTCAAAAGAAAAAAAGAGGAGAAAAACAATCAGGAGAGTTCTTAGACTTGGTAGAAAATTTGTTACTGATGAATGAGATGATGTGTCCTTGCATATTAGCATAGCTTGGTAGTCTACCATCCTGTCTCAGAACCTTGAGAAGGCTTTTCTGCCCCATCTGAGTGTCCCCAGCGACTCATCCTGTGGGGTTGCTTGTGTTTCTCCATTCTGTTGTGATGATCAGAGAGAAAAAGCAAGATAAAAAGGGAGGGCGAGAGGGGAAAGGCTCGTAGGAACAAGTTACAGCTCCTTGTGAGAAGATACCTAAAGGTGAAAAGTTGTCGCTGTCATCTTTTTCCTTTTGGTGTTTTTATGGCTGGGTTTCTAAGGCATGGGGAGCAAGAGTGAGCCTAGTGGTCCGTTACGGGGCACCAAACAGAAAGAGAATTCCGGAGGGACACTGGGTTCAGGAAATAATGTTTGTGAAATTATACAATAAGAGACAGAAACTTTATTGCACATGGAGTCAGGATAAAATAAAAGTCCGGCCCATTTTTAATTTCTGAGCATACATTTGAGATAGCCACGGATCTCATGCTAACGTCTGTCTTGTTGGCCAGCAAACTACATTAAGCATTTTGTTGTTTTTTACCACATAGAAGAGAATAATTGTCTGAGCTACCCGACATTTTGTGTAGATTTTAATTTTGCTTTGGCTTAAGGATGGGATTCCTTGTAATAGAGGCTAAAATTCACTGAGAGAATAATAGATAGCAATCTCCTATAAAGAGAAAAAAACGGCCACCATTTACTGAGCTCTCACTGAACATGAGGCAGGTGCTTGACAAGTCCTCCGCAGGCAGTGGATACGGAATGGAGATGTCTGCCACGGTTCCTTCCCACAGACCTCCCCAAGCCTACAGAGCCCTGGTGAAACCAAGGGTTTAGGATGAAGCAATCTGAAAAAGGAACTTTCTTTTTTGATCAGCATAGAAACTGTTACAACGTAGCCCAGGGAGGCTAAGCACTCTCGACTTAGTAAGAACTGAAGCCTACGCAGTATCATTAGGCCACAGGAATAAGCAAAAGTTAAATAAATAGAAAGAAAATGAATCTCTCATGGAGACCACATTTATTGTCTGAGGGACAAGGTGTATGATAGAAAATTAATCTGTGGAATTCAGCTATGTGGGGCTTCAGGAGAGCTCAGTCTGCAGCCTGGAGGGGAAGAAGCTAATATTAAATGCTGTCCTCCTTCCTTTATGTGGCTGCCCTTTCTCAACAGATGCTAAAGTCCACACGTGCCCAACTGAGGTCAATTGTTCTAAAGCCAATTCAACAAATATATTCATGTCCTTTAAACTATTTATAAAGTTTACTGCAAATAAAATAGGAGGGATGGTTTTAACAGCCTTTGAAGATTTCTATGGCATTTAGTTGGCTGGTTTTCATTTTGGCTTCAGAACAGCATACCAAAGACTTAAAGTCGTTTCTGTCCCTGTTCACTGCAGCTGGTGGGATCTAAGATGAACAGGGGACCCTCTTTCAAGGCAAAACCCAACAGAAGAGTTGATAAACTTCCTCCCAACCCAAACAAAGTAGTGGGGAGAAGAGTGGCGGGTATTTCATCTTCTGCGGCATTGTTTAATTGTGTCCCTACCACCACCACTACTAAATCCATATGTTGAAGTCTTAACCCATAGTACCTCAGAATGTGGACATTATTTGGAAATACGGTCATTGCAGATGGAATTAGTTAAGTTAGGATGAAGTCATACTGGAATAGGGTTGTCTCCCTAATCCAATACGACTGATGTCCTTGTCAAAACTGGAAATTTGGACACAGACATGGACACAGAAAGAATGCCTTGTAGAGATGAAGGCAGAGATCAGGGTGAGGCAACAAAAGCCAAGTGTTCCTGCAAACCACCAAAAGCCAGGAGAGAGGCCTGGCACAGATTCTCCCTCACATCTCTCAGAAGGAACCAACTCTGCTGACAACTTGATCTTGGTCTTTTAGCCTTCACACTGTAAGAGAGTAAACTTCCATTGTTTTTGCCACCCAGTTTGTGGTACTTTGTAATAGCAGCCCTAGCAAACTAAAACACCCTGCCACTGAAGTCTGGATTTCACTGGAGTTAAGAGATTGTCATCTGCAGGTGAAAGAGGGACATGGAGTAGAATTGTCATAGCTTTGCTGAATTAGAGAACAAGGCACACAGCCTACCCAGGCTGCTGAAAGATCAGTAATACCTACCACTGAATGGAAGAGACTTCTAAGTTCTCCCAGAAAAAACAGTTGAAATGCAATGAGATATGAACAATATTCTGTCTTGTATACAAAGTGATTTATACCTTGCATATTATGTAGAAGATGTTAATCTCTTCAAGTGATTTCTTGGGTCTAACTAATTGTACAGGGTTCCTACCTTAGAGTACCTCCACCATTAAGCCTTCTGTGAGCTGAGAGTGATAGGGAACTTAAGAGCTGGAAAATTTTAGTTTAGGTGATAGCTAATAAGCTTAGTAATAAATGCATGTAAAAGCTTTGTTTCAGGAACTGAAGATGTGACCCACCCTGACTTCAGGAGACCATAAGCAGTTCCACCTTTGTGCCTCAGGAGGGCTGCAAGCAATTCAGAATGATATCTGAGCCATTGTACTCCAGAGTGACATGACCACCGCCCTTGGGGGACGCAGCTAAAGACCACTGCCTGGGGCACAGTTTAAGACTACCACCCAGGGTGACAATGCTGGAGTTGGTTTTTTTTAATCCAATTAACTCCTCCCTGAATTTCAAAACCCCTCACCACACCTTGTTTATTCCTTGCTATAAAAACCTTGGCCTGGAAAGAAAAGACAAGGTGATCTGTTAGGCTATGAACCCACCATCTGAATAAAGTGCCCATGAAGATTCAATCCCCGTCTCTGCTTATTGGGTTTGGTAGTGACAGGCAGCCCGAAATCTGGTGTCTTTTCTGGTTTCAAGAGGAGGTTTAGTGGTGGTTCATGAATAGCGTCAACTGTTGACTCTCAGTCTAATTGAGAATAGTCATTTCAGTTCTTTCAAAAACTCAATCTCTGTGACAATGGCAACACTGGAGTTAAATTGAGAACAGGAAGAGAAAAGAGCAAATTAAACCTTGAGAGGTTTATGTAGAATCAAATTTTGATGACACGCGTTTATAAACTGAGCCCTGCTCAGTCCAAGTGGGGGCTGCCCTCCCCTCATGCTCAGACCTTTGGTCTGAGCAGGACATGCTCACTTTGACCCATCCCTTTAATCTGTGGCCAGACTGTCCTGTCTTAAAGAGACCTGACATGCCACGCTTGTCCTGAAAAACTTGGTTCTCCAGCCTAAATTCTAGCTTCCTATCCTTCTCCCTCTGACCTGCACCTGTCATTTAGTTGCACTATACTTTGTGACATTCCTTGAACAGGCCATGTGTTTTCAGGACTCTGTTCTCTTGTTCAAAATGTTCTTTCTTTTGAATGTCTTCTCTCCCATTCTTTTTATTTTAAAATGCCAGTATCTCTTCAAATCCAAGTTCAAATATCTTCTCTGTAAAGGCTACTCAAATCCTGTCAGATGGAACAAATCTGGGCTTCTATAGGAAATTGTTCATTATGTTAGAATGACATTTATCAGTGTGCTATCATTTTTAGGCTTATACTATACGTATCTTTTTCTTCCCCTTGAAAATGAGCTTCTTGAGAATAATGTCTATGTCTTGTTCATCTGTGGAAAACCACTGCTTAGCACAGCGTCTGGTATGCATTGGACATTTAGGAAATGTTTGTTGAATGGCATGAAAGAAAGCAACCATGTGCCTCTGAGAAGACGTAGGTTTCAAATAGAAATGAGAGGGCAGTCTAACTCTGAAGCCCTGGCTACCTTCCCGTAAACATTTAGCTAACCCCCAGTCTAAAGCATTCAGTGGCGAGGTTACAGGCAGCTTTCTACGTCGCTGGCTCTGACTAGTACATAAACATCACGTCCCACTGACAGGCAAGGAAAAAGGCTGTTAGGCAGGGACTGCGGATACCACCCACACTTCTAAGGGTGGGCAGACCTATCTAGAGCACCCCTCACAAAATTGGAGGTGGATAAAGTACAGATAGGTTGCTTCAAAAAGCAGGAGAGGACATTGTGGAGGAGTTTTAGTTTATTTTCCAGTTCCCTGTAACCCTATCTCAAGGCTCAGAAAACAAACTTTAGGAGTTCATCTGGCTTAAGTAGTGGCTGAAATAATATTTTCAAGAATGTTTCTTTGTCTGATTTTCCCTTCTGCTCCTTTTTAAGTTGGCTTTATTCTTAAACATTTCTTCTAACGTGGGTCCTATTCGGCTGACCCGAGAAAGGTTGTCACCTAAGGCCTTCAGAGCACCAGCTGCGCAGCTGGATGTGGCCACCCTGGCTCCAGGCTTAAAATGGACTGAGACACCTGCTGTCACAGACAGAACCCCTCCCCCTTTCCCCCACATTCCAGCGAAAGTTCTGCTTGTTACTCTCAGGGCCTCTGCCTGAATCACTTATCTCTTCCTGACCCGTCCCTGTGTCCCTGGAGAAGTCAGGGCCCTCAGCAGCCCAGCCCGAGTCAGATGTCTGCTCCTACAGCTGTAGGTGGTGGCCCTGGTACCAGGTGGGCAACAAGAGATGCCCAATGTAATATGAAGAGAGCTGTGCACAGTTCAGACATATCATAGGCGATCAACAAAGACTGATTCTTGTTCCTGTTCACCCTTTCTCGCAGATTGTTTCTTTCACTCATGTTTTTTTTCTTGACAGTTCAAAGATTTTGAGATAATTACTCTTGCTTCTTAAATAAGTTTCCGAAGGTCACCTATAGAAATGGTGAAATGGAAATTCAGAAATGTCTCATTTATATTCGGTAGTCATAGATGATGAATATTTTTTCCAATATTTATAAATACAACTTTGGTGGACATTACATTTGTTTATATCTTACTATGAGAGCAATAGTGTTATCAACTATCTACATATTTAGGACTTGCTTTTTGTTGGCATTTTTATTGGGAATGCATTAACTTAAGACCAACTTACTAAATTATCTTACCATTTATAATCATTTACTTTCTGTATTTTATTTTTAAATGTTTTTATTTTGAGTTCCAGTTGTATTAGTTTCAGGTATAAAACATAGTGATTAGGCCTTGGCTGGTGTAGCTTAGTGGATTGAGCACAGGCCTGTGAAGCAAAGGGTTGCCGGTTCCATTCCCAGTCAGGGCACATGCCTGGGTTGCAGGCCGGTTCCCAGCAAGGGACCCATGAGAGGCAACCACACATTGATGTAAAAAAATTGAAAAATAAATTTTAAAATAAATTTTAAAAAACATAGTGATTAGACATTTGTAACACATACAAAGTGATCACTCCAGTAAATCTGGTACCCATGATATCATACACAGTTATCACAATGTTATTGACTATGTTCCCGATGCTGTACTTTATATTCCTATGACTAGCTTGTAACTACCAATTTGTAATTCTTAATACCTTCACCTTTTTCACCCATCACACCAAACCCACTCTCATTTGGCAACAATCAAAATGTCCTTTGTATCTTTGAGTTTGTTTTTGTTTTGTCTATTATGTCTTCCTCTATCTGACGTCTTTCACTTAGCATACTACTCTTTCTGTCTATCTATGTTGTTGCAGTTGGTAAGATTTCATTCTTTTTCATGTCTGAGTAATATTCCATTCTTTATAAGTACCACTTCTTCTTTATCCATTTGTCTATTGATGGACAATCAGGTTACTTCCACATCTTGGCTATTGTAAATAGTGCTGTAATGAACACGTGGGTGCATATGCCTTTTTGAGTTGGTGTTTTGGATTTTTTGGAAGTGCTGGGTCCTTCTTTGCAAGACTTGCTTTTTATATGAGATTTTGGAGAAAGTGCTCCAGAAGCCCACCTAATTTTGTGTGAGAAATTTCTAAAACTTTTACTCACTTCTAGGTTAAGCATTGGGCACCTTCACAGGCAAGGCCCTCTGCTGGACCACATCATACATTCCACTTATTCTTCAAGAATTCAAGGTAGGATTATCTCCACTTCACATAATTTACCTAAGATCATACACTTAGAAAATGGCAGAACCCACATTAACTCTCAGATTTGTATAACTCCCTGTTCTTTTTATTTTTATATAGTAAACTTTATTTTTGAAATATTTAGACTTTTTAGTTCACAGATTTTCAATTCATGCATCTTGTATTAGCAAGTCATTTTTAGCTTTGAAAACTTTTTTTTTAAATCTCTGGGTTTTTACCAAAAAAGAAACAGAGCCAAGAAATTTAAAAGTGAAGGGAAAGATAAAATTTTGGTTTGTTATTATCGAACAATGCAGGCCATTTAGTTCTTAAAATTTCCTGTGAGATAATGAAAGCACCTGGTGCCAGACTTGAAAAGGAAACCGCACAGAGCTGGTGCAGGATAAGAGCACAGTGGTCGAGAGAAGAAAATGCAGCCTTGCCAGGGAAAACTATGACTCATGGTTCAGGAAGTTACCTCTAAACTTACACAGAGAAAAATATTCACTGTGGAGTCTGGCAAGGGAGCGGATGGGAATTTCCTAATCTCTCTAGAGAAAGGGAGAGAGAATCCTTTTCTGAATCGGGGTAGAAGGGAAACAAAGTGCTTGCGAGAGGAGAGCAGCCCCTCCAGCAGACGTTCCCCCGGCATGCTAGGAGAAAAGCCAGGAGCTACGTTCGGCCACTGGGCCTTAGAGCATCTGGTTCCCTCTCTAAATCACAATATCAATGGTAGGGAGTTGGATAAAAATAACATATAGGAGCTAGCAGATGATTACAGGAGGTCAAGAGTATGGTCTCTGGTTCCAAATATGTCTCCATTCTTTACCACCTGTGGACTTGGCAATGGGGAATTTATTTAATCTTACCGAGCCTCATTTTTATTATGTGTAGACAGGAGACAGTAATACTTTAATCCTAGGGTGCTTGGGAAGATTTAATAATATGGTATATATTTATAACTCACTTAACAAAGTCCCTTGCAGACATGTATAGCCTTAAGAAATAGAGCTGTTGTTGTGTTTGCATTAGGTTATGATCACAAATATTTGTATCATGGAGATAGAACTTAAAATATTTGCTTTGATGATTTCTCAAAAAAATTAATGTAGAATTACCATATGACCCAGAAATTCCACTTCTAGATATACATCTAAGAAAAGTGAGGCTTGGGACCCAAGCAGGTATTTGTACACCTGTGTCCACAGCAGCATTATTTACAATGGCCAAAAGCTGGAAGCAACTCAAACATCCACCACTGGGTAAATAGATAAACAAATGTGGTATTTACATGCAGTGGAATATTACACAGCCTAAAAAAAGAAGGAAATTCTGACACATGCTACAACATGGATGCAATGCTTTAAGACATTACGGTGAGTGAAATAAGCCAGTCATAAAAGAACAAATGCTGCACGATTCCCCTTACCTGAGGTACCTAGAGTAGCTAAATCCATAGAGATGGAAATCAGAATGATGATTTCCAGGTACTGGGGAGAGGGGGAAATGAGAAATTAGTGTTTCATGTGTGCAAAATTTCAGTTGGAGAAGATCAAAAAGCTCTGGGGATGGATGGTGGTGTTGGTTGCACAAATACTGGGTTGGCCAAAAAGTTCCTTTGTTTTTTTTTTTGTTTTTTTTGTGTTTTTTTTTTTGCCATATGATGGCTCTAGAAGCACTTAGTTGTCTTTGACTTCATTCAAACCAATTTTGTTAGGTTGTATTCTGACAACCATTATATCAACATGCATTTTTTAAAAACTCACAAAATTGGTGAATTTTTGTATAGCCATATTAATATTGAAGATGGATGAATATATGCAACATTTCTCACATATTATGCTTTACTATTTCAAGAAAGTTTAAAATGCAACTGAAATGCAAAAAAAATATTTGTGCAGTGTATGAAGAAGTTGCTGTGACTGATCTAACATGTCAAATGTGGGTTGTGAAGTTTCATGCTTGAGATCTCTCCACAGTCGGGGAGACCAGTTGAAGCTGGTAGTGATCAAATCAAGACATTAATTGAGAACAATCAACATTATACCACATGGGAGATAGATGATATACTCAAAATACCCCAATCAATAAAGGTATTGGTTAAAATGAAAATGTGGGGTTTTTTTATTTTATGGAAAAAAAATACAGACTTTTCTGGGCCAACCTAATAGGTGAATGTATTTTATGCCACAGAACCCTACACTTAAAAATAATTAAAAGGGTAAATTTGGTGCTACATATATTTTACTACAATAAAAAAGAAACAAAAGAGTTTCCTTGTGCACTGGACTTTGTCTTCTGCAACTTGAAATGCAGTTCAATTAGCTATGCAATGTATGAAGTGCTCTTTTTGTTGTTTTAGCACATAACAATATTGCTCAGTTTCTTTGGTAACTTTTAAAATATGAAAAACTATTGCAAATATGACATGAAAACCACAAACAATCTAACTGCTGACAATGATGAACATAGACCATAAGGTAATTTTTCCTAAGGGTCTACTGATTCAACTTTATCTTGGAATTTTATAAAGAGATCTCAAGACCTCAAACAATGTATTGACTTTGTCCAAGGAACACAAGATGCTTTGGCTTCATTTTACACATATATTTATATATATAAAGAGCTTTAGAGAGACTTCCACCAAGATGGAGGCATAGGTGGAGACGCCGTGCTTTCTCACACAACCAAGTTTAGAGTCAACTAAATATTAGCAACAGAAAACACAGCCAGAACACAGAAAATTGAACTTTTCGGAAGTCTGATAACAACAAATTCTTCAGCCTGACCAGTAAGAGGGGCAAAACCAGCAGCTGGTGGAGCGGGGTTGCACAGGAAAACTCAGTCAGACAAATTCAGGCGCACAGAACCCAGGCGCAGGGTTGGAACTAGTGAACGACCCAGCGAATGACCGCAGGGAAACGGCGAGGGAGCAGGGCTGCAGGTTGACTGTGGTCGCGCATTTGTGCACAGATAGACAAGCGAGGGAGTGGGCGATTGGACAGGACCCTGCAGGTCCCCGTGGCAAGTGGCAGTGGAGGGTGCCGCCATTTCCCCGCTCTGACCCCGCCTCCACATACAGTGTCATAATCCAGCGACCTGAGTGGCCCTGCCCTGGTGAACCACCTAAGGCTCTACTCCTCACCCAGTGGCCTAAAACAGCAGAGGGGGTCGCCATTTCCCCGCTCTGACTATGCCCCCACATACAGCATCACAACCCAGCGACCTAGGAGGCCAAGGCACAGATCCTCATACTTAACGGGCGTGAACAGACCAAAAATGGCTCAAGAAGATCTCAAAGCCCCAGTGCCTATAAATCTAAGCGATGAAGAAATAGCAAAACTCTCAGACACACAGTTTAAAACACTGGTGATCAGGATCCTCACAGAACTGGTTGATAGCCACAAATTAGAGAAACACAAGGGAAGGAAACTAATTGAAATGAATTGAATTGCACAGGAAACCAATAGCGATGAAAAGGAAACTGGGACTCAAATAAATGGAGTGGACCTGAAGAAAGCAAATAATGGCCAAACAGAAAAGAATCAAGAAGCAAGAATTCAAAAAAATGAGGAGAGGCTTAGGAACCTCTAGGACATCTTTAAACGCTCCAACATCCGAATTATAGGGGTACCAGAAGGGAGAAAGGAACAGCCACCAGTGGAAAACTTATTTGAACAAATAATAAAGGAGAATTTCCCCAATCTGGCAAAGGAAATAGACTTCCAGGAAATCCAGGAAGCTCAGAGAGTCCCAAAGAAGTTGGACCCAAGAAGAAACACACCAAGGCACACATCATACATTAGCCAAGATTAAAATGAAGGAGAGAATCCTAGAAGCAGCAAGAGCTAAGGACACAGTCACCTTACAAAGGAGTTCCAATCAGACTGTCAGCTGATTTCTCAAAAGAGACCTTACAGGCAAGAAGGGGCTGGAAAGAGGTATTCCAAGTCATGAAATCCAAAGAACTACCACAACGACTGCTCTATCCAGCAAAACTTTCATTTAGAATGGAAGGACAGATAAAGTGCTTCTCAGATAAGATCAAATTCAAGGAGTTCATCATCACCAAGCCATTATTATATGAAATGTTAAAGGGACTTACCTAGGAAAAAGAAATTAAAAAAAGATGAACAGTGAAAGGACAGCAAACTCACGGTTATTAACAACCTACCTAAAACAAAAGCAAACTAAAAGGACAGCTAGATCAGGAGTGGAAACATAGAAATGAAGATCTCAAGGAGGGTTAGCAATAGGGGAGTGGGAAGAGGAAAAGGGGGGAGAAGGTACAGAAAATAAGTAGCATAGATGGTAGATAGAAAATAGATGGGGGGCAAGAATAGTATGGGAAATATAGAATCTAAAGAACTTGAGACCCATGGTCATAAACTAAAGGGGGGGTAATGGTGGGGACGGGGGGTAGGGTGGAGGGGAAATGAAAGGGGGGAATAGAACAACTGTAATGGCATAATCAATAAAAAATAAATTTAAAAAAAGAGCTTTAGCAAAGTATAATTTGTGTATAGTAAACTGCTTGTATTCAAAGTTAATACTGGAATAGGGTTTGACATAGGTGAGCACCCCTGAAACCATCAGCACGACAAGGTAATGAACACATTCATGTCCTGTCAACACGTTCTCATGCCCCCTATCATTTCTCTCTTCCACTCACTCCTCACTACCACTCCCTGCCTCCAGGAAACCACTGATCTGCTTTCTGTTATTACAGTATAGTTTTTTTCCCTAGAATTTTATATAAGTAGGACAATACAGAATGTACTCCTTGTCTGTCTGCTTATACTCAGCATAATTATTTTGAAATTCATCCATGTCATTGTATCAGGATTCATTCCTTTTTAATATTGAATAATATTTCATTACGTAGTCATACTATAATTTCTTTAATCACTTTCTGTGATGGATACTTGAATTGTTTCCAGCTTGTGGATATTACAAATAAAGCTCCCACGAAAATTTATATGATTCATATATAAGTCTATGCAGAGGAAGTAAATAATAAACAAACAAATAAATAAATAAATAAATAAAACAAAAGAATAACTTTATATGACAGTTGTTTAGGCCCAATAAGCATTGATACAGCAAATTTATTGATAGAAAAAATGTCCGCAATGGGCAAGGTTTGACTCTGGGGGCTATTCACCTTCCGACTCCACCCCAGCTGCCGGCTCTCTCCAGGTCTCACAGCCAGACTGGCGAAGGACCCTGCCTTCTCTGCTGGGTAGACCTCGGGTGTATCCCATATAGAAATCAACCAGGATGGTTGGGGAGTTTTCCCCAGAAAGGGCAGTGACTACACTAGGTCCTCAGGGTGGAAGGGTCTCCTTTGTAATCAAAAACCATCTCTCATGCATTATCCGATCTAAGTCACAAAGAATCCATGAAGAAGTCTTTAGTATCTCAATGGACTTATTTGCTGTTCATGTACCTCTTTGGTGTAGAATCCAATCAAATATATCACCTATTTGGGGGCAGGTGATTATTTTCTTGTTTAGTTGTTTTAAAATTCCCACCTGAGGATATGTTTCTTGATTTTAGAGAGAGAGGAAGAGACAGAGAGAAACATTAATACGAGAAACAAACATTAATCGGTTGCCTCCCATATGCGACCTGACCAAGAGTTGAACCTAAAATCTAGGTATGTGGCCTGACTGGGAATCGAACTGGTAGCCTTTTGGTGTACAAGACAATGCTCCAACAACTGAGCCACCCAGCCAGGGCCTTGCTTAGTTTTGATAGTATTTTTTAAATATATTCTGGATACTAGTTCTTTCTCATATATTTGATTGGCCAAATATTTTCTCCCAGTCAGTGCACGGTCTTCACATTTTTCAAGAGTATTTTATGAACAAATCCCTGCATCAGATGTATCTGAGCCTTCAAAAGCACTGATGTCACCCAGAGTGCCTAAGTACCAACTTTGTTAACTGCAAAAATCTACCACACAAATATACGCTGACGTTACCCTATAATCTGTAGGTCCAAATCATTAGGTAACACTTATGTATCACGTGTAGCCCTGTTGTTTGCCAGGGCCTCCTAACAGCTTAAGAGCTAAATATCACTGTTTCCCTTCGTATATGTGTCTGTGGAGGCGCCATGACCTCTGCATGATTTCCTTGGGTTCCCGAAGAAGGATGTGGGACTCTGTTGTCATGAGTCTGCCTTCAGGCCCCACTGGTTCATGTATAAATGCCTGGAAATCCTATGTTTGTTTCCTTATGCACACCGGGATACTCACTATGATTTCTACGTGCACAGGAACTCTGTGTGGAACATCTCTACTGAGGGTTTGGAAGAGACACAGGAGGGGGTTTCATTACATCACTGCACAAAATTCCAAGTTGCATGTGAGACATTCTTGTTCTTAAAAGTCCTTTATATACCCCACTGACATTTTTCTACTGTTGTTCTTTCCCACAGAGCATCCCACTCCAGAACAACCAGTGAGTTTCTCTCTGTCTCTTCCCTCCTCAGAAACAGACACACAAAAATAAGCCGCTGGTGTTGGACTGTCTTTTGTGTTGCTGCACCTACAACTTTCAATATTTTTCTAAGCAATGAGAGCTCTCCTTGCAAGGTTTTCTGGTGCTAGAATAAATTAATAAATTACACCCTCATATACAGCTACCTGCTTAGCATATGCAAATACATATACACTTTGTGTCAGCCTCCCTCATTCTTAATGGAATATTAATTATCACTTGTCCCTTACTGGTGATGGACATACTTTTGCTATTCTGGATGGAACAACATGCTCAGATGTGGCACAATTATTTATCATAGCTCAGAAGAAGCCTCTCCTCTGTCCAGGGCCCCAGCACACACACAGCACAGGCCTTTCCAGGGCTGCCCTAGACCCTCATTTTCTGGCCCTGAAAAGATGGTGGGCAGTTGGAGCTCACTGATGGAGAGAGACTGCTTTAGCATCTTCTTGGTTGTTCTAGCCATTGCCTACTTCTCTGCATGTAGAAGGCAATGGCTACCACATTTCTATGTGTTAATCTTGTCTTTGATTCCCAGTCAAAAAACAAGCACTACTGTGGAATGTCCCCTGGCATGTCTGGGGTGTGGGGTCACAAAGAATGAGGAGGTGGAGAGAAACCAAAATTCATTGTCTTAGAGAGAAAGGGACTGGCTTGGTGGTAAGGCAGCAGATTCACTGGGATGGAGCGTCTTGGTTCCATAGCCAGTGTGCAACCCTGATTAGGTCAGAAGGGGGAGCCTGGAGTTCACCTTCTGCACCAAACTCGGTGTCTTCAGAACACTACTGACTTCTTCCCCTCAAGGTAGACTTTCTTAAAGGGAACTCAGACTTCTCTCCTACTCTACGAGAAAATGGCGAGATCCAAGTAGAAATAAACAAAAAGAGACAGCTAGTCTATGGCCACAGCACCCTCAATGCGCCCCATGTTATCTGATCTTGGGTAAAAGGACAGCTAAAATGGGGGGACTGAAAAACAACTTCCAACCAAACCAAAAGAAAAGAAGGAATCCCCCCAAAGAGCTAAATGATATTGAGGAATGTAATTTATCAGACACAGATTTCAAAGTATTGTTTATAAGGATGCTCAAGAAACTTATTGATAACTATGAGAAATGTCATTGGAACTACATCAGCCTGAAAAAGGACATAGAAACTATGAATACGAACTAGTTGGAAATGAAAAATACAATACCTGAAATGAAGAATACACTAAAGGAAGTAAAAGCAGACTAGAGGAAGCAGAGGATTGAATAGGCAATTTAGAGGATGAGGTAGAAAAACATGTTGCCAGTCAGAGCAACAACAACAACAAAAAGTTTGAAAAAGAAAAAGAATAGCTTAAGAGAGCTTTTTGACAACATGAAACATAACAATATCCACATCAGAGGGATCCCAGAAGAAGAAGAAAGTGAGCAAGGGATAGAAAACCTGCTTGAAGAAATAATGACAGAGAACTTTACTAACCTGGCAAAGCAGAGAGAGCCCCAGTGAAGATGAACCCAAAGAGACCCACACCAAGACACATTATAATTAAAATGGTAAACGTTAAAGACAAAGAGAGAATCTTAAAAATAGCAAGAGAGAAACAGGTACCTACAAGGGAGCTCCAATAAGGCCGTCAGCTGATTTCCCAACAGAAAAACTATAGGCAAGAGGGATTGGCATGACATATTCCAAGTACAGTGATCCCTCATCTATGGTGGCAGTTACATTCCAGAGATCCCTCACAATAGGTGAAAATCCACAAAGTAGGGGTGTTATATTTATTCTATTATTTATAATATATTTTAAAGCTTCGAACCTGTCCCACACTCCTATAAACCTTTCCCCCTCTCTTATTAATCTTTTCCACACCTTTATAAACACTTCATATGGTCTGAAGCACTTTCTATACTCTTAAACCTACGTAATTTTAACAACATATAAAATTGTGTATGGGTACTCACCAGTGAAGTATACTACAACTTGAATAATGAAGGCCATGAATTATGTAGCTGTGCAGTACTGATGGCAATAAAGGTGATGATGAGATGAATGTACTGCACAGCCAAGAAGAGCATCACAGCTCTTCTGAAGGCACCACTTCATCGGGGGCTTCATCAGGTGGTGCAGTATCTTCACCCTGGGCCATAATTTCTGTTTCTGCTAAAGGTGTAGTGTAACTGTTATCTTCGTCTGAGTGATGAACATAGTTATGGGGAAAGGCTGGTGCTGATTTTTAACCACAGAGGCAGCTTCTCCATGCAGAGAAATGCTCTTGAGTCCAAAGCATCTCTAAAATTTGTCAAACCAGCCCTTGCTGGCACTGAATGGGGTTGGTCTGGTGGGAGAAGCACTGGACGGTCCTGCTTCTGCATCATTGTCCTGGTCTTCATCCTTGTCACTGTCATGAATGTCTATGCTTTTCACAAAACTATCATAAAGTTTCTTGGCCTTCATATGGATGGTGTTGGTATCCAGCAAGATATTCTTCTTCTTGCAGTCATTTATCCACAGGGCCAATCCAGACTCCATGCTCACAATGGCCTTACTGTGGAAAGTGACCACCCTCTTTGCAGTCTCATTAAAAGTCATTGTTGCCCTGGCTGGTATAGCTCAGTGGATTGAGCGTGGGCCTGCGAACCAGACAATCGCGGTTCGATTCCCATTCAGGGCACATGCCTGGGTGGCAGACCAGTTCCCTGCAGGCCAGTTCCCAGCAGAGGACGCACGAAAGGCAACCATAGATTGATGTTTCTCTCCCTCTCTCCTTCCCTTCCCCTCTAAAGATAAATAAATAAAATCTTTTTTAAAAAAGTCATTGTTGCCATAGACCTCATATTCTTCTTGTCTTTCTTTATGAAGTGAACACTAGATTCTTTGATCCCATAAGGCTGCCTACAGCAGTGTAGCTTTTGCCTTCCTTTAACATGCCGAGAAGTTCCACCTTTTCTTTGATGGTAAGCATATTCCTCTGGTGCTTAGGTTCACTGCCAGAAGCCTTAGAAGGTGCAGAATATTTGGGTGGCATCATAAGGCTTGAAACAAATTCAAAGTTTTACAAAAATTTCACAAAACCACAACACCACAAAGCAACACCACGCTCAGTGATCAAACATCAATGTGAAGTGGACAGGGAGAGATGCTGAATGTATGGGCACAGTGTGGGACAGCAAACAGATGAATGCTATGGTCACTGAGCCAATCAGCACCCAGGATACAGAACACAGAGCTGTGGTTGGTCGCGTTCCATTTCATCAGCCAATAGTATGCCATGTATGATCTCACATTGGCAAACTTGCACAAGTGGTAGTGGCATACTGTATTTTCACTGTGTACAGTATGATATTCATGTGCTGATGAAATACATACTGCATTTTATTTTAATTTAATATTCTTCTAATATATTTGGATTAACATTTTAAATATTTGTTATATTGTTTTAAAATTTTTAGGCAAAATAATTAAAATCATAAATATTATATAAATACATATATACTGCAAAATCCCATGATATAGAGAATACTCTGCAATACAGAATAAGATATATATATATATACATATATATATATATATATATATATATTTAAAAAACTGTGATACAGTGAAGCCACAATAAGTGAACCGCAATATAGCAAGGGATAACTTTAGTGAAAAGCAAGGACCTGCAACTAAGACTACTCTATCTAGCAAGCCTTTCATTTAAAATTGAAGAAAATATGAACAGCTTCCCAAGCTGAAAGAAAGAGGCTAAAGGAGAACATTTCCACTGAACCAGGATTTCAAGAGATGCTAAACATACTGCTTTAAGGAGAAGAGGATATATATATATATATATATATATATATATATATATATATAGAGAGAGAGAGAGAGAGAGAGAGAGGAACATGGGTACAAAGGAGAAAATGGCAATGAATAAATACCTATCAATCATAACTTTCAATGTAAGTGGGTTAAATATTCCAATCAAAAAACATAGATAGCAGCATGGGAAAGAAACACAAACCATATATATGCTGTCTAAAAGAGACTCACGTCACAGTGAAAGATTTTCACAGGCTAAAAGTAAGGGATGAAAAAAAAATTTCCATGCAAGTGGAGACCAAAAAAAAGCTGGGGTAGCAATACTTATGTCTGACAAAATAAATTTTAAAACAAAGGTCATAATAAAGAGACAAGGAAGGCCACTACATAATACTAAAAGGATCAGCCCAACAAGAGGATATAAATTATGTAAACATCTATGCATCCAATGTAGAAGCTCCTAAACATATGAAGAAAATCTTGGTCGACTTTAAGAAGAGATCAGTAGCAATATAATCATTGCTAGAGATTTTAACACATCACTGTCAACAGTGGATAGATCTTCCAGACAAAAAATCAACAAGGACACATCTACAGCAAATCACACACTAGATCAAATGGTTTTCATTGAATTTACAGAACATTTCATCCCAAAGCAACATCCTTTTCAAGGGCACATGGATCATTCTCAAAGATAGAACACATGGTAGGACACAAAATGAGTCTTTTTTTTCTTTTCAAATTTTATTTTTCTTTTTCAAAAATATATAATCTTTATTATATTTTCCCATGAGTTAATAAATTCAAAAATTGAAATCACATCAAGTATTTTCTCAAATCACAATGGCTTGAAACTAGTAAGCAATCTCAATGAAGAAACTCAAAAACATACAAATACATGGAGGCTAAATAACATGTTATTAAATGATAAGTGGGTTAAGAATGAGATTAACAGATTCGTCTGTACTTCGCCAAGATGGAGATATAGGTGAAAACATTCTGCCTTCTCTCACAACAAAGTTTAAAAATAACAAAGTTTTAGCAACAAAAATGCAGCCAAACCACAGAAAATTGAACTACATGGAAGTCTGACAATAATGAACCATTCAGCCAAACCGGTAAGAGGGGCAAAGCCAGCAGCAGAGTGGGGTCGGGCAGGAAAGATTCACCAAACCCACCCGGGCACTTGACCCAGATACCCAGGCAGTGGGCAGATCCCAGGTGTGGAGTAGCAGCGGATGGACCCACTGAGGGCGCAAGGCGGCAGGCTGATCTCAGTCACCCATTTCCGTGCAGATAAACCAGCAAAGGAGCAAGCAGGGAGCTGGACTGAGCAGGCCCCAGCAGCATGAAGCAGCAGAGGGGACCGCTATTGTCCCTCTCTGACCCCACCCCCACATACAGTGTCACAAAACAGCGACCTGGGGAGCCCCGCCCTGGTGAACAACTAAGGCTCCCTCCTCATACCTAAGAGGCACAAACAGAGCAAATTATTATGGCTCAAGAAGAATAGCTCAAAGCCCCAGAGCCAATAACTCTAAGCAATGGAGAAACAACCAAAAATTCAAATGCACAGTTCAAAACACTGGTGATCAGGATGCTCCCAGAACTGGTTAATTTTAGTCACAAATTAGAGGAACATATGATGGCTAACCTAATTGAAATGAAGGGAAATGCACAGGAAACCAATAGTAATGGAAAGGAAACTGGGACTCAAATCAAAGAGTGGACCAGAAAGAGGAAAAAAATGACCAAACAGAAAAGAATGAAGAAACAAGAATTCAAAAAAAATGAGGAGAGGCTTAGGAACCTTCAGGACATCTTTAAACATTCCAACATCTGAATTATAGGGGTACCAGAAGGGGAAGAGGAACAGCCACCAGTGGAAAACTTATTTGAACAAATAATAAAGGAGAACTTCCCCAATCTGGCAAAGGAAATAGATTTCTAGGAAATCCAGGAAGCTCAGAGAGTCCCAAAGAAGTTGGACCCAAGAAGGAACACACCAAGACACATCATCATTACATTAGCCAAGATTAAAATGAAGGAGAGAATCCTACAAGCAGCAAGAGATAAGGGGACAGTCACCTACAAAGGAGTTCCCATCAGGCTGTCAGCTGATTTCTCAAAAGAGACCTTACAGGCAAGAAGGGGCTGGAAAGAAGTATTCCAAGTCATGAAATCCAAAGACCTACAACCAAGATTGCTCTATCCAGCAAAACTTTCATTTAGAATGGAAGGACAGATAAAGTGCTTCTCAGATAAGATCAAATTCAAGGAGTTCATCATCACCAAGCCCTTATTAAATAAAATCTTAAAGGGACTTACCTAAGAAAATGAAGATAAAAAAGATGAACAGTGAAAGGACAGCAAACTCACAGTTATTAAGAACTACACCGAAAACAAAAGCAAAGTAACAGGACAGCCAGATCAGGAGCAGAACCATAGAAATGAAGATCACACAGAGGGTTAGCAACAGGGGAGTGGGAGGAGGAGAAGGGGGAAAAGGTACAGAAAATAAGTAGCATAGATGGTAGGTAGAAAATAGACAGGGGGGACAAGAATAGTATGGGAAATATAGAATCTAAAGAACTTGAGACACGTAGTCATAAATGAAAAGGGGGGAATGGCAGGGGATGGGGGAATATGCAGGGTGGAGGGGAATGAAGGAGAGTAATAGAACAACTGTAATGGCAAAATCAATAAAATATATTTTAAAAAAGAAAAATAAAAGGCATCCAAATGAGAAAGAAGGAAGTAAATTTGTGTTTGCAGGTGACATGCTATTGTACTTTGAAAACTCTATATGCTTCACCAAAAACACTACTAGACCTAATAATTGAATTAGCAAAGCAGTGTGATACAAAATCAATACTCAGAAGTTGATGGTATTTTTATGCACCAATAATGAACTATCAAAAAGAAAAACTATGAAAATAATCCCATTTGTTATTACAGCAACAACAAAAATAAGTACCTAGGAATAAATTTAAGCAACAAGGGAAAGGAGCTGTACTTGGAAAACTGTAGGATGCTGAAGAAAGAATGCACAAATAAATGAAAGCATAGACCATATTCATGAATAGGAAGAATTCATATGATTAAAATCCATACCATCCAAAGCAATCTGTAGATTCAACCCAATCCCTAATAAAATACCAATAACATATTTCACAGATCTAGGACAAATACTCCAAAAATTTATATAAAACCAAAAGACCTAGAATAGCCTTAGCAATCTTGAGAAAGAAGAAGAAGTTAGAGGCATCACAATACCTGGTATCAAGCTACACCAAAAGGCAGGGGTCACCAAAGCCCGTGCCACACACTGGTACTGGTCTGTGGCCTGTTAGGAACCAAGTCATGAGGAAAGCTCACTGGTGCTCTGACTCCTGCCCTCCACCTGTTCTGCCAATACATGGAACCAAAAAGTTTGAGGACTGCTGCTATAAGGCTACCAGAATCAAGACAGTCTGGTACTGGCATAAGAACAAACACACAGATCAGTGGAACAGAATAGACAGCCCAGACACCAACCTATGTCTCTATGGTCAATTAAAATTTGACAAAGGGGCAAGAGTGTACAATGGAGTAAAGACAGTCTCTTGAATAAATGGTGTTGGGAGAACTGTACTGTTACATGCAAACAAAATAAAACTAGACCAGCATCTTACACCATACACCAAAAACTCCAATGAATAAAAGACTTAATTTTGTAAGTCATAATACCCTAAAATTCCTAGAGAAGAACATAGGCACCAAAATTTCAGATAATATTGCTATTCATATAGCAATATTTTTGTCACTATGTCCCCTTGGGCAAGAGAAACAGAGGAAAAAGTAAATAAATGGGACTACATCGAATTAAAAAGCTCCTGCACAGCTAAAGAAATCAACATCAAAATGAAAACCCACTGAATGGAAGAACATATTTGCCAAGAATTGGACAATGGTTTAACCTCCAAAGTGTATGAAGTACTTATATGACTCAACACAAGGAAGACAAAAAATTCAATTTAAAAATGAGCAAAAGACCTGAATAGACACTTCTCCAAGGAGGACATACAGATGGCCCATAGACACATGAAAATATGTTCAACATCACTAGCCATCAGAGAGATGCAAGTTCAAAGCACAGTGAGATATCACCTCACAGATATGGTCAGAAAAGTCATCATTAATAAATCAACCAAACAACAAGTACTGGTGAGGATGTGGAGAGAAGGGAACCCTAGTGCACTGTTAGTAGCAATGCAGAGGGTGCAACCACTGCAACACAGGTTGGAATTTCCTCAAAAACTTAAACGTGGAACTTTCTTTTGACCCAGAGATTCCACTGCTGAGAATATATCTTAAGAATTGCTAGTCACCAAGTCAGAAGAATGTAAGTACCTTTATGTTCAAAGCAGCATTGTTTACAATAGCCAAGGTTTGGAAACATCCTCGGTGTCTCTCATTAGATGAATGGATGAAAATGCTGTGGTATATTCACACAGTGGGACACAATGCAGCCGTACAAATGAAAGAATCCTTACCTTTTGCAACATTGTGGATGGAGCTGGAGACTACTATGGTAAGTCAAATTAGCTTGTTGATGAAAGACAAATACTATATGATCTCACTTATAAGTGATGCCTAATGAACAACACAATGTGTAAAACAGAAACAGGGGCATAGGAACATGGACCAGACTGACAGCTGTAAGAGGAGAGGTGGGAGCTGGGGACTGGTTGAGAGAAGCTAAAGAGATTAGTCAAAGAACATATCTGCATGATTCATGGGCATGGACCCTGGGGCGCCCTCCTACAAGCATTCCTCCTCCCCTTAGTTCACATCCATGGGTAGTACATATAAGTTCTTTGCCTTCTCCATTTCCTATACTATTCTTAAGTCCCCCTGTCTTTTTGTACCTACTATTTATGTTTCTCATTCCCTGTACCATTTCCCTCATTCTCCCATCCTCCCTGCACTGATAACCCTCCATGTTACTTCCATTTCTATGATTCCGTTGCTGTTCTCATTGTTTGTTCAGCTTGTTTTTGCTTTTTTAGGTTCAGTTGTTGATAGCTGTACCTTTATTGTCATTTTAATGTTCACGGTTTTGATCATCTTTTTTTCTTAGATAAGCCCTTTTAACATTTCATATGATAATATAGACTTGGTGATGATAAACTCCTTTAACTTGACTGTATCTGAGAAGAACTATATCTGTATTCCATTCTAAATGAGAGCTCTGCTGTATAGAGTAATCTTGGGTAGAGGTCCTTGCCTTTCATGACTTGGAATACTTCTTTCCAGCCCCTTCTTGCCTGTAAAGTCTCTTTTGAGAAATCAGCTGACAGTCTGATGGGAACTCCTTTGTAGGTAACTGTCTCTTTTTCTCTTGCTGCTTTTAAGATTCTCTCTTTATCTTTAATCTTGGCTAATGTCATTTGATGTGCTTTGGTGTGTTCTTCCTTGGGTCCAACCTCTTTGGGAGTCTCTGAGCTTCCAGGATTTTCTGAAAGACTATTTCTTTTGTCAGGTTGGGGAAGTTTTCCTTCATTATTTTTTAAATTTGTCTTAAGTGTCTTCTTTTTTCTCTTCTGTTTCTGGCACCCATGTGATTTCAATGTTGAAATGTTGGAAGTTGTCCTGGAGGTTCCTAAGCCTCTCCTCGTTTTTTAAAATTTTTGTTTATTTATTCTGCTCTGGTTGAATGTTTATTTCTTCCTTCTGTTTCAAATTGTTGATACCAGTCCCTGTTACCTTCTTATCACTGTTGGTTCCTTGTACATTTTTCTTTATTTCACTTTGCATAGCCTTCACTTTTCCCTCTATTTTGTGTTCATACTCAACCATTTCTGTGAGCATCCTGATTACCAGTGCTTTGAACTGTGCATCTGACAGGTTGGCTATCTCTTCATCTCTTAGCTCTATTTTTGGAGCTTTGATCTGTTCTTTCATTTGGGCTGTACTTTTTTTTTTTTTTGTCTCAGCAGGCTTGGTATATAATTAGTGGCAGAGCCTTAGATATTCACCAGGACAGGGCTACCTTTGTTGCTGTGTTGTGGCACTGCATGCAGGGTGGGAGGGGTCTGAGAGGGAACAATGCCACTTGCTGGGTTCTTGGTCAGCTTTCAATCACTCCCTCAACTACCCATAAGCAAATTGGTTCCTTCTGGTGTTGATTCTGGGGTCAGTGAGCTTGTATACATTCTAGGACCCTGTGAGTCTCTCCAACGATTTCTCCTGTGAAGCTGGGAGTTTCTCCTGCTACTACAACCCCCATGGGTTTTTTCAGTCAGAGGTTTTGAGGCTTTATTTTCTCACATTGGAACCCTGGGTTGAACAGTCTGTCTCCATCCCCGGCTGTTCCTCCCAGTTTATCCACATGCGAATGTGGGACCACTAGCAGCCAACTGTCCCTACCTATTCTAGCCGATGCCTTGCTGTATGACCTCTCCACCCCAGCTGCCTATCTCCACCCTTCCTATCTGTATGAATGTTTCTTTTTTAACTCTTTGGTTGTTGGAAATCTATACAGTACAATTTTCTAGCAGTTCTGGTTATTTTTTGTTTTAGGTTTGTTGTTGTCCCTCTTTTGGTGGTGGGAGGAGGTACAGAGTTCCTACATATGGCTCCACCTTGGTGGGAAGTTCAAAATATTTACATTTAAAATGAAGTTGTTCTTAACAACAGGAAGAAAGAACCTGATAGCTTCATCATTAGTATAGTTGGTTATTATTAAGATATACGGATTCCATTGAATTGGGACCTCTCATTTTTGATCAACTATGGTTGAAATGCATTATTACTTTATATTAGTTTCAGGTGTAGAGTATAGTGGTTAGATATTTACCATATATAATTTATAGTATGGTAAGTCTAATACCTATATGCTACCATAAATATTTCCTTTTCCTGTCTGAAATACAGAAATGAGTTTCAATAACATTGTAATAATGATGTATTACTATTACTATACAGTGAGGATTCCTTCTTTTGTCCCAGTGACATGGAAGGCTGCTGGAAACCCAGGCATCCTCGTAAGAGGTCAGCACACAAACTCTCACTCACAGGTACTCATGTTGGGCTCCCAAGGAGAGATGGTGGCTTGGGGAGCACCAAAGACATGTAGGGAGAAAATGAACTCGATGGCTTCAGGGCAAGGGCCAAAGGAACACCTGCCAATGTTCCTGGGTGGAGCCATCCTCTCCAGTCATATAGATTCAACACAATGAAAAAACCAATGGCATTTTTCACAGAGCGAGAACAAATAATCCTAAAAATTATATGTAACCTGAAAAGACCCAAAATAGCCACAGCAATCTTAAGAAAGAAGAATGAAATGGAAGGTATCACACAGCCTTCTATCAAACTACACAATAAGACCATAGCAATCAAACCAGCATGAGACTGGCATAAAAACAGACAAACAAACCAAGTAAAATAGAAGAATAGAGAGCCCAGAAATAAACCCATGCCTAGTATTCAATTAATATATGACAAAGGAGGCAAGAACTTACAAAGGGGTAAAGATGGTCTATTCCATAAATGGTATTAAGAAAATTGTAGAGATACATGTAAAAAAGTGAAACTAGATCACCTTCTTATACCATACACAAGAATAAACTGAAAACTGACTAAAATTTGAATGCAGGACTTTAAACCATATAACTTCTATAAGAAAACATAAGCAGCACACATTCTGACATTGCTTTTAGTAATATTTTTTGACATATGTCCTTGGGCAAGGAAAATAAAAGAAAAAATAAACCAATGTGATTCCATCATGCTAAAAAATGTTTTGTACAGCAAAGGAAACCATCAACAAAATGAAAAGCCAACTTATTGAAAAAGAGAAGATATTTGCCAATAAGATATACAAATTTAAAAACAACCCCTACAACTCAACACCAAATGACAAACAATCCAATTTGAAAATGGGCAGAAGACTTAAATAGATATGTCTCCAAAGAGGACATGCAGATGTCCAACAAATGAGGAGTTGCTCAATATCACTACTCATCAAACAAATGCAAATTAAAACCACAATGAGATATCACCTTGCACCTGTCAGAATGCATACCATCAATAAATCAACAAACTATAACTGTTGGTACGGTTTTGGAAAAGGGGAACCCTCATACACTGTTGGTGAATTGTAAACTGCTGCAGCCACTCTGAAAACAGTATGGAGGTTCCTAAAAAATTTAAAAATAGGACTACCATATGACCCAGCAATTCTACTTTGAGGTGTTTATCCAAATAAATGCAAAACACTAATTTGAAAAGTTATATGAACTACTAGGTTCACTGAAGCATTATTTACAATAGCCAAGATATGGGAAAAATCCAAGTGAATAAAAAACAAAACGAAACACTGGTACAGGTATACAACAGAATATTACTCAGAGATAGAAATAATGAAATTTCGCCATTTGCAACAGTATAGAAGGGTCCAGGTAGAAGGCATTATGCTAAGTGAAATAAGTCAGATAGAGACAGACAAGTACCTTATGATTTCACTTATAAATGAAATCTAAAGAAACAAAATAAATGCACAAGAAAACACAAACAGATTCACATATACAATGAAGAAAGTGAGGATTACCAGATGGAAGTGGTGGGGGAATGGGTAAAAAAGCTGAAGGGAGTGAGAAATTACAAAACAGTCATAAAGATGTCAAGTAGGACATAAGGAAGATAACCAATAATATTGTAAATAATAATTATGTATGGTGCCCAATGGGTACTAGCATCATCAGGGAATCACTCCCTTAAAGTACACAATTGTCTAACCACTGTGCTGTATGCCTGAAGCAAATATCCAATAAAATAAAAGAAGTAGTTGAAATGGAATTAGTTATTTACATTTGGAATCTTGGCTACACAGTAAAAGTAAAATATGCTCTGGCAGTGAGTATCAGGGGTAGTTTATAATTTAGGCTACCTTCAGTTTTCTCTGAAAAATAATAGGAAATAACAGGAAAGTAATAGAAAGTATAAGCCCTGAAGAATGAGTAAGAGTTTAACTATTGTGTGGGAGGCGGAATTTCCCAGTGTTGAAAAAATAATGGCTCCCAAGGGAAGGGCCTGGTTCATTTGGCCAGAATGGTTGGACTGTACTGACAGAGATTATGGCTGTAATGAGGCAATGGAAAGGGGCTTCAGTGATAGACTATGTGAAAGATGTTAGACTTCATCCTAGGTTACTTTAGGATTTAAAGCTCGAGAGTAAGTTGACCACTTAAGATCAGGCACAGAAAATTTATTAGTATCACAGCTCTTAAAGTGTGCTCTGTGGGCTTCCAGGGGTCCCCTAGAAACTTTGAGGAGATCCGTGAGGTCATAATCACTTTTACAATAATGTCAAGACATTATTTGCCTTTCTTTTTTTTTTTACCACATTAACAACTTGCACTGAAGGTGTAAAAACAAGGGTTGATAAGGCTACTGGTGCTTATGTCAGTCAGGGCAGTAGCACAAAAATGGACCAGTAATTATTGTATTTTTCACTATAATATAGGTGAAGTTAAAGAAGCCAGTTTCACCTAAGAATGCCCTTGATGCAATAGTGAGATTATCATTTCAGTACATTTTACCTTTGAGTATACACCTTTTAATATTCTCTGTGAGAGTCTTTTCCAGGTCCTGGGCGACAAGCACTTTTGCTGCATGGTGATTGTTGCGAGAAGCCACACCGTCCTTTGACTTGTAAGCTAAAATAGCCGCTCTTTTCACAAAAGCCATTTTTAATTGAAAGAATGACAGACAAACTGTGGTCATTAAAAATTGGGCATTTGATAGACATTTTCTCAAGGTATCTATGAAATGAAACTGTCACTTCAAGAAAAACATTTGTTGCACATTGTAACAGTAGAGTTCACAATAGAATATTAGAATTTTAGACAATCTAGTACTGTGAAGTTGACAACTTCACAATACTTAAAGGTTTTCATGATGACAACAATGGTGATATTAATGAATGAATTACTTGACCATACAAATTAAAACATACATAGATTTGTAAAATCTGAATATCGCAGCGAAGCAACATTTTCCAAATGATCAATGCATACAGGATAAAACCGCACATGTGTAAAAGAAAACTATTCAAAGGATAGACAGGTTGACAGGTTTTATGTAGCAGAAGTTTAACAGTTTACTGTTCTAGGCTGGTCTGACGGTAGTAGATTATCAGAACTCAACTCAAAGTTCACTGTTTGAGTTTTATACTCCACATTGCAAGTAATGCTTAAGAAACTACCCTTTACTGAGCTCTGGTGTGATAGATATTACATTATATAAATATATTTTCTAGAATCAACTTAACTTTATTTTTCTAAGATATTCTTAATCATGATGAATTGTTTTATTAGTGTGATTTTAATTCTGTCAGAGTGGAAAGCATATGAAATTGGGACAATACTGATAGGGTTTGATTCCAAGTTGTGCTACTCAATAGCTCCCATGGTCTGTTGTATTTGCACATAGTAGGTACCAATAAATGAGAGTTGTTATCATCTAAGGACATGCAGTGGAGGATAATCTGCTGTGTAAGGGTTTAGTAAGTTTGCTGAAAAGATTAAAAAATGCTTACTATAAAGTGCTCAGAGCAGGTTCTGTTACAGACAGAACACT
The DNA here is from genome assembly GCF_021234435.1 of Artibeus jamaicensis. Classification (NCBI taxonomy): domain Eukaryota; kingdom Metazoa; phylum Chordata; class Mammalia; order Chiroptera; family Phyllostomidae; genus Artibeus; species Artibeus jamaicensis. Next base: position 57,569,103 of record NW_026522030.1, read on the forward strand.
CAGTGAAGGTTAGCTTTTATTACAGGTTTTAATGTTATTTAGAAGTCAAACTGATTTTAATGCATGAGTCCAGTCTATTTGCAATTTGTGTGTTTGATAATCCTATGAGTTAAACTTGGTGTATAACTTTGACTGCTTCTGCAAATTTTAAGAACAGTGTTTTAATTTTCATTACTTTCTAAATTTGTCATTTTATGTTTTCTCTCTGACTTGACTATAATTTGTCATTATGGTTTCAAAAACCTAAATCGTGGTTTAAAATTTGTTTTATACTAATTTAGGCATTGTTATCTGAGCACGCAACTTACCATATCTTTTTCCTTTGGGAGAATTTTCTTTGTAGTTTAATGTAGGATAATTTTTGTGAGTGACTTATACATATTTGCATGAGATTATATTTCCTGCTCTAGTTCATAGTGCCCCAGAGTCTGAGTTTCTGATGTACTCTTTGAAGGTATCGTTTCCAATTCTTCTCGTTCTTTTTATTATTTACATTATTTTTATTGACAAAGAGCATTGTGCTACAATTTCAATGCTAACATCAACTTTCTGGTCACATTTCTTTATAGTGCTAAAGTTTGTGCTTAGTGCTTTATACTACTTGAACATTAGCTCCATGTCTTTTCTAATTTAACTATAGACTCCATTGTCTCCTGTGGGTATCTTCCCTCTTTCTCAAATGTAACCCATTTTCATTGAATTCTCGGCCATGCCACTGTTGACGTCGATGCTGCCAGCTCCATTGACTTTTCTCCACTGTGTTTTCTTGCTTTGTCTGTGCCCACGTTTTCTGTTGCTGTTTTAGTATTAAGCTTTTGCTATTATTTGATTTTAGGCTTTTCTCCCCATGCAGAGAAATCATGGTGTTTGTGTTTAAAACCAATCAAGCGTTTTTTTCTTTTATTAAATTACTACATCTGTTATCTTAATCACTTTATGTTTGGTTCTTAAATTCATTGGTTATGCTCACTGTTTGCATTACTTTTTATGTTTGACACTTGCTACACTCCCTCCAACTCCCCAGTTGTCATTACAGATGACTTATGTTTTAAAGCAATTTAAAGTTTTCTTAATTTTTGAATGAAAAATTGCATAATGCTTTAAGAACAATTTTAAACTAATTTTAACTATTATTTGCTCCCAGTTGCTACTGGACTGTTGCTTTTCGTCAGCATAGTTAAGTGTGCATTAGAAACAAAACAAATAGATATGCATGTGAATTATGGTCATGTATAAGCAGATGAGAAGGTCTAAAAGTTTTTGAATAGAAGTTGAGTCCATACTAGAGAAAATAAAAATATATTAATTTTGGATGCTCTCAGAATAACAGTAAGTTGAATGCAGTATGCTAAATTAGTGCCACATATTCCAAATCTCAACATCAAAAATTCTTTAGGAGTCATGTCAATAAGATGGTAATCAATTTGAATTTAACAGTTGTCATGTTAAGATAAAGCAGGGGTATCAAACTCATTTTCACTGGGGCCACATTAGCCTCTCTGTTGTGTTCAAAGGGCTGAATGTAATTTCGGGACTTTATAAATGTAACTACTCCTGAACTAGGGGCAAGGAGCTCGGCTCTGCCACTGGGTAGAAACAAGGTGTTTGGTCGGATAAAACAAGGTGGAGGACCTGATTTGGCCCAAGGGACTTGTGTTTGCCACCTGTGAGATGGAGGATGATTATAGAACAATGAGTTTCATATTTTTATCTATCTTGTAAGCTGGATCTGAAGACAGTACTCATCCTGGAAGAGAAAATCTTTTTGAAGGAAGATAACATGGTTGCCATCATTAGTCATCATAGCTTCTGATGTATTTTCCTAGACTTACTCTGAAACTGTAGCCAGGCTCACTTACAGTGAAGAAAATAACTGAAAATAAGTATGTGAGTGTCACATAGACTACCCCATTCCCGCCCCTCTGCCGCCTGGCCATCTGCTACAGTGGGCATTTAGTAGCCTTTCTTTGGTGATTCATTAAGCAGTGATGCAGTGGATCAAACTAAAACTATGAAAGAATAAAGACTTTAGGCAACCTTCCTTCTGTGTACTCCAGGCCCTCAGCTTTGGAGTCTTGCTTGGCTAGTTGGGTGGGTGGGGAGGGGGGGGGGGGGGGGGGGGGGTGGAATGCAGCCCCAACCAAAAATATGGAACTTTGGTGTTGTACTGCCATCTACTGGATATACGTCAAATACTGGCTTAGAGACTGGTGTCTGGGCTCTCTTCCCTGACCCACAGCTGGAAAGAAGGCAGGAGATTAGAAATAAAAGAAAAATTTTGATGTGCTACCCCTTTGAAGACAAAGAGACAAATGTATAAATAATGCAAAGTGTCCTAATTCATAATAGTAATTCTAATAGTGAGAAATTTATGTTTTAGATCCACATATTTATTCATCTTCTTACCCCAGAGTAAGTTTACATATTTGATTGCTCTATTAGTATAAACAGCCCAATTTAAACCAAAAGAGACATTTATATTTAATTAACAGTATTGTTTGCAAAATTGTTGTTGTGTTTGTTGTCCTCCCTGATTGCCTTACACTGAATCAAGCACCACACTAAGACAATTACTCCAATGTGAATACTTGACCTTGGGATGAAGGGTTTTTGTTTCGGGTTTCTTTTTTCTCCAAGAATCCTTAAGTTCTGTTATCCCACCTTCTCCATCAATAACTTTCTAAGTTCTACATATCACTTTCTTTCACAGAACATATTCAGCAGCAAGAGACCAAGCACCAAAATTTTCTTTTTTAAGATTTTTATTTCTTTATCTTTAGAGAGAAAGGGAAGGAGAGAGGGAGAGAAGCATCAATGTGTGGTTGCTTCTCTAGTGAGTCCCCTGCTGGGAATTGGCCTGCAAGCCAGGCACGTGCCCTGACTGGGAATTGAACCAGGATCCTTTGGTTTGCAGGCTGGTGCTCAATCCACTGAGCTACACCAGCCAGGGCAGCACCAAAGTTTTTAGAGTCAGAAGAAAATTCACTGTCCAGGAAGAGATTCACTGATATGAGTAGCTCATGGTGAGTCTAGAAATGTGATCTTTTTCCAGCCAGGTTTAGAAACCTTTTTGTAATAATTAGTCCATATCATTCTAATGATATGGACTAGAGAAAGCTAAATTTCATCTCTATCCCTTGGAGCTAAGTCCCTGATTTCCCTCTGAAGAAATCTGAACCCAGGATTCTGGTCCAGGAAGAACATGGCTGATGATGATGACTCTCTGGGTCTCACTATGAAGTGCTGAATGAGGAAGACTATGAGCTGGGACCCTTGGAATTACTGAAAAATGATTGTCTAGGCACCAGTCGGGCTCAAAGAGCAACGTGGAAAGAAAGCAGTCAGGTAGGAGGCTGTGGGACAGAAATCAGGTGCACGGGGAAACAATTCAAAGCAGGAGATAGTAGGAGAAAATGCCTGGATACAATCTTATGTGATTCTTCCCTTTGAACTTTTAAAACCTCCACTGACTAGTTATGCGATCCTGGGACAGGTGCTAAATCTCTCTGATACTTAGTTTCCTGACCTGTAAAATGGCAATAACGTACTTGTGCCTATCTCAGGTGTGCTGGTGAGGAGGGCTAAGTCCGGTTACATGTGTAAGAGTTCGACCCAGGGCCAGGGTGGCACCTGCTTGTAACAGAAACAGTCATAATAACCCCAGGACCCACAGGGTTCTTACACTGAGACAGAAATCCAGCCATGCTGGCCATGTGTCCAGAGGTTCCCAGGCAGACTTGATTTTCCCAGTGTAAGCCCTGGGGAAATTCAGTGCCCTCTCTACCTCCCCTGAATTTCCCTTTCTTTCATGCATCCAGGTTTTTCACTGGGCCTGAAAGGATTGAATCTGCTGCCCTTGCCCAGGATGTGGCCCCAGGGACTATGTGGATCCACAGAGGCAGAGCAGCAGCAAAAGCAGGTAAGATTTTCCTGAAATTCTGTGTAAACAAGGCAGGGGAGACCAGGAGCAAATGTGCTTTTCTGGAGGGGAGGTTGGGGGACGGGAATGGGGCAAAAACCTAGCCAGGTGACAGGGATATACAGCAGTCGGGGTCCTCCTTGGAGGAGGATATATATCCTCCCTCTGGTGTCTGTGCCCTGGAAGCAGTCAGAGTCCTCAGCTCCCCTCAGAAAGCCCCATGTCTTGGCTGTCCCGAGAGGACTGAAAGGAAGGGGCTGCTACTTAAGGGTGAATCAGGATTGCCTGGGGCTTCTCACCTTTAGCTTTGTGGGCGGGAGGGGGGGCATTAATATTTTTAAGCCTTGCAGGGTTAGGGTGGTGAGCAGAGCACTCCAGAGATAACAGGGATGAGTTCAGGGTGAACACAGCAGCTGAGATATTCCCATGGTTCTGCTGAAAGCCAGTCAGAGTCTGACTTTAGGGCCAGAGAGCCTGGGGTAGAGAGTTGAAGCAGTAGGCTCCCTGGTCGAGTTCCAGAGACACCTACCTGCCTCTTCCATTTTAATTCTGGAGAGGCTCAGGCCACATTTATTGCCAAATCTGTGTGGCTTCCTTGAGTTTTAAACTCCTGGAAGACAGAGGAGTATTTTAGAAAGAACATCTAATAGGTGCCCTGTACCTTTTAATGTGGGTGGTTCTATGAATCAAGTTGAAATAAAAACTGCCATGCTGAATTTGTTTCAAGAAATTTATTTTCTAAGGTAAAAGATTAAATAAATTAAAAATAACTTAATGAATAATTTAATTAAATATCAAAAAGTCTCGCTGTCCTTACAAAGGCAGTGCATAGTTGTCCATCAAAGAGTGACCAGCTGAAGCATGCCTGAGGTCATGGTCGGCGTTGGTCCTTCCCAGAGGCACAGGCTGACAGATGTTCAGTTTTTGAAGACAAAATCTGTCAGTTTGTAAAGGACAGAAAAGTTCTTGAGGATGTGCCCTCGGACTACTATCCAGGCACATCTGCTGTACGACTTGTCCTCCAGATAATCTTCAATCCTTGAGTAATATTCCTTTAGGTGCTCCTGGGTGATGTTTTCTTTCAAGGTGAACTTTTTCTCCTTCATGATTTCCCTCCGGGCTGGCTCCAAATGGTCCATCTGCCAACTGAGTTCCTCAAAGAGTTTCTCAATGATGGTCTCATTCCAGCCCGTGCTAGAGAAATTTCTATTGAAAAGATCAAAGGTCTGATTGAGCATCTCATGGATGACCAATATGGCTCCCTCCTTCCGGAACTTCTGTAGTTTAATCTCCTCGGGAAACTTGAAGTCCATCCTGTCCTGGAGGCAATAGTGAGAGGTTCCATTCAACTGATTTATGAGAGTCCAAGAGGCTGAGATACTGCCTCTGTGTCGGAACCGAGGCACATCGTACTTCATGGAAAGAGCTGTGGTGGAGAAACACAAGAGCAGAGCCATCTGGACGATGCCCACATTGGCCATGATGACGAGAGAAACGGTACTGCTTACTTCCACCTAGGCACCGAGGCACAGAGGCAAAGGCTTCCAAAGTGCTCCCAGAGTGAATGAACTTTCTCCATGAGTATGGGCTATTTATAAGGCCATCTAGCCTTTCTGTCTCAGGAGAATTTCCCATTTTCAGTTCTCCTTTTCAGTTTTCTGTTGCCATTTTTCATATGTTACATATTTCGTATATGTTCCTTTTTCAATTCACTGACATACAATATCATATTAGTTTGAGGTATAGGACATAGTGATTAGCCTACCTTACAACCTGATCACCCACAAAAGTCTAGTACCCATGTGGCACCACACAAAGGTATTACAACATCATTGACTGTATTCCCCAGGCTGCACTTTACATCACCGAGACTATTCTGTAACTGCCAATTTGTACTTCTGATTCCTTTATGTTTTCCCCTAGCCTCTCAATCTCTCTCCCATTGGGCAACCATCAATTTGGCATCTGTATCTATGAATCTCTTTCTGTATTTTTTGTTCATTGATTTTGTTTTTTAGATTCTACAAATAGGTGAAATCAGTGGGTATTTGTATTTCTCTGACTTATTTCACTTAGCATAAAGCCTTCTATCTGGGCCCTCCCATAGTGTCACAAATGACAGGATTTTATTCTTTTTTACGGCTGAGTAATATTTCACTGTATAGATATGTACCACCTTGTTTTATTTGCTAGTTTATCAAGGGGCATTGGGTTGCTTCCATATCTTGAGTGTTGTAAATAATGCTGCAATACACATAAGTGTACATATATCTTTTTGAATTAATGTTTTAGATTTTCGTAGAATCAATACCCAGAAGTGGAATTGCTGGGTCACATGGTAGTTCTCTTTTTCATTTTTTGAGGGAACTTGATACTGGTTTCCATAGTGGCTGCACCAATTTACAATCCCACCAACAGTGCATGATGGTTGCCCCTCCTCCCAAACCTTACCAACATTTGTTGTCTGCTCATTGATTGATGACCATTCTGAGGGACATGAGGTGATAACACATGGCGGATTCAGTTTGAATTTCCCTGATGGCTAGTAACGCTGAGCATCATTTCATGTGCTTGTTGGCCATCTGTAAATGGCCTATCCCAATATTTCTGAGGCCACTTTTTGTTAGAATGTAGTAACAAATTTTCATAAGAGAGGTATAAATTAAAATCTAATGACAATTTTATATTATGCTTATAAAAGCAGGGAGACATGATATATTTTAAAGACTTTACTACAAAAATAAAATTGTAATAATAATAAAATAATGATTATCAATTTTTAGAAAACTTTGCATTATCTTTCAGTCTGAAAGTTAATGCAGACCACCGTGTGCAGGGAACTGTAACACTCACTTTCATGGATCATTCAGTTAAGTAGGGAAAAAGTATTAAGCAAAGAAATACACAAAAGTAAAAAGCAGCGCAGTGACAAGTATTGCAGAGGAGAAATTTGTGGTTGTGAGGGTCCTTAGTATGGGACCATAATGTAGTAGGAGAGGTCAGAGAAGACTGCCCTGTGTTAGTGACACTGGAGCTGAATGTAGAACCAAGGTAGCTGGGACTGCGGGTGCAAAAACTCCATGGTCAGATAGTGTACGGATTGTGAAGCTATGTTAAGAAATGTTTACTCATCCTAAGAGCAGTAGAAGTCATAGAAGAGAGTGAAGTGCGGTGGAGTAACCTGCTTTGTTATTTTGGCAGGGGTGGTGGTAGACTACCATCTGTACAGTAAGCAATAAGCAATGGAGGGATACATGCAGACGGAACAGTGAGGGGAGTTAGCAGTACTGGAGACCAGGGAGCCAGTGGTGGAGAAGGATGAATTCATTGATGTGAATCTCTCATTTCCCGACAACACCAGAATCAAATGTTTGAAGAAGTTCTCCATAACTTTACAGATAGCTGCATCAGTCTTACTGGCCACGGGGATTTCAACACATTTAATGCAAGAGGGACATTACATTTATTGCACCAAATTTCAGTAGAGGCAAATGCGGACTTATAAATCTGGAGCAAACATGAGCTCCAGCTGTCACATCATCAGCAGAAGTCCTGTCTTCTGATCTTTGCAATATGCTCAACATTAACTCCCAAATAGCCCTCCACTCCCATTCCTTCTTCCCATCTGGCTCTATGGAAACAACCCTCCCCAGATAAGAGTATCTATTGGTAATGTCTGATGTATTTCTATAAAACAAAACTACTTCCAGTTGAATGGTGTTTATGTGATGCCCCCAACTGGGGTACAGAGGAAGCAATTCATCTTTCTGAACTGGGGAGTGGGGAAGACCTGATCATCATTCATTCAAATCAGGGAAGAGTGTCAAGGGTTTAAAAGATGTAGCACACAGTCCTCAAACCCTGAGATGACATTCTGGGAAGATAGCCGTGGTGGCAGGATAGCTTTGAGTTTCCCTGAGTCCCCACACAAAACTAGACACTGCAACTAGATAGAAACCAAAACCCCATTTTACAGAAAAACCACAAAATGCAAGCAGGTGAGGAAAAACCACCAATCACCACAAGACCTGCCTCATGGCACCATCCATGTGGGAGAAAGCAGAGGAAAGCAATGGATCTACAAAGCCCCAAGTAGCCAAGAGGTACTTACTGGAAAGCCATCCAGGCCGACTGGACAACAGCCCCTGAAACTGGAAGGGGTTTTGCCCAGTGTAACTGCAGGTGACTGTGAGGGGCCTCAGTAAGTTCTGAAAGGCACTGGAACAGTGGAAGATATTAGTAATTTTCAAACCAACAGGGCAGAGCTCTTTTTTAGAAAGGACCTTACACTAAGCAGAAACTACTAGAAGTGAAATCAAGTTTGAGTAGGACAGAAACAAGGAAAGGGTAGGAAAGAGAAGAGCACACTAGTATAGGGTGGACAGATCAGAGAGCAAGCGGTCATGGTTTTGAACATGTCACAAAAGCAACTGAAGAGGGAACTCTGTGAAGTTAGATGAACCATTCCCGACTGCTGCTAGTTCTGGACAAATGAGCTCCTATTAACTTAAACAACAAAATGGTATTAAGATTGAGTCTCATAGAAAGCTATTTTTAGAAAAAGAAGGATGAGAAGCAGAATAATATCTGAATGGATGCTGAAAATATATCAGGAATACAGTCACATAAAACAGATCAAAATTTTAACGTGTTTCACAAAGGAGTTTGAAAATATTCTTCAATTACATAACACAACATAAATCAGAATTATACAAACTCAATATATGTAGGAAATAATTAGAAATAAGAGGAAAGTCTCCACATTTTGTTGAATAAGATACAGTCACAAGATATGAGCTACTTGGGTGAAAAGTATTAGCAACTAGAATCAGGACTTAAAAGAAATGGTATACATTGACCAGGGGAGTTATTTTCAGGAAACTGAGGATGGTTTCAATATTTTACAGTCCACATAATATTATATGGAGCCGACTGTGAGGTAAAATAAACAAAATCAGAAAACACTTGGAGATTTAAAAAAATAATGTTGAAGTGAGGAAGTTATAAAATCTCAAAATTATAATAGAAAATATTTATTAATATGACTATTAACAAGTTATAAATTTTAGTATGGCAAAAAATACCAGTAAATTTCTCAACGAGAAAGAGTAATATAAAAATACAGTCATAACACCGAATGAGGAAAGGATACTTTTCTCCACTTACAAAGAACTCCTAAAATTAATTTAAAAAACTATACAAAAGAAAAGTTTATAAATAGCCAGATACCAGGAAAAGAAATATAAGGGGCCAATGAAGATATAAAGATCTGTTCAATGTTACTAAAAACAATGCAAATGAAACTCCTGAGGAGATTGCCACTTTGCACTAATAACATTTGCAAAGGGCATGGGGAAATGGTATTCTAGTCATGCGCAATAAAATTATACATTTATGCAAACTTTTGGGAATGTGGGAAAGATTGTTTTTTCAAGTACAGCCAGAATGCTATCTTCCATCCATGTGATAATTTCAGCATAACTTTGACGCTTTACACCAAAGGTAGCCTCCTCTAGAATCTGGGCAAAATTCTGTGGTAGGTTAAGGGTGTGTGAGTTTTGAGGCTGTCTCAGAAAGATAATGCAGCATCTTGCTCTGGAAGCCATCAGCAGCCCTGCAGGTGGTCTGATTGTCCTGGACCTGCCATGTGGTGAGAAAGCCCAAACTAGCCTAAAAGAGAGACCACAGAGAGATCAGCAATATCTTTCAAACTTTCAAATTTCAAGCAATGCAATTGTTCCTTTAACTTGCAATATTAATGCTAGAAATTTACCTACGAACATTCCTGCAGAAGTATGTTTATATGTATGTATGTATGTATGTATATTATACATTAGATATTACAGAAATATGTATGAATGTTCATTGCAGTACTGTCATAGGAAAAAATTAAATTAAATATCCATCACTAGGGAATTGATTAAGTAATAATATGGTACAGATCAAAATGGCATACTATGTATAGACATTAAAAAGAAAGTTTGCAAATATGGACCTATATCTGAGATATATTAAATAAAAGGACCAATACATGTAGTAACGGACAGGATATTATCATGTTTATAGCCTAACAGAAAGAGACACACATGCATGCTGATACACACAGGTAGCTGTTTCCTCCAGTGCATCCACTCCTCTGTTGGTGGTAGTTTTCTCGGGGACGATGCTGGAGGCCAAAGATGCACCCAAGAGGAACAGTCTTCCCCTTTTGCTGTGTACCTTTACAACTGGTTGTACCTGGGTTTTTCCCAATGTTAAGAATACATCTGGGAGATGGGATTATTAGGCATTTATAATCTAGTGTAACTTTATCTTTGAAATAATTTATTAAATTGTTACTCTTTCTTTTTATTCACATTTACAAACACTTTATAATGAACATGTTACTTGTGTCACTGGAAAATAAGAAGTATTCATTTATGCTCAAAAGCATGGCTTAAAATTGTACATACAACACAGTTCTGTCGAAGTATGTAGAGAGAACATTTTAAAAAATACCAACGTTTTATCAGTGGTTATATTTGACTTGTGAAATAAAAGGGAGATTATTTATTTTGTGTCTGTGGTTTTCCAGGTTTCTCCCCGTGAATGTGCTCTTCCATTACAGGGTAATCTGCACTAAAAAGAACCAATATAAGCCCCAGTCTTTCTGGTTACCCTGCCTGTCATGTGGGTTTCAGTCTCTCTGCCTCTTGACCTTTGCATGCCAGCTCTGAACAGAACCTCAGCCATCTCATGGGTGCCATACAATGAGTTTTGGAAAGAGCAAAATCATCCCTCAGCTGTTTCATTTTTAAATGCTGAGTTTGCTCAGCCATTCAAAAAGGATTCTTGGGTCAGTCTGGACTCATTCATGGCTCACAGCTCAAAGGCCAATGAGAGGAGTCACAGAGATCAGTAAACCTACAGATGGTCTACTACACTGGGAAGAGGGGTGGCCAAGGAGCCTGGTCACTGGGGCCTGCCCCTGCAGTGTGACTTGCAAACTCCTGTAGAGCTGACCTCCCCACATGTGTCAAAGAGCCTGCTCACCCTCCCCATGCCTAGAGGCCTTTGATCCTCCACGCTGAGCTAGTTTATAAACTAATAAAATTAAAATGACAGTGGCGGTATTAGTAGTACTATTAGTTACCATATACTGAGCTCTTATTATGTGCCCTTCTCTGAATAATTATCATAGTAAACATTTGAGGTGGGTTATGGCATCCCCACTTGACAGAGGAAGAGACTGGGGCTCAGAGAGGCTAAATAACACGCCCACAGCTAATCAGATGAGTGGATTGCAGCAAACCTGTGCTCTTCTCTGCATATCACAGTTAGAGCACAAAGTAGAACATGCCCAATGCCTCCAAGTGGGTACATGGTGCCAAGGTGGCCATGGTGACTCTCAGAGGGAAAAGGCATTACAGCTGCTGGGAGGAAAAGGACGCACCCAAAGCACGTACTGCAGGCACTGCACCTACAGAAGTGGTGTGGTCACCCCAGGAGAGGTGGCTGCAGTGAAGGTGACGTGGTGGAGGCCATTATTGACCAGTACCATCCAATAAAATATAATGAGTGTCATGTAGGCAATTTAAAATTTTCTAGTAGCTACATGAAAGAAGTAAAAAAGGTTCAAGTGAGGCTAATTTTAATAGACTACTTTAAACACAATATATCCAAAGATTGTCATTTCAACATGTAATCAACATAAAATTATTGTATTTATTTTATGTATTTACTTTTAGAGAGGGGAAGAAAGGAAGAACCAGAAACATTGATGTGTGAGAGATACGTCATTTGGTTGTCTCTCATGCTCCCCAACTGGGATCTGCCCCACAACCCAGGCAGTACCCTGAGAGGGAATCCAACCATCAACCTTTCAGTTTGCAGGCTGGCAGTCAATCCACTGAGCCATACCAGCCAGGGCAATATGAAATTAATGAGGTAATTAGGGGAGCACATGGCAGGGGAGGCTGGGATGGGAAGAACAGACAAAGAACAGGACTTGAAAAATAACTAAATAAAATTTAAAAAATAAATAAAAAAATAAAAATAAAATCCCAGCATTGGAAAAAATAAAATAAAATAAAAATAAAATGTTTAATGCATGAAAAAAATGAGGTAATTACATTCCTCCTTTTCATAGTAAGCCTTCAAACAAGAGTGCATGTTCTTACTTTCAGAGTACAGCTCAGTGTGGACTAGCCAAGTGCTCAACAGGCTGCATGTGGCTAAGAGCTACCACCATGGCCAGCATAGCTCTAGAAGGAGGGACCAGCATGAACAGAGCCAGGAGCATAGACACGTTTGCAAAGAGCAACTAGAAGGAGCTTGAAATTGAGGACAGACTAAGTGTTAGAAGTGAAAGGGACACAGGGTGGGAAAAATCAGCTTGAGATGTGTTGTGGAGGCTCTTGAAAGCCAGAGTGCAGTCCTTGCCCTTACATAAAAGGCTTCAAGATGAGGAGGGACTGGAGTTTTGCCCCAGGCAGAGGAATAGGCAGAAATGTTGGGGGTAAAGTGGAGCAGGGACAGGCAGGGAGAAGTCCTGCTCAGAGGATCTAATGGAGGTTGAAAATGAAGGCCAGAGCTAGCTAGGAACGGGAAGAAAAGGGATGGATGCAGAATAATACACAGGCAATTTGTCCTCTTGCCAACTGCTGCTTTCGTGTCCCTGCAGGGTTTCCTGATGCTCCTCTTCCAGTGCCCATGGGAAGTTTCTCCTCCACTCCTTCTCCTGAGGGTCTGGGATAATCACAGCACAGGTCCACCTATCCCAGTGGGATCAAATCTCCTCCTTTGGAAAACACCATCTTTCTTTTTGTTTCCCTTCTACTACTTTATTCAAGTCGTATCCCAATAACCAGGAAAATTCATATGACATTCTTTGTGGCAGGGAAGTCTGTTTGCAGGCCAGCCTAATGCATGCTCAGAGGGCACACCCTGGCCCTTCTGTCTCTTCTTTCCCATTGTTATTTGAAGCTATTTTTCACTTCACCCTCACTGCAGCTTGTGTCTGCAGGCATTCTCCCCTGCCAACTTTCGGTGGTATGGAGAACTCCTTCCAGTCCCTAAGCACTTTCTTCTGGTTAATGAGGTTTCTCAGAGATGCAGAATGACAGGCAGAAAGTAAAACCTGAATGACGTTTTCAGCTGTTTGAAATGATCACTTGACTTGGAGTTGCTTTACTCTAAGCCTCACAGAGAGGTTTTAGGTCCTGTTCCCTGTTTTCTAAGTGAGTTTCCTGTCTCTGAAGAGGTTTTAGGATGTTTAAAGTGAAAACGTTCTACATAGTTGAAACTTACAAGTACATATCCTTTTTGTTTCATCATCAGAGATTGGGTCATAAACCGAGGGGTGCAAAAATAAAGACAAGCTGATGCAACAAGCGAAAAGGAAACTAAATGCAAGCTGTCAAACTGGATTTGAAGAATGAGGCCAAGGTTTCCCTCTGGCCTGGAGGCTTGGCTGAGGGCAGTGCAAAGATCTGCACCAAGGCGAAGATCCTTCTGTCTGCCTGCCAGATGCCTAAGTCATTTAGGTGGAAAGTTTTCGATCCCGAACAGGACGGAAAACCAAGAAACCAGTGGAAGAATGCATGTTCTTGCAGACAGCTGGTGTGTGTGCCAAGTAGGAGTGGCTCTGCCCAGAACTCTGGGATAGTTCCTGTGACACACTTGGCCCAGGCGTCCCAGTGAATGGCTGTTTCTCAGCTCCCTTGGGCAGTGCTTGAGTTGGCAATAAAAATCTCCTGGATAGCTCTCTAGGAACTGCCCCATCCTCCTGTCCACCGACCAAGAATGAACTTCTAACCAGGTTCAAAGAGAGCTAACGTGTAAGGAGGCCTCACTAAGTGCCAGCTACTATTCTGAGCAGAACACCCAAATTAAAGGAATTAATTCTCACCACAGGTTTATGATGTGGTACAGTGATTATCTTAGTTTTACAGATAAGGAAACTGAGGTCTCTTTTCCCTTTCTGGGTTAAGAAATTTAACAATAACATGCTGGTCTTTAAGTTTTAGTAGGAGCATTCAAGGCCTGGTGTAACTTTGCCACCTTTCATTTCTGGACTCCTTCCTTATAGGGAAGGAGACTTAATCTTGTCCTTAGTTCTTATTTATTTCTTCATTTTATGAAATGTGCCATTTTGCCAATCCTTTTGATTTGGCTTTTGCTTCCAAATGGCCTGCACATCTCTGGTCCTTCTCCCATCGTCCAGCTAGTTAACTGTCCGTCTACATGCATCTATCCCTCGTGAAGCACTGATGATCTGCTGATGTGTCTCCATCTCAGTCCCCTTCACCTTGACCCTGCACCATGCCTATGGCTCTTTCCAATTACAGCTCTTCTCTTAGAGGACTTATCATTCTGTCCTGTAATTGATGGTTTATTTATTCTGTTTGTTCCTGGAAATTAGACTTTTTCAGTCTGAACTGGGTACCTCCAGTCATTAGCCAGTGTCTAGCCCATGGCAGGAACTTAAGTATTATTTATGGCATAAATACTGTGCTTTGATGAGCTTCTGGCTGTCAAACTGCAAAGAGTTAGTTGTCTCAGATGAACACAGTGCAGCAATGGAAAAAAATGCAATAAATGTTTATGTACTAATAGAGGACAATCTCTAAGGTCTATTATTAAGTAAAACAAGCAAATCAGAGACAAATAGTTATGGAATAATAATATTTACATAACATATTCTAAATGCTCATGTATGTGTAGATTTACTAAACACATGGAGAAATGTCTGGAAGGATGCACATTAAAGTATGAGTAGTGTGGAACTGGGTAGATCCTCCAAGAGCAAGGGTGGTCTTCTTATATGGATTGTTTCAAAATTTAACAATCACAATAGATTCTCGAGCTTATTTTGTAAATGCAAATAAATCTAAGAAATCCTCTTTGGTTCTCCAAAGTCCACTTGTCGTGGCAACTACTCACCCCCACACCTCCCTGATCTTTCTGCAAACCCCGGCCCACCTTGCTCCTCCTGCCACCCTCTGAACAGCTGACTCAGACTTTACTGTTCTAATGAGAGTAACTTCGATTGTGCACCTTCATCCTTAACCCCAGTGAACCCAACACTGATCACCAAGAGACCCAAACAGGGGTTAAGAAGAGGCCAAGAACACTTACACTTGAACATTTTTCCCTGTTATGTAGATTTTGAAAATGAAAAATTTATTAACACTACAATGTAATGCCTGATAAATGTATGTGCAAGAAGCTACAATAAGAACAAGGAGGAAATGATGAAAGCTCATAATCTGAGAAGTTTCCATGAGTCCCTGGTTTACTTGTCTTTTCTTGTTTTTTTTTTTTGTATTTATTTGTGATAAAATAGCCTTCTTGAGATTGCCTTCAATTCCTCACTGAATAGGGCTCAGTCTGTGACTAAGTCAGTGATGACATTACCCTCTTCATGATTACCAAGGACCTGATTGACAAATTCAATAGACTCTTCTGAGTTTTAATAATTACAATGATTGCGATCCACTTTAGGGGCTAAGTATTGTTCTGCAGTATATGCATCATCTCATTCAATCAATTTAACAACCCTGCAAGGTAGGCATTATCATTCCCACTTTGCAAAGCAGAAAACTGAAGCTCCTTAAAAAGGTTCAGTATACTTCCCAAGGTCATTCAATTAATCAGCAGGAAGCCAGAACTTCAACGTTGGTTCACACTTTGAACAATGCCATCCCCAAACCCACAGTTCTATGATCCTTGGCTGTTCATGCAAGACTTTAAATTTTTTTATTTTAAGTGTGGTAAAATACATAGGTATAAATATTTACCATCTTAACCATTTTAAGTGTATAGTTCAACAATGTTAAGTATATTCACTTGGTGAGTAAGAGCTCCCCAGAGCTCTTTTCATTCTGCAGACCTGAAACCCTGTACCCATTAAATGAGTCCCAGAGTCCCCATCCACTCCTCTCCCAAGCTTGTGGCACCCATCATTCTGTATCTATGAACTTGACTACTCTAGATACCACACGTAATTGAAATCATGCAGTATTTGTCCTCTGGTCTTATTTCAGTTAGCATAATGTACTCCAATCCAACTATGTTGTAACATGTGATGAGTTTCTTTCCTTTTTCAAAGTTTTATTTTTATTTAACTTTTAAAAATTTTACTTACACTTGATATACAATATTATATTAGTTGCAGACATACGACATAGTATTTAGACATTCATTCAACTTATGAGATGATCACCCCAACAAGAATAATGAGTACCCATTAACTTTATTCCTTGTGCTGTACTTGACACCCCCAAATTTCCTTTCTTCTTAACACTAAATTGTATTCCATTGCACACCTACACCATATTTTATTTATCCATTTATTTACCTGTAGGCACTTGTTGCTTCAACCTTTTGGCTATGGTGAGTAACGGGGCTACAAACACGAGTGTACTAATCCCTCTTTGAGACCCCACTTTCACTTCTTTTGAGTACACACCCAGAAGAGGAATTGCTAGATTTAATGGTCATTCTATTTTTAAATTTTTGAGGGACTACCATACTTTTCCCCAGAGCAGCTGCATCATTTTACATTCTCACCACCAGTGCTCAAGGGTTTCAACTTACCCAAATCCTTCCCAATACTCTTTTTGATAGTGGCCGTTCTAATGAATGTGAGGTGGTCTCTCACAGTGGTTTTGATTTGCATTTCCCAATGAAAAGTGATGTTGAGCACCTTTTCATGGCCTGGTTGACCATTGTATATGTTCTTGGGAGAAATGTCTGGTCAAGTCATCTGCCCAATTTTTAATTAGGTTACATTTCTGTTGTTATGTATGCAAAACTTTTATCCCCATTCCCCCATGCTCTTGTCCTGTGGTTTTTGAGACACTCTAACTTCTCAATCAGTTTATCTTTTATTGTGAGCAGTTTTTCCTCCCCAGACCCCTAAATGTAGAAGCATCAACCAAAGAATAAGAGGTAGCTGAACTACTTTCCATAATTAATACAACAAACTCAGAGATGAATAATTATTTACTGACTAACTGCTGTGTGCAGTCAGTTAATAACAACAGCAGCAGTAACGAATACCTCACATCTGCGGGTTCCCCACCGAACCCCATAGCATCTCCAGGGGTTACAGGCACCAAGCAGGCACCTGTGCCCAGGCCCTGGGCTGTCCTCCAGAGGTGACCCTGCTACCCTAAGCTGTATCTTAGGGAACCACATGCAGTTTAAAAACCCATAGGTTTTCCTAAAAATTACTTGTGTTTCTCCTACTTAAATATGAACAGTAGTCTCATAATAAATATAATAATAACCAGTGCTTTATGAACAATTAATATTTAAATACTATGCATAGTATAAACATTTCAAATAATATAAATAAAAATTATAAACATTTGTTGAGGAATAATGACTGGATCTTCATTTCCATGTTCTAAATGACTTATTGTGACTTACAACATTTAAAACATTTCATATGTCTTAGAAAGGAGCCATCTAGTTGACCAGATGAATGGTGTTCAGTCTCAACATCTTCTTTATCTCCTGGGTTCTCCTGTGAGTGTGTCAATGCAGCACAAGCACCCTCTTATTTCTGCCCTGACAACCCTCCAGGCACAATGGCCGCATTTGTTCTCTTCAGGTAGAGTCTGACTCCTAAGAAGCACCTCTTCACAGCCAGTCTGCAGTTCTCACTCCCCAGGGGTGACTGTTCCACCTCCCTTTCCTTCTAAACATGTGTCCAGGTCATCCAGCTGCTAAGAAAGTCCACTGAGGAATGTGTCCAGGAGGGTCTCACTCCAAGCTGTTAAAGAGCCACTTACACTGAAGAGGTTGAAGAGATGCTGGAGCCTCACACATGACAACCATGGCTTTCTTCTTCTCAAACTGGCTCCCGTCCTCAAGTATCTGAGGAAATGGGAAGTCAGTGCTGGCCCTCACACAGGACAGAACAGATCTTTTCTCCATTTGACTCAAAAGTGTGCAGGTACTTGTGCTGCCAGGGCTCAAAGGCAGGCCACAGCCCAGGAGTGCAGGGCTGACAACACAGCACCACCAGGGCTGAGCACAGCAATGCACAGGGCCACTGGGGGAGCCCCGGGTTGGGGGGGATTCCACAGGACTGCAGGAAGAGAAAGTCTCAGCAAGTTCTGAGGACTCTGCATGACGAATGCCTTCCACATAGGGAACAGAGAAACGTTATTTCCAGTTTTATCCCACCACCTCTTTCCTTTCTACTTTTTATTTTATGAAGTTAATTAAAATGTACATCTACTGACATGAGTGTTTAGATGAGGACCCTAAACTACAAGTGCCAATGCAGCATCTTCCATATCATTATAACACAGTTTCCACACCTCCTAGGTTGTTTTGGAGGAGAAAAGCCTAGATGAAGTCAGGGAAGGGAGAAACAGCCAACCAATAAATGGCAGCTTCTTTTTTTCAGGACAGCAGGTAATATAAAAGAGCAGATTATGATTTTTTACAATGTCCTGCTTGGTGGAATTTTTTTACTTCTTAAAAAAATTTATTTATATGTTTTTCTGAGCACATGGGGGCCCATTCACTTGGTGCCTTGCTGAAGAGCCCTACAATTGATGCTGGAAGGAGAGCGTTTTTATTGACAACAGACTTAGACCATCTCAGCTCAGAGCCCTTCTTCCACAAATCCCAGCACTTCCCAAGCTCCCAAAAGACTGTGAGACAAGAACCCCAAAAGTAGAAGTTCCCCATTTCCTTACCTTAAGCCTACTGCACAGGGTTTCCAGTCCCTCTGGCAGGTACCAAAGTCACTGTCCTCATGAAGCAACTTTCTGCTTTCAGATCTGGGGTATGAGGTCATCGGCCTGCATATAGTAGTCCAGAGAAGTATGTGCCCTCTTACTCTGGATCATGGTGACACTCAGAAAAGACACAGGTCTTAAAAGTCCAGGAAAAACCAGTTGCAGTAGAATAGGATCTTGCAAGGAAGTCCTCTGCAGCTCCAGAGTCAGCCACAGCAGCCACAATCACAGCAGCAACATCTTCTTTCTTATTTTCCAGGCTTATGGCCTCCTCTCTCACTATAAACTACATAGCTACTTGCCTACTTCTCCCTTCTCAATTCTCTATTTCAAGCTGCATGGCAAAAATCACTTGCTACAGATAGGATGATTCTTCCCTCATGACTACTCCCCATGTGGCCAAGAGACACAGACATGAAGAGAGAGAGAGAGACACAGAGACACAGAGAGAGAGAGACAGGTGGCCTGAGAAGGATTCATGGCAGCTACATTACCCCTTCTTCATGTCTCCTCTAGTTCCTTCCAGCCTCATGGCCAAGCACCCTTCTCCTTCCCAAGCTGCCAGGCCCAGTGCAAGAGAATGGCTGCCATGTTTGAGTTTAAATCCTCACCCTGGCCTTCCTCCATTACCCTATTTCTGATTCCTCCCACTATGGGCTACGTCTGCCCATCCCTTTAGCTTCTGCCTTTCATTGGCTGCCATTGTCAGTCCAGGCAGGCACAGCCCCATGATGAGGAGCCAGCTGCCTCCAAGCTCCCCAGCCTGTGCTGCAATCCCTGGGCTACCTCAAGGGCTAAAGTCACACCCATCTCCCTCATCCTGAGTGCAGGAGGCTCAGCTATGTAGCATACCTATTAAGGCAGGACACTTGCCAAAGATGTGCAAAATAACTCTTGAGGTCTGTCCCCTTCTACTTCCCAGCTAGGTTATGGGTTTGTTTCTTTTTTCCTGAACCTCCTATACCTCATATCATATGTACCTTCAAGATAGCACCTGAGTGATTTTAAACTCACTGCGGATATTTTAGGAAAACATTATCACAAATATCATTGCTTAAAAATAAATTTGGTGCACCCATAGTCTGCCAGACACCTTTTAGTTGCTGGTTTCCTAGAAGTTTCAAGACTGCCAGTGTGTGAGTTTACCTGTTCCCTAAAGGACACACCATTTCACAGTAAAACTTGCCTCCCTCACTGTGTGGTAAAGATGACGTAACGTCATCTCCTCAGGTGTTCCACCCACCAGTGACAGCCTACCACACACCCAGGGACATCAGGGCTGCAATGGTCTTCACAGCCTATCATGACATGTTTCCATGGAATCAGTAGTGTACAGATTAGTTTTAATAAAATTGTTACAGAACAGAGATCCAAGGTGGGGGCCAATATTTGGCCCACCCAGGGATGCAAAAAACTGTTACATAACATACACACACAGGTTTGTTATGTCCGCCACCAGAAGAAAGACATCTCTCAATGCCAGAGATTTGTGGAAAGGAAAGGAAAGGTTTATTTAAAGTTATATGGACTTAAAGTAGTGAGCCAATATTCCCATTAAAATATCAAAGTCCTTTTTGGATACTCACAGACACCCACAGTGCTTCCTTCTCCCCCTACTCTAATTTGTGGTACTGTAACTCAGGAAAAGAAGTAGGCGTCCATGTTACAGGCCGCTGGCACCATCAGCTATGTTGCCATCCAGGCAGGATCTCTAATTAATCCAAAATCATGTGGCACCTTCTCATGGCCTACTGGGAAGAGGTTTTTTTTACCCTTCTTCCAGGCAAAGTCTCTCCTGCTTCCCAGGCAACACAACCAAAGAGAGCACCTCAAAGCCGAGGGGTCCTCTTCTACCAAAGCTGCAGGAGTCTGCACTCTGGCAAAAACTGCATAGTTCTTCTTCTCTCCATCAAAGCTGCAGGGAGTGGGGGTTGCCACTCTGACCAAAAGCTGAGTGGGGATTCTCTTTTAAAGCAGCATGGTGATTCTCTCTCACATGGATGTGAGGGTCCCCACTCTAACAGAAGCCATGCGGTTCTCTCTGCAAAGCTGCCTGCGGCTCCCCCAGTGGCTGCCGCACCTGGGTTTTAAATATCCACAACAGTCCTCCTCTGAAGCCTCATTTCCAACTTCTCCTACAATCAGTTATACTTGCCAGCATTCTTATATTATTCCAAGTTTACTGGGATGCCATTGTGAGTCTAGGCAGGCATGCCCCATGGCGTGGAGCCAATCACCTCCAAGCTCTCACATAGGCGCTGGAACTCAAGGACCTGCCCCCCAGTTACATCCTGGGTTGAAGTCACTTCCATCCCCCTGGCTCAAAGAATAGCCACAGCGATTTAACATATCAATGAAACTATTTAAAGATTATAGATATGCTAAATGACCATGCTAGAGATTAGCTGCAAAGCTGTTGCTGCACAAAACAGCTTCCAATGGCCCTGCTCCAACTGTTCCTTCCCCCAACTTACTCCTGTTGGGGTTAAAGGGTGAGGATATTGTATATATCTTTCTAGTATTTCCTGGACACCTTGATTTCTGGACCCTGTTCCAAATCCCTTTTTGGGGGGTCCTCCTCTTGGCTGCACTCTGTATCAAAATAAATGGCAGAAATCTTTAATTATATATGGGCCTACAGGAAAGTGTTTTACAAACATTACTTTATTTAATCTCTACAGCTTCCCTATGAGATAATTACTATAATTATTTACATTTTGCAAATGAGGAACCTGAAAACTCAGAAGTTCCTTAATTTGCTAAAAGCTACAATTTATTATGTAAGTGCTACTTATTGCTTTAATGTTCTGTTTGCACATTACTCCTCATTAACCTTAAGTGTTCTTCTTTACAATCCCTGTGCTTATAATTAAGTATTCCATCTAACAGTTTATCATCTGACTGTCCACAAGATGTAAGTTTCCTGAGGGTAGTAACGCCTGTGTCTGAGTGTCCACAATGAGTCTGTCACAGAGGAGACACACAGAGGGCTCTCTACCCCACAGCAAGTACAAAGAGAACTAACTACATGTTCCAAACAGTGAGCCAACCTAGAGTTTCAGAACTGTGTCTGAAAATGAGTCTTCTGAAAACAAGGATAGCAAGAATGAATTTCAAATAGATGCCTTTATCTTCCTGAATAATTTCTGAAGAAACCTCAGATGGGAACAGGGCATTCCAAAGATTCAGGAGAACTCCACAAAACACATCATTGGAAAGGCAGACAAACTTAGCAAGTGAAAAGGAATCTGCATCCTCTTCAAGTGCATTGTAATGTCTCTGAAATGAGGGCATGTTGCTTTTTATTGACTATGAAAAATGGGAATTGGAGAGTAAGAACTTGGTAAGTGTTTATGTAAGACTGCAAGAACTTTGTCTGAGCAAACACCACAATGTGGTGCTTAGGACGGTGGAGTCTGGCATCTGTTCATGTCGCAGCTCCAGCCTGCACTGGCTATGCAACGTTTCTCCTCTGTTGTATGAAAATGACAATCATAGCTTTTTGCTGGGTTGTGGTGAAGAGTGAGTGATGCAATATTGCTAAGACCATGCTGAACAAAATAAGCACTCAACATCTGTTAGCCTTCCCAACAAGGGACAAAAGTAACCCAACCAACTATGGGTTCTGAATGAAAGTTTTCTGAGATGGTCAGCTTCCCCTCCTTTAATTCTCAGCTCACTAATAAACATGTTTTATTTTTAATTTTATTCCCTATGTGAACATGGTCTTGAGTTCAAGTGAAAGGAAATGTCCTGTCCAAATGACTAGCATCTATTAGCTTCCAGGTAATAGTTGACCCCTCACTCATTAATAACATGGCCATCAGGTGTATAACCCAGTCACATTTGAGTGTGACTAAATCCTTGGAATCCGATAATTTCCATGGATGGTGACAAAAATGATAGATGATAGATAGATAGATAGATAGATAGATAGATAGATAGATAGACATATTCTTTGACTTAACAAAAGTGAAAACTAGCCTTTTACCTACTAGGCTGCCCTCCTTCCACACCTGTCTACAGCTACCATAATTTCACAAGCCTGGTTTGAAACCTGTCACCCTGTAGAACTCTTAATCCCTGACTTGTGTAGTTAAGTGACTTTTCATCATTTGGATAGAGAAGATGTTACTTCACTTTTTCATTTTCAGCATTTACTTTTGATTTGCCTTTCTGCATCACTTTTCCATAACTGCTTACTTGTACTTTCTAAGAATGTTAAAAGAGAGGGGAGATCTGATCTTTTCAAAAATTCTGGAGGAAACATATTACCTCTTCTTTCCCTTATACTTTCTCTTCCTCTTCTTTTTTTGCAACAAACCTCAAAGTGGAAATAGAAAATATTTCAGGAACATTAGAACAACATTTATAAAGGAAAAAATACAAGAAAAGAAGTAACAACTTTAAAATTATGTAAAAATAGCTAAGGAAAAACTGGGTTGCTTAACCACGACTTCGACAGAGCTAAGACAGTGGCCTGCACCAGGACAAAGAGGCTGTCACAGGAAGAAGCAAACCCACACTCCAGATGTTTGAACACCCGAATGGTAGTAGTGGTCGCACTTTACTCTTCTTCAGAGCAAGATCAGAGGTTTGATTATCTTGGTATATCCAGCCTGAGTTCTGTGTAATGATTGACATCTAGTAAATGCTGAGTAATTTCCTCACTTAAATAGAACAAATAAAGCCAAAATTAAACAAACTAAATGTTTTTTAGCAGAAAAGAAAGTAAGATCCATGACTATAAATGTCAGGTATATTTCACACTTGATCAAGACTTCCAACACAGACATCCTAAGGTGTGCAAAGGAAGGTTTGAAGAAGAATCCTAGTGAAGCTTCCTTAAAAGTTGTTCTTGGGTACCAAGTTGGTGGTGAAGTAGGAGGATCTTTCTCATATGTCCTCCCAGAACCAAATGAACATAAAAATAGACAAACAAACAAACAAAGGCAATAAACAACTGAAGACTACCTGAAAAGAGACTTGTAACCAAGGACAGGCAAAAACCAACATGAGACCTATAGTAAGGGTGGGAGCAAAAAATGGGAGGGCCACATTCCCATGGGCCACAGGCTGGGGTACAGGTGGCTGTGGGAGCTGCCCCTGAGGGTAGTGGAGCCTGGACCACAGACCTGGCTCCCTAGCACAGACAGCCAGTGCCAGGATCAGCTGCCCACTTAGCATCCTGTGCTGAAAGCCTCATGCCTTTTGACTGCTAGGGAGAGATAGAGTCCACTGGAGATGAAGCCACTATTTTTTTTCTTAAAGGTGCCAAAGCACAGGGTTTTCTTTCACAGCCAGTAACTCTGGGCTGCTGCAAAAAGAGGGCCATGCAGACTGGAGTCACCCAAAGAGAGTCAGAGTGGGAGGCACTGGGGAGAGATGTGGGGGAGGCTGTGGGGATTTCTGTGCCAGACATACCTCAATACTGCCTCAGACATCTTTCTTGAGAAGAGCAAGCCTCTCCGGGGAAAAAGTCACTCCACCATGTGGCATAACACTCATCTTACCCTTTGGAATCCTGCTAACCCCACCATGCATCTTTTTTCTTTCTTTTCCCCTAGCCTGCATCTTAACCCCTTGAGAATAGGAGTAAAAAAAAGAAAAGGAGGAGACAGCAACATACACACCCTCAGGGGTGTTTGAGACTGACTTTAGAGTGCAGCCATTCTATTCATGCTCCTGGGAGCCATGATGACACTTCCCTGTCACAGGAGAGCCATAAAAAATCCCTCCTGGTATCTGAAAGACCTAAAATCTTGGCTCTGGAGGCTCCACTCACTTGCCTACTAAGGGTTCTGTCTTGCCACGTTCATAGAAATAATCTGACACAGATTCAGACATTTGGCTTGGGGGGAAGAAACACACCCACCATCTTCCCTGAACTCTGAATGGCACCTCTCATGGGAGACTCAGGCATCCCATCCTCCCCAGTTGCACCAGAAGCCCTCTCAGAAACAGCGGGGTCAGTGACTAGTCTAAGATTGACAGCAGGCTGGGAGAGAGGCAAGCAGAGGCAGATCAGGCAGTGCATTTGCTGAGACATCACTGGGCCCTGGGTTAAGGGCCAGCCTTGCAGCACAGTTTGGCCCATCCTCTGTCCAGCCAAACCCAGAGAAGACAGCCACACATTATGGGTCACTTGTAGCTTTGAACAGCTGCTGAGGGCCAGACATGAACACCATCTGACATTGACTTTAACCCACAATGTCAGAGCTGATTCCAAAGGAAGAACCCAACAGGCAGGCACTGAACTCTGCTGAGAAGAATTCCACTTTGTTCTTTTCATTATTTTTCTTTTTCATACCCTGTATATTATATCTTTTCTTTTTAAAATTTTTCTTGTATTTTTCTTTTTTCATATCTCCTGTTTTACTCTTAACTTTTCTTGCTCCATTTTCCTTGTTTTGTCATTTTTGTTATTCTTCTTTTTTCCATTTTCCTCTTTCTATTTCTTATTCATTATTTCCCTTTATTTTCTCATCTCATAAGCTCTTTTTTTTGCTTTGGTCTTTCTTATTATTTTGTTTGTTTGTCCTTGTTACTATTCTACTTCTCTTTCTACTTTTTTGGGTCTTTGCTTTTTTGTCATAGATTTTACTGTTGTTGGGGGGTATGCCTATTTTGCTTTTGTTTTTTGTGTTGCTTTGTTTTGTTCTGTCATCACCTGTACAACAGTGTACAAAATATGGGGGGCAGGGGGCGGATGGAGCCTCTCAGCCAGCCAGAGAGAAGGTAACACTAATGAACAGGTCAACTAACAAGGAAGACCCAAATACCATAGGAAAGCCCAAATAATCCACACAAGGGACATTCCTAGAGCATTCAGCTCAGGAGATCAAGGAGACTGCACCACTGGACCCCACAGGACTCCTACAACATACGGACACTCCACAAAGATAGGGAGCCAAAGCAGGTCTTTCTAAGACATAGAAATAAACAAAAAGAGACAGCTAGTCTATGGCCACAGCACCCTGAATACGCCCCATGTTATCTGATCTTAGGAAAAGGGACAGCTAAAATGGGGAAACTAAAAAACAACTTTCAATCAAACCAAAAGAAAAGAAGGAATCCCTCCAAAAGAGCTAAGTGATATTGAGGAATGTAATGTATCAGACACAGAATTCAAAGTATTGGTTATAAGGATGCTCAAGGAACTTAGTGAGAACTATGAGAAATGTCATTGGAACTACATCAGCCTGACAAAGGACTTAAAAACTATGAATAAGAACCAGTTGGAAATGAAGAATACAATACCTGAAATGAAGGATACACTAAAGGAAGTAAAAGCAGGCTGGAGGAAGCAGAGGACCAACTAGGAAATTTAGAGGACAAGGTAGAAAAACAGCCAGTCAGAGCAACAAAAAGAAAAAAAGATTTAAAAAGAAAAAGAATAGCTTAAGAGAGCTTTTTGACAGCATGAAACGTAACAATATCCACATCATAGAAGAAGAAGAAAGTGAGCAAGGAATAGAAAACCTGTTTGAAGAAATAATGACAGAGAACTTCCCTAAGCTGGTGAATGAAAAAGTCACACAAGTTCAGGAAGCACAGAGAGCCCCAGTGATGATGAACCTAAAGAGACCCACACCAAGACACAGCGTGATTAAAATGGCAAAGTTTAAAGACAAAGAGAGAATCTTAAAAGCAGCAAGGGAGGAAAGTTACCTACAAGGGAGCTCCAATAAGGCTGTCAGCTGATTTCCCAACAGAAACACTACAGGCAAGAAGGGATTGGCATGACATATTCCAAGTAATGAAAAGCAAGGAGCTGCAACCAAGACTACTCTATCCGGCAAGGCTTTCATTTGAAATTGAAGGGAAATATAAACAGCTTCCCAGACCAAAAAAAAAGTGGCTAAAGGAGAACATTTCCATTAAACCAGGACTTCAAGAGATGCTAAATTTACTACTTTAAGGAGAAGAAGAAATAGAGAAAGTAACATGAGTACAAAAGGAAAAATAGGAATGAATAAATACCTATCAATGATAACCTTTAATGTAAGTGGGTTAAATGTTACAATCAAAAGACATAGATAGCTGAATGGAAAAGAAAACAAAACCCATATATATGCTATCTAAAAAAGTCTCACCTCGGAATGAAAGATTTATACAGGCTTAAAGTAAGGGATGGAAAAAATATTCTAGGCAAATGGAGGCCAAAAAAGCTGGGGTAGCAATACTTATGTCTGACAAAATAAACTTTAAAACAAAGGCCATAATAAAGAGACAAAAAAGGTCACTGCATAATACTAAAAGGATGAGCCCAACAAGAGGATATAACCCCTGTAAACATATATACACCCAACATAGGAGCTCCTAAACATATGAAGAAAATCTTGGTCAACTTTAAGAAAGAGATTAATACAGTCATTGCTAGGAATTTTAACACATCACTGTCAACAATGGATAGATCTTCCAGACAAAAAATCAACAAGGAAACAGCTACATCAAATCACACACTAGATCAAATGGTTTTCATTGAATTTAAAGAGGGTTTCATGCCAAAGCAACATTCTTCTCAAGTGCACATGAATCATTCTCAAAGATAGAGCACATGGTAGGATGCAAAATGATTCTTAATAAATTAAAAAATTGAAATCACATCAAGTATTTTCTCAGATTATAATGGTTTGAAGCTAGTAATCAATCTCAATTAAAAAACTCAAAAACATACAAATACATGGAGGCTAAATAACACGTCATTAAATAATAAATGGGTTAAGAATGAGATCAAGAAAGAAATCCAAAAGAACATGAAAACAAATGAAAATGAACACACAACAACCCAAAACCTATGGGACACAATGAATGCAGTCCTGAGAGGGAAGAGTTCAATAGCACTACAGGCCTACACGTAGATAGAAAAATCTCAAATGAAAAATCTAACTCTGCACCCAAAACAACTAGAAAAATAACAGCAAACAAAGCCAAGAGTCCATAGAAGGGAGGAAATAATCAAGATCAGAGCAGAGATGCATCCAATGAAGATGGTGGTGTAGGCAGACATGGGTTGCCTCTTTGTACAACCACATCAAAATTATAACTAAAATATAGAACAACCATCACTTAGGAACTTCAGAAACTGAATTGAATGGAAGTCTGATAACTACAGAACTGAAGAAACCACATCTATCCAGACAGGTAGGAGGATTGTGTATGCAAAATGTGCTGGCCTATTGCCTATGTAGACAAAAATTTGGGAGGCCTATCTCAGGAGCAAGGAGTCTCAGCCCTATATCACCCCACAGCCCAGGATTCCAGTGCCAGGGAGATAAGTCCCCACAACTTCTGGTTGCGAAAACCAGTGGGGATTGAGTTGGTGGAGGAGACTGCTGGAGCCCTAAGCAGTTCCTCTTCTGGAACCCATTCATGAACTCACCTACTCAGACTGGCTCTCTCTGAGATCCAGCACCACAATGGCAGCTATGTACTGAGTGGTATATGTGGATTGGCACTGGGGAGAGCAGAGGCCAGATTCAAAAACTTTCCTATAATAATCAGAGGATCATTCTAATTATTGACTAGAGAAAGCTAAATTTCATCTCTATCCCTTGAAACTTAGTTTCTGATTTTCCTATCAAGTAAGTTGAACCCAGGATTCTGGTCCAGGACCAAGATAGCTAATCATGATGAATCTCTGGGTCTCACTATGAAGTGCTGAATGAGGAAGACCATGATCTGAGACCCTTGGAATTACTGAAAAATGATCATCTAGCCACCCATTAGGCTCAGGGGGGAATGTGGAGAGAAAGCAGTCAGGTAAGAGGCTATGGGACAGAAATCAGATGTATGTGGAAACAATGCAAAGCAGAGAATAGATGTAAGGCATGAGAAAGTGGAACTGAGATTCCAGGTGAATCCATTAGAGCCTCCCCAGGTGAGAGGGGAAAGCTGTGGAAAGATCCGGAGCTTTTTAAGGAACCATTTTGCAGGTATCCTTTAACTATCCCTTGTTTTATCTTAACATAGTAGGATTTTCCTTTTTGAGGGATCTAAAGAGCAAATAATACAGAGGGGTACACAGTCCACCCGAAGACATATTTCCTCTAGGCCTTTTCCATAGGATCCCAGATGGGAAAGTGACTTCAGAGATCCAATGGACCAAGCCTCCTATATTCTCATAACCAGCCAACGTGACCTCACGGGAGACCCACAGAAGTTAACGGTTTATCTGAGAAACCTAACAACCTGGGTCATCCAGGGCAATTTTCTTTTCACTAAGTAATTTTTTCTTCCCTTCTCCTGTAAGAAATGTATATGACCAACGATTAGACTGTAAAGAATGACTATAAATCTTTAGCTCTCTTATCTTTCAGTGTGTCCTGTTAGAGGTTGATTCTACAAATTCAAAATAGTGCTCCTAGCACTAAGAGAATGGAGTGCAGGTGTGAAGTCTTAAAAAAAACTTCTTCAGTGCAGATATGACAACATATGTATGAGGCAGTCTTTACTAATCATAGATGAAGTGAATGACATTTGTTGGTAAAGAAACAAGAAATTATAGTGTACAGTAGACTGCACCTTTGCATGACAATCTCTGAGCACTTATTCTATACCTCTGCATTTCCTGGAAGTGAGATTCCAAGACTGACTATGCAGAGTTATTTTAAACCAGCAGCAATGGCCAGAAGCCTTGTCTAGTCCTTAAAGCTCTACGCTTTGGAGGACCAGAGCAGGAACACCAGTGACACCGACACTGCAGAGCTCCTCAAAGGTTCAAATCCCTATTTTCATGTTTCATCTGAATGTGAATTTACTGTAAAGTGTATGATGTCAATAATGCTATAATATAGACTGATCTTCTTTATTGTTCATACTTTCCAATAATGACAGTGAGCTTTCAAAATGGTGACTTATCTAAGGCCACACAGTTACCCAGTGACAATGTCAAGATTCAAACCCAAGAAGTCTAACTGCAAATGCCAATCACTGTGATTATGTTATGCCGTACTATTGACAATGAACAGAGCTTCTTCAAAAAATAAAGAGAAGGAGCAGGCAGGTGACCACTCATCCCCCATGCAGTTTACTCCTACTCAGCACAATTCTTAAGTTTAAAGTGACTGCCACTGTTCACATGGTCCAGCTTTTCCCAGAATGTTGCTACTGTGCACCTAGATTTCTGGGTCTGTGGGGATGTCTGCAGTATGCGTTGCTGCAGCTGCCTAAAGGGGATATTTTCAGGTTGAAGCGCCATGGGTAAAAAGAGGGGCTAGTTATTCTGCTGGCCTCTTCCACCCTACACACTTTGCCCAGGGAGCAGAAGTGAGTGGGTAAGAGCTCTCAGCCTAAAGTTTCCATGTAATTAACAATGGGCCAGAAGCCTGGCAGGGGTTTATTGAGAGGAAGAACGATATAGGCGAGCTGTCGGGTAACCAGAATACCCTCTACCAGCAGAGAGCTTAAGTGAGACTGGTTTTGTGAGAAGGACCTTAAATGTACTTCCAATCCAGAAGTGGGTGTGTTTCAACTATGCTGTTGGAAATCCACTTGACTGTCCCCTTTAAAGGGTCAATACACTGTGAACACCCATGCCCTCTCCTCTCACGCTCCTTTCTGTAAGTTAATTTGTGGAATCAGACTTCCAGTCAATAATAAACGGTGGTCTTATTCACCAAACTTGTATTTCCTTCCCACTCGTAGCAAAATTAGCTGTCCTTTCCCACTCTCTTTACAGTTAAGTGTGGCCATGTGAATTAACTCTGGGCAACTGAATGTGGTTGGAAGTTTGTTTTCTTCACTCAGGTCTAGCCCATGAAAACATGCCAATGTGACCCACCGTGCTTTTTTTTCATTTCACTACTGGGTGAGATAAACCCAAACATCACAGCCACACTTAAAGGCACATATTGATGATGGAAAAGGCACTAAATAGAAGGTACCTGGGTCCCTGAATCAGTGTTTGGGGAAGAGCCAACCAAGAGTTATCTGGATCAGAGATGTTTGCATGGAGGTGTTACATGAAGGGAAGATAAACTTTGTTTAAAATACTGATAATTTCATGTATCGGTTTGACCAACACTAATATAACTGATTAGAGTGTCATGAGAATAATTTTTTATTTCCTGATTTTTCTTTGGAATTTATAAAATGGGGAAAAGCATGCTTTACTCATTCTGGTGACAACCTCCAAGGCACAGCAGCTATATTCTCCCCCTTTAGACAGCTGCCAATTCCTTGGAAGTAATTTTAAACAACATTCCTAAGTAAGGGCAAGACAATTTTTCTACTTTCCTCTTCTGCTCCAGGTGTTCCAGATTGGCTAGAGAGTGATTTAACAGGAAAATGTTACTCCAAGATTTCCTGCAGTCTTCTGTGCAGAACAGGCTGCAGATCTGTGCTGTCGTCTGTGTGGAACCAGGTGAGGATCTGGTGGCAGAAAAAGGTGGTTTGTGTCTTCTGGGTATTAATGTCTTCTATTTTACAGTGAAAATAAGTAAAGCCGGTCCCGTCATTCTGGCATGACAGAACTGTTTCCTTTCAGATGTCTCAGAAGCATAAGGATTTCCTGCTTTTCACAGGCATGAGACCAGGAGGGGCTGGAGCAAAGCATCACCAGCACTGTTAGCAAATAGATTATGCCCCTAAGTGATTCAGTGGACCTCAGTGAGACTGATCACGTGGCCACAGCTCACCCGTGCACACAATGCTCCCTTTGCTGTGTCTCAGTGGCTGAAGGAGGAATCCAACTCGTGGAAATGGCTAACAGGTGCCAACACAAGGCCAGTTTATAAAAGTGACTATTTATTCAGGAGTTAACGGCTCAGAAAGTGCTGCTGTATGTGTTCAAATTCAGAATGGTTAGTTGGCAGGGAGGAGGGGACATGAATAAGAGAAAGGGGAAAACATCTACAATCTGGGCACCAAACTAGGAAATACTGGGACTCTCCAGTGGAATGACTTGGGGACATGCCCAGTACCTGGCTGAGACTTACTGCAGCCTAGGGCAAACTATGTTCCCCTATATACTCTCCCTGTTTTTTTAATGGTTAATTTTTCCTACAGTATTAAAGTAGTTGAAAAAATTAAAATGTAAATGTATTAAAATTTAGAACAATATTTTAAATTTAAATATTTTATACCAACACCAAAATTCAGTATAATTATAATAGTGATTGAAGTAAGCGTAATAGACTAATCAGGTGCTAATTATAGAACAGGCTGTACTAACAAACTCATAGAAGATTCACATATTAAAAGCTTCCTTATATTTTATAGACAGCAGCACTTGCAGCTTCTGTTTAACCAAGAAAAGATTCTGACCACACGGAATGATCCTGACCATAAGACACTGGGGAACATCAGTGACTCATCCAAACCAGCAGAAACACTGTCTGTACATCCTGTTTCCACATATCAGCTGTGAAACTGCACATGGAACGTTGCAACTACACAACAGTGCGTGTAGGAGATAATGTTGAAACCACTCAAGAGCAAAGCTGAGAAACTGCACACTGCCAGAGATTCCTTACTTCCCTCCTTCCCACGGTTTCCCTAGCCAGGTTGGCTTTGAGACGAGAGTCCGCCATCTTCCAGGTTGCCAGCACCTGAATGAATAAAACCAGTTTCCTTTAAGTCAGCCCCTGCCTCTGGAGCATTGGCTTTTGAGGCAGCAGGCAGCTGGACCTGCATTCAGTTATACTTTCTGGCAACTCTCCTGGGACAATGTGGACTGCAGAAAGGCCCTGACAGCCTGGGATGGGGTCCCAGCACTTGTGGCGGGCTGACCCCATGGCAGGGATTACAGGAATTTCCCAGCAGTCCCCGCTCTGCCTCTCAAGACATCAGTGACCTTTAAATGCTTTGCTGGTGAGAGGAAATAGGTTACCAGTGGGTTGATGAGCCCAAGAGGGGTAAAGTCCTGGTGTGCATGACCATGAGCCCTCAGCCCAGCCATCTGGGTTCTTTAGCCCATTCATCTGGGATTCCATAGGAATCAATAGGCGCTGCACAGTGGTAGGCACAGCTCAGTGACTAATAAAAATTCCAGTTTCCTTGGTGTGGGATTCAGCTTCGCTTTCAGTGTTCTGGTTTACCAGTTTCTGGGTTTTGAATATTTGTTCAGCTTGAAAGCTCTCATCTGTTCTGTTTGGGAGCTTTGTAAGAGCTCTTGTCTGTCTGAACTGAAACTTTGGCTACAGTTGTTCTTTGCTTGCTGTCTTATCTTTTAAGGACTTGGCTTGCTCTTTGCTGTTTTGTTCACACAGGGACTCTTCTGTCTTTGTCACCTACATGCTGTGCCATTTAGAACTTGTGAAGGTCATTCACACTAATGCCCCAGCCCCTCCTTTTACAGGATTTACTTGGAGAGTACTCACTTGTTTGAGGTTTGTCTTAGCTTTAGGTGTTGGTTTTGTTTTTGTTTTGAAATGGGCAGCTTGGTCCCAATCCCATCAGAGCATTCACTAGGTCACATTTTAGCTGACTGTCCGTCTTACAGGTGTAAGTCAATGGCTAATTAGAATTGTTTTGCCAAAGGTCTGGTAAATAGAATAAAATCTCTTACACTCAAGTGTCCATGTTGTTGCATCATAAGAATTCTTCTCAGAAAGGATTTAAATCGATAGTTCAAAGGGGGGAGAGAGATCTTATTCCCTTCCCAGACTGCAAATCTTAGAGAGAAGAAAAAACAAGGTAAGTCTTTTAAACACTCTGAATCCTCCTTCTGGAGGTATGGAAGCTGTAGTGGTCCCAGGAACCATTAATGGGGACCAGCTGTAGTGGTCCCCATTAATTCCATGGGGAAGTAATGTCATTCCCCAATCCTGTGGAAGCAGTAGGGGTGACTGCCCCACCTCAATGTGAAAGAAAAAAGGGGCATTTTAAAACTCAGGTGGCTAAAACCAGCCAAGCCTGATACCTTCCCCACTTCTCCAGCCTCCTTAAAGTTGTCAAGGACAAAAGGAAAAACCCCTTTTATGTACATTGTCTTCTCTACAATTATTAATAATAGTGTTTATATGTATGGTAAAATATATATAAGAATTATCTCCATTTATTTTAGAATCATGTAGTCTAAAAAATATTTGATATTAAAGCCAGTTTAAACTTAATTGATATCTTTTAAAGTTATTAACATAAAATATACGGTTGTTTTGCCTGGTTTGCAGTAATTTCATGTTATTTATCT
This sequence comes from Artibeus jamaicensis, assembly GCF_021234435.1. NCBI lineage: Eukaryota > Metazoa > Chordata > Mammalia > Chiroptera > Phyllostomidae > Artibeus > Artibeus jamaicensis. Next base: position 57,602,899 of record NW_026522030.1, read on the forward strand.
GTTACAAATTTGTAAAGAAAATGGCTTGGGTAATAATTGACTTTAAAATCTCCTAAAGTTATTAAGAACCAATAAATAGATATAACTAAAATGAAAAGTTTTGATAAGGCTTTTCAGTAATAATTATAAATAGACTTAACCATAATTTTCCAAAGTCTTGGGTGACTTGGAGCATTGGAGTATTGCTGGGTTAGATGATGAAAATTATTAAATATCTAGATTTTTTAAAGTGACAGGATACTCAAATATTACTTAATGTGAGTTTGCCTACTTTGGCTTCTTACTGCAGAGAAGAAAAAATTGATTTAGGTCTGTTAATGAATATACATTGTACTTTTTTTGCAGTATGTCTCTTGAAATTGTATGTGTTTGCCATTGGGGGAAAAACATTTCTAGAAATTATGAAGTATACTCATAAAAGTATCAATCTTAAGAATTTTAATTAGGGTGAAAAGAAATTGCATGATTTAGTAATAGAAGGTATACAACATAAAAACACTTGTTGAGGAAAAAGAAGAGAAAATAATTTGTCCTAAAATTGGTTATTTCTGAATAAATTAAGAAGAAGAAAGCTAAAAGGGGCCATGTAAATTGCAGAAATATTATGCAAGTTGTGGGGGGTTTATGTACATTGCACAAGGCCTATGCATATTGAAGAAGGTTTGTAAAGAGAGATCTCGAGAAGAAATTGTATAGGTAAGATGAATAATACATTTAATTAGGTAAATGAATCTAAATATCAAAAGTAAGCTAGTACAAGTTTTGTACTAGCTTACTTTTGACATTTGTACCCATTCCAGTGGGTCCCTGGAATGCCGTAGGGATATGTTCTCCTTACAATTAAGAACTTTTGAACTAATTAAGCCTATTTGATATACATGAAGTATATTGGAAGCTTTATTAAATAAATAAATAATATGTTTTGGATTAAGGAGAGACTTCTGGCCAAGATGGAGGTGTAGGCAGATACACTTTGCTTTCTCTCACACCCAAAAGAAGGACAACAACAAATTTAAAAACAAAAGACAACCAGAACTTCCAGAGAACTGAACTGTATAGAAGTCCAACAACCAAGGATTTAAAGAAGAAACCTTCATTCAGATTATTAGGAGGGGCAGAGTCAGATAGCTGGGCCAGAGAGGATGCACACTAGACAGCAAACTAGGTGGGCAAGGCAGTGGTTGGCAGACCAGGCAGTCCCTTATTCATGTGTGGATAAGCTAAGAGGAACAACTGGGGAGTGAGACAGACCAGACAACCCATGGTTCCAGCACGGAAAACTAAAGCCTCAAAACCCCTGGGGGTAAAAACCTGCCTGAGTTGCAGCAGTGGGAGAAAGTCTCAGCCTCACAGGATAGTTCATTTGAGAAACCCACGGGCTCCCAGAATATACACAAACCCACCCACTTTGGAACCAGCACCAAAAGGGCCCAATTTGCTTGTGGGTTTCAGGGGTAGTACTGAAAGCCAGTCAAAAGCTAAGCAATCACATTGTTCCCTCTAGGACCCCTCCCCCACAATGCAGGGAAGTGGGTTGCCCCACCCTGGTGAATACTTTAGGCTGCACCTTTACAATGTAACAGGTGCACCAAGACAAAGAAGTATGCTGCCAAATGAAAGAACAGATCAAAACCCCAGAAAAAGAAATAAGTGATGAAGAGATAGCCAACCTATCACATGCAGAGTTCAAAACACTGATAATGAGGATGCTCACAGAAATGATTGAGTATGGACCAAAAAATACAGGAAAAAGTGTAGGCTATGCAAAGTGATATAAAGTAAAATATACAAGGAACCAACAGTGAAAGGAAGGAAACAAGGATTCAAATCAATGATTTGTAAAAGAGGGAAGAAATAAACACTCAGCCAGAACAGAATAAAGAAACAAGAATTCAAAATTGAGGAGAACCTCTGGGACAGCTTTAAACATTCCAATATACAAATCATAGGGGTGCCCAAAGTAGAAGAGGAAGAGCAGGAAATTGAAAACTTATTTGAAAAAATAATGGAGAACTTCCCCAGTCTGGCAAAGGAAATAGACTTCCAGGAAGTCTAGGAAGCTCAGAGAGTTCCAAAAAAATTGTACCTATGGAGGTACACACCAAGATACATCATAATTACATTATCCAAGATTAAAGATAAGAAGAGAATCTTAAAAGCAGCAAGAGAAAAGGAGACAGCCTACAAAAGAGTTCCCAAAAGACTGTCAGCTGATCTCTCAAAATAAACCTTACAGGCAAGAAGGGGCTGGAAAGAAGTATTTGAATTCATGAGAGGCAAGAACCTACATGCAAGATTACTCTGTCCAGCAAAGTTATCATTTAGAATGGAAGGGCAGATAAAGTGCTTCCCAGATACAGTCAAGTTAAAGGAGTTCATCATAACCCAGCTCTTATTATATGAAATGTTAAAGGGACTTATCTAAGAAGAAGAAGATCAAAACTATGAACAGAAAAATGACAACAAACTCACAGCTATCAACAACTGAACCTAAAAAATTAAAACAAACTAAGCAAACAACTAGAATAGGAACAGAATCACAGAAATAGAGATCATCTGTAGGGTTATCAGTGGAAAGGTAGAGGGGGGAAATGGGGGAAAAGGTACAGGGAATAAGAAGCATAAATGGTAGGTACAGAATAGACAGAGGAAGATTAAGAATAGTATAAGAAATGGAGAAGCCAAACCACTTATATGTATGACCCATGGACATGAACTAAGGGTGGGAGGAATGCTGGAGAGAACAAAGTGCATGATAGAGGGGAATAAAGGGCAGAAAAAACTGGGACAACTGTAACAGCATAATCAATAAAATATACTTAAAAAGAAATAATATGTTATGTTTGTATACACATATTTCTAGTATTAAAATGGGTATTCTAGAAATTAATAAAAAATCTTCAAGGATCTACAAAATTCTGATGTACTTTTATTTGTAACTTTAGTTGTTATAATGTTGCAATAGGAAAGCAGATTCCTTTATCAATTGCATTATAATCAGAACTCTAACCATGTCACTGACAAATATGTTACATCTTCAGAAAAATCCATGGAAAGGACTCTGACATATTCTAAATTATTATACATATTTCTGAAAATAAGTTTTCAGATCATATTCTTGAACTGGATGAATATTACTAGAATTCTGTGGAATAACTGGACCTATAGGAATGTGGGGGCGACTTCTCCATGAGTCCCCCCAAGTGCCACAGACATGAGTGAATGAATATGGCTGAGACAAGATGAGATCTGTTTGGGGATGGAGGAGTGGGCTGTGGCCAGTTTCTCAGGGGAGACAAAGGCCAGCAGCGGCCAGTTTCTCTGAGGAGAAAAAGGCCTTGAGCGCCCTCCTCCATAGCCTTTTATTGGGTTGTAATACACAGGAATACAGGGCGGCAAGGATCAAACAGTAGATAACATTTCAAAGAGGTCTGAGGGCTTACTATGAGTCAGTGTCTGTCAGGAGGAGAGTTGCAGAAACTTTGGGAGACATACTCATTTCCTCTCAGACCCTTATCATATGAATAAAAGCACTCTTGGCAGAGCAGATTTCACAGGTTTATCAGGAAGTCTTTTTGGTGCCAGATTTTCCCCCAGGACATGCTCTAGCAAGGCAAGGAGCTGCACCTCTCCCCATCAGGTATTCAGGCTTAAGGGGATTAGAACCAGGAAGCGCTTCTCCTAAAGGTCATGGGACTCAGGCTATGTCAAAGCCTGGAGGCGAGAGTCCATTGCTCTTTGTTGCAGCTCCACAAGTCCTTCCATGAAGGCCTCCCAAGTGATCAAGTTTGGCTTAAGTTGCCCCCCACTGTGAGGGGTCTTACCTGTCATTGACTTCTGACCAAACTTTGGGGGCAGGGAGAGGAACTGAGGTGGCGTTTGCTACCAGAGACAAGCTTTGTCTCCTGTGGCTCACATTCCAAAGGTCATCTCTCGCCCTTAGCCGCCATTGATCGAGATACAATTCCTAAAACTAGCCAGAGTGGTCTACAACATAGGAATACTGGCAAATAATCAACATAAACAAAAATTGATTATGGGGCAGAATAAACTGAAGATGAGTGTAGTTTTATGTTTTTAATAAAGATATTGTTAATTTTTAATTCATTTGGTTTTTACACATATAGAAACATTTCTTTTTTCTTTTTTAAAATATATTTTATTGATTATGCTATTACAGTATAGCATAATACTGTAATTGTCCCATTCCCCCCACCTTGATTCCCCTCCACCCTGAACACCCTCTCCCACCCACATTCCCCCCCTTTAGTTCATGTCCATGTGTCTTAAGTCCTTTAGCTTCTACATATTCCACACTATTCTTGCCCTCCCCTATTTTCTCCCTGTTGTCTATGCTACTTATTCTCTGTACCTTCTCCCGCTCTCTTCCCCACCCACTCTCCTGTTGCTAACCCTCTATGTGATCTCCACTTCTGTGGTTCTGTTCCTGCTCTAGTTGTTTTCTTGGTTTGCTTTTGTTTTAGGTGTGGTTGTTAATAACTGTGAGTTTGCTCTCTTTTTCCTGTTCATATTGTTCATATTTTAATCTTCTTTTTCTTAGATAAGTCCCTTTAACATTTCATATAATAAGGACTGGGTGATGATGAACTCCTTCAACTTGACCTTATCTGAGAAGCACTTTATCTGCCCTTCCATTCTAAATGAAAGCTTTGCTTTGCTGGATAGAGCAATCTTGAATGTAGACCTTTGCCTTTCATGAGTTGGAATACTTCTTTCAGCCCCTTCTTGCCTGCAAGTTCTCTTTTGAGAAATTGGCTGACAGTCTGATGGAAACTTTTGTAGGTGACTGTCCACTTATCTTGTGCTGCTTCTCCTTCATTTTAATTTTGGGTAATGTAATTATGATGTGCCTTGGTGTATTTCTTCTCGGGTCCACCTTCTTTGGGACTCTCTGAGTTTCCAGGACTTCCTGGAAGTCTATTTCCAAGTCTTTGCCAGATTGGGGAAGTTCTCCTTTATTATTTGTTTAAATAAGTTTTCCACTTGTTGCTGTTCCTCTTCCCCTTCTGGTACCCCTATAATTCGGATGTTGGAACATTTAAAGATGTCCTGGAGGTTCTTAAGCCTCTCCTCATTTTTGTGGTTTTTTGTTTCTTTATTCTTTTCTGTTTGATTGTTTCTTTCTTCCTTCTGGTCCACTCCATTGATTTGAGTCCCAGTTTCCTTCCCATCACTATTGGTTTCCTGTTCATTTTCCTTCATTTCATTTAGTGTAGCTTTCATTTTTTCATCTAATTTGCAACCACATTCAACCAATTCTGTTAGCATCTTGATCATCAGTGCTTTGAACTGTGTGTCTGATAGGTTGGCTATTTCTACATCACTTAGTTGTATTTGCTGTGGAGCTTTGATCTGTTCTTCTGTTTGGGCCTTTTTTTTTTTGCTCACCAGGGTGGGGCAACCTAGTTGCTGGGTTGCGATGCTGTATGTGGGGGTGGGGTTTGAGAGGAAACAACAGCACTTACTCTACTCTCTGTTGTATTTCAGTCCCTTCCACCACTTCCTCCAAGCAAACTGAACCCCTTTGGTGCTGATTCCCATGTGTGTGGGCTTGTGTACATTCTAGGATCCTGTGGGTCTCTCCAACAAACTCTCCTATGAGGCTGGAAGTTTCTCCCTGTGCCTCAACCCCCACAGGTGTTTTTAATTGGTGTTTTGAGGCTCTACTTCTCGACGGTGGGACCCTGGGTTGCCTGGTCTGTCTCGCTCCCCAGTTTTGCTTGGTTTATGTGCATGTGAATGTGGACCAGATGGTCAGCAAGCCACCCTGTGCACAGTGCCTTGTTTCACAATCACCGCCTTGTTGGGTCTTCCCATTGCCATCCTATGCATGGGGTCTGCCAGCCTCCACCTACATCCTCAGGTCAGCCTGCTGCTGTATTGCATGCCCAGGGTGCCTTGCGTTTCCAGTGCCACTGCCCTTCATGCCTCGACCCCTCTCTGCTAGGCCAACCAACTCTGCCCTGCCTACCCGTCTGGATGAATGTGTCTATTTTAACTCCTTGGTTGTCTGATTTCTATATAGTTCAATATTCTGTCAATTCTGGCTGTTATTTTGTTTTTAAATTGTTGTTGTCATTATTTTGGTTGTGCAAAGAGGCACAGTGTGTCTAACTATGCCTCCATCTTGGCTGGAAGTCTTTTTTTTTCTTAGATGAGTTTGGTAAATTATACTTTCATAAGTAATATTGAGGCATTTTCTCCATATCTGATTCCTCTGGAATTTGGAAACTCTTAGTGAATGAGCATTATTATTTCCACGGCAATGTTTGTTTGCATAAATCCAGTAAGAATCTGATTTCTTCATAACAGGACACAAAAAGCCAGTTTCCAATTGTGGTTTTATTAACCAGAACTATGGCTGGAATGTCATGTCTAAGAGAGAATTACCTATACTTTGGCTATCAGTAAAAGCTTTAAGAAATGAGGATTGACTTTGAAGCTGATAAAAGCCCCTTGGAGAAATCACTTGGTACTTTGCTTATTCATAAAGTTCATGGCAGTGTCCCGGGTAAGGAACAAAGGTTGTTTTTCTGGGAGATGGCAAAGAAGAACCTCAAGACATTTTGGGGACCTCAAGAACTTGAGGAACTCACCCAGAGTTTTAGGTATTGCATGCAAAGCCCGATGGCAACTGGATGACTCAGCTTCACTGCCTGTGGGACTAATTAAAGCTCAGTCTGACAATTCCTTATCAGATTCCAGCTAAGCACATTTAAGAAAGCCTATATAATCATCTGCTATTCCTGTTGTGTTTATGCAGATTATCAGGCTGAAGCAAAACTGGACTTAATACAGTAAATGAATTGGCCTTGATTTGGCTCTTTGATAAAAAAAATAAGCGATTTTAGGGAGAGAAATCGTATTTCAATAGACCCTAGAATACACAGTTATGGGTATTAAACTCTAGTCAGTTAATTGTATTCAAAGATTTATTTTTCACTTATGCACAAATTGAAGCAAGGGTAATAAACCAGGTACAGAAGGTCATCAAGGCAGAAAGCCCAGGTGCCTAGCAAGAGGCACGGGAAAGATAAAAAATTAAAAGAGGCACATAGGCAGATGGTAAAATGAAATGGTGACTCAGATGATAAATGAGGGGGCCCAGAGTCTCCTCTAGACACCCCCAACCATCATTACTTCCCTACAAAAGCCTCAGATACAATTGACAGTCCTGATTATCAGGAACAAATTCCTGATTGGCTTTTAGTAGACATGGGAGCTAATACATGCTCTGTATTGAACACCATATTGACTTTCAAAAAACCTCACAATAGTTTCAATGATAGGGGTAACAAAGCAAATGCAGCAACAAACTTCCCTCTAGCCTTTAGAATGCCAACTCAGAGATCATAAGTTATCACACACCTTCCTCAGCTTCCTCTACTTGCCTGAATGTCCCATCCCTCTGCTGGGATGGGACTTGCTGTGAAAATTGTCCATCCAAGTAACTTTTTCTCCTGAAAGGCAGTAGTTTCATTTGAGGGTCCCACAGGAACATGCACTCCAACTGTAGATGATTTTAACCTGTTCAGGGGGACCCAAAGGAGAACTGTTCCCTCCTGAGATCTATAAGGAAGGAAGTAAAATTGTTTGGGACAGTGGGACTCCAGAGTCAACCACTGTTCACCCAAATGGCCTAGGATCTTCTCAGAGGAATTCCATTGCTCTGTCATCAGAGAAGGCCCGAAAGCAATGACATTTCACTAGGAACCAACACATCTAGCGCTCAGATCTAGGTCACCGGATACCATTTTTGATAAAGGAACCAGCGGTCCTAGAAGAAGTGACTGATTCCAGGACTGCAGCAGGAAATATAAGCATGAACAAGATCGTCATGCAGTGTCAGACAGAAAGCTCTAACCCGTGCACACACCACTGTAGGACATGTCACAGGGACACACTCGTCCACTAAAGGAGCTAGTAATTGCCAATTCTGAACAAACCTGAGCAACAAGATAGTATTGGATTATATTTCAAAGCACAAAAATGCTCATTATTATATAGCAACATCCATAAATTATTGAATAAATAATTATGAGAGAAGAGATAAATCTCCTGTTTGGAGAATTCCAAATAGTTTATATAGCTGTTATACCCTCAGTGAGTTGGAAGATAACTCCCACTCTAAGTGTGGGCTGCACATACACACTTTCTTCTGAAGAGTACAGTGTGGAAAGGGAAACAGTAACTTCATGGTGAAGAAAAACCTGACCCCCCACCACAGCCAGGTGGTGAAGGGGGACATCAGCAGTAATAAGTCATGTTGATAGTGTATACATTTGATATGGTACGAAGAGAATGGCACTTTGAAAATGGTCTTCTCAAAACCCTGTAACCCCAGCATAATCACTAGAAAAGCATCAGGTACCTAACCAGCATTCCTCACAACTGTCAAAGTTATTGAAAACAAAGGAATGCAGAGAAACTGCCCCAGTGCAAAGGGGACTAAGGACTTTTGAACAAAGAGGTTTAGACTCTATGTAATATGTCAATATTGGCTCATTAATTGTGACAAATGTCCCTTACTAAATATAAGATGTTAATAATGGGAAATGGAGTTGGGTGAAATAAAATCTGTACTTTGAGCACACAAGAATCTTCTCCTGGTGCAGCCTCATCCTCTCTGTGGAACAGGACATGGAAGTGCCTAAACAGAAGCGTGGATGAGCTCCTGGATTCTTTACCACTCCATCTAGCATAGACCTGTGGGCTAGGTTCTCACTATTTACTGTGTCTCTGAGCAAGACTGGACAGTCTTGACCTCCAGTGCACAGGGTTTGGCAGGCAGAGAGGGTGGATGTGTGGCCATTTCACACTCCCTGTGCTCACAGGACCCCACTGTCTCAAGACCAGTGATCTCCTGTCACATATCCAAGGGAATCAAGATGAGGGCCATGCTTCCCTATGTCCCTTCTCTAGCTACATTGCCCAGGGACCTACCTCTGCTGGGCAGGCCTGTGGTTAGGGCCTCTCCACTGCCAGGTCAGCATAGCCCACCCTCACTCCACCCCACCCCTCCTTCCCACTTGGTTCTTTAATACTTTTGAATAGATAACAAATTAATAACTTATGGATATGATCAGGCTATAGCTGCAGAGGTTTTTGGGGGTAAGATGGGAATATGGAGCCAAATCATACAATTTTTATATATAAAGAACTTACACAACTCCACATCAAGAAAACAATCCAATTAAGAAATTGGCAAAGGACCTGAATAGACACTTCTTCAAAGAAGACGTGCAGATGGCAATAGACATGAAAAGATGCTCAACATTACTAATCATCAGACAAATGCAAATTAAAGCCACATGAGATATCATCTCACAACTGTCAGAATGGCTACCATCAGTAAATCAAAAAACAAGTGCTTTCCAGGATGTGAAGAAAGGGGACTTTGTGTACTATTGGTGGGCGGGCTGGTTTAGAAACTGTGGAAAACACTATGGCATTTCTTCAAAAAATTAAAAATGGAACTGCCTTATGACCCAGTGATTCCACTTCTAGGAATATATCCAAAGAAACCCAAAACACTAATTCAAAAGAATATATGCACCCTGTGCTCACTGCAGTGTTATTTATTAATGCAGTAGCCAAGATCTGGAAATAGCACAAGTGCCAGTCAGTAGATGAGTGTTTAAAAAGTTGCGGTACATTTACACAATGGATTACTGCTCACCGTAAAAAAGAAAATCTTACCTTCTGTGACAACATGTTTGGACCTGAGGAATATTATGCTAAGTGAAATAAGCCAGTCAGAGAAAGATCAATACCATATGATCTCACTTATGTGTGGAATCTAATGAACAAAATAATTTAACAAACAAAATAGAAACAGAAGCATAGATACACAGAACAGCTGTCAGAAAGAAGGGCATTGGAGGGCTGAGTGGAAAAAAAAACTGAAGGCATTAAGCAAAATATCAAGGTCTGTCCAAAAGTTACCAGCCATGTCATATGAAAAATAGAGACATTCATTAAAGAAGACAAAAGAAACATTGTGCATGGGACAATGACGTTCCAGTTCTCTTTAGAGCAGGCACCGTGGGACCTCACACAACTCTCCTAGTCACCATCAGCTGCCCCGTCGTATTTTCCTTAACCTCCTCAATAGTCTGAAATCCCTCCCTTTTCAAAGGTGATTTTAATTTAGGAAAATTCAGAAGTCTCAGGCTGCCAAATCTGGGCTGTAGGGGGGCTGAGTCACCTGGGTGATTTAATGCTTCACCAAAAACCTCTGCACAAGATGCGATGCATAAGCAGATGCACTGTCATGATGAAGCAGCCAATCACCAGTTGCCCACAGCTGCAGCCTTCTGAATCATTCGAATAGTTTCTGCAAAGGAATGGTCAACCTTAATGCAAAATTTGATGCAGGTTCATTGCTCTACTCACTCAGTTATTTTGAATGTAACAGCCACACAGTACACATGCTCACTCACCAGTGTCTGCCACCCCCACTGACTAGTGCAGTGAAGTCATCCTTGTTCACACACACACATTCCAGTCCACTCTCCTTGGCTGCCAGGTTACCTCAATGTCCTGCAAACTATTCTGGTTATATTAACAATGGCTGGAATTTTTCTGGTCAGACTATATACACACATATCACATATGTGTATATACACAGGATCTGGCAGGAGTAAAGCCTGCTTGAGGGTGGTTGGTAGGTTAATAATGTGAGTGTAATAATTTATAGTTTTAATTTGAACATTTCACCTAAAATGTCACAAGGTGTGCTTGAGTCTGATGTGTTACAGAATTACATGCTTATGATTTTCTAATAAAAGATTTTATAGGAAAAAGAGGATGTTATTTGTGCTAAGCCCTGTATAAACATACAGGCGTGTGTGTGTGTGTTTATATATATATATATATATATATCATATAATACATAGACACAGACAACAGTATGGTGATAGCCAGAGGGAAATACGGGTGGGGGAGGTGGAAGGAGGGCAAAGGGGAGAAATAGGGATGGAAAGACACTCTACTCAGGTCAGTGCATGATGCAGGGTGCAGATGATGTTTTGTTGAGTTGTACACTTGAAACCTGTATGGTTTTGTTAACCAATGTCACCTCAATAAACTCAGTGAAGAAAAATCATAGAATTTTTGCCCATGAAAAATAAAAGCCATCAAGGAAACAAATTCCTAGCACTAAGTAAAAGAAGCCAAACTGAAAAGGCTACATGCTGTATGATTCCAATTCTATGACATCCTGGAAATGGCAAAACTATGGAGACAATAAAAAGATCAGTGGTTGCCACAGAGTAGGGGGTGGAATAGGTAGAGCACAGAGGATTTTTAGGGCAGTGATACTTAAATGGTAGATTCGTGTCACTATAGATTCATATAAACCCAAAGAAAACATGTCAGGAGTGAACATAAACTATAGACTCTGGGTGATAATGATGTGTACTTGTTGGTTCAATTGTAACAAATGTTCATCTGGTGGGAGATGTTGATAATGGGGAAGACTACTGCCTATGTAAGGGTAAGAAGTATGTGGAAAATATCTTTATCTTCTTGTTTTACTTACTTTTTAATCCTCACCAGAGGATATGCTCATTGATTTTTAAAGAGAGGGAGAGGGAGGGAGAGAGAAGAAGAGAAACATTGATGTAAGAGACAAACATTGATTGGTTGCCTCCTGTACGAGCCCCACCCACGGACCGAACCCACAACCTAGGTATGTGCCCTGACTAGGAATCGACCCATTACCTTTCGGTTTACAGGAAGACGCTCCAAACAAGCGAGCCATGCGCCAGGGCTCAGTTTTTCTGTGAACTTAAAAAATGATCTAAAAAATAAAGGATATATTTTAAAAATACATAAAATGTAATAAATGGACTTCTTTCAGTATTAGGGTCAACTCTTTCCAAGAAAGAGCCTTTTATAAAACTTGAGTTATATCTTCAAGGGGACTGACTTCTGCATAGAACAGAAGCCTAGTCTCCGGATCTGGTTTCGGTGTTTGTCCATTTTAGCCAGTAGGTGGCAGTCATCCTTTGTAATTTTTTTTTTAATAGCCCTCAGAATAAAATGGATCCTACTTTCTATTTCCTTTTTGCTACAGATACTGTTACATTATTACAACAGGGACATTCCCTCTTTCAAAAATTTTCACAAGAAAGGGAAAAAAATGCCTCTCATATGAAAGTTTCTGAGAAACCTAGGGCTTTCACTCAACTTTTGCTTTCAGTTAGTGGCTTTATACCCTTAAGGAAAAATTGACGGCCAGAAACCATAATGAAAAAGAAAGCAGCTGTTTAAAGGGGCAGTTATGGTTTAATGAGGAGTGAATGAAGGGAGGGTGCTGGGGATTTCTACACTGGAGAGGAAGAAAAAGATTTGGGAGTGAAGGAATTGGATCCGGAAAGCAGAAGGGAAGGGAAAATTGTGCCAGGTGTCAGAATCAGCAAATGAATACTGCATATAGATACAGATAAATATATAGTATATTATATGTAGTATATGTCATAGTATGTATAGTAAAATATTTTATAGTATACATGTATATATATTATATTACGTATATAATTATACAAAATTGATGCAGCACTTTTTCTCCAATTCTGTTTCTTAAAATATCAGCATTTTGAAACTGGAAAAGACACTGGAGTTCAGGCTGCCTGTCACTACCAAACCGAATAAGCACAGACAGGGATTGAATCTTTATGGGCATTTTATTCAAATGGCCAGTGATCTGAGAAGATGGTGGGTTCGTACCTTAATAGACCATCTTATCTTTTCTTCCCAGGCCAAGGTTTTTATAGCAGAGAATAAACAAGGTGTGGGCTTTGAAATTCAGAGAAAAGTTAATTGGATTAAAAAAACCGACTTCAGCATTCTTGTCCTGGGCAGTGGTCTTGAGCTGCACCTCAGGTGGTGGTCTTTAGCTGTGTGCTGGGAGGTGGTCATCTCACCCTGGAGTACAATGGCTCAGATATTATCTTGAGTTGCTGGCAGTCCTTCTGAGGAACAAAGGTGGAACTGCTTATGGTCTCCTGGAGTCAGGGTGGGTCACATCTTCAGTTCCTGGAACAAAGTTTTTACATGCATTGATTACTAAGCTTATTAGCTATCACTTAAACTAAAATTTTCTAACTCTTAAGTGTCCTATCAATTTTGTAGTCAATTACAGAGAAAGGGGTAGGAAAGTTTTCTATGCTTGTATAGATCTACAGGAAAAAATATTTAAAAAGCTACCATGTGCTAGGCCCTCACTGAGTGGAAGTATTCTGCAAGGTGTTTTCAAACATTCTAGTTTATTCAATACAACACTAGAATTATTTCTACCTTATTACATTTGAAAAAAACTAAGGCTTGTGAATTCCCAAATATCACACATATGTCCTGACAGAATCTAGCTTCAGTATAGACAGTATATCACATGTTATAAGTAACTAGTTAAGTTTCACCTTGTGGAATTCTCAAACTTCTTTCAATACTTCCTGAAGATCATTCTTACCTGATTGTCTCCTGACTGTGCTGGCTGCTCCATCTCTGTGCCCTTCACAGACCCTCCTCTTTTTGCCTTGAAAGTCAAACATCTTTATAAAGTGTAGGTCATCTTCTCATTCGATACCCATCAGCAGTGACCCCTGTAAGCATGCCCAATTTCCAAAACTGCAACAAACAATTACAAACCAACATCTCCTGGATGCACATTGCTAGAGATCCCCGATTCACATATGCACCCACCCATGGGAAGTCTGTCTTTAGATGTTTCAGGGACACTTTACAGAGTATATCTTCTTTTTCCCTCTTCTTAACATCTATGACTGAAAAGGGGGCTATGTAATAAATCTGACAAGCTCAGGGAAACACATGGAAGGCTTGATAAGCTCAGTGACCAAAGTAACCACACCAGATGGTCTGACCATAAATTCTTCAGGCCACGGCTGGTAGTCACGTCCCAGGACTCTAGCTTCCTTAGCCAAGATCAGTCTTTACCTAAAGGGAGCCCTGTATCTTATTCTTAAGCATCTAGGATAACACCACTTTTAAATGTGACAGTAATTTTCTTTTCCAGACACCTCAAAGGCACAACCAAAAGCATCAGAGCACGTGATCCCCAGAGCAAGAGACCACACAAGAGATTGCATTGCTATCTTACTCCTTGCATATCCTCTCTGTTTGCTCTAAATGTTAACTATCCCATACCCACCAATGTAAAAGAAGTATGTGTTTCTCCGTTTTTGCTTCTCATCTAGTCTTAGAGATTTCCCCACTTCCCTTTTTGCTACCTCCTTAATCTACCAATAGATTTCGGTAACCTTCCTTATATTTTCTCCTTGACTCTAAGTGCATGTAAGGAACACCAGAACTGCCATTTTCCAGAGCATTTTCTTAATCCATTGAGATTATGCTTCCAGGCATGTTCTCATGTTTTACATTAAACGCGATTACTGTTTTTCATCTCTCACTCTTCAAAGTGGAAAGGTTGAAGAGAATAAGTTCAGCATTTGCTTTTTCACCTCTAAATTCTCCGAACCATCACAACTGGACATAGAAATATATAGTTTAAAAACATACTGACTGGGGAAAAGGAATAAGTGAGTTCAAGTCACTGTGCATCTTTCAACACGGGGTGCAAGTTCAGCCCATCTCTTTTTCGAAGATTAAACACATCCAAGATGTCTTTTGGGGAAAGTTTTTCATAAATTAAAAAAGAAAACTTTGGATAAAAAGTAAAGGTGAACATAATTTATTGTTTGAATACATGATTAAGATGAACTTGCTATTATATGAAAAAACTATTCTAATTACCAAACATAGTATGACCGAGATAAAACAGGTAAGTGAATGTATGAATACATTACAGCCCTTACCATATTAATTATAGTAGTTTTAAATCTCCAGTCTGATCATTTCAAAGTCTCTGGCATATCTAAGTCTAGTTCTCACTCCTGCTATGTCTCTTCAAACTGTTTTTCACTTTCTAGTGAAAAAATCAGTTTTTGTTGAAAGCTGAACGTGATATACTGGGTAAAAGAAACTGAGGTCAGTTGGCTCTTAGAGTGAGGTTTTGCATTTATCTCGTTAGGAGTTGGGCTGCGTTCTCTGTTTGTGGTGGCTGTAGGTGTCAGAGGCTAAAATTTCCTCCGTGGCCTTGCTTTTTTCCCCCAATCCTGTTGTCTTTGGATTTCCCTAGAGACTTCTTCTTCAAGCCTAACTCTGGCACTTCTTTTCCATTGTAATCCCCTGTTATCTACAGGAACCCTGCACTTGGTGGCACATAGGGGAAAGTGTTCTATAATTCAGTGATGACCCTCAGTCTTTTAGTGAGCCTGTTCGCCTGGGCTATGACCTTCACAAGTGCTTCTCAGCTTTTTGAACACCTACTAGGTAAGATGGGAAAGTTAGAGGGAGCTGAAGTGAGGTATTTCCCCTCCAATCAAGTGGGTTAGGCTCTGGTAAGATAGTTTCTATTTCTTCTTCTTTTTCTTTCTTTTTTTTTTTTATCGTTGTTCAAGTACATCTGTCTCCATTTTCCTCCTACTTCTCTCCCCCCACCCCACCCATCCCCACCTCTTATCCTCAATCCTACCCATCTTTGGCTTTGTCCATGGGTCCTTTATACACATTCCTTGATGACACTTTCCCATAAATAGTTTCTATGGAGGGCAGGCCTTTGTTTAGGAGGACAGAACACTTAGAGTATTTCAAAATTATTTCTCTTTCCCTTCTTCTACTGAAAGCACCGGGAGATTTTTCTCTGATCTTCAGAGTGAGAACCTGGTGGTGGGGGCTGGGGAAGCAGAATTTTGAAGGTAGAATACCCACATGTGTGGCCCCCCTGCCCAAAGACTGGATATACTGCAGCTTTTAAATCTCAAGCCCATCCCCACAGGCCCTGCAGTAATTCTCAATTACAGTTTAAGCATTCCTACCAGCTCCAGATATGGGCTTTGCCACCAGGTAAACTGTGATTCTCCACATTCCTCTTCCTCTCCAGTTATCAGAATGCTGGCTTGCCCTGTGACCTCAATTTTTGACGACTCCAAGAAGACTTGTTGTTGTTGTTACTTATTCTGCATTTTTTTATTGATGTTGTGAGGTAGAGAATGATGACTTCTAAGCTAGTTACATGTTGAACAAGAAACCAGGAGTTCCCCAATAAATGAATACATACCCATCAGTATAGCTATCTTGTATAGAGTGATGGCTCTAGAGGTAGGCATTTTAACAAAAACATTTTAACAACAATTTTGAACAATCTAACTCAATGCCTTATATGACTAAGGCAGAAATAACAATCCTTTAAAAGACTAAACACATGGGCAATGTGACTTATTAAGTAGAGAGAGTCATTTCAATAATTGTATTAGTTGAAGAGAATCATTTCCAGGCTGCTTTCTCACTTCTGCATCTTTCAACTCTGGAAATGAGGAGCATGATCAGATGATTTCCATTCTGACAACTTCTTAAGAGCTACAGTCACTCTGCTTCTTCCCTTTCGGGGAAGGCACCTCTTTATTGCTACCGTAGGGCCCTTCACTCCCTTCTTCTCATTATAGCCTTAAATCTAACTAGTACTGATTTTAATATTAATGGGCGTTAATTTAATATTTAAATGCTAATTAACTGATTATTGTTTCTAGATTACTTACCCTAAAAAAAAATCAAAGACACAAGAAAACAGGAACTACATTTATGTTCACCTCCAAATTGGAACATCACTTAAACCTTGGCTTAGAGGATGTCTATTTTTGCTTAAATATAATAGGAATGGGTAAATGAATTATACCATCCATCCTTTTTTATTAATTGATTTTTTATTTTTAGAGAGAGGAAGGGAGGGAAGGTGAGAGAGAGAAGTATATATTGATTTGTTGTTGCCCTTATTTATGCATTTATTGGCTGATTCTTATATATACCCTGACCAGGATCAAACCTGCAACCTTGGCATATGGACATGATGCTCTAACCAACTGATTTACCGGCCCAGGGACCATCTATTCTTAAATTGAGTTGCACATTTAGGCTTGGAATTTCTTTTTTTAAAATAATAAACAAATACAATAAAGTTTCTAAAGTAAAAATTTAATGAACAAAACAAAATAATTTGACAAAATAAAAAATATAAAGAACATATTTTGTTCTATTAACAGTGTAAAGGTGCACATAATATTTATATAAACAAAAATAATTTAAATCTTATAGTTTAATAAATAAATAAATAGATCCATCAGCATGGTCACCTGTATGAGGCTGGTGTCCACAGGGTTAAACACAATATCAATTGATACTCTTGAAAACATTTGACAAGTCTGACTGAAATCAAGTCATAATTATAGCAGAAATGACTCTTTGACATGAGAGAACACGCAGAATTGTGTTATCATTAGCCAGTGAGAATCATTTCCATGTTGACCCAGCTGTCATTTCATCCTTCAATCTTTCCTCCAAGATGGCAGATAAAGACAAAGATCTGCTGATTTCTGCTCTGACAATCTCCCAGGCACAAGGGCTGTGCTGCTTCTCCTGCAGGTAGAGAGTGATTCTCTGGAAGTATTTCCTCACAGCCAGGATGGAGTCCTCACTCATCAGGGGAGCCTCTTCTATCCCCACCTCCTGCATCAGACAGGCTTCCAGGTCACTCAGCTGCTGATAAAGTTCATTGCAGAGTTGGTCTAGGAGGTTTTTGTCCCAAGCAGCCAACGCGCTCTCTGTGGTGAAGAGGTGGAAGGTCTGTGTGAATACCTCATTGATGACAGAAGTGGCTTGAGCCTTCTGGAACTGGTTGCCACTGAACGCCTCCAGGGGGAACCCAAAGTTGTTTCTGTCCCACAGGCAGAAGAAAGGGGCGGTCCTTCTCATTTGCCCCAGGAGCACCAAGCTCCTCCTGTTAACCAGGCTGTGGGTCTGAGGCAGGTCACAACCCAGAGAGCAGATGGAGTTGCAGCTGAGCACCGCCAGGGCCACCAGGGAGGAAAAGGTCAGGGCCATTGGGAACCTTGCAGATGCTGCTGGCCTGGCTGAGCTGGGTGACTCTCTGAACCTTGGTCTCCAGGCTCTGTGAGGTCTAACTTTGTGCATGTGTCTTATATGGGGAATGTACGGGTTTTCTGAATGTTTACTTTCTATTTCTGCTGTTGCTTTCCTTGTGCACTTTCTACATACATTTGGAGTGGTGTTTCCAGAGCACTTTTTAAAAAAAAATTATTAGTCCCCTGTCCACAGAGTCTTTCAGATATTTTTCTAATTGAACCCCCCCCAAAAAAACTAACAATACATAGGCAGTATATATATATCTATGTACTCTATATTTATATCTGTGCTTTATACATTAAAAAATGAAAGTGTAAACTGTACTCATTTTATTCAGTGAAGAATTAAGAATGAATAAATAAAAATTTCAAGCTACAAGTTAAATTTATAAGCTATTGACACAATTTAATATAAGATGTCAATTTGACATCTGATTTAATTTTAGTTAGTTGAATTTTACTTTATAATTGTTTGCAGAGCTTTTAATGTAATATATTTACTTAAACAGTAATATATATAATTACATATTTAAATAAAAATGTACAAATAATACTTCTAAATACTACCAATGTATAGATATAATTTAAAATCATTCAAAATGGCTAAACACTATTGAAATATTATTTTCTTAACATTGATTTTTACACGCTTAACTTTTAATTTGGCTTCGTATCAAAAAATACTTTTTAATTTTCGTAGCTGCTGTATTTCTCTAGAGATAATCAACATTCTGTCTGTTTAGCATTTGACAATGAGAACAATTTAAACAAAATCATCAATTTGAATCTTTTGTATTTTGCATTAAATCCAATTTCCAAAAAGACTTTTAGAG
Organism: Artibeus jamaicensis; assembly: GCF_021234435.1. Lineage (NCBI taxonomy): Eukaryota > Metazoa > Chordata > Mammalia > Chiroptera > Phyllostomidae > Artibeus > Artibeus jamaicensis. Next base: position 57,621,752 of record NW_026522030.1, read on the forward strand.
GTTTCAATCCAAGTCTAGTCTTTTCAAACAAAAGGAAATAGCTTTTTTCTAAATTCATAACTGTATAAATATTATCACATGAATGATTTTCAGCTCTAATTCTGAACACTTCTTTACACTGTTAATTTTCATAGAAAGTCAGGTTGCCTCAGACTTCTGGATTTTCTATTCTTTTTTTCTAATCCTTACCCGAGACATCATTTGTTTGTTTTTTAAAGTTTTTATTTACTTATCTTTAGAGAGAGGGTAAAGGAGGGAGAAAGAGAGGGAGAGAAGCATCAGTGTAAAAGATGCATTAGAAACAGTGATCAGTTGCCTCACATGCCTCCAGCCGGGGACCTGGCCTGCAACCCCAGCCTGTGCCCTGACCAGACATTGATCCGGCAACTTTTCTGTTTGTGGAAGATGCCCAACCCACTTAGCCACATCAGTCAGGATTCTTTGTTTGTTTGTTTAATTGATTTTAGAGAGAGGGAAAGTGGGAGAAAGAGAGAGAAATATCAATGTGAGAAACACCAATCGGTTGCCTGCCATATGTGCTCTGACTGGGGATGGAAGCTTCAACTGAGGTATGTGCCTTGACCAGGAAAGGAACCCCCAATGTTTGGTGTATGGGACAATGCTTCAACAAACTAAGCCACCTGGCCAGGGCTAGATTTCTACTCTTTAAATGGTAGGTACTATGGTCTGAATGTTTGTGTCCCCCCCCCCAAATTCATATTTTAAAATTCTATGCCTGATGTAATGGTATTAGCAGGAAGGGCCTTTGGTAGGTGCTTGTTATGAGGGCCCAGACCTCATAAATGGGATTACTGCCCTTATAAAAAAGTCTCCAGAGAGATCCCTATTCCCTTCCAGCTTGTGAGAATATAAGAAGTCTACACTCAGAAGGTGCTTTACTGCCCAGGCTGAGGCCATGATCAGCCTCCAAAACTGTGAGCAATAAATTTCTGTTATTTATAAACAACCCACTCCTGTATTTTGTCATCACATCCCGAACTAAACTAAGGCAGTAGGAATGATGCCATCTTCACCCAATCAGCTCATTAGTAACTGGGCTCTGTCTTATTTGCTTTGTTATTTGCTTATTTGAGGAGTCAAGGATGATGTCCATGTCTCTATTTTGAACAGGAGAATGATGGGAGTCCTTTTACATAGAGAAAACAGGAAGAAGATGAGGGCCTAAGGGCCAAAAGGCTGAAAGTATATATTCAATTTTAGACATGTTCAGTGGAGATATTCTAGGGTAGCAGGTAGAAATGCGGGTCTAATGTTTGGAGACATGATTATGAATAAAGACATACATATGGAAGTCATAATCATAGAGATGACATTTGGAACTATTTGGGAGGTTGAGACTGTATGAGCAGAGAGGATGAAGTGCAGCATCCAGCTTAGACTATAGAGGAACACCAACATTCCCTAAAGTGACAGGGTATGGTCAACTAAGAAAAGAGAGGAGGGGCAGAAAAGCAGGAAATGGTGGCATAGAAACCAGATAGATAAAGGTCAGATTTAAACAGAGAATGTGGTCAATGTCAGATGCTTCTGAGATGTCAGTCATGGCTAACTGACAGTGATCTCTGACCTCAGTAAGATTTAGCTCATAGTAAACCTTGGCTGAGCAGTTTCAGCAGAAGAGAGAGGCCGCAGGCACATTGCTGTGAGTAGAGGAATGAGCTGCATGTGAAGAAGTAGGGACAGATCTTGCAGAAAACATTTGAGAAGCCTGGGTATGAACAGAATGACAAGAGCAAGATAATACATGTGGTTGCAGGACTGGATAATGGTCATATTTAGGATGAAGATGAAAATAAAGTACATTTAAAGTTGATCAAAAGCAGCTAGTAAAGAGGAAGATGTTATACGGGAGAGAGAGGAGGTAGCTGGTAAAGCATCGGCACCTTACTTAAGCCCCCTCTGCTTCCCCACCAAGGGAGTGAGACGAGTGGGACTGGAGAGAGGCTACAGGTGCTCTTCTCAGCAGATCACTTTTATCTTGAATGTTTATCAGTCTTCAGGATGTAAAAATGTGTTCTTCAAATTCATGTGCTAACATATCCCTGGATATTAATCATGTATCCTCAGGGCTACCAGTGTCTAGGTTTGAATATTGTATAATGAAAGCCAATGTTCTGTGGTTTCAGTTGCTGTTACTTACCTAGAATCTCTTTCCTTTGGAGCACAGGTAAGAAAATCAAATATTTCACTTCGAAGGAAATTAAGACCTTGTTTCCCTCTACAGGACAATCCAAAAGTTTTTTTTTTAACATTATTTTTTTTCACATTATTTTTTGCAGTGAAAAGACTTTGATCCTTTAAATTAGTTGACATTCAATGGTGTATTAGTTTCAGGTGCAGAGCATAGTGGTTAGACAGTTATGGCTTAAGCAGTGATCCCCTGATAAGTCCAGCAGCCACCTAGCGCTGCATGGTTACTACAACATTATTGACTGTATTCCCTATGCTGAACTTGATGTCCCGATGACTATTTTGTAACTACCAATCTGTACTTAATTTCTTCCCCTTTTTTACTCAGTCCTCCAACACCCTCCCATCTGGCAACCATCAGTATCTCTGAGCTTGTTTCTGTTTTGTTTGTTCATTTATTTTGTAAAACAATTTTTATTCCTTATTTTTTGGAAAAAAATGAAAGCCATTTAATCAATTGTTCCCTAATCATGGCCTGGTCTAAATATTTATATCATCCGTTCCTTTCATCAATAACCAGTTACAAAGAGGCAGTGAAAATAGTCACTTGCTGGACTTCATGTGAGAAGTTGTTTCTCCAGTGAGAAACAATAAAATTCAGTATCTCAAGATTCAAACTATTTTTTCTTTAGTTCCTGACCTTTCCTCTTACAGAAAACTGGAGAGCTAGCCTGGAAAGTTACAAAATACCCTTTCCCCTATTTTCTAGCTTAATTCATTGACATCCACAGTGTATCTGTATACATGTGATATATGGAAGGTTTCGTGAAAACTGTTTGTGACTTTCTCATCTGGAAAAGGATCGAGAGATCAAACAAACACACAAACAAACCAACCACACCCTGTCTGGTGTGTTCAGCGAAATGAGCGCTGGTTGATTCCCTTCCCGTCAGGGCACACGCCTGGGTTGTGGACCAGGTCCCCAGTGAGGGTCCTGGGAGAGGCAACAGATAGATGTTTCTCTCCTTTCCTTCCCCTCCCTCTAAAAAATAAATAAAATTTTAGAAAATACATAATTTAAAATACTGAAGTAAACATTTTGCCTAGCATTAAGAAATAAATGTTATTACTGACTTTAAATTAGGATTTTATATTGAGTATGTGTTGATTCATGACTTACTATGAATTAGAAAGTTTTTATGGATTGCTAATGTTTTGACTTCTAAGTGATATACTTCCCAAATAGGATAAAGTTGAGTCTGGAGAAATTAGGCCTGCTGCCTACCCACACATACACAGATTCTGCTGACTGGCTCTTGGGTGAAATGAGGCAAAGAATGATAAACCTCTGTCTCTATAGTAACAGTTTTCTGAAAGCTAGAACAGGAAAAAGCCGGAAAAAGCCAGAATACTCAATGGACTTACAATTGAAGTGGGGGGGGGGGCGGTACACGATGAAACATCCGAGATCAGGTCACAGATCTTGGCTGCTGCCATGGGCTTTATACTCATTCTAAGATTACATGAAATATAACCTTGTTCCTTCAGTTCTATCTAGAAAAGAAATACGGGGGTATGTGCACTCTAGATATCCCTCAGCAGGCATTATTCAGAGATGACCTGTTTTCAGTTATATTCCATTCTGAGGGAAAGAATGTTTAATGTACAAGGATATTTTTCTCTCAGTGTTTTGGAGAATGAGGAAATGGGTAGTTATGTCACTCTTAAAGTTCTCATAGCCAAGAAATAGGCTTTCTTGGAGCCCATAGATGGTACAAAAAGGAATTTGGATCAGCTAGTCCAGAAGTCATTGTGTACCACGTGTGTGTGTGCTCATGTGCATTGCTGTCTGGGCTAGAAGCGAGCTATGTGGACTAGACGAGACCTATGCAATCAGAATTAGTACTCTAATCCTAACATCTGCATGGGAAAACCAATATAAAAAGCTCTTAGAATATCACATTTGTCAGATTTACTTATACCTAGACATATTGCATAATATAGTCTTTCTACCATGGAAAAGATTTACTGTGTATATTCATGAGGCTCTGTGCTAAAAAAAAATAAAAAAGGTAATGAGGAATCCACAAAAAAAGGAAAAATGTAATAGTAGATATAAATGCTTAGAGTCCTAATGAAATATTGCACATTTTCAGTATTCAAATTATATTATCAATAAAATCGAAGCAATTTAGACCCGTACTTTTGTGACAGCAAAAAAACAATTACTCTCTTTGATGGTCTGACCCAGGATATACACCGAGTTACCATAGGGTTTTTTATATTTATGTAATTGAGTATGATCTGAAGTCTTTGAACTTTCACATATGATATAAACATTACCACTGGTTTTCATCATTACGATTTTGTTTTAAAAAGTTGCATTTTCTGTAATCTATCTAAACAAGGATTTTTAATTTCAACCAGTAGATGACAGAATAACATCAGCTCCTAGAAAGTGGTTGCTCAGAGACTGTTACCAAGAAAATAATTATCTGTTATTAGTGCAGTTGGTCAAGAAACTCACCTTCAACACTTCTGCAGTGTATGCAGTCACCTTTAATGAATATCTAAGTTTTTTTTGTTTTAACCATCACTCAGTCATTAAAATATACACTTAACAATATGTAAGAAAAATAAGGAATCAAAATCAGGGTAGGAAGAACAAAAGAAAATTCATTTTAAAAGTAAAGTTATGGAATGTCCAATGAAGTCCTATTGGGAAGAAAATAATAACAGCGTCATGCTGAGATGACCATTTTGGAGGCTTCCTTTTTTTTCATTATTAATTCCAGAAATATGCTTAATGTCCAAAATGTGTATTTGGAAAATAATCTTGTACTACTCTTGCCAAATTGCTTTGTAAACTATGCTAACTGATAATGCACTTAGCAATATGAGAATGCTTTCTAATCCAACAGTTGGCAAAAACCAAGAAACAAACTCTTCAATATCTGAAGTGAGAAAAATTGCCACCTTGATAAATTTTGATAAGTATTTGTAATAAAAATATGAACCTCTCACTTCAAGACTCTCAATTAATGAGAAACAAGGAGATATTTCATGAACAAGATCAAGAACATCTCTCTTTAACAAAGGAATTCTAAAACTGGAATTATCCTTATTAAAGTACTTACAAGATGCAGTGTCTCGTGTAACTACTATGATTTTGCTGTATTAACCAATGCTTCAAGTTATGAAAAAAATAATATGAAATATAGTTTTATACTATGTAGGTAATATGATTTTTTTAAGGTAAAAACACAAGAGAATCCACGCCAAAAAACTGTTAAGAATCACTGAGAGTAATGTTGCACTCAAAAACCTGTAAGAATCAAGGGAAGTACCGATGACAGAAAACATGGAAGACCATATATTTTCTTACTATTGCAGTCAGGTTTGGAATATAATGTGAAAACAAAATCCCAGTTGAAACAGCAATCTATATAACCAAGACAACCTCAATAAAAAATCATTGGAACTGAAGGAATAATACCTACCCTAAATTTCCCATATAATAAATTTTATTATGATTTTAAAAAACTTTAAAATTCAGTGAGAAAGTGAAGATTATTCAGGAAGTGGTGATGAAATAATTGAGTGATAACTTGGAAACATCCATTAAATTTTATACTGGAAGTTTAGAAAAAAAGTCATATCCATAATAACAAAATACTAGGATAATTATACCATCTCATAATAAAAAAAATTAAGAAAGCATTTTAAAAATGACAAAAGATATTTCTCAGAGCTTCTTCCAGCCATGCAACTTCCCTTTAGTCCGATTCTGCAACTTACCTCACAGCATGGCCCCCAAACGCCAGTCCCACTTTCACCCCAAAGACACCGAAGCTTCTTCCTGCCCTCAAGCCACAGAAGTCAACCTCTCAGACTTGCCAAAGGAAGGAAAAAAAAAGAAAAAAACAGCAAGAAGCAAATGAACATAGTAAAGAAGTACAAAATAGACTTAATGAAAATGCCAGTGGGGAGATTCTGAAAGTGGAAGAGAAATATAACAAACTCCATTAACCATTTTTTTTCAGAAGAGATGGATTGACCACCAAAATCCTAACTTTTGGGGTAACATTTGTCAACCATCATAAGTGTCTGCACTGCTTGGAGAAGAGAATGAAGAGACACTGACAGGAATCGAAGTGACAGAATTTGAAGACATTAAATCAGGTTATTACAGAATAGATTTTTATTTTGATGAAAATCCTTACTTCGAAAATCAAGTTCTCTCAAAAGAATTTCATCTGAATGAGAGCGGAGATCCTTCTTCAAAGTCCACTGAAATCAGATGGAAATCCGGAAAGGATTTGATGAAATGTTCAAGTCGAACACAGAATAAAGCCTGAGGCAAAGGCAGTAGGAAGAACCAGAAAGCTTTTTTACCTGGCTTACTGACTCTTCAGATGCAGGTACAGATGAATTAGGAGAAGTCATCAAAGATTTTTGGCCAAATCCATTACAGTACTACCTGGTCACTGATGTGGATGAAGGGGAAGATGATGAAGATGAAGGGTTGAAAGATGTTGATGAAGGCAGTGAGGATGAAGGTGAGGATGATGATGAGGGGGAGGAAGAGGAAGACGAAGGAGATAATAATGGAACACTGATGGCTTCCAACCTTCTTTTTTAATTTTCTGCAGTCCCTGGGATTGAGTTGGACTTTTTTTCCCCTCTTGTGCTCAGTCTGCCTATTTTTGAGATCTCTTTTGTCTCCTTTACACAAGGGTTCTCACCTTATTTGGGAGGAAATGTACCTTGAGCAGAATATACTGGGAAAAGAACCTCTGCCCCTTTCTGTTCCAAGTTTATTTTTATCCTTTCCCACCTTGACAAAAACTTTATGGAATCAACACCACCATGCTCTGTGGGAAAAACCCAAAAACTTTCTGCTTCTTTAGCTCTGCTGGAAGCTGGAGGGGGCCAGGCCCCTATGTAGTAGTGCACAGAATTCTAGTTTCTTCTTCCTTTCTCTGTAGATTGGGCTGAGATTACACTGTTTGTATGTGAACATGGACAGTTAGCATTTACCAACATGTATCTACTTGTTTAAAAAAAGGAAAAAAGACTTTAAAAAGGGGGGGTTTTATAGAAGGTCAGCAAAGATTGAGTTTGAGATGTTTGGGTGGGTTAAGTGGGCATTTTGACATGGTTTCTCCCTTGACATGTTTAATTGTGATGTTTAATGGACAACCTTTCAATTTAAGATGACACTTCAAAGTCAAATTCTCTCCTAACGATGATGTGAGCCCTGCCACTCAACAGGAAAATCAGCAGATCCTATAGGATTTTATTCAGAATTGACATTTCTCTATTGTAATTTCGTCCTGTTTATTTTTAAATTTTCTTTTTGTCTCACTGGAAAGATGATGCTCAGTTTTAAATATTAAAAGTGTACAAGTTGCTTTGTTGCAATAAAACTATATGCATATACACATACACCAAATAAATAAATTTTTAAAAATGGCAAAAGATAGCCATGGATGGCGTAGCTCAGTGGATTGAGTGTGGGCTGCAAACCAGTGTCACAGGTTCGATTCCCAGTCAGGGTACATGCCTGGGTTGTGGGCCAATGGGGGGCTATGTGAGAGGCAACCACACACTGATGTTTCTCCCTCCCTTCCCCTTTCTCTAAAAATAAGTAAATAAATAAAAATTTAAAAAAAAAGGAATGGCAAAAGAGAAACTAATTACATTACCAAAAAGTTTTATGTTAAGACATATACTGAAAGAGAAATGATGGAAAAATATGTGCTGTAAATAAAGATTAATATTCTTCCTAAAATTAAGATTTTTATAAAAATCCCTCTTCATGTCAACCAGAAAGAAAAGCTACTTAACAGGAGACGAAGAGTTAATGCCACCTTTGCATACTAAGCATCAGCACTGAGGCCCTGGCTGGTGTAGCTCAGTGGATTGAGCCCGAACCTGTGAACCAAAGGGTCCTTGGTTTGACTCCCAGTCAGGGCACATGCCTGGGTTGCAGGCCAGGTCCCTGGTGGGGGGCGCACAAGAGGCAACCACACCCTGATGTTTCTCTCCCTCTACTTCTCCCTTTCCTTCTCTCTAAAAGTAAATAAATAAAATCTTTTAAAAAAACATTAGCGCTGACAAAGCAATAGGATAAAGGGCAAGGAATGTGACATCAGTAACATGCTAAAAGACAGCAAAATTATCTCTAAAGGTCAAAATGCAAAAAAGGTGGACAAATTTGATCTTGAAATTTAACTGAATGACCACGCCTTTGGAAAACTGTAATACTGAGGGAAAAAAATCAATGCAAGAAAATGCCAGTTAAATTGTATTTATTATATAAAGAGATCATGTAACTTGGTATGAAAAACAAAGCAACTCCAATAGTTACTACAAAGGCAAAGGACATGAACATCTGATCAAAGGAAACACATTTAACTTCATTAATAATCAGTGAAATGATTGAGATGCCATTTCTTGCTTATTCAATACACAAGGTTAACAGCAATTTCTACATTTTCTATTTACTAAATGTACCCAAATATGTTATTTTTAGTAATAAAAAATTAAATCATTAAAAATACATAAAAGTATGAAAATTTCTGCCAATGCAGAAATCATAAAAAGCATTGAAATGAATCAACACTTGTACGGGCAGTAAAGTTCAGATCCCAGGGAGCCAATTCCTTTTGTCTTGGTTCCTGAGTTTTATTATGGGATTGTCAATAACCATAAGGCTGTTCCTGATTTACACTATGACAATCTCCCAAGTATAGGGATATATACATACATATACATGTAACTGTATGTATGTAAATTTTTTCTTCAGGTAGATATTCCAGGAAAGTACTTCAGAATTACTCACTACAGAGGACTCCTATAATTCCATTTGCTGATAAGGTCCCATTAAGATCTCCCCCTGTGGTTCTCGACCAGTAGGGATAGCCTTGATATTCAAGATGTACTTTAGTACTGCCTGCATGATAGCAGTACCTGAGGCTTTCTGTAACTGGCTCCGTAGGGAGTCTGAAATTGGTCCAGTCCTTTAGACTTAGCCAAAAGGATATTGTTCTGATTTGATGCAGATCAGAGTGTAGCTACTGCTTGCTCAGATGATAACCTAGATGACAGCCTTGAGGAAGATCACAGGAAGCTCAGGATGCACTTGGGCTGGAGCAGCTCCAGGGCAACCAGCCCAAATCTAATAATCTTACTAGAATGACTAAATTGGGAGACTGAATTTAAAATCCCATACCTTTGTTCAGCATACTTCTTTCTTTGCTTTTTAAGTTTTACTGAACAAAACTGTAGAAAAAACAAAGCTTACATTTACTAAGCAAAAGCAATTCTCTGAAACCTTAACTTAGCTAAATAATCTGTATAAAAGCAACTCTACAGAAAACAATATACAAGAAGAAAAAGTAACAAGTTTTATCTGAAGTAACAACTCAGTCAAATGCTAAACTTGGTTATCAATTTAACATAGTACTTATCTATTTCAATTCGGCATATCTATATAGACATTTACTCTCTGGTACTGAATTCCCATTTGAATAGAAATAGCTACTAGATAGAAAAACTTAAATTTAAAAACAATTTCGCTCTACCTGAAATGCCAATCAATTTTAAAACTACATGTGTACATATGTATATGTATGTATGTATGTATACATATGTATGTATGTACATGTGTATTTTCTCTCTCCAGAGATACAAACTCTGCCTTAGAGCTATACTGATTTTTCGACTTAATACATTTGAACTTATTATTTCTCCTGTCTACCTACAAAATTTCACATAATTCTGAATGCACTCACACAATCTGGTGAGTTGGCAGCCACGTCAAAAATTCTACGAAAAAAGGAAGTAGCTAACTATCTGTGGTGACCTTTTGTTATTTTAGGTTAGAGCTGGCACCCTCCCTTTGATGTTTTGCAGTTAGATGAAAACTTTCAACTTTGAAGCATGATGAACATAACTACACATTTACTACAACCACCTACAATTTCACTTACATAACACCACAAAAAGACATCTAACACTTTTTATGATCTGTTTACATTTGAAACACCTATGTTGAATATTTTCAGAGTCCATTTAAACATCTAATAAACATACTAAGCCAAACAATACAAATAACATCAGTTACCTTTTCATCTAATACCTGGACCAATCATTGGAAGATACAACTAGAGGGGAAATACCAGATCATCCTCTATGCACTGCAAAGATGTATCACCTTAGTCCTAGGAATGATCTGAAGGTGCCGAAAGAGGTGATTCTCTAGAAGGTGATCCAGGGTTTTCTTCAGGTGGAAAGACTGTGAGAGTACAAGCTCGAATGCCACCAAGTGACTCTGGAAGATCAAAAACTTTATGCCACTCATCCTTTTCTGGATCATATTTCTGGACAATTTCTACCATACAACGATTATTCCAAGAATATCCACCTACAACATAGATTTTATTTTCAAAGACAGCAACTCCAACATCACTTTGACCTCTTAACATAGCAGCAATTGGTGTCCACTGGTCAAGGGTTGGTGAATAGTATTCACAGCTTAGAACATCATCATAATCACTTGTTCCTCTGAAGTGATTGCCACCGATGACATAGAGCTTGTCTCCAACTGTACACATGCAATGCAGACCTCTGACTGTAGTCATTGGAGCCTTCTGTGTCCATTTGTCTGTATCTGGGTCAAAACACATAAGCTCGTTTTGGAAAGTGTCATGAGTAATTCCTCCCGAAATATACATTAAGCCTCCGTATACTGTTCCTGCATGGCCATAGTGGGGTTCACTCATTTTTGCAACATAGCTCCACTCATTCATTCTTGGATTGTAACATTCTACTGTGGCCAGTTCACCAGCTGCACTTCGCCCACCAACAGCATACAGATGTCCTTTGAGGGCACTCAGGTGGAAGAACGTGCGCTTTTCATTTAATGATGCAACCTGCATCCATTTATTATACCGAGGATCAAATCTGAACACTGTATCGACGGCAGTTTTTCCTTTTGTATCATAATTACTTTGACCACCAACTACATAAAGAAAGTTTCCAATGACAGCAATGCCATGTTGGTAACGGGGGGCATCCATGGGGGCTAATGATCTCCACTCTTGCGCCCTTTCATCATACATCCGCAATTCCTTACTGACCACCAGCTGCTGCCTCAAAACGCCTCCTAAAGTAACCAGGTGCGTTGAGTCAGAGCGAATGGCCGTTCTATCGGACTGCATCACTGGCTGCATATATGGCATCATTTGGTAATTGCTAGCTTCCAAAAGCAAGTTCACACAGGTATTGTCTGTTCTCATGAAATCTACTGTCTGCACGTAATTGATGAGGTCCTGTGGTGTCATTAATGGAAATCGAATATTCTTCATTAATTTTGCAGCATAATCCATCCGAGGGTCTTCCAACCTGAGCCAGCGACAGGCAGCCTTGAAGAGCTCAAGTTCAGTACAGTGCTTAAGACTGTTACTGGAAAGCACAAAGGCAAGACGTTCGAAAGGGAGTTTTAGGAACTCCCCAGTGCTCAGTAATGCAGGAAAATTCTTCAGGATGAAATTATTGACATATTTATCCACTTCTATAAGATTGTATGTGTTAGCTATTCGCCCAACTTCAACGCAGTTATCTAAAGAAACTCCTGAAATAAGAAACACTTTACAGAAGTCCAAAACGGGTAAAATTTGTAAAAAGCTGGCAGCTTCAAGTGTGTCCTGAAGATTGTCCATATTAAGAGAAAGTTTTGCAGTATAAATAAAATCAATTATTTTCTTCAGACCAACCTTGTTCACCCCATGAAGCTTAATGCACATTAAGTCTTGTTCTTTCATTCCACCTGTGAACATAGCCTTGAAATAATCACTAGCAGATGCCATCATAGCTCTGTGAACGGGAAAGATTTCCTCTCCATCACCTGGCACCAGAGTCACATCACAAAGCAATCCTTCTATTCTAAGCTGATCAAAGCCTTGCAATACCACTGAACTGTGAGTATTGCTAGTAAAAAATCGAGTGGTTCCTGCTTTACAAGGCTGTAAATGGGCAGAGACGCCCATTTCTCCGTTACCAAGAGACACTTTCATCGGAAAGCCTCTTGCACAACGATGTATGAGAGAGTAAGGGGTTAAAACCGGAATGCTTTCAAGGAAACAAGGCCGTCCAAAGAGCAGGAGAGCTCGCTTTCCTTGTCAAGAGCAAAGAGTCACGTGGCACCCCTCAGGCACACCAGTCAGTTATCCACTTAAAATTGTTGTGCAGCAGAAGCACAAAGCGCTATGGACCTCAATTCTGACTGTTATGCAGATGATTCATCATCTGAAGGCAATCAGGTAACCCGGTTCACCTTGTCCGGCGGCTTTTGCTGCTGCTCTCCCAGCGGTTCCGTTCGGGGCAGAGGGGGAGGCGCCGCCACGTACTGCAGCTCTGCAGCTCCTGCAGCTCCGCAGCTGTGCAGCTCCGCAGTTCCCTCGGCGGCCAGGCCGCGCACCCAGCGAACCGCCAGTAGAGTCCTCCGCTGTCACCAAAGCGTTGCCGCGGCTACGGGACTGTCACGGAGCAAGGGCCTGGATCACCGGTCTGGAACAAAGGGCCTAACCCCGAAAGCCAAGCCAGTCCTACCGGAAAGGCCTAGTCCCAAGATCCCTCGGGCTAGGAGCGGCCGCAGCAGCTACTGCGGCTGCGCGGCCGCCTGATTCGTCAGTGGGAGGGCGTGGAAGAGGGGAGGGTGAGAGCGCAGGGGACGCGAAAGGCGGGGATGTGAAGTGTAGCTCGGCTGGGCAGCCCCACTGGGTTCCTGGGGCTATCGTACGTGTGGCTGAAGAATAGCTGCGCGTATTCATGCTGCACGTTTGGTGTAAACTCTTAACAGCGTCTGAGCGCGTCACACCGGATGTATACCTTTTCTTTAAGATGTATACTTCCTGGCTCCTGCCTTTTGAATAATAATGAAATGCAGCTTTTGTGCAAAGGGAAAGGAAATAAGGCAAAAGTGGTCATGGTGTGGGAGATGCTTAACATTTTTCCTCTATAAAAGATTTTATATTACATACCATTTAATGGATACCTTAATTATAACTAGTTAATATTTTCACATTTTTAATCATTTAAAATACATACCATTTGTCTCTTTAAATATTAAACTGAGACCATGCTATGTAAATAATATAGCCTATATTTTTTACCTTGCAGTGGAATTTCGTCATCCGTAATTTTTTTCATGCTTTTGTTTTCTACTCACAAATTTTTAAATGACTACACAACTGTCAGTAATTATACATAGTGACAGTAGTTTTCTTTGCCCACTATTTATTTCTGAATACACATCTTCTTATCTTACATCGTTTTGTAGAATCTGTAATAAAAATAGAATTTGGGAACAAACCTCCAGTTTTTTCGGGTAAATTCTAACGGCAGAATCCTGATTCAAGTCAAATTGTTTCTTTTTAAAACAATGTCACCAGCAATATGTGAGTGTGCATGTCCCTCTTGATCTTCTCTTTACAAATATTTTATTAACTTAAATTTCTTCTTTAATTATTAGTAAATTTAAATTTGGCGTGTGAATAAATGTATACTTTGACATTTTCCACAATTTGAAGTTATTACTGTCTTTTAGAGTCTTAGTTTTTTCATGCATATGCAAACTAACCAGAATATAGCTATATTCTTTTTTACACTCCCTATTTTTATATAAAGGTAGCTTACCATACTGACTGTTCTGCATCTTTTTTCACTTAGAAATCTTTCTACATTAACAGAATGTCTTTATCTTTGTAGATAGTTGCATTGTCTCAGAAATTATTTAGGCAGCCTCCTACTCATGGACATTTAGCTGGCTCCACTTGTTTTCTGTTGTTTCTGGTGAATGGCAGTAAAGTCCAAGAAGGCCCAGACCTCTTCTGTCCTCTGCCAAATCCTTCAGCAGATCTTCACCCTGTTTAGCATCAGAGATTGATTGGAATTAGCCTGGAGAAATTCTTCACTAGACTTTATAAGCATTGCGAAGTCCTAGAGACCTGCTTGCTGTCGGAGTTGGGGATGAAAGGACTGTCCTGAGCTATTATGACTTTGTACTGGACCTGAGGAGGTACTTCCAAGGAATCGGTCTCTCTGTGGAAAAGAAAGAATAGAACTGCTGTAACTGGGAAATTCTGAGAGGAAAAAAAAAATCATGGAATAAGACCTATGCTCTTAATGAAACACTTGTTACAGACTTATACAATTCATCATACTCCAAAATGTTAGTCATTTCAAACTCTTTTTTCTGCCTTTATTATGAAATAAATTTGTCACAACAATTTCCCAAAATTCAGGTTCATGTGCACTAGTAAGCCAAACACTGAGACACTAGTGCTTGGAGATAGAAAAAATTTCAATTTGGCCAGAGCTAAAGGGCAGGGGAACAAGATATTTCAAGTCTGTCTTTCTCAAAAAGCAAAAGTAGGGAGGTTTTATGTGGCTAGGGAGTAGAGGAAGGAAAGTTTTAGGGAACCAAAGAGAAAGACTGTGTTTCTTCAAAAACAGATAACATTTTGTGCAACCAGACTTCTGGGTATCAGCAACTGGTTGCAACTTTTATTTCTTCTGTAAAACAAACATAAATTTTCCTTGTGTCTCTCAAATTATCTTCTCCTGTTTGACAAAGACATAGCACACATCAGCAATTTAAAATTTTATTGTGAGAACAAGGGGTGTGGGTTGAAGAACCAAGATTCTGCAAAAATATCTCAAAATTGTACGTCACAGACATTATCTTTAAAGCAAAAAGCAGAAACTAAACATCTTGTGACCATTGCCATTAAGCATCAGTGTTTTGTACTTAACTAGCTGTATTTTCTATTATCTCAAGCAAAGTGTACTTTTAAACATTTCTCCTGGAACTTGCTTTACAGGCACACCTTCAGGACGTGACTAACATTTTCTTAATCTTTGACTACAAGCCATATGACAGCAAAGCAATAAAACATTTAGTTAAAGCCTATATCTATATCTCTAGACTCTATGATCTAATACCTACATATGTTTATTGTTAACTGCCAGCTTCAGTAGTATTAAGCTACTATCAGTTAATAAGGGACACCAACCCATCATAGACAGACTTTTAAAAAACTGATCTAGATTGTTACTAAACAATCTACTTTACTATATTCATTGTATTTCAATAGTTTTCTTGCATATCATGTTCAACCGTACATTGTGTTATTTATATAAAGAGCTCTTCTTTATATTATAAAGTTATTTTCATTATTATTTGAAGTTTTACTTTCAAATCTTTTTGCATTTATTTATTTTTAATAAATCGATGCCGAGACTAATTTTGCACCTTCAACTGAAGGATGAAGATGCAGTTCATTCATTCATTTCATTTATGCTATATATAATCTATATATAACACTTAAGTAACTAAATCACAGGTTCTATGACTATCTTCATAGAATAAAAAAGTGGAGAAAGTAAAAGTGCCTGCCCTCACAGAACTCTAGAAAGTATAGGCCATAGTTGCTAAGAGAGAGAGAAAAAACAATTATAAAGTACAGGCCCAGGCACCCCCTGAAATGACTGGCAAAGGGTTGGCAGGACTCTCTTCCTTCACTCTGTAGCCTTTAGATTTCTATTACCAGACTGAAGGCATCTGTTTGCCTGCACGCATCAAAGCCTAATAAGACACAAACAGGAGTTTGTGTCCAAGAAAGTAAGGACTTATTAAGGAGATGGTACCATGTCCAGAGTCACAGGTAGCTCATGCTCAAAGACCTGGATCCTCAGTGGCTTCTAGGAGATGGATTATATAGGGAAGGAAATTGTTAGTCATGGTGACCAATGGAGTTTGGGTCATGATCTCTACCAAGTAGTTGGTGCTAGGGTGGGGGGTAATTGATCATTGCAGCTGGTCCTCATGTTAGCCATGGAGTTGCTCTAATTTTGCAAGGATTTGTTCTGTGGGATTGTCTGTCTTTCCTGGGTCCAGACCTAAAATACAGTTGATGTCAAGATGTTATCTTTTACTCTGTTTCAGTAGTCGGCAGACCCAGAACATTGTTCCTAACACTGCTGACTGTTGAGCATAACCACATTGTCCTGGGGTCTTAATGATTAAATGAGGGAGAGGAAGGTGAATGAGTCAGGGTGCTAGATGAGGCCAGTTTGATTCAAAGGAGAAAAAAATCAAACTAAAAGGCCAGATTTTAAAAAATTAAGTTTTTGCAATGTTACATTTCTTAGCAGAGGCTCAGGAGGAAGGACACATTAGAAAAAAAGCAGAGTTGACTGCAATGATATGTCCATGTCACATTCTAAACCATTTTCCCAAGCCATTAGTCATCAGTTTCCCCACACGCTTTCAGTTTAAAGTTAGCAAAACCATTGAAGCTTTGGCTCTACTTGCTTCACAAAACAGAAAAAGTGTGGTGATTTAAAGATGGCCACAACTCCTTGGACACTTTTTGTATTCCTTATCTCCTTGGGGGACACTGTGAATGCTATGGGCGACTGGTTTAGCTCAAAATGCATTCACAAATAATTTGATGAAGCCCTATAAAAACTCTGGGAATTGGGCAGTGCTGGAGGTTATATAGTAGGCTTGTCACCTCTCAAGTCTGAGCTCTTTGTACTGCATCACACTGTTCCTTTTACCCTCCTCTGTAATACTTATGGGAGTGGGCCTACTCACCTAAGGGCTAAGGTTAAGAGTTCCTGCTAGCCTGCCCTAAAATGCTTGCTATTGGGATAACTGCCTTGGGATTGACAACAAAAAAGTGAGTCTTGTCTTTAGAATGCCATTGTTGTTCTTCCCTAGAAGAACAAGAGCCTGGAGTCTTTCTTTAGTAAATTAGTTGATAAGATTAATGATCCAGAGATTTCAGGAATTCACAGAGAAGCACCAGCTTCTTAGGCTTAACAGAAGTGATGGAATGAAGCAAGATTAGGCTCAGAGTGAAAATTGGGAATAAGGATCCTGTGTTTCTTAGAGACATATTTGCTGATTTAGAGCTAGGTATTGAGAGGCAGCCAAAGATATACAAGACAGAAATAACTACCACTTGGTAGTAAAAAAAAATTCAATTCACCTGAACCTGAGTCTTCTGCTGTCCGCCTGCCTGAGCCTCCATATCCCTCTCTGCGAAATGAAGATAAGTGCCCCTTCCGGGATGTCTCACGATAGTCTGAGAATCAAGAGGAATTATGGGTGCGTGCACTTGGAAAAACTCAGAGTGCTCTGCCCACACTAGGCAGTTTTTGAAGGAAGTAATGTGATGTAGCAGAAGGACCTGTGAACTAGGGGTCAAAATACCTGGCTTCCTGCCCTGACCAGTGTGGGTGTTTAGTTGCTTGTGCCTCATCTCATAGTGAGGGGTCACTGGTTGGGTTCCCTGTCAGGGCATGTGACTGGGTTGTGGATTAAGTGTCGGGGCATGTGCAAAAGGCAACTAATTGATGTTTCTCTTTCACATTATTTCTCTCTCTCTCTCTCTCTCTCTCTCTCTCTCTCTCTCTCTTTCTGCCTCCCTTCCCCTCTCTCTAAAAATAAATTAATAAAATATTCAAAATGAAAAAAAGTCCCGGCATCCTGACCCACCTCCACCTGGGGCTCCTCATTAGTCACCAGACAAAACGCTCATCTGCTTCCTCTCTCTGTAAAATGAAGTCATAGTGGCAGTGCTCTCCATGGAGATGTGAAGTACCAACGAAGAAGCGTGTGGGAAGTGCGATGCAAACTGTTACTTGCTGTATAAATGCCAAGCAGATTAGGATTACAACACACATGCCTTCCAGACATACCCTTTTAATTGAATATTGTCATTTATGGACTTTGATCTCTTCAAAATAGCCTTTATAATGATTTTGTCATTGTTCACAGTGGTCTACTTTTATCTACAGTGTGCACACATTACCTTTAGTCCTCATAACTGGCTCCTCAATACCTGTTCCCTCCCAAATAAACGGCCCACACGATTCCCAACAACCTCATCGTCTTTCCCATTGTCTGGTCTAAGCACCAGTGTCTGCCCAAGTCCTAGCCACTGAAGCATGTGTCAAAGTCTGCCGGGGTGGGGGTTTGGACAAGACGTCCTTGTCTTCGGTTAGGAGACGGAGGAAGGATAATCTGCTCCACCTGTCGACACTGTGGCACATGAATGCGCTGCCTAGAAGAGCAGTGGCACCTGGAGTCCCTGATGGAAGCTGCTGCCTTACAGTGGATACATCCTGGGTGTGGAGGGGAGACTTAGAAAGAATCTTAGACTCTTGAGAGTCATTGAGCAGTTGAATCAGCCATCCCTGGAGCCATCTTATCTCTAGACCCCTTGCATCCAAAAAATAACAAGTTTCTTTATTGTTTGAGTCCATTTCAGAAGGTTTTTGATGTTGCTGCAGCCAAACACATTTTAACTAAGAGACCTTGTAATTTGACCAGTAAATTTGCATAATCTCGAAAGTTAGTTTTCTTTATTAATATTTTTGTGACAATAACTCCCATTCTCCCTATTATAAAAATAAAGGTTACTGATAATAATATATTTGGCAAAGATGGAAATATTTAATAAAGGAAATGTAAATTATAATGATCTCTCAACTTGGAGAAAGCCACAGCTAATATTTTGGTGAATTTCTCCTTGGTGTTCATTATAACATGGCTTTATTTGTTTGAAAAGATTGGAGAGAGGAGGAGGAAAGTCACCATAGAATTGGCTATATTTGTGTCTTTCTAGAAGGAATGCTAAAAAAGAGGATGGGGGCAAATTTGTGAAACCTTGTTGGGGAGAAATACCAAAGAGTGCAAGAGGTTTAGGAAGAGAGGAGTGGAGGGGAAATTCTGAGAGACAAAACGTAACTTTTATGATTTTCCCAAAATTTAACTATGCCCTGCTCTCTGGCTTTCCTTGCCATGGTAAGGAAGGGGGGGTGCTTTCCATTTCCACTACCTTCTCCTCTGCAGGCCAAGCCTGCAGAGACTAACCCTGACCCCTCTGTCTGGAAGAGACAAACACTGGAGCCAGCTGGCGCGTCCCGGATTTTGAGCAACTCATCCTGATGTATCTCAGTGTGTCATTAATGAAGATAAGTAAGAGCTATGATTCCAGGAATCAGGTCCTGAAACTTACACAACACTCAGAATTCAGAGAAAGGCAAGAATTGCAAAACTTTGTTTATAGCAGAGATCACAAACTGACGGGCTCTGAGCTGTGTGTGACCCCTACCTACATGCATTTCGTTGGACTGCAAAGTATTGAAAAATCAGGAGATTTGAGGTACATGTGCAGATTTCACCTTCTCTTAGTTTTTTTTAATATGAAGATATAGCAACATTGAACTTGCACTTTAACATAGGAAGACAGTAGCTGGAGATGACTTGGCTGCTTCTTCATCCAGGACATAATGCTTGCATGTTTACCACACATAAGGTGTGCAGATACTCACATCCCACCTGTTCTACTTATTTCCATGACCAGTAGCAATCCCTGTTGGAAGGATTGGAGTTTTCATTCTGTAAAGTCTAGTCACCTCACTTGACAGATTTGATCAAGTAGTATGGGCTCCTGAAGGACTGTGTTGAAAACGATTCTGGGGTTCATTAGAAAAGAGCCACTCTTGATTGCTGGTGTCTGCCATGGGCAGCAAGTGGGGGAGTCATTGTCACCTGGAGTCTAAAGGTCAGCCACTAAACAGTTTGAGGAGAAGACTTGTAGAACTTCTTAAGTCAGGGAGAGAGTAGCTTTCAGTATACTTTTGTAATAGGTGTGGAATAGGGTCCAGAACTTGGGGTGTCTAGGAATATAGGATATCCCCCTATAAACTTGTCTGGGGGATGGGAGACATGTAACAAGGCCATTCAGAATTACTTTGCATATTAATAACAGGCTAGCTTCATAGTAATGCTGAATAGTTTGCCTGGGCTAGGGAGATGGGCATGACTCTGACCCATGATGTAGATGGGAGGCAGCTCCCGCCATTATAGCCCCTGTGCAAGAGCTTGGAGACAGTTGACTCCACACTACAGGGCCACTCCTGCCCGGACTAACTATGGCAGCCAAGAAAGGCAGAAAATAGGGGAGTGCTAGCATGTGTAGCCAATTGAGGGGGGAGTTGGAAATGGGGTTACAAAGGAGGATCCAGGCCAGGATTTAAACTAAAAGGTGAGCAGCCGTGCACATCAGGACCATGTAAGTCAAAAAGGGGTGGAAGGACCTTCACCAGCCCCTGGCATGAGGAGGTGCTATGCAGTTTTGGATTAAGAACTGGAGATCGCAGCAACGCTGCTGATGGTGCCAGGAACCACGGGAGGCCTGCCTAGCTGGGCACGGATTACTGGGAGGAACTGGGAGAAGTTAGACACAGACTTCTGTTTTGTTTTGTTTTTTCCTGAAAGGTGGTACTTCTGACTGGCATGCTCTGAGGCTGGCCTGACTGGGCAAAGGGGAAAGGGCAGGACTATGTGTGTTTGTGGGTGTTCAAAGGCAGTGAGACTTAATGGCAAAATTCTGCCTTTACTCTAAACCTGTATAACTTTTAATTAAATAGTTCCTTTCCTTTTTACCAAACTCTGGCATTGACAGCCACAGTTCTTGTTAGCAATGAGCAATAGAACCCAGAGCAATAGACCATGGGGGTTCTGCTACAGTGTGGAAGAAGCGGTGGGCCAGGCTACCTGAGGCAGGATGGTTGGTTATTCCAGTTCCCAGTTTCTTCACCTGCAAGATGGGGCCAGTGACCCTTTCCCTGCCTGCATCTCAGGCTCACTGTGGGAGTAAGTGCGATGCTGTGTGCAGGAGGGCTGGGATAACCACCACAAGTGTTGCTGTTGTTGTTCTCCAGTATTGGTTTAAAATCCTTCCTGCAGGGCGCTCATTGTTTAGCAAAATTTGGAAGTGGCCCTTTACCCAAGACAGCTTATAGAAGTAACTTGTATTTGTTTTAGTTTCCGAGTTGCTAAGGAAGTCGTGTAATACAGTTTTCTTTCATGTGAATGTGGACTGGCCTGTGTAGATCAGTCTATGTCTGTGTGAGACCTATTTCCTGATTCCAAGAAGTCAGTGTGGGGGGAGTCAGCTCAGGTGCTGTGATCACCCCTTCCTCACTTTTTATTAGGTAAAATAATAACCATAGAAATAATAAGAATAGCAGATATTTTCTTAGTGCTTACTAGTAATGAAGACATTTCTGATGAATTATCTCATTTAACCCTTATAATATATTTATAAGGTATGTATTGTTTCTCCAATTACAGATGAGAAAACTGAGTATCAGGGAATTTAAGCAACCTGTCCATAGATAATGGCTATAAAATGACAGAGCTGTGATCATTATAAGCACAGCTAATGCTTATTGAGAATTCACTGTATGCCTGGAGCTACCCGGAGTGCTGACAGGCACTATTTCCTTTGATCTTTGAGGAAACTGGGTGAGGTACATATTTTCTTATGTGTTGGAAACTTCCCTGCCTGGTTTCAGAAGCTATAAGCCCCAATGTCTAAGGCTCAGTCCAGAGACCTTGTGACCATAAGCCACTAAGGAGATAAAGCTTATCTTCCTGGCAGGGGCGCCACCTCTGCCCCCTTTTACTTCACCCTGCTTGGCCCTGGGGAGGGTGACTGATTAGCCAATGATGGGTAAGATTCCTCAAGGGAGTGATGACTTAAGACAGGCATGGTCAAGAAGGGGCCCTCAGGGAAGGACTTGGGGGAGCTATACAAAAAGGGGGTGATGGACCCTCACCCTTCAGCTTTGACAGCCTGAGTCCTGATTCTGTCTGTAAGAAGTCTCCTCATCTCTTGGCTGCCTTACTTCCCCTGCCTGACTTAAGCCTGAAACAATGCCAGAGGGCAGTGCAGCTCTGGACGGGAACAGGAGGTTTCCTGGGGGGATCAGGACTAAGAAAAAAATGCATAAAATCCTGTGAAAACTGCTTTGCTAAGAACGCCCTCAATTTTCTGATAAGGGTCTAAGCATAAAACGAGTTTGTTTCCCAAAGTCGTATAACCCTTTAGCTAACTGACCCTCTCCAGAATAAGCCCTCATAGTTCTTTGAATGTTATCTCTTGTTTGATCCTTACTGCCTAAAATGATAAATGAGGCCCTTCCTTGATGTAATGCTCCCAGAAAGCAATAAAAGCCTGTCCAGGCAGGGGTCAGGGCCCTCTCACTCAGAGAGTGGCCATGCCATCCCTTTTCTCCACAGGATTCCTACAGTCCATGTGAATTTGTTCATGGCATCCACAACACCATGGACACTGCTGGCAGGAGTCCACATCACTTATCCATGCTTTTATCCCATGAGAAAACTAAAGTTCAGAGAGGTTGCTCAATTTGCCCAAGGTCACACAGCTTGGGTGACTCATGGCAGGCAGGCTGACTCCAGGGTCTACTGTACTTTTTCTTGGCCTTGACCACAGGATTGTAAGGTCCAAGCCTGTGCAGTCTGTGGCTGTATACTGAGCAGCTTCTCGGAGGAGGGGAGAGAGATTAGAAGCAGAAGAACCGTGAGCAGATCTCTGGAGGATCCCTTACTGAGTATGAAAGCCCCATAGGAGCTTCACCACGTTGGTGCCTCAGAAAAATAAATGCCAGCAATACAGTTGCACATAGAATTGCAGTTGGCTAGTCCTTTTGTTCCTGATAAAAGCGGAAACGAATTCTCAGAATTCTATTTGTGAGGCAGAGACTGTGAAAGGCTCATTCTTTTGGGGGGATTTTTTCCTAACACCTATTATGCAAAACAGAACATTCCTGGCCTTAAGATCCACGCCGTGGACTGGTGGGAGCGCCCATTGGGGTCCACTGCATTTGCCACAGCTCCCAGCTGCAGCCACCTCCCCAAATCAGCTGATTAGAATATTCCCTCCCATCTCAGGAGTCAGGAGCTGAGTCTCAGAGAAGCTGAGTTTGTCAAGAACACACAACTAGTTGGTGTGAGAGTGTGGTCTAGCCTCCAGATTTCCTGGCCTCCACTTTCATGCTGTTTGCTTCATGCACCTGGGGACTCACAGGTGGATCTAATCCAGCCATATTTACTGAGGGCCAGCATCACCCATGCACTTTGCTAATTCAAACCTCGTGAGCATTTTGGGAGGCACTATTATGGTTCTATTTTACAGATGAGGAAACTGAGGCTCACAGGGTTGGAAAACTTTCTCAAGTTCACACAGTAAATGAGCTTGGCTTCAAGCCCATGCTCTTAACTATTATGATGAGTGGCCCCTTGGCTCTTTGTGATAGTCGTGTAAGACAGTTCTGAAACTGGAAAACAGTTGACGGTGAAAAGTATGAATGGGGGTGGGAGAGGCAAGACTACATGCTCAGAGCTTGTGGTGAGGGTCTGCTGCCGCAGTAAGAAGGGCACCACCGTGGGATTTGCTTGAAAAGAAAGTGACCTGCTGATTTTCCAGTGGGTGAGCATGTCAGTGACTGGTCTCACTCTGGCTATATACTCACAGGAATGTCTTGATTTTTATGCCCCCGTTAAATTTTTTTCAATGTGAAGATTTAATGAGATAATATCTAAAAGTCAGTTGAGGTACTTAGCAGAAGATATCGTTTAAGTTCAAGACATGAACTGTCTCAAATGTTGTTTTTCTGTGAAAGGAATCTCATTTTGTAATAATGCAGCCCACTGCATAATGGTGATTTGGGATGGAAAAACAAGACAAGAAAGTTGTGTTCTCTGGAGATAGATGGGGTTCTGGAGCTGCTGCTCTCCCCTTTAAAAGGTGAGCTGGAGCAGGCTTCACTCAGCAGCTGGGTTTGGGGGTGGAAGCTAGAGCCGGGCATGGTATGAATGCAGGGAACCCTGATGGGCGCTCCTGCCAGGCACCAGGTCTGAGGTGTGTCTGTGAACAGTGTGCCTGGTTGTATAGTCAGTGTAGCTGAGGCCCAGAGACCAGGGCAGGCCAAACACTGGCTGATGTTTCCCTTTCATCCGTGTTCTTGAACTTTGTAATTAAATTTGTGGAATGAGTGAATCTTTCTCCAAGAGCAAGATCTATTTTTCCAACTATTTACTGAACATATCTATCTTGATATCCTATAGCAATCTCAAATTTACATACACACATGGTTTCATTTCTTTTCCTTAAATATCATGTTAGGTAGGATAGATAGCAAACCAAGGCAGGGAGGAGGAGGGAGACATGTCTCACCCACTAACTCAGTAGCCTTGAGCTTGGTCCTATAACATTCCAAGTGTTACAACAGCACAGGAAACATCATGTTAACACAGGAGGAGGGCAGTCCTTTAAACTCTACATATCATATCCACTATCTAGGAAAGAGCCTTTGAAACTATGCTTTCATCCCAAGGCCCCAAAGGCCAGAAAGAGCCCAAAGGAAGAAGCCCATTAACACCTTAGGGTATTCACGCTCCCCCCAAAACTGGAACCACCTTTACCTGTCAATTAAGATGTAACTTCTTCACCCCTGTCCTGCCAACTATGTAAGTCCTCAGAACAAAGGACTCTCTCTCAGCTCTCTGGCCACCGAGACACTTGCTAAACCAGCCTTTGGCCACCCTTGCTTTTGCTGCCCTTACCCTGCTTTGCCCTGAATCTATGCCTTGCACTCCCCACCCTCGACAAGGCCTATTCTCTTCCATGAGAATCTATTACCAATAAACCCTGCTTGCATGCTAATAGACTTTTTGATCTGTAATTCTTTCCTGCGTCAGTGAGAAGAACCAAGTTACTGGGAGTTTCTCCCATAACAATCATATCTTTTTCTGTGAGCAGTATATGAAGTGAGTGTCTGAGGAGATTAGACTGCATTCATTTCAGTTATGGAATGATTTACTAATTATTTACTAATCTGTCACCTTAGAGTATTTACTAACCTTCTCTGCTTCATTTTCCTCATCTGTAAAATGCATCTAATAATAGTATCTACCTTACAGTGTTATTGTGAAGATTAATTAGTGTGGATCTGGCACATAACTCCCTGTAAATGTTAACCATTATTATTTCCGATTTTAGCCAAGTAACTGGTTAGGAACTTTGTTACAAACTTTATTGTTAAGTTTCCCTGCCTCCTTCTCCCCAGAGCTAATGTGACTTCATCTCCCTGTTTTTGTCTGCCCTAACACAGCCATAGTTGAAAGGTCCTTGATGCAAATCTTGATCTTCTTTCTCTTCCAACATAACCCCTGAAGACCAGGTTGTCCTTTAAACCGATCATTCCCCTCCCCAGTGCTTGGAATCCACCTTCCTTGGTACTGGAAGGTGAACGGCTTTCCGGCTCCAATCCCACACGCCCCGCTCATCTTCAGCCATTCCTTGCCTCTCCACCTCCATACTCCAGCCACACTGGACTGCCTGCAGCTCCTGGGAGATATCACCGAGTCCCACTGCTCCTGGCTGTTGTTACCTCTCTCTGAGGCTCCCTTACCTTTCTCGTTTCGCCAGTATCATCTAAGTGTAGTTTTCCCTCACATGGTTAGAGTTTTATGGAAATAATTGCTCCTGCACATATGCCTCACAGAACCAGATTCCTAACTCAATTGTAGCACCTATCACTTTGCGTTAAATCCCATTATTTGTTCATCTGCTCCTCTGTACCTTGCTTACCTCCCTGACAGACATGAGCTCCTTGAGGGCAGAAGCCACGGACCACGGGATCTTTATCCATTTCTGTGTCAGGCTGCGGCCTAATACATGACTGCAGTCCAATGTTATTTTTTCCATTAGAAAATTTATATGTTATTATGCAATATAAGTATTAAAGATCAGCGAGTCTATTAGTGTGCAAGTAGGGTTTATTGGTGTCATTCTCATGGAAGAGAATGGGCCGAGGTAAGGTGAGGGACAAAGGCAAGAGCAAGGGTGACAGGGGTAGGGTGGTGGCAAGAGCAAGAGAGAGGTCCTTTGTTCTAAGGACTTATATAGTTGGCAGGATGGGGGGTGAAAAAGTTACATACTGGTTGACAGGTGAAGGTGGTACCAGTTTGGGGGAGGCATAAAGGTGTTAATGGGCTTCTTCCTTTGGGCACTATGGGCCCTTTCTGGCCTTTGAGGCCTTGGGATGAAAGCATAGTTTCAAAAGCTTTCTTTCCCAGATAGTAGAAAAGATACATAGAATTTCAAGGATGCCTTCCTCCCGTGTTAGCATGGTGTGTCCTGTGGTGTTGGAACACTTGGCAAGATCATGGGCCCGGCTCAGGGCTGCTGAGTCAGTGGGTGAGACATGTCTCCCTTCTCCTCCCTGCCTCGGTTTTGCTATCTATGCTGCCTAACAATACCTTCTGTTTTAATAGGATGCCTCCCATCATAATTTCTCCCTTTCACTTGAAGGAAAATAGTACGAATGCCCAGGGAGATGGCGAGGATATTAATTTCTGTTTTGAACCTAAGGGGAAAGCTCATGCTTCCACCAAGCTCCCATCTGGCTTTGAAGGCACAAGGATTTTTCGTTTGGACCCCAAGCAGAATGTCAAAGACGTTTGGCGCCTGCACCCCTTCTCCGAGTTGCAGCTAAAGGCGGGTGTAAATCTGCAGGATCTGAGGGCTGTGCACACGCACGCACTTCACAGGAGGCCAGCGTGCAGGGCTGGGTGGGCCCTCTGGCCGGCCGTTGTGAGGGCCGTCTGGTCTCCTTTACCCATCACTCTGGCTTACAGGCTCCCTTTCCGACTCCGCTCCCTCCTTTCTGCTGCTTCCAATGCTGAAATCATCTGATTCCTCCCTTGTTTCCACTTCCCGTAATTGTCTCCTTGGCAGCTTATGCCCATTTCATGTCTGGCCCATAACAGTTTCAAGGCACATATTTTAAGCTGGTAGTTTATTTTTCTTTCCTTTCTCCCTGCCCCCCCCCCCACCGCCCAAGTTCTTTGTTTTTCTAAACTACCTTGGCTGGACTGCAAGAGTTGGGGTGCTCCTGGGAGGTCCGGAGCCTTTCAAAGGTGTGGGTCCAGTACTGCCCAGACCCCCTGGAGTCACCGAAGCCCCCCGCACGGGCAGCTGGGACAGCAGCAGGACATCCTGCCTGAGTGCAGCGGTCCCTGCGTGGTCCCCTTCTCCCATCCCTCCTTCCTCACTGTCCCTCCTCCCGTCCACCAGTAAGTCAGCCTGAGAAATAATCTCCGAAAGAAGAGACTTCTCAGGCCCTATCGTCACACTGGTCTGGAGCCAAACCTGAGTTTCAAATTGAGAGAGGAGTCAAAAGCTAGGAGAATTCCTTGGCAAGTGGAATAGGGAAACTGGGACTGACAGCTGAACAAAAGGATGAAGCAATTTACAGCCAGGTGCAGACTGTCACCAGGGCAGAAGGCCCCAGTGCCTGTCAGGGTGCGAAACTGGGAAAACAAAGACATTGACCCAGGGTAACCTTTCTCCCTGGCCTTTCCTCCCTGGAGGTAATGATATGGGAAACTTTAAAAAAAACCTCTGTTTAACCTTTGCTCACCCAAGACCCCAGGCGCCATAGGAGAACAATAAGGCCATCTAGGAAGAGCAGATAAAGCAGATAGCCGGATAGTCACTAGGACTAGGGCTAGCACCCCCGCAGATAGAACCAATTTTCACATTTAGCCTTTGAACTCTGCTTCTGCCCCGTAGATAGAACTAATTACCGCATTCTGCTTCTATATCCTGCTTGCCACGTAGATAGGAAGACCCCTAATCTATATATTCCCCAAGAATCTTTTGTTCGGGGCTCAGAATTTGAAGACTGACTCCTCTGGGCCCGTGCACGTAAAAAGGAATAAACCTCGTACTCCAGAATCCCTCAGTGTCTGGTCGCTTCATTTCCCGTAACAGTAACATCTAGGCCTCAGTTATGTTTCAGCTTCAGGCCCAGAAAAGCAGCAAAACCAGGTAGGGATACCTGAACCAACTGCAATGACTAAAGACCAATCAGTGGAGACCATGACCCTGAAGGCACACACCTGGAGAACAGATGAATATTCTACTGAAACCCTCTCCTGAGACATCTCCTAAGAGTCCTGCCTGCAAGAGAGAGACAAAAGACTCAAGACAAAGGACCCGGCAAGGTGTGCTCCCCCTCTCCCACTCCATTCCATTTCCCTTCTTCCACTTCTTTCCCCACAGGCACCTGTCTGTCTCCTAAACTCCAAGGAAATGGGCAGCTGGCAACTTGTCCCAGGATGATCCTCAGAACCTGTCCTCAGAGCCCCTTTTCTCTGACTTCCCAGTGAGCTAAGGCAGCCCAGCCTAGGCTTTCCTGTTGCTTCTTCTAAGTTTAGCCTTTCCTTGTTTCTCTGTCCCCAGCTTTAATAAATGGATCCTCACAGTCACCTGAACTTGTTTTGCGAGATCTTTCCTATACAAAGCCAAGGGCCCACATACTACAGCTGTCCCTAGGCAGCCCCACTTAGGACCAGGCCCCTATTCTGTAATAGGAGGGGGGCTACTGGAAGGCAGACAACCCCCAAAGTGAGGCCATTAACCACCCCCACCTCCAGCAAACTCTCATGTGCCCAGTCTTCCTTTTCATTTAAAAGAAATGTTTTCTAAGACAGTCTCTAGCTAGTAATGAAACTCCAGAACACCTTGATAATACATGCAACAAAGAGAATGTGTGTGTTTATGTAAATTTGTGTGTATTGTAGTGGCCTGCACAGGAGGGGGGTGGGGCTAGCCTCGGAATCAATAGGATGAATGTAATGGCTAATAGCCTGGGAGAACAAATAACTAAGTAACTGAGGAGTAAGAACAAAGAAATTGGTATTAACTCTTATCAGCAGTTCCGCTTTCTTGTTTTCATGCCAGAAGCAATGGTCTGAATGGCAGACTGCCCCTCACCCTATATAGACAATTGTTCCCCACTGACTGGGGCCCAGAATTTGGAGACTGACTCCTCTGGGTCTGTGCGCATAAAATAAAGTTCCACTCTGTACACCAGAAAGCAGCTGAGTGGTTTTCTGTAACAATACAAGCATGTTTACAACCCTGCTAATAAAATTATCTTGAGTTGATGGTCTCTCTGTTTCTGACGGTGATGTTTATCATTTCTAAGCATGTTTAAATATTTTTACTATTCATGTACATACATATCCACAATAATATTATGTACTCTTTAGTATGCTACACAATTTTATAGCTAGCACCTCATTCTGACTATGAAATATTTCATGCACATAATCATAAAAAGGAGAAGCCAGTATTATAACAGGGTACAGCCAAAAGGGGGGCCCCAAAAAGGGATTTGGAATGGGATCCAGAACGCAAGGTGTCTAGGAAATATTAAGATGTCCTCACCCCTTACTCCACCTTACAGGTGTCAGTTGGGGGAAAGGACAAATGGAGCAGGGCCATTGAGAGCTGTTTTGCATAGCAACAGTTGGCATGGTCATTTAACATATCTATAACCTTTAACTGGCTGCATAGATCTGTTAAATAGCTGTGGCCATGCTCTGGGGGGAGGGATGAAATCACTTCTCCCCAGATGTAACTGTGGGGACAAGTCTCCTGAGTTACAGCACCTCTGTGAGAGCTTGGAGATGATTGGCTCCATGACATGGGGCCACTCCTGCCCAGACTCACAATGGCAGCCCAGTAAACTTGGAATAATACAGGAATGCTGGCAGGTGAAACTGATTGTGGGAGGAGTCAGAAAGGGGGTACAGAGGAAGATTGGCCCCGGGGGTTTAAACTCAGACAGGGCAGCCATTGATGAAGAGCCATGCGGTTTTGGTAGAATGAGGACCCCCTCTTGGCCAGGTGAAGGAGAGAACCTTCACCTTGCCAGAGTGGGGACCCCTGCAGCCATGTGAGGAGAGGGAACCACTGGGCTGTGGCAGTGCAGAGAGACAGCCACCGCTTTTGGACAGAGTGGGGACCCCCACAGCTGGGGGTAGAGAGAATCACCATGCAGCTTTAGCAGAGAATTGCCACTGGGCTTTGCCAGAGTGGCAACCCCTACCCTCTTCGAAGCTCTGGTGAAGGAAAGAAGAGACTTTGCCTGGAAGAAGAGTCAAAGAACTCTTTGCCAAGTAGACTGTGAGAAGGTGCCACATGGCTTTGGAGAAATTAGAGATCCTGCCTGGACAGCAACCCACCGGATGTTGCCAGTGGCCTGAAACAAGGACATGCGCTTCTTTTCCTGAGTTATGGTACCCTGAATTAGGGCAGGGGGCGAAGGAAGCACTGTGAGTATCTGTAGTTATCCTAAAGGACTTTGATACTTTAATGGGGGACATTGGGTCACTACTTTAAGTCTATATAGCTTTAAATAAACCTTTCCTTTCCTTTTCACAAGTCTCTGGCATTAAGAGACATCTTTCCTCTGGTAGCGGACAGACGAGCCCAGTAGGTTGGTCCAGACAGTATTAGTATACCGTCCTTGGGGGGGGTGGCTGTTGTTCTGTAACACTTTTTGGCATCCCTGAGTGGGCCAAATATTGCCCCCCTTGGACCTCTGTTCTGTAACAGTATGCCAGCATTCTGATCAAGTGCTTTTCTGATTGGGATAGTCTCGTGAAGGGAGATTTTTAATGCATTCTCACTTGAAATGCAGCAGACACCAACCATAGTGAAATGAAGGAGATAATTTACAGTTTTTTAAAAATTGGGCAAAAGGAAATTAAAAAAGAAGGCAAGTGCGAGCTTAGCAATAAAAGGGAAGTGAAACAAACACTCATTGTTAGGGCTGGGTGTGGAGCCCTTTTGTCTGTAACCAAGGAGGTCTGTGAGAAACCTCGGAAGCTCTTGCTAATCTGAAATTCCACCAGCTGAGAAATAAAAACACTGCTTGGTTATTGAAGAAATGTGTTGGCACCTTCAGCACAGGAAATGAAACTTTTCATTTTGCAACTGACTTGTAAATTTGTTATAACCACCTTCCTCCCATCTTTCAAAATCTTCGGAACAGGCTGGAGTTAGAGATGTGATCTGCAACACTGCCTAGTGGACAACAGCAGGGCAACGGTGAAAGACAAAGCAGCAGTTTTGCTCACCTGGTGTTAGCACAGGTGTTTTTGCACCCATTCACTTTTGAATCTATGTGAAATGACTCCCTTAAGCAAATACACAACTTTTCAGCTTGAATGAATGAGTTCTGAAGTCAAACAATTAAACACCCACTACATGCAATAAAATAAGCACTTTACAAACTGTCGTTTCAATTCAGCAAATATGTATTGAGGATCCACTAGGGAAATAGGCA
Organism: Artibeus jamaicensis; assembly: GCF_021234435.1. Classification (NCBI taxonomy): domain Eukaryota; kingdom Metazoa; phylum Chordata; class Mammalia; order Chiroptera; family Phyllostomidae; genus Artibeus; species Artibeus jamaicensis. The sequence goes on from NW_026522030.1 coordinate 57,653,003, forward strand.
GCATAATTAAGAGCATGGATCCAGGAGGAGGGTGGATCTGAAGGGAGAAAAGGAAGGCAAGAGAAAGCTCCATCTCTGTATGACATGTATACACAGAGGCTGTCAGTGCAGTGGCCATTCAGGTGCACTCAGCACTTGGTTACTAGAGCCCCTCAGAGGTGCAGAAGGGGCTGGTGGAAGCCTTATTATTATAACATTCAACAGATTTTCCTCTGCACTCTGGCAAACCTCTCTTCAGAACTTGTTTTCCTGGGATTTCACCTTTCACTGCTTACCCCTCAGTGCAGAACCCCTGGCCCTAGGGACAGTCAAGGCCCTGTACCAGCTCCCTGGTTGTTTCAGACCCTAGACATTTTAAATCCTGCTATAATCTTTGAAAGCAAAGAACCCAAAATTTAATAAAATTTTAACTCTACTTCATTAAATCACCCAAGTTAGAAAGGAAGCCACCCAGTTTGGTCCTCAGCCAGTTTGCCTTCACCCCCCTACTTTTCACTCTTGACTTTTAAGCAGAAAGACACCAAGTCAGATTCCACAGGGCTGTGGTTAAGAATAAGGCTGTGAGATCAAGAGAGGAGCCTTAGGTTTCATGAGGTCCCAAGTCCATTTACATCTTTCCTCCAACACGCAGCACTTTGCTTGGGGCAGCTTGTTGGGGCCCCTTTGAGTGCCCCCTGCAGCCCTGAGTACAATGGCAGGGATTAAATTCTCCTCCAAAGGAAGGCTCCTCCCAAGAAGGAGGAACATTCTGTGAGTTCAGTGAATAACTACCTCATAGCACCTCAGGCCGAGGAAGGGGCTGCTCTGTTCTCTTTCCCCTTCCCCACCTCTTTCTGCCTCTCCTTCCCCCTCTCCTTCCTCCTCCTTCCCTCCTTCCATGGAAGGGACAGTGCCCCACTTACACAACAGGCTTCAGAGACAGGTATGAAGCACAGGGTGGGAGAAAAGGAGAGAGAAAAAGATTCTTTGGCTTGAGGAATCAAATCCCCACCTCTCTGAAACGCCTGATCCCAGTCTCTTCCCTAAACTTCCCTGGCTGCTACCATTGAACAGAATGACCCTTTCCTAACCCAGATGTGGGCAATGGAAACACACTGACACCTTTTCCAAGCTCAGTTGAGGTCAATCAACTGAAAAAAAAAAAAAAAAAACAGGAGGCAGACATTGTTAGGTCAGAGTGGCTCAAGAAACCAGACAGACACAGCAAGCTAAGGAGTAGGGTTTATTAGTGGTGAATAAGAGGGAAAAGTGGAGCCAACCAAAGGAGGTTAGGACTTGCTCAATTGTTCTTGGGGCAGGGTTTTTAAGCACAAAACCCTTCGAAGGGTAACTGGTTGGGGTGTCAGAGTGTCATTGGCTAGAGCTGGTTACTGGGTGCTGCTTCTGCTGACCATTGTTTCTGATTCATTTTGTCAGGCTCAAGTTAAAGCTGTATCCTTTTATGCCAGATAGGCCAACCCCAGACCCCAGTCTTAACTGGGCATCTGTTTGTCCTGGGTAGGATCAGCAGGCAGTTTCCCAGGCAGGCATTTGCCCAGGTTACAGTTTCCCACAGTACAGTTTTCCTGCCTGATGATTTGCCATCCCTCCTAGACCTACCTATGTCTGTCAGAAATATTCAAAGCATTTGCCTAGCATATATCTCTCTTTCTTTTAAGGATATAATGAAAGCTGCTAGTACTGAATCCTACCAGGTGTTGAGCACGGGACTAGGTTTCTTAGCAATAGTAATCCATGTAAGTCTCCAATTTAGACATAGTTCAGGTAACTGAGACTCAGAGAAATAAAAGGATTTTGCCCAAGGCCCATGGTGGAGCCCAGGTCTCCTTATTCCAAAGTTCAAGCTCTCTTACTCACAGAGACCCCTCTGGGGAAGAAGGGTCCCTGCCCCAGGCTCAGAGCTTTACTGGGACCAGGGGGACTGCCTTCCCAGGGCCCACCTTCCCCCTTCATGGCCCCCTTACATTTTAGACTCTTATAAAGCAAAATTCCCAAAGAAGTGCCAAAAAGGAGACACTTTAGAAAAAGGAGAGGCTGCATTCAGGTGCAACAATTTCCAAAGAAGAGAAACACAGCCTTCTACAAAAACTGAAAATGCTCTCCATAGAGGCAAAGGGGGGATTACTTTTTATAGAGAAAAGTCCCCTCCTACTTGGATTCTGAGAGGTATCACAGTATTCCTGTAATAATTACCTTGCAAGACATATTTAAAAATATTTTTTAATTTTTTTTATTGATTGTGCCATTATGGTTGTTCTATTCCCCCCCTTCATTCCCCTCCACCCTACTCCCTGTCCCCACCATTACCTCCCCCTTTAGTTTACAACCACGTGTCTCAAGTTCTTTAGATTCTATATTTCCCATACTATTCTTGCCCCCATCTATTTTCTATCTACTGTCTATGCTACTTATTTTCTGTACCTTCTCCCCCCATCTCCTCCTCCCACTCCCCTGTTGCTAACCCTCCTTGAGATCTTCATTTCTATGTTTCCACTCCTGATCTAGCTGTCCTTTTAGTTTGCTTTTGTTTTAGGTGTGGTTGTTAATGACTGTGAGTTTGCTGTCCTTTCACTGTTCTTGTTTCCTTAACTTCTTTTTCTTAGGTAAGTCCCTTTAACATTTCATATAATAAGGGCTTGGTGATGATGAACTCCTTGAATTTGATTTAATCTGAGAAGCACTTTATCTGTCCTTCCATTCTAAATGACAGTTTTGCTGGATAGAGCAATCTTGGTGGTAGGTCTTTGGATTTCATGACTTGGAATACCTCTTTCCAGCCCCTTCTTGCCTGTAAGGTCTCTTTTGAGAAATCCACTGACAGTCAGATGGGAACTCCTTTGTAGGTGACTGTCCCCTTATCTCTTGCTGCTTCTAGGATTCTCTCCTTCATTTTAATCTTGGCTAATATAATGATGATGTGCCTTGGTGTGTTTCTTCTTGGGTCCAACTTCTTTGGTACTCTCTGAGCTTCCTGGATTTCCTGGAAGTCTATTGCCTTTGCCAGATTGGGGAAATTCTCCTTTATTATTTGTTCAAATAAGTTTTCCACTGGTGGCTGTTCCTTTCCCCCTTCTGGTACCCCTATAATTCCAATGTTGGAGCACTTAAAGATGTCCTGGAGGTTCCTAAGACTCTCCTCATTTCTTTGAATTCTTGCTTCTTGACTCTTTTCTGTTTGGCCATTATTTGCTTTCTTCTGGTCCACTCCATTGATTTGAGTCCCAGTTTCCTTTTCATCGCTATTGGTTTCCTGTGCAATTCCATTCATTTCAATTAGTTTCGCCTTCATATGTATCTCTAATTTGTGGCTATAATCAACCAGTTCTGTGAGGATCCTGATCACCAGTGTTTTAAACTGTGCGTCTGAGAGTTTTGCTATTTCTTCATTGCTTAGATTTATAGGCTCTGGGGCTTTGAGATCTTCCTGAGCCATTTTTGGTCTGTTAGCGCACTTTAAGTATGAGGAGCGGAGCCTTGGACTCCCAGGTCCCTGGGTTGTGATGCTGCATGTGGGGGCATGGTCAGAGCAGGGAAATGGCAGCCCCCTCTGCTGTTTTGCGCCGCTGGGTGAGGAGCAGAACCTTAGATGGTTCACCAGGGCTGGGCCACTCAGAGTCGCTGGGTTATGACGCTGTATGTGGAGGTGGGGTCAGAGCAGGGAAATGGCGGCACCCTCTGTTGTCTCCGGCCGCTGGGACCCACTGGGTCCCGTCCAATCGCCCACTCCCTCGCGCATCTATCCCCGCACAAATGCGCGACCACAGTCAACCTGCACCCCCTGCTCTCTTGCTGTTTCCCCACGGTCGCTCGCTGAGTTGCCCACCAGGTCCAACCCTGCGCCTGGATGCCGCGAGCCTGAGTCCGTCTCACCAAGTTTTCCTGTGCTACTCCGCTCTGCCAGCTGCTGGTTTTGCCCCTCTTACCTGTCAGGCTGAAGAATTTGTTGTTAACAGACTTCCAAAAAGTTCAATTTTCTGTGTTCTGGCTGTGTTTTCTGTTGCTAATATTTAGTCGTCTCTAAACTTGGTTGTGTGAGAAAGCAAGGCGCTTCCACCTATGCCTCCATCTTGGTGGAAGTGCCCTCCTTGAAAGACATATTAACGCAGATTGTCACATCTTCCTAGAAGCATGTATGCGTATATATTTTTAAGACAAACCATGCCCCTGTGATAATAAAAATATACTTTAAAAATATTTTATCATAGATTTACCTGTCCATTTTTAAATTTCTACTGCATGTATATACTTTATAATATAGTACTTTATAACTGTAATGCACATGGCATGCATATTATAAATAAAAATAAACATTTTGGAGTTGTGTGCTCAAGAGAGGTGAAGTATCAAGGACCTATATCTCCGTAATCCTGGGTACTCTGGCTTAAAGGCATGGGTGGACATTCTCTGGGATTCAATGTATGTGTTAAAAGTTGAAGGTTTTATTTTGGTCACAAAGAGTAGCACAAAATTTATATACGTACAATTTTTTGTACATGTTAAGTGTACCCAGGAGAGCTACATGGTGTGAGACTGTGTCCATAGCATTAAATATCATAACCCCTTCCCCAGTGTGGCTGTTGGCCATCAGGAAAAATCAAGTGTACCCAAGTTACCCCCCCTCAAGTCCTGGTTCACAGAGAACCTCTGCCCTGCTCACTCTGGGATACACTCCTCACCCTCACTCTCTTCTCATCCTCCTACGCATGGACTTTTGCTTCCCTCCTTACCTTGGACATTACAGAGTCATGGCACAGAGTAGATCAGTTACACGTGCCTCATAGGGCTGAAGCTTCCTCACTGAGTTTCTAGGACTAGTAAGAGTAAATAAGGTCCACACAACCCAGAAGTGGAACTCTAAATTTTGGAGTGGTAGGGCCCTGAATGAGGGGGAAAATATCTGTGATCATGAACCTATGGTGCAACTTAGCTTCCACATGCATCCAAGCCTCCACTCCCCAATGGTGAAAACCAAAGAGGTGAGCACCACCACTCAATTCTCAGCCTTAATGAAAATATATAGGTGATCATAGCACACATCCTCTCTTCCATGAGACACACCCTGAGCCTGTGGGGGACACAGACCTCATAGCTTTGTTTTGGTAAGTGGTAGCAGTGGTGGAGGCAGGGACTGGGGCTCTCAGCAAGGCTGCTGTGGGTGTTGTTCACCTCTCTGCTCCACGTGAAAAGTGTTCACAGGTTACCTACCTTCTTTTCCTGTCTACACCCCTGAGAGGCTGTGGAAAGCCCTCAGTGTGTGGCACAAGCACATGGAAGTGCATAGTTACCTCAGCTCTTTGTTAGGAACTGTGGACCCAGAGTGCCTCAGGATCTGGAAACTGACAGGAGATGGTTAAAGGGCAATGAAAGGGCTTTGCAAAGCTGGGAGGAGGAGAAAATACATGATTTATGGGCTTGGGGAAGACATCTCCACATACTGTCAAGTAATACCCACATCACTCTCTAGCCACTAGAAGTAAACTGGATTCAAAAGTAGCAATGTAAAAATTGACTTACAACCTAAGTCACCCTGTCTCCTGCCCACCAGGAAGCCCAGTTCTGATGGGGTTCAGAGAAATGATAATTATCCTCTAAAAGTGGCTTTTTAGGTGTTAGAAAAGTAACCATTGTACAGTAGACACAGAACTGGGTATGTATGTATTGTGTAGAGGATGGAAGACCCTGATATACTGGTACTAACATGGATGTGATTGTGTCGTGACCCTTCAAGGCTGGGCAGGTCCATGGTATTCATGCAGATGGAATAATACTCACAGAGCTGTTGGGATGTCTGGCATGCCTTTATTCCCGGGTGGGTGAGCCATGCACTCTGCAAACTGCATGTCTCCCTGCATGCCACGTGTTGTGGTCCTGGATCCCCAGAGTGACACCCATCATGGTACCTATTACCTTGAGTGTGTCTCTCATCATCGCCCCCAGCAGGGAGTCTCTACCTGTTTACGTACTAGAGGGGAACAAAGCTGGCAATATGCCAGAAATTATATAACATAATTGTGCACATGCAAGCCCAGTTCATATTATAGGAACAGTTTATCCCACCCAGTCTCAAGGCCATGAGAACACTGGTTATCAGGCCCCTCCAAGGCCATGGGAACACTGCTTCCCTTGGTTACCCAGACACCTGGGTGAGGAAGCCAGACTGCCTCCACTTACCCTCCAAAGTGCTTAGACCAAGACTAGGGTGGGTGCTACTTAAAGATGGCTATATCTGTCATATTCCTCTGTCTTTAAACAAACTTTAACTCAAAATCAATTTCTGCTGGTTGGTCACCCTGGGCAAGGAAGCAACTCTTTATTGATGACAGCAATGCAGGGCAAATGGATCACACAGTCGTCAATGATGGGAATGTTTGCAGTGCAGCCACACAGCACCTGCAGAAAATGAGAGAGTGAGGAAAAGGTCAGAGGCTGACTGAGTGGAAAGGAGGAGAATAAATGAATAGGGGAAAGAATGTGGGGGTCCGGGAGGATGGATGTGTCTCCATCATTACTTATCAGCCCACTTCCTCTCTGTGCCCCTTCCCCAACCACCTGACTCAGGCTCCACCTGCTGATGACTGACCGGAACACACACAAGGTGAGATGGACTTGGTGCCATCTTGGCAAGAGTGTGTGTCTGTGTTCAGAGCAGGTGGTAATAGAGGAAAAGGCAAGTGCTTTCCTTACAGCCATTCTTTCTGACATTGTGCAGGATGTTGTAGTCAATGCAAGCAGTTGGCCTGTCAGGGCTGAGGTGTCCTCTGTGATTGTTACGTGCGTGGTAGAGAGATGGGGTGTCTTCTTCAGGACATGCACGGTGCATGCATCACAGGTGGGTTCTGCGACTTTTACAAGGGTGAAGTTTTGCTGGGCCTACTTCAGAGCACTACTCAGCCCACCAAAGTCAACCCGGGCAGAACAACCCATGGTTGTTCTAAAGGACAACCATGTGGTATTTGGGTCAACACCATTAAAGGGCTGAGTGAAATGACTACAAAACAAACAAACAACAAAATAGAGCCAAGAAATAGAGTTACTGAAAGAAAGAGTCCTGTGAAATAAAGAAAAGTGTCACTGGAGCCACCTGCTGTGCCACTTCCACTTGGAGAGAAGAACTTAGAATCAGTGTAGTTCATCCTGGCTCTCCTTCAGTCTCTTTGCCTGCCGTGGCTCCCACGTCTAGACCTGGAGAAGCAACTATTACCCCCGACAGAGAGGTTCACACGGAGCAAGGAAAGCCTGGGAAGACAGTGTCCTTTTCATTACATAATTAGTACTACGCATTATTTTTAAAATCTGATTCTCCTAACTCGAAGTTCAGACAGGATGAGTCACCAGGTAAGTAGAAAATGCAGGCCTAGGCCATTCAGAGGAGTTAATCCGAAGGACCTTGATCTTCCCCAGGCTTTCACAGTCAACACTGCTCAGCCAAGGGGAGGTGCCCGCCTACAGTGCTGAACGACAGGCTATGGCCACATAACAGGCTCCACCCAACTCAACGATCATTGCTTTTCACTAGGAGCTGCTATGCATTCTTAAGTAACACAATCTAACATCACACCCTCTGACCTCCACCTGCAGTTTGTTCCAAATTGCCCCTCCTATGCCAGTTAGTCAGGACCTGCGCTCTACATTACTGCCTACTGGTCCTTACAGTTTCTTCTTGTCCATCAGTAAACTCTTGTCTTTGTTCTCTCTCTCTCCCTGGTAGATGTTATGAGCTGAATTGTGTCCTCCCCAGGCCTCTGCCAAGAAAAATTCATATGTTGAAATCCCAAGCACCTAGTATACCAAAATGTAACTATTTCAGGTTTTAAAGAGGTTATTCAGTAAAAATGAAGCCCTCAGGGTGGGGACCTAATCCAATACGTCTGGTGTCTTTACAGAAAAGGAAGAGAAACCGGAGACGGGTGCACCCAGACAAAAGGCTGTGTGAGGACACAGGAGGAAGGCAGCCATCTGCGAGCTGAGCAGGGAGGCTTCAGAAGAAACCAAATCTGCCCACACCTGACATTGGACTTTCAGCCTCTACAACCGTGAAAAAATAAATTTCTGTTGTTTAAGCCACCCAGTCAATGGTGTGTTGTTACGGCAGCCCTGGCAGACTGATAGACTTCATGGTTCATTGCTTAAGCAACATGTTAAACACTCTCACCTCATTTTTGTTTCATTGTTCCTACCTGGCAAAAGTCCAAACCCTCTGCCTCTTCTACACCTGACCTCTGGTAAGAGGCTGAGACCTACTAGATAAGATCAAATGATTGAGTGTATTGTATCATCACTGTTGTATGGTTTACAGCTAAATGGCACCTCCAATGCTGCATGGAATTCATACTTTTCATTTGCTGCATGTATTTGATTAGTTCCTTCTATGTGCACTCAGGATACATGAATGAACAAAACTGACAAAGCTCCCTGCTTCTTGGAGCGCATATCATCATTGCATGGTCAGCTCTCTTACCCTCAACTAGCCCGTTTCAAACATTCTCCACTTTGAGAAACTTCTGTTCCCCTACATGCATTCTCGGTACCACTTCACAGAGGAAACCGTGGCCATCGGGAGGAAACCTTTCTTCACAAAACTCAAAAACATGTATTTCCCACTCCTCTTCTCTTCTTTCCTTCTTGTTAATTGTGAAAAAAAAAAAGTTTCCCAGGGTGAGTTCTTTGAACTTTCCACTTGGGAAAGGTGCCTTTACTTCCCCAAGCCTACTTTTTAGTCTTTGTTGTGACTTTTGGCTTAATTATCTATCTTGTCTCAGAACAGGGACTCACTGCTCTATCTTCAGCACTAGATGCTTAGCATTTAGTTGGTACTCAAGCACTGTGAAGGAAATGAGTGAGAAAGGAGAGGGCTAGTTGGACAGAGGGTCCATGCAGCACGCCCTAGGACGGAGCCACAAGAAAGGAGAGAGCAGGCTGAGGGGTGTCCGCCTAACATTGTCTATTGGAAACCACCACCGATTTCACCTCAGGAAACTGCACTCTGTCTCCATGGCTTCTGGAAGACCAGAGCTAGAGAGATTTAGCCTTACAGAGGAGGTTCTAGTGGAGCTTTCTGGACACTGAGGAACCTACTGTTTCTCCTGGCAGAGGAACTCTGCTCACGGTTCTTCTATCACTGTTTGGCAGGCCATGCTCAGCTTTGGGGGCCTCTGAAGCCTCTCCAACCAGGAGTGGCCTCAGACCCTCTGGTTCCCCATGGATGGTCTCTGCCTCAGAATATTTTCAAAGGGCTGCTCACAATCTGGACCTGCTGGGGTGGGACCCACCTTCTCTGCATGCTGTAGGCCCATGATGATAACAATGGTAATACTAGTCTTGATATTTAATATAGAGAACTGAGTACTCAACTCCCAGATCTCAGCTACTAACTGGGAAATATTCAAATGTACTAATAACATGATAGTGAAGGTTAAAATATACAGGTGAGCACTTTATACAAATTTAACACCTGACTTTGAGGCTCAAGTTGCCTCATGGACTTAGCAAATGACACTGTGCAAAGTCCCCAAGGTCCCAGTACCCTAGAAACATCAAGACTGGTTCAGAGGACAGCAAGACCTCAAGGTGGCTCCTATCCACTAAAGATGAGGGGTTGACATCTCAAATGATCTCTGTAGAACAAATGTATTTTTTGGATATGCTCTTATATAATTACACCAAAGACAACACCGTACAGTTTGATATTTTTATGTAATATACAGGGTGGGTCAAAAGTAGGTTTGCAGTTGTTCATATGGAAAAATACTACAATAATTATAAATAATACAAGAATAAACTGTGTTTCATGTGTTCACAACTGCAAGCCTACTTTTGTCCCACCCCGTATATGCTGGAAATCTTTCCATGGCACTTCACATTGATTGACCTAATTTTGTATTTTGGGTATGACACAGTTTAATTGACTATTTGACATTATGTCAGTTGTTTTTAAGATTTAGGGTCAGGAGGCAGACTCACTGTGCCTCCTTGCATGATCAAAAGAAGGAAAACAACAATTTAAAAACAAAAAACAACCAGAACTGACAGAAAATTGAACTGTATGGAAGTCCAACAACCAAAGAGATAAAGAAGACATATTCATCCAGATCAGTAGGAGGGGCAGAGACAGGAAGGTGGCCAAGCGCAGCAAGGTGGTGGAGGGCAGACTGGGGCGTGCAAGGGGGTGGCTGGCAGACCCAGAGAGGTGGTCAATTGTGGAGCAGGGCGCTCAAGGCTGCAGCTGGCCAGCTAGGTGGCAGGTAGTGGACTGGGCGGTCCCACATTTGTGCACAGATAAACCAGGCAAAACTGGGGAGAGGGAGGGCCCTCACAACCCAGGGTCCCACTGCAGAAAAATAAAGCCTCAAAACACTGATTGAAAACACCTCTGGGGTTTTGAGGTGACAGTGGGAGAAACTCCCAGCTTCGTAGGAGAGTTTGTTAGATAGACCCACAAAGTCCTAGGATGCACACAAACCCCACTCACCCAGGAATCAGCATCAGAAGGGCCCACTTTGCTTGTGGGAATTAGGGAAAGTGACTGAAATCCAGCAGAGAACAGAGTGAATGCCATTGTTCCCTCTTGGACCCCTTCCTCACATACAGTGTCACAACCCAGCCACTGGGTCACCCACCTGAGGGAACAACTAAGGCTCCACCCCTCACTATGTAACAGGCATGTCAACACACAAAAAAAGTGGCCCAAATGAAAGAACAGATCAAAGCTCCAGAAAAAATACAACTAAGCAATGAGGAGATAGCCAACCTATCAGATGCACAGTTCAAGGCACTGGTAATCAGGATGTTCACAGAATGATTGAATTTGGTTGCAAATTAGATGAGAAAATGAAGGGTATGATAAGTGAAAAAAGGAAAATGTACAGGGAACCAATAGTGATGGGAAGAAAACTGAGACTCAAATGAACAGTGTGGACCAGAAGGAAGAAAAAAACAACCAAACAGAAAAGAATGAAGAAACAAGAACTCAAAAAAAAAATGAGGAGAGGCTTAGGAAACTCCACAACATCTTTAAACATTCCAACAATTATAGGGGTACCAGAACAAGAAGAGGAAGAGCAACAAGTGGAAAACTTATTTAAACAAATAATAAAGGAGAACTTCCCCAATCTGGCAAAGGAAATAAACTTTCAGGAAGTACAGGAAGCTCAGAAATCCCAAAGAAGTGGACCCAAGGAGGAACACACCAAGGCATATCATAATTATATTAGCCAGGATTAAAATGAAGGAGAAAATCCTAGAAGCAGCAAGAGATAAGCAGGCAGTTACCTACAAAGGTAACCATAAGTTCTCATAAGACTGACAGTTCTCATAAGACTGTCAGCTGACTTCTCAAATCAGCTGATTTGCCCTTGCAAGCAAGAAGGGGCTGGAAAGAAGTATTCCAAGTCATGAAAGGCAAAGACCTACCTCCAAGATGGCTCTATCCAGCAAAGCTTTCATTTAGAATGGAAGGGCAGATAAAATGCTTCTCAGATAAAGTCAGGTTAAAGGAGTTCATCATCACCAAGCCCTTATTATTTGAAATGTTAAAGGGACTTATCTAAGAAAAAGAAGATAAAAAATATATACAGTAAAATGACAGCAAACTCACAATTATTAACAACCACACCTAAAACAAAAATAAAAACTAAACAAACAACTAGAACAGGAACGGAATCACAGAAATGGAGATCACATCGAGGGTTAGCAACAGGGGAGTGGGAGGAGGAAGGAGGGGGAAAAGGTACAGAGAATAAGTAGCATAGATGGTAGGGAGAAAATAGGGGCAGGGCAAGAATAGTCTGGGAAATGTAGAAGCCAAAGCACTCATATGTATGACACATGGACATGAAGGGGAATGTGGGTAGGAGGTGGTGTGTAGGGTGGAGGGGACTGAAGGGGGAGAAATGGGACAAGTATAATAGCATAATCAATAAACTATATTTAAAAAAAAAGATTTAGGGTCAGGGAAGTCAGAATCTCTAGGACAGAGGGTTGTCTGCAGGGCTATGAGGAGCAAGGCCCAAGCCACATGGTCAAGGCTGTGCCTGGCACACAAGAGAAATTTTGTGGTGCCCCTGAAGCTCCCTTTGGAGAATATGAATCCTAGTAAGTTATCTGGCAGATCATAATAACTACTCTGTGAAATGTATTGTATAAATAACTTACTGTACATAAATAATTTCTTCCCTATCTTTACTTAGTTCAGATAACCTCTGGTTATGATGTTTAAGGTGCAGGAAAAACAATGTTATAAAGATAAAGATCACTTGTAAAAAATAGTGATGGATGGAGAAGGGAATGTTCTTTGATTTTCAAACTTATTTAGTCCAAGGAAAATCACAATGCTTTACATCAGAAACTCTGTTTAGTGTGGGGATTAGATTTAGGTGAGCCAGTAACCTGCCTCAGACACAGACTGAAAGGGGGGTGCCAAATGATAGTAATGAGGAAAAGGAACATATTAAAGCAACATTTTAAAAACAAACCAAAATTAATTTAAAAATCCCTGATGAATAAAATTCAAAACTTTAAAGACAAGATCTGGCCCCGCAATTACAAAAGCCTGAGCATTAAACGAGTCAGAAGCAGAGGGTGAGCGGGGGAGGGTGCAAAATTAAATGTTGACAAACTGCATTCAGTCTATAAATTGCTCACCAAGGAAACTAAAACGTACTTATTTGCCAAATATCCTGGGCCCCTTTCACACAACAGTGCTGAAAAAGGGTGTGATTTGCTTACCTATGATAGTGAAGCTGTCATAATAAAAATTTTGGGTCACTTTTCAGTCTCAATACACACAGAAGCACTTGAAAAAAAAGAAAGAGGTAGCCCCCTAAAAATATGCCAATATGATGGTTACTGTAGTTGTCAACCAAAAAGACGTCAAAATATTGGGCTGCCATAAAATCAAATTGTCAGACTGGAAGAGGAAGACTATCTCCTGAAATTGGTAAATACGTTCGAGACCAAATAGAGAAAAAGAATGCAAATCAGAAATTTATATGCTGCGTCTCCAAAACGCTTTCATTAAGCCAGAATTAAATTATTTAAGATGGCAATTCTCTCAATTGTAAATGAGATGAGTGAGAAAGTAACCCTGGCGATAATATAGGTAAACTTGCTTTCAATAAAGCTCAGGAAATTATAACAAATTCTAGTTTTGGCATAAATAAAATATTTAAAGTTAAAATAGAGTTTTCATAGACCTTCTTTTCAACATTTTTCAACTATTTTACCATTGTAGGGAAAATTAACCATCAAAATTTAGTAAAATCCTGTATATAGATACATATACATATACACACATACACATATATACACATATACATACAGACGTGTGTGTGTGTGTGTGTGTGTGTGTGTGTGTGTGTGTGTGTGTGTGTGTCCGGATTGTTAGGTGCGTTTCCCCTTTCGCTGAATTCACGTTCTTCCAAGGAAGATTCCTGAATCTGGACACACACCGCAGCGCGCTCTGATTTCCAGACGTCAGCCCCTGAATAAATCATGCTTTCATAAACCTGTTTAGCCAAAATATTCTCCGAGGAAGGAAAGGATCACTGCAAGGAAAGGTGCAGAAAATGAAAGGCTCTGTGCGAAGCCCGGCAGAGCTGCCCCTCGGCGTTCAGGCCAGAAAAAGAAGAGTTTACTCACTGATCTTGGGGCCCCAGCGACGCCTCACCCGGGCCGGGCTGCAGCAGGCGCGGAGGGCTCGATTCTCTCCTGGACGCCGCCCGGGGACCCGGAGAGGGTCCTGCAGCGGGTTAGTCCAGTACAGCGAGTTCGGCCGTCCCCTTCCGACTGTTAGGTGGCCGCGCGCTCAGTTTCCAGGGCCAAATAAAGCACTGACATTCTGGACTCCTTGGTCTCTGCGAAAATGGCAATGATGATGCTCTACTATTACAGCTTTTCCTGTTCCTTCCCTTGAGCCAGGCCTTGGAACCAGGGCCTGGAAGACAAGGAAATCTTCACGTTTGTAAGGTATCTGAAAATGAACGCCTCTGAATCACGCTGGAATGCCAGAATCCACTACATGTTTCCTGAGAAAATTGGAGATAAAATCCAGAAGACGTAAGCTACCTGTTTCTGCCATGAAATTCGCCAGCAAATCTTCAAGCTGTTCGGCACAGAAGACTACATTGCTGCTTTAAATCAGCTCTTCCTGGATAAAGTACCCTCTAGCCTTGACTTTAAAATCAGGAACAACTGAAGCAAAAGACAAAAATAGGAAACCTTCAGATTTGTCTCATCCGGTATTGAAGTCCAGACATTCTTCCGGGCCTCATCCCTCCCTGTATGAAGGATTAGAAGCTGTCAGAGTGAAAACTGAACTATGCTCTTTCCTCATTTAAGAATTCCCACGGTGGGGTGGGGGGCAGAAAATAAAGAAGAATATTATGTTGGACCATCTCTAATCAATTATATCATTGTTTGCCAAACTAAAACAACAATTGGTAGTTCTTTCCAGGTACTTACAGAAAAGGCAAAAATAAAAGTGGAGCCCTGACCTGTGTGGCTCAGTTGGTTGGGCTTTCCTCCTACAAAGAGAAGGGTCTCAGGCTGGGTGCAGGGTCAGGGCACACGCATGGGTTTCAGGTTCTACCCCATCTGGCAAATATAAGAGGCAACCCATCAGTGCTTTTCTCCTCTTCTTTCTCCCTCCCTTCTCTAAAAATAATAAATAAAATCTTTTAAAAAGTGGAGAGTGACTATTCCAATAATAACCAGGAACCTGTGTTTTTCATTTTGATATTCTATACCTTGCAAATACAAACTTGAAGAAAATGTTCTTGAAATCAAATGGCAGCTTAAAAAATCCCTTGAATAATCTTTCCCTTTAAACATAAACAATTATTATTGGCTTTTGATCAATTTTTATATTTTCTGGAATCAACTATATATACAATGTGTTGGTATTATTCCATTTTAATTATTATCATGATTATTCTCTTCATGTGCATTGCTTGAGCTCTTCCAGTAGTAGCTATCAGGCTAAATGCCAAAGAATCATGTTTAGTAACATAGTTCCTCATCCTGCAGGTATCTTACAGACTCCTGAGGGCTACTCTCAAGAGAAGATGCGACCTACATGTCTTCTAAGCATATTGTAGTGAGGATACAGCCAGGCTTCATCAGTAGAGATCACATTCGCAGACAATAAAACAAAGGCCCAAAATAGTATTGAAGTTATTAAATACCACAATACTAGAAATTCAAACTGAAATGGAGCTCACTACCCTGTGCCTTAACATGAGTGGATGGAGATAAGTGTAGTATAAGGTCAATATGCAAAAGTCAATTGCGTGCCTCCTGCAGCAGAGGTGGACTTACACTGTGAGTTTCCTCCAGTGAGCTTCAGATGGGACACGGGGGAGACAGGGATCAGCACCTGGTGCCGATGGACGGGCTGTGAGGGATCATCTGAGAGCATTAGAGGTTTTTCAGGGTCAAGTGCCAGAGTGCAAATGTGGCCACAACTCCCCCTTCACTTCCTGCTGATCGAAGCACTAAAAAGGCCAATCCACCCCCAAGCCCCAGTCCCTTCCAAAGAAACTGTTGGTTGCAACCCTAGAGAGAAGGGATTTCACTGGATTCTAACAGTAGACAACAGGAAGCCCAGTTTAAGCTGCAGGTGAGAAATAGAATTGTTTTGAGGAATAAGAACAACCAGTGTCATGACAGGTGTACTGTGGGATTGTTACCAATCAGCAATGTGGGTCCTGCTGTCTGCTACCAGCCTCTAGGCAAAATTCTGGAGGCAAAGTTTGGGTGATAAAGGAAAGAAGTCTTTATTCAAAAGCTCTACAGTTGTTAAAATAACAACTTTCTACTTGCATTAGCCACTTAAGCCTATCAAATAAAAATAAAATCTTTACCACCTTAGTTATCCTATCATCCCCCCATTAGTTTTTAATGATGTGATTTCATAGGGTTAGTGCACAAACTAAAACAACATAAGATACAAAAGCTACACAATTTTGGAAGAATGGCAGGCTTCTGCCTCACAGCTTGTTACCTGTAGAACACACAAAGAAGAATAACCCCGCTGCCTTCTGCCAGGCCAGCTCAAGCCTAGGCTGTGCCCAGAGTGTTCTCCCATCCAAAATAGGACTTCCGGCCAAGATGAAGGCATAGGTGGACACGTCGTGCCTCCTCTCACAACCAAAATTAAGGACAACAAAAATTGAGGAACAAAAAAACAACCAAGAGAAAGAAAACTGAATTGTATGAAAATCTGACAACCATTCATCTAGACCAATAACAGGCGGAGTCAGCGGCCAGCAGAGAGGGAAAAGCAGGGGCTAGCAGACCGTGGATCGGGGAGGCAACAAGAAGACCCAGTGAGGTGCACAAGGCAAACGTACACAAGCTCACCCACTCAGGAACAAGCACCAGAAAGGCCTGGTTTGCTTGCGGGAAGCAGCAGAGGGGACTGAAATCTGAGAGAGAGCAGAGCAAGCACCATTGTTCTCTCTCTGACCCTGCCCCCACATACAGTGTCACAGACCAGCCACTGGGTCGCCCGAATGAGGGAACAACTAAGGCTCTGCACCTCACTATGTCACAGGCAAGACCAAACCAAAAAAAGGCTCAAATGCAAGAACAATTCAAAGCCTGAGAGCCAATACTTTTAAGTGACCAAGGGATAGCCAACCTATCAGATGTACAGTCTGAAGCACTGGTAATCAGGATGCTCACAGAACTGGTTGATTTTGGTCTCAAATTAGATGAAAAAAATGAAGGCTACACTAAGTGAAATGAAGAAGAATGCCCAGGGAACCAACAGTGATGGGAAAGAAACTGGGACTAAAATCAAGGGAGTGGACCAGAGGGAAGAAAGAAACAACCAAACAGAAAAGAATGAAGAAACAAGAATTTAAAAAAATGAAGAGAAGCGTAAGAACCTCCAGGACATCTTTAAAGGTTCCAACATCCAAATTATAGGGGTACCAGAAGGCGAAGAGGAAGAGCAACAAGTGAAAAACTTATTTGAACAAATAATAAAGGAGAACTTCCCCAATCTGGCAAAGGAAATAAACTTCCAGGAAGCTCAGAGAATCCCAAAGAAGTTGGGCCCAAGGAGGAACACACCAAGGCACATCATAATTACATTACCCAGGGTTAAAATGAAGGAGAGAATTCTAGAAGCAGCAAGAGATAAGAGGACAGTCACCTACAAAGGATTTTTCATCAGACGGTCAGCTGATTTCTCAAAAGAGACCTTGCAGGCAAGAAGGGGCTGGAAAGAGGTATTCCAAGTCATGAAAGGCAAGGACTTACATTCAAGATTGCTCTATCCACCAAAGCTTTCATCTAGAATGAAAGGGCCAATAAAGAGCTTCTCAAATAAGGTCAAGTTAAAGGAGTTCATCATCATCAAGCCATTATTATATGAAATGTTAAAGGGACTTATCTAAGAAAAAGAAAATAAAAATATGAACAATATGAACAGTAAAAAGACAGCAAACTTATAGTTATTAATAACCACACCTAAAACAAAAGCAAACAACTAGAACAAAAACAGAACCACAGAAATGGAGATCACATAGAGGGTTAGCAACAGGGGAGTGGGAGGAGGAGAAAGGGGGAAAAGGTACAGAGAATAAGTAGCATAGGTGGTAGGGAGAAAATAGACAAGGGCGAGGGCAAGAATAGTCTGGGAAATGTAGAAGCCAAAGAAGTCATATGCATGACAAATGGACATGAACTAAAGGAAGGGAATGTGGGTGGGAAGGGGTGCGCAAGGTAGAGGGGAATGAAGGAGGGAAATGGGACAACTATAATAGCATAATTAATAAAATGTATTTTTAAAAACAAAACAATCCATCCAAAATATTGTCCTTTGTGAAACACAGGCATTGCAGCACCATCACATAGACGTCCTCGAGGAAGAGAGCCTGAGAACCAATCTCTACTCCCTTTTCATTTTAAATCTTCTTGCCCAAAATTCTGTGTGCTCCAGAGGTCTTCAACTCCTCAGCCAATCCCATTGCCTTGGGCAACCTCCACCTAGGAGCCTTCCCTACTTCTCCCCAGTGATCTGATCAGGTCTCTTTGTATTAGAAGCCGTGAGGTCCTGAAGGAGAAAAGTTAGAGCCTATACATGGCTGGGCTACTTCTAGACTGGGAACAGTTAGGTGCTTTGTGTTCTTGAATTCACAAGAAAACTGAGGTCCTAAATAACTTCCACAAGCCAGCAAAAATGGCTTAAGGAAATAAATGAAGAAAGAATATTTCCTGAAGAAATTTTAGACTTTTCTTTAATTGGTAGAAAAAATATTCCCTTATAACTATTTAAAAAAATATTTGTCTACTTTTCAGTAGTTCTCCAAAGTCAGTCAGTTAAATTCCCTTGTACCAAAGGGAACTGGTATATCCTACAAAGTAACAGACAGCAGCCCTTTGGTATTTGAGGTGGAACTCAGAGTCCTTGGTCATTTCACTCTCTCTGCTATACTGATTTAATCTCCTGGACTCTCCTTTGTCTTAAGTGCCATGTCATTTCCATCCTTATTTCCTCTAATGGGCTCTTACAGACAAGCCATGATCTCAACTATGTCTAAGGGTTTTTGGTACATTTGGAATACAGGTAGACCTCAGAGATATTATGGGTTGATTCCACACACCTCAATAAAGTAAGTATTTCAGTAAAGTGAATTGTAATAATTTTACTGGTGGAGGGTCTTCCCTTCATTTTGTAAAATCTACAACATCTGTTTTCACAATTGAGTGAAGGACAATAAAATGAGGTATGCCTTAGTTCATCCTTCCAAATGTATAATTTCAGTTCTATGAGTAAGTAGTAATATAAATAAGTTTGTCAAGAGGACTGAGTTATTGTGTGTGATGATCTGAAATAGTGCCTGTTCCTTAAATAGTACACAGTAAAATTTAATGTTATTAAAATTAACATCATAGTTATTACCCAGATTAAGAGCAGAATCTTTTGGGATCATCTGTTTTCTTTTTAATTCTCAGTTTCTTAAAGTAATCTTTTCCTTGTGTTTAGGAGATTTATCGACTAGGTAGCATAGAGGCACAGCTAGTATTCACCATTCTGCCAGAGAGCACTAGCGTTCTAGCAACTGGGTTTCTGGTTGTCAGTCTCTTGTGAGCTGAATGGTGTGATTCTTCCCTCTGTGCTCAGCGCTCATCACATGAGGATCAAATGAAAGTTGAATCAGGTGGTTGTTCTTGTAAAGCTGAGAACAATCCACTGAATCAGAAGAAAAGCACGGTTCTCCTCTGAGCATCTTGCAAGAGCAGCCTCTTTCCTGCCTCTGTGTGATTCAGTATTGACCTTTATTTTTCCCCTGTGCCACAGCCCCCAGTACCCTCTTTGGTTGCATCAGATTTTGCTAACTTATATTTTGCTATTTTGCCAGCACGTTCTTTCTCTTCTTTCCTTCCCTTCACTTCCCTTCTTTCATTTTCATGATATTTAGACCTATTTTCCTCTATTGCCCATGCACAACTGTCCAGTTTTGCTTTCTAGAAATAGTGAAATGAGAAAGTAGAAATCTGAAGTCTTAAAAATTATGGAGAAAAATGATGTAGCCCTTGCGTTTTTGTTTTGTTCGTATCAAACTCATGATGAAGCAGAGCATCATAGAGGAGCAGCAGGCCAAACCTTGTCTTCTAAACCACTACCGGAAAAAAATTACAAAATTTAAAATAAAAAAATCACAAGCAAGTAAGGGACAAGTAAAGGAGAGAAGGCTACTTCTCTCTGACTTCACAGCCTAAGCCTCACTGCCCTGCTATCTCAGAATGAAATAGAAATAGACACACACAAAAGAAGAGAAGCAAAATCAAACAAAAACCTATTAGAACCACGCTGACTAAATGAATAATTAAAGGACTAATTCTATATTATAAGCCTCTGTTGGGAGAGTCATCATTGAGCATAATATGTCCAATAATGTAACAGTTGAACAACAAAAGCTATACTGGCAAAATAAAAATTAATGGCCTACTATAATTAAAGTGATTCCAATTGAATAATTAATTTCATCACCTATTTTGATAAAACAATCTTTTGCTTTCAGCATTCAGTGCTGCTGACACTTTTGATAACTGGGAACATGGGTCAGGAAATGAGAAGGTTGCCACTCAGAACCAGGGTACTCAAACACTCCAGGGGAGAGGCAAGGGTCCTAGAGTAAAATTATTTTGTGAACAAAGACACAAAGCTCCTCCCCAGCAGGAGAATTCTAAAGACATCAGATTGTGATCAGCCTACGTTTAGGGAGTGTGATTCTAGGAGAGTTTGGATTGAGATTACTGTCACTTCAGAGAAAAGCAGTTCCTAGAGCAGATATCTCCCTTGTGGATGAGTTAGTGCTTGGAAAATAAAAATATCTTGATATTAGAATCTCCACACCTACCTACACCAGTAAAGAACCAGGATTCCTGCTTGGGTATTGACACAGCCTGAGGAGCACCAATGATCACTTACAAAACGTTGCGTTGGAAAGAAATGACAAGGTCTACAGAAGTTCTGACCTAGTGGCCCCACTGAAGAAACATAACAACATGGCCCTGATTGAATGGGTTCCAGAAGGAAGAGAATCATCCCTGTGACTCATTCACTAAAGCTCATCGGCCTCTGCTATGAATGAAACAGTCAACAAAATCCAGTCCTTGGTTCCAAAGAGCTTAATTGCCACAGGTATTCTGGTAAATCCCCTCCTCTTAGGTGCTTGGTAATCATGAGCACAGTACCACTGTCACATGTAATTAATAATCAGTTCAGAATTCATGTGTCATAAAATAAGAAAGCATCAGGATGTGTTCTTTATTCTCAAATAAATGTGGACAGTGAAAAATATTCTAATGAAACCTTGTCATAATGATAATACCTTGAAATCTTTTTATCATGTTATGGACTGAAGTTTAGTTTGTACCAAAAATTCATATGTCGAGACTCTATCCCCCAGTGTGATATCTTAGGAGGTGGAGTCTTCTAGAGGTAACTAGGATTAAATGAATTTAAGAAGGTGGAGCCCCAGTGATGGGATTAATGTCTTTATGAGAGCCACTACTATCTTTCTCTCTCCACCATTAGAGGACACAAAGAGAAGACAGCTGTCATCAACCCAGAAAAGGGCTCTCAACAAAACTCAATCATTCAGGCACACTGATCTTTAGACTTCCAGACTCCAGAATTGTGACAAATAAAGTTGTTGTTTATAAGCCTCCTGTCCTATGATACATCTTTATAGCAGCCTGAACTATGAAACATGACATAATTCATTTAGCACCTATGACACACTAGTTGACATTCAAGTTCAAATCATACATGACAGAGAAGAATTTGTCATGTATAATTATTTTCATTTTATTTAAAAGAAGACCTGATATCTGTGCTCACAGGTAAAACACATAAATACAGAATTGAAGAGAAGTGGAATGATAGCCCCATCTAAAAGGCATAGCATATTAATAAAAGAGAGTCAGAGACAGACTTCTGGTCAAGATGGAGGCATAGATAGACATGCTTTTTCTCCATGCACAACTACAGAAAAAAATTACAACTAGACTACAAAGCAAATAACAGGCAGATTCATCAGAAAATCCAGTTGTATGGAAGTTCAATGACCAAGGATTAAAGAAGCCACAGTGATCCAGATGGTAATCAGGGATGGAGATGGGGAGAGAAGCAAAGAGGCGGAAAGGCATGGAGAGGCATGGAGACACAGGGTGGTGTGGAGAGGTGGTGGAATGGGTGGTCCCAAATTCTTGTGTGGTGGATAAAAATTAAAAGGGATAGATCAGGAGCAAGTTATCCCAGCCCCAGACCAGGCCACCCTACCCAGCCCAGGGTTTCAGCCCTAGAAAGATAAGTCTCCATTATGTCTGGCTATAAAAACCAGTGGGGTTTGGGGCAGTGGAAGAAACTTTCAGATTCTCAAGAGACTCCTCTTAAAAGACCCTACAACAGACTTAGGACTCACACGGACCTGCCCTCTCTGAGATTCAGCACCTAAGCAACAGCTGGAAGGGCACACATAGCATATAGGGAGAAGGGGAGATTTTGAATTGACTGGCAACTGGGCAGAGCCTTAAGACAGCCTCCTCCCAGGCAATCTCCAGAAGCCGGACAGCGGCATTGTTCTCTCTCTGAGCCCTCCCCCACATCGAGCCACAGAAGTGAAATGGGTTGCCCTACCTGGGCAATTACATAAGCCTCTGCCCCACAAATTTATGGGTACCATTTCTACAATAGGCCACACTATTAAGACAGGGAGTCAAAGCAGCTCTACCTAGTACACAGAAACAAACACAGGGAGGCTGCCAAAATGAGAAGACAAAGAAATATGGCCCAAATGAAAGAAGAGAACAAAACTCTAGGAAAAGAACTAGATGAAATGAGATGAGCAACCTATCAGATGCAGAGATAACACTGGTTATCAGGATGATCAGAGAAATCATTGCATACTACAACAACATAAAAAAGACCCAAGCAGAAATGAAGGTTGCATTAAGTGAAATAAAGAAAATTCTATAGGGAACCAACAGTGGAAGGGATGAAGCCAAAAGTCAAATCAATAATTTGGAATATAAGGAAGAAAAAAGCATTCAATCACTATAGCATAAAGAAAAAATAATTTTAAACAAACAAGGATAGATTACAGAGCCTCTGAAAGATCTCCAAATGTAGCAACAGACGAATCATAGGGATGAGAGAAGGAGAAAATGAAGAGCGATAAACTGAAAACTTTTTTGAAAGGAAAAAAGTCCCTAAGCTGGTGAAGGAAATACACATGCAAGTGCATGAAGCACAGAGAGTCCCAAATAAGATGGATACAAAGAGGCCCACTCGAAGACACATCATAATTAAAATGCCAAAGTTTGCAGATAAAGAGGACATTTAAAAGCAGCAAGAGAAATGCAGAGAGTTATGTACAAAAGAGTTCCCATAAAGCTGTCAGCAGATTTCCCAAAACATACTTTGCAGACTAGAAGGCACTGGCAAGAAGTATTCAAAGTGATGAAAAGGAAGGACCTCAAACATGAGTTACTCTATCCAGTAAATCTAATGTTTAGAATTGAAGGACGGATAAAGTGCTTCTCAGACAAGGTAAAGATAAAGGAGTTCATTAACACCAAGCCATTATTATAGGAAATGTTAAAGGGAACTATATAATAAAAAGAAGATGAAAGCTATGAACATAAAAATGGCAACAAATTCACAACTATCAACAACTGAATCTAAAAAACAAACTAAGCAAACAAGCAGAACAAGAACAGAATCATAATTATAGAGATTATTTGGAGGATTATCACCTGGGAGGAGGAATGGGGGAAAAGGTGCAGGGATTAAGAAGTACAAATTGGTAGGCACAAAATCAACAGGGGGATGTTAAAAACAGTACAAGAAATGGAATAGCCAAAGAACTTAGATGCCTGATCCATGGAGCTGAACTCTCAGAAGGGATTGCTGGTGGGAATGGGGGTACTGGGCAGAGGTGGGCAAAGGAGGAAAATTAGGACAACTATGATGGCATAATCGATAAAATATATTTAAAAAATAAAAAAGAGTCAAAATAGATTTTCTTAATTCCTGGGTTTTCCTGTCAAATTCTTCTTGTACTTGATTGATTGACTGATTGATTGATTATTAGAGAGAGGAGAGGAAGAGACAGAGAAAGACAAAGAAACGTCAATCCATTGTCCACTTATTTCTGTATTCATTGGTTGCTTCTTCTATGTGCCTTGACCAGAGGGCAAACCCGACATCTTGGCACATCAAGATGATGCTCTAGCCAAATTAATAACACAGCCAGCATCTCTTATCAACTTGTTTATAAAGAAAAGAAGAATACTTGATTCCAGGGTCTAGATTATTTTTATTTTGCTATCACCCTTAGATAGACCAGACAAACCTTATTTTTTTTAATTTAATCTGCTCAGGGAAAAGTATTCTTAATGCAGTGGGCCATTTTTTGTCTGGTTTCCTAGTAAACCTAAGCACACACTTTATTCCCTATGTAAAGATCACAAAAATGTTCAGATTGAAGACCCAATTTTGTTTCTGATACAGTGAAGAGCAAAATGTATGCAATAAAAGTTGTGCACAAGTATGTGTATACGTGTGAGTATTTAACACCTACATACACTTCTGACTTTGTGATAATGATGTTTCTCATTTGACTAAGTATCCTTTTGGACTGACACACGCCTACTTCAGCAAGAAAATTAAAATGGCAAAATTAACAGTGCAGATTGATGACATCATCTTAGAACACATGGAGAGCTCATGAATGAAAACAAAAAAGGAAGTAAAAATGTAAAGAAATGTTTAGAAAATGAAAATTATTGTGTCTCTGTATTTAATGGCCATGCTTACAAACAAGTTCATGGGCTAACTAGGGTCCAAGGTTGTTCACCAGACACCCAGTTCAGCCAGGCCAGCAGCCCCCTCCTGTGCCCATGGCCCTTCTGCTGTCTCTGCTCACAGTCCTGGTGGTGCTCAGCTGTGGCCTCAGTGGATCTGTGGGCTGTGTCCTACCTCAGAACCACATCCTGCTCAGCAATGACAGCTTGGTGCTTTTGAGGCAAATGAAGAGAATCTCCACTTTGTCCTGCCCGAATGACACAGAAGACTTCAGATTCCCCCGAGGAATCATAAATGGCATCCAGGTCCAGGAGGCCCAGGCCATCTCTGTCCTCCAGGGGATGCTCCAGCACATCTCTGACCTCTTGCTCACAGAGCACGCCTCCTCTGCCTGGAACACCACCCTCCTGAACCAACTGCGCATGGGGCTCTATCAGCAGCTGGAGGACCTGAAGCCCTGTTTGGTGCAGGAGATGGGAGAGCAAGGCACTGCTCTGTCATCCCAGGGACCTACACGGGCTGTGAAAAGGTACTTCTGGGGCATGTTTCTTTACTTGAAAAAGAAGAAATACAGTGACTGTGCCTGGGAGTATGTCCGAGTGGAAATTATGAGATCCTTGTCTTCAATAATAACCTTGCAAGAAAAGTTAAGTAACATGGACTGAGACCTGTGGTCACCTTGATCCAATTGTCACTGGTGAATGTGCCTGATCACCCTTGCACATAATAAGACTTAAGTCATGGGAAAAGGCTCTCATTTCTGCTTTAGTCACGGAATTTATTGACCTTAATGGAGCACATCTTTTGTCAGAGTGTTCTGCAAGAAAATCTTACAAAATTTAGGTACTGGGATATCTCTCCTTAAGAGGTGATGGCCCTGATGTTATTTATTTATTGCTTGTGTATATATTTATTACAATTTGTTCTTCTATTCTATCATAGTTAAATATTCAACAAAATTTGCCCTTATGTTGTATTAAAATTTATAAAACATGTTTACTTTGTTATGTTGTTAAATTTGCACTTGCTTTAATAATTACATTCTTATCAAAGAAAACTTCTCGGGATCTTTTATTCTGAAAACTTGAATCTTTACTTATTTTCCTATTTACATCTATCTCAGAATAATACCTGTGTCATAAAATGCCTATCAAAAGGTGGAAATCCATGAACTTGAGAAGAGTCCTGGAATATGTGGGGTCTGATCAGTACTTATGTCTGAGCTGTAACTGAATTACATTCAGTTCACAAGGAGCAGTGGGTAGAAACGTCTCAGAGGAATCAGCTAGACTGAAGTGGGAAAGGTACACGGTGTTTATTGGCTGATTCTGGCACCCGGTACCCTTCCTCCCACCCTCTTTCTGGTCCTGCTTCACTCATTGCTTTCACTCCTGTCTACTGTCCCTTCACTCCCCCCACCTTACTGCCCACACCCACAGGTGCTGTGGTTCTCTTGTGTTTTCAGCTTCATGGTTTCATTAAGGGTAAAAAGCCACAGGGACAGAGCAAAAGTTGAGTGGAAACTCTTTCTTCTTCAAAACTATTATAGTCAGGTCTATTTCTCTGAGTGTCCTGATGTGTATTTTTGGGCCCTGAGTGAAGGCCATTGTTATGATAATGAAATAGGTGGTGACATAAAGGGAATCAGCTCAGTTCAGTTTACTGTGTAGAGTGTGTGGATTTCTCAGACAGCAGGGAGAGATATCAATTTGAGAGGAGTTTTTTGAAATATTGCCTCAGGTGACCTGGTCAACACACTAGTTTGCTTTTCTATATATTGTGCATAATATTTTAATAAATTTTTGTCTTTTATCTTTCTCTTTCTTACTACCTCTTCTTGGTGGACAGGTTCAGCAGAAGAGGAAAAGCTTAGCAATTCTGGACTTTCACATACCTTTCTTGATGGCCTTTTACCTCTAGAATATCATGACCCTATCTATACAGGGAGCTGTGGAAGATACACTATATACAAGATCAACCAAAAGGTTCATCGGGTTTTCTTCCATAAGATGGCTCTAATAGTGCTCAGTTGCCTTTAACTTCATTTGAAACAATTTAGTTTGGTTCTATTGTTACAGCTGTCATATCAGCATGCATTCAGAAAAAGCACTCATCCAAATCAGTGAATTTCTGTGTAGCCATTTTAATATTGAAGATGAAAAAAATTAGCAAAATTTTTAGCATATTATGCTTTTCTTTTTCAAGAAAGGTAAAAAGACAACTAAAATACAAAAAAGATTTGTGCTGTGTATGCAGGAGGTGCTGTGACTGAATGTGGCAAAAGTGGTTTGCAAAGAGATTTCTCGCTGAACAATGGTCTCCATAGTTAAGTAGACCAGGTGAAGTTGACAGCAATGAAATTGACATATCGGTTGAGAACAATTCATGTTATACCATGTAGGAGATAGCAAACATACTCAAAATATCCAAATCAACCATTGAAAATCATTTGCACAAGCTTGGTCATGTTAATTGCCTTGATGAATGGGTTTCACATAAGTTAGGCAGAACAAACTTTGTTGGCCATATTTCCCCTTGCAATTCTCTACTTAAACATAACAAAAACATTCTGTTTTTAAAACATATTGTGAATAGGTTATGAAAGGTAAATATTTTACAATAATGTGGAATAGAAGAGATCGTGGGGCAAAGAAAATGAACCACCAGCAACAACACCAAAGGCCAATCTTCATCCAAAGAGGGTAATGTGTATATGGTAGGTTTCAGAAGGAGTCCTCTGTTATGAGCTCCTTCCAGAAAATCAGTCAGTTAATTCCAACAAGACTGCTCCCAATTAGACCAATATAAAGTAGCACGGAATCAGTCAACGGAAAACACATAATCTTCCGCACGGACAACACAAGGCCACATGTTTCTTCAATGACCCAGCACAAGCTGTTACAGCTTGGCTGGGAAGTTCTATTTCTTCTGCCATATTCACCAGACATTGCACCTTTGGATTTCCATTTCTTTCTGTCTTGACAAAACTGTCTTAATGGGAAAAAATTACAACTCCTTGGAAGACTACAAAAGAGACCTGGAAGAGTTCTTTGCTTAAAATGATAAAAAGTTTTTGGAGGATGATATTACAAAGTTGCCTAAAAGATGGCAGAAGGTAGTGGAACAAAAGGGTGACTACGTTGTTCAATAAAGTTATTGATGAAAAAGAAAAATGTGGATGACTTTTGCCAAGATGGAGGCTTAGGTAGAAGCCTTTTGCCTCCTCACACAACCAAGTTTAAAAACAACAAAGTTTTAGCAACAAAAATGCAGCCAAATCACAGAAAATTGAACTATATGGAAGTCTGACAAAAATGAACCACTCAGCCAGACCAGTAAGAGGGGCGGAGTCAGCAGCAGAGTGGGGGTTGGGCAAGAAATATCCACTGGACCAACCCAGGCGCGTGACCCAGGTGTGCATGCAGCCGTGGGCAAATCCCAGGTGTGGAGTAGCAGCAGGCGGACCCACTGAGGGCTGACCGTGGTCACATATTCGCGTGTAGATAAATCGGCGAAGGAGCGAGCAGTGAGATGGACCGGGAAAACCCCAGGGGTGGGAAGCAGCAGAGGGGAACACCATTGTCCCTCTCTGACCCCGCCCCCACATACAGAGTCACAAACCAACAACCTGGGTGGCCCCACCCTGGTGAACACCTAAGGCTCTGCTCCTCATACCTAACAGGCACAAACAGATCAAAACATTATGCCTCAAGAAGAACTCAAAGCCCCAGAGCCCATAACTCTAAGCAATGAAGAAATAACCAAACTTTCAGATGCACAGTTCAAAACACTGGTGATCAGGATGCTCACAGAACTGGTTGATTTTAGTCACAAATTAGAGGAACATATGAAGGCTAAACTGAAATGAAGGGAAATGCACAGGAAACCAATAGTAATGGAAAGGAAACTGGGACTCAAATCAAGGGAGTGGACCAGAAGGAAGAAAAAAATGACCAAACAGGAAAATATGAAGAAACAAGAATTCAGAAAAAAAGGAGAGGCTTAGGAACCTCCAGGACATCTTTAAACGCTGCAACATCCGAATTATAGGGGTACCAGAAGGGGGAAAGGAACAACCACCAGTGAAAAACTTATTTGAACAAATAATAAAGGAGAACTTTCCCAATCTGGCAAAGGAAATAGACTTTCAGGAAATCCAGGAAGCTCAGAGAGTTTCAAAGAAGTTGGACCCAAGAAGGAACACACTGAGGCACATCATCATTACATTAGCCAAGATTCAAATGAAGGAGAGAATCCTAGAAGCAACAAGAGATAAGGGGACAGTCACCTACAAAAGACTTCCCATCAGACTGTCAGTGGATTTCTCAAAAGAGACCTTACAGGCAAGAAGGGGCTGGAAAGAGGTATTATTCCAAGTCATGAAGTCCAAAGACCTACAACCAAGATTACTCTATCCAGCAAAACTGTCATTTAGAATGGAAGGACAGATGAAGTGCTTCTCAGATAAAATCAAATTCAAGGAGTTCATCATCACCAAGCCATTATTATATGAAATGTTAAAGGGACTTACCTGAGAAAAAGAAGATAAAAAAATGAACAGTGAAAGGACAGCAAACTCACAGTTATTAACAACCACACCTAAAACAGAAGCAAACTAAGGGGACAGCTAGGTCAGGAGCAGAACCATAGAAATGAAGATCACATGAAGGGTTAGCAACAGGGGAGTGGAGAAGGAGAAGGTGGGATAAGGTACAGAAAATAAGTAGCGTAGATGGTAGGTAGAAAATAGATAGGGTGAGGGCAAGAATAGTAGGGGAAATATAGAATCTAAAGAACTTGAGACACGTGGTCATAAACTAAAGGGGGGAATGGTGGGGAAGGGGGTATGCAGGGTGGGGGGAATGAGGGGAGAAATAGAACAACTGTAATGGCATAATCAATAAAATGTATTTTTAAAAAATGTAGCTAGAGGTAGAGAAGCATAAGCGTAGCAGCGCCCCACGGTCTCTGTTTAAATCACCAAAACTTCAAGTTGGCAAAACAACACACACATAATTTAATGTAACACACTGAATGACACCAATTTAGTCTCTAAAGAAAGAACCTGTATAACAAAATTTTCCATATATTGCATTGGCCAAAATGTTCATGCAATTTTAAGTACTAATAAAGACACATTTTTCTTTTTTATATATATTTTATTGATTATGCCATTACAGTTGTTCTATTTCCCCCCTTCATTCCCCTCCACCCAGCACACCCCTCTTCCACCATTCCCCCCCTTTAGTTTATGACCACGTGTCTCAAGTTCTTTAGATCCTATATTTCCCCTACTATTCTTGCCCTCCCCCCTATCTATTTTCTACCTACTGTCTATGCTACTTATTTTCTGTACCTTCTCCCCCCTTCTCCTCCTCCCACTCCCCTGTTGCTAACCCTTCATGTGATCTTCATTTCTATGGTTCTGCTCCTGACCTAGCTGTCCCCTTAGTTTGCTTCTGTTTTAGGTGTGGTTGTTAATAACTGTGAGCTTTCTGTCCTTTCACTGTTCATCTTTTTTTATCTTCATTTTCTTAGGTAAGTCCCTTTAACATTTCATATAATAATGGCTTGGTGATGATGAACTCCTTGAATTTGATTTTATCTGAGAAGCACTTCATCTGTCCTTCCATTCTAAATGAAAGTTTTGCTGGATAGAGTAATCTTGGTTGTAGGTCTTTGGACTTCATGACTTGGAATACCTCTTTCCAGCCCCTTCTTGCCTGTAAGGTCTCTTTTGAGAAATCTGCTGACAGTCTGATGGGAAGTCTTTTGTAGGTGACTGTCCCCTTATCTCTTGCTGCTTCTAGGATTCTCTCCTTCATTTGAATCTTGGCTAATGTAATGATGATGTGCCTTGGTGTGTTCCTTTCTGGGTCCAACTTCTTTGGGACTCTCTGAGCTTCCTGGATTTCCTGGAAGTCTGTTGCCTTTGCCAGATTGGGGAAATTCTCCTTTATTATTTGTTCAAATAAGCTTTCCACTCATGGCTGTTCCTCTTCCCCTTCTGGTACCCCTGTAATTCAGATGTTGCAGCGTTTAAAGATGTCCTGGAGGTTCCTAAGCCTCTCCTTTTTTTCTGAATTCTTGTTTCTTCATATTTTCCTGTTTGGTCATTTTTTTCTTCCTTCTGGTTCACTCCCTTGATTTGAGTCCCAGTTTCCTTTCCATTACTATTGGTTTCCTGTGCATTTCCCTTCATTTCAATTAGTTTAGCCTTCATATGTTCCTCTAATTTGTGACTAAAATCAACCAGTTCTGTGAGCATCCTGATCACCAGTGTTTTGAACTGTGCATCTGAAAATTTGGTTATTTCTTCATTGCTTAGAGTTATGGGCTCTGGGGCTTTGAGTTCTTCTTGAGGCATAATGTTTTCATCTGTTTGTGCCTGTTAGGTATGAGGAGCAGAGCCTTGGGTGTTCACCAGGGTGGGGCCACCCAGGTCATTGGTTTGTGACTCTGTATGTGGGGGCGGGGTCAGAGAGGGACAATGGTTTTCCCCTCTGCTGCTTCCCACCACTGGGGTTTTCCCGGTCTGTCTCACTGCTCAATCCTTCACCGGTTTATCTGCGCGGGAATATGTGACCACGGTCAGCCCTCAGTGAGTCCACCACCTTGCGCCTTCAGTGGGTCCACCTGCTACTCCACACCTGTGATCTGCCTAAGGCTGCTGGCATGCCTGGGTCGAGCGCCCAGGTTGGTCCAGTGGATCTTTCCTGCCCAGCCCCCACTCTGCTGCTGACTCCGCCCCTCTTACTGGTCTGGCTGAGTGGTTCATTCCATATAGTTTAATTTTCTGTAATTTGGCTGCATTTTTGTTGCTAAAACTTTTTTGTTTTTAAACTTAGTTGTGCAAGAAGGTACAGTGTTTCCACCTATCCTCCATCTTGGCAGAAGTCTTCTCTAGCTACATTTTAAGGCAAGTTTCAGCATGGCTAGCTGTTGATTTAGCCAAGTTAATACATAAAATTAACCATCACAAAAACTGCCCTGGAAAAAGTATGTCCAAATTCTCAGGGCCTCTTTTGTTCCTGTGAACAGTGAAATCACAAGAATAATAAGAGGTCAGACTCTGTTGTCAGAAGGCCTAGCTTGTAAAATGCTGCTGCTATCTTGAAAAAGTTAATCTACCTGTGGCTGTTTTCTTCTTCATAATATGGGGATAGTAGAAGGAGCTGCATCTGCCCACTTTGTTAGTTCATGTGTACTAAAGCAAGTAGAACAAGACTGACACATGAAAGTGCTTGACAAACACTTGTTTTTAAAACACATGTACTCAGAGTGTTCAAAGGGATTGGTTGCAGTACAAATTCACATGTTTAGCATCAGACCCAGACCATAATAGGTACTCA
Organism: Artibeus jamaicensis; assembly: GCF_021234435.1. Classification (NCBI taxonomy): domain Eukaryota; kingdom Metazoa; phylum Chordata; class Mammalia; order Chiroptera; family Phyllostomidae; genus Artibeus; species Artibeus jamaicensis. Next base: position 57,684,677 of record NW_026522030.1, read on the forward strand.
ATAATGTCATTCTTATTTTTAATATGGTGATATTTTCCAGCTGTATTATCTTGAGCATTACTGAGATTGAGGTAAATGAAGTTTTATTAATTGTATGAAATGTACATTGAAAACATAACATCCATGATTTTGACAGTTAGAATTCAAATTGGGTGATCTTATTTAAAGTGAGCCCCTTGTTGGTGGTATGATTCCACCTCAGAGTTCACAAACCAATGACATCTGGTGGGAAAAACTAAAAGAACAGTCATGTGGCTGGTTTGGCTGAGCTGGAGGTTGTCCACTAGACGAGAATTACTCTCCTTTAAGACCCTGTCAGAGCAATCAGCTTCTGTCCTTTCTTCATTCTATTCTGCCCTTGATACTTCCCTTTGCTACAAGTTTTATTGCATTAAATAGACCTGAATTATATTTTGTCGTTTTGTTAATCAAAGATCAGCCTTTTTGTTCTATTCAAGCCTGAAAACTGATTAGCTCTGGGTTATTCATGTCAGGGAGGAAAATCCACTGAACCCAGTCCATCCACTTCAGTGTCAATCTCACCACAAAACACCCTCACAGACACACTCAGAAGGACCTTTACAAGTATCTGGGTACCTCATAGTCCAGTCAAATCCACACATAAAATTAACCACCACAAGGATATGAAATAAAATACTGAGAGTTTTATTGCTAGTATTGCTAAACCTGAATATTTGTCATGCTTGGTAGTATGAATTGGGTTACATCATTTCAACCTGACATAAAACTGTATGAAAACATTCTCTGAAACACTGTGTGAGTGATAAAGGGTTTAAAGTAAGTTTTGTTTTGGTCACAAAGTCCTTCCCTTCTGCAAGAAGGGAATAGCACTGGGTATGCATACAAGTTTTTGGCAATTAAGAATAGCCACTATGTCTACATTATATGAAATCATGTGGATTTCACATAATGTAGGGGGAAATCATGAGGGGTATACCATGACCCCCTCACCCAAGGTGGATGTGTGTTCTCAGGGCAGATCAAGTGCCCATAAATAACCCCTACTGGAGCCTCGAATTCATAGAGAGACTCTGCCCTGTTCACCCTGAGTCTCACTTCCCCCAAAATTTGCTTATTTTTCTGGAACACAGGTCATACATCTGCACTACGAGGGCTGTTCAGACCCCAGGCCTCCTCTTCCCCAAGCAAGTTTATACTTGGCGTAGCATCTGCACATTAAGTCCAGAAACATGGGCAGTGTGGACTTCGTCCAAGTGTAGCATCACCCACATGCTGAGCACTGAGCTGGGCCTGCAGGAGAGAGACTATAGCTCTTCCCACCCTGCTTGGCCTCAGGTTCTTACTGTTCTATGTAGAGAAGTGAAAAAAGCATGGCTCTCAGTCTACTTTGTGCCCAGATCTGACTCTGTTCCTCAATTTCTCTGGACTTTGTTTGGGCAGGTCTCTGCTCTGAGCTTTGGGGCTCTACTTTGTCTTTTGAGATACAACTTAAAAAATAACTTTTTAAAGATCTGTGTAACCATCTGAAAACTGCCGTGTGGAGGTCAGTGGGTATTCTACAGCACCCCCAAGTGGGTTTAATTGGACTGTGTGTGCAGCTTGTTATATTTTCACAGCATTGTTTATTAGTTAAAGAATATGACTCTGCAGCCAGGGCTATGGGCTGTACCCCAACTCTAGCTAAGAGTAGTGCAAGCTTGACAAATAACATAAACTCTTATTCTCCTGTGTTTCATCCTTTTTCACATATGAGGACAATAGTAGCACTGTTTTATAGAGATTTTGTCAGGATTAATGGGTAAATACACACAAAATATATAAAAGTGTGGCTGGCAAAAATAATCAAGATAGAGGGGACTACCTGCAGAGAGGAGGCAGGAGAGCTGGCTGAGGGAGTGACTGGAAAGCAACAGTAGGGACATTTTGACGTCCTGGGGAAAACCATTTTTATTTGTTTGTTGTTTTTCATGGGTATAATTTTCACAGTACATTCAGTGAATGAATATTCCTTCTGCCATTGCTGAAGATACATGCTATTTTCATGTATTATACTCTTAAGACATTCCTGGGAGTTAGGAAACATATTTGGTAGATTTTTATCCTCCAAAAGCTGGTATGTGATGGGAGCCAGGCCTATTTTTCTAAGGAATAATGGAAAACCCATTCAATATGTTGAGATAAAACTAAAGCCAGGGAAAAGCATAAATATTCCTCCACCCTTTAATGGCCTTTACCACTTTCCACCTACAGTCTTCAAACATGCCCATACCTACACATTAAACATAGCAGATATCTTAGGTGCATATATATGTTACATATGTCTCACACATATATTAGATGCCCAAAGGTTGTGGTTTGAACGTAGGACCATGATAGGAATTGCTTTGGATCTGCAGATTGCTTTGGGTAGTGTAGGCATTTGAATGATGTTAAGTCTTTTTATTCATAAACATGACATGTGCTTCCATTTATTTGTATCTTCTTCAATTTCTTTCTTCAGTGCCTTACAATTTTCTGAGTACACGTCTTTCACAATTTTGGTTAGGTTTATTCCTGGGTATTTTATTAATTTTGAAGCAATTGTGAGTGGGACTGTTCTTAATTTCCCTTTCTGTTTGTTTGTTTGTTTTTGACATATAAAAGTGCAAGTGGCTTCTGGATATTAATTTTGTATCCTACTAATTTGCTGAAAACATTGACCTGTTCTAGTAGTTTGCTGGCAGAATCCTTGGGGTTCTCTATATACAGTATCATGTCATCTGCAAAGAGATACAGCTTTACTTCTTCCTTTCCAATTTGGATGCCATTAATTTCTTCGTCTTGTCTGATTGCTGTGGCTAGGACTTCCAGTGCTATCCTGAATATGAAATAATAGTATGTCCTGAGAACATGACATCCCTGTCTTGTTCCTGATCTTAAGGGGAATGCTTGTAGTTTTTGCCCATTGAATATGATGGTGATAGTGGATTTCTCACACACAGCCTTTATTTTGTTTAGGCATACTCCCACCATTCCCACTTTGCTGAGTGTTTTCATCATAAATGGGTGCTGGACTTTATCAAATGCTTTTTCTGCATCTGTTCATATGATCATGTAGCTTTTACCCTTCATTTTGTTTATGTGTTGAATCACACGTATTGATTTGCAATTGTTGTACCAACCTTGCATTCCTGGAATAAATCCCACTTGATCACAGTGTATGATCTTTGTGATACATTGCCACATTTGGTTTGCTAATATTTTGCTGAGGATTTTAGCCTCTACCTTCCTCAGGGATATTGGCCTACAATTTACTTTTGTAATGTCCTATATGGTTTTAGAATTATGATAATGTTGGCCTCATAAAATGAACATGGGAGCCTTCCCTCTTCTTGAATGTTATGAAATAGTTTGAGAAGGAGAAGTAGTTCTCCCTGTAATGTTTGGAAAATGCACTTGTGAAGCCACCTGGCCAGGCATTTTGTTTGTTAGAAGTTTTTAGGTTACTGCTTGAATTTCACTAAGTGTAATCTGTCTATTCAGATTCTTTGATGTTTCCTGATTACTTTTGGAAAATTATATGTTTCCAAACATTTATGCATTTCATCCAGCTGGTCTGGTTTGTTGGCATATAGTTGTTCATAATACTTTCTTACAATCCTTTGTATGTCTTTAATGCCAATTGTTATTTCTCCTCTTTTATTCATTTCTGATTTTTTAAAAGGTTTATTTATTTATTTTTAGTGAGAAGGAAGGGAGTGAGAAAAAGAGGGAGAGAAACATGAATGTGTGGTTGTCTCTTACGTGGCCCCCACTGGGGACCTGGCCCGCAACCCAGTCGTGTGCCCTGGCTGGGAATCGAACCAGTGACCCCTTGGTTTACAGCCAGCACTCAATCCACTGAGCTACACCAGCCAGGGTGTCATTTCTGATTTTATTTGTTTGGGTATTTCTCTTTTTTTCTTGATGGCTCTCATTTAGGGTTTGTCAATCTTGTTTATGTTTTCAAAGAAGTAGCTCTGGGATACACTGATCTTTTGTAACATTCTTTAGACTTTATTTTGTTTACTTCTGCTCTGATCTTTAATATTTCCTACCTTCCACTCACTTTGGCCTTTATTTGTTGTTCCTTTTCTAGTTCCTTTAAGGGTTAAGTTAGATTGTTTCTTTGAGTTTTTCTTTCTTTCTTTTTTTTTTTTGAAGATAGGCCTGCAATGCTATGATTTCCCTTCCTAGGATTGCTTTCCTTGTGTCCCACAGGTTGTGGATGAGTGTGTTCTCATTTTCATTTGTTTCAAGGTATCTCTTGATTTCTCCCTTTGTCTCATTGTTGAGCCATTCATCATTTAATAACATATCATTTAGGTTCCAAGTCTCTGCATGTTTTTCACTGTTCTTCTTGTGATTGATTTCTAGTTTCATAGCACTTTGGTCACAGAAGATGCTTGATGTGAGTTCAGTCTTCTTAAATTTACTGAGACTTCTTTTGTGTCCTAACATGTGGTCTATCCTAGAAAACATTCCATGTGCACTTGAAAAGTGTGCATATTCTACTGCTTGGTGTGACATGCTCTGAATGTATCAATTAAGCCCATTTGATCAAGTGTGTTGTTTAAGGCTGCTGTCTCCTTGTTGATTTCCTGCCTGGAGTGACTATCCATTGAAGTCAATGGAGTGTTAAAACCCCAACTATGACTATATTTCTGTCCATTCCCTTTATGTCAACCAATATTTGCTTTACATATTTAGGTGCTCCTATGTTGGATGCATAAATGTTTACCAGGGTTACATCTTCTTACTGGAATGTTCCCTTTATCACTATGTAGTGTTCTTCTTTGTCTCTTAATATACCCTTGGTTTCAAAGTCTAATTTGTCACACATTAGTTCTGCTACCTCAGCTTTTTTTCTTTTTTATTTGCGGGAAATAGTTTTCCATTCCCATACTTTTAGTCTGAGTTTCCAATGATGTATTTCACAGAACTAGAACAAATATTTCAAAAATTTATATGGAACCCAAAAAGGCCCCACAGAGCAACTATGAACCTGAGCGAGAAGAACAAAGTTGGAGGAATCACACTGTCTATAAGGCAATAGGAATCAAACTATACTATAAAGACCTAGTAATCAAAACAACATGATACTTGCATGAAAAGAGACACTTAGATCAATGGAACAGAGTAAAGAACCCATAAATAAACCCACATCTCAATAGTCAATTAATATTTGACAGAGGAAGCAAACACATACAATGGGCTAAATATAGTTTATTCAATAAATGGTGTTTAGAGATTGGACAGATATGTGCAGAAATATGAAACTAGACCACCTTCTCTTACTACACAAAAGAATAAATTCAAAATAAATCAAATATTTAAAAGTTAGCACCAAACTGTAAAAATCCTAGAAGAAAACATATGCAGAAAAATCTCAGACATTGCTTATAGAGAGATTTTTTTCAGAAATATCTCTTGAAGCAAGGAAAATAAATGAAAAAATAAACAAATGGGACTACATCAAACTGGAAAAAATTTTCACAACAGAGGAAAATATCAACAAGATTTGAAAACACACAGAATGGGAAAATGTATTCACCAATACATCTGATAAGGGTTAATATCTAAAATTTATAGAGTACTTATGAAACTCAACACCAAAAAAACAAACAAGCCAATTAAAAAATGGGCAAAGGCTCTGAATAGACATCTTGGGCCCCTCGGTATGTCCTCCTTGGAGAAGGCATGTCTGTTCATGTTTTTTGTACATTTTTTAATTGGGTTGTTCATCTTCCTGGAGTGGAGTCATGTGAGTTCTTGATATATTTTGGAGATCAAACTCTTGTCCAAGGTATCATTGGCAAATATGTCTTCCCATATGGTTGGTTCTCTTTTCATTTTAAGACTATTTTCTTTAGCTATGCAGAAGCTTTTTATTTTGATGATATTCCATTTGCTTATTCTTTCCTTTATGTCCCTTGATTTAGGGGACATGTTGATGAAAATATTGCTTTGTGGAATATCTGAGATTTTCCTGCCTACGTTCTCCTCTAGGATTTTTATGGAGCCATGATTTATACATAAGTCTTTTATCCACCTTCAATTTATTTTTGTGTATGTTGTAAGTTGGGGATCAAGTTTCATTTTTTGCATGTTGGTGTCCAGATAGCCTAACACCATTTGTTGAAGAGTCTGTTTTTTACTCCAGTTTTTGCTCCTGCCCTCTATATCAAATATCAATTGACCATAGAGACTTGGTTTTATTTCTGGGCTCTGTATTCTGCTTCATTGGTCTATGGTTCTGTTCTTTTGCTAGTACCAGGCCATGTGGATTACAGTGTCCTTGTAATGCAGTTTGATATCAGGTATTGAAATCCCGCCTACTTTGGTTTTGAAGTTAGTTGTGATTCTTCTTGTGACTACATGAGGAAGCAAAGCATGTCTTCCTACACCTTCATCTTGACTACAAGTTACCAAATTTTCTTTCTTTCCTTTCTATACCTTGTTTCTATTGTTTATCCTTATTATATTACCTCCCCCTATCCTTTAAAATAATTTTTCTTTCCTTTAGTAATCTCATACTCTTTTTCTTTCTTGTAATACTCTTTTTCTCTTTCCACCTCTTTAAATTTTTCCTCATTTATCATTGATATTGCTGTTGTTGTTGGGGGTTTGTTTGCTGGCATGGGTTTGTTTTCTGTGTTTTTTGTTGTTGTTGTTGTTGTGTCAGCACCTGTACAACAGCATACAAGAGGTGGTGGGGTTTGAGAATCTCAGTCAGCCAACCAGACCAGGGAACCCAACCAATGAATGAGCCCCCCAAATCATAACACAAATACAATAGGAGGGACCCCATTAACTGCACATAGTGCATCTGTAGAGTATCCAGCTCAAGGGATAAAGGAGACTGCACAACTGCATTTCAACATACTCCTCCCACAGAAGACCACCCAGTGAAGACAGGCAAACAAAGCAGAGCAATCTAGTACGTAGAAACAAACAAGAAGTCACCAAAAATAGGGAGACAGAGAAACAACCCCCAATCAAAATGAAAAGAATAATCTCTGGAAACAGGATTAAATGAAAATGAGGCCAGCAATTTACCATACATAGAGTTCAAAGTAATTGTTGTAAGGATGCTCAAATAGCTCTGTGAAAACTACAAGGAACTTTATGAGAGCTACAAGGAAGTTAGTGGTAACTATATCAGCATGAAAAAGACGTAGAGATTGTGAATACAAACCAGGCAGTAGCAAAGAATATAATATTTGAAATAAAGAGTACACTGGAAGGAATGAAAGCTGGCTAGATGAAGCAGAGGATTAAATCAGTGACTGGGAAAACAAGGTAGAAAAAAACACTCATCAAAGCAACAATAGGAAAAAAACTCAGAAAGAATACAGATAGTTTAAGGGAGCTTGGAGATAATATGAAACATAACAATATTCCCATCATAGGAATACCAGAAGGAGGTGAAAAAGAGCAAGGGATAGAAAACCTGTTTGAAAAAATAATGACAGAAAATGTCTCTAACTTGGTGAGGAAAAAGTCAAACAGTTCAGGAAACACAAAGGTTCCCAATCAAGATGAACCCAAAGAGGCCCACTGGAAGATATTTTACAATTCAAATGTCAAAATTTAAAGAAAGAGGGAGAATCCTAAAGGCAGCAAGAAAAAAACAGCTAGTAACATACTACAGATCTCTGATAAGGCTATCAGCTGATTTTTCAACAGAAACACTACAAGTCAGGAGTGACTGGCATAAATATACCAAGTAATGAAAAGCAAGGGCCCACAACCAAGGCTACTTTATCCAGCAAAGCTGTCATTTACAATGGAAGAAAATATAAAGAGCTTCCCGGACCAAAAAAAAAAAAAAGAGGCTAAAGGAGAACATTTCCATTAAACCAGCATTTCAAGAGAGGCTAAAGGTACTACTTTAAGGAGAAGAAGAAATAGAAAGAAAGAGGAACAAAAGTACAAAAGGAAAAATGGCAATGAATAAGTACCTTAATCAATAATAACCTTAATTCTAAATGGATTATATGCTCCAATAAAGATGTAGGGTAACTGGCTATATAAGAAAACAGAACCTGCATATATGCTGTCTACAAGAAACGAATCTCAGGACAAAAGATTTACACTAGTTGAAAGTGAAGGGATGGAAAATATATTTCATGCAAATGAACATTACAAAACACTGGGGTAGCAATACTTATATCATACAAACTAAATTTAAAGACAAAGGCCATAATGAGAGATAAATAAAGTCACTACATAATACTAAGGGAGTTTACCAAATAGGATATAACCCTTGTAAATATGTATGCACCCAATATAGGAGCACCTAAATATATAAAGAAAATTTGGGGAGATTTTAAGGGATAGACAGCATACACTCATTGTAAAGGATTTTAAAACCCCACTGTTAACAATGCATAGATGTTTCAAACAAAAAATCGACAAGGATAGTTGTTAACTTCATTAACAATTAACTTCACTAACAACTTCATTATTGTTTAATGAAGTTAACAACTTCATTAAACAATACTTTCAATCAAATGGCTTAAATGATATTTATAGAATATTGCACCCCAAAGAATCAAAATATACATTCTTCTCAAATACACATAAATCATTTCCACAGATAGACCATAAGGTAGGACACCAAATAAACATTACAGTAAAGAAAACTGAAATCATATCAATCATCTTCCTGGATCACAACAGTTTGAAACTAGAAACTAACCTGAAGGAAAAAAACTCAAAAGTATTCAAATACATGAAGGCTGAATAACATGTTCTTAAATAATCAATGTTTTAGCAATGAGTTCAAAGAAGTAATCAAAAAGTATCTGGGAAAATTAAAATGAACACACAAAATCTCAATTTTGTGGTACACAGTAAAGGCAGTCCTTAGAGGAATTTCTTAGCAATACAGGTCTACATAAAAAAGATAGAAAAGTCTCAAGTAAACAACCTAACCCTACATGTGATAGAACTAGAGGAACACCGATAAACTAAGTCCAGAGCAAGTGGAGGGAAGGAAATAAGATTAGAGCACAATTAATGACATAGAAACAAAAATAATAATAATTCAATGAATTATTTTTTAGTCACAAAGACTAAGAATTATTTTAGTCTAGAAGAATCAATGAATCCAGGAGCTTCTTCTTTGAAAAGATAAACAAAATTGACAAATTTTAACCAGACTTATGCAGAAAAAAAGTCAGAGGACCCAGATGAATAAAATGAGAAGTGAAAAAGGAGAAGTAACAACTGATACCAGAGAAATACAAAGGATTGTAAGAAATTACTATGAACAACTATATGCCAAGAAATTGTACAATCTGGGCAAAATGGATAAATTTTTAGACACAAACAATCTTCAAAAACTGAATCAAGAAGAAGCAGAAAGTCTAACTAGATTGATAACAACTAGTGAAACTGAAGCAATAATCAAAAAACTCCAAGTACACAAAAGCCCTTAGGTAAATGGCTTCACAGGTGAATTTCACCAAGCACTCAAACAAGAAATAACTACTATCCATCTCAAATGATTACAAAAAAATTAAGAAGAGGGAAGACTCTCAAACTCTTTTTTACAAGGCCAGCATTACCTAATTCCAAAACCAGGTAAAGACACAACAAAGAAGAAAATTAACAGCCAATATCTTTGATGAACATAGATGCTAAAATCCTCAACCAAATATTGGCAGTTTGGGTCCAGCAATGCATTAAAAAGATCATGCACCACGATCAAAAGGGATTTCTCCCAGAGATGTATGAATGGTACAATATTGACAAATTGATATATGTAATACACTACAAAAACAAAACAAAAAACAAAAATCATGTGATCACATAAGTAGATGCTAAAATTGATAAAATCAACCACAATTTATGATAAGAACAGTCAGCAAAGTGGGAATAGAGGGAGCACACTTCAACATAATAAGGATCATATACAAGAAACCTACTGCCAAGATCATACTCAAAAGAAAAATATAAAAAAGGTTCCCTTAAAGTCAGGAACAAGATAGGGATGTCTACTTTCACCACTCTTATTTAAAATAGCACTGCAACTTCTAGCCAAAGCAATTGGACAAGAAGAAGAAAAAAGAAGGCATCAAAATTGGAAAGGAGGAAATAAAACTGTTATAATTTACAGATGACATGATAGTATACATAGAATACTCTATATATTCCACCAAAAAAGTACTCTACCTAATAAATGATTTCAGCAAAGTAGCAGGATATAAAGTCAACCTTCAAAAATTGATGGCATTTTTGTATACCGACAATGAATACTAACAAAGAGTAAATAAGAAAAACAATCCTATTAACTGCAGCAATAACAAAAAGTACCTCGGAATAAATTTAACCACTGAGGTAAAAGATCTACACCTGGAAAATTATAGGACACTGTAGAAGGAAATTGAGGAGGATACAAATAAGTGGAAGCAAATACCATGGTCATGGGTTGGAAGAATTAACATCATTAAAATGTCCATACTACCCAAACCAATCTATAGATTCAATGCAATTCTTATTAAAATACTAATGGTGTATTTCAGAGAACTACAACAAATATTTCAAAAATTTATATGGAACCAAAAATGACCCCAAATAGCCTCAACAACTTTGAGAAAGAAGAACAAATTCGGAGGGATCACAATACCTGATATAAAACTGTACTACAGGGTTAAGGTAATCAAAACAGTCTGGTACTGTCATTAGAACAGACACATAGATCAATGGAACACAGTAGAGAACCCAAATAAATCCATCTTTTTATGAGTAATTAATATTTGATAAAGGGGACATGGGCATACAATGGAATAAAAATTTTCTCTTCAGTAAATGATGTTCAGCCCTGGCTGGTGTGGGTAAACGGTTTGAGTGCTGGCATGTGAACCAAAAGGTTGATAGCTTGCTTCCCAGTCAGGGCCCATGCCTAGGTTGCAGGCCAGGGCGCTGGTTGGGGGTGTGTGAGAGGCAAATCATTGATGTTTCTCTCACACATCAATGTTTCTTTCCCTCTCTTTTTTCCTCCCTTCCCCTCCCTAGAAATTATTAAATTAAATCTTTTTAAAAGGTAAAAAATAAATGCTGTTGGGAGAACTAGGCTGGTACATTAAAAAAATGAAACTAAACCACCAATTTACACTGTATGCCAGAATAAACTCAAAATGGATAAAAGACTTAATATAAGTTGTGAAACAATAACAGTCCTAGTAGAAAACATAGGCAGTAAAATTTCAGACATCCCACATAACAATATTTAGGCCAAAAAATAAAGAAAAAAATAAAGAAATGGGTTTATATCAAATTGAAAACTTCTGCATGGCTAAAGCAACCATCATCAAAATGAAAAGGGAAATGACTGTATGGTAGAACATACTTGCCAAAGATACATTGGACAAGGGGTTCATCTCTGAAATATATAAAGAATTCATGGGACTCAATCCCAGGGAGATAAGCATCGCAATTTAAAAAATAAGCACAGGACTGAAACAGACACCTCCAAGGAGGACATACAGATGGCCCATAAACATATGAAAAAATGTTCAACATCACTGTTTATCAGAGAGATACAAATTAAAACCACAGTGACATATCACATCACACCTGTCAGAATTGCTAACAATAATAATTCAACAATCAACAGGTACTGGCCAGGATGTGGAGAAAAGGGAACCTTAGTGCACTGTTGGTGGGAATGCAGACTAGGGAAGCCACTGTGGAAGACAGTAAGGAATTTCCTCAAAAAGTTAAAAACAAACTGCCTTTTGGCTCAAAAATTCAACTGCTGGAAATAAGAATCCTGAAACACCGATTCAAAAGGAGTTATGCACCTCTCTCTTCAAAGCAGCACTATTTACAATCACCAAGTACTGGAAAGAGCCTAAGTGTGCATCAGCAGATGAGTGGGTCCAACAACTGTGGTACACTTACACAATGGAATGCTATGTAGCAGAAAGAAAGGAGGAGCTCCCACCTGTTGTGGACACATTGGATGGAATTGGAGAATATCATGCTAAGTGAAATACAAATAGCATATGACGACACTTGTAAAAGGAATCTATGGAACAAAATAAACTAATGAGCAAAATAGAACCAGATGTGGAAACATGGAAAAAGACTGACAGTGGCCAGAGCAGAGAGAAGAGGGGAATAAAGTTGGAAAGAAGGGGAAGGGATTAGTCAAACAACATGTATGAATGACTCGTGGACAAAGGAATCAGTATGGGGATAGATTGTGGGAGTGGGGATGGGCAGGGCAGAAGAGGGCAAAAAGGAAAAATTAGGACAACTGTAATAGAATAACAATAAAAGTGATGGTTACTCAATATGACAAGTATTGAGTTGTCATATTGTTCTATTAAGTAATAGCTGATGTCTGGTATAATAAATCTGTGAAACTAAAAGTGTACTTTTTAGAGTTGTTTAATTAATGTTAGTGAGATTTTCCTGATTACCTGGGGTCCCATTCCTGGACTGGCAGCTCCTCCTGCCCCCCAGAGTCCTGTAGTATGTAAAAGGGGTAAATCGTAGGGAGGCTTTGGTCTGCAGAGTAGGGGTAGCCAGAAAGCACATCTCACTCTCTCCCTTTCACTGGCCAATCCCAAAGAGTCCATGCCCTGACTGCAGCTGGAGACTGTCTCTCTGTAACACAAAGACTAAGGAAAAAGGCTAGTGAAAGCATTAGAATCCATTGTTGCCAAGAAATAGCCTTTTTGTAGCATGAATAGACATCCCCAGGAAGTGGTAAGATTTCTGTCCACAGTAGAAGCCTGCTCTCCTCTTGGTGGCTGCCCTTGCTGCACTTGGGGACCAGGGGGTGGCCTTTCCTGAGAGGAGTTTCATTTGCCCACCACAAACTGCATCTTGCTTTCTGTTTCCTTTTAGCTACAGGGTCTATTACATCATAGTCCACAGACGTTAAGGAAAGCCTCTCTTGCAGATGTTTCTGCAAAACCTAGAAATGCTATTGAACTTTTGCTTTCTACTTGTGACATTCTGCTCTCTAGGGAAAACTTGATATGAGGCAATGATGCTGAAACCAAGACTGAACAAGAGCAGTTGTGTGGTTGGGTGGAGAGGTAAAGAGAATGAATGGCAAGCATGGTCTGGGGATTTCTACCTGGAGAGGAGGGAAACTTGTGTGATACGGGCATGTATCTGAAATGCCCCCATGGCATCCCCTGTAGATTGCAAACTCACACACCCAGCTGACAATGGACATTTGCACTTAGATGTCCAACTGTGGAGCAGACCTGCTCCTTCCAACTGTATGCCCTGGCATTCTCCACTCCAGCTGCTGGTGAGAGAAGTCACTTGTTTTTTCTTCCTCTCAATATACCATTTACCATAAGTGATAATAATTTTAATTATTGTGTTCAGGGCTCTTTCCCCACAAAAATCTAAAGTACATGAGAACAGTAACTGTATTTGTTACAATCACCTCTATATCCTGAGGGCACCACACAACCTGGCTTAGAGAAAGTCAGTAAGCACTTACAATTTGAACACAATGTGATGGGTAAATGAATTGTGCCATCTATTTTGTAATCAGGTTGCACAGTCTGGCTTGCTGTTTCGCTTCAGGATGAATCAATACAGTAAGTTTCCTACTGTAAAAATTTAATAGACACAGATAATTATAAATTGACTAAAATAAAGAATATATTTTATATAATAACACAATATGAAGGCGCACATGCCGAATGTTACATGAACCATAAAAGTTAAACTTTCCAAATACATAAAAAATTGAATTTTAAATTAATAAATGAATAAATAAATAAAAATACATACATACATGCATAATTAAACATTAGCACAGTCCTCTGTAAGCCACTGGTACCTGTAAGGCTGAACAGAAATTGATATACTACTCCTGAAAACTTTTAACAAATCGATTTCATTCATGTGATGATCAGAGCAGAAGCCAAAGGAAGTCTGGTCTGGCAGAACAGGAAGAAGTGTGATATTGTTAGTGAAGGAGAATCATGTCCATGCTGAGCCAGGTGTCCCTCCTTACTGTGCAGTTTCCTCCTCCTCCTCCTTCTCCTCCTCCTTCTCCTCCAAGATTTCAGATAAAGACAAGGATCTGCTGATTTCTTCTCTGACAATCTCCCAGGCACAAGGGCTGTGCTGCTTCTCCTGCAGGTAGAGAGTGATTCTCTGGAAGTATTTCCTCACAGCCAGGATGGAGTCCTCACTCATCAGGGGAGCCTCTTCCATCCCCACCTCCTGCATCAGACAGGCATCCAGGTCACTCAGCTGCTGATAAAGTTCATTGCAGAGTTGGTCTAGGAGGTTCTTGTCCCAAGCAGCAAAGGCGCCCTCTGTGGTGAAGAGGTGGAAGGTCTGCGTGAATACCTCATTGATGACAGAAGTGGCTTGAGCCTTCTGGAACTGGTTGCCACTGAACACCTTCAGGGGGAACTCAAAGTTGTTTCTGTCCTTCAGGCAGAGGAAAGGGGCGGTCCTTCTCATTTGTCCCAGGAGCACCAAGCTCCTCCTGTTAACCAGGCTGTGGATCTGAGGCAAGTCACAGCCCAGAGAGCAGATGGAGTTGCAGCTGAGTGTCACCAGGGCCACCAAGAAGGAAAAGGGCAGGGCCATTGGGATCCTTCCAGATGCTGCTGGCCTGGCTGAGCTGGGTGACTCTCTGAACCTTGGTCTCCAGGCTCTGTGAGGTCTAACTTTGTGCATGTGTCTTATATAGGGAAGATAGGACTTTTCAATTTCTGAGTGTTCCTTTCCTTTCTACTTGTTTTTGCTTTCCTTAATGCACTTTCTACATGCATTTTCATCACTATTTCTCCACCATATTTTTCACTATTGCCCCATACACAGAGACTTTCAGATGTTTTTCTAATTGAAGCCACCAAGAAAAGTATAAACACAGATATATAGTGTATATATATATATTATATATATATATATATATATATGAGTGTAAATAGTAATGTATTGTGTTTATACCGGTGTTTTATGAATAAAAGAAGAAAGTGTAAATTATACTCATTTTATTCAGTGCAGGATTAAGATTGGATAAATACAAATTTTACACTTCAAGGAATATTTAAAAGCTATTGTCTTTTAATTTAATGTAATTAAAATATCAATATAAGTGATAATTGATTAGTTTAATTAGTTTAATGTAACTTTATAACTAATTTTATACAACAATTTAAAAAAAGATTTTACTTATTTTTAGAGAGAGGGGAAGGAAGGCAGGAAGAAGGGAAAGAAAAATAAATGTGTGGTTGCCTCTTGCCTGCACTTTACTGGAGCCCTGGTTCACATCCCAGGCATGTACCCTGATTGGAGACACTTTGGTTAAAAGACCAGCACTGAAACCATGGAGCCACACCAAGCACCTTATGCAGCAAATTTTAGTGTACTATAGTAATTTATATTGAGAGTTATGTATCCAATTATGTGTTCAAATAAAATCACCACCTGGCTTATTTCATTTAGCATAATGCTCTCCAGTTCCATGCATGCTGTTGCAAAGGGGAGGAGCTCCTTCTCTTTGCTGTGTAGTATTCCATTGTGTAAATGTACCATATTTTTTGATGCATTCATTTACTGATGGGCACATGGCAATAGTCAAGGTTGCTTCCACCACTTGGCTATTATAAATTGTGCTGCTATGAACATTGGGGTGCATAGGTTGTTTTGAATTAGTGTTTCATGATTCTTAGTGTGTAATCCAAGCAGTAGACTTGCTGGGCCAAAAGGCAATTCCATTTTTAGTTTTCTGAGGAAATTTCCACAGTGGCTGTGCCAGTCTGCATTCTCGCCCACAATGTACTAGGTTTCTTATTCTCCACAACCTCATCAGAACTTGTTGCTTTTTGATTTGTTTATGATGGCCATTCTGATTGGTGTGATGTGGCATCTCATTCTGGTTTTAATTTGCATCTCTCTGATGGCTAGTGATGCTGAGCATCCTTTCATATGTGACTGCACCCTCTGTATGTCCTCCTTGGAGAAGTGTCTGTTCAGAACTTTTGCCCATTGTTTAATTGGGTTGTTTGCCTTCCTAAACTAAAATTGTGTGAGTTCTTTATATATTTTGGAGATAAAACCCTTGTCTGACATATCATTGGCAAATATGTTTACGCATACAGTTTGTTCTCTTTTCATTTTAATGCTGTGTTCTTTAGTCATGCAGAAGCTTTTTATTTTGATGAGATCCCATTTGTTTATTCTTTCCTCTGTTCCTTGCTCTCAGGGGACATAATTGTGGAAATATTGCTGCATGGAATATCTACATTTTCCTCTCTATGTTCTCCTCTAGGACATTTATGGTATCACAACTTATATTGAAGTCTTTTAACCATCTTGATTTTATTTTTGTGTATGGTGTCCATTGGTAATCGAGTTTCACTTTTTGCATGTAGCTGTCTAGATGTCCCAACACTGTTTTAGGAAAAGGCTATTTTACTTCATTTTATGCTTCTGCCTGCTTTGTTGAATATTAGTTGACCATAGACATTTGTGTTTATTTCTGGGCTCTCTGTTCTGTTCCACTGAATTATGTGTCTGTTCTTATGCCAGTACCAGACTGTTTCAATTAATGTGGTCTTGTGATACAGTTTGATGTCAGGTATGGTGAAGCCTC
Organism: Artibeus jamaicensis; assembly: GCF_021234435.1. Taxonomy (NCBI): domain Eukaryota; kingdom Metazoa; phylum Chordata; class Mammalia; order Chiroptera; family Phyllostomidae; genus Artibeus; species Artibeus jamaicensis. Next base: position 57,701,277 of record NW_026522030.1, read on the forward strand.
CTACTTTGTTCTTCTTTCTCAAAATTGCTGCAGTGTTTAGAGTAATTTATGGTTCTGTATAGAAAATTTAAATTTATTTAACACTTTAAAATAATACCCCTGTATAGATATAGTTTTACAACATTGAAAAACTTTAAACACTGTTTTAAAATTCTTTTCTTAATATTTATATTTAACTTTCAGTACTGATTCATACCAAAAAATAATTTTTAACTTCACCAGATGCTAGATACACATCTACATATTGTCAACATTTTACCTGTTTAGCATTTGACATACTTTGTTGAATAACTTTAGTAGAACTAAATAACACAACTATTTGCATTTAATTTCAAAGCCCACATCACACTGAGACTCCAGCCTAAGCAACATCCACAAGACCGTTGACGGCGGCTCGTGAGTGAGCAAAGGCTAGGCCACCTCTCACAGCATCACTGTGAGACCCAGTGAAGCATGGAAGGAAAGTCCTCCAAGGAGCCACCAGGTCACCACAGGTCTGTGGCACTGATCGGGCACACATTTTGTGTGTCCTCCCTCAACTTAAGACCAATCCTCCCAATGTGATAACAAGAGAATTCAAAGAGAAAAGTGAACACTGAGAAATACAACTTTTGGGTAAAGCTGAGTTAGGAGAACCAAAAACCATTGTAATACCTATGATTTGTTGTCACTCATAAGAACTAATTTTTGCACACCCTTGGGGGCAATATGACCCATAATGAGAATACATGACTTAAACAACATCAATTTGAATCCTTCTCTGTATTTTTGTATGACATTTCAAAATACTCAAAGGACTTTCAGTTTTCCATCAAATCTCTTATTCTTAAACAAAAGGAAACTATATAAGTAATGAGGCTTAATTATTACTAACTATGCCTATGTAAAAAATGTACTCTCAGATCTGATCCAAAACTCTCTCTTTTTTGCATAAGAAGTGATGTTGTCTCAGCCCTCCAGATTCTTACCCTTTAAAAGGTAGGCAGAGCCCAGGCAGGTGTGGCTCAGTAAACTGAGTGCTGGCCCATGAATCAAACAGTCCCCAGTTCGACCCCCAGTCAGGGCACATGCCTGGGTTGGGGGTCAGGTGGTCAGTAAGGGGCATGTGAGAGGCAACCACACATTGCTGTTTCTTTCCCTCTTTCTCTCTCCCATCCTCTCTATACAAATAAATAAATAAACAATTGTAGAAAAAATGAATGGTAGGTAGGACACCCTTGGTAAATTGGCTCTCTAGTAACTGGACTCTCTGTTATTTTCTGTGTTACTCTGGGCACCAATCCCAGAGTGATCACTGCTAAAGTAATTTTTACTGACGCAGTCTCTCAGATATTTTCCACATACTGGAAGGCATCATTATGGCCATATTTCATTAGGGTTATAATAGACAATGGCTAATATTTTCACTCTCTAATATTTCCACTCTACTCATACTAGTGTCAGTAACTTCTACTGAGTTTACTGTGAAAATCCCTAGGATTTTTTAAAGGTGCACAGGCTCTGGATGTTGAACTTGCAAGAGCAGTGACATAATTTTCAGCCTTTGCTTAGCATTATATTAAACTCACATGTATCCCCTAATCTCTCATTTGCTCTCTGCTTCATCACGGTAGAAAAGTAAGTAGCCTGGTGTCACATAGAGAACCATCAATCCAACTCAAGCTCTCCCTGCTTCACACACTCACAACATCAGACAGTTTACCACACTTCTGTCTGGTGGATCTTTACTGAAGTTACAATGACGTATCATCTTGCTGAGCTTTTGGAGACCCCTCACAAACACTGATGAATGATCATATGCTTTCGGGTACCTCCACACACTTCTGGGGGATAGTGGCTCCATTTCCGTTGGAACTCCAATATGTGGCATGTGATAGTCGGAGCATGACTTCAGGTCCAAAGGCAAGAGTTGGAATGCTGATCCTTCAACTGCTGTGTTGTCTCCTACCCTGCTCATTTTTCTTCATTCTCTAAACATGACTATATTCTCTCTCATACATGCCAGGCATGGAGACTTTAATTACCAGTTATGGTCTGAACGTTTATGTTCCCAGAGAACTCATATGTTAAGGTCCTAACCTCAAAAGCTACAAAGCATTGGCTAGGTCATCTGAGGCCAAGGTTCAGGAAATCCTCCCAGACTGTTATCTCCCCTTTCTGTCTGGGAAATGCACACAACACACACACACACAGCAAACTGAACTTAGCACATTCCTTTGAGTCAGCACCTATTTCTTCACAGTAACAGTGGCCTTCACTCAGGGACTACAAATATGCATCAGGACACTCAAAGAATCACACCTGAACTACAACAGTTTTGAAAGACAGAGAACTTCTGCTCACCATTACTCTATCCCCCTGGCTTTGTACACTGAGTAGAAACCTTGAAGCTGAAACCAGCAAGGACCAGAGCAGGTGTGCAGGTGGGCAGTGAGGTGAGGGGCACAGGGATAGTACACGGGAGTGAATGCACTCAGTGAAGCAGGGCCTCGGAGAGGGTGGGAGGAAGAGTACCGGGTGCCAGGATCAGACCATAAACGTGTCTTTCCCACTTCACTCTAGATGACTCCTCTCAGACATTCTACCCACCGCTCCTTGCTGTCTAAATGTAATTCAGTTAAAACTCAGACATGAGTACAGATCATATTCTATATTTTCCAGGAATCTTCTCGAGTTCATGAATATTCAACTCTTGATAATCATTTCATGATTAGCTCAGGAACTGTTCTCTACAACTTAATAGGAAGGTACTATTCTGAAACAATTTTATATAGAAAAATAAATACATTTTCAGACTAACAGAACACAAGCTGTTTTCTCTTATAAAACTTTAATTTAAAAAGAAAATGAAACTTAAATAATAAAAAAGCATGCTTTTTAAAGTCTAATAGGTAAAGGCATATACTGATTACATAAATACAAAATAAGGTAAGACAAAAATATGTGAATAATAAACATACCAAATATACATAAATAAATAACAGCAGAAACTCATCATTCTGAAACTCATGTCCCAGAAGCTGAATTTTGTGACATGATCTTGCCTAACACTCTGACAAAAGATACACTCCATTAATGTCAATAAATTCTGTGACTAAAGATGAAAGAAAAGCCTTCTCCCATGACCTAAGTCCTATGTGCAGGGGTGATCAGGCACATTCACCAGTGACACCTGGATCCAGGTGACCACAGGTCTCAGTCCATGTCACTTAACCTTTCTTGCAAGGTTATTACTGAAGACAAGGATCTCATGATTGCCACTCGCACAAACTCCCAGGCACAGTCACTGTATTTCTTCTTTTTCAAGTAAAGAAATATGCCCCAGAAGTACCTTTCCACAGCCCGTGTAGGTCCCTGGGATGACAGGGCAGTGCCTTGCTCTTTCATCTCCTGCACCAAACAGGGCTCCAGGTCTTTCAGCTGCTGAGAGAGCCCCATGCGCAGCTGGTTCAGGAGGGTGGTGTTCCAGGCAGAGGAGGCGTGGTCTGTGAGCAAGAGGTCGAAGATGTGCTGGAGCATCCCCTGGAGGACAGAGATGGCCTGGGCCTCCTGGACCTGGATGCCATTTATGATTCCTCGGGGGAATCTGAAGTCTACTGTGTCATTCGGGCAGGACCAAGTGGAGATTCTCTGCATTTGACTCAAAAGCACCAAGCTGTCATTGCTGAGCAGGATGTGGTTCTGAGGTAGGACACAGCCCACAGATCCACTGAGGCCACAGCTGAGCACCACCAGGACTGTGAGCAGAGACAGCAGAAGGGCCATGGGCACAGGAGGTGTTGCTGGCCTGGCTGAACTGGGTGTCTGGTGAACAACCTTGGACCCTAGTTAGCCTATGAGCTTGTTTGTTAGCATGGCCATTAAATAGAGAGACACAATGATTTTCATTTTCTAAACATTTCTTTACACTCTCACTTCCCATTTTGTTTTCATTCATGAGCTCTCCATGTGGTCTAAGAAGATGTCATCAATCTGCACTGTTAAGTTTGCGGTTCTAATTTTTCTCCTACCCTGAGGTGTGTTGCCTTGACCAGTGTGGCTCAGCTGGTTTTGTTTCATTCCACAGAAGGAATGGTTGCCAGTTTGATTCTGGTCAGGACTCCTCCTATGTTGAGGGTTTGGTCCCTGCACAGACACACTAGAGAGGCAACCAACTGATGATTTCCTCTCTCTTCAATTTATCTCTTTCTCCCTTCCTTCCACTGTCCCTAAAATAACAATAAGTAAATAAAATCTTTCATAAAATTAAAGAAAGGGAGACTTGAGATGTGTCAGGTCAAATGGATGCTTGTCAGTCTAATGAGAAATCTCACTGTCCTTAACTCAGAAGTGTATGCAGAGGTGAATATACTCACACACATGCACATTTGGGCACTTTTTATTCCATGAATATTGCTCTTCTCTGTATTACAGAGAACATTTGGCCTGCATTCTGGCCAAAGCATGTTTGCCTCCTTACTTTGCATAGGCAGCCAGGCTCCCTTGGCCCAGTGGGATTGTGTGTTTTGCGAGGTGCTCACCAGGCCATGTACAGCAAATGAGCTCTTTGGGTCCAAGGACTCAGTTTTTTTACCTTTCCCTTCACAGCAAAGGCTGAGGTTTTCAGGGAATGAGTTTCCGGGATATTTCCCTTCCCCAGACCCATTCATGCAGGAATTCTATAGACCTGCCGCTTCTTCCCAACATTTAGAAGCTGGTTGTCAGTGCTCCTGGGGCTGTGCCCACACCCCCGGCAGGAGTCCCGGTCCCTTTCCAGTGCCTGTTGGTGTGGAGTCAGCCCACATCCTGGTCACTGCATTTCCCCAAGCACCACCTCATTCTCGAGAGAGGTATTGGCTCTAGGCTCTTTTCCGTCTGGAATGACACAGTGTCCTCAACCCAAAATCTCCTGCACTCAGTCCCTGTGGGCAGGGTGACCACATCCGGGGGTCTTCAGAATCCCCCTTCTGTGCAGGGGCTTGTGTCCCACCCTCCCCCCTGAGTGTCTGTGTGAAGGACCCTGCTTCTCAGTGGTGACCTCCTCTTCCCTTGGGCTGTGACCTGGGTGTCAGTGGGGTCCTCAGCCCTCAACGCTGATAACCAAGTTTATTTTGTCTTAGTAGGTGGATGAATTAGTAAACCAGTTGCAATCATTTTACCATTAGTAGATCAGTATTTTTTATGTTATATAGGTACAGCTTTCCTTGTTCAGTTTTTACTTAATGATTGAAGAGTTGTTATGCTTAAAACCTCTGAGCTGGGTACAAGGCATTCAGTGAGGATGTTCCTTCATCAAAACTCATACTGCAGACACTACTGAACTTCAGTTGTCTGTTCAGTCTGTGTTTCTCTACTGGGTTTCTTCATTTGCCCAGCTCTGTCTCAGGCTCAGCATGCAGGGCAGTGGGCTCAGGCTGCTGTGTCAGAGAGAAATATCCTTCTCTCTTTGCCTGTTCATGACATTCACTGTAAAGTTCATTGACATCATAGTTACTACATGTTGGTTTCCTGGGCAGAGTGTGGCTTGCTCCTACTTTGCACTTCATCCTGAGGTCGACACAAGCGAAGGGAAGAAAAAGAAAGGCAGTGGGGCTTCACCCTGTTTCTCTCTAGGTTTGAAGAGTTCAGATGTTTTATTTCTCATTTCAACTTTCCCAGAAAGCAAAATTCACAGTAGTTTGCAGATGAGAATAAAATTCTGAATGTCATAAAAGTGAAAGAAGGGAAGTGACTTTCCTGATGACAAAATGATACCATGTAAGTTGGCAAAATCCAGTGTACCAATTTTGCTCTCTGCTGCTATGGTGGGGTGGGGGGGTGAGGATGAAAGGCAGAATGAATTACACCAAAGCAGAAGTGGGCTGCTTCTGCCACAGAGAAGATCAAGGAAGGGGAACCCCTGTGTCAATGTCCAGCCTTCAGCTTTGCAAGTGCAGCCACTTCATGTTCCTTTCCTCTAATCCACGTGGGGTCACTCTGAGGAGAGAAGGGAAGAGTGACAACAACCCGCTGTTCAGAGACTGGCACCCCCCGACCTTACTGCTGGGACAGGAGCGCTCTCTGCAACGTGGTGGGTGCTACCCGGTGCCTGAGTGCTCTCCTGAGTTTACAGATCCACTCAAGGGAAAAAAATTGTCTTGGAGCAACTGGAGTTAAGAGTAAGAAAAGTAGATGATCCTAAAAAATTCTGCTCTTAATCTAGACAGCAATAACTATGAAGACATTTTAAATGATGGCCCCGACATTTACTGCATGCTAAGTATAAAGCAGACACTGTTCTAAGGTGTCTGTAATTCTTAAGTCAGTCATCTCAACAACCCAATTTGGATTACACTGGTTTATGCCACTGTTTGGTGAGCAATACAAATGGGGAGGGATGAGCTCTTCTGAAGGAATCAAATGTCCCAGGTCAACACTTAAGGACCTTGAGATAAGGACTTGTCTGGAAGGACCTGTTACAAGACATCAAGCAGAGAAATGGCCATGGGCCTTATGGAGGAGATGAAGGCGTGGCATAAAGGCAAGAAGCAGCGGAGATGAGGTGCTGAAGGACTCCAAGTTCCACTGCAGGTGCCAAAGCATTGCTGGCTATTGTATGCAGCAGGGCTGTGGTATGGGTCCATTGAAACGACTGACTTTAAATTCCGAGGAAAAGTAGACAAAATGACTTTTAAATAGTTTTAAGGGAGTAGAGTTTCTGCCAAGTGAGCCAAGTTTACAGCTGGCACTGGAGTAACCCTCATCCCTTCCAATAGTCAGGAGGCTGCTGTGCTCTCAGGGTCACCCATGCTGGGGACACTGCTTTGGCCTCGTCTCTGAGGGAGAAGTCCATGCACTAATGTCCACTTTGATCCTCTCCCCCTTTGAATGGGAGTGACCTGGGGACACAGGGACTCAGAGCTGGCCTTTCCCATCGTTCCCCCTGCTGAGCACCTGCCTGCTGTTGCCCACACTTTACATGCCTCCCTTCTCCCAAGTTCTCCTGCTGCTGCTGCGGCTTCACCGCCTTCCTGTTTCTGGAGGGACTGTGTGGGCTTTTGTGGTGGGCAGGGGATTGTGGTGGTTGTTGCTGCTGCTGTTTTTGAGCAAAGGTGAGTCCTGCAGGGATGCAGCCTCCTCCCAGTGGGGTTAGATGTGGAACTGCCTAAGCAGGGGCTGGGATGAGCTTCTGGGTTCTTACCCAAGTCCCGTGTGCACCAGGCTCGCCAGCTTTACTGAGTTTCCCTGGGGGACTGGGCATGAGGGAGTGTTGACAGCTGCAGCCCAGATCCAGCTGGCAGGAAGGATGGAGGCGGGGCCAGGGTCACATTGTCCCACCAGACTCTGGAGGACCTCTGCCTCTTCCAGCTGCTGCTGCACAGTGACCCCTCACAGGCGATGCCTGGGCACCTGCCTCCCTTCTCACCACTGGGTTGTGAGGACCAGCTCCACAGGGTGACCTGTGCGGGACTGTGGGGGCTGGGCACTCCCTCCCCCCCACTCAGCCCCCAACCCTGCTGCTGGATCCTGGAACACTTTTGCATATTGAAGAACTCTGGGATATGAAACAGGGTATGGCCATAGTGAGTTTCAGGGCAGGGTGAGAGCATGGAACCAAAATTCCGTATTTTACCATGTATAAGGCACACTTTTTTGACCAACTATTTGAGGGGAAAATAAGGATACACATTATACATGGGTAGTACTACTTCCATATCTATATAAATGTCCTTAAGAGTTTTATATATGCTTATGTGTTAGAAGTGTAACTGTAGAAAGAAATGAACATATCTCAAAAATAATACCGTGGAATACAACAGATTTGATTCTGAAGGTCAATAAAGAAGAAAACAGAATTAGGAAGTTAAAAGGAAAGATTTGTTTCCTGACTATTTGGGCCAAAGACGTAGGTGTGCACCAGACACAGCAAAATACAGACTAGCTTTTACACCCTGAAAATATAAAGAAGAAACAACAAAATTCCTAAAATAAAAGTCGGGGGGCGGGGGGAGACAGCAAAATACTGGAAAGTGTCATGACATTTGAAAGATGTTAGGCAATCACAAGGACAGACCCAGGTGAAAACACCAAAAGTGACCTTTCTGTGCATCTCCTTCGCCCCTACAGGTGGTGAAGAAGTAGACGCAAGGGACAAAAATGATGTGACAGGTTGATTAGAGCCCTTTCAGCCCTCAATGGAAAGGAACAATCAAAAGGTTAAATGATGGGCACTGAGGTTCCTTCCTGCACCTGCCTATTGTAAATTGTGCTGCTATGATCATTGGGGTGCATAGGTTAATTTGGATCAGTGTTTAAATGTTCTTAGGGTAAAATCTCCAGCGCAATTGCCGGATCAAAAGGCAGTTTCATTTTTGGTTTTCTGAGGAAATACCATACTGTTTTCCACAGTGGCCATCAGCAAATAAGTGGATCAAAACCCTGTGGTACATTTACACAATGGAATACTATGCAGCAGAGAGAAAGAAGGAGCTCCTGCCCTTTGCAACAGCATGCATGGAACTGGAGAGCATTATGCTAAGTTAAATAAGCCAGGTGTTGAAGGACAAATACCATATAATCTCACCCATTCACTGGTACATAAGAAACAAAAGAAAAAAACAAACGAAATATAACCATAACCAGAGTCATTGAAATTAAGAACAATCTAACAATAGCCAGAGGGGAGGGAGGAGGGGACAGTGGGTAGAAGGGTTTTCAGCAACTACTATCAAGGGCACATGGACAAAACCAAGGGGGAGGATGGAAGCAAGGGAGAAAGGTGGTTTTAAAAGGGGTGGTGCAGGGTGGGAGGGGTGTGGAGAAAATACAGACAACGGTAATTGAACACCACCAGTAAAATATAATTAAAGAAAAAGATTGAGTGAGTACCTGAGGCACAGCTTTGAGAGACTCCTGCTACCTGCCTGAGCATTTCCCTCACCACACGCTTCCCAATAAACTCCTTCAAGGACAGTTTGGCTAACCTGAATACCTCTCAATTCCACCCCAGCAGTTAACCTCCAGCTTTCGGTTGGCAAGGATTGTATTCTCTGAAATTCCTTTAAGTAGTGCTCTCTCTTCCCACTCAGTGACTTTGGAAGGGAAGCAAGTGGAGTCATTACTCCAAGTGACAATGAGGATTTTCTCCTAATGATAACATTGAGCAACGTGAACGAACCCATGGTGGGAATGAATTTGAAAAACTGCCAGCTTCCTTTTTAGAGAGAGTGGGTGCACTTTCCAATAGGACAGGTATTTCCTGGTGGCCCTTGCTTCTCCACACCCAGAAAGACAGACTCTCAACCTCCCAGTGGCCCACAGAACTGTCAAGGGATACTGCTTCTGGGCTCTCTCTGGCCAGCAGAGCAGCCTGGAGGCCAGAGACACATTCTGCCTGTTTCCATAGAGCTGCCCACTGCCCAGAGAGGACAGGTGTCCGCTGTGTGTTCCTCCACTAAAATGCAAAAGCTAAGGGAGTGAGTGTCCACAAGTGTTGGGCTCAGTTCTTTCCAGGACAGGGCCCCTTGTGGCTCTGAAGATATAGGGGGAAGGGACCACACAGTTCTGCACAGAACAGAAAGAAGCCTGCCTGCTCTTCCCTCACTTGGGGGGTGTCTTTGCCTGTCATGGGCAATAGGTGGCTCTCTTCCTCTGTAAATGTTCTAATGAGTCAGTCAGTCCTGGGAGGAAAAGGTGTCTGACTGCCCAGTTCCTTAGCTTCAGCACTTGTTACATCATTGTAACAGGGCCATTCCTCAGTTCCAAAATTATTCTTCAGAAGAAGATAAATAGTCTTTTAGACGGGAGTTCTGAGAAACCTAGAACTTCCACCCAACTTGGCTTCTAGTTGGTGGTTTTCTACTCTTGGGTGGCAATTGGTGGCTGGAAGCTTCAATGGGACAGAGCACAGCTGTGTGGGTGTGGGGGGGGTGTGTGCACTGAGGGGGAGTGAAAGAGGAGAGCACGCTGGGAATGGCTACCCTGGAGAGGGGAACTTAGAAAAGCAAGGAGGTAAGGCCAGGGGTGGCAGGAGGCATTAATAAGAACTGTAGAGGAGTATGTTTCACAGTCTCGGTGACAAAGTTCTTTCCAAAGAACTAAGCAAGCTGCCATTCCCTAACTGGACGTGCAATCAGACTTCTCTTCCCTGTGAGTCGTGACTGTGCTTCAGTCTTGTTTACAACACGGCTCAGAATTTTGTTTTTCCAGCTGTCCTGGTCCCCAGAGATGTGAGGCTCACTCTTCCTATATGCACCTATGGGAAAAGAAGGAAACAATGACCATATTTAAGTTTGTGTGGTGCAATACAGCTTAAGTCTTTTAAATGTTTTAGTTTCATTAACAGTCCACTTTATTTTATGTTTGAGAAAACTGGGGCCCAGGAAATTAAGTGAGTTTTCCAGCATCACACACATTTACTGGTAGAATGAAGATTCGGTACAGAATCTGATATTACATAGACTGTAATGGGCATTGGAAATGTTCATATTTTAGAAATCTGTTAAGTTCTAAACTATGCTCTGATGCCCAAATTAAATACCGTTGTCTTTGTTTTATTGGTGCATGCTATTTTCCTTGTTTTATTTTACTGATTTTCACCTATCAAGTACCTTAGACATTGTGGATGAGAAATTCCTTGATCTAGTTTCACTTTCCACATTAGAAAATAATTCTCTCGGACTTTTATACTCACTATAATGTGTTTTTTTGTGTATCTCCAAGAGCCCATGATCTTAAAAAAACTGATGATTTATCCATTTTAAATGAAATTCCAAGCTAACATCCAGAAAGGAAGAATGTTCAGCACAGAAAAATTTCTGGAGTATCTGTCTTCTCTGCAAAGTAAAGTGACATTATTGTCGGGACACTAGAGACAGTGGGACAAAGGGAGAAGGTAGGTACTCAAATGACTAAAGCACATAATGTGTGAAACTGTGTTCCCCGTGTTCATTAGATGTACAATAAAAAATACATCTGGAGTTAACGTGGCGAAGAAAGGTTTGCACACATGGTGCTCAGATGATTACTTAGCAGCCGAGGAACAAATGGATGGAAAATCTCATCTCTTATAACTGCTCATCATGAAATCTTGATGGAATGAAAGATTGATAATAAGGTTAGAGTTTTAAAAAGAGAGAGGAGGTCCAGATTAATATGTTCAGCTTATTAAGAGAAAGGCTAAACTACAAAAGAAATGTTGGTTGTTTTCAAATGTATTCAAATTTCTAACTTTGTATAAAACAGGACATGGCTAGAGTGACTCATCTGGCAAGGGGACCGACTCAAGTTTTATATTAAGAGTTCCTCACCTAGAAATTAACAAAATATAGAAAATTTACAAATTCTATAAAATACAGAAGTAGCTCCAGCTGAAAGCTCAGTCGGTGGGAGTATCAGCCTGTACAGCAAAAAGTGGTGGGTTTTGTTCCCTGTCCCAAAGCTTGGCTGTGGGTTCCACCGCCCATTAGGGCGCATGTGGGAGGTGACTGATCACGCTCTCCCACACTGATGTTTTGTCTCTGCCACCACACTTCTCTCTCAGATGGACTGCAGGGTAAGAGGAGGCAGTCTGGCTTCCTCAGCCAGGTGTCTGGGTAACTCAGGGAAGCAGTGTCCCCTTAGCCTTGGAGGGGCCTGATAACCAGGGTTCTCATGGGCTTGAGACTGGCTCCCATAACATGAAGTGGGCTTGCACACACAGAATTATGCTATGTTATCTAATTTCATGGCTTTTTACCTGCTTTGTTTCTTCTCATACTGAAAAGGGGCTAGGGGCTCCCTTCTGGCCACCTCACTTAGGACCATGGGCCACAACGTGTGCCACGCAGAGACACACAGAGACACGCAGGGACACGCAGCTTGCAGCACCTGTGGCTTGCCCGCTGGTGAATAAAGGCACACCCAACACCCCTACGGCTCCGTGAATATCCTTCCATCTGCCCGAATACCATGGACCCGCCAGGCCTTGAACAGTCACCAAACATTGATTTTTAAAAATCCTCCAAAACAAAATAGATCAGCAGACTTCAAAGACTAGAGGAACAAAAATATTCAAAAAAGTTAGGACATCACTGAGGGAGGTGCAGTGTGATTGTTAATTTTACATGTCAGCTTAGCCTCAGTTCCCTGATATGTGAACAAACATTACTCTAGATGTTTCTGTGAATGTCTGCTTCACAGGAGAATTCAGGCCATGTAACATTTAAGTTAACAGACACTGAGGAAAGGAGATTTCCCTCCATAATGGGGGTGGGCTTCATCCCATCAGTTGAAGAGCTTAACAGGAAAAGAGTGATCTCCCAGAACAACAGCAAAAACAGAAAATACTGCCGACAGGCTGCATTTAGGCTTGAAAAGCAATTCTCCTGAGGGTTTCCTACCTGGTCATTCTGCTTCTGGGAAGTCCTCACTAATACCGTCCAGACACCAAGTGTTCACAAGTCCTCTCCACCTACTAAAACCTTTTATTCTCCCCTCTGCCAGCTGGTGGGATATGACAGCAAAGCACACAAGTCTGTTGAAGTGCCACTGAGGTCCTGGGCAAGCCCAGGCAGGAGAGCAGCACGTCCCAACGAGGAGTGTGTCACAGAAGGAAGAGACCAGAGACCCCTCCCCAGTTGCGGGGCCTCTCTGCCTCCCTAGTGATTCACACATAGGTCCTGGTGAGCGGGACAGTGAAAATATTGTGCTGACTACAGAAAATTCCTACAAAATTGTACCAAATTGATACATTTGAATAAATGAAAGGTCACTAGCTCTCAGGTAACAATGATGCTATTCACTCACATTCTCTAGTTTCCATGAAAACTCTCCCCTCTGCTTCCTGGGTGAGGTTTCTCCTGCATGACAGAGATGTGAGGATCTACATTCAGTGTGACAGGAAGACCGTTGTTTTAATAGATGAAGTGTGGTAGTAGGAATCAACTGTGAAAGTAAAATGGAACCATTGTGAGTTGCTTAATTAATGTTTAATGAGATCTTCCTCAATACCACTGTGTTTCATTTCATCCCGGCATTGGCAGCTCTACCTGCCCCCCAGAGTCCCATAGGACTCACAGTGGGAAATTCATAAGGGGGCTCTGGTCTGCCCAGTAGGTGTAGGCAGAGAACACATCTTTCTCTCTGCCTTTAACTGCCCCGTGCTGGAGACGCTTTCTTTTTGTAATGAATAAGGTGTCTGGAAATAGGTTCATGACAGCATTATTTTTGCCTAGAAGTAGCCTTTTCATACCATGAAAGGACATCCCAGGAAATGGTGGGATTTCTGTCCACACTAGGAGCCTGCCCTCCTCTTGGTGGCTGTGCTTATTGTTCTTGGCCACCAGGGGGCAGTCTCCCCAAGAAGAGTTTCATGTGCCCACCAACCAGCTGCATCTTGCTTTGTTTCCTTTTAGCTACAGGTTCTATTACATCATATTGAGCAGACATTAAGAAACAGTTTCCAGACCTGGCTGGTGTGGCTCAGGGTAGGCCTGCAAACCAAATAGCTGCCAATTCGGTACCCAGTCAGGGCACCTGCCTGGGTTGAGGTCCAGCGCCCCAGTATGGGTGTGTGAGAGGCAACCACACACTGATGTTTCTGTACCTCTCTTCCTTCTTGCCTTCTCCTGTCTGGAAATAAGTGAATAAAATCTTTTTAAACAAGAAAAGAAACACCTTTCTTACAGATGTTTCTGCAAAACCTAGAAATATCATGTAACTTATACTTTCTACTTGTGACATTCTGCTCTCTAGGGAAACCTTGATGCTGAAACCACTACTGAATACAAGGAGTCGTGAGATTGGGTGGAGAGGTAAAGAGAGTGAAGGAGGAGGTGAGGGTTTGAACCTGCAGAGGAGGGAAACCTGAGCGACATGGAAATGCAGCTGGAGGCTGAGAGGGAGGGAGGGTGTGCAGGTGACAGGACCACTCAGTGTCATGTGCTTCTGCCCCACATCTGGGTACTTATTCCCCTTTCTCACATGTTAGTACAAGCAAACATATCATTGTGGAACAAATCAGACACTTCTTTCAAATGAGAAATACAAATTTTCAGCCTTCCCCAGTATTAAGACAGAATTCTGGTTTTTTAGCTGACTCCTTTGAAGGTCAGGTACTGAATGGTAAGACACTAACCCTAAGGCTTTATAGGAAGAGACACATAATTGTACTCTCCTATGTAGCTCTCAGGAGAAAAACAGAAGCATACCTGTCATGTTTGAAGTTCTTAATCTATGGAAGATGCATTGTACTAAGCACCTTAAAATGAAGTATCTGACCCCACATCTGCCCATGCAGCTCATTTCCCCACCCCCTGTCAGGCACCCTCAGCCTCCCTCTGCTCCTGTCCTGCCCAAGCAAAGTTGGTAGTAAATCCCATCTTCCTCAGGTCGGAGACCACCGTCAGTGCACAATGGCTGGTGTAGGGAAGTGGGGGCAGTCTGGCTCCCGCATACAGGAGTCCCGGTAACTAAGGGAAGCAGTGTTCCCATGGCCTTGGAAGCACCTGATAACCAGTGTTCTCATAGCCTGGAGACTGGGTCCAAAGAAGTGTTCCCATAACAGGAAATGAGCTCGCACGCACAGAAGTATTTTATGTCATATAATTTCTGGCATCCTGCCAGCTTTGGGCCCCTCTAGCACTTTAGCAGGTAGGGACTCCCCACTGGGGGCAATGATGATGAGAGACACATGCAAGGGGACAGGTGCCATGATGGGTGCCACCCTGGGGAGCAAGGGCCATAACATGAGGCATGCAGATAGAGAAGCAGCCTGCAGCCTGGGTGGCTCACCCACCGGTGAACAAAGGCATGCCAGACATCCCAACTGCTTCACAAACATTTTCCCGTCTGCACAATACCATGAACCTGCCTGGTCTTGAAGGGTGGCCACAGTGCTGGAGTTTCAGAAACGTCTGACATTGACCACATCCTCCATTTAAAGTGGACCTTCTGGCCTGGCTGCTGTGTCTCAGTGGATTGAACAGCCTCCTGTGAACCAAAGGGTGGACAGTTCCATTCCCTAGTGGGAGCACACATCTGTTTCGCCAGCCAGGTCCCCAGCAAGGGGCCTGCCAGAGGCAACTACACATTGATGTTTCTTCTCCTCTCTTTCTCCTTTCCTTCCTCTCTCTCTAAAAATAAAAATAATTGTTTAGATATTTTAAAAGGGTAACAACAAATCAGTTTCTCTCCTCTCTCTCTCAAAATAAATAAATAAATAATGAAAAAACAAAACTCAAAAAATAAAGTTGATCCTTCTCAGGCTACTGTGTCATCCACATCTTCTGCTTTTCTGCCCCTCCTGCCTTCTTTCCTCTGCGGACCACCCCCTGTCATCTTGGGGAATCCTGTCGGTCCTCAGTAGTCCAAACAGGGCGCCACACCTCATCCTCTGTGCACAAAATCTCAACCTCCCACATGGTTCCAAATGTCAGCTCTATGGTCATGACTTGTATGTGCACGTCTTTACTCAGTCTCACCTCCCAATGTGAAACCTCTACTTTTACCTGCTATCCTAAAATACTTGCACTTTACACGTTAGTATAAACATGTAAAATGGATCATCATGAATTGGCCTGGCTAATTCCTAAAGATCCTTGGGGTCTCAGCTGACCAGATGCTAGTCCTGGTAGCTTTCCCTGACCCACGCACTTCCAGGCTCCCGGGTGCCTCTGCTAATGTCAGGCGCATTAGCAGTACTTTGACTGAATGCTTAGTTACCCACACGCCACCAGCCCCAAAGCAGCAGCAGCAGCAGCAGCAGCAGCAGCAGCAGCAAGCAATGGATACACAGCACCGCCTTGCATCAGGAACCCACAAACAGAAGACACGTACACATTACATGCTTGAAGGAATTTTAATTCTATGATTCTGTATTTCACTTCAGTTTCTATGTCATACACTCCATGTAGTTGAATCAACAACCACCAGACAAAATTTCTCCCAGAAACCAGGAGCTACACTCTGTCTTAGAGCTTTATGCATGCCCTTCATAGACCTGGCAAGGGCCCTACCTAATGACTAAAACTTCAAGTCCTGTTTTCTCTGCCAGAAGCCCCATGAAAGTATTCTGTCTGTTTAACTTCCCAATATCATTTCGAGTGCACTTCCATGAATGGCAAGGGTCTTAAATGATGCTGGACTCTGGTTTGGGTGTAAATATTTTAAATTGTTTAATGAAATGATGTTTTCAGGTTAGAACACTTTTTAAATTTTGGGGTTCCATGTTTCTATTTGATATAAAAGTAATGAGCTATTTCCAAAAGTCTAAGGTTGCTCTTCTGAGGGGTTTTGATACCTCGCCCCAGGGGCCCCCAACACCCTGGGGACCAGCAAAGCTCCCCGCCTTCCCCGACCCCCAGCCCCCAGGACCCCGCCCGCCCCCACCCCGCACCCCCCGCCCGCCATCCCTGGAAACTGTCTTCCACGCACCGCTCCCCGCTGCCCCACGGGCCGAGCACCGCCGCCCGACGCCGCAGCTCGCTCTCCGCCCCGGGACCCTGCTCCCGCCCACACTCCCGGCCCGCGAACGCGCCAGAAGCGCCTGATCCGCGCGTCTCCCCCCCGCACACGCGTGTGTCCTCCCCGGGGTGTCTCCCCGGGCTCGGGCGCCCACCCGGGGCGGCGCCCACGCCCCTGCGCGGCCACAGCAGCGCCGCCCCGAGTCCGCCCCAAACTCGCCGCCTGCGTTTCCACGCGGGAGCAAAGCGCGGACCGCGCGGCTCCGCGCGCAGTGGCAGCTCCAGGAGCCCCGCGAGGCCGCCCGCGGCGGCTCGTCCGCGGTCCGCGCGGCCGGAGCGCGGCCTCTGCCCGGGTCGCGCGCGCAGACGCGGGGCGCGCTGCCCGCTGCCGCGGGGGAGGCGGCTGCGGCGCGGAGGGGGCGCGCGAGGGCCCCGAACACGCACCACGCGGACACGCACCACGCGGACGGGGGCACAGGGGGAAAAACTCAGACAAGCCCGACAGAGTAAACGCTCATGAGAAATAAGTAAGTAACGAAAACAAATTAACAAGGACAAGTTTGGTTTGGGTCCCTCCCCTTCCCCACCGAGTCTTCCGCGTGGGCCAGTGCCGCGGAAGGACGCGGGCTCGGCCCTCGGGACTCGAACCTGCCTTTCCCTGACCGCCCGTCACCTCTCAGGCCTCTTTCCTCCCACCGCGCCCCCCCCCCCGGAAAAAACCAAGAACATAGTATGTCATAGAATTGTTTTACTAAGAAAGCAGTTCGCGTTCCTCTCTCTAAACATAATTTTGCAGACTCATGATTCACTATGTTTTGTATTTTAAAGTCCCCCCACGGTTTTGGATTCGGGCATTTCTCAGCCGGTGCAGACACGTGAGTGCAGGCCGCTCGGCAGCGCAGCGAACGGTCAGTTCAGGACCGAGACTCGCGGAGCACGAACCACCGTCTGACTCCCTGGCCTTCCTCGGAGGACCGACCGCTACCGCAGGACCAGGCGCCCCGCAGTCTGGACTCTGACGACTCCCGGGCGCAGGGGCCGGACTTCTCTCCCCGCGGGGAGCTGCGGGTCCCGGGAAGAACGTCCCGACAGGAGGCACTGCACAGGGACGGGCCGGGTTTCCTTCTTCTGTCCGACCCGGGCGCTCCAGGCTGCGGCCACCGCCGGAGAGCGCGCGCTGGGGGGCGGTGTGGGTCCGCCCGCACGGCTGTGCTCTGCCGTGAAGAGTTCGAAGACCTGCTGGGGCATCCGCTGCGGGAAACAGCTGCGTCGAGTCCTCGGCGTTTGGGCGACAGTCCCTGTTTTGCCAGAAAATTTGAATTCGTTTCTGTCATCCAGGCATGACTGCGGCGGGACAGTGTTCGGCTGTCTCAAAAGCAGCGCAGAGAGCTCGTGGTTGTCTGGGCTGTGGCTCGAAAGGAGGTCCCCGCGGAGACTGGAAGCGGGGATGGAGCAGAGCATCGGTCCCGCCGCCGGGCACAGAGGGATCCGGGCCCTGGAGACAGGATTCCCGCCTTTCAGGGGAAGGTCCTTCGCTGGTGCCGAGGGAAGCGCGAGTCTCCAGCCGACCGCCAGAGGGCGCGCAGGCGGCCTTCTCGGCCGCCGGGTCTGGAGCAGCAGCAGCTGGGAGCCGGTGCGTTCAGTCCGCGGGGGTCGCAGCGCAGCGGCAACGCCGTGGCGCCGCGGCCCCAGCAACTCTGTGCTGCCTGGATCCTGATGGTCGTGAGCAAAGATCCGCTCT
Organism: Artibeus jamaicensis; assembly: GCF_021234435.1. Classification (NCBI taxonomy): domain Eukaryota; kingdom Metazoa; phylum Chordata; class Mammalia; order Chiroptera; family Phyllostomidae; genus Artibeus; species Artibeus jamaicensis. The sequence continues at coordinate 57,719,418 of NW_026522030.1, forward strand.
GCCTGGCCTTGCCGGGGACGTGGTGTTAAACACTCCGCAGGGAGCCCCGCCTTTCCTGCACTTTTGGTTTCTTTCCATACACTTTCGTCCACGCCCCAGCGAGACCACTTTTGCACCCAATCCGTGGAATCCGTGTGTATGGAGCGGTGTGATGCTGGGAACAGGGCGTGACGGCTGCCACAGGAGACGGGAACGCAAGCCCAGGAAGAGGTCCCGAGAGTAGACCGGGATGCACGGATGGAGACTCTGATCCGTTTTTGCTCCTCGCACGCCCCGGCCCTGAGGACGCGGCCTTGCGGCGCTGGCTGCGCGCTGGCGGGAACGGACCCGGGCGTCCCCGCCGCGGTCTCCGGGACGCGGGCCTGCGCGCCGCCCCGTGAACCGCATTCCGGGGAGCGGGGCTTTTCCCGCGGAGCTCACTGCCCAGCGCCGCAGGGCGGGGCAGCGGGCCCAGCTTTTTTCGCGCCAGGAGCCTGTTTCGTGGGAGACAACTTTTCCACGGGTGGAGGAGTGAGGGGAGAGGGTGGGGGTGCAGAGTGGGGGGCAGAGAACTCGGGACCTTGGGGTGGGGACAGGAGGCAGGGCTCGGGCGAGCTTCGCTGTCGCCCATGGTTAGGCGACCTCTGGAGTAAGGTATAAAACACTTGAAAAGTGGAAGATTAAACTTTTGGAAATATTACATTGTTTTTATGTTAATGGAAATATCAGACGTAAGATTCTAAAAATATTTTTGAGGTTGGGGATAGGTGGGAGGAAACTCCGGAGGTGCCCCAGGGCCAAGATAAAGGACATGGATACAGGCCAGAGACCCAGTTCTAAGCCGGGTTGTTCCCGCTTTCTGGAGAAGAGCTGAGTCTGGTGAATCTTGAGTGCACCTGCGCAGAAGATTCTACAGGACCCCTGCTTCATTGTAATAGCATTATAATGAATTAACATTGAATTGCAACCCCCTTCTCCGGTGGCCAAGGAAAATCATGAGACCATGCCGGGGTCCAGCCTCTGCAGGGGTCAGAGTCCCTGAAGGATGGACGGCCCAGGCGAGGAATGAAGAGTCAGACACCCGGCTGGATGCCGGAGAACAGCCAGCCTCTTTGGGATTGATTGACTGAATTCCCAGAGTTTGATTTGAGCTTTATTTTTATAGAGATTGTAACATAATAGGTATATGGTATGACCAATTAAGCAGAAAAGATTAATGCAGAGGTAACTAGAAAAAGTACAGGAAATTCCATAGATCAAGTTATGTTAAACAAAGGTTATTTCGACCAGGAGAGTCATTAATTAGACAATTCGAACTAGCTGTATGTACAGAGCTTTAGATATCTTATTATTTATTAAAGTTCTTATAATTAAGCATGGGACATTTATTTCTACATGCTTAGTTTGTAATAGTTAATTAGCTTGTCCTTCTTTTATCTGTCTAATTCTACTTGATATGTATTTTTGTCTAAGGTAGAGGAGGGGCTGTTATTCCATCAACTTTTAGATATTCAGGGGCTACTTCATTAAAGGGGAACTTTGTTCTCTGGCCAAGAAATTATTTTGTCTAACTTCATTGGAATTATGCCGATCATTGGGCCTGAAATGCAGGTTTCTAAAAATCCCACCACCTACTAATAGAAAAACCAAACACACAAGGAGAGATAGACAGGAAATCCAGCCGCAGTTGCCTCTGCTGTGCAGATGCATCTCATCCGTCCTGACCGAGTCAAGGGACGGCTGCTGGTCGGCTCCCAACAAGACCACATGAACAAAAGCTTTAAAGTAATACTTGTACATGCCCAATAAAAGCCTGCCAGAACTAGCAAGGAAATATCCACCCCATGAGAATAGAATCCCTCCGCCCCTGAGGTCAATCTGTGCTCAGAGTGAGCCCATTCCCATGTTCTGTGGAGTGTGCTATAGCTTAAAATCTGCTCTCTTTCTGCCAAAAACTCTGTATATTCCTTTCAATTCTTTGTCCACCATCACCAAGAACCTGGTTACCTTTATCACCTGTGGCATAAAACATTATCCAATTAAGCAATTTAAAATACTTTAAAATCACTTATTAACTGAAGTCAATGTGAATTTAAATTTTTTAATGTTTTAACATTTAGATGGAACCAGCAGGGATTAAATTTCCACCTTATTTAAAGTGTATTCTATTTACACCAAAAGGAGAATTTAATATAATGTAATGCTCTTGGTGATCATGGAAGGAAACACATTAGTTTTCTCAAGATGATTAGTGTTTGAGAGCATTGCCATGGTGCCATTGCCTTTTTACTTCGTAACAATTTTGAAGAATTTTTGTAACTTCACGTTCCTGAAACGTCTTCACAGGCTCCCAACTTGACCAGATTGTTAAAAATAAAAATCAGGGTTGTAAATGAGCACTTGAGGGATCCGTTCTTTTCTTTGGTTGGAATGTTTAGACCAAGTGGAATTGGCACATCTACTTGCACCGGGCCATCTTTTTTTGTAGTCCTCTCAGCAGCCTGCAAGTGGAAGGTCATTTCATGTCTGTAACATTTTTATAATTTGTCCATCATGGATGTTTTGGTATTAATTTTCCTTTTTTTTTTTAGTACTGTGTGAAAGGATTATTTATCTTGCTTTGATGCCTTCTCTAGTGCCCTGCTTGAGGGAAGTACCCTACCTTACCACTAACCCTAACCCAGGAAAAAGCTTTCCAACGAGTGTTGTGATGTCCAATGGCTGAAAGCCTATGAAAGTCTCATTTCCCATAGTGGTCTCCTTCCCACCCTCCACCCACTCACCCCCTCCCTCCCCTCATCTCCACCTGCATCCTCTTTATTTAGCTTTGTCCCAGTCTTTACAGCATTTTCATTTATTCTGTGCCATAAAATAATATCGCCAGAGGTAGCCTGACCAGAACATGAAAGAAGAGATTGTTCAGCTCATGAATCCTTTGCAGAACAGCCATTTTTTGTTAGACAACTCTCCTCTGTGCTGATTGTCTGCACGGGTTCTCTCATTAATGGTTCAGGACCTGGACTACAGGAGAAAATGGGGCTCTCTCCCCTCACAGTCCTCCAGACAGTTGACTCTGGTAGAGTTTCCATTTGCTGGAGGACCTCAACAGGGCTCCACAGAGAGTGTTAAACAAGCTGCAGACAAAGCTTTTCCTGGCCTGGCTGGGACTGGATTGTGCAGATTATTGTTCGTTACTTTAATACTAAAGGCAGCTATCATTCAGTATGTCCAGATTCTCAGTCTGTAATTTACAAGTTTTCTTTCATTGAATCTTTACAGTTTCCTGAGTGACCACTAGTAAAGTTGTCTCAGTGTTTTGGAATAGGAAATGAAAATCCGATGTCCTTTAAATTCAGGAGCCACAGACATTTTGCAGAAGTGAAGCTTTCTCCAGTCTCGCCACCCTGCAAAGTCCTCCCCGGTGTTTCCCGCCCCCACAGCCCTCATAACCTCCCCAACGTTGCCCCCACTCCGCTCCCCATCCGTGGAAGTTGTCTTCCACGAAAGCGGTCCCTGGAGCCAAAAATGTTGGGGACCACACCGGTCTGCAACGTCGTAGCGTTGAAAAACCGCTGGGACCTAGTCCTAGCTGCTGCTGTCAGAGGACTGAGCGCCGCTCCGCGATCCGAAAGGCCAAGGATTGGATTCCCGGAGCTTCCCCTGCAGCGGTGCAAGTCTCGGTAGCGGGGCCGGTCCGCAGCGAGAAGAAACCAATGGCTGCTTCTCTCCTGTGCATTGATGGTATCTCTCCGGGACCTCTCTTCCCCTGAAACGGCTCAACACACACGGATTAAAAGTGGCCTCCTCCCGAGGTGGACGAAAGTGTATGGAAAGAAACCAAAAGTGCAGGAAAGGCGGGGCTCCCTGCGGAGTGTTTAACACCACGTCCCCGGCTGGGCCAGGCAGAGCGGATCTTTGCTCACGACCATCAGGATCCAGGCAGCACAGAGTTGCTGGGGCCGCGGCGCCACGGCGTTGCCGCTGCGCTGCGACCCCCGCGGACTGAACGCACCGGCTCCCAGCTGCTGCTGCTCCAGACCCGGCGGCCGAGAAGGCCGCCTGCGCGCCCTCTGGCGGTCGGCTGGAGACTCGCGCTTCCCTCGGCACCAGGGAAGGACCTTCCCCTGAATGGCGGGAATCCTGTCTCCAGGGCCCGGATCCCTCTGTGCCCGGCGGCGGGACTGATGCTCTGCTCCATCCCCGCTTCCAGTCTCCGCGGGGACCTCCTTTCGAGCCACAGCCCAGACAACCACGAGATCTCTGCGCTGCTTTTGAAACAGCCGAACACTGTCCCGCCTCAGTCATGCCTGGATGACAGAAACGAATTCAAATTTTCTGGCAAAACAGGGACTATCGCCCAAACGCAGAGGACTCGACGCAGCTGTTTCCCGCAGCGGATGCCCCAGCAGGTCTTCGAACTCGTCACGGCAGAGCACAGCCGTGCGGGCGGACCCGCACCGCCCCCCAGCGCGCGCTCTCCAGCGGTCGCCGCAGCCTGGAGCGCCCGGGTCGGACAGAAGAAGGAAACCCGGCCCGTCCCTGTGCAGTGCCTCCTGTCGGGACGTTCTTCCCGGGATCCGCAGCTCCCCGCGGGGAGAGAAGTCCGGCCCCTGCGCCCGGGAGTCGTCAGAGTCCAGACTGCGGGGCGCCTGGTCCTGCGGTAGCAGTCGGTCCTCCGAGGAAGGCCAGGGAGTCAGACGGTGGTTCGTGCTCCGCGAGTCTCGGTCCTGAATTGACCGTGCGCTGCGCTGCCGAGCAGCCTGCACTCACGTGTCTGCACCAGCTGAGAAATACTCGAATCCAAAACCGTGGGGGGACTTTAAAATACAAAACATAGTGAATCGTGAGTCTGCAAAATTATGTTCAGAGAGAAGAATGCGAACTGCTTTCTTAGTAAAACAATTCTATGACATACTATGTTCTTGGTTTTTTCCGGGGGGGGGGGGGCGCGGTGGGAGGAAAGAGGCCTGAGAGGTGACGGGCGGTCAGGGAAAGGCAGGTTCGAGTCCCGAGGGCCGAGCCCGCGTCCTTCCGCGGCACTGGCCCACGCGGGAGACTCGGTAGGGATGGGGCGGGACGCAAACCAAAAATGTCCTTATTAATGTGTTTTCGTTACTTACTTATTTCTCATGAGCGTTTACTCTGTCGGGCTTGTCTGAGTTTTCCCCCCTGTGCCCCCGTCCGCGTGGTGCGTGTTCGGGGCCCTCGCGCGCCCCCTTCGCGCCGCAGCCGCCTCCCCGCGGCAGCAGGCAGCGCGCCCCGCGTCTGCGCGCGCGACCCGGGCAGAGGCCGCGCTCCGGCCGCGCGGACGGCGGACGAGCCGCCGCGGGCGGCCTCGCGGGGCTCCTGGAGCTGCCACTGCGCGCGGAGCCTCCCGGCTTCTTCCCCGCGCCGCGCGGTCCGCGCTTTGCTCCCGCGTGGAAACGCGGGCGGCGAGTTTGGACGCGGCAGCCGCGCGCTGAGCGGGCTGAGGCCGCGGGGAGCGCGCTCGCGGGTTGGGACGGACTCGGGGCGGCGCTGCGGAGGCCGCGCAGGGGCGTGGGCGCCGCCCCGGGTGGGCGCCCGAGCCCGGGGAGACACCCCCGGGAGGACACACGCGTGTGCGGGAGACACGCGCGGATCAGGCGCTTCTGGCGCGTGCGCGGGCCGGGAGAGCGGGCGGGAGCGGGTCCGGGGGCGGAGAGCCTCTCTGAGCTGCGGTGTCGGGCGGCGTTGCCCGGCCCGTGGGGCAGCGGGGAGCGGTGCGTGGAGGACAGTTTCCAGGGACGGCGGGCAGGGGGCGCGGGGTGGGGGCGCGCGGGGTCCTGGGGGCTGGGGGTCGGGGAACGCGGGGAGCTTTGCTGGTCCCCAGGGTGTTGGGGGCCCCTGGGGCGAGGTATCAAAACCCCTCAGAAGAGCAACCTTAGACTTTTGGAAATAGCTCATTACTTTTATATCAAATAGAAACATGGAACCCCAAATTTTAAAAGTGTTCTAACCTGAAAACATCATTTCATTAAACAATTTAAAATATTTACACCCAAACCAGAGTCCAGCATCATTTAAGACCCTTGCCATTCATGGAAGTGCACTCGAAATGATATTGGGAAGTTAAACAGACAGAATACTTTCTTTCATGGGGCTCCTGGCAGAGAAAACAGGACTTGAAGTTTTAGTCATTAGGTAGGGCCCTTGCCAGGTCTATGAAGGGCATGCATAAAGCTCTAAGACAGAGTGTAGCTCCTGGTTTCTGGGAGAAATTTTGTCTGATGGTTGTTGATTCAACTACATGGAGTGTATGAAATAGAAACTGAAGTGAAATACAGAATCATAGAATTAAAATTCCTTCAAGCATGTAGTGTGTATGTGTCTTCTGTTTGTGGATTCCTGATGCAAGGCAGTGCTGTGTATCCATTGCTTGCTGCTGCTGCTGCTTTGGGGCTGGTGGCGTGTGGGTAACTAAGCATTCAGTCAAAGTACTGCTAATGCACCTGACATTAGCAGAGGCACCCGGGAGCCTGGAAGTGTGTGGGTCAGGGGAAGCTCCCAGGACTAGCATCTGGTCAGCTGAGACCCCAAGGATCTTTAGGAATTAGCCAGGCCAATTCATGATGATCCGTTTTGCACGTTTATACTAACGTGTAAAGTGCAAGTATTTTAGGATAGCAGGTAAAAGTAGAGGTTTCACATTGGGAGGTGAGACTGAGTAAAGACATGCACATACAAGTCATGACCATAGAGCTGACATTTGGAGCTATGTGGGAGGTTGAGATTTTTGCACAGAGGATGAGGTGTGGCGCCCTGTTTGGACTACTGAGGACCAACAGGATTCCCCAAGATGACAGGGGGTGGTCCGCAGAGGAAAGAAGGCAGGAGGGGCAGAAAAGCAGAAGATGTGGGTGACACAGTAGCCTGAGAAGGATCAACTTTATTTTTTGAGTTTTGTTTTTTCATTATTTATTTATTTATTTTGAGAGAGAGAGGAGAGAAACTGATTTGTTGTTACTCTTTTAAAATATCTAAACAATTATTTTTATTTTTAGAGAGAGGGGAAGGCAAGGAGAAAGAGAGGGGAAGAAACATCAATGTGTACTTGCCTCTGGCAGGCCCCTTGCTGGGGACCTGGCTGGCGAAACAGATGTGTGCTCCCACTAGGGAATGGACTGTCCACCCTTTGGTTCACAGGCGGCTGTTCAATCCACTGAGACACAGCAGCCAGGCCAGAAGGTCCACTTTAAATGGAGGATGTGGTCAATGTCAGACGTTTCTGAAATTCCAGCACTGTTGGAATTCCAGCCTTCAAGACCAGGCAGGTTCATGGTATTGTGCAGACGGGAAAATGTTTGTGAAGCAGTTGGGATGTCTGGCATGCCTTTGTTCACCAGTGGGTGAGCCACCCAGGCTGCAGGCTGCTTGTCTATCTGCATGCCTCATGTTATGGCCCTTGCTCCCCAGGGTGGCACCCATCATGGCGCCTGTCCCCTTGCATGTGTCTCTCATCATCATTGCCCCCAGCGGGGAGTCCCTACCTGCTAAAGTGCTAGATGGGCCCAAAGCTGGCAGGATCCCAGAAATTATATGACATAAAATACTTCTGTGCGTGCGAGCTCACTTCCTGTTATGGGAACACTTTTTGGGACCCAGTCTCCAGGCTGTGAGAACACTGGTTATCAGGTGCTTCCAAGGCCATGGGAACACTGCTTCCCTTAGTTACCGGGACTCCTGTATGCGGGAGCCGGACTGCCCCCACTTCCCTACACCAGCCATTGTGCACTGACGGTGGTCTCCGACCTGAGGAAGATGGGATTTATTACCTACTTTGCTTGGGCAGGACAGGAGCAGAGGGAGGCTGAGGGTACCTGACAGGGGGTGGGGAAATGAGCTGCATGGGCAGACGTGGGGTCAGATACTTCATTTTAAGGTGCTTAGTACAATGCATCTTCCATAGATTAAGAACTTCAAACATGACAGGTATGCTTCCTGTTTTTCTCCTGAGAGCTACATAGGAGAGTACAATTATGTGTCTCTTCCTATGAAGCCTTAGGATTAGTGTCTTACCATTCAGTACCTGACCTTCAGGTAAAAAAGCAGAATTCTGTGATAATACTGGGGAAGGCTGAAAAATTGTGTTTCTCATTTGAAAGAAGTGTCTGATTTGTTCCACAATGATATGTTGGCTTGTACTAACATGTGAGAAAGGGGAATAAGTACCCAGATGTGGGGCAGAAGCACATGACACTGAGTGGTCCTGTCACCTGCACACCCTGCCTCCCTCTCAGCCTCCAGCTGCATTTCCATGTCGCTCAGGTTTCCCTCCTCTGCAGGTTCAAACCCTCACCTCCTCCTTCACTCTCTTTACCTCTCCACCCAATCTCACAACTCCTTGTATTCAGTAGTGGTTTCAGCATCAAGGTTTCCCTAGAGAGCAGAATGTCACAAGTAGAAAGTATAAGTTACATGATATTTCTAGGTTTTGCAGGAACATCTGTAAGAAAGATGTTTCTTTTCTTGTTGAAAAAGATTTTATTCACTTATTTCCAGACAGGAGAAGGCAAGAAGGAAGAGAGGTACAGAAACATCAGTGTGTGGTTGCCTCTCACACACCCTCACTGGGGCGCTGGACCTCAACCCAGGCAGGTGCCCTGACTGGGTACCGAATTGGCAGCTATTTGGTTTGCAGGCCCACCCTGAGCCACACCAGCCAGGGCTGGAAACTGTTTCTTAATGTCTGCTCAATATGATGTAATAGAACCTGTAGCTAAAAGGAAACAAAGCAAGATGCAGCTGGTGGGTGGGCATATGAAACTCTTCTTGGGGAGACTGCCCCCTGGTGGCCAAGGACAATAAGCACAGCCACCAAGAGGAGGGCAGGCTCCTAGTGTGGACAGAAATCCCACCATTTCCTGGGATGTCCTTTCATGGTATGAAAAGGCTACTTCTAGGCAAAAATAATGCTGTCATGAACCTGTTTCCAGATACCTTATTCATTACACAGAGAAAGCGTCTCCAGCACGGGGCAGTTAAAGGCGGAGAGAAAGATGTGTTCTCTGCCTACACCTACTGGGCAGACCAGAGCCCCCTTATGAATTTCCCATTGTGAGTCCTGTGGGACCCTGGGGGGCAGGTAGAGCTGCCAATGCAGGGATGAAATGAAGCACAGTGGTAATGAGGAAGATCTCATTAAACATTCATTAAGCAACTCACAATGGTTCCATTTTACTTTCACAGTTGATTCCTACTACCACACTTCATCTCTTAAAACAACGGTCTTCCTGTCACATTGAATATCCATCCTCACATCTCTGTCATGCAGGAGAAACCTCACCCAGGAAGCAGAGGGGAGAGTTTTCATGGAAACTAGAGAATGTGAGTGAATAGCATCATTGTTACCTGAGAGCTAGTGACCTTTCATTTATTCAAATGTATCAATTTTGGTACAATTGTGTAGGAATTTTCTGTAGTCAGCACAATATTTTCACTGTCCCGCTCACCAGGACGTATGTGTGAATTGCTAGGGAGGCAGAGAGGCCCCACAACTGGGGAGGGGTCTCCGGTCTCTTCCTTCTGTGACACACTCCTGGTTGGGACGTGCTGCTCTCCTGCCTGGGCTTGCCCAGGACCTCAGTGGCACTTCAACAGATTTCTGTGCTTTGCTGTCATATCCCACCAGCTGGCAGAGGGGAGAATAAAAGATTTCAGGAGGTGGAGAGGTCTTGTGAACACTTGGTGTCTGGACGGTATTAGTGAGGACTTCCCAGAAGCAGAATGACCAGGTAGGAAACCCTCAGAAGAATTGCTTTTCAAGTCTAAATGCAGCCTGTCGGCAGTATTTTCTGTTTTTGCTGTTGTTCTGGGAGATCACTCTTTTCCTGTTAAGCTCTTCAACTGATGGGATGAGGCCCATCCCCATTATGGAGGGAAATCTCCTTTCCTCAGTGTCTGTTAACTTAAATGTTACATGGCCTGAATTCTCCTGTGAAGCAGACATTCACAGAAACATCTAGAGTAATGTTTGTTCACATATCAGGGAACTGAGGCTAAGCTGACATGTAAATTAACAATCACACTGCACCTCCCTCACTGATGTCCTAACTTTTTTGAATATTTTTGTTCCTCTAGTCTTCGAAGTCTGCTCATCTTTTTTTGTTTTGGAGGATTTTTAAAAATCAATGTTTGGTGACTGTTCAAGGCCTGGCAGGTTCATGGTATTCGGGCAGATGGAAGGATATTCACAGAGCCTTGGGGTGTTGGGTGTGCCTTTATTCACCAGCGGGCAAGCCACAGGTGCTGCAAGCTGCGTGTCCCTGCGTGTCTCTGTGTGTCTCTGCGTGGCACACGTCGTGGCCCTTGGTCCCCAGTGAGGCAGCCAGAAGGGAGCCCCTAGCCCCTTTTCAGTATGAGAAGAAACAAAGCAGGTAAAAAGCCAGGAAATTAGATAACATAGCATAATTCTGTGCATGCAAGCCCACTTCATGTTATGGCAGCAGTTTATGGGAGCCAGTCTCAAGCCCATGAGAACCCTGGTTATCAGGCCCCTCCAAGGCTAAGGGGACACTGCTTCCCTGAGTTACCCAGACACCTGGCTGAGGAAGCCAGACTGCCTCCTCCTACCCTGCAGTCCATCTGAGAGAGAAGTGTGGTGGCAGAGACAAAACATCAGTGTGGGAGAGCGTGATCAGTCACCTCCCACATGCGCCCTAATGGGGGGTGGAACCCACAGCCAAGCTTTGGGACAGGGAACAAAACCCACCACTTTTTGCTGTACAGGCTGATACTCCCACCGACTGAGCTTTCAGCTGGAGCTACTTCTGTATTTTATAGAATTTGTAAATTTTCTATATTTTGTTAATTTCTAGGTGAGGAACTCTTAATATAAAACTTGAGTCGGTCCCCTTGCCAGATGAGTCACTCTAGCCATGTCCTGTTTTATACAAAGTTAGAAATTTGAATACATTTGAAAACAACCAACATTTCTTTTGTAGTTTAGCCTTTCTCTTAATAAGCTGAACATATTAACCTGGACCTCCTCTCTCTTTTTAAAACTCTAACCTTACTATCAATCTTTCATTCCATCAAGATTTCATGATGAGCAATTATAAGAGATGAGATTTTCCATCCATTTGTTCCTCGGCTGCTAACTAATCATCTGAGCACCATGTGTGCAAATCTTTCTTCACCACGTTAACTCCAGATGTATCTTTCATCTTACATCTAATGAACACGGGGAACACAGTTTCACACATTATGTGCTTTAGTCATTTGAGTACCTACCTTCTCCCTTTGTCCCACTGTCTCTAGTGTCCCGACAATAATGTCACTTTACTTTGCAGAGAAGACAGATACTCCAGAAATTTTTCTGTGCTGAACATTCTTCCTTTCTGCATGTTAGCTTGGTATTTCATTTAAAATGGATAAATCATCAGTTTTTTTAAGACCATAGGCTCTTGGAGGTACACAAAAAAACACATTATAGTGAGTATAATAGTCCAAGAGAATTATTTTCTAATGTGGAAAGTGAAACTAGATCAAGGAATTTCTCATCCACAATGTCTAAGGTACTTGATAGGTGAAAATCAGTAAAATAAAACAAGGAAAATAGCATGCACCAATAAAACAAAGACAATGGTATTTAATTTGGGCATCAGAGCATAGTTTAGAACTTAACAGATTTCTAAAATATGAACATTTCCAATGCCTATTACAGTCTATGTAATATCAGATTCTGTACCGAATCTTCATTCTTCCAGTAAATGTGTGTGATGCTGGGAAACTCACTTAATTTCCTGGGCCCCAGTTTTCTCAAACATAAAATAAAGTGGACTGTTAATGAAACAAAAACATTTAAAAGACTTAAGCTGTACTGCACCACACAAACTTAAATATGGTCACTGTTTCCTTCTTTTTCCATAGGTGCATATAGGAAGAGTGAGCCTCACATCTCTGGGACCAGCGCAGGACAGCTGGAAGAACAGAATTCTGAGCCGTGTTGTAAACAAGACTCAAGCGCAGTCACGACTCACAGGGAAGAGAAGTCTGATTGCACGTCCAGTTAGGGAATGGCAGCTTGCTTAGTTCTTTGGAAAGAACTTTGTCACCGAGACTGTGAAACATACTCCTCTACAGTTCTTATTAATGTCTCCTGCCACCCCTGGCCTTACCTCCTTGCTTTTCTAAGTTACACTCTTCTACTCCTTATCACAACCGTTCCCCTCTCCAGGGTAGCCATTCCCAGCGTGCTCTCCTCTTTCACTCCCCCTCAGTGCACCCCCCCACACCCACACAGCTGTGCTCTGTCCCATTGAAGCTTCCAGCCACCAATTACCACCCAAGAGTAGAAAACCACCAACTAGAAGCCAAGTTGGGTGGAAGTTCTAGGTTTCTCAGACCTCCCGTCTAAAAGACTATTTATCTTCTTCTGAAGAATAATTTTGGAACTGAGGAATGGCCCTGTTACAATGATGTAACAATAGCTGAAGCTAAGGAACTGGGCAGTCAGACACCTTTTCCTCCCAGGACTGACTGACTCATTAGAACATTTACAGAGGAAGAGAGCCACCTATTGCCCATGACAGGCAAAGACACCCCCCAAGTGAGGGAAGAGCAGGCAGGCTTCTTTCTGTTCTGTGCAGAACTGTGTGGTCCCTTCCCCCTATATCTTCAGAGCCACAAGGGGCCCTGTCCTGGAAAGAACTGAGCCCAACACTTGTGGACACTCACTCCCTTAGCTTTTGCATTTTAGTGGAGGAACACACAGCGGACACCTGCCCTCTCTGGGCAGTGGGCAGCTCTATGGAAACAGGCAGAATGTGTCTCTGGCCTCCAGGCTGCTCTGCTGGCCAGAGAGAGCCCAGAAGCAGTATCCCTTGACAGTTCTGTGGGCCACTGGGAGGTTGAGAGTCTGTCTTTCTGGGTGTGGAGAAGCAAGGGCCACCAGGAAATACCTGTCCTATTGGAAAGTGCACCCACTCTCTCTAAAAAGGAAGCTGGCAGTTTTTCAAATTCATTCCCACCATGGGTTCACGTTGCTCAATGTTATCATTAGGAGAAAATCCTCATTGTCACTTGGAGTAATGACTCCACTTGCTTCCCTTCCAAAGTCACTGAGTGGGAAGAGAGAGCACTACTTAAAGGAATTTCAGAGAATACAATCCTTGCCAACCGAAAGCTGGAGGTTAACTGCTGGGGTGGAATTGAGAGGTATTCAGGTTAGCCAAACTGTCCTTGAAGGAGTTTATTGGGAAGCGTGTGGTGAGGGAAATGCTCAGGCAGGTAGCAGGAGTCTCTCAAAGCTGTGCCTCAGGTACTCACTCAATCTTTTTCTTTAATTATATTTTACTGGTGGTGTTCAATTACCGTTGTCTGTATTTTCTCCACACCCCTCCCACCCTGCACCACCCCTTTTAAAACCACCTTTCTCCCTTGCTTCCATCCTCCCCCTTGGTTTTGTCCATGTGCCCTTGATAGTAGTTGCTGAAAACCCTTCTACCCACTGTCCCCTCCTCCCTCCCCTCTGGCTATTGTTAGATTGTTCTGAATTTCAATGACTCTGGTTATATTTCATTTGTTTTTTTCTTTTGTTTCTTATGTACCAGTGAATGGGTGAGATTATATGGTATTTGTCCTTCAACACCTGGCTTATTTAACTTAGCATAATGCTCTCCAGTTCCATGCATGCTGTTGCAAAGGGCAGGAGCTCCTTCTTTCTCTCTGCTGCATAGTATTCCATTGTGTAAATGTACCACGGGGTTTTGATCCACTTATTTGCTGATGGCCACTGTGGAAAACAGTATGGAATTTCCTCAGAAAACAAAAAATGGAACTGCCTTTTGATCCAGCAATTCAGCTGCTGGAATTATACACTAAGAACCCTGAAACATCAGTCCAAAAGAACCTATGCACCCCAATGATCATAGCAGCACAATTTACAATAGGCAGGTGCAGGAAGCAACCTCAGTGCCCATCATTTAACCTTTTGATTGTTCCTTTCCATTGAGGGCTGAAAGGGCTCTAATCAACCTGTCACATCATTTTTGTCCCCTGCATCTACTTCTTCACCACCTGTAGGGGCGAAGGAGATGCACAGAAAGGTCACTTTTGGTGTTTTCACCTGGGTCTGTCCTTGTGATTGCCTAACATCTTTCAAATGTCATGACACTTTCCAGTATTTTGCTGTCCCCCCCCCACTTTTACTTTAGGAATTTTGTTGTTTCTTCTTTATATTTTCAGGGTGTAAAAGCTAGTCTGTATTTTGCTGTGTCTGGTGCACACCTACGTCTTTGGCCCAAAAAAGTCAGGAAACAAATCTTTCCTTTTAACTTCCTAATTCTGTTTTCTTCTTTATTGACCTTCAGAATCAAATCTGTTGTATTCCACGGTATTATTTTTTGCGATATGTTCATTTCTTTCTACAGTTACACTTCTAACACATAAGCATATATAAAACTCTTAAGGACATTTATATAGATATGGAAGTGGTACTACCCATGTATAATGTGTATCCTTATTTTCCCCTCAAATAGTTGGTCAAAAAAGTGTGCCTTATACATGGTAAAATACGGAATTTTGGTTCCATGCTCTCACCCTGCCCTGAAAATCACTATGGCCATACCCTGTTTCATATCCCAGAGTTCTTCAATATGCAAAAGTGTTCCAGGATCCAGCAGCAGGGTTGGGGGGCTGAGTGAGGGGGAGGGAGTGCAGAGCCCCCACAGCCCCGCACAGGTCACCCTGTGGAGCTGGTCCTCACAACCCAGTGGTGAGAAGGGAGGCAGGTGCCCAGGCATCACCTGTGAGGGGTCACTGTGCAGCAGCAGCTGGAAGAGGCAGAGGTCCTCCAGAGTCTGGTGGGACAATGTGACCCTGGCCCCGCCTCCATCCTTCCTGCCAGCTGGATCTGGGCTGCAGCTGTCAACACTCCCTCATGCCCAGTCCCCCAGGGAAACTCAGTAAAGCTGGGGAGCCCGGTGCACACGGGACTTGGGTAAGAACCCAGAAGCTCATCCCAGGCCCTGCTTAGGCAGTTCCACATCTAACTCCACTGGGAGGAGGCTGCATCCCTGCAGGACTCACCTTTGCTCAAAAACAGCAGCAGCAACAACCACCACAACCCCCTGCCCACCACAAAAGCCCACACAGTCCCTCCAGAAACAGGAAGGCGGTGAAGCCGCAGCAGCAGCGGGAGAACTTGGGAGAAGGGAGGCATGTAAAGTGTGGGCAACAGCAGGCAGGTGCTCAGCAGGGGGAACGATGGGAAAGGCCAGCTCTGAGTCCCTGTGTCCCCAGGTCACTCCCATTCAAAGGGGGAGAGGATCAAAGTGGACATTAGTGCATGGACTTCTCCCTCAGAGACGAGGCCAAAGCAGTGTCCCCAGCATGGGTGACCCTGAGAGCACAGCAGCCTCCTGACTATTGGAAGGGATGAGGGTTACTCCAGTGCCAGCTGTAAACTTGGCTCACTTGGCAGAAACTCTACTCCCTTAAAACTATTTAAAAGTCATTTTGTCTACTTTTCCTTGGAATTTAAAGCCAGTTGTTTCAATGGACCCATACCACAGCCCTGCTGCATACAATAGCCAGCAATGCTTTGGCACCTGCAGTGGAACTTGGAGTCCTTCAGCACCTCATCTCCACTGCTTCTTGCCTTTATGCCACGCCTTCATCTCCTCCATAAGGCCCATGGCCATTTCTCTGCTTGATGTCCTGTAACAGGTCCTTCCAGACAAGTCCTTATCTCAAGGTCCTTAAGTGTTGACCTGGGACATTTGATCCCTTCAGAAGAGCTCATCCCTCCCCATTTGTATTGTTCACCAAACAGTGGCACAAACCAGTGTAATCCAAATAGGGTTGTTGAGATGACTGAGTTAAGAATTTCAGACACCTTAGAACAGTGTCTGCTTTATACTTAGCATGCAGTAAATGTTGGGACCATTATTTACAATATCTTCATGGTTATTGCCGTCTAGATTAAGAGCAGAATCTTTTAGGATAGTCTACTTTTCTTACTCTTAAGTGCAGTTTTTCCAAGGCAATCTTTTCTTTGCCTGAGAAGATTTGAGAACTTGGGAGAGCGCTCAGGCACCGGGTAGCACCCACAACGTTGCAAGGAGCGCTCCTGTCCCAGCAGTAAGGTCGGGGGGTGCCAGTCTCTGAACAGCGGGTTGTTGTCACTCTTCCCTTCTCTCCTCTGACTGACCCCAGGAGGATTAGAGGAAAGGAACATGAAGTGGCTGCTCTTGCAAAGCTGAAGGCTGGACATTGACACAGGGGTTCCCCTTCCTTGATCTTCTCTGTGGCAGAAGCAGCCCACTTCTGCTTTGGTGTAATTCATTCTGGCTTTCATCCTCACCCCCCCACCCCACCATAGCAGCAGGGAGCAAAATTGGTACCCTTGATTTTGCCAACTTACATGGTATCATTTTGTCATCAGGAAAGTCACTTCCCTTCTTTCACTTTTATGACATTCAGAATTTTATTCTCATCTGCAAACTACTGTGAATTTTGCTTTCTGGGAAAGTTGAAATGAGAAATAAAACATCTGAACTCTTCAAAACTAGAGAGAAACAGGGTGAAGCCCCACTGCCTTTCTTTTTCTTCCCTTCGCTTGTGTCGACCTCAGGATGAAGTGCAAAGTAGGAGCAAGCCACACTCTGCCCAGGAAACCAACATGTAGTAACTATGATGTCAATGAACTTTACAGTGAATGTCAAGAACAGGCAAAGAGAGAAGGATGTTTCTCCCTGACACAGCAGCCTGAGCCCACTGCTCTTCATTCTGAGCATGAGACAGAGCTGGGCAAATGAAGAAACCCAGTAGAAAAACACAGACTGAACAAACAACTGAAGTTCAGTAGTGTCTGCAGTATGAGTTTTGATGAAAGAACATCCTCACTGAATGTCTTATGCCCAGCTCAGAGGTTTTAAGCATGTTCAATGCTTTAAACTGTTCAATCACTAAGTAAAAACTGAACAAGGAAAGCTGTACCTACAACATAAAAAGTATTGATCTACTAATGGTAAAATGATTGCAACTGGTTCACTAATTCATCCACCTGCTTAGACAAAATAAACTTGGCTATCAGCGTTGAGGGCTGTGGACCCCTCCAACACCCAGGTCATGGCTCAGGGAAGAGGAGGTCACCACTGAGAAGCAGGGTCCTTCACACAGACACTCCAGGGGGGAGGGTGGGACACAAGCCCTGCACAGAAGGGGGATTCTAAAGACCCCCGGATGTGGTCACCCTGCCCACAGGGACTGAGTGCAGGAGATTTTGGGTTGAGGACACTGTGTCATTCCAGAGGGAAAAGATGCCTAGAGCCAATACCTCTCTCGAGAATGAGGTGGTGCTTGGGGAAATGCAGTGACCAGGATGTGGGCTGACTCCACACCAACAGGCACTGGAAAGGGACCGGGACTCCTGCCGGGGGTGTGGGCACAGCCCCAGGAGCACTGACAACCAGCTTCTAAATGTTGGGAAGAAGCGGCAGGTCTATAGAATTCCTGCATGAATGGGTCTGGGGAAGGGAAATATCCCGGAAACTCATTCCCTGAAAACCTCAGCCTTTGCTGTGAAGGGAAAGGTAAAAAAACTGAGTCCTTGGACCCAAAGAGCTCATTTGCTGTACATGGCCTGGTGAGCACCTCGCAAAACACACAAACCCACTGGGCCAAGGGAGCCTGGCTGCCTATGCAAAGTAAGGAGGCAAACATGCTTTGGCCAGAATGCAGGCCAAATGTTCTCTGTAATACAGAGAACAGCAATATTCATGGAATAAAAAGTGCCCAAATGTGCATGTGTGTGAGTATATTCACCTCTGCATACACTTCTGAGTTTAGGACAGTGAGATTTCTCATTAAACTGACAAGCATCCATTTGACCTGACACATCTCAAGTCTCTCTTTCTTTAATTTTATGAAAGATTTTATTTACTTATTATTTTAGGGACAGTGCAAGGAAGGGAGAAAGAGAGATAAATTGAAGAGAGAGGAAAACATCAGTTGGTTGCCTCTCTAGTGTGTCTGGGCAGGGACCAAACCCTCAACATAGGAGGAGTCCTGACCAGAATCAAACTGGCAACCATTCCTTCTGTGGAATGAAACAAAACCAGCTGAGCCACACTGGTCAAGGCAACACACCTCAGGGTAGGAGAAAAATTAGAACCGCAAACTTAACAGTTTAGATTGATGACATCTTCTTAGACCACATGGAGAGCTCATGAATGAAAACAAAATGGGAAGTGAGAGTGTAAAGAAATGTTTAGAAAATGAAAATCATTGTGTCTCTCTATTTAATGGCCATGCTAACAAACAAGCTCATAGGCTAACTAGGGTCCAAGGTTGTTCACCAGACACCCAGTTCAGCCAGGCCAGCAACACCTCCTGTGCCCATGGCCCTTCTGCTGTCTCTGCTCACAGTCCTGGTGGTGCTCAGCTGTAGCCTCAGTGGATCTGTGGGCTGTGTCCTACCTCAGAACCACATCCTGCTCAGCAATGACAGCTTGGTGCTTTTGAGTCAAATGCAGAGAATCTCCACTTGGTCCTGCCCGAATGACACAGTAGACTTCAGATTCCCCCGAGGAATCATAAATGGCATCCAGGTCCAGGAGGCCCAGGCCATCTCTGTCCTCCAGGGGATGCTCCAGCACATCCTCGACCTCTTGCTCACAGACCACGCCTCCTCTGCCTGGAACACCACCCTCCTGAACCAACTGCGCATGGTGCTCTATCAGCAGCTGAAAAACCTGGAGCCCTGTTTGATGCAGGAGATGAAAGAGCAAGGCACTACTCTGTCATCCCAGGGACCTACACGGGCTGTGGAAAGGTACTTCTGGGGCATGTTTCCCTACTTGAAAAAGAAGAAATACAGTGACTGTGCCTGGGAGTTTGTGCGAGTGGCAATCATGAGATCCTTGTCTTCAGTAATAACCTTGCAAGAAAGGTTAAGTGACATGGACTGAGACCTGTGGTCACCTGGATCCAGGTGTCACTGGTGAATGTGCCTGATCACCCCTGCACATAGGACTTAGGTCATGGGAGAAGGCTTTTCTTTCATCTTTAGTCACAGAATTTATTGACATTAATGGAGCATATCTCTTGTCGGAGTGTTAGGCAAGATCATGTCACAAAATTCAGCTTCTGGGACATGAGTTTCAGAATGATGAGTTTCTGCTGTTATTTATTTATGTATATTTGGTATGTTTATTATTCACATATTTTTGTCTTACCTTATTTTGTATTTATGTAATCAGTATATGCCTTTACCTATTAGACTTTAAAAAGCATGCTTTTTTATTATTTAAGTTTCATTTTCTTTTTAAATTAAACTTTTTTAAGAGAAAACAGCTTGTGTTCTGTTAGTCTGAAAATGTAAGTACTTATTTCTTTATATAAATTTGTTTCAAAATAGTTCCTGCCAATAAGTCATATAGAACAGTTCCTGAGCTAGTCATGAAATACCTTTGAAAAGTTGGATATTCATGAACTCAAGGAGATTCTTAGAAAATATGGAATATGATCTGTACTAATGTCTGAGTTTTAACTGAATTACATTTAGACAGCAAGGAGCGGTGGGTAGAATGTCTGAGAGGAGTCATCTAGAGTGAAGTGGGAAAGACACACGTTTATGGTCTGATCCTGGCACCCGGTACCCTTCCTCCCACCCTCTCCGAGGCCCTGCTTCACTGATTACATTCACTCCCGTATACTATCCCTGTGCCCCTCACCTCACTGCCCACCTGCACACCTGCTCTGGTTCTTGCTGGTTTCAGCTTCGAGGTTTCTACTCAGTGTACAAAGCCAGGGGGATAGAGTAATGGTGAGCAGAAGTTCTCTGTCTTTCAAAACTGTTGTAGTTCAGGTGTGATTCTTTGAGTGTCCTGATGCGTATTTGTAGTCCCTAAGTGAAGGCCACTGTTACTGTGAAGAAATAGGTGCTGACTCAAAGGAATGTGCTAAGTTCAGTTTGCTGTGTGTGTGTGTTGTGTGCATTTCCCAGACAGAAAGGGGAGATAACAGTCTGGGAGGATTTCCTGAACCCTGGCCTCAGATGACCTAGCCAATGCTTTGTAGTTTTCCCGTCTATAAATTGAATGTAGTATGTTAATAAATTTTTGCCCTTTCTCTTTCTCTATTCTACTACTTCTTCATGGATAAGATCAGCAGGAACAGGAAAGCTTGGCTATTCTGGACTTGTCTGTGTCTTCCTTTGATTGCCTAACTCCTTTCACTCATTGTGACCCCTTCTGTAGGGGGTGCTGTAGATGATACAGTATATATATTTGGGGAATTTTGGTACTCAGGGCTCTTGCTTTCCAGATTAAATGGATGTGAAGTCTGCTACATTGAAGTTACAAATGTGTTTCTGAGCCGAGTTGAAGGTCTGCTGGTATAAACTATGACCACGGGGGCTATGATACATAGGCTTCTCTACCTTCAGCTACATTTTAAGGGAATTTCATAAGGGCTGGTTGTTGACTTAGCCAGACTGATATATGTAATTAATCATCACAAAGACTGTCCTGAAGAAAGGAGGTTCAGTTTCTCAGCAGCCTCTTTGGGTCTTGTGAACAGTGAACTCACGAGAATGGTACGAGGGTAGACTGTGCTGTCAGAAGGCCTAGCTTCTAAAGTGTTGCTCTGATCTGGTGAAAGGTAATGTCTCTGTGGATTCATTTTTTTCTTTGGTAAATGGGGATAATGAAAGAAACGACATCTCCTCATGTTGTAGGTTTGAGTGTACTAAAGCCAGCAGAACAAGACTGGCACATCAAAGTGCTTGACAAACCCCCGTTTTTAGATGCATGTACTCAAAGGAATGCTCAGGGGATGGGTTGTGATCATTAATGAACATGTTTAGCATTGTGCCTACACCATGGTAGTGATCAGTGCTGTCATTCTTGTTATTGCCTTAATTTCCAGTTGTACCATCTAATGTTGTCAAAGTAATTCAAGTTTCCTGATTGTTTTTCATTGATAATAGGAAATGCACATTGAAATAAACTACCATTCCTCAGTTTGCCAAATAGAATAGGAATTTGGTGATCTTGCCTAAAGTGAGTCTCCTGTGAGTTCGTGGGTGTGATCCCACCTCAGTGTTCAGAAACTGAGTGATGACGTCTGAGGCAAAGAGAATAAGAGAATGATCATGTGGCTGGTTGTGCAAAGATGGAGGTTGGCCATTGGTCATGAACCGTTCTCATTTAAGGCCCTGCCAGAGCAGTCAGCTTGCCTTCTCTCTTTATTCTAGGGCCCTTCATCCTCCCTTTTCCTAGAAGGCTTGTTGCAGTGAACTGAGCTGAATTATATCTTGTCATTTTGTTACTCAAGGGTCAGCCTTTTTGTTGTCTTCAGGCCTGAAAACTGGTTAGATCCAGACTACTCAAATCAAGGACCATGATCCCCTGTACCCAGTCCACCAATTTAAGTGTCAATCTTGCCCCAAAGCAGCCTCTCAGACACACTCAGAATGTTCTTTACAAGTATCTGGGCATCTCATACTCCACTCAAATTAACATCTAAAATTAAGCACCAAAAGGATGTGAAATAAAATACTGTGAAGTCCAGTGGATTGCTAACCTCTGTCTCTGCCACCCAAGGTAGTCTATGAATTGTGTTACCACATTTCACCTGACATAAGACCATATGAGAACATTCTCTAGAACACCAGGTGAGTGTTTAAAGAATTTAAAGTCAGTTTTGTTTTGGTCACAAAGTCCTTCCTTTCTACAAGAAGGGAATAGCACAGGGTTTGTATACAACATGTTGGCCATTAAGAACATCCACAATGTCTATATAATGTGGTATCTTGTGAGTTGTGGGCACAATAGACCCACTTCCCCAGTTGGTTCTGTGTCTTCAGGACAGATCCAGTGCCCACAAATCGCAGCTATTGGAGCCCTGAATTTGTACACAGACTCTGCCCTGGTCACCTTGTGCCTCGCTCCTTCCCCTAATTGGTTTATTTTCATAGAAAACAGGTCATTTTGCACTACAAGGGCTGTTCAGACCCCAGGCTCCCTCTCTCTTAAGCAAGTTTATACTTGGTGTAGCATCTGCACATTCAGTCCAGAAACATGGGCAGCGTGGACTTCGTCCAAGTGCAGCATCACCCACATGCTGAGCACTGAGCTGGGCCTGCAGGAGAGAGGAGACTACAGCTCTTCCCACCCTGCTTGGCCTCAGGTTCTTCCTGTTCTATGAAGAGGAGTGAAAGAGAATGGCTCCTAGTCTATTTTGTGCTGAAATCTGTCTCTGTTCCTTCTCCTCTGTCCCCTTAGGGTGAGTGTCTTCTCTGAACCACTGGCCTCCACACTGCCTTTGGGAAATTATTTGGAAAACAAGGTCTTTAAGAGCAAATTGAGGGTCACTGAAATAAAAGTGGAGAGTGAGTCTTCCATTTATGACCAGTCCCATGATTCTCATTTTGATGTTATAAATATTGAAAAGACATACTCGAAGAATATATGCCTGGAACCAAACAATTTTTTAAATACCACCTCAAAGAATATTTCATTATATATTTTCTTGTAGAACCATGAAATGTTTATAAAGTACCTGCAGCTCTATGGTGCTGTCAGTTCATATCTACATAGGACAGGTTGGGATTATCTGTTCCCCTCCTAGTATGATGATCATTCCTTTCATGAATATTGACCAAGCTCCTGAACTATATGGACTGGGGTAAATACCTAGCAGACAGGGTCGGGTAAAATGATTTTTCTCTCCTTAGGTATTTTATAAAATCCTGGGAGGTGTTCCAAAAAGAAACTAGGTCAGGTCATATCTTAGTCTAGTTGGACTACTTTAACAAAGTAGCATAGACTAAGTAGCTTGTAAAGAATAGAAATGTTTTTCTGACAGTTCTAGAAACTGAAATTCAAATCAGGGTATCAGTAAGGTTGGGTTCTGATGAGAGCCTGTTTCTTGGTGACACTGCTGATTTCTGCTTGTATCCACACATGGCAGAACCAGGAGTGGTCTATCTGAGGCCTCTTTTATGAGGGCACTTATTCCATTAAAGTGGACTTTACCCTCATGCCCTAAGTATTCTCCAAAGGCTCCACCACATCACACCATCGCTTTTGAGGTTAGGACCTTAACATATGAGTTCTCTTGGAACATAAACATTCAGACCATAACTGGTAATTAAAGTCTCCATGCCTGGTGTGTATGAGAGAGAATATAGTCATGTTTAGAGAATGAAGAAAAATGAGCAGGGTAGGAGGCAACACAGCAGTTGAAGGATCAGCATTCCAACTCTTGCCTTTGGACCTGAAGTCATGCTCCGACTATCACATGCCACATATTGGAGTTCCAACGGAAATGGAGCCACTATCCCCCAGAAGTGTGTGGAGGTACCCGAAAGCATATGATCATTCATCAGTGTTTGTGAGGGGTCTCCAAGAAGCTCAGCATCATGATACATCATTGTAACTTCAGTAAAGATCCACCAGACAGAAGTGCAGTAAACTGTCTGATGCTGTGAGCTGTGTGAAGCAGGGAGAGCTTGAGTTGGATTGATGGTTCTCTATGTGACACCAGGCTACTTACTTTTCTACTGTGATGAATCAGAGAGCAAATGAGAGATTAGGGCATACATGCGAGTTTAATATAATGCTAGGCAAAGGCTGAAAATTATGTCACTGCTCTTGCAAGTTCAACATCCAGAGTCTGTGCACCTTTAAAAAATCCTAGGGATTTTAGCAGTAAACTCAGTAGAAGTTATTGACACCAGTATGAGTAGAGTGGAAATATTAGAGAGTGAAAATATTAGCCATTGTCTATTATAATCCCAGTAAAATATGGCCATAATGATGCCTTCCAGTATGTGGAAAATATCCGAGAAACTGCTTCAGTAAAAATTACTTTAGCAGTGATCACTCTGGGATGGTGCCCAAAATAACACAGAGTCCCGTTACTAGGGAGCCGATTTACCAAGGGTGTCCTACCTACCATTCATTTTTTCTACAATTGTTTATTTATTTGTTTGTACAGAGAGGATGGGAGAGAGAAAGAGGGAAAGAAACAGCAATGTGTGGTTGCCTCTCACATGCCCCTTACTGACCACCTGACCCCCAACCCATGCATGTGCCCTGACTGGGTGTCACAGAGGGGACATTTAAAGGGTAAGAATCTGGAGGGCTGAGACAACACCACTTCTTATGCAAAGAGGGGGTTTTGGATCAGATCTGAGAGCACATTTTTTATATAGGCATAGTAATAATTAAGCCTCATTACTCATATAGATAGTTTCCTTTTGTCTGAGAATAAGAGACTTGATGGGAAACTGAAAGTCCTTTGAGTATTTTGGAATGTCATACAAAAATACACAGGGATTCAAACTGATGTTGTTTCAATCATGTATTCTCATTATGGGTCATATTGCCCCCAAGGGTGTGCAAAACTTAGTTCTTATGAGTGACAACAAATTATAGGTATTACAATGGTTTTTGGTGCTCCAGAACTCAACTTTACCCAAGAATCATATTTCTCAGTGTTCACTTTTCTCTTTGAATTCTTTTGTGTATCACATTGGGAGGATTGGCCTTGAGTTCAGGGAGGACACACAAAATGTGTGCCCAATCAGAGCCACAGACCTATGGTGACCTGGTGGCTCCTTGGAGGACTTTCCTTCCATACTTCACTGGGTCTCACAGTGATGTTGTGAGAGGTGGCCCAGCCTTTGCTCACTCACGAGCTGCCATCAACTATCTTGTGGATGTTGCTTACGCTGGAGTCTCAGTGTGATGTGAGCTTTGACATAAAATGCAAATAGTTGTGTTATTTAGTGCTATTAAAGTTATTCAAGAAATTGATAATTATGTCAAATGCTAAACAGGTAAAATGTTGACAATATGTAGATTTACATCTAGCTGCTGGTGAAGTTAAAAAAATTATTTTTTGGTATGAATCAGTACTGAAAGTTATGTATAAATATTAAGAAAAGAATTTTAATATTTTTTATATAGATTTTTTTTAGATTTGTTTATTTGTAGAGGGGAAGGGAAGGAGAGAGGGAGAGAAACATCAATGTATGGTTGCCTTCGTGCATCCCCTGCTGGGAACTGGCCTGCAAGGAACTGGCCTGCAACCTGGTATGTGCCCTGACTGGGAATCGAACCACGATTGTCTGGTTTGCAGGCCCACTGAGCTACACCAGCCAGAGCAAGAAAAGAATTTTAAAACAGTGTTTAGAGGTTTTCAATGTTGTAAAATTATATCTATACATAGGTAGTATTTTAAGGTGTTTTATAAATTCATATGTTTCAATACAAAACCATAAATGATTCAAAAGACTCCAGCAATTTTGAGAAAGAAGAACAAAGTAAGAGGGTTCACCATACCTGACATCAAACTGTATCACAAGGCCATAGTAATCGAAACAGTCTGCTACTGGAATTAGAACACACACATAGTTCAGTGGAACAGAAGAGAGAGCCCAGAAATAAACACAAGTCTCTATGGTCAATTAATATTCAACAAAGAGGGCAGAAGAATAAAAGGGAGTAAAATAGCCTTTTTCTAAAATAGTGTTGGGACATCTAGACAGCTACATGCAAAAAGTGAAACTCAACTCCCAACTGACACCATACACAACAATAAACTCAAAATGGATAAAAGACTTCAGTATAAGTTGTGATGCCATAAATGTCCTAGAGAAGAACATAGACAGGAAAATCTAGATATTCCATGCAGCAATATTTTCACCATTATGTCCCCCCAGAGCAAGGGATAGAAAGGAAAGAATAAACAAATGGGATCTCATCAAATTCAAAAGCCTCTGCGCAGCTAAAGAACACTGCATTAACGTGAAAAGAGAACCAACTGTATGTGAAAACATATTTGCCAATGATACCTTGGACAAGGGTTTGATCTCCAAAATATATAAAGAACTCACACGATTCCAGTCCAGGGTGGCAAACAACACAATTAAAAAATGGGAGAGGAGGGAAGATGGCGACGGAGTAGGACGGAGCAGATTCCAGTTCCTTGTACACAAGGGAGAGAAACCTGTGGGCGGAGGAGAAGCCAGCAAGCCAGCAGTTGCCCAACATAAATGAAAATAAGGGACCAGAAATCTCCACGGTCACAGAGGAACCAGAAGGTAGGGAGACAGCAGCGGTACAGTAGAGTCTGGGGAAGGAGCAAAGAGAGGAACAACAGGGAACTCGGGGTGTGCACAGTCCGGGGACTAGAGCTCAGCGCACGGTGCCCCTTGAGGAGCAGCCAGCGTTCTGGACCAGTGACCCGTGCAAACCCCTATTTTGGATTCGTCTGGACGCTATGGCCTAACAAAACAAAGACAGGAGCTGAAGAGCTTTTGGCTGGTGCATGGTTGGGGGGCCAGCGCCCTCAAGCAGTGTATCTGGGCCATTGCCGGGCGCTGCTCCCTCCCTAGGATTTCCTGGCAGGGCCTGCCAGGGGACCCAAACAAAGACAGGAGCAGAAGGCACACAGTTCTGGGGATCAGTACACAACCTGCAGTGTGCCTTGACATGGGAGCGCACAGTGTTTTGGCGGGGCCCAGCCCTCAGATCGGATCCCAGCTTTCAGTTCATCTCCTTCAGACTATCTGGAAGCCATGGGCCTGCCGAGGGGTCCTGGGGAAAGAGCCGAGATCCTCAACTCCCTCTTTTTCTGGCCAAGCAAGGTTGGGTGCCAGGAGAGACTTGCTTGCTAGAGTTTACAGAGAGGGTGCTGAGGACTCTGTGCTTGCCAGCCCCAGAGATCTGATAGGTACAGTGTGGGGTTCTGAATCCAATAGACACAACTGCCCAGCCGGCACCACATCCAACCTGGCAGAGAACCCAAGGTCGGGCAGAGGGCCTGGAGCTTCCCCACAAACAGGGGCAGGTCTGTGCTCTGTGCTTGATGAACTGGGAACCAGGCAACTTGGCTGGCGCAAGCACCTGCACGCACACTGCAACCCAACCCACAGCAGTAAACCCTGGGAAAAGAGCGCTGAGAGGAAATCCTAGTTCCCCATTGTAGGGAGTTCCTGGGAGGCACCAACAGAAAAACCGGATTGGCCAGTTTGAAACCAACAAGACCTTTCCTTCTTCTTCTTTTTTTTTTTGTTTTGTTTCTCTCTTTTCTTTATTTAAAATTTTATTTTACTTTATTTTATTTTTTATTTTTATTCTTTTTCCTTTCCTTTTTTATCTTTTTGCTTTTTAAAAGTAATCTATTATTCCTTTTAAATTTTATTACTGTTTTATCTTTTGATACTTTTGTCTTTTTTTTCCAAATTTTCTGCTTTATTTCTTCTTCCTTTCTTTCCAAACTTATCATTCTTTCCTCCATTCCTCTACCTTCCTTTTTTCATCCTTTTATTTATTTCCTTGTGTTTTCTTTTTTTTACCCACAAGAGACACAAACAACTTGAAAATACAAAAAGGCCAGAGCTGGACCCATACAAGAGTCCTCCCAACAGTAGAGTCAGAGAGACAAATTGCACTTTGCAGGAGGAAAGAAGTCACAAGTTGCTGCATATTTGAGTAGGTGGAAGCAGAGAACGACAGGATAACCAAAAGAGACCGCACCACTGAATTTCACAGGCATTCCACCACAAAAGTTCACACCATAAACCCAGGAATTCAAAACAGATCAATCTAAGAAGCTGAGGCTAACAAGAAGAGTCTCACAAACAATGGGAAGACAAAGAAACAATCCCTAAATGAAAGGAAAGGAGGAACCCTCAGAAAGAATGTTAGATGAAACAGAGGCAAGTCAACTATTGGATACTGAATTCAAACCACTGGTTATTAGGAAGTTCAAAGAGCTCACAATGAGATACCAGAAACTACAGGGGAGCTACAACGGTCTCACCACAAACTATATCAACATGAAAAAGGAAATAGAAACTATCAGCAAGGGCCAAGAGGAAATGAAGAATACAATTTCTGAATTGAAAAACACAGTAGAAAGTATTAAAAATAGAGTTAATTAAACAGAAGATAGGGTTAGTGAGTTGGAGGACAAAGTAGAAAGCATCTCGCAGAAAGAGCAGGAAAGGGAAAAGAGGCTCAGAAAGAATGAAGAGGGATTAACAGAAATGCAAGTCAATATGAAACGTAATAATATCCAAATAATAGGAATACCAGAAGGAGAAGAAGAAGAATAAGGGATAGAAAACGTATTTGAATGAGTAATGAGAGAAAACTTTCCTAATTTGATGAGAGAAAAAATCACACAAATCCAGGAATCACAGAGAGTCCCAATCAAGAGGAACCCAAGGAGGCCCACTTCAAGACACATCATCATTAAAATGGCAAAATTCCAAGACAAAGAGAGAATCTTAAAGGCAGCAAGGGAGAAAAAAGAAGTAACATACAAGGGAGTCCCAATAAGGTTAGCTACTGACTTCTCAATGGAAACACTCCAAGCAAGAAGAGAATGGCAAGAAATATTCCAAGTAATGAGAACCAGAGGCCTACAACCAAGGCTACTTTACCCAGCAAGGCTCTCAATCAAGATGGAAGGCCAAATAAAGAGCTTTCAAGACAAAAGAAGTCTACAAGAATATGCTTCCACCAAACCAGCTCTACAAGAAATACTCAAAAGACTGCTTTAAGGAAAGGAAGAAAAAGAGAGAGGCAGAGAGGAACACAGGTACAAAAATGGCAATGAATAAGTACCTATCAATAATAACCTTAAACGTAAATGGATTAAATGCTCCAATCAAAAGACACAAAATAGCTGCATGGATAAGAAAGCATGACCCACACATATGCTGCCTACAAGAGACCCACCTCAGGGCAAAAGACCATCACAGACTAAAAGTGAAAGACTTGAAACAAA
Organism: Artibeus jamaicensis; assembly: GCF_021234435.1. Taxonomy (NCBI): domain Eukaryota; kingdom Metazoa; phylum Chordata; class Mammalia; order Chiroptera; family Phyllostomidae; genus Artibeus; species Artibeus jamaicensis. Next base: position 57,748,170 of record NW_026522030.1, read on the forward strand.
TTTTCCAAGGTAAAGGACAAGAAAAAAAAAGCTGGGATAGCAATTCTCATATCTGATGAAATAGATTTCAAAAAAAGGGCTATAAAGAGAGACCCAGAAGGTCACTTCATTATACTCAAGGGAAGAATCCACCAAGAAGACATTAACACCATAAATATATATGCACCCAACATAGGAGCACCCAAATATATCAAGAAAATCTTAGAGGACTTCAAGAAAGATATTGACAGCAACACAATTATAGTAGGAGATTTTAACACCCCACTATCAAAAATGGACAGATATTCCAAACAAAATATCAACAAAGATATTGCAGCATTAAACAACACCCTTGATGAAATGGACTTAACTAATATATACAGAGCCCTTCACCCCACAGAAGCTAAATACACATTCTTTTCAAATACACATGGAACATTCTCAAAGATAGGCCACATGATAGGACACAAAACGAGCCTCAACAAATTCAAGAATATTGAAATCATACCAAGCATTTTCTCAGACCATAAGAGACTGAAATTGGAAACCAACCCCAAAGGAAAAAACCCAAAACACCCCAAATCATGGAGACTGAATGGTATGCTGTTAAATAACAAATGGGTCAAGAATGAAATTAGGGAAGAAATTAAAACGTTTCTAGAAACAAATGAAAATGATCTCGCAACAACCCAAAACTTATGGGACACAGTGAAGGCAGTCCTGAGAGGGAAGTTTACAGCAATACAGGCCTACCTAAAGAAGATAGAAACATTGCAAACAAACAACCTTACCCTACGCCTGCAAGAACTTGAGGAACAACAACAAAAACAGCCCAAAGCAAGTAGAAGGAAGGAAATAACCAAGATCAGAGCAGAACTAAATGACATAGAGACAAAAAGCACAATTCTAAGGATCAATGAATCCAGGAGTTGGCTCTTTGAAAAGATAAACAAAATAGACAAGCCTTTAAGTAGGGTCATCAAGAAAAGAAGAGAGTGGACACAAATAAACACAATCAGAAATGAAAGAGGAGAGATTACAACTGATACCACAGAAATAGAAGGGATTGTAAGAAATTACTATGAAGAACTGTATGCCAAGAAATTTGAAAACCTAGGGGAAATGGACACATTTCTAGAAAAATATAAACTTCCAAAACTTAATGAAAAAGAAACAGAAAATCTGAACACACCAATAACAGCAAAAGAAATTGAAGCAGTAATTAAAAAATTTCCATCACACAAAAGCCCTGGACCAGATGGTTTCACAGGAGAATTCTACAAAGCATTTAATGAAGAGCTAACCCCTATTCTCCACAGACTATTCCAAAAAATCCAGAAGGATGGAAGATTCCCAAATTCTTTTTATGAAGCCAGCAGCATCCTAATTCCAAAACCACATAGAGACACAACAAAGAGAACTTCAGGCCAATGTCACTGATGAACATAGATGCTAAAATCCTCAACAAAATATTGGCAAATCGCATCCAACAATATATCCAAAAGATTATACACTATGACCAAGTGGGATTCATCCCAGGGATGCAAGGATGGTTCAATATTCGCCAATCAGTAAATGTAATACATCACATAAACAAAAGCAAAGACAAAAACCACATGATCATATCAATAGATGTGGAAAAAGCTTTTGATAAGGTACAACGCCCATTTATGATAAAAACACTCAGCAAAGTGGGAATAGATGGAGCATTCCTCAGTATAATAAAGGCCATATATGAGAGACCTACAGCCAATATCATACTCAATGGGAAAAAACTAAAAGCTTTTCCACTAAGATCAGGAACAAGACAAGGATGTCCACTTTGACCACTTCTATTCAATATAGTTTTGGAAGTTTTGGCCACAGCGATTAGGCAAGAAAAGGAAATAAAAGGCATCCAAATGGGAAAGGAGGAAACAAAACTGTCACTGTTTGCAGATGACATGATAGCGTACATGGAAAAATCCTATAGACTCTACAAAAAAACTGCTCGAACTAATTAATGAATTTGGCAAAACAGCAGGATACAAAGTCAATATCCAGAAATCAAAGGCATTTTTGTATACTAACAATGAATCAGCAGAAGCATAAATCAAGAAAAAATCCCATTTGATATAGCAAAAAGAAAAATAAAATATCTGGGAATAAACCTAACTAAGGAGGTAAAAAACCTGTATGCAGAAAACTACACAGCCCTGAAGAAATAAATCAAGGAAGACACAAACAAATGGAAACATATACCTTGTTCGTGGATTGGAAGAATTAACATCATCAAAATGTCCATACTACCCAAAGCAATATAGAGATTCAATGCAATACCTATTAAAGTACCAATGGAATATTTCACAGACATAGAACAGACACTTCGAAAATTTATATGGAACCATAAACAACCCTGAATAGCAGCTGCACTTTTGAGAAAGAAAAACAAAGTAAGAGGGATCACAATACCTGATATCAAACTGTATTACAAGGCCACTGTAATCAAAACAGCCTGGTACTGGCATAAAAACAGGCACATAGACCAATGGAACAGAACAGAGAGCCCAGAAATCATCCCAACTCTCTATAATCAATTAATATTTGACAAAGGGGGTAGTAACATAAAATGGAGTAAAGATAGCCTCTTCAACAAATGGTGTTGGGAGAACTGGACAGCTACCTGCAAAAAAAATGAAACTTGAGCACCAACTCACACCATATACCAAAATAAATTCAAGATGGATAAGAGACTTAAATATAAGCCGTGAAACCATTAAAGTCCTAGAGGAGAACATGGGCAAGAAAATCTCAGATATTTCATGCAGCAACTTTTTTACTGATATGTCCCCTAGAGGAAGGAATGTAAAGGAAAGAATAAACAAATAGGATCTCATCAAAATAAAAAGCTTCTGCATGGCTAAAGAAAACAGTATTAAATTAGAAAGACAACCAACTGCATGGGAAAACGTATTTGCCAATGATACCTCAGACAAAGGTTTAATCTCCAAAATATATAAAGAAGTTACACAACTCCACTCTAAGAAGACATCTAACCCAATTAAAAAATGGGCAAAGGACTTGAACAGACACTTTTCCAAGGAGGACATACAGAATATTCAGAGACACATGAAGAGATGCTCAATATCACTAGCCATCAGAGAGATGCAAATTAAAACCACAATGAGATACCACTTTACACCTGTCAGGATGGCTATCATAAACAAAGCAACAAACAACAAATGTTGGAGAGGTTGTGGGGAAAAGGGGTCTTTAGTTCACTGTTGGTGGGATTGCAGACTGGTACAACCATTACAGAAAACAGTATGGAATTTTCTCAGAAAAATTAAAATCGACCTGCCTTTTGACCCAGGAATTCCACTGCTAGGATTATATCCTAAGAATCCTAAAACATCAATTTCAAAGAACCTATGCACCACAATGTTCATAGCAGCACAATTCACAATAGCCAAGAGTTGGAAGCAACCAAGATGCCCATCAGTAAATGAATGGATCAAAAAATATGGTACATTTACACAATGGAATACTACATAGCAGAAAAAAGGAGCTCCTTCTACCCTTTGCAACAGCATGCATGGAACTGGAGAGCATTATGCTAAGTGAAATAAGCCAGGTGGTGATTTTATTTGAACACATAATTGGATATATAAATTACTATAGTACACTAAAATTTGCGGCATAAGGCCCTTGGTGGTGTGGCTCCATGGCTTGAATGTTGGCCTTTGAACCAAAATGTCTCCAGTTCAATTTCCAATCAGGGTATATGCCTGGGATGTGAACCAGGGCTCCAGTAAAGCACAGGCAAGAGGCAACCACACATTTATTTTTCTTTCCCTCTCTTTCTTCCTCCCTTCCTTCCCCTCCCTCTAAAAATAAATAAAATCTTTAAAAAATTGCTGTATAAAATTAGTTATAAAGTTACATGAAACTAATTAAAATATAATCAAATGTCAATTACATTGATATTTTAATTACATTAAATTAAATGACAATAGCATTTTAATGTACCTTGAAGCATACTATTTATATTTATTCATTCTTAATCCTGCACTAAATAAAATGAGAATAGTTCACACTTTTTTGTTTTATTTATAAAAAACAGTTACAAATACAGTATATTACTATTTATTCTCATATATAATATATATACACTATATATCTGTGTTTATAGTTTTTTGGGGGGCTTCAATAAGAAAAACATCTGAAAGTCTCTGTGGACAAGGGGCAATAGTGAAAAAATATGGTGGACAAATAATGATGAAAATGCATGTAGAAAGTGCATTAAGGAAAGCAAAAACGGAAGTAGAAAGGAAAAGGAACACTCAGAAATTGAAAAGTCCTGTCTTCCCCATATAAGACACATGCACAAAGTTAGACCTCACAGAGCCTGGAGACCAAGGTTCAGAGAGTCATCCAGCTCAGCCAGGCCAGCAGCATCTGCAAGGTTCCCAATGGCCCTGACCTTTTCCTTCTTGGTGGCCCTGGTGGCACTCAGCTGCAACTCCATCTGCTCTCTGGGCTGTGACCTGCCTCAGACCCACAGCCTGGTTAACAGGAGGGCCTTGGATTTCCTGGGACAAATGAGAAGGACCGCCCCTTTCCTGTGCCTGAAGGACAGAAACAAGTTTGAGTCCCCCCTGGAGGCGTTCAGTGGCAACCAGTTCCAGAAGGCTCAAGCCACTTCTGTCATCCATGAGGTATTCACACAGACCTTCCACCTCTTCACCACAGAGGGCGCCTTTGCTGCTTGGGACAAGAACCTCCTAGACCAACTCTGCAATGAACTTGATCAGCAGCTGAGTGACCTGGAAGCCTGTCTGATGCAGGAGGTGGGGATGGAAGAGGCTCCCCTGATGAGTGAGGACTCCATCCTGGCTGTGAGGAAATACTTCCAGAGAATCACTCTCTACCTGCAGGAGAAGCAGCACAGCCCTTGTGCCTGGGAGATTGTCAGAGCAGAAATCAGCAGATCCTTGTCCTTATCTGCAAACTTGGTGGAAGAGGAGGAGATTGCATAGTAAGGAGGGACACCTGGCTCAGCATGGACATGATTCTCCTTCACTAACAATATCACACTTCCTCCTATTCTGTCAGGTCGGACTTCCTTTGGCTTCTGCTCTGATCATCACATGAATGAAATCGATTTGTTAAAAGTTTTCAGGAGTAGTAAGTCAAATCGTGTTCAGCCTTACAGGCACCAGTGGCTTACAGAGGACTGTGCTGATGTTTAATTATGTATGTATGTATGCCTATATGTATGTATTTTTATTTATTTATTCATTTCTTTATTTATTTAAAAATTCAATTATTTATGTATTTGGAAAGTTTGACTTTTTTGGTTCATGTAATATTTGGCATGTGCACCTTCATATTGTGTTATTATAATAAAATATATTCTTTATTTTAGTCAATTTATAATTATCCGTGCATATTAAATGTTTACAGTAGGAAACTTTTTGTATTGATTCATCCTGAAGAGAAACAGCAAGCCAGACTGTGCAACCTGATTACAAAATAGATGGCACAATTCATTTACCCATCACATTGTGTTCAAATTGTAAGTGCTTACTGACTTTCTCTAAGCCAGGTTGTGTGGTGCCCTCAGGATATAGAGGTGATTGTAACAAATACAGTTACTGTTCTCATGTACTTTAGATTTTTGTGGGGAAAGAGCCCGGAACACAATAATTAAAATTATTATCACTTATGGTAAATGGTATATTGAGAGGAAGAAAAAACAAGTGACTTCTCTCACCAGCAGCTGGAGTGGAGAATGCCAGGGCATACAGTTGGAAGGAGCAGGTCTGCTCCACAGTTGGCTGGTAGACATCTAAGTGCAAATGTCCATTGTCAGCTGGGTGTGTGAGTTTGCAATCTACAGGGAATGCCATGGGGGCATTCCAGATACATGCCCGTATCACACAAGTTTCCCTCCTCTCCAGGTAGAAATCCCCAGAGCATGCTTGCCATTCATTCTCTTTACCTCTCCACCCAACCACACAACTGCTTTTGTTCAGTTGTGGTTTCAGCATCATTGCCTCAGTATCAAGTTTTCCCTAGAGAGCAGAATGTCACAAGTAGAAAGCAAAAGTTCAATAGCATTTCTAGGTTTTGCAGAAACATCTGCAAGAGAGGCTTTCCTTAATGTCTGTGGACTATGATGTAATAGACCCTGTAGCTAAAAGGAAACAGAAAGCAAGATGCAGTCTGTGGTGGGCAAATGAAACTCCTCTCAGGAAAGACCGCCCACTGGTCCCCAAGTGCAGCAAGGGCAGCCACCAAGAGGAGGGCAGGCTTCTACTGTGGACAGAAATCCTACCACTTCCTGGGGATGTCCCTTCATGCTACAAAAAGGCTATGTTTTGGCAACAATAGATTGTGATGTTGTCACTAGCCTGTTTCTATACCCTTTGTGTTACAAAGAGACAGAGTCTCCAGCTGTGGGCCAGGCATGGACTCTTTGGGATTAGCCAGTGAAAGGGAGAGAGTGAGATGTGCTTTCTGGCTACCCCTACTCTGCAGACCAAAGCCTCCCTATGATTTACCCATTTCACATACTACAGGACTCTGGAGGACAGATTGAGCTGCCAGTCCAGGAATGGGACCCCAGGTAATCAGGAAAATCTCACTAACATTAATTAAACAACTCTAAAAAGTACACTTTTAGTTTCACAGATTTATTATACCAGACATCAACTATTACTTAATAGAACAATATGACAACTCAATACTTGTCATATTGAGTAACCATCATTTTTATTGTTATTCTATTACAGTTGTCCTAATTTTTCCTTTTTGCCCTCTTCTGCCCTGCCCATCCCCACTCCCACAATCTATCCCCATACTGATTCCTATGTCCACGAGTCATTCATACATGTTGTTTGACTAATCCCTTCCCCTTCTTTCCAATTTTATTCCCCTCTCCCCTCTGCTTTGGCCACTCTCAGTTTGTTCCATGTTTCCACATCTGGTTCTATTTTGCTCATTAGTTTATTTTGTTCCACAGATTCCTTTTACAAGTGACTTCATATGCTATTTGTCTTTCACTGAGTAGCTTATTTCACTTAGCATGATATTCTCCAGTTCCATCCAATGTGTCCACAACAGGTGGGAGCTCCTCCTTTCTTTCTGCTACATAGCATTCCATTGTGTAAGTGTACCACAGTTGTTGGATCCACTCATATGCTGATGCACACTTAGGCTCTTTCCAGTACTTGGTGATTGTAAATAGTGCTGCTTTGAACAAATGGGTGCATAACTCCTTTTGTATTGGTGTTTCAGGATTCTTATTTCCAGCAGTTGAATTTTTGTGCCAAAAGGCAGTTTGTTTTTAACTTTTTGAGGAAATTCCTTACTGTCTTCCACAGTGGCTTCCCTAGTCTGCATTCCCACCAACAGTGCACTAAGGTTCCCTTTTCTCCACATTCTGGCCAGTATATGTTGATTGTTGAATTATTATTGGTAGCAATTCTGACAGGTGTGATGTGATATGTCACTGTGGTTTTAATTTGCATCTCTCTGATAAACAGTGATGTTGAACATTTTCACATGTCTATGGGCCATCTGTATTATCTCTTTGGAGGTGTCTGTTCCAGTCCTGTGCTTATTTTTTATTGGGATGCTTGTCTTCCTGGTGTTGAGTCCTATGAATTCTTTATATATTTCGGAGATGAAACCCTTGTCCAATGTATCTTTGGCAAGTATGTTCTACCATACAGTCATTTCCCTTTTCATTTTGATGATGGTTGCTTTAGCCATGCAGAATTTTTTAATTTGATATAGTCCCATTTGTTTATTTTGTCCTTTATTTTCTTACCCCCAAACTTGCTATGTGGGATGTCTGAAATTTTATTGCATATGTTTTCTACTAGGACTTTTATTGTTTCACAACTTATATTAAGTCTTTTATCCATTTTGAGTTTATTCTGGCATACAGTCTAAATCGGTGGTCCAGTTTCATTTTTTTTTAAGATTTTATTTATTTATCTTTAGAGGGGAAGGGAAGGAGAGAAGGAGAGAAATATCAATGTATGGTTGCCTCTTGTGCGTCCCATGCTGGGAACTGGCCTGCAACCCAGGCATGTGCCCTGACTGGAAATGAACCCATGATTTTTTGGTTGGCAGGCCCGTGCTCAATCCACTGAGCTACACCAGCCAGGGCTGATTTCATTTTTTTAATGTACCAGTCCAGTTTCCCAACACCATTTATTTTTTATCTTTTAAAAAGATTTTATTTAATCATTTCTAGGGAAAGAGGAAGGGAGGAGGAAAGAGAAGGAAAGAAACATTGACGTGTGAGAAAAATATCAATGGTTTGCCTCACATACACCCCAACCAGGGTCCTGGCCTGCAACCTAGACATGTACCCTGACTGGGAATCAAGCCATCAAAATTTTGATTCACAGGCCAGCACTCAACCTGCTTACCCTCACCAGCTAGGGCTGAACACCATTTACTTAAGAGACAATTTTTATTCCATTGTATGCCCATGTCCTCTTTGTTAAATATTAATTGATCATAGAGATATGGGTTTATTTATTTGGGTTCTCTATTCTGTTCCATTGATCTATGTGTCTGTTCTTATGCCAGTGCCAGACTGTTTTGATTACTTTAATCTTGTAGTATAGTTTTATGTCAGATATTGTGATCCCTCAAAATTTGTTCTTCTTTCTCAGGATTACTGAAGCTATTTGGGGTTACTTTAGGTTCCATATTAATTTTTGGAGTATTTGTTGTAGACCTCTGAAATATGTCATTAGTATTTTAATAAGAATTGCATTGAATCTATAGATTGGTTTGGGTACTACGGACATTTTAATGATGTTAATTCTTCCAATCCATGAGCATGGTATTTGCTTCCACCTATTTGTATCCTCCTCAATTTCCTTCTGCATTGTCCTATAGTTTCCCAAGTGTAGATCTTTTATCTCATTTGTTAAATTTATTCCTATGTACTTTTTGTTGTTGTTGTTGCAATAGTGAATAGGATTATTTTCTTATTTACTCTCTGTTAGTATTCATTGCTGGTATACAAAAATGCCATCAATTTCTGAAGATTGACTTTATATCCTGCTACTTTGCTGAAATCACTTCTTAGGTAGAGTACTTTTTTGGTGGAATCTATAGAGTATTCTATGTACACAATCATGTCATCTGCAAATTATGACAATTTTACTATCTCTTTTCCAATTTTGATGCCTTTTTTTCCTTCTCGTCTAATTCTTGTGGCTGGAAGTTGCAGTATTATCTTGAATAAGAGTGGTGAAAGTAGACATCCCTATCTTGTTCTTGACCTTAAGGGAACTGTTTTTGTTTGTGCCTATTGAGTGTGATCTTGGCTGTAGGTTTTTTGTATATGACCTTTATTATGCTGAGGTGTATACCCATTATTCCCACTTTCCTGAGTGTTTTTATCATAAATGTGTGGTGGATTTTATCAATTTTTTGGCATCTATTAATATGATCATTTGATTTTTGTTCTTTGTTTTTTTTATGTGGTGTATTACATTTATTGGTTTGCAAATGCTGTACCATTCTTGCATCCCTGGGAGAAATCTCTTTTGGTCATGGTGCATGATCTTTTTAATGCATTCCTGGACCCAGACTGCCAATATTTGGTTGAGGACTTTAGCATCTATGTTCATCAAAGATATTGGCCGTTAATTTTCTTTTTGTTGTGTCTCTACCTGGCTTTGGAATTAGGATAATGCTGGCCTTGTAAAAAGAGTTTGAGAGTCTTCCCTCTCCTTGATTTTTTTGGAATCATTTGAAATAGATAGTAGTTATTTCTTCTTTGAGTGCTTGGTGCAATTCACCTGTGAAGCCATTTAGCTCAGGGCTTTTGTGTGCTGGGAGTTTTTGATGACTGCTTCAGTTTCTCTAGTTGTTAAGAGTCTAGTCAGGCTTTCTGCTTCTTCTTGATTCAGTTTTTGAAGATTGTTTGTGTCTAGAAATATATCTATTTGGCCCAGATTGTACAATTTCTTGGCATATAGTTGTTCATAGTAACTTCTTACACTCCTTTGTATTTCTCTGGTATGAGCTGTTTCTTCTCCTTTTTCATTTCTCATTTTATGTATCTGGGTCTTCTGTCTTTTTTTCTTCATGAGTCTGGTTGAAAACTTGTCAATTTTGTTTATTTTTTCAAAGAACTAGCTCCTGGATTTGTCGATCTTTTGAATTATTATTTTAGTCTCTATGTCATTAATGTGGTCTGACCCTATTTCCTCCCTTCCACTTGCCCTGGACTTAGTTTACTGGTGTTCCTCTAGTTCTATCAGATGTAGGGGTAGGTTGTTTACTTGAGGTTTTTCTATCTTTTTTATGTAGACTTGTATTGCTAAGAAATTCCTCTAAGGACTGCCTTCACTGTGTAGCACAGGATTGAGATTTTGTGTGTTCTGTTTAATTTTTTTCAGATACTTTTTGATTACTTCCTTGATCTCATTGCTAACACATTAATTATTTAAGAACATGTTATTCAGCCTCCATGTATTTGAATGTTTTTGAGTTTTTTCCCCTTGAGGTTTGTTTCTAGTTTCAAGCCATTGTGATCCAGGAAGATGATTAATATGATTTCAACTTTCTTTACTGTAATGTTTATTTGCTGTCCTACCTTGTGGTCTATATATGGAAATGATTTATGTGCAATTGAGAAGAATGTATATTTTGCTTCTTCGGGGTGCAATATTCTATAAATATCAATTAAGCCAATTGATCAAAAGTGTTGTTTAATGAAGTACTATCCTTGTTGATTTTTTGTTTGAAACATCTATGCATTGTTAACAGTGGGGTTTTAAAATTCTTTACAATGAGTGTATGCTGTCTATCCCTTAAAGTCTCTCAAGATTTTCTTTATATATTTAGGTGCTCCTATATTGGGTGCATATATATTTACAAGAGTTATATTCTATTTGGTAAACTCTCTTAGTATTGTGTAGTGACCTTATTTATCTCTCATTGCGGCCTTTGTCTTTAAATTTAATTTGTATGATATCAGTACAGCTACCCCAGTGTTTTGTTATGTTTATTTTTGTGAAATATTTTTTCCATCCTTTTGCTTTCAACTAGTTTAAATCTTTTGTTCTGAGATTCATTTCTTGTAGACAGCATATATGCAGGTTCTGTTTTCTTATATACCCAGTTACCCTACATCTTTATTGGAGCATGTAATCTATTTACAATTAAGGTTATTATTGATTAAGGTGCTTAATCATTGCCATCTTTCCCTTTGCACTTTTGTTCCACTTTTTTTCTTTCCATTTATTTTTCTTGTGAAAGTAGTCCCACTAGAATCTCTTGCATTGCTGGTTTGGTGGAGTTGTACTTTTTTAGTTGTTTTTTTTGTCATTGTTTGGAAACTTTATTTTCTATTCCATTGTAAATGACAGTCTTGCTGGATAGAGTAGCCTTGGTTGTGGGCCCTTCCTTTTCATTACTTGGTATATTTATGCCAGTCACTCCTGACTTGTAGTGTTTCTGTTGGAAAATCAGCTGATAGCCTTATCAGAGATCTGTTGTAGGTTACTAGCTGTTTCTCTCTTGCTGCCTTTAAGATTCTGCCTTTGCCTTTAAATTTTGCCATTTTGATTGCATAATATCTTCCAGGGGGCCTCTTTGGGTTCATCTTGATTGGGAGCCTTTGTGTTTTCTGGAATGTGTGACTTTTCCCTCACCAAGTTGGAGACAGTTTCTGTCATTATTTTTTCAAACAGTTTTTCTATCCCTTGCTTTTTCGCATCTCCTTCTGGTATTCCTATGATGGGAATATTGTTATGTTTCATATTGTTCCCAAGCTTCCTTAGACTATATGTATTCTTTCCAAGTCTTTTTTCTTCTTTTTGCTTTGATGTTTGTTTTTTCTATTTTGTTTTCCCATTCACTGATTTGATCGTCCTCTTCATCTAGCCTGCTTTCAGTTCCTTCTAGTGTACTCTTCATTTCAAATATTGTTTGCTTCATTACTACCTGGTTGTAGTAATTTCTATATCTTTTTCATGCTGATATAGTTACCACTAACTTCCTTGTAGCTCCCATAAAGTTCCTTGTAGTTTTCACAGAGCTCTTTGAGCATCCTTATAACAATTACTTTGAACTCTTTGTCTGATAAATTGCTGGCCTCATTTTCATTTAATTCTGTTTCTAGAGATTCCTCCTTTCATTTTGATTAGGGGTTGTTTCTTTGTCTCCCTATTTTCAGTGACTTCTTGTTTGTTTCTATGTACTAGATTGCTCTGCTTTGTTTGCCTGTCTTCATTGGGTGGTCTTCTGTGGGAGGAGTACTGTGGGACTCAGTTGTACAGTCTCCTTCATCCCTTGAACTGAATACTCTACAGATGCACTATGTGCAGTTAATGTGGTCCCTCTTGTCATATTTGTATTGTGTTTTTGGGGGGCTCATTCATTGGTGGGTTTCCTTGCTCTGGCTGGCTGACTGAGATTCTCAAACCTCACCACCTCTTGTATGCTATAGTGCAGGTTATGACAGAACAAAACAAAATGGCACCAAAAACAAACTCATGCCAGCAGACAGACCCGTTCCTCCGCAGCAACAGCAATATCAATGACAAGTGAGCAAAGATTTAAAAAGTTGGAAAGAGAATTAGAAAATTATAAGAGATAAAAAAGGGTATGAGATAACTAAAGTAAAGAAAATTAATTTGAGAGCATTGATGGAGAAGAAGTAATAAAAGTAGGGAATAGAATCAACACAAAGAAAGAGAAAAACAAAATAATAGCATTAATAAGAAAGGGAAGGAAAAAGGCAAATAGAAGAAGAAAAAAGAAGAATAAAATCTGAGGCTTGAAATAAAGTAAAAATTAGGAACAAAATTGAAGAGAAACAACAATGGCAGCAATATCAATGACAAATGAGCAATGATAGATAAATGTAGAAAGAGAATAGGGATATTATAGAAAGACAAAAGAATATGAGATTACTAAGGAAAAGAAAAATAATTTTAAAGGATAAAGGGAGGTAATATAATAAGAGTAAAGGATAGAAACAAAGTGAAGAAAGGAAAGAAAGAAAATTTGGTAACTTCCAGTCAAGATGGAGGCATAGGTAGATATGCTTTGCCTCCTCATGCAGCCACAGGAAGAATCACAACTAACCTCAAAACCAGGTAGGCCCTGGCTGGTGTAGCTCACTGGATTGAGCATGGGCCTGCGAACCAAAAGATTGTGGTTCAATTCCCAGTCAGGGCACATGCCTGGGTTGTGAGCCAGTTCCCAGCAGGGGATGCACCAGAAGCAACCATACATTGATATTTCTCTCTCCTTCTCTCCTTCCCTTCCCTTCTAAAGATAAATAAATTAAATAAAATAAAATGATCAGAGTAGGTACGATCACAATACCTGATATCAAATTGTATTACAAAGCCACTGTAATCAATACAGCCTGGTACTAGCATAAGAACAGACACATAGACCAATGGAACAGAAGAGAGAGCCCAGAAATAAACCCAAGTCTCTATGGTCAATTTATTTTTGACAAAGCAGGCAGGATCAAAAATGGAGTAAAAATAGACTCTTCAACAAATGCTCTTAGGAGATCTGGATAGCTACATGCAAAAAAATAAAACTTGATCCCCACCTTACACCATACACAAAAATAAATTGAAGGTGGATAACACATTAAGTATATATCATGACACCATAAAAGTCTCAGAGGAGAATGTAGGCAGGAAAATCTCAGATATTCCACAAAGCAATATTTTCACCATGTCCCCTAAAGCAAGGGACATAAAGGAAAGAATAAACAAATGGGATATCATCAAAATTAAAAGCTTTTGCATAGCTAAAGAAAATGGCCTTAATATGAAAAGAGAACCAACCATATGGGAAAACATATTTGCCAATGATACCTCGGACAAGGGTTTGATCTCCAAATTGTATCAAGAACTCACATGACTTCACTCCAGGAAGACAAACAACCCAAATAAAAAGTGTACAAAAGACATGAACAGACACTTCTTCAAGGAGGACATACACAGGGCCCAGAGATGTCTGTTCAGAGCCTTTGCTCATTTTTTAATTGTTTTTTTTTTTTTTGGTGTTGAGTTTCATAAGTACTCTGTAAATTTTAGATATTAACCCTTATCAGATGTATTGGTGAATACATTCTCCCATTTTGTGTATTTTCAAATCTGTTGATATTTTCCTTTGTTGTGAAAAATCTTTTTAGTTTGATATAGTCCCATTTGTTTATTTTTTCATTTATTTCTCTTGCCTGAAGACATATTTCTTCTTTTTAAATATTTATTTATTTATTTATTTATTTATTTATTTACTTACTTATTTATTTATTTTAGCAAGAGGGGAAAAGGAGAAAGAGAGGGAGAGAAACATCAATATGTGGTTGCCTCTCATAGTGCCCCCAGTGGGGACCCAGCCCAAAAGCCAGGCATATGCCCTGCTGGGAATAGAACTGCAACCCTTTGGTTCACACCCCACATTCAATCCATTGAGCTATACCAGGCAGGGCTGAAGAAACATTTCTGATAAAAATATTTCTATGAGCAATGTCTGAGATTTTGCTGTCTATGTTTTCTTCTAGGATTTTTATGGTTTGGGTCTAACTTTTAAATCTTTGATCCATTTTGAATTTATTCTTTTGCATGGTAACAGAATGTGGTCTAGTTTCATTTTTCTGCGCATATCTGTCCAATCTCTAAATACCATTTATTGAATAAACTATATTTAGCCCATTTTATGTGTTTGCGACCTCTGTGAAATATTAATTGACTATAGAGATGTGGGTTCTTTACTCTGTTCCATTGATCTAAGTTTCTGTTTTCATGCAAGTATCATGTTGTTTTGATTACTAGGTCTTTACAGTATAGTTTGATTCCTATTTCCTTATAGACAGTGTGATTCCTCCAAATTTGTTCTTCTTTCTCAAGTTCACAGTTCCTGTGTGGGGCCTTTTTGGGTTCCATATAAATTTTTGAAATATTTGTTTCAAAAGTCCACACTACCCATGTCTCTGGACCTAATGTGCAGATGCTACTGCAGCTATAAACTTGCTTGGGGAAGAGAGAGCCTGGAGTCTGAAGAGCCCTTCTAGTGCAGATGTATGACCTGTGTTCTAGAAAAATAGGCAAATTATGGAAGAAGTGAGGCTCAGAGTGAACAGGGCAGAGTCTCTCTATGAATTCAGGGCTCCAATAGAGGTGATTTGTGGGCACTTGATCTGTCCTGAGAACATACATCCAGCCTGGAAGAGGGGATCATGGTATCCCCACAGGCCCACATGATTTCACATAATGCAGACATTGTGGGTGTTTTAATTGCTAACGTGTTGTATGCAAATGCTGTGTTATTTCCTTCCTGTAGAAGGGAAGGACTTTGTGACCAAGGAAAACATACTTTAAACCCTTTATCACCCACATGATGTTCCAGAGAAGGTTCTCGTACAGTTTTATGTCAGGTTGAACTGATGTAATCCAGTTCATACTACATGGGATGTCTGAACTGGAGAGACATGTTTAGCAATCCATTGGACTTCACAGCGTTTCATTCCAGATTCTTGTGGTGGTTAATTTTATGTGTGGATTTGACTGGACTATGAGGTCCCCAGATACTTGTGAAGGTCCTTCTGAGTGTGTCTGTGAGGGTGTTTTGTGGTGAGATTAACACTGAAGTGGATGGACTGGGTTCAGTGGATTTTCCTCCCTGACATGAGTAGCCCTCATTTAACCACTTTTCAGGCTGGAATAGAACAAGGCTGACCTTTGATTAACAAAATGACAAAATATAATTCAGCTCAATTTAATACAACAAAACGTGTAGCAAAGGGAAGGATCAAGGGCAGAGTAGAATGAAGAAAGGACAGAAGCTGGTTGCTGTGACAGGGTCGTAAAGGAAAGTAATTCTCACCTTTGAGAACATACGTCCTGAAAACAGGTGTTTGTCTGTAGCAGACCCTGTCCAGCAGAGTCTGCCTGTTGTGACTTACAACTAGAATCAATGCACAGGCGACAACAATCCTGTGTGGGAAAAGGGAACAGGTACGGCTGCTCTCTCAAGGGGAGAGTGCCTATGGTGCCTCGGCCACTCCCTCCAGAGGGGAGTGCCCTGACCCCTGCCTAGACAGGCTTTGATTGTTTTCCTTGGGTCTCACATCAAAGAAAGATTTATTATCTATCACATAGAATATTATTGTCTACATTCCAGGTACAATCAAGGAAATAAAAATAAGATGCAGAGGGGAATGGCAATGAGCTGATTGGCTCTGTCCTTGGGAAAATTCACACAGGCTTTGGAAATTAACTTAAAGATAGACAATATATATTTGTTGCTTTAGAACAGGGTGAGGGAGTTTTAGCAAGAGCAAGCCATAACAATCTATATGCATTTTCTAGGCCTGATTCCCACAGGAAAACTCGGTTTGAAGATCTGGCTCCTTCCCACCACTTCGCTTCTGTAGGTTTTCCATACAGAGCTGAGTCACATTTGTCAGGCCAGGACGAACCAGTCCCCTACATTTGTCAAGTACTTTCATGTGTCAGTCTTGTTCCACTCACCTTAACAAAGTGGACAGATATAGTTCCTTACAGTATCTCCACATTATGAAGAAAAATACATAGCCACAGGGAGATTAAGTTTTACAAGACAATAGCAATATTGTATGAGCTAGGCCTTCTCACACGAGAGTCTGAACTCTTAACATTCTACAATTTCCCTGTTCACAAGAAACAAAGAGATTACTGAGAATCTGGACATCCTTTTTCCAGGGCAGTTTTTCTGATGGTTAATTTTATTTATCAACTTGGCTGAATCAACAGCTAGTGATGCTGAAACTTGCCTTAAAATGCATCTGGAGGTTGACTAAAGCGAACAAACCCTTTTGTCAGCCCAGTACATAGTGGATTTTCCTCAGGTCCCTGTATTGACACATAGGGTCATGATATTTCAGAGGTGATGGACAATGAAAGAAAGGTATGTTAAAACCCAGAATTGCTAAGCTTCTCCTCATCTGTTGAACTTGTCCACCAAGAAGAAGAGGTAATAAGAAAAAAGATAAAAGACAAAAATTTATTAAAATATTATGCACAATATATAGAAAAGCAAACTAATGCATTGACCAGGTCACCTGAGGCAATATTTCAAAAAAGTCCTCTCAAATTGATATCTCTCCCTGCTGTCTGAGAAATCCACACACTCCACACAGTGAACTGAACTGAGCTGATCCCATTTATGTCACCACCTATTTCGTTATCATAAAAATGGCCTTCACTCAGGGCCCAAAATACACATCAGGACACTCAGAGAAATAGACCTGACTATAGTGGTTTTGAAGAAGAGTTTCCACTTAACTTTTGCTCTGTTCCTGTGGCTTTTTAGCCTTAATGAAACCATGAAGCTGAAAGCACAAGAGAACCACAGCACCTGTGAATGTGGGCAGTAAGGTGGGGGGAGTGAAGGGACAGTAGACAGGAGTGAAAGCAATCAGTGAAGCAGGACCAGAGAGAGGGTGGGAGGAAGGGTACCGGGTGCCAGGATCAGCCAGTAAACACCGTGTATCTTTCCCACTTCAGTGTAGCTCACTCTTCTCAGACATTTCTACCCACTGCTTCTTGTGGACTGAATGTAAATCAGTTACAGCTCAGACATAAGTACTAATCAGATCCCACATATTCCAGGACTCTTCTCAAGTTCATGAATTTCTACCTTTTGATAGGCATTTTGTGACACAGGTATTACTCTGAGATAGATGTAGATAGAAAAATCATAATTTTAATTTTCATAATGAAAGAACCAAAGAAGTTTTCTTTGATAAGAATGTAATTATTAAAGCCAGTGCAGGTTTAATAATATACCAAAGTAAACATAATTTATAAATTTTAACATAATGGCAAATAAATATTTAATTGTGATAAGACAAAAGAATAAATAATAATAAATAAACAAACACAGAAGCAATGCATCAATAACAACAGGGCAGTCAACTCTTAAGAGACTGATGGCCCAGGAGTTGAATTATGTAACATTTTCTTGCAGAAGACTCTGAAAAAGTTGTGCTGCATGAATGTCAATAAATTCTGTGACTAAAGATGAAAGAAAAGCCTTTTCCCATGACCTAAGTCCTATGTGCAGGGGTGATCAGGCACATTCATCAGTGACACTTGGATCAAGGTGACCACAGGTCTCAGTCCATGTCACTTAACCTTTCTTGCAAGGTTCTTATTGAAGACAAGGATTTCATGATTTCCACTCGCACAAACTCCCAGGCACAGTCACTGTATTTCTTCTTTTTCAAGTAGAGAAATATGCCCCAGAAGTACCTTTTCACAGCCCGTGTAGGTCCCTGGGATGACAGGGCAGTGCCTTGCTCTCCCATCTCCTGAACCAAACAGGGCTCCAGATCCTCCAGCTGCAGACAGAGCCCCATGCGCAGTTGGTTCAGGAGGCTGGTGTTCCAGGCAGAGGAGGCTTGCTCTGTGAGCAAGAGGTCAGAGATGTGCTGGAGCATCCCCTGGAGGACAGAGATGGCCTGGGCCTCCTGGACCTGGCTGCCATTTACCATCCCTCGGGGGAATCTGAAGTCTACTGCGTCATTCAGGCAGGACAAAGTGGAGATTCTCTTCATTTGCTTCAAAAGCACCAAATTGTCCCTGCTGAGCAGGATGTGGTTCTGAGGTAGGACACAGCCCACAGATCCACTGAGGCTACAGCTGAGCACCACCAGGACTGTGAGCAGAGACAGCAGAAGGGCCATGGGCACAGGAGGGGTTGCTGGCCTAGCTGAACTGGGTGTCTGGTGAACAACCTTGGACCCTAGTTAGCCCATGAACTTGTTTGTAAGCATGGCCCTTAAATAGGGAGATACAATAATTTTCATTTTCTAAACATTTCTTTACACTTTTACTTCCTTTTCTGTTTTCATTCATGAGCTCTTTGTGTGGTCTAACAAGATGTCATCAGTCTACATTGTTAATTTCGCCAATTTAATTTTCTCACTGAAGTAGACATGTGTCAGTCCAAAAGGATACTTAGTCAAATGAGAAGCGTCATTGTCCCAATGTCAGAAGTGTATGTAGGTGTTAAATACTCACACACTTGCACATACTCATGACCAATTTTTATTGCATAAATATTGCTCTTCTCTGTATTAAAAGCAAAATTTGGTCTTCAATCTGGACAACATTTTTGCCATCTTTACATAGGGAGCCAGGTTTCCTCCACCCTGTGACTTTGTGTATTTTGTTAGGTACTTAGCCAACCACGGGTGGTAAATAATTTCTTCAGTAATGTCAAATAATAAATTAAGAGGGCTCTTTTCTTTCATATCTATCACAATCTATATGGTCTTCATATGCCAAAATATTTATGATCATTTTAAGCATGTATAGAAATACATTGTACTAAGAAACAGATCTTGATGTCATGTTTCCAAGTGTAAAATAAAAAATGTTTTTAAACATTCAATGAGTCTTGTTTCACCAGTACGTCATTTTCTTCCTTATCTGCCCTGACAGATCACTATTACATACCAAGTTTTAGAGTAAAGTGTATTTAAGTTGACTAAGAAACCATACAAAAATTGCCCACTGCTTTCAGAATATTTTTCCCTGAGTAGATTAAATTTTATAAAATATCATTTGTCTGGTCGATTTAAAGGTGGTAAGAAATATAAATAATTAGACCCTGGAGTTAGTGAGGCTCTTTTGCTTCACTAACAAGTTGATAGGAGTCCCTGTATCTCTTGTCCATTTGGTGACAGTATTGTCCCAATACACCAACATCGCAGGTTCGGCCCCTGGTCAAGGCACATACAAGAAACAACCAGTGAAGCATAAATAAGTGGAAGAACAAATTCATGTTTCTCTTTCTATCTTTCTCCACCCATCTCTCTCTCTCTCTCTCCAAAATACCCTCCAAATAATTTCCAAAACAATGATTTTCTTCCTGTTCTGCTTATATGCTTAACTTGCTTTTTAGATTCAGTTGTTGATATTCATGAATTTATTGCCCTTTTAATGTTTATATTTTTTACCTTTTTTAATACATTCCCTTTATTATTTCCTATGATAATGGCTCAGTGATGATGAACTCCTTCAGCTTCACCTTGTGTAGGAAGCACTTTTATCTGCCCTTCCATTCTAAACCAGATAGGTTTACTGGATAGAGTCATCTAGATTATAGGTCCTTGCTTTTCATCATTTTGAATACTTCTTGCTAGAGCCTTCTAGCCTCCAAAGGTATCTTTTGGGAAATCCACTGACAGCCTTAAAGGAACTCCTTTGTAGGTAACTATCTGCTTTGCTCTTGCTGCCTTTAAGATTCTCTCTTCATCTTTTACATTTGACATTTTAATTATGATTTGTCTTGGAGTGAGTCTCTTTGCATCCATCTTGCTTGGGACACTTTGCACTTCCTGGACTTGTATGTCTATTTTCTTCACCAACTTGGGACATTTTCTTTCATTATTTTTCAAATAAGTTTTCAATTTCTTGCTCATCCTCTTCCCTTCTGGCAACCCTATGATTCATATATTGGTACATGTGGACCTCTCCCAGAGGCTCATTATTTTATCCTAATTTTTTGAATTGTTTTTTCTTCTTACTGTTGTGATTGGATGCTTTTTACTTTCTTATGTTCCAAATCATTGATTGAATTTTTGTCTTCATCCCCTCCACTGGTTGTTGTTTCCCTGTACAATTTTCTTAATTTCATATAATGCAAACTTCATTTCTGCCTGTGATTTTTTGTGCTGTTGTACCATTCCATGATTTGTCAGAGCATCCTGATAACCAGAGTTTTGAACTCTGTATCTGATAGGATGCTTATTTTCATTTCATTTAGTTCTTTTCCTAGAGTTCTATTCTGTTCTTTCATTTGGGCCATGTTCCTTTGTGTCCTCATTTTGGCAGTCTCCCTGTGTTTGTTTCTGTGTAGTAGGTAGAGCTGCTTTGACTCTCTGTTTCAGCAGTGTGGACTATTGTAGAAAAGTCATCTGTAAACTGTGTGGGGCAGAGCCTTTCATAATGGCATTGGTGAGACTACCTATTCCACCACCTCTCCACACTACGCCATCTCAGTGCCTCTCTGCCAGTTTTCACCTCTCTGTACCTCTCTGCTTCTCTAGCCCTGCTACCCATCCACATGAGTGTGGCTTCTTAAATCCCTGCTTTGGAGTTCCATACTCCAATAAGCAAGGATTTTCTGACAAATCTGGTGGATATATTTTTTTGTAGTCTAGTAGTAACTTTTGCTCTAGTTGTTCTTGGAGGTAAAGCATGTTACCTATGCTTCCATCTTGACCTGAGATTTGTCTCTGATTTTTATCTGTACATTTTTTAAATTTTTATTTATTCATTTCTAGACAGTAGGGAAAGGAGGGAGAGAAAGAGGGAGAAAAACAGCAATGTGTGGTTGCCTCTCACATGCCCCCAATAGGGAACTTGACCCACAACCCAGGCATGTGCCCTGACTGGGAATCGAACCAGCGACCCTCAGCTCCACAGGCCTGTCTTCAATTCACTGAGTCACACCAGCCAGGACTGACTCTTTTATTAATACTCCATGCCTTTTACATGGGGCTATCCTTCCTTTTCTCTTTGATTCTGCATCTATGCTTTTTACCTTGGAACACAGATATCATTTCTTCTTTTAAAGAAAAGGAATGAGAAAATTATACATGGCATTTTCTCCTATGTCATGTACAATTTGAACTTGAATGTCAACTAGTGTGTCATAGGTGCTAAATGAATGATGCCATGTGTCTTAGTTCAGGCTGCTATAAAGATGTACCGTAGAACAGGGGGATTATAAATAACAAATTTATTTGTCACAGTTCAGAGGCTGGAATTTTAAAGCCCAGGGTGCCAGAATGACAGTTCTTTTGAGAGTCCTTTTCTGGGTTGCTGACTTGTCTCTGTGTCTTCTAATGGTGGACAGTGGAGAGAGGAAGATAGTAGTGACTCACAAAGACATTAATCCCATCACTGGGGCTCCACCTTCTTCAATTCATCTAATCCTAGTTACCTCTCAAAGACTCCACCTTCTAAGGTATCACACTAGGGAATAGAGTGTCAACATGTTAATATTTGGTACAAACCAAACTTCAGTCCATAACAACATAATAAAATGATCCCAAGGTATTATGGTTCTTAGAAAGTTTCATAGAATATTTTTCACTGTCCACATTAATTTGAGAATAAAGGACACATTCCTTCATGCTTCCTTCATTTCCTTGTGGCACAGGAATTCTGAACTGATTACTGATTACATATGTACTGATTACACAGTATATATTGTACTGTGTTCATGATTACGAATCACATACCAGGGATTTACCAGAATATCTGTAGCAATTAAGCTCTTGGAACCAAGGACTGGATTCTGTTGGCTGTTTCATTCACAGCAGAGGCTGATGAGTTAGTGACTGAGTCACTGGGAAGATTCTCTTCCTTGTGGAACCCATTCAAGTGGGGCCATATTGTTATGCTTCTTCACTGGGGCCACTAGGTCAGGACTTCCATAGACATTGTCATTTCTTCCCAACGTTTTCTAAGTGGTCATTGGTGCTCCGCGAGCTGTATCAGTACCCAAGCAGGAATCCTGGTTCTTTTCTGCTGTAGGTAGGTCTGAAGAATCTAATATCAAGATAATTTTATTTTCCCAGGACCTCCTCATTCACAAGGGAGATATCAGGTCTAGGAACCCCTTTCCTCAGAAGTGACAGTGTCCTGAACCTGAACTCTCCTAGAACCACACTCTCTGAGGGCAGGCTGACCACGTCCTGAGGTCCTTAGAGTTCCCCTGTTGTGGAAGGGCTTGTATTTGTTAGAGAAATAATTTACTTCCAGGACCCTTGCCTCTCCCCCGGAGTGTTTGAGTGACCTGGTTCTGAGTGGCAATGTTCTCATTTCCTGACTCATGTCCCCAGGTATCCAAAGTGTCAGCAGCCATCAACGCTGAGAGCAAAAGTTTGTTTTATCAGAGTAGGTGATGAAATTAATTATTCAATTGGAATCACTTTATTTCTAAGGCCAATATTTTTTGTTTTGCCTGTACAGTTTTTGTTGTTCAACTGTTACATTATTGGACATATTGTGCTCAGTGATGACTCTCCAAATAGAGGCTTATAATATAGAATTAGTCCTCCAATTATTCACTCAGTCAGTGTGATTCTTTTGAGGTTTTCTTGAGTTTGCTTTCTGTGGGTCTATTTCTATCTCATTCTGAGAAGCCAGGGTGGTGAGGCTTTGGCTGCAAAGTCAGAGAGAAGTAGCCTTCTGTCTTTTACTGGTGTTTACTTGCTTGTGACTTTTGTTTTATTTAAATTTCTGTAATTTCTTTTTAAGATGGTGTTTTAGAAGGCAAGGTTTGGCCTGCTGCTCCCACGTGACGTTCTGATTCATCATAAGTTTAATACAAATAAAGGGAAAAAACCCACAAGGGCTGTACCACTTTTTTCATAACCTTTAAGACTTCAGATTTCTAGTTTCTCATTTTATTATTTTCAGAAAACAATACTTGACAATCATGTGTAGACAAAAAGAAAACAAATATATATCCAAATATTCTGAAAATGAAAGGAGGGAAGTGAATGTTATGCTGACAAAATGGCAAATATTACATAGCACAATCTGATGCAACCAAAGTGGGTGCCAGGGGCTGTGGCACAGGGGGAAAAACAAAGGCCACTGTTGAATCACACAGAGGCAGGAAAGAGGCTGCTCTTGCAAGATGCTCAAAGGAGAACTTCTATGCTCTTCTTCTGGTTCAGTGGACTGTCCTCAGCTTTGCAAGAACATCCATCTGATTCAACTTTCATTTAACACTCACGTGATAAGTGCTGCAAATAAAGAGAGGAATCACAAGGATCAGCTCACATGAGACTGGCAACCAGAAACCCAGTTGCCACAACGCTAGTGCTCTCTGGCAGAATGGTGGATACTAGCTTTGCCTGAATACTACCTAGCTGATAAATCCCTTAAAAGCAATGAAAAGATTACTTTAAGAAACTGAGAATTCAAAAGTATGATCCCAGAAGATTCTGCTCTTAATCTGGGTAATAACCATGATATTAAAAATAATAATATTAAATGTTACTGCATACCAACTATGGCATAGGCACTATTTAAGATCATCACAAATAACTTAATCCTCTTGACAAATCTGTTTATATTACTACTTATTTATAAAACTGAAATTATAAACTTGGAGGCCTGAACTACTACAGGCATACCTCACTCAGCTGTGGATACAAATATGGAGGATTTTACAAAATGAAGGGCAGACCATCTACCAGTCAAAAGATTACAGTTCACTTTACTGAAATACTTGCTTTATTGAGGTGGTGTGGAATCACCCTGTCATATCTCTGATGTGTGCCTGCATTGATAATGTACCAAAAACCCTTAGGCAGAGTGGAGATCATACTTGTTTATAATATCCAATTAAAGGAAATAAGGGATGGAAATGACCTGGCACTTAAGACAAAAGAGAGGTCAGGAGATTAAATGAGTATATATGAGAGAGAGTGCAATGACCAAGGACTCTGAGTTCCACCTCAAATGCCAAGGGGCTGCTGTCTATTACTTTGTAGGATACACCAGTTTTCTTGGGTATAAGGGAATTAACTGACTGACTTTGGAGCACTAATGAAAAGTAGACAAATACTTTTTAAATAGTCATTTCACTTATGATATTTTTACTGCCAATTGAAGAACAGTCCAACATTTCTTCAGTAAAACATGTCATATAATGAAATAATTTTCTTGATCCACTTATTGTTGACTCTTGGAAGTTATTTAGGACTCTTGTGTTTTCTTGTGGATTCAAGAACAAAAATCACTGAGACATTTCCAGTCTAAAAGTAGCCCAGCCGAATGTAGACTCTGACTTTTCTCCTTCAGGACCCAGTGATTCTGACACAGAGAGACCTGGTCAGATCACGGGGGAGAAGTAGGGAAGGGTCATGGGAGGGGACTGTCCGAGGTAACGATAGACATTCTAGGATGGGACTGGCTGAGAGCTGAACGCCACTGGAACAAATAGAGTTTTGGGCCAGAAGATTTAAAGTAAAGACAGGGGAGAGACTGGCTCTCAGGCTCTCTTGCTCAAGGTTGCCTGGATAGTGGGGCTGCAAAGCCTGTGTTTCACAAAGGGTGTCACTTTGGAGAAGTTTGGATGGGAGAAAAAACCCTGGTCACAGCCTAGGCTTCAGCTGCCCTGCTGAGGGCGGCAGGGTTATTCTTCTTTGTGTGTTCTACAGGTGACAAGCTGTGAGGCAGAAGCCTGCCATCCCTCCAAAATTGTGTACTTTTGTATCTTATGGTGTTGTACTTTGTACACTAACCCAGTGGAATCACATAATTAAAAATGCTTAGGAATCACATAATTAAAAACATAATTAAAAAGAGGGGAATGATAGAATAACTAAGGTGGTAAAGATTTTAGTTTCAATTGATAGGCGTAAGTGACTAATGCATGTGGTAAGCTGTTATTCTAACAATTGTGCAGCTTTTGAATAAAGACCTCTTTCCTTTATCACCCAAACTTTGCCTCCAGAATTTTGCCTAGAGGGTGGTGGCAGGCAGCAGGACCCACCTTGCTGTTTGGTAACAATCCCACAGTACACCTGTCACGACACTGGTTGTTCTTATTCCCCCAAACAATTTTATTTCTTACCTGTAGCTTAAACTGGACTTCCTGTTGTCTACTGTTAGAATCGAGTGAAATCCCTTTCTCTAGGGATGCAACTAAGGGTTTCTTGCAGGAGTGGGTATTGGGTGTGGATTGACCTATTCAGCACTTGAATCAGCAGGAAATGAGGGTGGACACCACATTCACACTCTGCACTTGACCTAGAAAAATCTCTAGTGTGTCAAGCAGAGGCTACCAGGTGATCCCTCACAGCCCGTCCATGGGCACCAGGTGCTGATCCCTGTCTCCCCCGTGTCCCATCTGAAGCTCACTGGAGGAAACTCACAGTGTAAGTCCACCTCTGCTGCAGGAGGCATGCAATTGACTTTGCATATTGATCTTATACTACACTTATCTCCATCCACTCACGTTAAGGCACAGGGTAGTGAGCTCCATTTCAGTTTGACCTTCTAATATTTTGGTATTTAATAACTTCAACACTATTTCAGGCCTTTGTTTATTGCTGCTAATATGCTCTCTCTACCGACAAAGTATGGCTGTATCATCACTACGATGAGTTTAGAAGACATGTAGGTGGCATCTGCTCTTGAGAGCAGCTCCCAGCAGTCTGTAAGATTCCTGTGGGAAGAGGAAATAACCCATTAAAGCTGATCACAGCCTTGGTCCTAAACAACCCTGATTTTTATTTTTCACAGTATACACAAGTTCGCAGCCTGTGAAGGCTTCATTAATGTGAGGTACAGAAGAAGTATTCAAAATTGTCATGAGATCCTAAGAGAGTGTCCAACATGACAATATTCAGAATTAAACACCAATCTGTTTGAAAATATGAATGTGATCCCTCCCATTACAGCCAAGGATGCTCAATTACATTAAATTTTAGTTTTGGTATAAAGAATACAGTTTAATCCATGCTGTTTCAATAATCTGAATGTTAAAAAATTAAAGTTGTTAAGTGTCAAGTAGGTATTCATTTAATAGATACTTTTTAAGTATTTTAAATTATTTAATTAAATGATGTTTTAAGATTAAAATACTTTCAAATTCTTACATTTGATATTTCACACAAAAATAATGTAATAATTCTCACAGTTCAACATTTCACTTTTCAGGTTTTTATACCTTATTCCAGGGGTCTCCAATACCTTGGGCACCATTGTCATGATTAGAATTTATCATCTATGATGACCGTAGTATTTAAACATTTATCCTTTATGGTTTTGATAATGAACTTTGCATTTTGTTTTTGTTTATTTTGGGGGTGTGAAATCTATGTATTATGTGCGAGATGTTACTCACCCTGTACAGGACATGCGGTGTGCCCTTAAACTTCTCTACTTCACTGAAATTCAAGGAAACATTAATAGTTTTATCCATTTCACTGATTCCTAAAATATTTGGAAGTACCTCTTTCCTGAGTAATTTACTTGGTTTTGTACATACACATTTTAAATACAATAAAGATATTAGTTTCCTTCATGGAGCACCCTGGCAGGGAGGACAGGGCTGAAGGAGTGATAATCAAGCAGGGCCCTTCCCAGGCCTGTGAAGGACATGCGTGAACAATCCCACAGGTTGTAGCTATGCCATTTTACTCATGATTCCTTGGAGAAATTTGTCTGGTGGTTGTGGTTTCAATTTGAACATTTGCATGAATGAGAAACTAAAGGGAAATGCAGCATCACAGAATATAATTTCACCGTGTCAGTAGTGTACATGTATCATGCATTTGTGGGTTTTGTGGTGTGTGCCTGGTGCAAGGCGAAAGAGTACATCTGTTTCCTGCTGCCAGGGAGCTTCTAGGCAGGTGGGGATATGGGGAGTTGAGCATCCAATTGAATTAAGGCTAATGCATATGACATTAGCAGAGGCACCTGGGAGCATGTAAGCCTTGTATGGATCATGAGAACCTTCCAGAGCTAGCAAGTTGTCAGCTGACAACCCAAGGATCTTTAGGAATTCTCCTGGAAAATGCATGCTGATCCATTTTGGTCACGTAAAGGGCACATATTCCTGCGTAGCAGGTAAAAGTAGAGGTTTCACATTTGGACATCAGACTGGGTGAAGACATGCATAAAGACATGCATAAAGACTGGGCAAAAGTCATGACCATAGAGATGACCTTTGGAACTGTGTGGAGGTTGAGACTGTATGTGTTGACAGGATGAGGTGTGGCGCCCTGCTTAGACTACTGAGGACCAACACGATTCCCCAAGATGACAGGGGGTGGTCAGCAGAGGAAAGAAGGTAGGAGGGGCAGAAAAACAGAAGATGGTGATGACATAGAAGCCTAGGGAAGGTCAACTTCAAATGGAGGATGCAGTCAACGCCAGACATTTCTGAAAGGCCGGCCATGCTGCGCTGACAGCGATCTCCGACCTGAGTAAGATGGGATTTATGTTGAACTTTGCCTGAGCAGGACAGGAGCAGAGGGAGGCTGAGGGTACCTGACAGGGGGTGGGGAAATGAGCTGCATGGGCAGACGTGGGGTCAGATACTTCATTTTAAGGTGCTTAGTACAATGCATCTTCCATAGATTAAGAACTTCAAACATGACAGGTATGTTTCTGTTTTTCTCCTGAGAGCTACATAGGAGAGTACAATTATGTGTCTCTTCCTATGAAGCCTTAGGATTAGTGTTTTACCATTCAGTACCTGACCTTGAAAAGAGGCAGCTAAAAAACCAGAATTCTGCCGTAATACTGGGGAAGGCTGAAAAATTGTCCTTTCTCGTTTTAAAGAGGTGTCTGATTTGTTCCACAATGATATGTTGGCTTGTACTAACATGTGAGAAAGGGGAATAAGTACCCAGATGTGGGGCAGAAGCACATGACACTGAGTGGTCCTGTCACCTGCACACCCTGCCTCCCTCTCAGCCTCCAGCTGCATTTCCATGTCGCTCAGGTTTCCCTCCTCTGCAGGTTCAAACCCTCACCTCCTCCTTCACTCTCTTTACCTCTCCACCCAATCTCACGACTCCTTTTATTCAGTAGTGGTTTCAGCATCAAGGTTTCCCTAGAGAGCAGAATGTCACAAGTAGAAAGCACAGGTACATTATATTTCTAGGTTTTTCAGAAACATCTGCTAGAGATGCTTTCCTTAACGTCTGTGAACTATGATGTAATAGAATGCGTAGCTGGGTGCAGCCAAGGGAGGCCCCAAATAGGCATTTATAATGGGGTCCACAACTCAAGGTGTCTGGGAAATATTAGAAAAACATACAGGATGTCCTCACCGCCCCCCGCAAGTCTGAGATGGGGGATGAGACACATGGAGCAAGGCCATTGGGAGCTGTTTTGTACAGCAAGACCTTTTCAGCTAACCTCTGGCATGGCCGTTTAACATATATCTTACCTTTAACTGGTTTCATAAATGTGTTAAATAGCTGTGGCCATGCTTTGAGCCAGGGAGAAGGGAGTCACTTCTATCCCAGATGCAACTGGGGGCCAGCTCTCACTGGTTACAGTGCCTCCATGAGAGCTTGGAGAAGATTGGCTCTATGCCATGGGGCCACACCTGCCCAGACTTACTATGGCAGCCCAGTAAAGCTGGAAGTATAGGAAATGCTGGCAGGTGTATCTGATTGTAGGAGGAGTCGGAAAATGCGGGTGCAGAGGAAGCTTGGTGCTGGGATCTAAACCCAGGCACAGCAGCCATGCAAAACAGAGGACCATGCAGCTGTGGCAGTAGGGGGAAACCACGCCACTTTGGGGTTCTCCCTTTTGCCACATGGCTTAGGAAACAGGATAGACTTTGCCTGGAAGAAAAGAGGTGAAAGGACTCTTGCTGGTGGGCCATGAGAAGGTGCCACATGGTTTTAGATTAACCTGAGATCATGGCATCAACATAGCTGATGGTGCCAGGACCCCAAGTCATGGACTTCTACTTCTTTTCCTGAGATACAGCGCCCAAGATTAGGGCAGAGGGAGAAGGAAGGACTGTGTGCATCTGTGGGTATTCTAAAGGACTTTAGTATTTTAATGAAGACATTAAGTCACTACTGCAAGTCTTTATAGCTTTTAAATAATCCATTCCTGTCCTTTTCACAAATCTCTGGGATTAAGAGACATCTTTCCTCTGGCAGGGGGTTGGGGAACCCTGGGAGAAAAGGGGGGTCCTTTTGGTGACAGTATATCGTTCACCCCAGCCCCCAGTCTGTTCTGTAACACTCCCTCATTGATGTCCTAACATTTTTTAGTATTCTTCTTCCTCTAGTCTTTGGTTTGCTTACGCTTTAAGTCAGCTTTTGTTTTTTGTGGGTTTTTTTCTAGTATTTTTTCATTGACTTTACAGAGAGAAAAAACAGGACAGAGAGAACGAGAGAAACACTGATGTGTGAGAGAAATATTGATACGTCTCCTCCCGCAGGTGTCCTGGCCAGGGATGAAACCTGCGTCCTAGCTTTGTGCCCCGACTGGGAGCAGTCTGCAACATTTTGGTGAACACAGGATGGCCCTCCCACCAGCTGAGTCACCAGGACAGGGCTGCTTATGCACTTTATATAATTTATTAGTTTTCTTTATTTTGTTAAGGTGAAGTAATCTCAATATAAAACTTCAGTCAGCCAACTTGCCAGACAAGTTCCTGAAGCCATGGCCTGTTTATATGAAGTTGGAAGTTTGTATACATTTAAAAATATCCAACTTTTCTTTTGTGGTTAGGCTTTCTCATCAGCTGAACATCATACCCTGGTCTTCCTCAGTCTTTTTAAAATTCTAACCTTAGTACCAACCTTTCATTTCCTCAAGATTTCATTATGATCTACTGTAAAATGAGATTTTCCATCAATTTCTCCCTAAATTGCTACTAATCCTCTAAGTATCATGTATGCAAACCCTCTTTTCACCACATTAATATCAGATGTATCTTTCACCTTAAATCTAGTGAACACAGGCAATACAACTTCATACATTACGTGCTTCAATGATCTGAGTACCTAATTTCACCCTTTATCACACTGTCTTTAGTGTCCCTACAATAAGGTCACTTTGCTCTTCAGATAGCATAGATATGCCCCCAATTTTTCTGTTCTGAACATTATTTCTCTTCTTCCTATTAAATTGGTATTTTATTAAATTCATATATCATCAATTCTTTGAAAATCACAGGCTCTTGAAAGTACACACACACACAAAACACATTATAAGGACGATAATAGTCACAGAATTTTTTCTAAAGTGTAAAGAGAGTCTAGATCAAGGAACTTTTCTTCCACAATGTCTAAGGCAATTATACGTGAATATCAACAAAATAAAACAAAAAGTGGTATGCATCAGTAAAATGAAGAGAAGGGCATTCAATCTGGGGATCAGAGAATATTTTTAAATGTACTGGAATTCTAAAATATGAACATTTCAATTGCCTAAGACAGTGTATACAATAGCAGATTCTGTAGTGAATCTTCATTCTGCCAGTAACTGTGGGATCTTGGGAAATTGACTTAATTTCTAGGGCTCCAGTTTTCTCCAACATAAATAAAGAGGAACTATTCCTGGGCTGTAACAGAAACTAAAACATTTAAAAGACTTAAGCTATATTGCACCACACAAACTTAAATATGGTAACTGTTTTCTTCTTGTTTTCTAGAGGTATGCATAGGAAGAGTGAACCTCCCACCTCTGGGTACCAATGCTTGAAGTAAGGACTCCAATTGCTTCCCTTCCAACATCACTGAATGGGAAGAGAGAGCACTGCTTACAGGAATTTCAGAGAATACAATCATTGCCAACTGAAAGCTGGACGTTTCCTGTTGGGGTGGAATTGAGAGGTATTCAGGTTAGCCAAACTGGACTTGAAGGAGTTTATCAGGAAGCACGTGGTGAGGGAAATGCTCAGGCAGGTAGCAGGAGTCTCTCAAAGCTGTGCCTCAGGTACTCACTCAATCCTTTGATTGCCCCTCTCCATTGAGGGCTGAAAGGCTCTAATTAACATGTCAAAGGATTTTTGTCCCTTGCATTTACTTCTTCCTTCACCACTTGTAGGGGTGTGTAGGAGATGGACACCAAGGTCACTTGTGGTTTTTTCACCTGGCTCTGTCTTGTGATTGCCTAACATCTTTCAAATATCATGACACTTTCCAATATTTGCCTGCTTTTTTCCTTTTACTTTAGGAGTTTTATTGGTTCTCCCTTATATTTTCAGGGTGTAAAATGGAATACTGTATTTTGCTGTGTGTAGTAGGCACCCACGACTTTGGCCCAAAAAATCAGGAAAAATGTTTCCTCTTAAATTTTTAATTCTGTTTTTTCCTTTATTGACCTTCAGAATTAAATTCAATTGTTGTATTCCAGGGCATTATTTCTCATCTAGATATGAATGTATTCTAGAGTTATACTTGTAATGTATAACCATGTATAATAGAGCTAAAGACATTTATATAGACATGAAAGTAGTACTACCCATGTATAATGTGTATCCTTATTTTCCCTTCAAATATTTGGTCAAAAAAGTGTGGTAAAATACAGTATTTTGGTTCCATTTCTCACCCTGCCCTGAAACTCACTATGGCCATACCCTGTTTCATATCCCAGAGTTCTTCAATAAGCAAAAGTGTTCCAGGATCCAGCAGCAGGGTTGGGGGGGCTGAGTGAGGGGGAGGGAGTGCAGAGCCCCCACAGCCCCGCACAGGTCACCCTGTGGAGCTGGTCCTCACAACCCAGTGGTGAGAAGGGAGGCAGGTGCCCAGGCATCGCCTGTGAGGGGTCACTGTGCAGCAGCAGCTGGAAGAGGCAGAGGCCCTCCAGAGTCTGGTGGGACAATGTGACCCTGGCCCCGCCTCCATCCTTCCTGCCAGCTGGATCTGGGCTGCAGCTGTCAACACTCCCTCATGCCCAGTCCCCCAGGGAAACTCAGTAAAGTCGGGGAGCCTGGTGCACACGGGACTTGGGTAAGAACCCAGAAGCTCATCCCAGGCCCTGCTTAGGCAGTTCCACATCTAACCCCACTGGGAGGAGGCTGCATCCCTGCAGGACTCACCTTTGCTCAAAAACAGCAGCAGCAGCAACCACCACAATCCCCTGCCCACCACAAAAGCCCACAGAGTCCGTCCAGAAACAGGAAGGCGGTGAAGCCGCAGCAGCAGCAGGAGAACTTGGGAGAAGGGAGGCATGTAAAGTGTGGGCAACAGCAGGCAGGTGCTCAGCAGGGGGAACGATGGGAAAGGCCAGCTCTGAGTCCCTGTGTCCCCAGGTCACTCCCATTCAAAGGGGGAGAGGATCAAAGTGGACATTAGTGCATGGACTTCTCCCTCAGAGACGAGGCCAAAGCAGTGTCCCCAGCATGGGTGACCCTGAGAGCACAGCAGCCTCCTGACTATTGGAAGGGATGAGGGTTACTCCAGTGCCAGCTGTAAACTTGGCTCACTTGGCAGAAACTCTACTCCCTTAAAACTATTTAAAAGTCATTTTGTCTACTTTTCCTCGGAATTTAAAGTCAGTCGTTTCAATGGACCCATACCACAGCCCTGCTGCATACAATAGCCAGCAATGCTTTGGCACCTGCAGTGGAACTTGGAGTCCTTCAGCACCTCATCTCCACTGCTCCTTGCCTTTGTGCCACGCCTTCATCTCCTCCATAAGGCCCATGGCCATTTCTCTGCTTGATGTCTTGTAACGGGTCCTTCCAGACAAGTCCTTATCTCAAGGTCCTTAAGTGTTGACCTGGGACATTTGATCCCTTCAGAAGAGCTCATCCCTCCCCATTTGTATTGTTCACCAAACAGTGGCACAAACCAGTGTAATCCAAATAGGGTTGTTGAGATGACTGAGTTAAGAATTTCAGACACCTTAGAACAGTGTCTGCTTTATACTTAGCATGCAGTAAATGTTGGGACCATTATTTACAATATCTTCATGGTTATTGCTGTCTAGATTAAGAGCAGAACCCTTTAGGATCATCTACTTTTCTTACTCTTAACTCCAGTTGCTCCAAGACAATTTTTTTTTTCCCTTGAGTGGATCTGTAAACTCAGAAGAGCGCTCAGGCACTGGGTAGCACCCACCACGTTGCAGAGAGCGCTCCTGTCCCAGCAGTACGGGTTGGGGGGTGCCAGTCTCTGAACAGCGGGTTGTTGTCACTCTTCCCTTCTCTCTTCTGACTGACCCCAGGAGGATTAGAGGAAAGGAACATGAAGTGGCTGCTCTTGCAAAGCTGAAGGCTGGACATTGACACAGGGGTTCCTCTTCCTTGATCTTCTCTGTGGCAGAAGCAGCCCACTTCTGCTTTGGTGTAATTCATTCTGGCTTTCATCCTCACCCCCCACCCCACCATAGCCACAGAGAGCCAAGTTGGTACACTGGATTTTGCCAACTTACATGGTATCATTTTGTCATCAGGAAAGTCACTTCCCTTCTTTCACTTTTATGACATTCAGAATTTTATTCTCATCAGCAAACAACTGTGAATTTTGCTTTCTGGGAAAGTTGAAATGAGAAATAAAACATCTGAACTCTTCAAAACTAGAGAGAAACAGGGTGAAGCCCCACTGCCTTTCTTTTTCTTCCCTTCGTTTGTGTCGACCTCAGGATGAAGTGCAAAGTAGGAGCAAGGCACACTCTGCCCAGGAAACCAACATCTAGTAACTATGATGTCAATGAACTTTACAGTGAATGT
Organism: Artibeus jamaicensis; assembly: GCF_021234435.1. Taxonomy (NCBI): domain Eukaryota; kingdom Metazoa; phylum Chordata; class Mammalia; order Chiroptera; family Phyllostomidae; genus Artibeus; species Artibeus jamaicensis. The sequence goes on from NW_026522030.1 coordinate 57,782,379, forward strand.
CATGAACAGGCAAAGAGAGAAGGATATTTCTCTCTGACACAGCAGCCTGAGCCCACTGCCCTGCATGCTGAGCCTGACACAGAGCTGGGCAAATGAAGAAACCCAGTAGAAAAACACAGACTGAACAAACAACTGAAGTTCAGTAGTGTCTGCAGTATGAGTTTTGATGAAGGAACATCCTCACTGAATGTCTTATGCCCAGCTCAGAGGTTTTAAGCATGTTCAATGCTTTAAACTGTTCAATCACTAAGTAAAAACTGAACAAGGAAAGCTGTACCTACAACATAAAAAGTATTGATCTACTAATGGTAAAATGATTGCAACTGGTTCACTAATTCATCCACCTGCTTAGACAAAATAAACTTGGCTATCAGCGTTGAGGGCTGTGGACCCCTCCAACACCCAGGTCATGGCTCACGAAGAGGAGGTCACCACTGAGAAGCAGAGTCCTTCACACAGACACTCCAGGGGGGAGGGTGGGACACAAGCCCCTGCACAGAAGGGGGATTCTAAAGACCCCCGGATGTGGTCACCCTGCCCACAGGGACTGAGTGCAGGAGATTTTGGGTTGAGGACACTGTGTCATTCCAGACAGAAAAGATGCCTAGAGCCAATACCTCTCTCGAGAATGAGGTGGTGCTTGGGGAAATGCAGTGACCAGGATGTGGGCTGACTCCACACCAACAGGCACTGGAAAGGGACCGGGACTCCTGCCGGGGGTGTGGGCACAGCCCCAGGAGCACTGACAACCAGCTTCTAAATGTTGGGAAGAAGCGGCAGGTCTATAGAATTCCTGCATGAATGGGTCTAGGAGGAAGGGAAATATCCCGGAAACTCATTCCCTGAAAACCTCAGCCTTTGCTGTGAAGGGAAAGGTAAAAAAACTGAGTCCTTGGACCCAAAGAGCTCATTTGCTGTACATGGCCTGGTGAGCACCTCGCAAAACACACAATCCCACTGAGCCAAGGGATCCTGGCTGCCTATGCAAAGTAAGGAGGCAAACATGCTTTGGCCAGAATGCAGGCCAAATGTTCTCTGTAATACAGAGAACAGCAATATTCATGGAATAAAAAGTGCCCAAATGTGCATGTGTGTGAGTATATTCACCTCTGCATACACTTCTGAGTTTAGGACAGTGAGATTTCTCCTTAGACTGACAAGCATCCATTTGACCTGACACATCTCAAGTCTCTCTTTCTTTAATTTTATGAAAGATTTTATTTACTTATTATTTTAGGGACAGTGCAAGGAAGGGAGAAAGAGAGATAAATTGAAGAGAGAGGAAATCAACAGTTGGTTGCCTCTCTAGTGTGTCTGGGCAGGGACCAAACCCTCAACATAGGAGGAGTCCTGACCAGAATCAAACTGGCAACCATTCCTTCTGTGGAATGAAACAAAACCAGCTGAGCCACACTGGTCAAGGCAACACACCTCAGGGTAGGAGAAAAATTAGAACCGCAAACTTAACAGTGCAGATTGATGACATCTTCTTAGACCACATGGAGAGCTCATGAATGAAAACAAAATGGGAAGTGAGAGTGTAAAGAAATGTTTAGAAAATGAAAATCATTGTGTCTCTCTATTTAATGGCCATGCTAACAAACAAGCTCATAGGCTAACTAGGGTCCAAGGTTGTTCACCAGACACCCAGTTCAGCCAGGCCAGCAACTCCTCCTATGCCCATGGCCCTTCTGCTGTCCCTGCTCACAGTCCTGGTGGTGCTCAGCTGTGGCCTCAGTGGATCTGTGGGCTGTGTCCTACCTCAGAACCACATCCTGCTCAGCAATGACAGCTTGGTGCTTTTGAGTCAAATGCAGAGAATCTCCACTTGGTCCTGCCCGAATGACACAGTAGACTTCAGATTCCCCCCGAGGAATCATAAATGGCATCCAGGTCCAGGAGGCCCAGGCCATCTCTGTCCTCCAGGGGATGCTCCAGCACATCCTCGACCTCTTGCTCACAGACCACGCCTCCTCTGCCTGGAACACCACCCTCCTGAACCAACTGCGCATGGGGCTCTCTCAGCAGCTGAAAGACCTGGAGCCCTGTTTGGTGCAGGAGATGGGAGAGCAAGGCACTGCCCTGTCATCCCAGGGACCTACACGGGCTGTGAAAAGGTACTTCTGGGGCATGTTTCTCTACTTGAAAAAGAAGAAATACAGTGACTGTGCCTGGGAGTTTGTGCGAGTGGAAATCATGAAATCCTTGTCTTCAGTAATAACCTTGCAAGAAAGGTTAAGTGACATGGACTGAGACCTATGGTCACCTGGATCCAGGTGTCACTGGTGAATGTGCCTGATCACACCTGCACATAGGACTTAGGTCATGGGAGAAGGCTTTTCTTTCATCTTTAGTCACAGAATTTATTGACATTAATGGAGCATATCTCTTGTCAGAGTGTTATGCAAGATCATGTTACAAAATTCAGCTTCTGGGACATGAGTTTCAGAATGATGAGTTTCTGCTGTTTTTTATTTATGTATATTTGGTATGTTTATTATTCACATATTTTTGTCTTACCTTATTTTGTATTTATGTAATCAGTATATGCCTTTACCTATTAGACTTTAAAAAGCATGCTTTTTTTATTATTTAAGTTTCATTTTCTTTTTAAATTAAAGTTTTATAAGAGAAAACAGCTTGTGTTCTGTTAGTCTGAAAATGTATTTATTTTTCTATATAAAATTGTTTCAGAATAGTACCTTCCTATTAAGTTGTAGAGAACAGTTCCTGAGCTAATCATGAAATGATTATCAAGAGTTGAATATGGCCGGTGGGGGATGAGGCGCGGGCGCCGACCACACCCGGGTGCCTCCTCAGCACCCCCGCGTTGTCGGCCGCTTCCCCCAGCCAGCTCCCCAGCAGGGGAAAAAAAAAAAACACTTTTTTCCTCCCTTTCCCCTACCAAAAAAAAAAAAAAAAAAAAGAGTTGAATATTCATGAACTCGAGAAGATTCCTGGAAAATATAGAATATGATCTGTACTCATGTCTGAGTTTTAACTGAATTACATTTAGACAGCAAGGAGCGGTGGGTAGAATGTCTGAGAGGAGTCATCTAGAGTGAAGTGGGAAAGACACGTTTATGGTCTGATCCTGGCACATGGTACCCTTCCTCCCACCCTCTCTGAGGCCCTGCTTCACTGATTACATTCACTCCCGTGTACTATCCCTGTGCCCCTCACCTCACTGCCCACCTGCACACCTGCTCTGGTTCTTGCTGGTTTCAGCTTCGAGGTTTCTACTCAGTGTACAAAGCCAGAGGGATAGAGTAATGGTGAGCAGAAGTTCTCTGTCTTTCAAAACTGTTGTAGTCAGGTGTGATTCTTTGAGTGTCCTGATGCGTATTTGTAGTCCCTGAGTGAAGGCCACTGTTACTGTGAAGAAATAGGTGCTGACTCAAAGGAATGTGCTGAGTCCAGTTTGCTGTGTGTGTGTGTGTGTTGTGTGAATTTCGCAGACAGAAAGGGGAGATAACAGTCTGGGAGGATTTCCTGAACCTTGGCCTCAGGTGACCTAGCCAATGCTTTGTAGTTTTCCCGTCTATAAATTGAATGTAGTATGTTAATAAATTTTTGCCCTTTCTCTTTCTCTATTCTACTACTTCTTCATGGATAAGATCAGCAGGAACAGGAAAGCTTGGCTATTCTGGACTTGTCTGTGTTTTCCTTTGATTGCCTAACTCCTTTCACTCATTGTGACCCCTTCTGTAGGGGGTGCTGTAGATGATACATTATATATAGTTGGGGAATTTTGGTACACAGGGCTCTTGCTTTCCAGATTAAATGGATGTGAAGTCTGCTACATTGAAGTTACAAATGTGTTGCTGAGCCGAGTTGAAGGTCTGCGGGTATAAACTATGACCACAGGGGCTATGATACATAGGCTTCTCTACCTTCAGCTACATTTTAAAGGGAATTTCATAAGGGCTGGTTGTTGACCTAGCCAGGCTGATACATGTAATTAATCATCACAAAGACTGTCCTGAAGAAAGGACGTTCAGTTTCTCAGCAGCCTCTTTGGGTCTTGTGAACAGTGAACTCACGAGAATGGTACGAGGGTAGACTGTGCTGTCAGAAGGCCTAGCTCCTAAAGTGTTGCTCTGATCTGGTGAAAGGTAATGTCTCTGTGGCTTCATTTTTTTCTTTGGTAAATGGGGATAATGAAAGAAACGACATCTCCTCATGTTGTAGGTTTGAGTGTACTAAAGCCAGCAGAACAAGACTGGCACATCAAAGTGCTTGACAAACCCCCGTTTTTAGATGCATGTACTCAAAGGAATGCTCAGGGGATGGGTTGTGATCATTAATGAACATGTTTAGCATTGTGCCTACACCATGGTAGTGATCAGTGCTGTCATTCTTATTATTGCCTTAATTTCCAGTTGTACTATCTAATGTTGTCAAAGTAATTCAAGTTTCCTGATTGTTTTTCATTGATAATAGGAAATGCACATTGAAATAAACTACCATCCCTCAGTTTGCCAGATAGAATAGGAATTTGGTGATCTTACGTAAAGTGAGTCTCTTGTGAGTTCGTGGGTGTGATCCCACCTCAGTGTTCAGAAACTGAGTGATGACGTCTGGGGCAAAGAGAATAAGAGAATGATCATGTGATTGGTTGTGCAAAGCTGGAGGTTGGCCATTGGTCATGAACTGTTCTCATTTAAGGCCCTGCCAGAGCAGTCAGCTTGCATTCTCTCTTTATTCTAGGGCCCTTCATCCTCCCTTTCCTAGAAGGCTTGTTGCAGTGAATTGAGATAAATTATATCTTGTCATTTTGTTACTCAAGGGTTAGCCTTTTTGTTTTCTTCAGGCCTGAAAACTGGTTACATACATCCAGACTACTCAAATCAAGGACCATGATCCCCTGTACCCAGTCCACCAATTTAAGTGTCAATCTTGCCCCAAAGCAGCCTCTCAGACACGCTCAGAATGTTCTTTACAAGTATCTGGGCATCTCATACTCCACTCAAATTAACATCTAAAATTAAGCACCAAAAGGATGTGAAATAAAATACTGTGAAGTCCAGTGGATTGCTAACCTCTGTCTCTGCCACCCAAGGTAGTCTATGAATTGTGTTACCACATTTCACCTGACATAAGACCATATGAGAACATTCTCTAGAACACCAGGTGAGTGTTTAAAGAATTTAAAGTCAGTTTTGTTTTGGTCACAAAGCCCTTCCTTTCCACAAGAAGGGAATAGCACAGGGTTTGTATACAACATTTTGGCAATTAAGAACACCCACAATGTCTATATAATGTGGTATCTTGTGAGTTGTGGGCACAATAGACCCACTTCCCCAGTTGTTTCTGTGTTATCAGGACAGATCCAGTGCCCCAAAATCATTCCTATTAGAGTCCTGTTGTAGGGTAAATGGAGGAGGTCTGGCTTCCTTACCTAGATAACTAAGGTAAAGTAAGGAAAGGTAAGGTAAGGTAAGGAAAGGTAAGGAAAGGTAAGGTAAGGTAAGGTAAGGTAAGGTAAGGTAAGGTAAGGTAAGGTAAGGTGAGGTAAGGAAAGGTAAGGTAATATCTGGGTAACTAAGATAAGTCTCATAGCCTTGACACTGGGTCCAATAAAGTCTTCCCATAGTCCTGAGTGGGCTTGCATGCATAGAATGAAGCTCCATTGTATAATATTGGCACCCTGCCGGCTTGTTTACATGTCATCTATAAGGGAGTTGGAACTTCCTGCTGAAAGACACAAGTGACACATGGGGACACCCTGCGAGACTGTGGCTTGCAGTGTGCATGGATCGCCTACACTTGAATAAAGGTATTTCAGACGTCCCAAGGCTCCACGACTTTTCTTCCATCTGCCCTAATCCCATGAACTTGTCTGGCCTTGAACGGTCACAACACACCCAAATTCATACAGAACCTTTGCCTTCTTTGCCCTGTGCCTCACTTCTCCCCCTAATTGGTTTATTTTTCTAGAACACAGGTCATACATCTGCACTACAAGGGCTGTTCAGACCCCAGGCTCCCTCTCTCTTAAGCAAGTTTATAGTTGCAGTAGCATCTGCACATTCAGTCCAGAGACACGGGTAGTGTGGACTTGGTCCAAGTGTAGCATCACCCACATTCTGAGCACTGAGCTGGGCCTGCAGGAGGGAGGAGACTACAGCTCTTCCCACCCTGTTTGGCTTCAAGTTCTTCCTCTTCTATGTAAAGGAGTGAAAAAGAATGGCTCCTAGTCTATTTTGTGCTGAAATCTGACTCTGTTCCCTATCCTCCGTCACCTTAGGGTGAGTTCCTGGGCCACCACACCACCTTTGAGAAGTAATTTAGAAAACAAGGTTTTTAAGAGTATGTGTGAAACCATATGAAAACTGCTGTGTGGAGGTTAGTGGCTAATCCTCAACACCCCTAATTGTGTTCGATTGGACTGCACTTTCAGCTTGTATGTAGCACTCACCACAGAACACATGAATAGAAGGTACACCCCCTATTTTCTTGTTAAAATTTTAATCCCAAGAGCCTATATTTCCCTTCACTTTCTGACACAATGGCTGAAAAGGAATAATAACCAGCAGATACAATTTCTTCAAGAAAGCATGAAATAAACTGAATAGCTACACTCTGTCTTCATGTTTATGCATGTCCTTCGTTCGCAGCCCTGGAAAGTGCCCTACTTGTTTACTAACAGTTTAAGTCATATTTTCTCTGCCAGAGCTCCATGAAAGAAACTAGTATCTTTGTTGTATTTACCAAGATATTCACAAAAACAAGTAAATTACTCAGAGCAGAGATACTTCAAAATATTTCAGGAATCAGTGAAATAAATAAAACCATTAATGTTCCTTTTGAATTTCAATGAAGATCAAAAGTTCAAGGGTGCACTGTATGACCTTCAGAGGATGAATAAGAGCTCACACTTAATATATAGCATTTACATCCCTGAAGCAAATGAAAACAAAATACAAAGCTGACTATAAAATGATATGAAGAACAAATTTTGTAAATGCAACAATCGTCATAGATGATAAGTGATTACTACTAATTTGTGGGGGCAACTTTGCCCTCAAAGCCCCCAGTTCACCACAGATGAAAGTGAAACTACCAAGACATGATCTGCTTGGGGAGGAGAGGTGGCCAATCCGTCAAAGGAGAAGGGCCAGGAGCCCCTTCCTCAATGGCTTTTATTGGGTTGTAATACACAGGAATACAGGTAAGGATCAAACAATAAATAGCATTTAAAGAACTGTGAGGGCTTATTCTCAGTCAGGGTCAGATAGCTAAAGAGCCACAAAACTTTGAGAAACAAACTTCTTGCTTGGACCCTTATGATTTAAATGAGAGCATTCTGAACAAAGCAGGTTTCACAGGATTTCTTTCTTATGCCTGATCACCCCAGATCCTCTGTAGCTGGCAAGGGGCTGCACCACCTTCCCCATCATAGGGTTTTAAGATAAGAGCCAGAGATAATGGATAAGAATCCATTAAGTGGATTAGAGCCAGAGAGCACTTCTCCCAGACAGAAGTGGGGACTCGGGCTATGTCAGAATAGCCAGAGGGCAAGGGTCCATCACTCCCTCTTTACTGCAGCGCCCCCCCCCCCAAGTCCTTCCATGATGGCCTCCTAAGTGATCATGTCTGGCTTAGGTTGCCCCTCCTCTGAGGGGTCTTAACCATCACTGGCTAACCAACCAAGCATTGAGGGCAGGGGAAGAAGAAGAAGCAGCGTTGCTACCAGAGACAAGCTTTGTCTCCTTAGTGGCTCGTGTTCCAGAGGTCGCTCACTCAGCCTTAGCCATGGGGGGCAGTTACAACTCCTGAAACCAGGCAGAACAGTTCTCAACACAAATTAAGAATGCATTTTCCTGTGATACAAAGGAGATTCCTCTTTTCACTGAGAAACAATCTGCCAAAAGTGGCTCAATGAATTTTACAACTGGAGTAGGAAAAAAATATCTTTGAACTGAGTAAATATGTACAACCTTGAGGCTTATAAGTAGATGAGACATAAGTAGATAAGACTGAAACCTGGAGATTGGGTCTAAGTCTCCTTCCCCAATTCCCAGGTTTCCTGTGAAGTCGATGGTACAGAGAAATAACTTAATAGTTTTCATTTCCTAACTTCCAGGCTGATAATGTGACAAGCCTGGCAGCTGTAGACTCTCTTTCAGAGAGAGACTGGTTCTTTGGAAATGCATCGTCACAGCCTGGCTGAAGTCCTCATTGCTCAGGAAAAGGGTCTTTTCCTCTCCCATCTCCTGCACCCCGCTGGTCTCCAGATCTTCCAACAGATGACAAAATCCAGTGAGCAACTTCAGCTGTTAGTCTTGAAGAGGTTGAAGATCTTCTGGATCATCATATGGAGGAGGACGTGACATGAGGTTTCTGGCACTGGTTACCTGCCATCCAGCTGTCTCTGGGGGGACCTGCAAATATTCTTGTCCTTAAGGCAGGAAAACTAGGCGGATTCTCCCATATTGCTATAGAACTCAAGGGTCTCCTGCACCATTGCTGTGGACCAGGTCATGCTAAGGGTACAAACAGAGCTGGAGAACATCAGTGAAGGGGTTGGCTGGCCCCTGGTGAGATTGGTGATGCAGCTGTCTGGCTCTGGGAGCCTTTACCCAGCTGCTCTGAGCACCATCTTGCACGTGAGATTCTTAAATCAGCCACAATGACCATTTCTGTACTCACCCCAATTGCGTTTCCATGTCTTTCCCCCACAGCTTCTCATCTATTCATGGCCCTCATACAATGTCATAACGTCAGTGCTTTTTTTGTATCATTACAAGGGAAAATGACAGAAGTCTTGATCCCATAGGATGTATTTGCCTAAATGAGATGAAATGCTGGAATAAAAACCCGGGTCTCAACCTTTCTCTTTCTTTTCAATTCTATTAAGAGTAGTTAGAGGCTTGATCCAGGACTCTGTTTTAACACTTCTCCAGTTGCACTGAGGTGAAAGTTGCCTCCACTCTCTGCATTTTCCTTTTTAGGCACTAATACACTGAATTGAAATTCTTCTACACTTCTTTACAGGACCTGTAGCTCATGTTTTCTAACACTCTGCAGATAATAGCTGCACAAAACTGAACACCAAGGGTTAATTCATACATTTCTCTTCATTCTGTCACCCAGAATATGTTGAATGCATATATGTGACAGCCAATTTGTTTAGAAATATGGATTCATGAAAAATAACACAGGGATGGTTACCACCTTTCAGAGAGCAGGGAAGACACATACTAAGGCATTTTTAGGACTAAAGAAGTGCCAACAGTCTCAGTACAGCTAAGGGCAAATAGTTAGGACTGGTGAAGGGGAGGAACTGGAAGGCTAGTAGAAAGCTTCACCTTCTGACAAAAATTTATCTGTAGCTTCTGAATGTAAATGACTCCAGATTTTCAATTCCTCTTTTAGAAAATAAGTTAACTTTAGTAGTGGTTACACAGTTAACTGTAAAGATTAAAAGTTGTAAATTACAGACTGAGAATCTGGACATACTGAATGACAGCTGCCTTTAGTATTAATGTAACAAACAATAATCTGTTCCACCCAAGCCCATCCAGGCCAAGAGAAGCTTTAACTTTTTTATTTAGGAGAAGCCAGCAAGCCAGCAGTTGCCCAGCATATATCAAAATAAGGGACCAGAAATCTCAATGGTCACGGAGGAACCAGATGGTAGGGAGACAGGAGCAGTACAGTAGAGTCTCGGGGGCTGAGCAAAGAGAGGAACAGCAGGGAATTCAGGGGGTGTACAGTCTGGGGACCAGTGCTTGGCGCACAGCGCCCCTTGACGAGCACCCAGCGTTCTGGACCAGTGCCCCCTGCAACTCCCTATTTTGCATTCATCAGGAGGCTGGGGCCTGACAAAACAAAGACAGGAGCTGAAGGGATTTCAGCCGGCGCACAGTTTGGGGGATCAGTACACAGCCTGCAGCGCACCTTGACGTGGGCGCAGCGTTTCTAGGTTGGTGGTGCCCAGTCCTTAGATTGGTTCCCAGCTTCCGGTTTATCCCCCTCGGACTATCTGGAAGCCATGGGTCTGCTGAGGGGTCCCGCGGAAAGAGCTGAGATCCTCAACTCCCTCCCTTCCTGGCCAAGCAAGGTTGGGTGCCAGGAGAGACTTGTTTGCTAGAGTTTACAGAGAGGGTGCTGAGGACTCTGCAGTTGCCAGCCCTGGAGATCTGATGGGTACAGTGTGGGGCTCTGAATCTAATAGATACAACTGCCGGGTCTCCTCCACACCCAGCCTGGCAGGGAACCTGAGGTTGGGCAGAGGGCCTGGAGCTTCCCCACAGAACAGGGGCAGGTCTGTGCTCAATCCCATGGGAACCAGGCAATTTGGCCAGCTCAGGTGCCCATGCGCCCCACAAACCAACCCACAGCAGTAACCCCTGGGAAAAGAGCGCTGTGAGGAAGTCCTAGTCCCCCACTGTAGGGAGCTGGGGAGAGGCACCAAAGGTCTGGCTCCTGAGAGAGGGTTGGCAGAAAAATCACAATAATCAACCCTCAGCCAACTGCAGCCAGAAAAACCAGTTTGGCTAGTTTGAAACCAACAAGCCACGTTTCCATTTTTGTTATTGTTTTTGGTTTATTTTTCTTTATTTTATTTTATTTTTTTCCTCTTTTTTTTTCTTATTCTTTTTTTACTTTTCTTTCTCTTTCCTTTCCTTTTCTTTATCTTTTTGCTTTTTTAAGCAATCTGTTGTTTCTTTTAAATTTTATTACTGTTTTATCTTTCGATACTTTTGTCCTCTTTTTTCGGATTTTCTCTTATATTCCTTCTTCCTTTATTTCCAAACTTATTGCTCTTTCCTCCCTTCCCCTACCTTCCTTTTTCTTCCTTTTATTTCTTTCCTTGTCTTTTCTTTCTTTTACCCACAAGAGACACAAACAACTTGAAAATACAAAAAGGCCAGAGCTGGACCCATAAGAGGCCTCCAAACAGTAGAGTCAGAGAGACAAATTGTACTTTGCTATAGTAGAGAAACCACAAATTGCTGCATATTTGAGTAGGTGGAAGCAGAGAATGACAGGATAACCGAAAGAGACTGCACCACTGAAATTCACAGGCATTCCACCACAAAAGTTCACACCATAAACCCAGGGAGTCAAAACAGATCAATCTAAGAAGCTCAGGCTAACAAGAAAAGTCTCAAAAACAATGGGAAGACAAAGAAACAATCCCCAAATGAAAGGAAAGGAGGAACCCTCAGAAAGAATTTAGATGAAATAGAGGCAAGTCAACTATCAGATACTGAATTCAAAGCACTGGTTATCAGGAAGTTCAAAGAGCTCACAATGAGCTACCAGAAACTACAGGGGAGCTATAACGGTCTCACCTCAAACTATATCAACATGAAAAAGGAAATAGAAACTATCAGCAGGGGCCAAGAGGAAATGAAGAATACTATTTCTGAATTGAAAAACACAGTACAAAGCATTAAACATAGGGTAGATGAGACAGAAGATTGAATTAGTGAGTTGGAGGACAAAGTAGAAAGCATCTCACAGAAAGAACAGAAAAGGGAAAAGAGGCTCAGAAAGAATGAAGAGGGATTAAGAGAAATGCAAGATAATAAGAAACATAATAATATCCGAATAATAGGAATACCAGAAGGAGAAGAAGAAGAATAAGGGATAGAAAACGTATTTGAAAGAGTAATGAGAGAAAACTTCCCTAATTTGATGAGAGAAAAAGTCACACAAATCCAGGAATCACAGAGAGTCCCAATCAAGAGGAACCCAAGGAGGCCCACTTCAAGACACATCATCATTAAAATGGCAAAATTCCAAGACAAAGAGAGAATCTTAAAGGCAGCAAGGGAGAAAAAAGAAGTAACATACAAGGGAGTCCCAATAAGGTTAGCTACTGACTTCTCAATGGAAACACTCCAAGCAAGAAGAGAATGGCAAGAAATATTCCAAGTAATGAGAACCAGAGGCCTACAACCAAGGCTACTTTACCCAGCAAGGCTCTCAATCAAGATGGAAGGCCAAATAAAGAGCTTTCAAGACAAAAAGAAGTCTACAAGAATATGCTTTCACCAAACCAGCCCTACAAGAAATACTAAAAGGACTGCTTTAAGGAAAGGAAGAAAAAGAGAGAGGCAGAGAGGAACACAGGTACAAAAATGGCAATGAATAAGTACCTATCAATAATAACCTTAAACGTAAATGGATTAAATGCTCCAATCAAAAGACACAAAATAGCTGCATGGATAAGAAAGCATGACCCACACATATGCTTCCTACAAGAGACCCACCTCAGGACAAAAGACCATCACAGACTAAAAGTCAAAGGCTGGAAACAAATTTTCCAAGGAAAAGGACAAAAAAAAAAAAAAGCTGGGGTAGCAATTCTCATATCGGACAAAATAGACTTCAAAAAGAGGGCCATAAAGAGACACCCAGAAGGTCACTTCATAATACTCAAGGGAAGAATCCACCAAGAAATTAACATCGTAAATATATATGCACCCAACATAGGAGCACCCAAATATATCAAGAAAATCTTAGAGGACTTCAAGAAAGATATTGACAGCAACACAATTATAGTAGGGGATTTTAACACCCCACTATCAAAAATGGACAGATATTCCAAACAAAATATCAACAAAGATATTGCAGCATTAAACAACACCCTTGATGAAATGGACTTAACTAATATATACAGAGCCCTTCACCCCACAGAAGCTAAATACATATTCTTTTCAAATGCACATGGAACATTCTCAAAGATAGACCACATGATAGGACACAAAACGAGCCTCAACAAATTCAAGAATATTGAATCATACCAAGCATTTTCTCTGACCACAAAAGGACTGAAATTGAAAACCAACCCCAAAGGAAAAAACCCAAAACACCCAAAATCATGGAGACTGAATGGTATTCTATTAAAGATCAAATGGGTCAAGAATGAAATTAGGAAAGAAACCAAAATGTTTCTGGAAACAAATGAAAATAATCTCACAACAACCCAAAACTTATGGGACACAGCGAAGGCAGTCCTGAGAGGGAAGTTTTTAGCAATACAGGCCTACCTAAAGAAGATAGAAACATTTCAGACAAACAACTTAACCCTACACCTGCAAGAACTCGAGGAACAAGAACAAAAACAGCCCAGAGCAAGTAGAAGGAAGGAAATAACCAAGATCAGAGAAGAACTAAATGACATAGAGACTAAAAGCACAATTCTAAGGACCAATGAATCCTGGAGTTGGTTCTTTGAAAAGAAACAAAATAGACAAGCCTTTAAGTAGGCTCATCAAGAAAAGGAGAGAGTGGACAAAAATAAACACAATCAGAAATGAAAGAGGAGAGATTACAACTGATACCACAGAAATACAAAGGATTGTAAGAAAGTACTATGAAGAACTCTATGCCAGGAAATTTGAAAACCTAGGTGAAATGAAAAAATTTCTAGAAAAATATAATCTCCCAAAACTCAATGAAAAAGAGGCGGAAAACTTGAATAGACCAATAACAGCAAAAGAAATTGAAGCAGTAATTAAAAAACTCACATCATGCAAAAGCCCTAGACCAGATGGTTTCACAGGAGAATTCTACAAAGCATTTAAGGAAGAGCTAACCCCTAGTCTTCACAGACTATTTCAAAAAATCCAAGAAGATGGAAAACTCCCAAACTCCTTTTATGAAGCCAGCATCATCCTAATTCCAAAACCACATAGAGACACAACAAAGAAAGAAAACTTCAGGCCAATATTGCTGATGAACATAGACGCTAAAATCCTTAACAAAATATTGACAAATCGCACCCAACAATATATCCAAAAGGTCATACACCATGACCAAGTGGGATTCATCCCAGGGATGCAAGGATGGTTCAATATTCGCAAATCAGTAAATGTAATACATCACATAAACAAAAGCAAAGACAAAAACCACATAATCATATCAATAGACACGGAAAAAGCTTTTGATAAGGTATAACGCTCATTTATGATAAAAACACTGAGGAAAGTGAGAATAGAGGGAGCATTCCTCAATATAATAAAGGCCATATATGAAAGACCTACAGCCAACATCATACTCAATGGGCAAAAACTAAAATCTTTTCCATTAAGATCAGGGACAAGACAAGGATGTCCACTTTCACCACTCCTATTCAATATAGTACTGGAAGTTTTAGCCACAGCTATCAGACAAGAAAAGGAAATAAAAGGCATCCAAATTGGAAAGGAGAAAATAAAACTGTCATTGTTTGCAGATGACATGATAGTGTATATAGAAAATCCTATAGACTCTACTCAAAAGCTGCTTGAACTAATGAATGAATTTGGTAAAACAGCAGGATACAAAGTCAATATCCAGAAATCAAAGGCATTTTTATATACTAACAATAAATCAGCAGAAGCAGAAAACAAGAAAAAAAATCCCATTCAATCTAGCAAAAACAAAAATAATTTTTTTTTAATAAACCTAGCCAAGGAGGTGAAAGACCTATATGCAGAAAACTACACAACACTGAAGAAAGAAATCAAGGAAGATACAAACAAATGGAAACATATACCGTGTTCATGGATTGGAAGAATTAACATCATCAGAATGTCCATACTACCCAAAGCAATTTACAGATTCAATGCAATACCTATTAAAGTACCAATGGCATATTTCACAGACATAGAACAAACACTTCAAAAATTTATATGGCACCATAAACGAGCCCGAAGAGCAGCTGCTATTTTGAGAAAGAAGAACAAAGTAGGAGGAATCACAATACCTGATATCAAATTATATTACAAAGCCACTGTAATCAAAACAGCATGGTACTGGCATAAAAACAGGCACATAGACCAATGAAACAGAACAGAAAGCCCAGAAATAAACCCAACTCTCTACAGTCACTTAATATATTCAACAAAGGGGACAGTAACATAAAATGTACTAAAAATAGCCTCTTCAACAAATGGTGTTGGGAGAACTGGACAGTTACGTGCAAAAAAATGAAACTTGAGCACTGACTTATACCATACATCAAAATAAATTCAAGGTGGATAAAAGACTTAAATATAAGCCTTGAAACCATTAAAGTCCTAGAGGAGAACATTGGCAAGAAAATCTCAGATATTAAGACTTCTGCCAAGATGGAGGCATAGGTGGAGATGCCTTGCTTTCTCACACAACCAAGTTTAGAGTCAACTAAATATTAGCAACAGAAAACACAGCCAGAACACAGAAAATTGAACTTTTCGGAAGTCTGATAACAACAAATTCTTCAGACTGACCGGTAAGAGGGGCGAAACCAGCAGCTGGAGGAGCGGGGTTGCACAGGAAAGGTCAGACAGACTCAGGCACACAGGATCCAGGCGCAGGGTTGCAACGGGTGGACCAACCTAGCAAGTGACTGCGGAGAACCAGCGAGGGAGCAGGGCCGAGATTTGACTGTGGTCATGCATTCGGGTGCAGGTAGACCAGCCAGGGAGTGGGCAGTTAGACGGGACCCAACAGGCCCCAGTGGGGAGCGGCAGGAGAGGGCGCCGCCATTTCCCTGCTCTGACCCCACCTCTACATACAGCATGATAATCCAGCGACCTGAGTGGTCCTGACCAGGTGAACCACCTAAGACTCTGCTCCTCACCCAGTGGTGCAAAACAGCAGAGGGGTCGCCATTTCCATGCTCTGACCACGCCCCCACATACACGTCACAACCCAGCGACCTGGGAGTCCAAGGCTCCGCTCCTCATACTTAAAGGGCGCGAACAGACCAAAAATGGCTCAAGAAGATCTCAAAGCCCCAGAGACTATAAATCTAAGTGATGAAGAAATAGCAAACTCTCAGATGCACAGTTTAAAACACTGGTGATTGGGATGCTCACAGATCTGGTTGATTATAGCCACAAATTAGAGAAACATATGAAGGTGAAACTAATTGAAATGAATTAAATTGCACAGGAAACCAATAGCGATGAAAAGGAAACTGGGACTCAGATCAATGGAGTGGACCAGAAGAAAGCAAATAATGGCCAAACAGAAAAGAGTGAAGAAGCAAGAATTCAAAAAAATGAGGAGAGGCTTAGGAACCTCCAGGACATCTTTAAACGCTCCAACATGCGAATTATAGGGGTGCCAGAAGGGGGAAAGGCACAGCCACCAGTGGAAAACTTATTTGAACAAATAATAAAGGAGAATTTCCCCAATCTGGCAAAGGAAATAGACTTCCAGGTGTTGCATCCACCATCACGAGAAACAGAGGTTCGGAGACTTTCAGAATTTTCAAGATGTTACTTTATTGGCCAAGTTTTACCTGCGCAGGGGCGAGCTCTCTGAGTGTCCGAGGACACTATGCTCAGGAGAGCTGCAAATGAGAGCCGCGCCCCAGCGCTTACAGCTATGTCCTTACATAGGGGTATGCAAGCAAGCTTTGAACAGAAGCAGATGTGGCTGTTAGCCATTGGCTAGCTCTAAACAGCTGATTGCCATTGGCTTATTAGGGAAATTGGCGGTTATCCCTTTTAGGAAGTAAAAATTTCCCTGCTTCTGGTCAGCTTAACTTTAGTTGCTGGTCAGCCTAACTTTATCTGGGGCTCATTCAGGATTGTCCCTTTTCAACATCTGTTTTGGACCTCAACACAGGAAATCCAGGAAGCTCAGAGAGTCCCAAAGAACTTGGACCCAAGAAGAAACACACCAAGGCACATCATCATTACATTAGCCAAGATTCAAATGAAGGAGAGAATCCTAGAAGCAGCAAGAGATAAAGGGACAGTCGCCTACAAAGGAGTTCCCATCAGACTGTCAGCGGATTTCCCAAAAGAGACCTTACAGGCAAGAAGGGGCTGGAAAGAGGTATTCCAAGTCATGAAATCCAAAGACCTACAACCAAGATTACTCTATCCAGCAAAACTTTCATTTAGAATGGAAGGACAGATAAAGTGCTTCTCAGATAAGATCAAATTCAAGGAGTTCATCATCACCAAGCCCTTAGCATATGAAATGTTAAAGGGACTTATCTAAGAAAAAGAAGTTAAAAAAACATGAACAGTGAAAGGACAGCAAACTCACAGTTATTAACAACCACACCTAAAACAAAAGCAAACTAAAAGGACAGATAGATCAGGAGTGGAAACATAGAAATGAAGATCTCATGGAGGGTTAGCAAGAGGGGAGTGGGAGGAGGAGAAGTGGGGAGAAGGTACAGAAAATAAGTAGCATAGATGGTAGGTAGAAAATAGATGGGGGGGCAAGAATAGTATGGGAAATATAGAATCTAAAGAACTTGAGACACATGGTCACAAACTAAAGGGGGGGTAATGGTGTGGACGGGGGGGTAGGGTGGAGGGGAATGAAGAGGGAAATAGAACAACTATAATGGCATAATCAATAAAAATTAAATTAATTAAAAAATCTCAGATATTTCACGCAACTTTTTTACTGATATGTCACCTTCAGCAAGGGACATAAAGGAAAGAATAAACAAATGGGATCTCATAAAATTAAAAGCTTCTGCATAGCTAAAGAAAATAGTATTAAAATAAAAAGACAACCAACTGTATGGAAAAACATAATTGCCAATGATATCTCACACAAGGGTTTAATCTCCAAAATATACAAAGAACTTACATGACTGCACTCTAAGAAGACAAATAACCCAATTAAAAAATGGGCAAAGGACTTGAACAGACACTTCTCCAAGGAGGACATACAGAATATCCAGAGACACATGAAGAGATGCTCAATATCACTAGCCATCAGAGAGATGCAAATTAAAACCACAATGAGATACCACCTTATACCAGTCAGAATGGTTATCATAAACAAAGCAACAAACAACAAATGTTGGAGAGGTTGTGGGGAAAAGGGGTCCCTAGTTCGCTGTTGGTGGGAATGCAGACTGGTACAACCATTATGGAAAACAGTATGGAATTTTCTAAGAAAACTAAAAATGGACCTGCCTTATGACCCAGCAATTCCATTGCTGGGACTATATCCTAAGAACTAAAACACCAATCCAAAAGAACCAATGCACCCCAATGTTCGTAGCGGCACAATTTATAATAGCCAAGAGCTGGAAGCAACCTAGGTGCCCATCAGTAAATGAATGGATCAAAAAATTATGGTACATATACACAATGGAATCCTTTGCAGCAGAAAGAAAGAAGGAGCTCATACCCTTTGCAACAGCTTGGATGGAACTGGAAAGCATCATGCTGAGTGAAATAAGCCAGGCAATGAAAGACAAATACCATATGATCTCACCGTTAACAGGAAGCTAAATAACAAAACAAACAATCAAGCAAAATAAAAACAACAACACTGAAATAGAGAACAGGGGGACAGCGACCAGAGGGGAGAGGGGAGGGAATTTCAGGGGAAGAAAAGGAAGGATTTACAGGAACTAGCATAAAGGACACATGGACAACTACTAAGGGGGGTGGAAAGGGGAGGGAGGTGGGGGGCACAGGGCAGTGGGCTGGGAAGGGAGTAAAAGAAAGAATGCTGTAGTTAAAAAATAATTGTAAAAATAAATAAATAAATAAATATTTATTTTTAGAGAGGGGAAGGGAGGAAGAAAGAAAGGGAGGAAAACATCAATGTATGGTTGCCTCTCAAGTGGCCCCTACTGAAGACTTGGCCTGCAACCCAGGCATGTGCCTTGACTGGGATTTGAACTGGTGACCCTTTGGTTTGCAGGCTGGCACTCAGTCCACTGAGTCACACCAGCCAGAGCCGAAGAGAAGCTTTGACTGCAGCTTCTTTAACACTACTGGTGGGTCCCTGTTGAGGTCCTCCAGCAAATGGAAACTTGAGAGGCGATTGTCTGGAGGACTGTGAGGGGACAGAGCCCCAGTTTCCACCTGTAGTCCAGGTCCTGAACCATTAATGAGAGAACTCCTGCAGCTCACTTTGCAGACAATCAGCACAGAGGAAAGTTGTCTAACGAAAAATGGCTGTTCTGTAAAGGATACATGAGCTGAACAATCTCTTCTTTCATCCTGAAGTTTAGACTACCTCTGGTGATACCATTTTAAGGCAGAGAATAAATTGAAAAGTTGAAAAGACCACAACAAAAGTAAAAAGAAAAAAAGAAGGGGTAAGATCGTGATGGGAAATAAGACATTCATAGACTTTCAGCCATAGGAGATGACAACACTCACTCATTCAAAAAGCTCTTTTCTGGGTTAGTGGTAAGGTAGTGTACTTCCCTCTAGCATGGAATTCCAGAAGGCATCAAATTTCCGTAATCAAGATGAATAATACTTACATGCATTAGTAAAAGATGGAAATTAATGCTAGAAATCCATGATGAACAAAGTGTCAAAATGACCTTCCACTTGCACATCTCTGGGAGCCTTACAAAGGGGGACGGCACCATGCAAAAATAATTTTGGCTGATTCCATCAGTCTACAACATTCTAACACAAGAAATTTAAAAGCTCTGACTTGCTAAATGTCCTCAACTGCTTGTATACAACACTAGTTTTTATTTTTTACAATACAGTCAGGGTGGGGTCCTGTGAAGACATTTCCGTAAGGTGAAGTTACAGAAAAATTATTCAAAATAGTCAGGAAGTCATGAGAAAGTGTGAGACATGGCAGTGCTCTCCACTGAACACTCGTAATCTTGAAATTACTAATGTGTTTGCCTCCTTTAAACCAAGAAAGTAACATTGTATTGAATTCCTGTTTTGGTATCAATAAAATACATTGCTCCTGTTTCTAAAAATTGAAATTTAATCTATGCTGTTTTAACAGTCTGAGTGTCAAAAATAAAAAATTATAAATGTTTACATTGATATTTATTTAATCTTAAATATTTAAATATTTTAGTGTTTAATAAAATATTTTCATGTTAAAAATGTTTTTAAATTTTATATTTGAAATTTATATTTAGTATTCAAATATTTTATTATTTTGAAAAGTGGGAGTAAATGCTGTTTTAATTATCCCACTTCCCAGTTTTTCTATACTTCACTGGTCTGTAGCCTTGTAACCGGGAACAATCGCCTTCAATTCACGAAGCCAGCACCGCCCCTCCACTGGGGCCCCGCCCCTGCCCGCCCCGCCCCGCCCCCGCCCCGCCCCGCCCCGCCCATCCGCTGGGGCCCGCCCCCGCCCCGGGGTGGCCACGCCCACTGGCTGCCCAGCGTCTCCGACGCAGTGCGGTCACGCCCCGGCGTTTCCCTTTCGGGTTTCGATCCGCTGGCATCTCCAGCGGAACCGATCGGGTATCTGTACTCACGACCACTCTCGTACTCTCACCCTCGAGTCTCTCATCAAAGGGATCCTTTGTAAAAATGACCTCGGCAGAGTTTCAGTGCGAGAGTAAAGCCCAAAACTCGGGGTAAAGTGCAGAAAAAGCGGGGCTCTGTGGCAGGTACCTCAGAAAAATGTCGCTGTTGAGGTCCAGACAGAACTCGGCCTTCAGCTATGAGGGCCCCCGAAAGGGAGGTTTTTTTGGTGACTATTAAAGCGGCACAGAGTGGCTCGGAGGGGCTCCAGGCTTCTGCGCCGCAACCCAACGGACTGAAAACACGGGCTGCCTTTCCCGAACCCGAGTCTCAAAAAGGCACCCGCGCGCCCTCCTGTGGCCGGTCGGAGAACCGCGCTTTCCGGGAACCGTCAGGGAAACGTGGCGCTGGTTGTATGCCCGTTGTTTTCCAGAGGCCTTTTCCTGAATCACTGCCCGGACCCCTCTGTGCCTGGCGGCGGGACTGATGCTCTGCTCCATCCCCGCTTCCAGTCTCCGCGGGGACCTCCTTTCGATCCACAACCCAGGCAACCACGAGATCTCTGCGCTGCTTTTGAAACAGCCGAACACTGCCCCGCCTCAGTCACGCCTGGATGACAGAAACGAATTCAAATTTTCTGGCAAAACAGGGACTATCGCCCAAACGCAGAGGACTCGACGCAGCTGTTTCCCGCAGCGGATGCCCCAGCAGGTCTTCGAACTCTTCACGGCAGAGCACAGCCGTGCGGGCGGACCCGCACCGCCCCCCAGCGCGCGCTCTCCAGCGGTCGCCGCAGCCTGGAGCGCCCGGGTCGGACAGAAGAAAGCAACCCGGCCCGTCCCTGTGTAGTGCCTCCTGTCGGGACGTTCTTCCCGGGACCCGCAGCTCCCCGCGGGGAGAGAAGTCCGGCCCCTGCGCCCGGAGTCGTCAGAGTCCAGACTGCGGGGCGCCTGGTCCTGCGGTAGCGGTCGGTCCTCCGAGGAAGGCCAGGGAGTCAGACAGTGGTTCGTGCTCCGCGAGTCTCGGTCCTGAATTGACCCTGCGCTGCGCTGCCGAGCGGCCTGCACTCGCGAGTCTGCACCAGCTGAGAAATGCCCGAATCCAAAACCGTGGGGTGCTTATAAAAAATACATTGTACATCATGGATGTACAAAATTTTGCTTGGGGAGAAGAACATGATCTACTTTCATAAATAATAATGACATAATTTTTCATCTAAATTTGGAGTGGGGATGGGAAATAGGGGAAGCAGAGCACATTTGCTCTTTAAAAAATATAATGTTCAATTTCTTTATGGAAAGGTTCTTTATGATTGTATATTTTAAAGACATTGGCTAGTTAACACTAATTATGATAAACAGAAAACTAGTTATAGTATGATCACTGTAGAACTTTATTTTTTTTGTATAACAGCACATTGTAAGCATTTCTGATCAGATGATTCTTTTCTCTGGCTATTCTGCAGACAGTGACTGAGGTCATAGGTACCTTCTATTTTGTGACTTTGCCATGTTCAACATGGGATGCCAAATTTGTGTGAAGCACTTGAGTCTGTTCCACTCAGTGTAAATGAAAAAGTTATTGTTTTTGGATGGGAGAAATAGATAACTGTACTCGAAAAATAATTAAATTAAAAAAAAAGTTGTAGATCACATGGGGTGTTTCAAACCCAGGAACGTGTACATTGCACTATCACTTAGGCTCTCATTAGTCAGTCTGAACTGAATTTCATGGGATGTCTTAAGTTCAGAGAAGCTGGGAAACAGACTATAATCTATTAGGCAGAACCATGAGGGAACTATTGTTACAGAACACAGGGGGCCAAGGGCGATATACTACTATCCAAAGGACCCCCCCACTGGGCTCGATTGCGCATCACCAATAGGAGAAAGACTTCTTTCAATGCCAGAGATTTGTGAAAAGGAAAGGAAATGTTTATTTTAATGCTATACAGGCTTAAAGTAGTGAGCTAACGTCTTCATTAAAATATCAAAGTCCTTTTTGGATACGCACAGATGCCCACAGACACCCACAGTGCTTCCTCTTCCTCCCTGCCCTCATTCAGGGTACCGCAACTTGGGAAAAGAAGCAAATGCCAGGGATCCAGACTCCTGGCACCGTCAGCCGTGTCGCTGTCCAGCCAGGATCTCTAATTAATCCAAAGCCATGTGGCACCTTCTCATGGTCCACTGGCAAGAGTTCTTTGTACCCATTATCCAGACAAAATCTGTCCTGCTTCCCAGGCCATGTGGCCAATAAGAGCACCCCTAGGCCGCATGGTCCTCTTCTACTAAAGCTGCGGGGTCTACACTCTGCCAAAATCATGTGGATCTCTTTTCCTAGCAAAACCAAGAGGGGGTCCCCACTTTGGCCTAAAGCACGTGGCTCTCTTTTCAATAGCTGCCATGTCCGGGTTTAAATCCCCGCACCAGTCTTCCTCTTTACCCCTATTTCTGACTCCTCCCACAATCAGTTACACCTGCCAGCATTCCTGTATTTTTCCAAGTTTACTGGGCTGCCATCCTGAGTCTGGGCAGGGATGGCCCCATGCCATGGAGCCAGTCTTCTCCAAGGTCCCATGCAGGCACAGTAACTTGGAGAACCTGCCCCTCAGTTACATCTTAGGGTGGGGACTTCCATCCTCCAGCCACAGCTATCTAACATATCTAAGTAACCAGCCAAAGGCTATAGATATGTTAAATGGCCATGTTATGGATTAGCCTCAAGGCCACGGCTATGCAAAACAGCTCTGCATGTTCCTGCTCCATGTGTCCCTTCCCCCAACTCACAACTGGGAGGGGAAGGGGTGAGGACATCTTATATGTCTTTCCAATAATTCCTGTATACCTTGAGCTCTGGACCCTATTCCAAATCCCTATTTGGCTCCCTCCACCCCTACTCTTGGCTGCACATTGTATCACTATCTCAGGCCTCTTTTATGAGGGCACTTATTCCATTAAAGTGGACTTCACCCTCATGCCCTAAGTATTCTCCAAAGGCTCCACCACATCACACAATCACTTTGGGGGTTAGGACTTCAACATATGAGTTCTCTGGGAACATAAACATTCAGAACATAGCAGGTAATTAAAGTCTCCATGCCTGGTGTGTATGAGAGAGAATATAGCCATGTTTAGAGAATGAAGAAAAATGAGCAGGGGAGGAGGCAACACAGCAGTTGAAGGATCAGCATCCCAACACTTGCCTTTGGACCTGAAGTCATGCTCCGACTATCACATGCCACATGTTGGAGTTCCAGTGGAAATGGAGCCACTATCCCCCAGAAGTGTGTGGAGGTACCCGAAAGCATATGATCATTCATCAGTGTTTGTGAGGGGTCTCCAAGAAGTTCAGCATGATGATACATCATTGTAACTTCAGTAAAGATCCAGCAGACAGAAGTGTCGTAAACTGTCTGATGCTGTGAGCTGTGTGAAGCAGGGAGAGCTTGAGTTGGATTGATGGTTCTCTATGTGACACCAGGCTACTTACTTTCTACCGTGATGAAGCAGAGAGCAAATGAGAGATTAGGGCATACATGTGAGTTTAATATAATGCTAGGCAAAGGCTGAAAATTATGCTGCTGCTCTAGATGCAAGTTCAATGTCCAGAGTCTGTGCACCTTTAAAAAATCCTAGGGGATTTTAGCAGTAAACTCAGTAGAAGTTATTGACACCAGTACGAGTAGAGTGGAAATGTTAGAGAGTGAAAATATTAGCCATTGTCTATTAAAACCCTAATGAAATATGGCCATAATGATGCCTTCCAGTATGTGGAAAATATCTGAGAGACTGCTTAGTAAAAATTATTTTAGCAGTGATCACTCTGGGCTTGGTGCCCAGGATAACACAGAAAATAAGACAGAGTCCAGTTACTAGGGAGCTGATTTACCAAGGGTGTCCTACCTACCACTTTTTCAAACAAGCTATTTATTTATTTATTTACTTACTTACTTACCTACTTATTTTTAGAGAGGGGAAGGGAGGGAGAAAGAGAGGGACAGAAACATGAATGTGTGGTTTCCTCTCCCATGCCCCTTACTGACCACCTGACCCCCAACCCACACATGTGCCCTGACTGGGAGTCGAACTAGGGACTGTTTGATTCATGGGCCAGCACTCAGTCCACTGAGCCACACCTGCCAGGGCTCTGCCTACCTTTTAAAGGGTAAGAATCTGGAGGGCTGAGACAACATCACTTCTTATGCAAAAAAGAGAGAGTTTAGGATCAAATCTGAGAGTTAATTTGTTACATAGGCATAGTTAGTAATAATTGAGTCTCATAACTTACAGAGATAGTTTCCTTTTGTCTGAGAATAAGAGACTTGATGGGAAACTGAAAGTCCTTTGAGTATTTTGGAATGTCATATAATACAGAGAGGGATTCAAACTGATGTTGTTTCAATCGTGTATTCTCATTATGGGTCATATTGCCCCCAAGGGTGTGCAAAAATTAGTTCTTATGAGTGACAACAAATCATAGGTATGACAATGGTTTTTGGTTCTCCTAACTCAACTTTACCCAAAAGTCGTATTTCTCAGTGTTCACTTGTCTGTTTGAATTCTCTTGTCTATCACATTGGGAGCATTGGCCTTGAGTTGAGGGAGGACACACAAAGTGTGTGCCCGATCAGTGCCACAGACCTATGGTGACCTGGTGGCTCCTTGGAGGACTTTCCTTCTACATGCTTCACTGGGTCTCACAGTGATGACGTGAGAGGTGGCCTAGCCTTTGCTCACTCACGGGCTGCCATCAACTGTCTTGTGGATGTTGCTTAGGCTGGAGTCTCAGTGTGATGTGGGCTTTGAAATAAAATGCAAATAGTTGTGTTATTTAGTGCTACTAAAGTTATTCAACAAATTATGTCAAATGCTAAACAGGTAAAATGTTGACAATATGTAGATGTGTATCTAGCAGCTGGTGAAGTTAAAAATTATTTTTTGGTATAAATAAGTATTAAAAGTTAAATATAAATATTAAGACAATAATTTTAAATTCCTGTTAAAGGTGAGATCATATGGTCTTTGTCTCACCTTTAACAGGAATCTAATCAACAACACAAACAAACAAGCAACATATAACCAAAGACACTGAAATAGAGAACAGGCTGACAGTGACCAAAGGGGAGAGGGGAGGGAATTTCAGGGGAAAAGGGGAAGGATTTGCAGGAACAAGTATACAAGACACATGGACAACAACTAAGGGGGGTGGAAACAAAATGGAGTGTGAGAGCTGGGGGTGGGCTGAGGAGAAAAAAGGCAGAAAACGGTACTCAAACAACAATTAAAATAAAAAAGATAATTATTATTATAATTTATAGAAAAAGATCATCTTAAAAGTGTTTAGTGCTTTTTAATGATTTAAAATTATATCTACACATGGGTATTATTTTAAAGTGTTATATAAATTTTTACTGGAATATATAATTGGATACATTACTATTAATATAAATTAATATATCACCTTAACATTTGCTGTATAAGGCCCTTGGTGGTGTGGCTCCATGGTTTGAGTGCTGGCTTTTGAACCAAAGTGTCTCTGGTTCCATTTCCAATCAGGGCACATGCCTGGAGTGTGAACCAGGGCTCCAGTAAAGTGCAGGCAAGAGGCAACCACACATTTATTTTTCTTTCCCTTCTCCCTGCCTCCCCTCCCCTCTCTCTAAAAATAAATAAAATCTTTTAAAATTTTGCTTTATAAAATTAGTTATATAGTTACATTAAATTAATTAAAATAATCAACTATCAATTACATTGATATTTTCATTACATTAAATTAAATGACAATAGCATTTAAATGTACCTTGAAACATACAGTTTATATTTATTCATTCTTAATCCTGCACTGAATAAAAGGAGAATAGTTCACACTTTTTTCTTTTATTTATTAAAAACAGATATAAATACAGTATATTACTATTTATTCTCATATATAATATATACACACTATATATCTGTGTTTATACTTTTCTTGGCGTCTTTGATTAGAAAAACATCTGAAAGTCTCTGTGTACGGGGCAATAGTGAAAAAATATGGTGGAGAAATAGTGATGAAAATGCATGTAGAAAGTGCATTAAGGAAAGCAAAAACAGAAGTAGAAAGGAAAGGAACAATCAGAAATTGAAAAGTCCTGTCTTCCCCATATAAGACACTGGCACAAAGTTGGACCTCACAGAGCCTGGAGACCAAGGTTCAGAGAGTCACCCAGCTCAGCCAGGCCAGCAGCATCTGCAAGGTTCCCAATGGCCCTGACCTTTTCCTTCTTGGTGGCCCTGGTGGCACTCAGCTGCAACTCCATCTGCTCTCTGGGCTGTGACCTGCCTCAGACCCACAGCCTGGTTAACGGGAGGGCCTTGGATTTCCTGGGACAAATGAGAAGGACCGCCTCTTTCCTGTGCCTGAAGGACAGAAACAACTTTGAGTCCCCCCTGGAGGCGTTCAGTGGCAACCAGTTCCAGAAGGCTCAAGCCACTTCTGTCATCCATGAGCTGATCATGCAGACCTTCCACCTCTTCACCACAGAGGGCGCCTTTGCTGCTTGGGACAAGAACCTCCTAGACCAACTCTGCAATGAACTTGATCAGCAGCTGAGTGACCTGGAAGCCTGTCTGATGCAGGAGGTGGGGATGGAAGAGGCTCCCCTGATGAGTGAGGACTCCATCCTGGCTGTGAGGAAATACTTCCAGAGAATCACTCTCTACCTGCAGGAGAAGCAGCACAGCCCTTGTGCCTGGGAGATTGTCAGAGCAGAAATCAGCAGATCTTTGTCCTTATCTGCAAACTTGGTGGAAGAGGAGGAGATTGCACAGTAAGGAGGGACACCTGGCTCAGCATGGACATGATTCTTCTTCACTAACAATATCACACTTCCTCCTGTTCTGTCAGGCTGGACTTCCTTTGGCTTCTGCTCTGATCATCACATGAATGAAATCGATTTGTTAAAAGTTTTCAGGAGTAGTAAGTCAAATCGTGTTCAGCCTTACTGGCACCAATGGCTTACAGAGGACGGTGCTGATGTTTAATTATGCATGTATTTTAATTTATTTATTCATTTATTAATTTAAAATTCAATTATTTATGTATTTGGAAAGTTTAACTTTTACGGTTCATGTAACATTTGGCATGTGCACCTTCATATTGTATTATTAAAATATATTCTTTATTTTAGTCAATTTAAAATTATCTGTGTCTATTAAATTTTTACAGTAGAAAACTTTTTGTATTGATTCATCCCGAAGAGAAACAGCAAGCCAGGCTGTGCAACCTGAGTAAAAAATAGATGGCACAATTCATTTACCCATCACATTGTGTTCAAATTGTAAGTGCTTACTGACTTTCTCTAAGCCAGGTTGTGTGGTGCCCTCAGGATATAGAGGTGATTGTAACAAATACAGTTACTGTTCTCATGTACTTTAGATTTTTGTGGGGAAAGAGCTCTAAACACAATAATTAAAATTATTATCACTTATGATAGATGGTATACTGGGAGGAAGAAAAAACAAGTGACTTCTCTCACCAGCAGCTGGAGTGGAGAATGCCAGGGCATACAGTTGGAAGGAGCAGGTCTGCTCCACAGTTGGCTGGTAGACATCTAAGTGCAAATGTCCATTGTCAGCTGGGTGTGTGAGTTTGCAATCTACAGGGAATGCCATGGGGGCATTCCAGATACATGCCCGTATCACACAAGTTTCCCTCCTCTCCAGGTAGAAATCCCCAAAGCATGCTTGACATTCATTCTCTTTACCTCTCCACCCAACCACACAACTGCTTTTGTTCAGTTGTGGTTTCAGCATCATTGCCTCGGTATCAAGTTTTCCATAGAGAGCAGAATGTCACAAGTAGAAAGCAAAAGTTCAATAGCATTTCTAGGTTTTGCAGAAACATCTGCAAGAGAGGCTTTCCTTAATGTCTGTGGACTATGATGTAATAGACCCTGTAGCTAAAAGGAAACAGAAAGCAAGATGCAGTGTGTGGGTGGGCAAATGAAACTCCTCTCAGGAAAGACCGCCCCCTGGTCTCCAAGTGCAGCAAGGGCAGCCACCAAGAGGAGGGCAGGCTTCTACTGTGGACAGAAATCCTACCACTTTCTGGGGATGTCCCTTCATGCTACAAAAGGCTACGTTTTAGCAACAATAGATTGTAATGTTGTCACTAGCCTGTTTCTATACTCGTTGTGTTACAGAGACAGAGTCTCCAGCTGTGGGCCCGGCATGGACTCTTTGGGATTGGCCAGTGAAGGGGAGAGAGAGATATGTGCTTTCTGGCTACCCCTACTCTGCAGACCAAAGCCTCCCTATGATTTACCCCTTTTACATACTAAAGGACTCTGGAGGACAGATTGAGCTGCCAGTCCAGGAATGGGACCCCAGGTAATCAGGGAAATCTCACTAACATTAATTAAACAACTCTAAAAAGTACACTTTTAGTTTCACAGATGTATTATATCAGACATCAGGTATTATTAAATATAACAATATTTTTATTGCCACATTGAATAACGATCTTGGCATCTCTTTCACTCAGTAGAAAAATTTTGTCTAGGTGCCAGAAGAATTTTTCATATAAGCTAAAGAATATGAATGAATAGTATCATTGTTACCTGAGACCTGGTGACACTTTATTTTTTTCACATGTATCAATTTTGAGAAAATTTAAAGGAAATTTTACAATAAGTGCAATATTTTCATGGTGGTGTTTCACCAGGATGTGTGTGTGAATTGCTAAGACAGCAAAAAGAGCCTGGAACTGTGGAGGCTTCTTGCATCTCTTCCTACGCAACACTCTCCTCATCTGGATTTGTTGGTCTTCAACTTGGGGTTGCCTAGGCCCTTAGTAAATTGCAATAGATTTTTGTGATTTGCTGTCTTGTCCTATCATCAGCTGTAGGGAAGTATATAAAAATTAGGAAATGGACAATTCTTGGAAACAATTGGTTTCTTAGACTGAATTAGTCAGCATTTTCCAAAAACAGGCTAGTAGTTCAAAATCCTAGCAAGAGTTGTGTTTCAAGTCCAAAGGCAGTCTGTTGGCAGAATTTCTTATTATCCTGGAGGTCAGCCTTTTTCTCCTAAAGTCTTAGCTAATAGGATGAGGCCCACCCATGTAACCAAGGGTAGTCTGTTCTACTCAAAGTCTAATAACTTGAGTTCAATGCCTATAATGTTTCTGTTACCTTCACAGAAACATCTAGAATTACGTTTGTTCAAATATCTGTGTGCTGGGGACTAGCTATGCTGACATATAAAATGAACAATCGTACGACTGACTCCTCCGTCACTGCTCTTCTGACACTTTTCAAGTATTATTTCTCTTCCGTTCTTTGATGGAGGCTTATGTATTTTATATATTTTACTTAATATTCCTCATTTGGTTGGTCTGTGGGTGAGAAAAGCCTTAGGCAGGTTGCATTCAGCCGCTGTGCTCACCTAGGAAGTCTGTGGCCAAGTCCTGTTTTCTATGAAGTATTTAAAAATTCATATATATTTGAAAATAACCAACATTTCTTCTGTAGGTTAGCTGTTTCTTGTGAACCTCTAGTGTTCCTCTGAGCCTTCTCTCTCTTTTTAAAATTCTAATCTTACTGCCAATTTGCCATTCCTCCAAGATTGCATTATGGCCTATGGTATGAAATTAATTTTACATGGATTTCCACTTAGATTGCTAACTAACCATCTAGAACTGTTTAATAAAAACTCCCTTTCACCATATTAATATCAGATTCATTCTTTATCTTAAATCTGATCAATACATATAATACAGTTTCAGAGATTGTGAGCTTCAGTAATGTGTTGCCTAATGTCTCTTTTTATCACACTGTATTCGGTATCATCACTATAGTCTCCATTCACTTTCTAGATGAGATAGATATGGCGATAATTTTTATGTTCTTTATTATTATTTGCATTCTTCCTGATTAAACTGATATTTCATCTATAATGTAGTCAGCATCAATTTCATGGAGATCACAGGCTTTCGGGGGCTACACAGATAAGCACACTGCATTGAGTATAACAACCTGGGACAATTACTTCATAAGGTTGAAAGTGAACCAGGGTTAAGGAATTGAATTCCCACATATCCAGGGTAAAGAACGTGAAAAACTAATTAAACAAAACAAAAACAATAGCATGTATCAATAAAAAGAAGATAAGGGAATTTAATTTCAGGATCCAAATATATTTGAAAACTTAATAGAATTCAAAAATATGAAACATTTCAATGGACTGTTTTACAAGCCCACCTAGTGGCCCTGCTGTGGTATACCCACATGGACCTGCATGAATGGGTCTAGGAGGAAGGGAAATGTCCCAGGAACTCATTCAGTAAAACTCTCCGCCTTTGCTGTAAAGGAAACTGTAAACAAAACTTAGTCCTTGGTTCTAAAGAGCTCATTTGCCACACATGGCCTGGTGAGTACCTCACAACATACACAAACCCACAGGACTGAGGGAGCCTGGCTCTCTATGTAAAGATGGCAAAAATGCCACCAGATTCAAGGCCAAACTTTGTTTCTAATATAGAGAAGAGCAATATTTATGTAATTAAAAATGTAGGTGAGTATGTTCATATGTGTGAGTATAGTCAAACCTCTTGAACAACTCAGTTCTCATCCAAGTTATTCACAGAAAAAAATGTCTCAATTGTTGAGCAGAACTTGCATTTTTGGCCCACCAACCCTCTCTATTTACACACCTACATACACTTCTAACTTTAGGAGAACATCATTTGTCATTTGACTGATGGGTATCCATTTGGACTAACACATCTGAAGTTAATAGGAAGATTAAAATTGCAAACTTAATAGCACAGATTAATGCCATCATCCCAGACTACATGAAGAACTTACAAATGAAAACAAAAAAAGGAAGTAGAAGTGTAAAGAAATGTTTAGATAATGAAAATTGTGTTCCCTATTAAATGACCATGCTTAGACAGAGAGTCCATCAAAGAACATTGGGTAAGGTTGTTCACCAGACGCCCAGCTCTGCCAGGCCAGCAGCCCCCTCCTTTGCCCATGGCTCTCCTGCTCTCTACTCACGGTGCTGGTGGTGGCCAGCTATGGCCCTGGTAGAGGTCTGGGTTGCAATCTACCTTTGAACCATGTCCCACTTAGCAGCGAGAACTTGGAGCTTCTGGGCCAAATGAGGAGAATCTCCCTCTTCTTCTGTCTGAGGGACAGAAATGACCTCAGATTCCCTTGGGCAACAGTAAATGGCAGCCAGGTCCAGGAGGCCCAGGCCATCTCTGTCCTCCAGGGGATGCTCCAGCACATCTCCGACCTCTTGCTTGCAGAGCACACTTCCTCTGCCTGGAACACCACCCTCCTGAACCAGCTGCACATGGGGCTCTATCAGCAGCTGCAGGACCGGGATCCCTGTTTGGTTCAGGAGATGGGAGAGCGAGGCACTGCCCCTCCAATTTAGGGCCATATACTGGCCATAAGGAAGTACTTTGAGGGCATTTGTCTCTACCTGAAAGAGAAGAAATACAGTGACTGTGCCTGGAAAGTTGTTTCAGTGCAAATCATGAGATTCTTGACTTCAATAACAACCATGCAAGAAAGGTTAAGAAATAAGAATGGACCCCTGGGGTCACCTTGATACAATGCACATATGATTTAGGTCATGTCGAAAAGCTGTAATTTCAACTTTAGTCCCAGAATTCATTGGGTTTAATTCAGTAAATCATCTGTCCATACTGTTGGGCAAGAGTACGTTAAACGATTCAGTTCCTGGTTAATCTGTGTCTCAGAGGTGACTGCCCTTCTGCTTGCTCCTTGTTTATCTATTTATTTATTGTTTATTTAATCTATTCCTTCTTGCACCTATCACATTTATAATATTTAAAAATCATATGTAATTACATATTCATCTTTACACTTTATTGAAATTTATAAGCATGTTTATCTTTCGATGTCATTGTTTGCATTTTGTTTTATTCATTTAATTCTTAACAAAGAAAAGCTTGATTTGGTTTACTGTAAAATCAAAATCCTTATTGTGTAAATGATATTGAAGAATGAATAGTAAAATTTTTGTATTCGTTCATTGTATTCAGATTATATGCATAAATTGAGTAAATGAAATTGTGTAACTGCAGTCAAGGAATTACTGTAACTGCAGTCAAGGTTAAAGCAATATGTGTTCCTGTTGTGTTGAAATTTTGTCTTACAGGAAAGGAGACATAAAAATAGTAGTAATGCTTATTTTATTTCTATTATATTAAGCACTGTGAAGAGAAGAAAAGGAAAATGATGTATTCACACCAGAAGTTTTAGGTATAAATTAGGGTGGGAAGAAAAAAAATAACATTAGGTGTTGTTTCCAAAGTGTCTGAGAGACACACAAGTGCAGAAGGTTTACTGGCATTTGTTGGGAATGCGGGTCTAGAATTTACAAAAGTACCATGGGGAGGGATTAAGTTGGGATCCCTTACCACGTCTGGTAATAAGAGCATTGGAATGGATATGGTCACTTATGGGGTGGACAATGAGGAGAGCTAAACCTCATTCTGAAGACCCTCAACATTTAAAGGTTAGGCAGAGGAGAGTCTGCAAAGGGCAGTGAGGTGGAGTAGTTTTTAAATTCCTAATCTTTGACATAAACCTTTTCTATAAATTTTACCCGTATTCTTTTCATGTACACTTGTATTTAATTTCTCCTGTGGATGAAGAGCTGGACATGTCCTTGTATGTTTCTCCAAGGCCTTAGGACACAGAACCAGGCCTTCTCCCAGTCACATTCCTCTTTTGATTTTACAGATATTCAGATCCTGTTGTTAATCGATTTTTACATTAAATTCAGAATTCTACCAGCAGTTTTTAAATCTATGATATGAAATGATAATCTAAATTACTTCCTGTTAGAGTGACAATTTTCCTAGATTGTTATTTGAAATGTTAATTTGTTTCCTTATTGGAACACATACATCTTTACCCTAAATCTAACTGATTCTAATAACACAACTATTTTTAGATTATTTGCTTTATTAACATGATTACTGAACTGTACTCATTGCTATACTTCTTTTACTATGGGTAATTTAAAACTCTTTTATTTTTAAAATTTATTTAAGTGTTCAAATACAGTTTTCTGTCTTTTACTCCCATCCCAGCCCACCCCTCCCCCCAGTGCTCCCACCTCCCTCCCATTTCCACACCCCTAGATTGTTGTCCACGTGTCCTTTATACTAGTTCCTATAAATCCTTCCCCTTTTCCCCTAAAATTCCCTCCCCTCTCCTCTCTGGTCCCTGTCAGCCTGTTCTCTATTTCAGTGTCTTTGGTTATATTTTGCTTGCTTGTTTGTTTTGTTGTTTAGCTTCTTGTTAAAGGTGAGATCATAAAGTTGAGGTAGCTAAGGTCAATTCATTTCTATTTTTAATATTATTGTTTGCATTATTTCTTGTTTAATGTTAGAGTTGTTCTAAGGTCAAGAGCATTAGCTTTGTGAAAGTCATAAATATTTGTGGGACCCCAAAAGGCTATTTATAACAAAGAATGAGATATCCAATAAAACTGAATGAAAGAAGCTGATCAGAGGTTCTTTCTCCCCCAAAACCAAAGGCAAAGCACAATTATTAAGTAACACAGAAGAAAAATTAACATTAGCCACAAAAAAAGAAGATGGAGTAAGAGAGTTTAGTGATTGCATAAATTTAAATTTAAAAAATGTTGACAGGATTCCATAATATGAAACTTGAGGAGTCATCCATACCTCGGAATATAGGACTTGGGATTGATCTACCCACTGGGCAGTTTCTATACTTATACCTGCTACACATTACATACAACTTTACTTTATGTTCACTTTGTTATAAACTTGTATTTTCCAAAGTATTGGAGAACTGAGACTTGGGGCTGGCAAAGCAGGGCTGAGGATGAGTGAGCATTTCCGTTCTTAGCTATTGCCATCATGCACAGGTCCTGCCCAGACTCTGGACTTTGGCCAAGACACGTATGTGGTCACCTGGCGGGATAGAACAAGGGGAGGCAGGGTCGTGTTGCAGTGTCATTGACAGGCAGCTGAGTTTTGCTGGCTGCAGGAGCGAGGTTGTGAACACCTGGACTCTCCCCACCCGCCAAGCCCTCCTCTGCAGAGGTCAAGGCGCCCCTGATATCCAGCCAGGCACAGAAACAGTAAATAAGGGCAGCTGCAGCACCAGCACTGCCCACACATCTACACTGCACAAGCTGAAAAGGAATCCAGGAGCTCATTTTAAGTGAGCTCCTTAGGTGTTTAGGTGCTTTTAAATTCTGATTCCACTATGCCCACCGCACCAGTCATATGATGCTCTTTACTCAATAAAAAAAGCATCAAAAATTAGGAAAGGTTGTAAGAGCCAGCAGCAGCTCAAGAATTTGAAATGTAAGAAACTAGGCAAGTTCTGGTATGTCAGACTCTTAGCTGCGGATAAAAATGGAAGATGTCAAGTTTATTTCATTTAAGTTACAAATGTGTTGCTTTGCCCAATTAAAGGTCCCGTGGAAGCCCTTGGGAGGGCTGTTTACTCATGGTTCTCTACCCCCAGCTACATTTTAAGGCAAGTTACAGGATGGCTGATTGTTGGAGGAGGTAATCAGAGCTTCGGATTGGAAATTCAACAAAGGCTGAAAATCAACACTTCATATAACACAACATGTATGTACCACCCACATTCGATTCTTAGAAAACATGGCTAGTCAAACTTGGAAGGAAACGTCCTCAGGATAATAAGATTGGTTTGTAACCAGTATAAGGAAAGTGAGGTCTAAATTAATTGTATTATAAGTTAAATGTATCATAAATTGTCATAAGGCAGTAGTGCCTGTCATTGCTGGGACAAATCAGAATTGGGGAGGAAGAACTTATTATCTGTTTATTTAAGACCGTTCTGGAGAGAGGGTGATCAGATTCTCAGCAACCTCCGGTTCTTATGGGCAATAGTAGTCCTGGAATTGATGAAGGACGTGGAGTCAGAGGGTCTGAGTTCCAAATAAGGTCATGACCTTGGGAAAGTTGTTTAATCTCTCGGCATCTTTGTTTTCATCTCTATAAAATGAGGAAAGTGAAAGAACCTGCATCAGTCTGTTCTATTAACAGCTACAAAGATACGATAAGGTTGAGATCTGAAGACCACAGAAGAATAGAACAACGTATTTTAACACATTAATTTTTTAGAAAATCTGTCTAGCAAACACAAATCATAAAATTTAAATTACATGAGGTTAAAAAACTTTATATCATATAAGAATGCTAACATTTTTCAAGAAATTTTAAGAATTCAATAAAAATCTGAGCAAAATAATATAAAGAGACAATTTACAGAAGCAGAAATAACTGAGTAGAAAATATGCAGGTGCCAGATAATCTGCCTTCCTTGTGACCATGGATTTCATGAATAATCAGCCTCCCTCACAACCATGGATTCTGCTGAAAATGAAATATCAAATGACAAGGCTGATAAACAAAAACAGATTACTTGGTGATAGTTGGAGTAAGAGTACACACTTCCACAGACTTGGCAGTAGTGCAAAAATTTCAAACATTATTGGTAATTAGTAACGTTTATCAAGAAATTTAAGTCATTAGATCCAGTGAATATAGAAGTAGGAGTCTCTCTTACAGAAATACTAAATAATAATCAGATCTTTTCATTGTGTAACATTATCTACAAGAAAGTTAACTGTAGTCAACTCAATGTTCCAGTACAGGTAAATAGTTAAGTAAACTATAACTGCTTTAGATTATATTGTTCAGCTATATTAAACTAAATGATGAAGATCCATACTCAGCAGCATCCAAGGGTGTTCACATAATTATGAGTGCTTCCTTGAGTGAAAAAGCAAGTTAAAGAAAAAGAATGATCACATTGGTGAAAACTGATATGTAATTATATCTAAATATTAGGGTTTGTGGAAATAAAAAGGTAGAAATGGGATAATTTGACTTTCCTTTGTTTTTCTGGAACTTAGATATCTCTCTTTTTGTATTTAAAAATGGCTATATGTTTACTTAAAAAATTTTTTTCATAGCAAAGATTTGTTTATTCGTGGCAGTTAGTAGAAGTCAGTAAATATGGATCCACAAAGAAGAACTGAGCTTCGTGGTCGATTTATCAGCTTACTGGTCAATAGAGAGCTGAATGAAACTGAAACAATTGACTGCTGGAGGATAAACTGAAGTCACTGCTGTTTCTTGGGAAGTGAAGCCATAGCCAACTGACATGTGGCTTTTGCTGTTCCACCAACATTGAGAGTCACAGTAGCTCTGTATAGGACGGCACAACTGCCACACACTTTAGTTGCTTTAGAACTCCATCATCCTCCTGAAATAGCTTTTGTTTCTCTGGAACTTTATTTGCAAACTGCCTGCACGAAGCAGTACTTCTGGTCCTCTCAGCAATTTGACAAAGAACCCGCAGGAGCATATTGGCTTAGTACTGGCCACTGACCATGGCAACTAAGTACCGGGAACGAATGTTGCTGCACCAGAACTAGAACTACCAACTCAAAAGTTAGCTCTACATTTAAAACTGATTTTTCAATATTGTTTCCAACATTTCTATTAGATTGACACAAGGGATGTTCATCTTAGCTCAGTATTCCACGCATTTCAACTGGAGAAAGAGCAGTGTCTTTGTATCACCAGGAGGAAACTTGCTGGAGTGTTTTGCTGGACTGTTTGAAAACTAGAGGTAGAGCAGAAAGCACTGATCACTTAACCCTCTCGATGGCAGTCAGAATTTTCTACCAATACAGAAATAAGAAAATGCTAATAATGTCTCTCATTTAATAAATAAACAATTTAAGATAATTTTATGTAAAAGTAATGTTTCAATCTTGGAAGTTTATTTCTTCTATAACATGAGTTTTGTTAGTGGTATGAATGAATAAAAAGCATATCTTTATTTTCTTCTTGACTCCTCTATGTCTTGGAACTATGTTTCCGCTGCTCATGGCAATGATTTGTTTCCTTATAGAGCCCTAGTTTGCACCAAACAGGACTCCTCTGATTCAATATCCTGTTCCCAATTTACCATTTACTGTTTCATCAGCTAAGAAATCCTTCCTGGGTCTCTGCTGCAGTCAGGAAGGACACTCCTGTATGCAAATAACATGGCATGTGTGCTGGGACATGCTGTATGGAGGAAGGTACTGACGAGGTCTTCTGGTAGAGATGGAGAAAAGATCTACTAAACCTACATCACAAGGTGGGACACACAGATAGTGTATGTATCCATAAAACCATTCCAACAATCAAGATAATGAACATGCCCATCACCCCAAATTCCTTCCCGCCCCTTTGTAGTCCCTTTTTCTGTCCCTCTCCCCCCTTACTTCCCCACCCCCAGGCAATACTTTCTGTCCCCGTAGATGATTGCATTTCCTAGAATTTTATGTGGATGGGAAATACAGTATGTACTTTTTTCTTCTTCCATTCAGCTTCAAAGTGTTAAGATTCATCCATATTTTATCATACTTCAATAGTTGATTCTTTTATTGCTGAATAAATTCCACTTTATGGATCTATGATAATTTTCATTTCACTTGTTGATAGACAGTTCCCCGCCCCAGGGTTTCGTAATACAAATAAAGCTACTCTAAACATTTGTGTATATATTTATGAGAATATCTGTTCTCAATTCTCTTAGGTAAATATCCAAGGGTGGAACAGCTCAATCATATTGAAGCTGCCAAACCATTTTCCAAAGAATCTGTATCATTTGACATCTTCCCCATCAATGAAGACTTTCAGTTATCCAACATTTTCTCCAGCACTAGTTTACAGAGAATCTTCTTAATTTTAGCCATTCCCGTAGAGAGAAATGGCATTTAATTGTGCTTTAAGGGTGCATTTCCCAAGTGACTAATGATGTTGAGCGTCTTTTTATGTCTTTACTTGATATTCGCCATGCAAATCTATCAAGTTTGTCCAAAAATATTTTACATAAAAATTTAAAGAATTTAAAGAACTTCCACCAAGCCCCAGTTTTTTCTGTGTTGTGATATGAATTCAGGCCATGATCTAGATAAGAGGCACATCTTAATGTTTCTCCAACAAAAACTAAGGATTTCCCATCTGTCAACACAGACTAGTCATCTGCACAGAAATAGTGTATATAAAGCACTTAGAATATTAAAACTTTGAGGCTTTATTTGTCTGAATATGTTGCATGTTTCATTTTTTTCTGCCTTTGAAAAACATTACTTTCATGGGCACCATTGTTGAACTCTATTGTTGGTTATGAATGCTTAAAATCAAGTGGAAATGTTGCAGTTTTGAAAGCTTTTGAATGACATAATGGGGTAAACAATGCAAACCTGAAATATAACAGGATCAAAGTAATTCTGATTATTTAACAATAAATATACAACATGTTTTCTATGCTATTTAATTTATTTTGGCATCTTTGCATAAAGATTCTACCTTAAAGCTTTTTTCCTGGAATGTATCAAACTGAGATTTCAGTTGGAACCAGTAGAAGGTGAAGTAACATTAGTTACTAGAAGGTGATTGCTCTGTGCGTGAATAGTAAGCAAATAAAATAACCTGGTACTCATGTCTTCAGGTATTTCATTACGTTATGTTCATCCTTAACAAACACAGCTAAGTTTTTTGTTTGTTTGTTGTACTAGCACTCAGCAATTCAAATACACTTCTTAGCAAAGAGACAGCAGAGGACAAAGCTAAGTTACTAAAGTCAGGATGTAAAAAATACCAAACATTCCCTTAAAAAACAGTTGTACACAGCGGTGAAAGGTCTGCTGCAATCAGGGTAGATGATAAATGACAAGTACTGGTATTAGGCTGACATCACAATTTTGAAGCTTACCTATTAAACTTTGTTTTGCACTATTTACTTATGCTAGATTTCCATACATATATTTACCACTTAAATAAAATGACACTTGAAAGATTTTTGTGGAAATTGCTTCTGAACTGGTTACCACAATGGATAATGCAATCAATAACATGGATTTTTGATCCAACTACTGAAAACAATTCAAAACAATCTATTCATCAGGATTTAACATGAGAAAAGGAAACTGTCATTGCAAATATTTTGATGTGATATTTGTAAAAAACCAATATACATTATAACTCTTAAGACTCCAAATAAAGAAGAAATAAATACATATATGTAAATAATACCAAACATTTCTTTTTAAACAAGTGAAATTAAAATTTAAATAAAAGGCAACAATACCTATTTTCCCCTCTAGTTTTTAATATTGTGGTGGGACAATAGCAAATTAATAAGCTATAAAACAAACAAGAGGAACTGGAGTTGTTATAATATATAGATAATATGGTTCCTTAAAAAGTAAGCCTCCCTTTGTGTCCTCTTATCAACACCACCCCCACCATAAATCTGATTACTCTTGTAGTCAAGATTTACTCTCTCACTTTCGGTTTGTTCCTAGACAGTTTATGAACTTTTCATAAGTGCAAACACCCTTCAGGTCGATTTTGAATCCAGCTTTTTTACTTAATGTTATGCCTGAGAAATCATCTATATTATTTTGTGTATCAATAGTTCATTATTTCCATTGCTATGTACTATTACAGTTTGAATATATGTGTCAATTCTAGTATTAATATACTTTCATTTTGTTTCTGTGGCATGTGTGGGGGCTACTGTATTAAGTCTTCTGTGATTAAACCTGGACATTTCCTTTGTGGACCTAAGCAATAGTGTCTGTCGGATAGATACTCAGCAGTGAACTGACTTTGTCACAGGGTATTGTTTATGTGCTTATCTTTATAAGTACTGCCAAATAGTTTTCAAGGTTTAAAAGAAAGCATTATGCTAAGCAAAATAATCCAGGTGGTGAAAGACAAATACCATATGATTGCACCTTTAACAGGAACCTAAACAATAGAACAAACAAGCAAGCAAATATAACCAAAGACACTGAAATTGAGAACAGTCTGACAGTGTCCAGAGGGAAGAGGGGAGGGAGTTTCAGGGGAATTTCAAGGGAAAAAGGGAAGGGTTTACAAGAACAAGTATAAAGGACACATGGACAAAAACTAGGGAGGGTGGAAATGGGAGGGAGACAGGGAGGGCTGGGTGGGTGGGCTGGGATGGGAGTAAAAGACAGAAAACTATCCTTGAACAACAATTAAAATAAGAAAATTTAAAAAATTTTATAGTGCCATTATCAACAATTATGTGTCAGTCATTTTGATTTTTTAATTTAATTTTTTCAATTTTAGCCATTCTGGTATGTGTTTCGTGGTATAACATTTTGGTTTTAATTTGCATTCCACAAGCAGTAATGATGTTGAACACTTTTTCAAGGTTTATTGATCATTTGGATATCCTCTTTTGTGAAGTGCCTGTTCAAATTGAACCTTTTCTCATTGATAGTACAATACATATTTTTAAAAGATAAGCAGGAACACTACAGTTTCTTTCAAGGAGTAATAATAGATCAGAAGCAGTTACTAAAAAAAAAAAAAAAAAAAAAGAGCCCTGGCTGGTGTAGCTCAGTGGATTGAGTGCAGGCCCGAGAACCAAAGGATCACAGTTCGATTCCCAGTCAGGGCACATGCCTGGGTTGCAGGCCAGTTCCCAGCAGGTGACACACGAAAGGCAACCATACATTGATATTTCTCTCCCTCCCTTCCCCTCTAAAGATAAATAAATAAAATCTTTAAATTGTTTTTAATTAAAAAAAGAAAGTCTGCTATACTGAATAATATAGCAGCTAAGAATTTGATGCTTAATTCTCTCAAATTAACTCTATTTTGTTTGGATTGATAACCCCCTTATTCATCTGATATGAATTTCTACTTGAAATAATTAAATTTCTCCCCTGAGACCTATACCTTAAGTAATATAAGGCTTATACTGCGATTTAACTTGGACTAAATTCACTAAAAACAATGTACACCTAGCTCTCTTACAAAGGAAAAGTTATATGATTTCTGGGTCAAGAGAACCCTGACCTTTGTGTTTGTCAAATCTGCCTTCGGTGACATGTATACATGTTGCCTTCAGTGACAAAACTTGGTTGAACAAGTTTCCACACTTCTAAGAGCTGGATTCTTCTTGCATTGCAGGTAAACCCACAGGACTGTTTTTGCATTATGGCCACTTCTCTGCATGCATGTAACGTGACTTTGGCCACTAGACACTCACTACATGTTGACTACCTACAATATTTTCAGGAGGTAAGTCAAAGAAATGAGAAAATTGTCAGCATTTTACTAACAGCTGGTAGAAAAACTAATCCAGTGGCCACTCATTTTGGACAATAACAAGGCAAGTGGTCTTTTGAAGAGAACAATGGGAAGA
Organism: Artibeus jamaicensis; assembly: GCF_021234435.1. Lineage (NCBI taxonomy): Eukaryota > Metazoa > Chordata > Mammalia > Chiroptera > Phyllostomidae > Artibeus > Artibeus jamaicensis. The sequence goes on from NW_026522030.1 coordinate 57,823,821, forward strand.
GTGTTGCACTTTGCGCAATTGAAGCATTTACACTATTTGCATGTATTGCTTTTATAAATTTTGTAATATATTAAGTTTTTAATAAACTGAACCAGAAATAGATCCCACTGGAAACATTCAAGTAGGTGCCAGTGGTTTCTGTTATTACTTGGCAGAGAAAAGCTTGACTAATCATCAGGCCCATGAAGACCAAAGGCCCATGAGAAAAGGGCTTTTTCCTGTGACTAGAAGAGTCTGAAGAGAGGCTCCCCCCTGCACTTCTGCCCTGGGTATCATGTCCTTATTATATGGTGCCCTTATCATACAAGGAAAGAATGAGCCTTTCATCAGAGAAAGACACAATTTTTTACTCAATGAAGTAAGTTATTCAAATGGCCCATCCAGGATAAGTAGAGAAACTAAGAAACAAAAATAGGAACTTAACTCCTTAGCAGCACAAATAGTCAACAAGACTTCCTCAACTCCACACAGAGTCTCCTCACATGTGTCACAGACCATAACAATATGGTACTGATATAGCCCTTCTTTGTTTTAACGCTGCATTTTAAATTTCTTCATTCAATATTCAGACTGTCTGTTATGTATTGAAGAAAGCGCTAGTTAAAGAGTTAAGAAGCCATTAGTAGGTTACACTCTAGTTGGAAGAAAGGGACATACAATGGATTTTGTGAGAGAATAAGAGTTGTGTTCTGGAGGGGCAAATAGATTCATACAAATTTGGCTACAAGGGCTTTCTCTAAAGGGAAACTTTTTAAGTGAGTCATGAATAGCAAGAATGATAATAACACATATTAGGAAGAGAATATGTACTTGGCCAAGAAAATAGCATGTGAGCTGGGTTTTCAATAGCTCTAAATGGAAGGTCTATATGCTGTGCCACTGGACATCAGGTGCCAAGAAAGCAGATGCTGAGATAAAAATACCATGTGTGGAGTTGACTAGGGAGTGCTATGGGATTAACACCCTTGTGGGAAGAGAAGGCTGGAGGGTTGAGCAGAGGGGATTACGGAGCTACAGTGCAGTGGCCTTGGCCAGTTACAGGCTGGGGGCGGTGCTCTGAAGCTGGGATGACCTTTCAGAGATGAAGTGAGAAGTCTTAGCCTTTATACCTTCACGCCCACCAGTCATTGTACCCCAGAATGGGGGAGAAAACTTGGGCTAAATGACCAATTTCGACAATTTCAAGAATGACTCTGAAATCTCTATTAATCAAACATTTATACTTCTCAATAGAGGACACAACTGAATCAATTTGCCACCTTTCACCCTGGAACTCTCTGTCTTCCAGAGGTTTGGTTTCTTTGTGTTCACAACATATTATTTGTCCGACTAGTTATTGCTACAGTTGTAGTATAATTTCACTTATCAGGGGCATGAGAATCAGCAATCCTTACAGAAAAAAACCTTGGTTTAGACTATTTTCCTTAAAAGGCAGTTATTGTTATGGGGAGCACCTGAGATAATGATAGTTTCTACACACAGCTTCGTTAAGAGAGAAGTCCATTGAATTTAGCTGCTGTGAAAAGTTAGTGATAGAAAAAAAAACTATCCTACATTTACAGGATGGAATACTACACAGCAGAAAGAAAGAAGGAGCTCCTACCCTTTGCAACAGCATGGGTGGAACTGGAGAGCATTATGCTGAGTGAACTAAGCCAGGTGGTGAAAGACAAATACCATATGATCTCATCTATTATAAGTGGAACCTAATCAACAAAACAACAAGCAAGTAAAATATAACCAGAGACATTGAAATTAAGAACAATCTGACAGTAACTGGGTGGGAGGTAGGAGGGAATAATGGGGGGTAAAGATGAAAGGGTTTTTAGGAACAGCTGTAAGGACATATGGACAAAACCAAGGTGGGGTGGATTCAGGGGAGAGAGATGGGGATGGCTGGGTTGGGGGAAGTGGTAGGAGGAAAATGCAGACAACTGTACTTAAACAACAATACAATTTAAAAAAATTTTTAAAGTAGGAAAAAAAGGAATGAAAAAAAAGAAACTATCCTTACCAATTCCCTCCAATCTAGGATGCGTGCTTCCCTCCATTTATTGTGAGAAAATATGAGATGAGTAAACTCAAGGACACCACGTCTTCATCTGCTTAAAGTACGCTAAGGCTATCAATAAATAGGGGTGTGGTTTGTGATGTGTAGTCACAGGACCAGCACCATCACCATCACCTAGAAATCATTCAAAATGCAAATACTCAGGCCCTGCCACAGACCTGCTGGGTCAGAAAAACTGGGGCTGAAGCCATCCAATCTGGCTTAAAAAAATAGATTTTATCTATTTATTTTTAGAGAGAGGGGAAGGGAAGGGAGAAACATCAATGTGAGAGAGAAACATTGATCAGTTGCCCTTGTACGTGCTCCCAAGCAGGGACCAAAACCACAACCCAGGTATGTACCCCAGCCAACTAGAGATATTCACTTTGCAGAACGCTGTCCAACCAAGTGAGCCATACCAGTCAGGCCATCATTTAATCTGCTCTAACAAGCCTTTCAGATGATTCTGATGCATGGGACTTAATTCACTGCAGGTGATAAGTACCCTAAGTCAAATTTCTATAAGCAGCCATCCTTTTTATTCTTTTTTTTAAATTTCAAAAATAACAAATTTTTTCTGGTTCTAAATAATTTCATATACATGGGGAAAATAATATAAAAAGTGTAAGAGACTTAAAATTCTATTGCACATATAGTACTACTGTAAACATTTTGGTGCATTTCCTTTCAGATATGCTTCATGCATGTTTTACTTATAGAAAATACAATGCATATTTCTTTTGTAACCCATTCATTGATTTAATAATCTATTTAGCCAAGTACATGTAGACATAACAAGAATAACTCCGATGATGTAGCCTATGATTACAAATGAACTTACCTTTACTCTGAACCCACCCATGGATAACTACTAGTAGGAAGTCTAGACTTTTAAAGTATTTCCCTTCCTTAAGATCTATAAGTTTGGAACTCTGGTTTTAAAAATTTTAAAGGGCACATATTTAAAAGCAAGTGATTTTTATTTTGTACCAAGCAGCTATAACATTTATACAAGCAGGATGTCAACTTAATAAAGCTAAATGTTTGGGGACACAATAGCATGTAAAGTATTGGTTTTAGCTTCTACTTGTATTATCTGCTTTAAGTTTCCAGTTAGCAGCTCCTCCATCTTGTTCTCCTAAATTATTAGGAAAGAAATGTCTAGGTAGAGAAAAAGTCCTTTCTTTAATGCAAGACTGCAAGGAGTGTGTGAACTTGAATAAGGAAAGAGAGTAGCAAATGATTAACATTAGTGTTACCATTACTTTGCAGCAATACCGTATGACGTGGTCCAGATCTGTGGTGTCCAGCACACGGTGCTGGCTTTCAAGTCAGGCAGACTTGGGAAGGAATCTTTGCTCTGGCATTTACTAGCTTTGTGGCTTGTGGTGTTACTTTGAGCAAATTACTTAACCTTTAAAGCCTTCTTCTCCTCACCTGAGGAAAAAAAGATAATAATGCAACTACCTTATAAAGTTAATTTGAGAATTGAATAACATGTTAAGTGACATATTTAATTTGGAAATTTTCCTGGTTTAAAAAAAACAACAAAATTTCTGCAGACATGAGAAGCAAATGACCTGTGTTTACAGTTGAGTTTTGGTAAATATTTCTTTTCTTTCCACTTCCCTACGTCCATGTGAACTTGAAGGTGAATAGGTCAACTTTCAGGTTGAATGCGAACTTGACAAAGACTTCCTTCCGAGTGCCCAGCCCCTGCTTCCTTGCTCCCTTTGCTATTGTAGGTGACCCCACCTCACTCTCAGGGTCCTATTTGGTTCCTCCACATCTTTTTTAGGCCAAGTCCGGAAGCATCTGCCAGGAGCTAATACACTTACACTAATTAAGCTAAAATAGAATATGTTTTGTTCTTCAGCAAGCTTTACATTCAGTGATAACTTTTATCTCAAATTATACAGTGAGTCTGAAGCAGAACATGACAAAGCTGTAGAACTAGACGCAGATTTTGGGAGCATGGCTCTGCTTCCCACAGCAGACACAGGTCACTTTGACTGTGGGAAAGTGACCAAGGCTCAGTGAGTTTCAGTTTCCCTGGTCCCCCACTTGTTACTTAATTGTTTCTGGGAGCTCCTGGCTGGGAGAGCTGCACTCCTTCCTCACCAGCCTATCCCAGGAGCAGGCACCTTGTCCCTTGGCCCAGGTGCTGTTGGCTCTGCCCAGCCCTCCTCCTTCTGCCCGCCCCAACCAGGAGCAGGCTGGCTCATTCCCATTGCTCCTAACCTGCCCCTGACACCTCCTTTCACCAGGAAGTATCCATCCAGATTTCTGGTAGCTCTGACTTGCTAGATATATTTCAATTTATTATTCTGGTTGGCAAAATTCACATACTTAAAAATTTAAGTATGGAAACATGTTGTAAAACCTCTCCCACTCTGTCTTCCTCCCTTAATCTCTCTTCCTTCCCTCCCCCAATATAAGTAATCATTGTAATTTATTTCTTATATATCCTTTATTTATTCACACCTAAATACGGTCAAATATAAATCTCGTATTGTAATTTCAAATATAGAATTTTATACACACTTCTGAAACTTGCTTACTTTTTTACTCTTTGACTTTATTTTTTGACTTTTTTTATGGAAAGAGCAACCCTCATGCTTTACTCCACCCGAATAGTGTTCCTTTGTTTGACTGCACATTACCAGTCTCTAATCAGAAGAATTTAGGTGGTTTCCTGTCTTTTGATATTACAAATAATGTTGCAATGAAGAGTAGTGTATTTATGTAAGTCATTTCACACATGTGCAAGTATTTTTTCTAGGATACATTTCCAAACCTAGAATGGATGGATCACAGGCTGTATGCATCTGTAATTTTGACAGAGACACCAAAATTCCTCCACAGTGATCATATCAATTTCCAGTGCCCTTGAAAATTTTAAGAGAATCCCTGCCCAAAGTCTCTGCAAGAATTTTTTAAATCAAACTTTGGGCTTTTACATACCTAACAGGTTTTAAATGTCATGTTCTTCCCTTACAATTTGTACTTTCATTATTATAACGAGGTTGAACTGGTTTTTATGTTTTTCCTCTGCAAACTGTTTGTTCATATATTTTAGTTATATTTCTATTTTTGTCACCTATACCAAATATTCAGTGTGTGATGATATTTTCAAATCATGCAATGCAAATTATTCCTAGTATTTCCCATTGTTTCTATCAATTTCTGGCAAGTAAAAAAATCATTGGAATGATGTCCTGTTGTCTAGAAAAGTATGATTACAGTGGAAACATATTTTATTATATTTATCCAACTAACTTATATGAAAATATACCCATTTGAAGAACCCATTATAAAATATTAATAAATAGATTTCAACTCATAAAAATTTAAGAGGAATAGAAAATATAAATTTTCTAAAATAAAAACATTTCTAAAATAAAAAACATTTGTCAATGTCCATAACCTTAAGGTACAGATATATGTATACAGACAAAACAAAACTATGCTACCATGTCATGACAAAAAGAATTAATAATGTCTGGAGAAGTCCTTCGATACCCCCACCTACCTCATGCTTTTAAAGCCAGCAGTTGCCTCTTGCTTCACATGGTTCAAGGGTCCACTTCTTGTTTGCTCAGCTTTCTTGTGAGTTGGAACACAAAGGATAGACACCAGTTGGTTTCCGCATGGACAATGGTCCAGGCACAGCTGCTGTATTCCTGGTTTTCCAGGTAATCACGAATCCTTCAGAAGTACATTTTAACCTGTAACCTAAGGTTGTCACTACCTATGGTACCACTTTTCTGATCAGCTTGCAGTTCCATGAACGTTTCTAGGTATTCTAGTTGTTGATGAAGTTCAATGAGGAACTTCTTCATCTGACTTTCCTCCCAACCATCCAGAGAAATATTTGCCCCAAAGAGGTTGAAGATCTGCTGAACTGTCTCATGAAGAATGGTCAGTGCACAGCCTTTCTCATGCTGGTGAGGACTCACAGCCTTCTGGGGAAGCAGGAAGTTTTTCCTCTGGTAGACACTGCTGAATGGATGAGGTTTGCAAATGATTCAAAAGTTTGAAACTTTCTCTGTTCACTCTTCTTTGTTGGAAGAGAACCAGTTTCAGTTCCAGAGAGGAGAGTGGAAGAGTCCAGAAGCACCAACACAATTTCCAAAAAGTGATTGTTAGCCATGGTGAAGGTCTAACATGCCACTTACCTTTCTGCAGACAGGCTCCAACTCCAGTGCACTTTCATGCATCTCAGATTATTCTGAAAGGTGCTCTCTTTTGTTGGTTTTGTTTTCTAAACCTGTCATTTCTCCAAGTTTACACTTCAAGCTTTTTGGTTCTCTAGTCACAGTGTTCATGGGACCTTTCCTCCACTTCCCCCATTTGGCTATTTGAGGAAGTAACTGAAATAACTTGTTTCATTGTATTCTTTCCTTGACACAATTACAGATCGGTCATTCAATAAGATCTTCTATTATTCTTATTATTTATTACACACATAAAGAACACAATATGCTTTCTAAATATTTAGTTAAGCTTACTAAACATCTTTTATGGGAGTAGTTTTTTAAAGGGGTAGTTTTTCACAGAGTAATGTTTATCAGAGGCTTAGTAGCACCCATATGGCACTTGGGAGCAAAAATTAAAGTCCACTCAAACTACCAAATTTAAAACTTCAAGTAGAACTATAAATTTGCACAAATGCTTGAACAAATTAATCTTAAAATATGTTCCAGCGATCTTACATTGTTTTATATCTTATCCAAGCAGTTGTGTATCTAAGATTCTAGTCTATGTAATGTGAAAGATAAAAATGAGAAAAAGGTCATTCAACATTATTGCTACTGCAGAATAGTAGAGATGGCAGATAGCAGGGGTCCCCAACCTCCAGGCCTTGGACGGCTACCGGTCAGGGCCTGTTAGGAACTGGGCCACACAACAAGTGGTGAGCTTGAATGTAATGCACTTGAATCATCCTGAAACCATCCTATAGTAGGAGCTTAATACACGTATTGACTTGAAGTGAATCCATGTGCTCTACCACAAAGTAATAAAACTTGTAACATCTTATCTTTGACCATTTTTCTGCAGGCAGTTGGTGTGCAATATTCTAAGTGTTGAAAAGAGATACTCTGAAAACATGCACAGTCTCATCATCTGTAAGCTCAGCTCTATGCTGTTGTCACTTAGTCTGGTATTAATAAGCTGAAATTAACTGAGCCAAAATTAATTTTGAACATTGCTTATAGCAATACTTTTTCTGATATATCTCCTCAGGAGAGGGAAACACAGAAAATAGACAAATGGGACTATATCAAACTAAAAAAATGTTTACACAGCAAAATAAACAAACAACCCATAGAATGGGCAAACATATCTGCCAGTACAAAATTTATAAAGAACTTATAAAACTCAATGCTGAACAACGACAACAACAATATACAATCCAATTAAAAAATGGGCAGAGGACCTGAAGAGACACTTCTTCAAAGAGGACACAGATGGCCAATAAACATATGAAAAAATGCTCAACATCACTAATCATCAGTGAAATGCAAATTAAAACCAGAATGAGATACCATCTCACACCTGTCAGAATGACAATCACCAATAAATCAACAAACCACAAGTGCTAGTGAGGGTGTGGAGAAAGGCGAACCCTTTTGTACTCTTGGTGGGAATGCAGACTGGTACAGCCACTGTGGAAGGCAGTATGCAGTTACCTCAATAAACTAAAAAATGGAACTGCCTCATGACCCAGTGAGCCCACTTCTGGAAATTTATCTGAATAAACCTGAAACACTAATTTGAAAGAACATAAGCTCCCCTATGTTCACTGCAGCATTATTTACAAGAGCCAATATTTGGAAGCATCCCAAGTGTCTATCAGTAGATGAGTGGGTAAAAAAAACTATAGGACATCACAGGATGGAATGCTACTCAGCCATAAAAAAGAAAATTCCAGCCTTTGTGACAGTATGGATGGACCAGGACAACATTTTGCTAAGTGAAATAAGTCAGTGAGAGAAAGCCATATACCATGTGATTTCACACATATGTGGCATCTGATGAACAAACTGAACTAACAAGCAAAAGAGACAAATTCATAGATGGAGAGCAGGTTGACAGCTCTGATGGGGAGGTTAGGAGTGAAGGGTTCAAGCAAAAAACAAAAAGGACTCATGGACACAGATAACAGTGTGGCAATTGCAGATGGGAAAAAGGTGGGTGGGGGTGGAAAAGGATATAAGGGGGATAAATGGTAATGGAAAAATATACTAAAATAAATAACCAATTAAAATACTTCAGAGGATTAGCAGATAAAAAGATTACAAAATCTACTCTGGTGCTTAAACTAATACATAACTAATGCATATTAGTTAACTTAAACTACTAAATCAGTAACATTTCTGGAGATTCACAGATAAGTAAAATATTTTTACAGATAAGAGTTATGAATAAAAATTGGACATTTTTATTTTCTTGTGACTCTTTTGAGGATAAGTTTAGTTGTTCTGGCCTTCTGGAAAAGGTATGATATCTTTATATCTGAATAGTCTTTATTGTGGCAGCAACTCCAGTAATATTTTTGAAATCTCTCTTTCCCTCCCTCTCCACCTCCCCTTCCATCTCTCTGTCCCTCCCTTCTTCCTCTCTTTCTTTCTCCCTCCCTCTGAAAAAGCCTATGGTCATTTTTAACATACAAAAGAATAATACTTGTTTCGATAACATTCTGCTTAATCACTTGAGCAACAAAATTTTGACCTGGTTTCAACATAAATTTATAAACCTTTAATGTGAAGCTTCAGGAATATTTTATTTTTAAGGGTAAATGAAAATAATCTCTATCTCTAAATCTAAAGTTAAGTAATCTAAATCTCTTAATCTAAAGAGTAATCTAAAGTAATCTTAATCTAAAGTAATCTAAATCTCTTAATCTAAATTAAGACTTTCACAAAATTTTCATCCAATTTGCAATAATAATTTTAAAATGTGTTAATTTCCAAATATCTGGGGATTTTTTTCCAGATATCTTTCTGTTATCATTTTCTAATTTGAATCTATTGTGGAGAAAGCATATAGTTTTAATTTATTAAGACATTTTATGCCTCAGAATATGGTCTATTTTGGTTATTTATTGTTCCATGTAAACTCAAAACAATTCTATTATTTTTGTTGATTAGACTATTTTATAAATATGAATTAGGCCAAGTTGGTTGACAGTATTGTTGAAAATTTCTGGATTTTTATTTGTTCTATCAACCAAGAGAGAAGTTTGAATTTGCCTACGATAAGTTTGAATTTGTCTATCTTCCTCTTCAGTTCTATCAGTTTTTGCTTCATGTATTCTAAAACTATGTTATTAGATGCATCACTTTCAGGATTATTGTTTCCCTTAGTGAATTGACCCTTTTATTTTAAAATGTCCCTTTTCATGTCTGTTAATATTCCTTAGTCTGAAATCAACCTATGTTATATACTCATGCTTCCTTTTGATTAGTGTTTGCATGGTATATCTTGTTGCTTCCTTTTATTGTTAACTTGTGCATGATTTTTATATTGAAAGTAAGTTTCTTGTATCTGGCATATAGTTTTATCTTGTATTTTTCTCCCATATGAAAATCTTTGCCTTGTAATGGAGTGTTTATACCATTTACATTTAATGCGATTATCAAGATGGCTTGGTTTACATTTGCCATTTTACTATTTGTTTTCTAATTGGCCATATGTTCTTCCTTCTTTTGGATTAATTTTTAATGTTTTTGCACTTTATATCTCCACTACTGATTTATGGCTATATTGTTTATCTTTCACTTTTACAGTAGATTGTCTAGGGTTTAAAACATATGTCTTTATTTAGTGTATTAGAGTTTACTTTCAAATAATATTTCTACCACATGTACTGTAAAGATATTTCAACAATATAGTTTCTTTCCACTTCCTTTAACATTTCTCGTTTCTCAGGTCTGCCAATGATGAATTCTCTTGAATTTTGCTTATCTCAAAAAGTATTTTGCCTTCTTTTAAAAAAATTTTATTGTATTTTTTCAATCATCATTTAGTCCTCTTATTCCCTCCTGCCCCCAGCAAGTACCACACTGTTGTCCAGGTTCATGAGTCCTTTTTCTTTTATGCTTAATCCCTCCACCTCCTAATCACCCCTCCCAAGTTTAGCTATCATCCTGCTCTATATCAGTAAGTCTGTCTTTATTTTCCTTGTCAGTTCAATTTGTTCATTAGATTCACATATGAGTGAAATCATATGGTATGTGTCTTTCTCTGACTGGCTTATTTCACTTAGCATATGTTCTCCAGGTCCATCCATGCTGTTGCAAAGAGTAAACTTTTCTTCTTTTTTTATGACCAAGTAGTATTCCCTCATGTAATATCCCAAGGTTGTTTTATTCACTCATCTACTAATGGACACTTGGACTGCTTCTGTATCTTGGGGATTGTAAGTAATGCTGCAATGATCATAGGGGTGCTTATGTTCTTTTGAATTAGTGTTTGGGTTCCTTCAGATATATTCCCAGAAGTGGGTCATAGGGCAGATCCAATTTTAACTTTTATGAGGTATCTGCATGCTGCTTTCCACAGTGGCTGCACCAGTCTGCATTTCCACTGACAGTGCAAAAGTGTTCCCCTTTCTCCACATCCGCACCAGCACTTGTGGTTTGTTGATTTATTGATGATAGCCATTCTGACAGGTGTGAGATATCTCATTCTGGTTTTAATTTGCATTTCTCTGATAATCAATGATGTTGAGCATTTTCTCATATGTTTATTGGCCATTTGTATGTCTTCCTTGGAGAGTGTCTATTCAGGTCCTTTGCTGATGTTTTTATTGAAATTTTTTGCTGTTGAGTTTTATAAGTTCTTTATTAATTTTAGATATTAACCCTTTATCAGATGTGTTGGCGAATACATCCTCTTATTCCATGCATACTCTTTTTGTGTTGTTGATGGTTTTCTTCGCTGTGTAAAAAATTTCTAGTTTGATGCAGTCCCAGTTGTTAATTTTTTCTTTTGTTCCCTTGCCTTGGGAGATATAGCTGATAAAATATTGCTATAAGTAATGTCTGAGATTTTGAGGCCTGTTTTCTTCAAAGATTTTGATGATTTCAGGTCTAACATTTAAATCTTTAATCCATTTTTAATTTATTCTTATATGTGGTGTGAGAAGGTGGTTTGCTTTCATATTTCTTCACATATCTGTCCAATTTTCCAACTCTACTAATTAAATAAACTATCTTTAGCCTATTGTGTATGTGCTCATTTTATATTAATTGAATATAAAGTTGTGGGTTTATTTCTGGGATCTCTATTCTGTTTCATTGATCTGTGTGTCTGTTTTTATGCCAGTACCATACTGTTTTGATTACTATGACCTTACAGTATAATTTGATATTAAGTAGTGTGAATCCTCCAACTTTGTTCTTTCTAGGATCACCGTTGCTATGCAAGGTCTTTTGTTGTTCCACATAAATTTTTGAAATATTTATTCTAGTTCTGTGAAATACATCATTGGAATCTTGATAGGAATTGCAATGAATCTTCAGATTGCTTTGGGTATTATGGACATTTTAATGATGTTATTTTTGCTATCCATGAACACAGTATGTGCTTCCACTTATTTGTATCTTCTTCAGTGTCTTACAATTTTCTGAGTAGAGGTCTTTTACATCCTTGGTTAGGTTTATTCCTAGGTATTATATTTTTAAAGGAATTGCGAATGGGATTGTTTTCTTTTTTAAAATTGTTTTTATTTTTATTTTTAGAAAGAGGGGAAGGGAGGTAGAAAGGGAGAGAGAAGCATCAATGTGAGAGAGTGACATCAATTGGTCGCCTCTTGTACACTCCCTGACTGGAGATCAAACACACAACACAAGCATATGCCCTGACTCTGAATTAATCTGGCGACATTTTGCTTGGCAGAACAATGCCCAACCAACTGGGCCACACTGGTCAGGTGGGATTGTTTTCTTAATTTCCTTTTCTGTTAGTTTTTATTGGCATATAAAACTGCAACTGATTTCAGAATATTAATTTTGTATCCTGCTACTTTGCTGAATTCATTAAGCAGTTCTAGTAGTTTCTTGGTGGAATCTTTGGGTTGTCTATGTACAGTATCATGTCATCTGCAAATAAAGACAGTTTTACTTCTTCCTTTCCAATTCGGATGCCCTTTATCTCTCCTTTTGTAATGCTGCGGCTAAGACTTCCAGTACTGTGCTGAATTAAAGGATGTGAAAGCCGACATCTCTGTCTTGCTCCCGATCTTAAAGGTAACACTTTGACAGGAAGCTAAATAATAAAACAAACAAGCAAACAGAATAAAAACAAAGACACTAAAATAGAGAACAAGTGGGCAGCGACCAGAGGGGAGATGGAAGGGAATTTAAAGGGAAAAATGGAGAGGGATTTTGAGGAACAAGTATGAAAGACACAGGGATGAGGACTGGGGGGGGGGATGAAAGGGAGGGGGGAGACGGGGCAGGGTGGGGCTGGGATGGGAGAAATAGACAAAAAAATGTACTTTAAAAATAACTAAATTAAAAAAAGGTAACACTTGTAGTTTTTGCCCATTGAGTGTGATGCTGGCACTGGGTCTGTCATATGTGGCCTTTACTATGTTTAGGTATGTTCCCTCTGTTCCCACTTGGCTGAGAGTTTTTATCATAAATCAATGCTGGATTTTATCACATGCATTTTTGCATCTATTGACATGATTATGTGGTTTTTATCCTTCATTTTGTTTATGCAGTGAATCAAATTTATTGTGTTGCAAATGTACAAACCTTGCATTTCTGTACTAAATCCCACTTGATCATGGTGTGTGACCTTTTCAATGCATTGCTGTATTTGGTTTGCTAATGTTATGTTAAGGATTTTAGCATCTGTATTTACCAGGGATATTAGCCTATAATTTTCTATCTTTGTAGTGTCTTTTTCTGGTTTTGGAATTAAGATAATGCTGGCTTCATAAAATGAGTTTGGGAGCCTTCTCTCTTAAGTTTTTTGAAATAGTTTGATAAGGAGAGGTGTTAACTCTTCTTGAAACATTTGGTAAAATTTACTTGTGAAGCCATCACAAGTCCAGGGTTTTTGTTTTGGGGGAGTTTTTTGGGGAGTTATTTTTATTACTGCTTCAGTTTCACTAGGTATAATCCAACTATTCAGATTCTCTGATTCTTTATTTTGTTTCAAAAGATTGTACATTTCTAGGGATTTATCCATTTCATTCAGGTTGTCCAGTTTTGTTGGCATATAGATGTTCATAATATTTTCTTACAATCTTTTATATTTCCTTGGTGTCAGTTGTTATTTCTCCTCTTACATCTTTAATTTTATTTATTTGGGTTCTCTTTCTGTGTTTCCTGATGAGTCAGGTTAAAGACTTGTCAATCTTGTTTATCTTTTCAAAGAACCAACTCTTGGTTTCATTGACCTTTTGTATCATTTTTTAAATTATTTCATCTATTTCTGCTCTGATCTTTGAATACCAATTTTTTTTAAAATTTAATTTAGTTATTTTTCAAGTACAGTTTTTTGTCTTTTTTCCCATCCCAGCCCTCCCCCACCCCCCCCATTTCCCCCCCCCTTCTCCTTTCCTATTGCCTCCAAATCCCTCCCCCTTTTATTATTCCCTTCCTTCTACTCATTTTGGCTTTGTTTGTTGTTCTTTTTCAAGTTCCTTTAAGTATAAACTTAGATTATTTATTCAAGCTTTTTTTTACTTTTTGAGATAGGCCTGTAACGCTATGAATTTCCTTTTTAGGATTGCTTTTCCAGTGTTCCACAGGTTTTGGGTTGTTGTGTTCTCATTTTCATTTGTTTCAAGGTATCTTTTGGTTTCTCCTTTGATCTCTTTGTTAACTCATTCATTGTTTAATAACATGTTTTTCAGTTTCCATGTCTTTGTGTATTTTTCAGTGTTCTTCATGTGATTGATTTCTAGTTTCATAGCATTGTAGTCAGAGAAGATGATTGGTGTGATTTCAATCTTCTTAAATTTATTGAGACTTGTTTGTGTCCTAACATGTGGTCTATCCTAGAAAACATTCCATGTTCACTGGAAGAGTATGTATATGCTGCTGCTTTGGGGTAAAGTGCTCTGATGATATCAATTAAATCCATTTGATCTAGTGTGTCATTTAAGGACCCTGTCTCCTCGTTGATTTTCTGTCTGGAAAATCTGCCCATTGAAGTCAAAATGGTGTTCAAAATCCCTGACTATGACTGTATTTCTGTTAATCTCTCCCTTTATGTCCATCAAGATTTGCTTCACATATTTGGGTGCTCCTACGTTGGGAACATAAATGATTACTAGGGCTATATCTTCCTGTTGGATGGCTCCCTTTATCATTATTCAGTGTTCTTCTTTGTCTCTTACTATAGCTTTGGATTTAAAGTCTATTTTGTCAGAATAAATACTGCTACCCCAACTTTCTTTCCTTTTTCATTTGCATGAAATATCTTTTCCATCCCTTTACTTTTACTGTGTGGGTATTTTTTTACGTAAGGTGGGTCTCTTGGAGGCAGCATATATATAGGTCTTCCTTTCTTATCCATTGAGCTACCTTGTGTCTTCTGGTTGGACTGTTTATGCCATTTACATTTAAGGTGATTATGATAGATATGTATTTAGTGCTATTTTATTGTTAGACTATTTTCTTCTGTTCTTTTTCTTTCTCGTTTCCTTCTTATTAAAACAAGTCCTTTAACTTTTGTTTTATCCCTGGCTTGGTTTTAACAACCTCCTTTAGCTATTTCTTAGGATTAGCTATATTAATCCTACCCAGTATATTTATCGCTTGAAATACTATATTTTTCATTTCAGTTCCCAGGCCAGTGCTCAATCCACTGAGCCATATCAGTCAGGGAAAGCAGTATGAATACACCTAAAAAAATTAAAAATGGATCTGCCTTTTGATCCAGTGATCCCACTTTGGGAAATATATCCAAAGGACCCAAAAACACTAATTTGAAACAATATAAGGACTCCTATGATCATTGCAGCATTATTTACAATTGCCAAGATATGGAAGTAGCCCACAAATCCATCAGTAGATGAATGAATGAAACAACTATGGGACATTTACACAATGGAATACTACTTGGCCATAAAAAAATAAGAAAATTTCATTTTTGCAGCAGGATGGGTTGACCTGGAGAACATTATGCAAAGTGAGATAAGCCAGTCAGAGAAAGATAAATACCATATGATTTCACTCATATGTGAATCTAATTAAATGAATTAATACACAAAATAGAGACAGACTAATAGAGAGCAGGATGACAGCTAAGGAGAGGGAGGTTAGGGGACAGAGGAGTTGAGCAAAAAGGAAAAAAGACTCATGGAAATTGGCGACAGTATTGTAATTGCAGGGGAGAGTAAAGTATAAGAGGACTAAATGGTATTGGAAAAATACAATAAAAATTTTAAAATTACATTTTTCATCTTCTAGTTCAATTTGTTTCTTTTTGACATCTTTCATTTCTTTTTTATCATTTTACCTTTTCTTCTACTGTATTTAGCTTGTGGGGTATATCATAATGTGTTTTAACCTCCTTGTCTACTAATTCTATCATTTGTATCATTTCTGGCTCTCGTTTTCTTGATTATTTTTGCTACTGCTTATGGGTCCTATATTCCTGCTTCTGTTCATTCTTTCTAGCTTTTGATTGGATTATGAACATTGCAAGTTCTATTTTACTGGATACTAGATTCGTTAAGCCTTTGCATATGATCGGGCTTTGTTTTAGGACATAGTTAAGTTACCTGGAATCTTTGCTTCTTTTGGTGCCAGCTTTTAAGCTTTGTTAGAATGGATGGAGAAGACTATAGTGTAGGGCAATGTTATCCCACTGCCAGGGGGATATTCATACAAGGACTCTCTTCAATGCTCTCTGTATTAGAAAGTTTTTGCACTTATGCTGGTGCAAGATGAAACATTTCCAGCCCCGTGACAGCCCTGGGGATGGCTGGCCTGCTTCTTTTGGGGTATTCTTTTCCAGGCTCAGGTAATTTACAGGTCACAAATCAGCTACTGACTCCAGCAGTCCCTTCTACAGATATTCCTTCCACTGTCTCTGTCTCTCTTTCTCTCCTCCCCAATCTTTGCCTTACAATATCTAGCCACATGTCTGAACTCCAGTCTTTCACTTATTCAGTGAGACCTCTGATCTATTTTCCTCCTCCTCCTTGCACTGTAGCCTAAAAGTGCTCTCCACACAGTAACCTGGGGCAATTGCGGGGCATATGATATTTATTCCTCTTTTCTCAGGGATCATTATCCTATTCTGCCCATTGCCTGGTGTCTGAAAATTATTGTTTCATATACTTTATTTCATTTTCTGGTTGTTAAAAATGGAAGGATGATGATCATCCATCATGGATGGAAGTAGAAGGTATCTCAACACTAATGCTCTAAAGTAGGAGCTTGCAAATTATAGCCTATCGGCCAAATCCAATTCACTACCTGTTTTTGTAAATAAAGTTTTGTTGGAACACAACTGTGGCCACTGGTTTATATATTACAGAAAAACTTTTGTGCTACAATAGGAGGGTTCAGTAGTTGTGACAGAAATGGGCTTTTGCAGTGACTTTTAAATTTACAGCATAGATGTTTGTTCTATTCATTCAGTTTTTCAAAAACTATTTATCAACTGTCAATCTAAAAAAATGAGTGTGGATGCCCCACGTGGTGGATGTGGCTATCCTCCTTCAGGGACTAAGTCGGCACGGATTCCACAATGCGAAGTCACTGAAACACGGCTCTTCAGGGGCCTTCGTATTTGAAAAAATGCTTTTGGCTGGAGGATTTTGATACATATTTCAAGTGGCCTTTTGTATACATGTTTCAAGTGGCCTTTTGAAACATGTTTCAAGTGACCTTTAGTGAAGTTTAGAATTCAGGAATTCAAAGGACAGGCAGAGTGTTCCTGGCTTAGCATGAGGTTGCTCAGGTTGCTTTTCCAGCCGCTTTCTGATGTAGGAAGGCGTAAGGTGCACTCTGCCTTTCTGGCAGTTTTCCTGTAGGTGTTATTTTTTTTAAAATAAAATTTCCCTCCTGTTCCAATGGGAAAAAATAAAAATAAAAAATATAATGCTATAATTAAAATCCTGATTATCTCCCTGTTTTAAAAATATACCAAAATAGTTCATTAGTAAGGAAGGAATTTTAAATTCAACCAAAGGAGGGCAGCATAACATCAATTAGAGGCTGGTATCAACTTGCAGTTAGTAAGAGAAATAAAAAAGTTCATGGCATCTAGTGGTCTAATAATATGTGGTCAGCAATACTTTATTGCTTTGACTAAATAAATTGTCCCCATAATGCATGAGATTACTACTGTTGTTTTTAAGAATATTTTATTGATTATATGACAGTTGTCCCATTTTTCCCCTTTATCCCCCTCTGTACTGTACTTACCCTCCCACCAGCATTCCCCCTACTTAGTTCATGTCCATGGGCTGTACATATAAGTTCTTTGGCGTCTCCATTTCTTAAACTATTCTTAACCGCCCTCTGTCTATTTTGTACCTACTAATTATGTTTATTCCCTGTACCTCCCCCCTCTCCCTCCCTGCTGATAACCCTCCATGTGATCTCCATTTCTGTGATTCTGTTTCTATTGGCTTGCTTAGTTTTCATTTTTATTTTTTTATGTTCAGTTGTTGATAGTTGTGAGTTTATTGTCATTTTACTGTTCATAATATTGATCTTTTCTTCTTAGATAAGTCACTTTAACATTTCACGTAATAATGGCTTGGTGATGATGAACTCCTTTAACTTGACCTTATCTGGGAAGTACTTTATCTGCCCTTCCATTCTAAATGATTGCTTTGCTGGATAGAGTAATCTTTGATATAGGTCCTTGCCTTTCATGAGTTTGAATTCTTCTTTCCAGGCCTTTTTTACCTGTAAGGTTTCTTTTGAGAAATCAGGTGACAGTCTTATGGGAACTTCTTTGTGGGTAACTGTCTCCTTTTCTCTTGCTGCTTTTAAGATTCTCTCCTTACCTTTAATTTTGGGTAATGTAATTATGATGTGTCTTGGTGCGTTCCTCCTTGGGTCCGATTTCTTTGGAACTCTCTGAGCTTCTTGGACTTCTGGAAGTCTAATTCCTTTGACACATTGGGGAAGTTTTCCTTCACCATTTTTTCAAATTAGTTTTCAGTTTCTTGCTCTTCTCCTTCTGGCATCCTCCGGGGTTTGGATGTTGGGACCTTTAAAGTTGTCCTGGAGGTTCCTAAGCCTCTCCTCATTTTGTTGAATTCTTGCTTTTTCATTCTGTTCTGGTTCAATGTCTATTTCTTCCTTCTGTTCCAAATCATTGATTTGAGTCCTGGTTTCCTTCCCTTCACTGTTGGTTCCCTGTATATTTTTCTTTATTTCACTTTGTATAGCCTTCACTTCTTCCTCTATTTTGTGTCCATACTGAATCATTTCTGTGAGCATCCCAATTGCCAGTGTTTTGAACTCTGCATCTGATAGGATGGCTATTTCCTCATCACTTAGTTATTTTTCTGGAGTTTTGATTTGTTCTTTCATTTGGGCCATATTTATTTATCTTGGCACACCTGTTACATTGTAAGGAGTGGAGCCTTAGGTATCTGTTGGGCAGGGTAACCCACTTTCCTGTGTTGTGGCAC